>NC_072867.1:3724758-4974758 GCF_028858705.1 Grus americana | reverse complement strand
CTCCTTCAGGTACAGGTAACAAGCATTACGATGCTAAAAGGATTCAGGGCAAATTTCTTTAATGCTAATGCTATCTGCTTTTGCATAGATCATTTAAAAGGCAAAGTTCATGGGGTTCTTTGCTAACAAAACTGGGGTAGTTAATCACATGTAAAACATCGGCTACAAATCAACTGCTCTCGTTTTCTTGTCTTTGAGCTGTAAAAATAGCTTTGTCAAAGTAATACAGATAATTACTGCATTCAAGACTTATACAAGTCTGCTGGAACAATTTTAAACACAAATAGTATTTAAATTCAGATTATCTAAAAATGTTTCAAATTATGATTAATGAAATGAACCTAATTAATAACATGCAGAACAGCAGTTGACAAGAAATAAACTGTAGCATATGCACTAAAAGAAAAAACCTGTTTAAAATTGAAACACAAGTGTCATCACCAAGTAATTATCAAAAATTACAGTTTGAGTAAAGTGGTTCAGACTACCTGGAGACATTTGGGACAAACTCTCACAAATCATTCCTTAATTTACAAAGATACCTCGAACTGGCAAGCAAGAGACCACATCTTAAATGCTAAGCACATCACCTCTCTTCTCTTTCTATGTGCTGGGAATTATTTGCTCATCTTTAAGTAGACCTGAATCACATCCTAGGTAGCACTGAAGTCCGTGAAGCCTCTTTAGCTCCCTCTAGATACTAAAACCTTACGCAGCTACACACTTTCAAAACACACCAAATTACTTTTCTCCTTATCTCAAGGGTGAACAAGGATGACCACGCTGCACATCAAGGGAACAAATGTTATGATAAAAGCCATTCTTCTCATCTGTCAAGACCGATTTACAAGAGCCTCAGAAGAGTGGTTTGAAGCACTTACTCAAGGCAATATGCAGCCAAGTCGAGAAGGCTTTTTCTCCTTTTTAAAAATTAGTTTCAAATGAGTTGTCACAGAGCTGTTATCTATATTGCTTAAAACATGAATAAGGCAGAGATTAATTTGCTTCTCTCTTTATCTTAGCATCCTGTATCTTAAAATTGTGACAAGTCAGCTGAAAGTTGGCACCAAACAAGTTTTCAGAAAAACAGTTTGAGATTCTTCCATTTAATGTTAAACATTTGAAGAACTTTGAGATTCTTGATTCATGAAAACTTTATAAAGGAAGTTTTGAAGAGCTGCTAAAAAGCACCAATGGATTTAACCTGAAACACAGTTTTGCATGAGACTTAATAGTTAAGAACCACACTATACAATACTCCAGAACAGGAGGCAGCTATTGCAACCTAACGGAACTGCAACGCTCCCAACACCCACAGGCAAGCCTACACATCAGGCTGCTAACTTGCATCCTTGTATACGCTGAACTTCCATGGGTTTTGAAAACCATCAAGTCAGTATCGGTCCCAGTGTTCTTACTTCCTAGCCTCCAGCACACATTCACAACAAAATCTTTTACTTCTGAAGAAATCCCATTGCATTTCCACTTGTCTGGAAGGAAGGAGATGAGGGAGGGCTAACACGCATAGAATGGATCTCTTCTCCACAGTTACCTACATGTTGTATTTGATGAAACAGCTCATCTCCTCAGGACACACAACAAAATGGGGGGACGCAGTTCCCTGAAGAGGCTTAACCTGGTCCTCCAATCAGACTACTAAATATTTCTTTTTACCCCTCCTCAGTCTCCCTTTAACTCTGCAAATCTGAATCCTGATAAGAGTTGTCTCACTGACAGAGAAACTGGATTCCTTCAGACTCCTAGAACATTGGTACGCAGATTTCTCAAGGTCACATCCTGCTCCACTAATGAAAATCTGCTTACAAGATTAGTACTGTATCCCAACTCAGTAGCGAACAGACACAGGCTTAGGATAACAATAGGAAAGTTAAGGCTAAGGTACAGTTTGTAAGATCAAACTAAACTTCATAATTAAAAAAAAAAAATCAGGTAAACAACATACCTCAAGGTGTTTCCCAGACCAGATTAGCACTAACAGTTTGTACAAAGCCAAGAGCACTCTTGAATATGTCCAAACAGGTTTTAATTCTCGCTTCTGAACACTAATTAAATAATGAGTTTACATAACTTCTGTAGAAGAAGAAAGATATAAAAGGTCTAACTCATGGGCAGGCCTCAGCAACACAACCAACATCATCTGTCCACGCAGTGAGGGAGTTGCTCTCAAAAAGACAATCAAATCAGACTTTTGGTTCAGTATCACAGCAACACAATTTGTGAAGGAGGCTAATTACCCCTCTGCTTAGCTCCCCTGTGTCAATTACTGCAAAGAGCATTGCCAAGGCGCTAAGGGTACCAACTGGTCTCGTGAAAGAAATCTGTCCATTTAATGTCCATTTTCCAGTATCTGGACACAAATGTAGCTCAAAAATCTATCTTTCTGGCTTTATGGAGCATATTTCAACCTTTATCATTTGCCTTTCTTCAACTTCTTGAACACTTATTACTGGAGAAACAAAGGACACAGTTTACAACCTGGCACTGCTGGTTGGGTCAATATTGTGGCATATCTCAGTTTTATTGCCAGATCACAAGAACTAAAGTCCCTTTCCCTGCATGTCAGAAAGCCTATGCATGCTGCTGCTTCACTGCCACTATTTTGATTACCTCTTAGTAATTCAGGTCACTGAATTTTTATTCTCCATTAAGATGTGTTCTACATCTGTTGGCATCTGGAAAGCTTTAAAGCCTTCACACTAGCTGTCTGTCTAAACCAGCATCGTTACCCTTCTATCTTTTTTTCTAAGCAGTAGCGGAGTGGATAAGACAAATGGCAGATGCCTATCTTGTTTTTACCTCCTGTTAATTCCATGGTTAGCTTTTCATTCTCAATCATCTTCTTTTTCTCTTCCAATTCTGCAATTAAATTTTCCTTAAGCTCAATTTTCTTATCTTCAAATTCCTTTGCTGCTGCCTTCTTTTCCTTGACGTAATTTTTTTCCACCTGATCTGTCTAGTGCAAACCAAAAGAACAAAAAGGTTAACGAAGGAACCAATGACTCAAGTTAATGATATCACAACAGCTTCTGTCAACTGCTGTATTGATTAGCTTTTCAGTTCAAAACTGTAGCCAGTTCTAAAGATTATCAATATTCATAATCACCAGAAAAACATCTACAAATGCCTACGGAAGCAGTACAATATTGGCAAAAGAATTAATTATTTTTTAAAACCATTTTAACATTGCATAACATATCAAGTCTCAAGCAGAGAGCTCTTCAGATTTAAACACAGCACTATCATTTATCAACTTAAGCTTTTTAAACAAGGCAAGTGTAGCCAGCATACAGCAGCCCAAAATATTTCTTTTAATACTATTTTAATGACAAAGTCCAGAAGCTACTTGAAGTAATACCTACCAACAGTAGGTTGTACTACATCTCAAGTGTAAAAACTTGAGAAGTGAACTACAGGAAGAAAGTCTCTTTAATCCTTGTGAGAAAATAAGCACTAGTTGATGAAACAGAGGGTTTACACCTCTTCCATCCAGATAATATGTATTTTGATAAATTAAGAGTACTTACTTCCAGCTGGAGGAACAGTTCTGGAAGAGAAGAAAGACTTAATTTATTATCTTCAAAGATGTGCAAAATGACTTCTCTAACGTTTTAAGTTATTGAATATTGCAGCCAAGAGGCAGTGAACTAAATAGTGTATGTACTCATCCAACCTCTACTCTCACTTTGCAGTTTTACGCTGAAAATAAAGTAACTATGAAAAAATTCCACAAAAATACACTGTTAATGGAAGTTTTCGTCAAGCAGATTTGCAAAGCTTACACAGCAGCATTCCAATCCACTCAGTTCAGCTACCATTCCCAGCAGTACTAAGCACGTAGTCCATCTTCCTTCCAGTTTAATTACAATCAATTAATACTAGATACAAACTTCCCAGATAGAAGTTTGAAACATACAGCTGAATGCATGCCTGGCAAAAATTCACAGTTTAAGCCAACTTCATCAATTTTAGCAATGACTGGTACAGAAATAATTCTGCAGCTCTTAGAAGATTCATCTACTTAACTCATGTGTGTCTGATTTCAGGCTGCTTATGCCTGAGAAAACAAGCAAGAAAATTGTTATGTATCACTGAAGGTGAAGTTCTAACACATGGCAATGATTAGTTCAAGTCAGACCTATTGATGAGGTGAATGGATTTTTGGCTGTGAAACAGTCCTGCTACTGACATTTGTGCAATTCCTCACAACTTGAAATTAAGCAGGATGAGACCCTTCTTGTGTTTCCTGGAGGACATAATGCCCAAAATAAAGCTTTCGCTCAAGGTACGGCAAGAACAGTAAACTAAGACATCTGATCAGTCCTCAAGTCACCATATTTCACCAGCGTATTAAGCTTTGGCAAAAAAGTAAAAACTTCTGTAAAGATCACAGGCTTCAAATACATTTTGGAGCAACACTGTACTACTGTGCTTTTTTTTAATATATATAATTTTAAAACCCAACAAAATAGATACCAAAGATAACTGCCCAATAAAAGTCAAACCTTTTGCTTGCAAAGGGCTCTACCAATTGAGCATGGAAGCAGTATTTCAGGGGTAATCAAATACAGAGAAATCTAAACTGTTGCTTTAATATCCGTGAGTTCACAAAAAAACCCCAAACCTCAACAAGGGAAAGAATAAACATAAAAGACCATCCTCCTGTAGCACTAGGCAGTTGGATTTTTTTTTATCATAAAATTAAAAGTTATCACCATCTGCCCTCCTGTGGAAGAAATATGTTGCTGCAGCACTGGTCTTTGCCAGCCAAAAATACAAGTTTGCAGTTAGTCTTAATTTTATCAAAACGACCCTATATTACTACATGAAATTCATCTCAGAAGACGGATTCCTGTTAACAAGAAATAGTTCAATTTCCTTAAACTCCTCAAGCAAATCCTTTACCATCTCAAAGTCACAATTTATAGTATGCAAAGGTTGGAGTACGTTAGCCACCATACAACTGCCACTGCCTCTCTGTTGTATTTCCCAGAATAACAGCCCAGGCATTATAGAATTCACCCAACTTTTCTGAAGGAAGAACAGCTATGTTTCCTATTTCCAGATAATAGCTTCTATGAAAGGCCTTGCTTCAGTATCCAAGATAAGAACCTACCGGAAAGAGAACAAACAAGAAAGAGGGAGGGCAAGCACACGGATCTGACTTCCAAGCCATTTCTCTGCAGTAACACAATAAAGGCTACCCAGAAGGGCTGAGAGCTAGGCACTTTAAAAAATTAACTTGGGCCTTCGCTCCTGAAATAGTGTGTCAGAACAAAAGTACAGGCAGCCCATTCCATGCCACAGCTATACAAAATAACAGTTTCAGTAGCAAACCCTCTGCATTCATTGTGCCAGGGCACAAGACAGATCTGTGGGAAAGCATGTAGTCCTAACTTTCCATTCCTGCAAACTGAAAGGAACAGTGCACCTGAAGGGTTCAGACAAGTCGCACAAAAGAATGAGCCAAAGTGGGAGACCGTAGATGAGGCATGGTGCCAGATGAAAAAATTGTTTCATTTTTACTTGCACCGTTTCACACAAACGAAGACTAAACCTGGTTGTCGGTGTTCAGTAGGCAGTCATCACACAATGTTGATGAAGGAAAAGAAAAAAAAAAAATCAAGACAGATCCTGTCACACTTCATGCACTCTCAAGAAAATCCTACACTATACCCCTGGAACCAGAAGAACCCTTTTGCTCCAGCAAGTTCCTTAAAGGGACAGAATTATCACTATTTTTCTTTAGGTGTTACAAAACCCATTAATTTAAGTTGTACACACCATTTTAGAAAGAAATTTCAGCTTACCTGCATTTCGTATCCTTTCTTTGTACTGCTGGTCCAACTTTTTCATTCTTTTCTGATATTCCTGAAGAGTACCTAGTTGAAATAAATTGTGGATTCCCATTGAAATTTTATTTTTTCCAAGTATTAACTTTCTCAAAGAGCCATACACCGCTTGAAACACAAATACTAATATCTGAAGTCAGAAAACTACAGTTCTAGTTTGCTAATTTTGATAAGCACGTTCCCTGGGTTTTTCTTCCCCCCGGAAAGCTGACTATTCCTTTTAAAGAATGCTTTAGTACACAGAGGCTTGACTACAAGTGTTTGGACGGAAAAAGGATGGAAAGCAGCCGACATTTTCCACTAAGCAGCATGACCGAGAGCCACCATTCAGTGAAGGATGCTGCTTACATCTTTCAAACCCCTCACCCTCCTCTGACCTTTGAAAAGTGCTGAAAATTGTTCAGAAGAAAAAAAGCTATCCCCTTCAAAGCTTACCTTCCTGCAATTGCTGCAATTGTCTCTTCAGAGATGCCAGTTTGTCCTGATACATCCTACAAAGATAGAGAGCACGCAACTTTACTTTGAAAACCAAACATACATTATTTTCACCATCTGTTTAGGTTACAACGTGTTTACACAGAATTAAAAAAACTTTTCAGAACTACTTCAGGAAACAAACAACAACTAAAAAAATATTACTCAAATGATAGGTTATCATTCTGTCTAAAACCCCTGCCACCCCAATGGTTTTACAATGCACCCAAACCAGCTATTTTTGAAATAGTTCAAGGTAAAATAGGATTTTTTTTTTAAATGTTGAAAACTAAAATGACATTTAGATCTACAGACACCAGAAACTTTACAACAGAACCATTCTGCCACTTTGTGTAATAATTCCCTACTTATAAAACAGAAGGCATTTCCTCAAGTAGATCTTGACATTAGAAAAAAAAAACCCCAACGTCTATTCCTGGCGCCGTTGCAAACTTGCATTTCCTTTCTCACATATCTGTGGTTTAACACAGGCCAACTCTTCCTGACCTGTACAAAAACAGGTCTCTGCCAGTAAGAAAGAGTACAAAATACTGCAAATAAACCTGAACATCAAAGGAAACTATTTCAAGCCTCCAAAAGGCCTGTCATCTTGGACAGGGCTAGCATCCTATTGTTTAAAAGATTTTAATATGCATCTTACTTTTTGCTTGGCTTATATGAAGTAGATCCTTATCTTATTTAAAGGATCTGACTGCAGTGGGATTCATTTGGAGCAAAACTCAGCTGCTCCCAGAAACCTGTACCTATGTCTTTGTTCAAAAAGGCAGCAGTGCCTAGTTTCTTGAACACATCTAGAACAGAAAAGGTAACTGAGGAGAGAAGAAATAAAGTATATGGACTCATTTGCTACTGCACTGGGCTAGGCACTTAAAAACTCCCATCTTGGCCCAAAACACTGCAAAGTTTTATGCAAAAAAACCCCCAAAACCCAAGTAAATAAAACATTACTTTACTTTTTATTAGAATGAGTTACTTACTGTTCTTTCATCTCTACAAAGTCCTCTTCCTCGTGTTTTGCCAGGTCAGTTTCACTGGCATCCTCCGTGTCTAAATTGGGTAAAGAATGACTTGTTAAAGCTAAAGTAGTATTTTAAAACAAACAACAAAAAAACCCCAAAAAACAAAGTAGCAAATTATTTAAAAACAAAGAAACAAACGAATTAAAAAAATCCCCAAACAAGCAATTTAACCTCACATACACAACCAGATAGGCCTCTGGAGAGATGAATTCAGAGGTGAAATGAACCATCTCATCTCTTCCCTGCAACGGAACCTAGGTAAATCCACTGATAGTTTTGCAAGGCAGCTTACATGAAGTCTAAACAATTTCAACTTAAGACAGTCTGGTAATTTCTTCCCAGTTTAAGCCAACAAGTTCTACATTAACACTCACACATGCAAAGGGGAGACAGAAACAGTCTAAAGACTCTGAAAAACATTTCAGAGAGGTCTTCCTATGGTTTTGCCCATGACATAATATACTGTACGGAAGACAATGACTGAAACAGCTAAAACTGATTCTGCATCTTGACCTGAAACACTCCAAAACAAAAATACTATGACCAGATGCTGTTAGGGTTGACCACAAAGGTCTCGCTAAAGATAACAAAATCACTTAATGCGATCTGAACTTGACTTCTCAGCCACACGTTGCATGGAAGTCCTTCAACATTTATACACAACAAAGACCAGCATTACCATAAAGATAGCCTCAATTTTATGAACAGATAATATAAACTATAAATAAATCAAAGCTGTATGGGACCGCTAGTTTTCTGCTATGCCTTTTCAGGCTTGTAAGATATGAGTAGCCAAGAATTCATGACCTTCCCTCCCCAGGGAGAGGTCAGCATCTCCAGGCTGGAGTTGCGGTAGGCAGTGTGCAGCTGTAAACCTAAACTGCAGCCGCATTCCCTACGCATGGATGGGGGGGCACCTGTCCCTTAAATAAAACATTCCTCAGATTTTTCTTAAACTATGAAAAAAATCTCTTTAAGCATACATGTATTAAGATAAAATTCAACACACCAAACATAAACCAGGAAGTTTTAACTGAAATAAAAATATCTAGATGTCTAGGTCACCATAATGGACTTCCATGCTCAGTTTACTTGGGTGCAGCCACGGAGGGCCCCACGCCGACCAGCACACTGTCATCCTTTGTAAGGATCTGCAGGTTTGGCTCTGGCACCTCCTTCGTGAATGTACCAGGAGTGATTGAAGACTTCAGGGAACAGAGCAACAGGCACCAGCCAAGGGTCATTCTTCACCTCCCTTGTATGTTATTTTACGGATCCTACACCCCAGAACACTCTGGGGTTCACTTCCATTTCCTCTTCTCCACAGCCTTCCTGGCCCTTCTACAAAACCCCTCCTCCCTCTCGCACCCCCTAACTTCTGTCCACACTCAGCTGCCTCCTTGCCCCTTCACACCACAGAAATAGAACCCAGTTCTGCACACCAGACCTCTCCCCTTCTTTTACCCTGTGCCCCATACGCTCAGCCCCACCTCCCCAGTGCTCTCCCTTCCCCTCACTGCCTCTTCTTCACTTGGGAAACCACTTCAACCCCACCTCTGCATCGGCTTTGCTTTCTACTCTTCCACAGGGAACCCCTGCGACCTAACAGGCCCTTGGGTTTTTTCGCATTTTCTTGCTGCTCCAGACCCCTTCTCCACCAAACGCGACCCAAGCCTTTCTTTCCCAAACGCTCTCCTCCACCCCGTGTGCAGAGCGGTCCCCTCCTTCAACTCACCAGCCCCGTGAGAGCCCCCCAACCGCCCCCCATGAGCCCCAGGCACCTCCACTTCCCACTTCCATCCCCCGCGCTCCCCCAAGGCACCAAACCGCCCCCCGGCTCCTTTCTACCGCGCTGCGGCCCAGCCCGCCACACTACCAACCCTCGTCGGAGTCGCGGGCCCGAGCGCTCCGCTCGCCGTCCTCCTCCTCGGCGCTCTCTAGCTCTTCCTCCTCGTAGTACTCGGGGCCGGGGGGCATGGCGGTGGCGGGTGCCCCAGGCGGAGTGGGGGCCGGCGGCGTGGCAGACACCAGCCCGGCCGCGCTCATAGCGACGGGACGGAGCCGCCGCCGCGGACCCGCGCCTCTGCCCGGCGCTCGGCAACGGCGCCAGGACCCACGCCGCCACTTCCGCTTCCGGGCGGGCCGTCCCACTGCCGGAGCGCCACCGCCCGGCGAACGCGGCGGGCACCTAAACGGGGTCCTCGGGGGTGGAGAACTGGTGTGGGACGCGGGTTCGAGTCCCGGCCCCGCCGGTAGGTCGGGCCAGGGCTGAAATCGCGGCGGCTGCGGGCTGCCTGCCAGGGTCTGCCCTCCGCGGGTCGGGGGCCGGCGGCTTTGCCCGGAGCTCCGGAGACCCACGCTCCCCTTCCTGCCACCGGGATGACCCATCTGCCGTGAAACGCCCGTAGCGCAGGACACAGACACGCAGCGGCTCACCAGGCGAGGAGCAGGACATCGCAGCGGTGGGAACGGACTCGCCATCGCCCTTACGCTACTCGTCCCAATTTTATTTATATTTTTTTTCTAATACAGAAATTACTTCCTTGTTCCTCCGTACTCTCAACAAAGCACCACCACGGTACTGTGACCTCACATTCACCCAGGTGAAGTAGTTATTTTGTTCCAGGAAAGACCAGCTACCACAAAACCAGCGCCCAATCCACCCGGATGCCTCACACCCGGTACACAGCACCCTCCTGACAGGCGCTGCTGCAAAATTAAAGACCCAGATACAGATCCTGCAGCGAGATTCACGTGCAGGAGCCATTAAAACCAGGATCCCGCTCCATATGACAATGCCTCCCATTGATATTTGAGGCTAAATAGCTCATTTGGCCCCTTTCTGCAACTGCAAGTTGCCTGGGAAGAACTAATTAGTCTCCTTGCCTCCAGCAGAGCCATCCTAAACGCATCCTTTAACAGTTGTGAGGTGCATTCCTCACTCGCACAGCTTATTGACTCACTGAGATACCATAAATATCGCACCAACGGAAGGGAAATAAAACAGAATAGGTTTTACCTAAAGGAGGACTGAACTCAAAAAACACCGCAGTGATTTTTCAGACTCGCTGAACCGGGCGCTCAGCAGCGGAGAGGAGCCCCAGGTCACACTCTTTGTTCTGAAAAGAATGGTAATAATGCAGCGTACGCACTTCGCTTTCCTCTAGCTCACCCCAAAGATCTGTTTGCCCTGACTGACAATTTTTAACTCAGAACACCCATGCAAAGTATGCCCGATACCTCTTTAGATGAGTAAATATTACCTTTTACAGGAGCCGAGACACAGCTAAAAGTCAACACTACCGAGAGCAGTTCCCAGAGCTCAATGTCCCGTTTCAGGGCATTTAGCTTGGCCCACGGGAGATGTAAGGCCAGAGCTGCTCGCCACTTCTCCGTTGCCAAGTAATGGCGGGTGCTGGGGGCTATCAGCACCCGGCAAAGCAATCCTTTTACCCTTCTCCTCGCTCGGGGCAGCGGTGGCTGGCAGGGCTGCCCGCGGCCACAGGGCCAACAGGAAAGGGTGCGGTGACGGCTGCCACACGGCGTGAGCTGACGGGGTGCCCACGCTGCACCCAGCACCCCTGGGGTCATCCTCTCCCCACAGACTTGTGCCCGACTTGAATTGTTCAAGCGGCTTTCCCAAAGTCATGCGGTCGCAGAATTAAAAAACAGAGGTCAGACTGGCTAAAGCCTTTTCTTAGCACTAACCAGAGCCTGCTGAAAGCCTTATAAACACTGTTTTCCCCCCTTTCATCCCCATTTCTTGTATCTTTTCCATCTGTCCACGTATTTAGCCCATCAGCTCCCCTGCAAGTCTGGTTCATACTGCTACAGATAGCAAAATAGTTGCAAGTGCGTCTGAACCAAGGCTGCCCTTCCAAGGTCAATTTATCCATCATTACTTTGCCTCAGTACTTTCTGTTTGAAGCTGATTTATCCCTTCAGAGCAGCCCACCCTTCACACATCACACAAAGGGCGGGTGCATTTACTAACACGAGGGCACACAAGAACCCTTTGAACAGGAGCTGTGTGCAGCCAATGAGTAACAAACCGCGTACAGCTGCTGATGCAAAATTTTTTAGCTCATCCTGTGGTCAAACTTGGAATCTCACTTGCTGTTGCTCCCTCTGTACTAATGCCTCATGTTTAATATTAGCCTTCTGGAGACACCCTCAACTGTCATCTCTCAGGCATTCAGTGGGAACCCAAGGGAGGAGGTTCAGCTTTAAGGAATGCCCTGTTTCCCTTACAAACGCAGAAACTTAACTGTCTACGCCCCAAAGAGCTATCAGGGAAAGTTTAAACTTCTCTGTGAAGCTATTGTTCTTGGCTCATGTTTTCATCAAAGCTGTTCTTCTCATCACGACTCACTTATTGTTTTATATACATTCATTCAGTTTGAAGAAAGATTTCTGGCTCCTGCTTTGTCAGCATCGGCTATTCACAGAGCAGCTGACAGAAGTCAGGCTCGCTGTGTTTTTCTTTCCATACGTAAGAAAGAGAGAAAAAAAGGTTATGAAGCTCAGCTTATAAACAGAGATTTTGGCAACTCATTTATTGTATGAATTAGATGACTACAATGAGAAAACCTGTAATATAGTACCTTGGCCTTTGAAGAACAGAATGCATACCAACACCCTTAGCCTGGAACACACGGCTTTCAAGTTCCTGTACCTTTAGTTTCAAAGGGCTGATAGCCCTAGAAGGAAGCCCAGGAGGAGAATAGCTGTCAGAAAAAAAGTTAGTAGAGTGAGGTTATATGAGGTACTGGCAAAAGATCCTTCAGTTTTGCTTAGCAAAAAAGTAATAAAGTGAAACTACCAAAGAATAAGCCACTGTGAGTCTCTACAGTGCTACTGTGCTTGTCTCTAGATTCAGAGGTTGTAAAGAACCACAAAGCGTGGCAGAAACAGCATTAAATCACCTTACCCTGTCTCTGCTCTGAGCTCTTCCTAACCCAGAGCTCTCAGCCACTGCTAAAGCTCCTTCTACTCCTTTGAGGCCTTTCCTCCTTAAGGCACACCACTATTAACTCAAACCTTCTATTTTTTCGGGTTTGGGTGGGGGTTTTTTTGGTGGGTTTCTGTTTGTTTGTTACTAGGAATCTCCCCCGCCCCTGACAGCAGGGACTTAAAACCTCAGAGCTGCCTTTTGCTGGGCCCCGACACCGCCCCCTCATCCACCCGCGGCTCCTACAGGCCGCGCCTCGGCCCCTCACGCACCTGAGGCCGCTACAGGCCCCGACACCCCACCCACCCGCCTCCGCTATGGGCCCCGACCGCCGCAGGCCCCACCCGGCGGCTCTGGGGGGCGACCCCGCCCCAGCCGTTAGCGGCGGCCGCCGGCCCGGAACCTCCGCTCCCGGCGGCTGAATCGAGCGCCGATGCTTCACAGGGAGTGCGATCGATGAGGTGGCGTCGCTCCGCTTGCTTGGCCTGAGCCGCCGGGCTGGGTAGCCGAGCGCCGATGCCTACTCTGTTTCTCCCTCCCGCCCTACGGCGAGTAAGGCCGTGGAGTCGATCGCCGAGCGGCCGCGCGATTGGCCGCGCCTGGCAGGGGGAGCCGCACCTCGGGCGGCGGCGGGGCCGTGGCAGGAAGCGGCGGGGACGGGGACGGCCCGGCGGACACCCTCCTTCCCTCCTCCCGCCTCCCTCCCGGGTGCCGCGGACGTGGCCCGCTGCCGCCGGCCGGCAACGAGGTGAGGCGCGGGGGTGGGAGCCGCGGGCACCGGCTGAGGGGGCGCGCGCGGTGGCTTCGCCTCTGACAGGCGGCTCCCGCCGGGGCGGGGAGCGGGGCAGCGCGGGGGCCGGCAGCGGTCTGGGGACGAATAAAGCACTTTCTCGCTGTCCCGGCGGCTCGGGGCTCTCGCCGCCGGGCCGGGGTGGTGCCGGTTGTCCCGGGGCCGCCTCACGGCGAAGCTCCCCGACGGCGGCGGGGCCCGCCCGCTCACCCGGAGCTGCCCGAGGGCCGGGGTAGCTGCCTCAGGGCTTCGAGCAAAGGGGGTCTGGGGAAGTGTGTGAGCTCCTCGGCCGGCTGTGCTCGTCCTGCGGCGGCTCTGGTGCTGGGAGTGCCCCGCTGGGGACGCGGGAGACCGGGGTGCAGCTTCCCAGCAGCTCGTGGTGGTTCTTACAGGAATTCTGACATGCAGCTCCCGAGTCTGCTTGCCGTGGTCGAGGAGCTCTGTGGGACGTTAAGAGCTACGGGAGAGCAGCTACGGCGCATTACAGTAATCTGTGGGGGGTGGGTGTGTGCCTCGGTGGGAGAGGGGACAGGAGGAGAGGAGGGAGAGACTCCCTTTCCTTCACCTGCAAGCTAGGGACACTGTCACAGCTCGGATAAACGGCGTTTGTCCATTAGAGATTACTCCTCAGATCTGTTTGAGCAAATCATTTGACCGGCATTAGTATTGGCCTAGTGAAATTCAGGTGAAAAGGGGAGCTTGGTTACTGTCAGCTTTTGTTAAACTGAGTTGGCAGTAATTGCATAGGTCTGGTCTTAGCAGCTGTATCTGTTCTTTTAATGACATCAAGAAATGATTTACTGTAGGTGCTGAATGTCATCTAGCAGTACTCATATTTGCGTGGGAAGGAGAAAGAAGGAGGACACTAGGCAAGTACTAAGCCCTTAGCATTTTGTTTTTTATATATATATCTCCTTGTGTCTTTTTTTTTTTTTTTTCCCCAGGAACGTAAGCAGAATTAATTCCCTAATCCTATAACTATGATACTTCTAAAATTGAGTAGCCACTGAGTAGCCCTAGTAGCATCCAGGTTTTCCCCGGTCGCTTACTCAGCCTGGGCAGAATTGAGCACCTCAGTGCCGGATTTTCTGTCTGCAACCAGGGTGTTGTGCTCCAGTAGTCGAACGCTGATCTCATAGGTGTGTGGAGTACTCGGGCTCAGCACACAGTCTAGTGGCAGCTGCCGTGTTTGTTTAAAAACAGCAAAACAGGTGGTGCTGGTATGGCCTCCCTGCTGTGCAGAAGCCTCCTAGCAGGAGAACTTCCCCAGGCTGTGGGAGTTCTGTGCTCAATTCCACTTTCTATCCAAGAGGATTTCAAATCACATTGCCCACCTTAGCAATCGGGATAGTGATCTCAATAAGAAGATGAAGACAGTTCAGGGTTATGGATTGATGGGGGATGCTCCTCACCTCCCCTGCAGAAGCTGTTCCGCAGTACACAATGTGATTAAAAGTTAACTGGGTAAGAGTGCGGGAGGAGTATGGCACTGCTGACTGTAGTTTATGGTGCTCATGTTTTGGTGAGGATAAGCAGGCTCCAATCTGTTCTCCAAGGTCTGCTTACATATTTTCAACAAATGTTTAGAATGCTGCAATGCTTAGAGTGATGTAGCTTGTTTTACTAGTCATCATTAGTTTAATGTATCTTGTACTAGATTTATTAAAGTACATGTGTTGGTATTTCTACATTGATAGTGGAATGTTCATGGAGAGAAACAATACACTATGCTTGTTCCTCTCTGTTTGTCTTCAAAACTGTATTACTTCTGGTAGCTACCTAATTCTGAGTTCTCAGGGAGTAATGTAACAATATAGGGAGTGTTTTAAATGTAAGTACCTGTTTGCAAACTCTAACATTGAAATTCATACAAATACCTGACAACTGAATTATTTTATGTACTTACAGTTAGGCTGCAAACTGTTCATGTCTGCAGTAATGCATAGTTTTTTTTCAGGTTTTGTCAAATCAAGATAACTCCTCATATAACTTCCTCTGATTTGAGGAAAACTTGAGCTAGGTTGTTTCCATCTTCCTTTCCCAATATGAGGGTTTTCAGATTGCAAACTTATTATTCTGTATGTGTCTTCCTTACAGTGATTCTCTGTACTTCCCTTTTGCCTTGTTACATTCACTATCACTTAAAAAGGATCCTTGCATGTTGAAACTTTTAAAGATGAGAAATTTCTACTTGTGTGCACTCTAAATAAGTTTGCCGCGCAAAGGGTGGGGGTCAGTGAGTTTGGAGCAGCAACACAGGCTAGTTGTTTTCGTCATTTACAGGTTTTTGTTCCAGGTTGTTCTGCAGCCTTGTGAAATGCTGCAATGTTCAGGTTATGGGAAATGACAGGGGAGGAGGTGTTAATGAAACACTTTCAATTTTATTTATTTGTTGATTTTACTGGGGAAAAAAATCTTAAGTGTCTAAGCTTAATGTTTTTAAATAGAAAACAGTTGTTTTAAGATAGAGTTCAGATTCTTTTAACAGACCCTTTCTATAGTTTAGTCACAGCATTTACAGCAAACTGAGTTTGAATAAAAGTGCAATTTTAGTATGAAAGATATTAAAGTAGGTCTTTATAGACTAATATTTCAGCACATGCTCAACTTCTTTAATAGATGTGCTTTTACACAGCAGGAAAAAAATATCAAACAAGTAACCCCAAAAGAGTGTTTTATTTTATGTTTATTATTTTTAAACTACTTCCTTTTTTGAACGCCATTGATTAAACCAGAATGATGTGATTGCCTTTGGCTTAGAGCTGTGTAATAAACATTATGCAATTGCGTTGCGCCTGCTCGTTCATTAGTTCTTTCAAGGCTGGCTCAGTGGATTTTCCTGACACTGACTTGTTATCACTCTCTGAAATCACTATGGTAGGTTTGTTTTAATTTATTGAGTGAAACATATTTTAGCGAGTATTAATCTGGTAAATCTAGGGTTCCTCAGATATTTTGGGTAAAAAGAAGGAAGTCTCTCTTCCTGTTTTTACGTAGGTAGCACACGTTCTGGCTTTTCATTTTGATCTGCTGGCTGTATTACAGCACACGAAGCGCGATCGTATAGTGTGCGCCACTTAAAATCATCATTGGTATTGCATGCCAGGAACTGTAATCTGTGTGAACCTCAGTTCCTAATTAATGAGGAGGAAAGTTGAAATAGAAATTAAAGTCAATTAATTGGGTGTGGTCATTCGTCTCCTGAGCTACTGAAGGATGTTGGAAATCCCAGTGGCCTCCTAGTTAGTTATGATATTATATATATGCGTGTATATACACGGCAGCTTCTGTTCAATCTTTATAAAGTCCCACTTCACTGCATTAAAGAGCAGTACTTCTAATGTGACATGTCTTTATTCTGTTGAACTATATGATGGGTATTTAATTTTTACTTCCTGTTGAAAATATGAAAATGTATATTTGTAAAGATCAGTAGGTTTTGCTCTCGGATTGAAGAAACCTAGCGTATTGCTAGTATTTTATTTTTTTGAAAGAAGTTGAAGTGAATTCAAGGAAATTTTTGAAATTAGGTTGTCTAGGTGGCTTGGGTAAGCTTATTCTTATTGTGGATAGCAAAGAATGTGTTTGATTTGAGCAGTGTGGAAGTTTTCTTGTTTATGTACACTCATCCTCGTGTTTGTGTTGTCTTGCTGGACTTTCCCTTTGTGTAAGAAATTGTTAGTTTAATTTGTAAGGGCAGGGAAATTTCAAATTTAATATAGGGAGCTTACAAAACAAGTTTGTCTGAGTTGTTAATGAAGTAAGCACTTATGCCCTTGAACAGGTAATAGCTTGATGTTGATGTAATTACTATTTTTTTCCCCACCCTGAATATTAGGTCAAAATGGACTCTGGTTTATTTCCAATTTAATGAAACCAATAGTTATGTGGGAACGCGCAGTTGCATGCCTTCCTACTTAGCTACAAAAGACTTTCAAATAAGGACATTCTCACAGTTTGTTCGATGTATTAATTTCAGTCTGTCTTTCTGAATATTAGTATAATTAGGCATGGTTGGATCATGGGGGTTAATTGGGCAAAGCTGAAGAACATAGCTCATTCAGGTCAACTAATCTTCATCAGGCTGTCTTTAAAGTTTTGGACTAGTGAATCCCTTCCCATTTGCACCCCCTTCTGCTGTCACGCTGTTAATTATGATGCTGGGTTATCTGAGAGACCAGGTAATTCCTCAAAAGAAGGGCAAATGGTGACCTTGGTGTGCCATGCTTTCAGGCCTTCATGACTTTGCTTCAGTACAAGCAGCTTTTATGCTGCGGGGTGCACTGTCCTTAGGAAGAGAGGGAAAGCTGTTTGTACTTCATCTAAGAAATCATCACTTTAAGAGCGATGATGTTAACCCCAAAGTCCTGGATAAACTCCTGTCTAGGAAACGATACACTGCCTCCTGCATTTCTCTGTAGCCTAAAATGCATGCACGGATTTACTTTGATTTTGTTTTGGTTTTTTTACTCTTCTCACAAACTACTCTCCAGAATCAGTGTGATGCAGGACGTGGCAGATGCCGTGTTCCAGAGTAACTGCTTTTCAGCACTGGGGGGAATGAATCTTGTATGTAGTGTATACATTTTCACATATGTTAAGCAATTTAGGATGAAAGGTGTTATGACTACCAGATACTATCATCATTTTATGAGCAGGATGTCTTTATTAGATTGGAATTGATGAATGTGTGCCAAATTTTGTGCATAGTGAGTCTGCTTCTGGAGATATGCAAATAGTGTGCTCACTTCCTACATTAAAACTTTTTTTTCCTTAATTTTAAATAAGTGATCTGTGATTCTGTTGCACAGAATCTGGCATAAAATTGAGCAGATTTATTTAGAGTTGCCCTTGAACGTTATGAGTGTTTAAGCCAGATTTACAAGAATATAGTCACTGATGATTCATGTTGAGATGATGTTTTTCTTTCTTGTAATGGAACATATGGGAGTATGTAGCATATGGTACTGCTGAAAATTGTTAAACGCAGAACACTGATTTATTACACAGCAAAAAGAGTTTGGATTTTTAGTCTAACGCTGAGCAGAAAGCTTTGTAAACAGCTCTGGCTGCTGGTTTGTATTGGATGCACAACTGCGTTGTAGTGGTAAATTTTCAAAGAATTCTTTTAAATGAAAACAGCTTTCTTCCAAAAGTTGTGTATGTGCCCGTTGCAATTTTTAAGGACTGTCTGGAACAGCTTTGAATGCGTTGCCTTGGCAGTTCACCTAGCCTTTTAGCCATCCAGAGGGATGGTTCTTTTCTTGTGGTTCAGTCTCACTCTATGGGATAACTTTAAAAACTGAAATCCTTTCTGTCTTATGGCAAGTAGGGGTATTAAGAATGTGTAAATATATAGTTTTCTTCCAGTCTTACTAGCTGAAACATCTTCTTTCTGTGTTTTGGAGTGGGTTTTTGGTCTTTGTGACTTGTGGAGGGTTTTTTTGGTGAGGCGAGTGGAGGAAGAAAAAGCACACTTTCATTGTTCCAGTGCACAAGGGAAAGTGTACTAAAGTGCGGTTACAGAGAACATAAATTCCAGCCGTGTATTTCCTTGTGCTCTCCTGCATTTCTTAACTCTTCATCTTTTAGGTGATTCTAATCTCTTCAGAGCAGGCATCACTTCTGCTGTGGCTTTGTAGGTCTTACTGCAGTGTAACTGAAGCTCACAGGTGCTGTAGTAATATAGATAATAAATAGTTGGTCATAAAGAGTACATTGGTTAAGCTTTTTCAAAAATGATTTAAGCAATAAGCAGAAACCTTCATTTAAACCTTAGAATGGTGTCTGTGTTTGTCTTTTTTCTAATGAAAAACTTGACTCTTAATTTATTTGCAAACATTAAAGTACTGGTTAAAAGAGAGACTGTGCCAAATTTGGAACTGCTTTTGTTAGGCCAAAGATACATAATGTCTGCAATAAAGAATATATATGCTCTCTCAACGTTGTAAATTTTTTACATAAAAATAAAATGAGTCTTACTTCTTACTTGGTTTATGATGACCTGCCTTTCAGTTCAGGGTTTCTTGTGCATTTCTGCTTATTTTGACTGGTTCAGGTAAAGTTTAAGTATGCTGATCCTGAAGAAAAAAATATTTAACATCATTAAAAACTGATGTTACTTAATAAAAGGAAGTAGTATCTGTCGTTGAGGGAATTAACTAATGACCTCTTGTTGCCATCGCCTTCAGGATCTTAGATCCTCCCTTCGCTTGCCTCATTCTTAGTCATAGATTGGAAAAGGAAAACTGGCTTTTTCCCCCCCTCCCAACTCTTAAGCAGTTTCTCAACTTCATATGAACTGATCGATGACCTAAACCATGTGAATAAACTTAAGTCAAGAAAAGACTCCCTTTCCGCTTGCAGCACGTACTACTGTTAAAGCTTGCATGGCATGTCAATTAACTCTAGTTCCCAGTTTTAACCTGTCCATAGGATATTTTTAAAAAAGTATTAGCCTCAAATGAATTTTAATTTAGAACACTTTGAATCTTAACATTGGTTGTGGTTTCAGTTTTAACTCTAAGCTTCTTTCAAAGGGGGGGGACACGACAACATTTCTTATCTGGAAAGTATGCGAGTGGCAGAGCAGATAAGATAATTGAGACCTAAATGTGAGCTGGGATGGAAACAGTCTCTGTTAAGAGTCAGGTCTCATCCGCTTTGCCACAGTCAGGCGGTGCTTTAATGCATACTAATGCAGTGAGTTTTGTCATCCTGTGGAGAATGTACTGCATTTTGACTCTGCTGCTGCTTTTGCATTAGCAGACGTGAGCCTTTAGCTCAAGTGTTAGAGGCTCATGTCTTCATAGTCATGAGGTTTTTGTCATTTAGGAAGCAGCCAGCCAAAAATAGGAGGATTTTTATGGCTCTCCTGCCTGTAACCAGATTTTGCTCCTAAAGTGAGAAATAGAAATAAAAAACATTCCAAGTTGTTGTTCCACTCAGGCAGCTGTTTCTCAAAATTTCTTGTGTGCGTTTCTGTGTGGTGTCTTTTCCCTGTGGCAAATCCCCATGGAAGATAACAAGCTTTTCATTTTTAGCTCTTGCCATAGACTAAAACCTCCTGTTATGGTTTTAAAGGTGGTGTGTTCAGCACTTGATGGCCCAGGTGGGTGGGAGGTAGTACTGCAGGTATCTAAAATCAGAATAAATGAGTAACTACCGGAATTACTTTTTTACTACACAGTCTTTTTTTGCTTTGTTTACTTTAACTCTGCTTTTGCAGTTTTCAACTTTGTATTTTAGGGTTGCCTTACCAGAAATTTAATTTCGAAATGAAGTTAGACTCTTACAGAAGCAAACATGAGAGGCTTTTTTGTTTCAAAATCAGTAATGGACTTAGTATTTTGCTGCAGGAAATGTAGTCCAGGAATTAGACCTGCTGCAGGTGTTGGAAGTTGGGACCTTGTTCTTTGTAGCACCATGTGAACATAACATAAATCAGAATATACTTAAGCATTTGAGAGCAGCAGAAATCGCAAGTAAATGTGTGATATACAATAGAGGCAGTTCAAATCCTAAAGGCTGACTGAATGTTAACTTGGACAAATACTCCAAATTTCAGGTTTCCAGCTGTATGTTACAGTGAGACTTCTGTCAGTCTGACCGTGATCCTTTAGTGCCTTAGAATAAAGTAGCAGAAAGTTGCTGACTAAGGCTTGTTGTTTATTTTCTTTTCCCTGGCTACCTGAGTATTTTAGAACAACATTGTTTACATTATTGAGCTGTCTTACTGTTTCTTGATATGCTGAGCCCAAACCAGCCGGAGGTGGTCAAAGGAGACTGTGGTTTGATCTTGTTACACCATTTCTATTGGATCCAGGCTCTGGAGACATCCAGAGAGGCAGAGGGACAAGAACTGGAAGAACCTACTGACATGCAAGCTGGTGACTGGAGCCCCAGGCTACCAGTGCAGCTCTGCTGGTGTTTAAGGTCAACTCCTTGCAAATATTTTAGAAAGGCTTGTATTCAAATGCTATTTATAAGACTGGACTAATTTCTTTCTTCATAATGATGGCCTTTTCGCTGATGACAGGGCTGGAATCTGGAAGATCTGGATTCTGTATGCCACTAGTCAGCTGTGTATCCACAGGGAAGTCGTTTGCTAGCTTTCCGCCTCAGTTTTTTATCTGTATTTAAATGAAAAGAAAAAAAAATAAATTGACTAATACCTGCCTTGCAAGGCTATGAGAGCACAGTTAGTAGCCTCATGCTGTGAGATCTTTGGAAAACACTATAGGAATGTTCAAGGGGCTTATTATGGTTAAGGCCCTTGCAATGAGAGAACTGGTTAAGCCTGGGTTATTGTTAGCCCATTCATTAAGGAGTCTCAGTAGCTAAAGCTATGACAGTAGCTGTTCTGGCTTCACCTTCAATTACCCTGGGTACATAGAGACTGCTGCAATACTGGAGCGCAGTAGTGGTCTGGAGTAAAATTAGAGCATATGCATTAATGTTTGAGTCCGCCTTGAGCGCTTCATTTCTATTTCACAGCTGGTTTTGCATGCAGGTCATGCCGTAGCCTGAGTGAATTTTGGCAGTTTAACATCGTGATGATTACTTATTCTGCCACTAAGGAGACCTTAGCACCTTCTTGCCAAAAGAAGTACTATATATTCAGCTGAATTTTTTCCTGTATATCTGTCTAACTTTTAATCTGCCATGTTTTCACTTTCTAAATTGAATGAAACATTTTAAAAAAATTATTACTAACAGAAATGTTAGTACTTCATATTAAAAGGTGTAAACCAAATATTGAAAACCTCTTCAGATTTGGTGATCTTCAAGCTCAGGTTGTCTTTTGACAACCTGTGAAACTTTTGTGTGAATGTTCATGTTGTAGTTTTTAAAAATTCATTTGGTAGTATGTTTATAAAATATCTGTCAGATTTTTATCCCTTCCAGCCAGCATTATAATAAGCAGCTATGCAAGAAAAGGAGAAAACCCATTTTAGGAAAGACTATATATCAGGGCTTTTACCAAAACGAAACAATCTTGTCAGCCATTAGCAATGGTATCTTATTAAACTTTATAACTTTCTTAAAATTCAGCAGTGCCACACTCATGTACTTGAAAATCAAGATACAGCCTTGACAACTGAGGTCTAAATCCAGACATTTTTATTTGTATGTAAGCTGTTTTCTGTGTCTTGACAGATTTGAAATGTATTGACTGAAAGAAAAATCCAAACTCAGATTCCTATTGAAACATAGGGCTCAAGGAGGTAGGGATCAGGGGTTTTGGGAGCGTGGAATTGATTCTTTAGGATTTTTAAATCATGAGTCTATAAATTAACATGAATTTTAAGCAGACGTTACTGCTGAATTAAAACCAGCTCTTTACTCTAGCCTTTCCTTTCTCCCATTGAGTTGTGTTGCACAAACCTTTGTGCTAGTGGAGTGTGGTACAGATTAGGAAACTAATCCAGCTGCACAATAAGCATGTGTAGCAAAGTCAGTGGTCCAGGGGTAGGAACAGACAGATGGGGAGTGAGCATGGGGCTGGAAGGTAGCAACCTCCCCTAGGGAAGTAGGGGCAGTACTGATAAATTATGCTGTGAGTTATCTTTCTTTAAAAAAAATAAAAATACACCAAACAAAAAACCCCCTTACCACTGTTGAGTTTAAGTTAATGAGCAAATTAGCGAGTTTCACTTTCTGTTTCTCGTGCATTAGCTGGGTTCTAGCAGTGTTTGTGTTGTCTTGGGCTGCAAACTGCAGGGGAAGACCTGAATCAGAATTAACATGCCCTCCTTTCACTGTATTTTACCTTGTTTTCTGAAGTGCTTTTTTAGGAAACCCAAGTTCGGCGCTTTATATTACTTGCACCTACTTTTTTCTTTTAAAAGGTTTTGTGTTCAGATATGTAATATAAACAAGGAAAGGCTTTTTTTGAATGGTTGACATATTTTGCTGCATGTTAGTTGTTCAGTGTTTTATAGCCTGCATAGAAAAATATCCCTGCCTTAAGAAGTGGGAGAAAACCCCAAGCAGAATGCTTGTCTTGTAGGCACTGAGAATGTTGACTGGAAGATGATGACACATGAGCAAACAGGTACTACCAAACACAAAGTTTTATTTCATACTTAAGGTATACAGTGGCTTTAAGTTGTCAGGTCCTGGCACCTGGAATCATGTGAAGGTGAAGTTATTTCTTAAGCGTTATTTGTTTTTGAAGCGTGAGAATTACTTGCAGTATATAACCAAGAACCTAAAATTAAAAAAGGAGGCATGAATGCATATTAATTTTCTTCAAATAGACTGTTTCTTTCATTAACACAAATGAGGATGGTTTCTGTTTGTTTAGTTCTTTGTGTTTGGTTTGGGGGGTTTTTGGAAGATCTTTAGTTTAGGTAAGAAGCGTGGCACAACAGAAATCTTTCTGAGCATTGCTAAGCCCACCTGGCTTCCAAAACCATCCAGAGAATTTGTGGTGAATGTGTAAAGACTAAAGCATCTCAGTTAAAGAACGTTTGGCTTCTGGTGGCAGGGCCTCCCCATCCAAAGAGCGTTTGCAGCTGTTGTCAGTGAAGTTGTGGGTTAGAGTCTCAAGGGTGTACAGAGAGGAAGTCAAAGAACTTTCGTATTTATGATTTCTGTCTTCCCGGTTGCCTTAAACAAAAAGGACAGCTTAATTTGTGTCATCATTCATAAATTAAGAACTCTTGCGAAGTTCAGCTGAACGTTGAGTGCCTGGATGAAACTCCCTCGGTATCCTGTGCTTTTGTATTCCTGCAGCTTGAAAGCTGCGTAGGAGATGGTAAGATTGTGTATGTGAAGAGTTACTGCTCTTGGGTGCCTGGCAGAAGGAACTTCCTAGTGCTGACTGCTAACCTCGCAGAGCCACAAGTGTTTGCTACTACTATTAGTAGAAGGGGGATGTAGGGTGGAATCTACCTCCCCCCAGCAGAGGATTGATTTAAGAAAACTGTTGCAAAGCTCAGACTTAATGAAACCGATGGCTGTCCTTCTAGTCACCGGCGGTCTGTCCTGCTTGGGGCAAGCAACTTGGAGGAGTTGTGGTGGTTTGTTTATTTTGTTTTTTTTTAAAAAACAGGGTATTTAAGACTAGGCTTTGGCACTTTGGTGGTTAACTGGTGGCCAGGGAGCTGCGTTTATGCGCAATAGGGAAGGTTTTGGTTACTGTTCGGGTATGTGGCACACCCTGCCCAGGCTGCTGTGCCCCACATGTGTTCCCTCTGGAGGTGGATTCATGTGAGCTATGTAACTGGGAGCCATCTCCTGCTCTAAGTTGGGTTTTTAATTGGTCTTTTTAGTTTCAGGGTACCAGCAGAGCACAAAATTTTTTAGTAACTGTCATGTGACTTATTCTGTGTTCTCAGGGGAAAAAACTGTGTGTAATGTAGAGGGGGTTCTCTGTGAACTTGTGCGTGCTGCCCCTTTGTTAGGGCAGGTCAGAGGAGAACACGTTGCCTTTTTTCTGCAAGCTTGTAAAGACTTTTGGAGAGTCTTTGCTGCTTTTATATATTACTCTGATGTCGAGGAGCACGTTTTGAGTGGGACATCTGCATGATTGAGTTTTACATTGTCCTAGATTTCCTTTGTTTTTTCTCCCTCACCCACTATTGTTATCCTCCTTTCTGTTTTATGTACAAAAAGTGAAGATAAAGTACACCTAAAATGTTCTCCTTAAAAGGTTGCTTGTTCAGGGCGGGGGGAGGTTTGATCCCTATATTTGGTATAGCAGCAAGATAAATGAACATGCTGATGTTCTACAATGAGATTTAAACAATTTTTTTAATGAAACATCTGGGTGGAGGGAGCAAACCTCAGAAATGAAAATGGCTTTTCTATTTTATGACCAGTCAAAATATTTTGGAATTAAAAGCAAAATTGAAGTTGAGTAAATTATTTATTACCTTTTTTTAAACCATTTGTACTAAGAGCTTATTTTATGTAATTACTGGGGCGTGACTTTTAAATTCTGGGCAGGACTTTGTGGCTTGTTAGCATCAAGTTCAGCTTTTGATGTTGCAATGAAGAAGGAAGTGAGTGTGTGTGTGCTTGGGGAGGGGGAGAATGAAGCACTTCTGCCTAGCTGCGTAAGGTAGGAATTGCAGCTGGCCAGTTATTTTTAGCTTCTAACTATCTCATTATGAATGTAAATTTATTTTTTTCTTGTTAATCAGAATGTTTGGTAAATGAAGCTGTCAGTTTTATTTTGAAGAATTTTTTTCATGCCAAAATGCACTGACTTCTTCACCCTAATTTTTTTCATTAAACCTTTAAGTCTTTTTAAACCTCCAAAGCTGTAGGGCTGGGTGTGATGCATTTCACAAGTATCTCTAGCTGCTGTTGATTTTTGCAATTGTGCATCCATAGCTAAGAATATAAGCACAGTAGGGATTGCAAGAAAAGGTGAGACTTCATAGATCAGCCTCTGTAGCTGGAGAAAGAAAAGCTTAATTAAAGAAAAAAAAGTAAAAATAATGGATCTGATTTTGCTCCCTCCTTGCAAAAGCATGCAACAACTTGGTTATAAGGACTTTTTCATGGGTAGGAGGGAGAGGCAAAAGAGAGAATTGGTTTCCATCAGCATGTTTTCCAGTAACTTGCTGTAGTAGTGATTCATTTTTGTTAAGTTGCTCATCCTGGTCTGAAGACAGACGTATAGAATGTTTCCATTTTAAGCTCTTCAGTGTAATGGATGAATAAACTTACCCTTCCTATGTTGATTTTTGCCACAGTGGGTGAGCTTTCCTTCCTGGGATCAGTCTGTTTTGCTGCACTGGCCTAAAATATCCACCTTCTGAAAACTCTTGGTGTGCTGTCAGAGAACAGTGATGGAAGAAAAATGTTCTAACCATTTTGCTTCAGGGTTGCTGGTTTTAAAATGCACTGTTAACAAGTTTCTAAAGGCATATGGTGATGTTTTTCTGGCTCCTTGCCTCTTCCCCCAATATTAGATGCCATTAAAGGCAACCAAAACTCAGCAATACCCAAGTCAAAGTGCACAGCCATGTGCATTTTCTACAGCATTAATAGTGTTTATTCCAGGCTCTCTTAAAGAAAATAAAGGAAGCTTTTCATACATGGAAGCCCTCTGCCTGCCACAGTAAGGTCCACGCATGCTTTTTCTGCACCAGGCAGTATCATTCAGCCTCCAGTAATGAGAGAGCCGGGGATCCTGAGTTGTCTCCTGGTCTTTGGTTAGATTGCCAGCTGCGCAAATTGTGTAGCTGCCCATTGCGAGGAATAGCTGCGAAACCATCAGCTCATTTCAGAAAGGCTAATAAACAGCATTTGGAGTTTAAGTGCTGTCTGTATCTGCTGACCTGTCACAACAGCTCTTAAAACCAGCAATGATCAGAAGAGATGAAGAGCTTTCTGTGTGCAGGGGAAGGTACCCTGCTGTGAGTTTGGGATTGAAAGAGTAGAAGTAGGTGCCTCATGGTAACTTTTAATGAACAGTGGCACTGATGTGACAGTGAAATGCTGCCATATTGGGGTACCAGGGCATATAGTTTCTGTCCTCATTTACTCTTCCACAATGTGTTTTGAAATTATTTTTATACTGCTTTAAACTGTCTCATGCTGACTCAGTTTGGCCATGACAGTCTGAAGACTTCTAATCTAGAGCAAGGTTTTCTCTATCAGCAGAACAGCTGTATCCTAGATATCATTTTTTCCTCTATTACCAGAACATCCCTTTTCATGTTGATCTGGAAGGATCAGCTCTTGCTGTCTTTTTCTTCCCCAAAGACCAGTTCACTGACTGAGCTCGTGTTAGGCTCTGTCTGCCTTTGCAAATATGTTTGCAGTGGCTCTTTCACATTTTCTGCTTAAGAAACTGCATTGAAATCTACAGTATCGGGTATTAAATAAGAAAGACCTGATGGTGAATGCTTTCAATTACTGGTTGCATAAACCAACTCTGGAAGTGCAGGGCTAAGAGATGTTTCCAGGCCAAAAGAGGCAGAAATATATGTAACAGTTGCTAAATTCCTTGTAGTTTTTCCAGAATCTTTATATAGTAATCTGGGCATATTCCACTGTTTTCAGAAGCAGCTTTAAAATTTTATCCTCCCTCCTAAATTACATGCCAAATGATGCATTTACTGAATTGAATCAAGAAACCTTGGGTGGTTCAAATGGAAATCTTGTACCCATATGTAAGGCTGCCAAATTTATCTGCTGAAGTGTGTAACTTACAGCAGGTAGTTCAGAAGTTCTGCTGTCTGTGTTGGGACTGACTTAACCCCAGATCCCAAATCCCCAAAACTTCCAAGTGCAAATGGATACCAGAAAACAAACAAAAATTTTGTAGAATATGTTTGAATAGCTTCTGAGCATTAGAACATTTGCTGGCCTGTAATTAATTTATAATTATATTTTCATTGGCTGTCAAAAATGTGCTTCAGACGAATTTGATGCACTTCTTTCTGTCCTGGTCATCTTTTTCCTCGTCCTTAAAGTACTTGTGCCATCTGTCCCTGTTCTGGAAGATAGTACAGCCTTTTGAAGGACACTGGTTTCTGCGTAGCCTTTAAAATCTACCCGGTTTTGTTTAGCGTTTGTTTTGGGTTACCCTTTGAGATTTACAGGGCATTTTGTGTTTGTTTTGACTATTAATTTATTTCACTTTCTCAAGAACTCTGAGTCTCTTCTGGCGTGATAGAAATGGAGGATTAGGGTGCTCTCGGAGCCCGTGTTCGGAGTGCTGCGCTTCAGCGTGCACATCTGGATTCTTTTTCCTTAGTCTTTGTGTTGAATGTATGATTGAAAGGGCTGTAAAATTAACGTGATGATAGAAATGAAATAAATGGTTAAATGTCTTAATCATTCAGACATGAAATGGCCTTGCTGCTTCTACTTCCCTTAGGGCTTCTAAGGGTATTGGCCCATCTTTGGTGACAAAATACTCTCATAGTTCTGCTCTTGCGTAGTGGTGGGGCTTCCTCTGCTCAGCTCGTGTATTAATTTTTAAGCTTGATACTGACGTTTCAGTTACAGGTTGGAAAACTATTTTACACTCTGCTGACATAAATGTCACTGTATTTACAGTATAGTGGTTGGTTAATATACACATGGCAAGCTGTGGGATGAGTGCCTGCTGTGATATTCTTAACATGCTATGGAAATGGGTCTGTCTTCCTGAGTAACACTCGTATAGCAATAATATATATGAGATGTTTTTAAAACACTATTTTAAAATGCCAATGTTCATATTCAGCTTTGACTAGAGGTATGAATGATGCAGTGCTGAGAGCTGGTGGTCTTTAAATTGAAGGATTCCTGCAGATGTACTTCAGGGTGGGTTTTTTAAGAAGCATTTTGAAGCTCTATATATTCTGCATGCATATAGTAGGGTAGCTGAATCATACTCTGTGGAAAAGACCAGTTTAAATCTACTTATTCATCCAATAGAGCACAGGTAAAAATCTTTGAATCCTCTCTTTATCCAGACTAGGTGAATAGATTTGCAATATAAGATTCCTGACACCTGTTAGTATAATTTAGCCTAGACTTACAGGTATACAACAGTGTCTTGAAAACAGTATGATGCTGAGCTCTTTCTGCATCCTGTAAGGGCACCTCGGGGGTGCTGTGCTTTGTGAGCGCTGTCAGCCGAAAATTAAATTGGGGCAGCCAGGTCACTGCATGAATCCTGCAGATCTTTTCCAGGTGGAACTTCTGGCAGTGACTGACTTCAGGTGCCCAGCGGTCCTTACTGTCTGGAGATACTGCCAAATCTTAAACCTTCTCGGTTCTGGACAATCAGTTCAGGTAGCTCTTGTGAGTGAGGGGAGCAGCAGCAGTGTACTCTTCTCCATAACACAGTTAAGCTACTGAGAAGCCACATTTTAATTCTTTATTTCTAAGCCACATTCTCTATTCTTTATAGAGAAGGAAATAAGGCAGAGAGAACACTTTATATAATATGCACAATTGTGCTTACAGTGTATACACTTCTTACACTGATGCAAACTTTTATGCACACAGGTGATGCTTTACTAGAAAGGTGAAACACAACAAATGTGTGATGGCCATTTTGCTGAGCAGGTTTTCTGGGACAGTTATCTGTCAGCTTTTCTTCAGGCTCCTAGAGATGTTTGACAAATCTGGAGTTTGTTTGTTTGTTTGGTGTGTGTTTTCTTTGTTTGTTTGGTGTGTGTTTTCTTTGTTTGTTTGGATTTCAATAATGCTTCCTGTAGCATAACTTAAAATACGTTAGCGCAGACTTTTGCCGTTGTATGTGTAGGCCTCCCCATCTAATGAACTTTCCTGTTGCTTCAGGGAATTTGGATTTGTGGTTTTCAGAAAGCAGGAGGGATCTGGGATTTCAATGGATTTACATATATAGAAGTTTTGGTTATAATATTCAGGTCTTGTATCTTCATCTCATCTATGTAGCACTGATTGCAGCTAGAAACAAGATATTGGATACATTAATATGATTGTGTTGACAACTTTTGATTCTGCTTTGGTATTGAAAGAATGCTGCTTTCTAATTAAAGCCCATACAGCATCTGAAAAGAGAAGAAATGCTGATATAATTGATATTCTCCTTTGGAACTAAAACCAGCCATAGATAGCTGCAGTGCAGGTCTGTGCCTTTGTTGCTACCACCTGTAGAGATCTGGTACTTAGGCACAAACCCTTAAGTTACTGTAAACATTTGCAGCAGAGAATTCCAGCTACTTTACATCAGGTGATATCTGAAAATCCCTTGATCAGAGATCTTTTAAAGAAAATTCAATGGCTGGAAAAAAAAAATCATCTTAGGCTACATCTGGTGCTGGGGAAAACTCTGTGTGTGTTAGTCAGCTTTATTGCCTGGTACAGAAGACTTGCTTATACCACTGATTTCAGAATAAGCAACTTTTATAATGGAGTGAAAGTTTCCAGTTGCTTCTTTGAACTTGCTTTTATACTTCTCGTTACAATGCTGCTTTGGTAATTAAGCACTTGTCAACAGCCAAGTACTAAGTACTAATACTTACCTTTGTCCTTGTTGACATACTACTAATATATTACACAGGCATTAAAGGCTATTCAAATGTAGTGCCACATTTAGCTGAACTGTGTAGAAATACATTTTAAAGTTCATGCTCAGAGAAGTTCATATTCAGTATAAATATCGCAGATAATTGGGGAGGGAGTTCCCATTTTACAGAAAGTGTCCTGTCCCGTTTTAAAAGAGTTAATGTACAGGGAGCCTGTATGAATCTGGGAAATAATTCTCAGTAAGACCAAACTCCCTCTTATGGACTGTTACTAAGATAGCAAATAGTTTTTTTGTATTCAAATACTAGGGCTTGTAACTCTATTTGCAGTTAATTTGTGGTGGAAAAATAGTGAATCTTGTTCTTGTGTAAGAAACTGTCCTCCCAAGTAGTTCAACCTAATGGCATAGCGTGTTGCTGGTTTGTGGTGGACTCTTTTTTTTTTTTTTTTTTTTTTTTTTTTTTTTTAAGCTCATTCCATTGGTAGATGAGGATGTAACTTTTAGGTATTCAGAAGTGAGGTGGAATTTCTCTTTTGTCCTACTGGATTTTTATCAAGAGTCCTGGTAATTCAAGAAGGCCATCTTGTACTCTCTGAAGGTGAGACTACTGCTATTCAGTAATTCTAGGAGCCTGAGGGCTTATCTGGAAGTGTTATTAGTTTGCTACTTGCACACAAATGTTTGAGCTCTTGTTATCAGATTAGAAGTCAAAACCAAAAATTTGTCATAACTTGAAGTATACAACCAATGCTCCAAGACTGTATGAATCTTCATAGAAATCCTGTATCCTCCCAGTTGCCTTGCAGCTGTGTTGATCATGGAGTAAAACTGTTGAAAATGGTCAAAACCACATAAAATAACTTTATAAAAGTTTGGCTTGGATCTTGAATTTATGCCTAGCAAAAGACTTGTCTCTTCAGTACCTACTAAAGTAATAATTAATTCTACCTTGTTGGTGAAATTGCATTCCTTCATTAGAAGGTCATCTAGTAACTAGATGTGACTTAAAATCCGTATTGTTCCGACTGACCAACCTCAAACCTAGAACCCGGGTAAATTTAGATTTTGCACATTGCAATCCTTCTCTTATAAAAGCTAGTGGCAGACTGTTGGGAAAGTAAGAGGGGCGAGCATAAACAGGATGCTTTTCAGTTCAGGACAGATCGGGGTTTACTCCTGAGGCGAATCTAGAGGTGGCTGCTGCTGTGGCTGTATTCTCCGAGAGGTTTTCATGGACTGTCAAGCATCTGAGGGAGGAACAGAATGAACCGGCCCGGCAGTGTGAAGGATCTAGCTGTCAGCAGAGTAAATGCAAAGTGTCTCCGTGATGGGGGACATCTGGGGGTGAGGGGAAGGAGTATGCCTGTTGAAAACAAGGCATTTCTAGTGTAGTATTCTGGAGTGGAGAGAAACCGGAAGGTGAGAGGGAGTTTGAGCCTTCATAGTTTTAGGTAAAACAGAAGCTGGGGGCAGGGAGCTGAGATTATTTAAAGTTTGGGGAGGGACAGATGTGGTAAGAGATTATACAGTTAATGATGCAGCATTTGAAAGTGCAGGCGAGTGCTATGGAGTGTTGAAGTTCTGTTGTGTATTTCCTCCTTCAAAATGTCCTCAAATTCATTTAGTTTATTTAAATTGGTTTCTGTTTCTTCCAGTCTCTTCTGTCCTTAGTGTGTCTTGACAAAATTTATGTTGTATTCTAATTAAACTGGGGAATGTTTTACCAAAATAATTTTTCTAATTGTAATCTCTTATTTGAAATCTGCAGTATGTCAAATATAATGTGCACTTATTGATAGAAGTTATTTCTTCTCATTTGCGTGGGTGCGTGCATAGATCACTGCTTCAATCATTGGCTGCCTAACTGCTTCCTAGAAAATATAGGGGAATTTCCTACCATGACTCATCTTAGAAGTAGCAGATGCTACATGCTCTCAAACTGTTTATGGTAGTTTCTGGAGCCTCAGTAAATATAACTGAGTGCTGGGGACTCAAAAATATAGTGGATGACCTTAATGATTGCACACTGCTACTCTTTCTCCCTCTTTAATGAGGACACTTCAGTGAAATCTTTGTAAAGGGTGCTTTCTTCCATTTCTGATCTTTAGCACTACTGTGAAAGCGTGTTTCCACTTTGAAATTTCATTTTCACCCCACTGTCACCAGGGAATGGCTCTAGTTTTAGTACTTAATAGGTCTGAGAGACCTTCCCCATTTTTTTTTTTATAGGTGGTTGTTGTGTTTTGGTTTTTTAAACTCTTTAACAGCAGCGGTTAAAGTAACTCTTGAGCCATATGCCACTCACAAGCAATTCAAGCACAAGTCCCTTATCAGCAGAAGATCAAGTCACTGGCAATGGGTCTGTGCCGCTGTGGAGTTTCTGCGTAGCTGCAAATCTCAGATTCTGGAGAAGCAAGTCTGTGAGTGCTGCTTAAGTGTCTCTGGAGGGCTGAAGGATATGTTCTGGTGTAGCTTCGCGTTCAGTGTGGTCTCATTAGGGTGTGCAGCAGCACAAGGAGGATGGGGTTAAAGATGTGATGGAACTGTGCCCAGCTGGGATGTCCACCTGCAATTGGTATTTCTCTGCAAACTGGGAATCAAAGAGACAAGAAGCTGCTTGGGCTGGACATGATGGGGATGCCTGCCCTGGAACACAGCTCCCCCCCATTCTGCCATCAGAAGAGAGGAAGGTGGAGGAGGAGAGGACAGGGCAGAGACAGCTTGAAAGGGTATCTAAGGGAGTGGCTTTCCTGCAAGCTGAATGTGCAAGATGCAGAGCTCTGGTGCACAGAGTCTAAGAATCAGTTCTTGTTCTGGCATTGTCCAAATAAAACCGACCTACTGCTTCAGAAGCTGATGTGCCTGTTTTTTTCTAGTGTGGAGGTCTGCATTCCCAGCAGGGAGAGATCGTGCCTGGAGGCACACAAGGAGCTCCGTAAAGCCCCAGAGTGTCAGTGGATTGCTGTCATGTCCAGGCCCACTTTCAAATCCAAGGGAGCTGCAAGGCTTGCCCTGTTCCATGGTTATGTGAGGGTTGGCTTGCTGAGTGTGAAATGTAAAGCTTTGGGAAGCAGCTGGGCTGTTGGGGTGCAGGGCTCTGCAGTGACATCTTACCCAGCTCCTTGGTATAGTAGCAGCTATAAGACCTGGAGATGTGGCTATCATGCTTGGGGAATGTTCCCTGAATTTGCTCCCTTGGTTGTCCAGGACGTGTGGTATTTGTCTTCCTGCCATGCTTTATGAATATATTTTAATGTAGTGCTTGTTAGGTTAGGAGGCTTGCCCATTCTTGTGTTGGTAGCTAATACGGAAGTGAACAGAAAAATACTGGCTGGGCTTTCTCAGTCACTGATACTAGGTGCAACATTGTTAGGAAGGCAGCTCTTCTGTTTAAAAACACGAAATGAGCAGTGTGTACCTTATCTTCTGGGGTACACAGTGAAATATCTAAGGAAGGATGGAATTACATTGTTACTTGAGGTTTTCATGGGAAAAGGACAAGTCCTTTAAGAGCTTTTCCTACTACCAATCATACTGAGTAGCGTCTCCTCTAGATTGCAGAAATGGGCTTTTCCTGTAGTTACGGTAGAGTGAGCAAACAACAGTTCTCAGTGGAAAACTGCGATACTGCATTTGTAACAAGAAACCAATTTTGCAAAGCTAAGACAGAATCGTCGGTTCCTGGCCCATTATTGCTGTGGTAAGTGGAGCAGGGAGGGGTCCCTTGTCCCTGCTGTGCTGTGGAAAAGGGGAAGCCTGGAGCTCAACCTCGCTGCTGCATTGCACTTCCTTAGCAGAGCAAGATCAGGAGAAGGCAGTTCCTCTGTTTGACTTCATGTATGTTTAATAGAGAGTTTAAGCACAGTATAGGTTTGCTCTGTAACCTCTTCATACTCTCTCGTATTCTCTGCAAAAGTTTGTTTCTGACTAAGGAACGGGATAGTTTTGCTTTTTCAACAGTGTCTGTATGCAGCATAATTTCAAATGGTTTGATGCTTCTGTGTTCAAGTTTGCAAGATAACTTCTGTGGTTATTTATTTCAGTGGGATGTTTGTTTTTTTTCTCAAGTCACAGGATACTGAAATTTGGCTAGGTTAGAAATGTTCAGCTCTGATGTATGTTATTCGTATGCAATTATTTAGTGTTTTTCTCCTGTAGTTACACTTCTGAAAGCGTTGATTTTTTTTTTTTCAGTATTATGAAGAGAAAATCATAAAAGTGTGTGGATATTTGATACAAAAAGACTGATCAGAAGAATTTAGTGCAGCTTCTCCTGAATGGTTTCTCTCCTTGGAGGCAACTGCTTTAAAATTGTAAGCTCTATGTGTAAAATTCATGGTAGCTCTGGTAATCCTTATAAGGCCTTTGTTCTTGTCATATTTGATTTAGTTATACATTTACACTATATATACAGGTTAGTTTGGAAGACCCAGAAAGGACTTTTTGCCCAGTCTTCCTGCCTAGAGTATCCCCTTCTAATAGGAGTGACTAGATACTCCTGTAGTGACCCTGGTGCAGTTGACTTTAAGTCCTCTGAGCTCCTTTAGGATTTTGGGCTGATGTGACCATAGAATAAAATATTGAACTATCATGAATTTATTAGTTAATGCTAGTATTTTTCATTCTTTTCATTAGTGGTAGTATGTCCCAGTCTGCAGGCAAACTTACTTCATTCACAGAGCATCTCAAAAAGCTGTGCTTAAAATTAACTTGAATAAAATAATGGGTCATCCAAGCTAACCTGCGATTGAGAAGCTGTCCCTGATGAAAAACATTCATCCCTTAAACGCTATAGTGTGTAGAAAATATAGAATTGTCTTGAAATCTTTCAGTCAGATTTCCATTTCTTGCTAAATATAGAAATTAAAAAAAATAAATAGAATTGTCTAGCTAAGGTTGCAGGATTGGATTCCTTAGTAGTTTTCTACTAGTATCCCCTTTGGTTCATCATGCCTTAGATGCGGAATCCATGAAATAGGGCTGTAATATGTATATGAGGCACCAGGAGCTAAAATGGTGCTGGAGACTTTAAAAAACTGATAAATCCTTGATTTATTTATAAAGCAGGGAGCATAACTCTTGAAAGTTTGATCAGATGCCAGTTCCTTCAGTAGCCACTTGATGCAGAAACCTTTTTATAGCTGTGCTAACATCTCTGAAGACTGTTAGGCTTAATTAATGTTTCAGACTCTTGAACAGAACATGTCATGAAAAGAGAAGCTTTTCTAAGGGAGTGCAGGGAGGCAGGCAGGAGTTTTGCTTCAGGGAATGAGAAGGCAGAGGATGTACCACCATTTGAGTTGAGTAAGATTGTGTCTATTCTTTCACTTCAAAATATCCTGTTTGTGGTTTTTTTAGAGAGTTACTGTTATTTGTTGTGTTGAATTGACAGACGTGTGTGGTGACTCCTTCACACGGACTTCCTTTTAAATATCTAAAGGCAATTCTAGTATTAGAAAAAAAAAAGGCCTTGTACCTCTCACAAAAAAGAGTTTTTCTGTGGTCTGAGTATGGCTAAGCCTGATAAAATGGTCATGAAAATGTTCACAGTTACGCAAAACATTTAAATTTCTCCCACCTGCAAAACAAAATAACATTTATATTCTCTCAAGGGTCAAGTGTGGAGACCCTTTCTCTGGTAAAATGAGCATCTTGTGCATAAACCTGTTATCCTAAAATGAGTATTTTCTTACAAACGGTGATGTTTTCCTGCACAAATGCCTTCAGTGCGATGCAGAACGTTATCAAGCAGCAGACAACCTTTATCCTGTGGGCATGTTCAGCGCTGCTGCTGTAGTAAGGTCGCGTGATCTCTTTATCAGTAGAAGATTGTTTTCATGTATTGAGAACTTGCTTAACAAATGTATCAAAAAAAAAAAAAACAAAAAAAACCAACCACCCAACCCCAACAAAACCCAAACCCACCTTCAAACCCTGTTTTCCTGCTCTTCCTCCTCAACGCATACTTCCCCAAAGTCTGAACTACGAATGGTAAAATACTAAGTTGAAAAGAAACTGTAATCACAAGATATGAATGGTTGCATAGATGCTTGTATAAGCTTACCTGGGCAAAAAAGATTGGCTTATTTCTGAAGAATTTGCCTTAATATTGTGAAGGGTGTATTTTTGTGATTGTCTTGTATCTGTGAGATACAGGGATCTACTTCTTAGAGGAATTTAAACTGAGTATCCATACCCGAACAGGTGAAGGTCTGGCATCGTGAACAGGGTGGAGAAAGAAATGTGGGAAAACAGGCATTTTACCCAGCATTCACGATGGGAAAAGGACTTTTGGTCTGTCTTAATAGAAAGCAGATCTGGAATAAACTGACATAAATGACTGACTTTTTCTGATTTAAGTCCAACAACATTGCCTGCAGGAGAAAATACTCTTGGCAAAGACGTTACTAGTGATGAAAGCTTTACTGTAGCAGTTAAGCTTAGTTGTCTTTAGATAAAAAACTCATGTATTATTTAATGTCTATTCAGGCTTTTTCTTTTTGCCTGCTTAAAAAGGTAACAAGTAGGGCATCAAGATCATATCAGTGAATGAACTTTAGATGTTTTATTCAGCAAAAAGACCATTCTGGTTTCTGTTAGAAAAGTTTAATGGCTTAATTGCACAAGACTTAAGATTATGTTATGATACTGAAATTCTACTACAGTCTTCAAAGACCGCTGTTTACTGTTGCTGCCAAGTCAGGGTTTGCAGAAAAATGTAGTGGAGGATTTTTTTAATAGAAAATGGGGAATTTCTGTCAAAAATCAAGCTCTGTAATATAGACTTAAAATTAAGGATGCCCAGCCATATCTGGTGGTCTTGATCTTTTTTTTCTTTTTTCCTGCAAAGACAGCCTTGCCGCAGCAGAGGACTAAGCAATTGTATAACTGAGGCCTTGTTCACACAGTAACGTGAAATTGTAGCTATTTTATCTCAGTATCTGTCCAAATCAACAAAGCTTTAAGTGGTCAAGCGATGCCTAAACATCTGTCTCTTGAAATCACTAAGCCATAGCTACTCAAGTGCCTGTGTTTTAATCCAGAAGAAGGGTAGAGCTAGATGGGTTTGATTTGTATACGCAAGGAACCTTGCAGTGTGTCTGCTCTTAGCCGAGCAAAGCCGGGTGCTGCAGCGTGGACCTGTCCTTGCTGGGTGCAGCTCCTCCAACACGCCTCTGCCGACGGCCGTCAGTGCCGCACTGCAGCTCCTCGGCTCTGCTCCACACTGAGCATCAGTTGGGAGAACGTCGCCTAGATCAGATTAGGAAATCACAGTGCACTGGGATGCAAATGGCAAGATTTCTATTGTTTTAGCTTTGGCAATGGTCAAATGTAGCTTGTTTGCCAGTGGGGAGCAGTAAATAAGGACCAGGACTGAGCTGCAGCCTTGTAGGTGACGAGATCTGTGGAATGCTGGCTCGTGTGTTACCCTTTTGCTCGATATTTTGATTAGTGTATTATCCATAGTAACCAAACTTCAATAACTCTTACTCCCAGAACATCCTTGGAATAAGTTTGACAGCTCCAAGGAGCTTTAGAAAGTGTAACTGGAATTTGTTAGACGAAAACAAAGCTACAGGAGGAAAAAGTGACTTTTCCTTGCGTATGTCAAAGCTGCTGCCCCAGGAATTTGCCACAGAAATAATGAATAAAAAGATTCTTGATCTATTTCCTATCTTCAGCTATTATTCACTCTTAACAACATTGGAATACACAGAAGTAACATCAAAAAAGAACTATAACATTTGGCAAGGATAATTTCTTATCAGGAGCAATAAATGTGGCTTAAACTAGTTTTCGTTACTAGTCAGGTTAGCAACAAGTTTGAAGTCTGATGGTACGAGCAGGCACACTTTTTCAAGGGAAGAAAAGAATGAACTGAGATGATAAAAGGAATAAAGGTGCTGGATTGCAGTGGGAGTCTGACAGGGATTTATTGTCAAACTCTGGATCAAGAAGAGAATTCCTGAAGTAAATCTGTAGAGGAATGGCTATAGTGTGCAGGTCCTGGTAGCAGGGGGACTGGGGTGTGTGTGTGAACTTGTATCTTATTAATCATCTCAGATAGTTTTGCCCACTCAATGGGCATTTATTCCTAAATAACCTACCTATAAAGGAGGTGCTTCTGGATTTTTGCTTTGACGTTGGCCTCAGGCAGTCCCCACTTCTCTTCTGACAGTGGTGGAAGTGTTCTCTGTTTTCCACTGCAATTATCTGAGCTTTGAGTTCTGCTGAGCCTTGCATGTAGTATTACAAATCAGTGAATTCATTAATTGAGAAGATTTTGTTTTTATATTCGGTATAGAAACACATAGTATTTTTATGTCCATCTCTCTGAATTAGCTCTTGTATTTTAAAGCTGAAACTTGTTACCTTTTGGCTACATTCCTTGCTCTACCCCTTCTCAGAAGGGAGAAGAAAGGGACAGCCTCCTCATGTGCTCTTTTTCCCATTTCATTTAATGCATCATTGCCCCTTCTATTTATCCCCTGTGTAAGCTGGCTTTCTTTTCAGTTTACCTTCATGTTGATGTCTTCCCCTACCTCTAATGCTTTTATTTCTTTTTTCTGCTTTATTTCTGCAGCCTTTTTCATGTTATCTGATGTGGGATATTGTATTTGGATAATACCATATCTTTGATTCTTAATTTCTGTTGTGACATTTGTACTTTTGTCGCGGCTTTCTGTCGTTGTATTTACGCATCCCAACACTCCATTTGCCTTTTTGACTGCCTCTGCACACTGAGCAGATGTTTTCAGAGAGCCATCTACAGCAGCCCCCAGGTCTTTTTCCTGTGTGGTTGCAATTAATTTAAAATTCAGCAGTGTGTGCGAGTAGCTGAAAATATTAATACTACTGTATGCTACCCTACTTTTGTAACAAATGCATTTCATCAGCCACTCTTCTCCTTCTGACTTCTCCCAGTCTGAGCCACTCATGGTGGACCTGGCTGTGTTTGTTTTTTAAAATAATGGTTTCATCACCTCTGCTATGAATGAGTGTTATCTACGAGATAAGTGACTGAAACCTATTTGGTGGTGTTAAATTTAATATTTACAGATCTATGTCATTACTACAGATGCCTTCTGAAAAATAGCAAACAACTACATGGCTATCTTGGTGACGATGCAAAATAGTAAATGATCGTTAGAGCAAAGATAAAACTCAGTCATATCTTACAGCAGTCTCTAAATGGTCTCTTCCTCTGCAGTGTTTACCAGTAAGCCTGGATTTTTTTGCTTCTTAACCATTGAATGCATACATTCCAGTATCAGCTGCCAGGTCCTTGGCTGCTGCTCATACAGAGATATAGATATTTCTAAATCATTCTTTAGGGTATGGTCATCTGTCTTTTTTTTCTATATCCTTTCTGTTATATTGTCTTGGTGAGGTCTCTGTTCTGAATTTCTCTTGTCTGTTCCCTCCTGCCCTCAAATGCCAGTGTAAATATCTGCCACTGCTACCCACAGAAGACACCTTTATCGACCACCTCTTTGTCCCTGCAGCCACCCTCCCAAATTTCTCTCACCTCTTATTTTTGTGCAGATTTACAGTAATCTGGTGGGATTTAGGTACTTTGCATACCAGTGGGCCAGCAGTTAATAAGTTTGACCCTCCCCTCATAATAGTTTTCTTTCATTGACTATGTAAGTCTTCAGATATTTTCATCAGGTAGCCTAGTGACCAGAGAATTTAATTTATGCTTTGATAATAATTTCTGTTACTGATATCCACGGTGTCTTTTGCAACATCAGTTTTTTGTTATTGGAAATTCAACAAACACAATGGCATGCCACATTTTTGCTAAAAGCTTTTCTATTTGGTTGGAAGAGGACTGCTTCTCGCCTTATCTGTTATGTTCATAGTGCAGCATATTGCACTACTAAAGTATCTCATAAAATACTCTGTTGCCATGGTGATCTACCTTCCCCTTTTCCTAAAAGGACCCATTAGGTCCTGGGAGACTGAGTTGACTTTCTTTGCCTCTGAGAAGATTAGTCCCATCCCTTATTTTACCCTCATTTCAATTTTGTTTTCTTGAGGACACCAAGTAGGGTTTGTTTACTGATAATTTTTTTTTCTCTCTGGGTTTAACATTCTGAAATATTAAATCTTAGTACTTTAAAACTCATCTGAGGATAAGCCTGTACATAAGGATGCAGTACTGAAACTTGCATTATGAATTTCAAGTGGAAAAATGAAATTTAAGCATAGATTATTTAAAATGAGAATTAATGTCAGTTAAAACCGTATCATCTTTGTGACTGCAATGCTAATTTAGAAGAAAAAGAGTGTGCTGAGGGGACAGGTACTTGTGAGTTTGCCTATCCTAACCGAGGTGGCTACTTCTCTTCTTCACTGTTTACTCTGCTCATCCCCTTTTGGTGGGAACCAAACCTGTGTTTGTGTGAAAAAGGCTTGGAGCTGACCTGCAGAGTGCTGGTTGTTCACAAGCCAAGTTGACCTTAAACATCTGATTCCAGTGCCCAGTGATGCAGACTTTTCCCCTCCAGTTCTAATTTAAAACTTTTTTTAGTTAAAGCTGCTAAAAATCTGCATTAAAGCAGCATTAAGGGCCTGTTCTGACCTGATAAATCCCGAGAAAATAAGACTTAAGGCTGAAATCACAGACCTGGACCTCCCCATTATCCAGTTATTGAAAGAGTCTGAGTGCTGCATATTCTTATATATCCTGATCGTACCCCTGGCTGAAAACTGGTGCCATTCACTGTGGGTTTTCTTTCTATCTCAACAGCCTGCTCTGCAAGTTGGAGAAGACAGGATTTCTGAACTTGGTGTTGTCGTTGAGACAATGACTCTATCCTGGTGTCTTATACACTAGCATATTAGTAACACAATCATTTTCTTAGCTTACATGTCCAGTACAAGAAATTAGCAGAAGGTGGTAACAGTATATTAATTATGGGAAAATATAGTTATCTCCTGAAGGGGTGACTGCAGCACTCCACTGGTGAGCTGCCAGTGTCTCTGATAATCACCCAGGAACCTCCTCCTGGAGAGAAAATAAGTGTGTGTAGGCTTCAGGATGAGATATATTGAATTCATTATATTTTGATAAATGGGTGGCCCAAAATTACCACTTTTCTTGAAAGTCTTCGTGCCTGAAACTCCAGTGGAGATGGTCTGATAGCCTCATTTGAGGGTTTTGGCAGCGCAGGCATAAGCAGTTCCTGGCCTTGGCTGTTTATTCCTGTTTACATGGATAGATGTGGAGTGAGGCTGGGAAACAAATCTGGTCAGAAAACAAACCATTTTTGCTGGGTTGTTAGTTGTCTGGGTCGGCTTCTTGATCGAGTGAGTGTGGGGTTGTACAAGTGACTGTGCTAGCGTGATGGAGAGGGAGGCTGCTGCTGAAAGCAGTTCATGAAATGCAGATAGAAATTTTCTCTCTTGAAATCCTAGATGTTTTTCATGCCTCGCTAAATTAAGATGAAGTTACCCAAAGCAGCATAGACAAGGATGGCTGTATAATGCAGTTAGGTTACAAGTTAAGTTTTATGTGAATTAGTCAAAACTGCTTAAGCTCTGCAGAGCTGTATTCTAGAATCCCAAACTTGAGTTTGGGGACTGTGAAGATGGGAAAGCTCCTGGGGCTTGTACCGAAATCTTACTGCAAAACACTGGAGTAATCTGATGCAGTGATGCTTGCTGGGCTTTGCAGGAGCTCTGAAGCAGTTTCAGGAAAGGGGCGGTGGTCAGAAACATGCATTAGTGATGCAAGATGCCTTGGATCTGGGTTAATATGCATGTTAGAACACTCATTGCATAATGAAATGGCAGTGGAAACAGCTTCTGTAATGTCTTAAAGTCCTGGAAAAGAGTTGAAGGAAATAAGGACAGCCTTCTGCACCAATGACAGTATCTGTGTTCTTTCACCATGCATCCAGTCAGTGTTACATTTTATTCCTGCCCCTTCTCGAAATAATCTGTGTACTATGCTTGATTTTGAAGGGGTAGTAAGATACTCTAGCTGAATCATGCTGTATGTAGTGATTTTAAATTGTTTTTTTATTATAACAAGTAAATTTGTGCATGTGTGTGTTAAAATGGAATGTATTTTTTTCTGTATTAAACTATTCAGAAAAGAGCTGATGGAGGTAACAGGAGAGATGCAAATATGAATTTGTGACCCTAATAATATAAATGTTCCTTGAGCATATTAGTAGTATTTGTGGACCGGGTGTCTATAAAACATAATTGCTGAAACCAAGGTGTGAGATAATGGTAGTATTTGTGCTTTTCCTTAAATGAACTTGTGAGGAGATGGAGGAAACTTGTGTCTGTATATCTGTTCCTAAAATAGAAAAAGCTATGAAAAAATCTCTGGAGACTTGGAACAATGACGGAAGAAATTTACCAAAGGAAAAAAGGACCAGCAGTAACAAAGAGAGGTACCCAGCGGTTTTTGCTGGTAGTGCTGTGGTTCAGGTCCCATGCTTGCTGGTATAGGGGGAGGATGCAGGCATGAGGCAGGAAGCAGTGTAAATGCCTGTTAAAATAGTTTAACTTTTTAGTTTGTATGACAAAGCATTATTACATATGACCAAGCAAGGGGAAACATAACCACTATTTTTAAAAAGGGGGGAAAAAAGGAGGACGTGGGGAACTACAGGCCAATGAATCTCACCTCTGTGCCTGGCAAGATCATGGAGCAGATTCTCCTGGAAACTATGCTAAGGCATATGGAAGATGAGGAGGTGATTGGTGACAGCCAACATGGCTTCACTAAGGGCAAATCGTGCCTGACAAATTTGGTGGCCTTCTATGATGGGGTTGCAGCATTGGTGGATAAGGGAAGAGCAACTAACATCATCTACCCGGACTTGTGCAAAGCATTTGACACTGTCCCGCACAACATCCTTGTCTCTAAATTGAAGAGATATGGATTTGATGGATGGACCACTTGGTGGATCAAGAACTGGCTGGATGGTCACACTCAGAGTTGTGGTCAATGGCTTGATGTCCGAGTGGAGACCAGTGACAAGTAGTGTTCCTCAGGGGTCAATGTTAGGACTGTCACTGTTTAACGACAACATGGACAGTGGGATCAAGTGCACCTTCAGCAAACTTGCTGGTGACACCAAGCTGTGTGGGGCAGTTGACATACTAGAGGGAAGGGATGCCATCCAGAGGGACCTGTACAGGCTTGAGAGTTGGGCCCGTGTGAACCACATGAAGTTCAACAAGGCAAGTGTAAGGGTCCTGCACATGGGTCGAGGCAATTCCAAGCACAACTACAGGCTGGGCAGAGAATGGATTGAGAGCAGCTCTGAGGAGAAGGTGTTGGGGGACAAGAAGCTCAATGTGACCTGACAATGCATGCTTTCAGCCCAGAAAGCCAACCGTATCCTGGGCTGCATCCAAAGCAGTGTGATCAGCAGGTCAAGGGAGGGGATTCTCCCCCTCTACTCCATTCTGGTGAGACCCCACCTGGAGTACTGCATCCAGCAACACAAGAAGGATGTGGACCTATTGGAGCGAGTCCAGAGAAGGCCACAAGGATGATCAGAGAGCTGGAGCACCTCTGCTATGGAGACAGGCTGAGAGAGTTGGGGTTGTTCAGCCTGGAGAAGAGAAGGCTCTGGGGAGATCTTATAGCACCTTCCAGTACCTGAAGGGGGCTACAAGAAGGCTGGAGAGGGACTCTTTACAAGGGCAGAGAGTGACAGGACAAGGGGGAATGGCTTTAGGATGAAGGAGGGGAGATGGAGATGAGATCTGAGGCAGAAATTCTTCCCTGTGAGGGCGGTGAGGCCCTGGCACAGGTTGCCCAGAGAAGCTGTGGCTGCCCCTGGCTCCCTGGCAGTGTTCAAGGCCAGGCTGGATGAGGCTTTGGGCAACCTGGGCGAGTGGAGGGTGTCCCTGCCCATGGCAGGGGGTGGAACTAGATGGGCTTTAAGGTCCTTTCCAACCCAGGCTATTCTAGGATTCTATGATTATTTATATTGCTTAGTGATTAGTTTGTAACCCTATGAGGTAGGAGAGGACTTCAGCACGCAGTAAGGCTTTTTCTTTCGTTTGTGGTCCTTTCCCAAGAGCTTAGTGCAGCACTTGTCTGTGCAAACCCTCTTAGAGAGTGGCTGAGAAAGTGCTTGCAGGGTGAAGGAGTTACTTTAGCAGCATTTGTCTGACTTGAAGGGTACTCAGTGATGAGGAAATCACTCCCACTTGTAGTGTTGAGGTACTGCAGAAATTATTATCTTGGAAAGGTTACATATATTTATAAATTTCATACACTTAGTTGCTTTTATTCAGATCTTTAAGGGATCTTGGATGACTTATTTAATGAATGTTCAGTCGGCCAGAAAAACAACTTCCTATGACAATGTGTGTGACAGGTAAATTGGAGAAGGAAAAAAAAAAAGGCAGTGGATAATTATTCAGCAAGAGTGGTGCCCCAGCTCTTTCTAATCTGGAAACCTTGGTTTTATTTGTAGTTGCTGTATTTTTTGGGTGACCTTGAACAGGTTTTGTTTCTCGTTTTATCAGCTTCTGTGTCTCGTAAAGTGTGGATAGTTGTGGCCTTGAAACCTCTGCGGGACAAAGTACACGGACACCCTTAGAGGGTTCCAGGTAAGGACAAACCCCCTTGCTGTGTGGTGTTCCCTGACGTGCCCTCCTGTCCCGCAGAGCTTTATCACTGCCTTATGCACCGAGTAACTGCTAGCTTCACTGAGGCTGCTTGGGAAATTAAATGCCTGTAAATGGTTGTAAAACAGGCTGTTGGACCATTTTATTGGTATATTGTGTAAAGCTGGATGCTCTCATGGTGTGTGGTGTTGTTTATGGACGGTTTTACTGTATTATGGCAGATATATTTGGTACTTTCATGATTCTATTTTTATGATAGCTGCTGCGTGTAAATAGTTGCTGTAATTGTCGTAAGTATGTTAAAATGATCCTGAAGAAGAGGTATCCACAAGAGGGCCATCTCGTAAGCACGTATGTTGGCTGATACAGCAAACCTTCAGTTCTTTCTGGGTATTGAATAAAAGCAGCACACTATCTTTTTTTTTTTTTTTTTTTCAGATTTTCAATCATCCAGTGCTCTTTTCATAGAGGATAAACACTCTCTTCTTGTACACAGTTGTTAGATAATAATGATGTTTGGACATTAGACATCCATATTTCACTTCTATGTGTGTCTTTTATTACTGGCTATAAAAAAATACATATGCTATAAAAGAATAAACTTAGAAAGCTAGTGGGTAAATGGTGTAATATTAACGACTGATTCTGTCTTGGCTGGTACATGCTAGATTAAGTTTGTCTTCTTTTGATAATAGTATTCCCACTATTCTGTCTAATTCTGTTCCCGAAGCAGACTTTAAACACCTGAATGAAACAGATGTAGCCATTTTTAATTATACAAGTGTGGAAAAAATTCCTGTTACATATGTTAATGGTTGCAGTCTTGCCTGTGAATAGGTGAGGAAGAGAGCTGGATGTGTTGGAGTCACCGAGGGTGGACCAAGCTGAAATGATAAACTGAGTCAAAAAGGCATTTCCTAAAGCATTATCTCTGGCTGGCACAGGGGCAGGCAGGAGATATAGAAAAAAAAGTGTGTGGTAGGAAGAGATTCATGGAGCAGAGTGAGGAGCAGGGAAGTGTGATGCAGCTGAGGCTAGAGAGCTTGGGGGAAATACATTGTTTTTCTTTGCCGCATCTGACACCAGCAGCAGTACAAGGTTAGGATTCAGAAGCTTTTCTCTCTTAAGCTTCTCACTGGAGAGGACAGACAACATACGCTGCGTGGTACAACTCTCTTGAGAAATGAAGAAGTTTGGGGTTTTTATTAATAGTATGCTCATAATGAAAATCTATGGATTTTCTTAGAATTATGAAGAACATACTTCACACTTAACCTTCCTCTATCTTGTCAAACAGAAGGAGGGGTGGGAATCAGTTTTGTTGTGAAAGGTATTCTGACTACCTGTGACCAGAGAATGTCTGTTCCCCCCTTGCCCCCCCCCCAATGAGTGCAGTTTGCATCTGTTTTCTTACTTTTTGTTAAGGATTGCATGACTCTTTTGGGCCAGTTTTGCTTTGGTATAGCTTCCAGAAAATCAGTATCTGAGTTACACTGTCTTGCAAAAGGGGAATAAACAGTTTTTAAAATAGAAACCTACTTTTTCAAAGTCAGCTAGTGTTACGACAAAAGCCATGTAGCTACGTTAGCCGCTGTTAGGTTAAAGGATCTTATTCATTGTCTTGCACTTATGTAACAAAATCACTTTTGGCCCCAAATGATATCACAGGCTTTTCATACATAAATATCTACATGTCTTCCACTAAAACACACCTCTTCCTTGGGTAGCACAAAGTAACTGTTCAGTAGCCTAATTATATGTTACCTGCAGTTAAATTTAACTGTTCTCTGCAGTTTCTAACTTACTCTAAGGAGCAAATCAAAGTCATGCCATTTAAGCTAACGATATGAAAACTAATTTTAAAACTCATAGAATTTTTTAGTGTTCAGAGTTGTTATAACAGTTCCTACGTTTTTGAAAAGCTGAGCTTGAAATGCCGATGGAGATACGCTTGAAGCCTTGTTACATGTTTACTGTTTTAATGATCTGATGGTGTGTAGATCTGGTGGCCGCTGTGATTGCTTCAGTGTCAGCGGTGTTGACCCTACAGTTTTGAATTATAACGCAGGTGAGTTGGAGTAGGTCAGCTCTCACTACAGCGTCGTCCTGGACACTCTGGAGAGCTGTGGGAATGAACTTACTCAGTTGCTGTCTTTTTTTGTTTGATTACGTGATGGTCAAAATATAAACTCTTTAAAAAATATCTAAAAATAGCTTTAACCGTGAAATGGTTACAGCTCTTTGGAAGCCATTATATTAATAGGTAGGAAACTCTGAGTGTGCTGGTGTCTCTTCAGGCTTTCATAAACAAATGCGATGACTTATTTTTGCCTCTGAGTAGCACACAGCATAATACTCCTGAATTCATAATTGTCTGGAGTTCACTGGCTCTTAAGCCACATGATGAAGAGCCTGATAAAAATGCTACGGAAAAAATCTGATGAAAATAAGGAGGCAATTTCCTCAATTTCATGACCCATATGTGATGTTTTAGAGATGTTTTGATGAGAAGATCTGATGAAATTTATATTTCTCTGTATGATGCTATTTGGGCTTATGTACATTAGGATTTAAAATTATTCATGTTTCTTTCCTCCCTTCCAGATGTACTACTGAATTATTTCAAGCGTACCATGATGAAATCATGTGAAATGTTGTTGTTCAGAGCTAGAAGCCTTTTTCTCTCTTTTTTTTTTTTTAACTACACAAGGTTTATTTCATGACTTAGTTTTTAATCTTGTCAAATAAACCTGCAAAATCCTAATAATGCGCTCTAGATTTTATGATAAAATACAGGTTCTGGTCCAAGAAATGTCATAGTGTTAGCTGCCTTAAAATAAGGGCATATTTTCATTAAATTGTTTTAAACTTAACTGGAAAATTACTGAGAAGCATCACTCATTGTCTCTTACTGTAAAGGTTTGTTTTTTCATGACATAACTATTGTGAAGAACAATGCTGTTTGACTTTTAAAATAAAGCCCAGGCTTTATCCCATGATCTCGGGTAACTACAATTATATGTATTTAGCAAAGCAGAGAGAAGGTAGAGGGCTTGCCTCCTGCCCGTAAGAGACAAGTGGCCGAGTACTAAGAAATGCTATCGTTCCTTTTATTTCCGTTCATTCTTAAGATGCCACTTGCAGACAAGATTTGGGAGGTACCAGCTTGTTTGCTGCTTTGGATGACTCTCCCAATTGGGTTAATCACCTGAGTTTTTAACTCATTCATAGTTTCCTCACAACTTTGTCATTAAAACATCATGTGATTTTATTTTTTGACAGGAGCAAAATTTTCAAAACACTAAAACATCTGCGACAGGATAGTCAAAAGCGTATGTCTTTTTAAAGTCACTTGTTGAATTTTTAACTGTGTGGGTAGTAGAAAAAGGCTGCCTGATATTAACTTTGTTGTTACAGATGTTCCTTGAAGAGAAAAACAAACAAACCAAGCCCTCATCTTTTGCTTTATGGACAAGAGCAAAGTGGGGCTGTTCCTGGCAGTAGTTTTGAGAGTCTGTTGGGGAACCTGTCTAAAAAGAGGCACCTGAATTGTGAGCTGGAATACTATCTGACACCACATTTCCTTCTGTTTGTGCTGTTCCCATACTGTGAACACAGCAGATAATGTTGTAAATATTTCTGGTTCATAGGTAATGAAAACACTAGATTTGTATAAAGTCCTTAGTAAATTCTTTGTTATGCGTCTGGGGGGAGAAGAAGGCTCTGTCACAAAATGTCCCACAGGAACATGTTATTGGGGAAGACCACCTTGGTTGTCAGACTTCTTTACCTGCTTTGAGGTTTGTGGGTATGAAGGGGTGGTTACTATAGAGAAAAATTACAGATACCCTTTTTAAGCTGGGTTTAATGCTTCGGAAGAGCTACACGGTGCTCAAAAGTAGGTGTGAGATTAGGGACTACGTATCAACCTAAATGAGCGTATCAGAAGTATCTCAGATGTATGCCTCCTCATTCTGTTCCTGCTTTTTTAAACAACCATTGGATGAAAATGTAAAAAGCAAAACTAAAATTAAGCATGCTGTTTCACAGGTTTTAAAACTCCATGGAGTTTCATGAAGCAGGATTACTAGTGCTGGAAATGTTCATTGAGTCGTGAGCTTTGGATCAGGTGCAGAGGAAAGATGGCACTTTGCCTTTGAACAGTAGGGTTGGAAGTACATTCCCAGGATATCTCCACAACACAATACAGAATAATGTTCCTCTTAAGAAAATTAGAGGATCAGTGTAATTTTTACCTTGTATATCGTGCTTTTCCGTAGGAAGTTCATAAACAGGAATATAAATTAATATTTTTGGAGGCAGGGGAGGATTATAGTTACTACTTGGCTGCAGGTCAAGATGGATCAGTGCCATAGGTGCCACTAGTTCCTCACTTCAGTGCCTAATAATCACTCTGCAATTACTGAAACTTAATAATCAGCCATAAAGTCTTTTTGGAGAGCAAGGAGAAAGACAATGTATAGGTGGGTTTTGATGCATTTGCATTCTGTCACACCTTATGACACCCCTCAACTTCCTGCAGTAGCTGGTGTGTCTTTGCCAGGAGGATTTCCAGTGAACGACTGGTATGGTTTCCTTTGGAAGGCTGGCATGTTGCTTGACTTCATACTTGTTGAAATGTTCCTATGACTAAAACTAATTGTTTGTTTCTTGACTTTAAGCCCACTGGTTTTATGTTTGTTTTTGTTGGGTTTTTTTAAATAAGTTTATTGTCTTATTCTTGACACATAAATAACTAGTCATAGAGGCGTTGCAAATGGAACAATGTTTCCTTGTAAACTACTGCTTCTAATCTGGGAAAAAAAAGGTGCTTCACTGAAGGAATGTATCTACAATAAGACCTGCAAGTTAGTAGTTTAATTTTGTGTCCCAGGGGCACTGTGATCACCTTAGTAAAGTTCTGATTCAGGGTTTTTTATTAGCGTGAGTAATCTTGTTAACACTAAATGACCCAATGCACACACGTGAGCGCTGGAGAATACTGGATCAAAGTATGTATGTGTCAGGGTGATAGTCGAAGTGGATTGCTAAGCTGAATACTTGGCAAAGAAAAATTCTTGCAGTTCTTTTTAGAAGGTAGTGAAGAGCTGTGATCGCATCCGAATAGCATGCAAATGGTAATAAAAATGGTGTGTGTCATTGACTTGAATGTTCTGGGAAGTTATTTCTTTGAAAAGCAGAGGGGGAAAAAAAGTAGTATTTGAGGAACTGGTGTATGTCTCGACTGCTAACTATATGACTAGGTGCCTTGTGTGCTTACGTCCTGATAACTTTATCCAGCTTTCCTAGCAGACACTGTCCTGATTCCTGAAGCTGGTCCCCCTGCCATACGCCTTCAGGGAGCGCTATCCTGATATCGGAGAGTGTTTTCAAATGCTCAAAAATACCTTTCTTTGCTACTGAAGGTCACTGGGTACCTTCTGTTTCTGTTATGTACAGGTTGGGTCATTTTGCTTCTTAGAAATTTGCAGAAAGGACATGAGAAGACTTGCTGCTTCTAGACCCAAGTGAAATCTCAGCATTCTGAGTATATTGGAATCAATGATTAATTAAGCAAAGATTGTAGTACAGTTGCTTTTTTGTGGTCACTTTCAACAAACTTGAGTAGCTTGAATTTATATACCAGATAGGTGTATCTCACTGTTTTAAGCATTAAAATAAACTAAGTGCTAATATACTAGGAAAAACACACGTATGTTGTTTCAGTTATGTAACATTAGCTGGAAAAGTAATTCTTAATAGTCAAAGAAATGACACTGAAAAGCTTAAAATATGGAGGTTCAAGAGTCTTTCTCCAAAAGCCAGAGTACCCGCTTCTGTGAAGGAATGGACTCGTCATCCTAGGTTGTGGTCTGCTCGTGAGGGAATTACCTGCAAAGCCACTGGATGAAGTGTTTGCCTATGGCCCTGCTAGCTAGCCATGTGTAGCAATTAAAGGGAGGAAAAAGGCTCCTACTTCTTAAAAACAAAAATCCCCCCCCTCCGAAAACCCAAAATAATCAAACAACCCAATATAACTGGAGCATGTGCTCAAAAGGTTTCTTATTCAGGACACTTTTTATCGGCTGAATTTATCTGAGGATTTCCTTCTTAATGTTGTCTTCCAGATTTTTTGAGATTTCGTAGAGACTGAAATGAAGAAAGGGGACTCTGTGTTTGTCATTCTTGGAAGAAGAATTCTGATGTAAAATTATTCCCCCAAAAATATTCATCTAAAAATGAATGCATGAGCCGTGTCACGTTGCTCCTCCTATGAGTGGAATCTGCTGCTATTCCACCCAGTTTCCTGTAGCTTGTTTTTCTACTTGAAGTGGAAAAGTTTGTCCTTGTTTTGGGAAGTACCGGGGTGCAGTTAAGAACTAATGTTAATTTGTACACACTTGAAAGGGGCCTGTAGTGTTGTGAGATGCAATTCAAACTGTAAAACTGAGTTTTACAAGCCACGCACTTGCACTTTATTGGAGTGTTGAAACTGAGATGCTTGTAGGGAGTGGAAACAGTGCTGTGTGTATTGAGTGTGTGAGGTAAGGATGCTGGGTGGGCTGCTGGTTGTTTAGTGGACTTGACAAAGAAAGAAGTGAATATCTTAGCTCTTCTGATACCATGCTCTGAAAACATCTCATTAGCAGTTACAGAATTTGAGTGTGCAAGTATAACTGGTCTTGTACATGAATATAGTCTTAGATCAATGGAATACTTGGAAATGTTGGTAGTTCAGCTCTTCTTAAAGGCACTTCCAGTTGTGTTTTGTTGCTTCCTTTATATTCAGGTGAAGGTCTTTTCTGTTGTTGTTAATATAGCACCTATAGGTCATAATTGGTAGCGGGAGAATCTTTGTGCAGACATATGTAGCAGAAGCAGTAATACATGCTTGTTAATTGTGAGGGCTGCTTAGGCTGGAAGGAATTGTGCTTTTCTTTAAACTTTTTGGAAAAAAAAAAAACCAAACCCAAACCCAAAACAAACCAATTTGCTTGCTATAGTGGTGAGACTTGTTACAGCATTATCCGGGGTTCATCTACGAGTAGTCTGCAGGACATGTCACTAGTTTATTGTTCCTTCTCCTGGCCTGACTGTTCCCATACTCTACCATCATTTTCTGGTGAAACTCCATAAGACCTGCTGTCATCTTGCCCCAGCCACTAAAAGCACCATTTAGTGTAAGTGAGGAGTAGAGAATCCTTGAAACACCATGATAAAATGGCAATGGGCCAGAACTACAGCAGTAACTACGCGTCCATTGAGAGGGGGTCCCTTTGGCTGGGTTGTGTTCTGTGTTTGAGGGTTGGGAGAGGCGGGGAGTAGTACACAACTGCTCTGAGCAGAATTGCTTCGTTGGTTTAAGAACATAATCATCTTGCGCTTGTGGTTTTCAATGCAGTTCTTCAGTATTAGTTAGAATTCATCCTTTTTTTTTCTAGCCCCTTACAGTATTTCACAAGTGATGCACAAGCAGTTTTTTCCTCCAAGGTGAGGATTTTTCACTAGTAACTGTTGATTGAGAGCTTTAATTTCTAGGTAGGCAGTTTAAGGCATCTCCAAATGGCCTTACCTGAACAAAATGCTGACCCCACAAACACTGAAAATCTTGAGTCACTTGTCACTTCCATAAGTCACCACCAGTGTGATTAATGCCGTTTGCGTTTGAGGTCTTCAGAACATGCAGAGAGTCTTAAATACTGCTTTAGGTGTGCTTTTTGGAGGACAAAGAATAGAAATCTGGCATCTAGCAGAAATTGTTTCTTGATGTGCTAGTTCAGTAACTACAAGAACTTGCTTAGATTGACCATACCTTGAACTTGAGGTTTTTCTACTAATGGCATTCGACTCCCATAATTATCTGCCATTGTTTAGACCCTCTTTATTTCAGTCTTTCCTGTTTCTAGAACAGAGATGTAATATTAAGAATTTGTGACCTTGCCAACTTACCGCAGTGGTGTGATTGGTACCTTTTCTGTCTTACACTGCCCCGTGCCCAAACCACATATCCAGTGCTGTGATGTGGTGATGCAAAGGGTGCTCAGAGCTTGTGCCAAAAGGTGCTGCGGGATCACATGGAGCAGTTGGCAATTGTGTTCACATCGACAGGACTCCGGTTACTCTCGATACACTTTCCATCCAAAGTTTTTCTGATAAACGTTACTGGAAAATAATAGTCCTGCTGAGAAGATTTACTTACTGTACAGCCTCACTATAAATGCTTGTCCCAATTGGAGGATGACATTATTACTTAGGGCTTAACTTTTAATTATTGACATTTAGTTTCCCATTTTAAATACTAATTTATCCTTGAATATTAGAGCTGCACAGGCTTTGTTTGTGGCAGGGAGGTTCATTTGACTAGAGATGGATAAATTGCTTTCTTCATCAGTTTGGTTTTATTGTTCTAAAGCCAAATAGATTTTTTTTTCACTTGGCTGAAGAATGCCAGACCTGAAATACTGCATTCTTTGCCCCTGTCTGCAGGCATGTAGTAAATATAGCACCTTTGGGTGAGGCAAATCAGCTGAGAATGAATAATCATTTAATTCATCTGGCTTTTGTCATTTGTTTATACTTGAGTTTTTTGGTTTGGGTTTTTTTTTAAACTAAACATTGCAGAACCTTTTTCTAGAACTCTTCAAATAGCTTTTTCACAGCTCAATAGTATGGCTCTGTGTTGAGAACAGTAGACAAAAATACAATTTCTTTGGTAATGTTAGCTACTAGCAGGAAGACTTCTGCTTGTATATTTTTTCCTAATAAATGAGAAGAGGAAATAGTTTGTTTGTGATTAATTCAGGTGTATATTAATTCAGATTTTTGGCAATGTTACTACTGCAGTGTGCTTTACTTGTGAAGCATTTTTCCCGGGGATGTGGCTACACGAGAACCTTTTCTATGAGGTTCTAACCTTTTTATTATTCCAAGTTCTCGGTGTGGTTGACTCCACTGAGAGGCCGGCTGTGGCTGTTTGGGGGTGTTGCTACACACGGTAGGAATGGGTGACTGCGGGCAGTTGCATCCTTAACTGTGAGCAGTCTGGACCTGATTTCAGCTGATGTGTCTAACTGGTTGCCCTCCTTTTTCATCTCTTCATTGCTTGTTCTCTCCCCAGTGGAATCCAACAACATTTGACTTATTAAGGCCTAGGACTTTCTTTGAAGTCATGTATGTCAGCTGATACAGCATACTGAGCTAAATACTAGACTCGGCTTTGCCTAAAAAAGGACAAAGCTCACAATCGAGAAAGTGTAGTCTGAGAGCAAACTTCCATGTTCCTCCTATGCCTCAGCAAGCTTAAGAGTCTTTATAAAAAGTCAAAGAATTTGGCATTTAACCTCTTTTCCTGCCTTCCTGTCTTATAATGATACATAACAAGCCCAAGGGCTGTGGAGCACAGGAAGTGAGTATCTTCACCTAAAGAGGCACCATGAGCATTTACAGCCAGTACTCCTTTCAAATGGTGCCTTGATAGTCGTTGGTCTTTTCTGGACATAGTATTTTTGTGTATTAGAATAAGGTATGAAACTTAAAATACTTTTTCTAAATACTGATATTTGTTTTCCTTTGCAGAATACGGGAACGCATAGAGTCTCGGAGGACGAGAGCACAGGACAATGCTGCTGAAAGGAATCTGAGCCACAGAGCATGCTTTGTGCCACAGTTACCCAGGTAGGCTCCAGCAGAGAACTCTGTGTACCTCTAATGAACTGCAGTTTGTTGTGCTGCTTGCTCTGTTACTTATCAGCCTGAGCCAAGGAGACTCAGTCCCAGACCAAAATTGTACTCTGCTTTATCGCTCGGTCTGGATGGCACTTGCAGCCTGAAACCTTCTAAAACCTTTTACGTGTGTGTTAGTTTTAATTTCATCCAATAGCTAAATTTCAGCTGGTCTCTCTTTAAATGGTTTGTATCATGAGGTAGGCTGAACATTTTAGTGTATGTTCTCAGAAGTCGTTTCTGCGCAGAGAAGATATGGTCTCAATAAATGAGGTGCTGAACTACATATCTGGAAGCAGTTTTGAGACTTGCTTCAGATGATTGTTAGCAATTACTCCAGTTGACTCACCTGCAGATAATCTGCTGGGTTTCAGAAGTCAAAAGCAGCAGGGTAGAGGCATCCAGTGTTGCTTTTGCACACCGCTGTCTAATGAACCAATGCAAATTTTTCAGGATTTTTTGATAGGAAATGCGATTTATTTTTTTCCCCTAAATACAATTTTTAGGATGAATATTTAGAATCTTCATTTCAGTGCAGGTCAGTTCTGTGCTGTCTAATTATACACTTAGGCTAAAGGAAGACGTTAAGGAGGTAAAGATCTGCCTTCCACGATAGAGTCTAGGAATTTTCAAAGCAATTCTGTGACCTGGGAGCCATCACAACCCAGTAGCGCTAGCTGTCTTAAAGCACTGAATATATAAATAAAAATCATGTGATTGTGAAGTGTTTCTGTGGATTAGAAGCTAACTCTTCTACTAGCACCAGCTGGCAAGTGGGAGTAGAGAAACAAAGCAAACAAAAAGCAGAGAAAAGTAGGAGGAACAATGGTGATAGTCTAAAAACTGACATGTTAGGAGACCAGCATGAAGAATAACAAACTGGTATCACAGGATGTTTTGCATAGCAACAGGACTCTTGTCTTCAAGTGGACTTTAGTGTAACTGCAGCACTTGCTTCCTGTGTGAGATAGAGCTGTTGTACTCTGAATGCATTTTAATCTCTATATCTAAATTGGACTAATAATTAAAAAAGAATTAGTTGAAGGAAACAATAGTGAAGTCTATTGCTCCTGAAAGTGTTTCCTCTTATTTTGCTGTCAGAGAAGCAAGAACAGAAACACGTGTAAAGGAACCAGATTAAAGATGAACTTTTTCACCAGGTGCTGAATGCTGTCTACAGACTACTTTGTCGATGAAGGAAGAAATTGATTGGGAATTGAAAGCGCGAACTAGTTCATAATACTGTTCAACATGCGCAAAGGGGTGCCAAAGGACCCAGAAATAGCTGACCTGTTCTACAAAGATGATCCTGAAGAAATATTTGTGGGTTTACATGAAATTGGACATGGAAGTTTTGGAGCGGTTTACTTTGTAAGTATTGCTCTTTACCTCTTCTTTGGAAAACAGAACCATTTTAAGTAGCACTTTAGAGATTTTCAGCATTCTTAAAAATTCGGTGTCCTTTGGGCCCTTAGTGCTTTGTGTGTATTAACTTTCTCATAACACATCTCAAAAATAAGCGTTTCCAGGGCACTCCTGAGCTCTTGACTGTTACAGCTCTATTTACAGTCACAGTTTACTATAGTCTTAATAGTGCACCCAACCATTCAGGTTAAGTCTATGGTATCTTGTGCTGTCTGATGCTGAAAGTTGAATTTAAACAGTTGGAAATTAATTTGTCAAACTGGAATTTCAAGATGCTCTACTTGGTGCTCATAGGCTTGTAAATCATTGCAAATGAATAGATCCAGTGAATTAATGATTCAAAATGCATTTGGAGTTAAAAGCTACTTTTGTTAATGAATTGGTCTTGTGGCTACTTGGGTAAAGATACCGTGGAAGTAGCATCAAATTGCATTCAGGCTTTTGAATGGTTTTTCTGCTGCTCTGATAATTTAGAAGTTAAAGATGTCTTTGAAATATCATTTTGTTTTACCACCTTCCTTGTCCCCATGTTCATCTCATAACATACTATCTTCAATAGCAAATGCTTAAATGGCAAAAGCAAAGAGAAAGTCTTAAGAGGAATGAGAATTCCACCAGGAAGGATGTATTGTGTTAATTGATAGTCAAGAGGCTTTAATCTGGAAAGTGAGAACAACAGCGCTTTTACAATTAGTATCAAAGCCAAATCCAAAAATACTGGATTTGGAAATAATTATAATGTAATTGCTATCAGTGAAACTAAAATAGAATTCACTACGAAAAAATCAGAGACAAATTAAAGCTGCTTGGTAGCATGGCCTGCCACTCCAGAAGATCAAGTTCACTAGAACTGAGATTTCTGAATATCAGACATTAAAGTTGTTAGGCAAGTACCCTTACACCTCTAACTCCAGAAGCTGGCAGTAACTAGCATGAATTATTCGCGAGCACTCCAATTCACAGTTTATAGTGTGTGCAGTGATGGAAGTGCTGGTGGAACTGTTAGAACAGGAGAGGAGCCTGACATTCCACATCAGATAAGCAGTGCATGTTTTGAGGGACAACAATGTAATTCCTCAGTGTATAATCTGGTAGTAATGACACAGGGGGGTTTCTGCCATGGGGATTGTCAGCAGTGGGAGAGGCACTTTTAAATGTAGGAGTAAGTGACAGGTTGGTAAAAAGTATAATGTTAAATGTACTACATGTGTAAGAGGATGAGGCTGTAAGGTTTACAATACGTGTGGATCAACTCTGTAAGAAGAGCAAGGATTTTTTTAGATGGGAGTAGGGAGGTTCTACCCAGTGTTTTTCAAAACCGAAGGGAAAGGGTGCATGCTATGCTTTAGGGTAAAGATGAAGTAGTGAAGGTGCTACCTTTATCATTTAGCTCTGGTGTTCAGAAGTTCCTCATCATTCCAGAGGAAGAGCATAACGAGTGTCAGAGATCCAGTCTACCAAGCAGGCTTACAACTGGGATGTCACTGTGGTTAGGTAAAAGACTTGAGATTCCCCGATGCTTCTCTTTGTCCTTTCCCTGGATGCTTTATTTAAGTGGTCTGTGCTTCAAAAACATTGGAGAGTTTAGTCAGACTGCAGCTCCTTGCGATATCCTAGCAGCAACTGCATCCTCCAAGCTCGATGGTGATTTGTGGTCATGTCTGTAGTAATATTACTGTGGTAACATAGTAATTAGATGCATCACCACTTTTCTGTGATACATCTGCACTTCTTTGCCACCATTTGAAACTGAAGCTTTCCTTCCTGATGCATGAAGCACTTGGCATCCAGTAATGTGTTCTTCGGAGTCTTTGCCCTGTCCTGCTGTACATGTAAGTCATGAGCAGGAACTCACCTGTTTGCAGTTTTCAGTGCACGGTGGCCCAGGATCCATCTGTTCACCTGAGGAAGGTCTCTAGCTATACCCTGCTTTGTATGGGTCACGCTAGAGCTTTTCCCTACCACACAGGGGATGCTATGTGTCTTTGTTTTCCCTCCTTTTTAAAAGTATCTGCAGCCAATCTTATATCTTGATTCTTGTGCATCTTGGAGTAAGGCAGAGGCCAAGAATAAGATCTTGGATTGTCATGGCAAGATTCCAGGGATTCTGGCGTGCTTGGCATCAAAAGAGGAGAATAGGTCAGAAGAAAACTTTGAAGGAAGAGGTCTTTCTAAATCTTCCAAAAGAATGGGGAAGAGACTTCAGGTACATAAAAAGGGGCAGGGCATGGATTGTTACACTCTTGCTGCATCTCTAAGACCTTTTTATTTAAATTGGTACTGACACTACTACAAACAGCAAATACATTGATCTGTAGCTTGTCACTGTTGTTATTATGGATTAATATGATTATTCTAGTATAAATTAAATTTAAGCTCAATTTTTGCAAGCTGTTTAGTTTTCCAGTATACCGTTGCCAAGGCTTGGCAAGATCATTTGAAATTTCTTTTAAGGCTTGAAAGAAATGATACTTCATATATTAGAAGGCTAAGAAAAAATACGTCACTTCTCACAAGGTTTTAAAGTTGATGCTAACTTGACTTGAGATCAACTTATAGTTGATTTCACACTTCAGAAGAATATAGTTTTCATCAAGAAGAACCTACTTTTATCCATTTAAGAAATATGGAAAAGTGATAAAGCAGATGAGGGCAATGCAAAGGAGTTTTTGCAAGCAAAATGTGCTTGTTTTCTGCCAAGCTTTTCACTAAAGATCTACAGGTATAGCCAAAACCACTTCAGCAAGTGGATATTTCTGTCAAGTGTGCTTGTACAGCCCTTTAAGTTATTTCAGGCAGAGGGATCCCAAGTGCTTGGTACAGCAAGAACTTCACCTACAACTGTGAGAACCTGACAGTGAGCCGTTCGGCAAAAAATTCCAGCTGAAATGAGAGATACTGTGTTCATATGAAGAAACTTGGAAATTTCTTTAGAACACCAGCATTAATTAATCTATTTGAGTAAAATATTCTTGATCTTCTATGTGCTGAATCAGGATGATGAATGGTTAGGAAGGGTTTTGCCTTATCCAGAAGTTACTTGTTTTTAGCTTTCTCTGACTCATTGGAGGAGGAGTGTGTGCTGTGAAGAGTAAGTGTGTCAACTCCCTTTAGTAATTCCTGTGCTCTATTGGTTCACGCAACATCATTTGTCTTTGAAGTCACTGTATGCATCGTGAAATGTCTTTCACTAATACTTTACTTGAAAGTATAGTAGTCATCCTCTCAAGTAGCAGAAAGAAGGATTTACCACACTTAGCTTCTATTGTATTTTAAGCTTTTAACTGTCACTAATTTTTTGTGCCAAAAATGGTAAATGGTTGGAGGTACTGGGATTTCAACAACTCTTTTAAGACTAAAACCTCCAACTTTTCTGTCCTTAATGTGCAGAAATGAGGTCAGTGCCAATCCAGGCAAGTAGAGACTTTTCAGCCTCCAGTCCCCTCCCTGTATCATACAGACTGCAGAAAAGTAGAATTTTGATGACTGAGTAATATTCATTGCAAACCTGAGATCTGGTGCAGTGAAAGGAAGGTTGCTTTTTTTAATTGAGATAAATTCCAGAATGAAGCATCTTCTTGAAACCGGAAATTGAAATAGATGTTTAAGAATATCAATACTGTATGGGAGCTTTGGATGAAATTATAGAGATTTTGATACATATCTTTGTTTCCTTGAAAAACATTTTTTCCAAAGGTTGATCTAAAACTGGTTTTACTGCAATTCCAATGAAGCTATATTTTGCATGTTCTCAGTAGCTGCAATATTGGGCCTTGATTTGTGTCTCAGTAGAGAGGTGGCGAGTGCAGTAAGGGCCAAGGGAGGAACAATGGATATGGACAGATAGATAAAGTCAGGAAAAAGTGTTATAATAGTTGATTGGTAAATCTTATCATGAGGAAGAAGCCTCTGCAGTGTAGGAGTTTGCAAGGATACAGCAGAGGAGAGAAAAGCCTGCATTTGCCAAGGGCACAGCTCACTCCATGGGGAGGGAGGGGGGGAAATGAAATTTCTTTCAATCTATTTCTCTCTCCTTACTCCAGGCTACAAATTCCCACACTAATGAGGTGGTGGCAGTCAAGAAAATGTCCTATAGTGGAAAGCAAACGAATGAGGTAAGATGAATAAAGCCAATTCTGCATGCAGAAGCTCTTGCAACCCTGATGTAAATGTGAACAGTGAAATTAGCTGCGTATTTCATGTGACACTAGCAGATCAGCTTCTTAATGCTGTAGTTGTTCACTTCCATAGGAATCATGGAGATTTGTGGAGGGAAAATGAGTTTATGCAAATTTTGACAAGTAGTTCTGTTTAAGGAAGTGAATGGGAATTCAGAATGCTTGTAGAGTGGTTATTTCAGTAGTAAGTGCATTAAGAGCACGCCGGCTACTGGAGCCATAACCACAACTCTTTGAGGTGTCAGCTGAAATGTATAGCTGATTTGAAATACTTTTCAGGATCTATAATCTAAAATTACATAGACCTTCTATTCAAAATACCAATCTCACTTCAATTGTTGCTTTTTAGTTGCTCCTTCTATTTCTTTGTGTTGTGATGCTCTGTACTTGGATTGACTCTGTTCTTTTGGATTGGTGGGTTGAGATGCAGTAAAGAATCTGTTTGTTAGGAGCAAACAGGGATGTTTTAAACTCATTTTGCCTTGCTTACCTGCTGGTCTCCTGCATGCGCTGAGGTCTTCCAAATGTGAGTTGCCTTGTACTGCTTTACAGAAGGGAGTGAACAGCTCACTGCTACCGTCTGCAGCACATACTGTATGTGGTGGTGCCTGGCTTGTTACGAGGTTTGAGACCACTGGACAACTCAATAAGCAAAACAGTAGCAATGCCTTAAGTAAAATATATTGCAGATAAAATGAGGAAAAAAAATACTGTAACCCTCAAGTTATTTAAATATGTCTTGGGGGGCTTTTAATGCAGTAGAGATCCAGACAACTTTAGTTGTGTACAGTTGTGCTTTTGCAACTGACTCTTACTGTCTTCACATTGTAAAATAGTTTTATGGTTGCTTTTCAGACTGTACTACAGTGTGTGGTGTATGAGAGTATGTAGGGGATGAAGGAAAGAAATGTATTTATGCCTTTTTGTTTTTTCTACTAGAAATGGCAGGATATCATCAAAGAAGTTAAGTTTCTACAACAGCTGAAGCACCCCAACACCATAGAGTATAAGGGCTGTTACCTGAAAGAGCATACGGCATGGGTGAGTGATGGAGAGATCTTCATGAGCGGAAAATGTACAGTACAGCTATCAAATACTCAGTACATGCAGTGTCTTTACATGCAGCAGTATTCATCCCATGCTGCCTGTAGTCCCTTTCCTCTGAAGAAGCTGCCAGGTAATTTAAAGGGAATAGATATTTAGGATATTGGAACAAATCCCTCCTTCACTGAGGCAGGCCTCTCTGTTCATGCAGATTAAACAATTATTATGGAACATCCTCTACAATATCTCCCCATGGACTTCCCGGTGCCTAAACCTTCTTTCCAACAATGAAAGATGTCTTGACGTTGCTGGAATGTTCAGAACGTTTTATTTTGTTCATTGCTTATTGCCTTTCCTGTGACTTAAGGTTTTATTTGCCTCTACTGTTTCTCACCCATTCAAGTAGTAACTGTTTCGGGGGCAGGGGGGAACTGTCTACCCTGTTATTTAAAAGCATGCTTTTTTCTTGCAGTTGGTTATGGAATACTGTTTAGGATCAGCTTCTGATTTGCTAGAGGGTAAGTTTTATATAGTCTTTGATTTTCTTTTTGCTGGTGCCCCTTCTGAGTATAGTGGGGAGGCTATTTTCTCACAGACTGGTATTTTGCAGATGGTAGAGGTAGTCTGTCTATATTACTCTATTCTGTACCTAGAATGCCTGTGTTTGTGATACTGTGGGTAAGCTGAGACTTTCCCAGGAGGCCAGTGCTGCGTATAGTTGGCATGCACATTTATGTGTTGTAAAAGGTAGGTATAAATGTATATAGCTACGTTCCTGTAATTTGTGCCGCCTTGATGACTGAAGCAGACTGCCTGTTTTCTGAATATCCGTAACAAAAACCCGCAGAGATCACCTTTATTCCTACAAACTGCAAGACAAGGACAATTACAGATGATTTTGTAGAACAGGAGATTGATATGACCTCAAAACTTAGAACAGCAGCACCTGCAGGGGAATGGGGAATCTAAGCTGAAGTTTGCAAAAACTAGCACTCTGTGGGCCATATCTTTTGTATCTAAGGTATGGTCGGTCAAAGGCACATGCTGTTCATATTTAAGGATATGTGCAAGGTGCTTCGGGGCATCTCTTTGTAGCTGTATTCCTCATTTTCCTGGGGATTTTTGTCTGTTGGGGAAAAAAAGTGGCAGGTTTTCCTTGCTAAGGACCAAATGAGTATTTTAAATACACTTGGCAAGCTGCACTCAGACTCCTGGTGTTAACAGTAACTGCTGGCCCTAGCAGGAATGTGAAGAAAAATGTGGTTTCCGGTGACGTGAAATACATGCACAGGCTGCACACAGACTCAGAGCTGCTAGTGGCCATCAGGCTGTAGGAAACTAGCACGATGAAAATGATGTTCACCTCACAGTGGGCAAAATTGGTGTGGTTCCTTCTCTTTAAAAACACCTTCTCAGGAGATCACACTTACCTTCTTCTGGTTTTTCTTGAATTTTTTTTTCCGTAGTTCACAAGAAACCACTTCAGGAAGTGGAGATTGCTGCCATCACCCACGGTGCCTTGCAGGGGCTGGCCTACCTGCACTCTCACTGTAAAATTCATAGGTAAGGCTAGAGCTTGGTACTTCTTGGGTGTCCTTCCATCTTCCCCTCTCTGGAGTCTGAAAATTGCTTTGCTGTCTTTAAGCAACTTTAGTAAACGTTATTTTACCAAAATTTTCTCTAATGGACTTGTCAGGACTTCTAATGTCAGGGTAGATTTATAAATAAAAACTGTTGGCTGCTAAGGACAGCATTTTTCTAGTTGTTGAAACAATTTAATGTGGCTATATTCAGAGCTGAATTCTTTTCTACATTAGCACTTTTTCTCTGCAGACCTTGGTAACAAAGAATACACATGAATGTTGGCTGACTGACAGAAAAATATCACCCTAAATTTGCCAAATAAAGTGGAGTGATAGAGCTAGACTATTTTTAAGACTAGTCGTTGTGAGAATTTTTTTACATATGAGTAAGTAAAACTCCATGCTTTCAGAAATCAGTTAATGAAAGCATAAGTGTAAAGGATAAAACTACCTTAGGAGAAATCAGAGCACACAGGCAGAGGAAGATTTTCATAACAGGCTGCTCCTGGATGCCAGCCCCTAGATCTGTCCCTCTTAACGTGGTATTTTTCAGGAGTTTGGATTTTTTTTACTTGTTTGTCAACAATGTCGTGTGTTCTCATTTTATGGGTTTTTTTGTCTAATTTTGGGTACTACTGATATGTCAGGGACTTGTGAAATGGGTGAGAACTAGATTAATGTGAGTGGGGAGTCAGAATGAAGCAATTTGAGACTAATTTGTGGGGCTAAAAGTCTCTTTGCCATCCACTGGCAAGCTTGAGACAAAAAAACTGGTGTATCTGAGGCTGAGACAGTGAGGGATTTTGAGAGACAGGAATTATTTGTCACTTGTTAGAATAACTATTTGGGGCGTATCTATATATGATTTAATAACCATGTATAAGTGAAATATTTAATTTAAACATGAATGCCAATTTATGAAATTAAGATTATTTTTTGTCAGCCCTTTGCCTATATGCCCTTATTTGAGCATAAAAGTACCAATTTTGGCATATTTTATGTGCTTTGAAAGTGCATTGAATTCTTATTTATAGTAAATGACTCCCTGTATGAACAATATTGAGAATTAGTTTTTCTCGATGCTCATTAGAACTTTCTAACGTGATGCAATTAATGTGTTGTAAACTCAGCGATTTCACATACTGAATACTAGCTACTCTGTGGGAACTTCCCATTAGTGTGCTTATTGCGTTTCAAGAACAAAGCCAGTTATTTCTCTCTTAAACTGGAAAAAGTGACTTTGCTGTTGCAGCGTGCTGAGAGTGGCCGTAAGGAAGGTTACTGCTAGAGGTCCCACACGGGTCTTTCCCACCTAGCTGGTTTTCTTCCAAGGGGTATTCTGCTTTTTAACTTCTGAGATGGGAAGACAAGTCTTTTCTCTCAGAAAAGATGACCAAGAAAAGATTGCTGGTTGTCTGATAGATGTATCTTAAAAAGGAGAGGTGAGAGAGTGCCATTTCCTGGCGAGGAGGAGTGCTCTGCTGATGCGCATAGCTGCAGTGGAGCTGCACGCCTGGAAGAAAACACCATGCTGGCCTCTGCTGTGGCATGTTCCTGTAGCACCCGGAAAAGTCAAACGCTGAATGAGAAGGGACCGAAGCTGGCAGGTGGGACAGCTTTGGTTTCCCTGCCCAGCACGGAATGCAAAACGAGACCTAGAAGGGAGGGACACCTTGTGGAGATGCAGGAATACAGCAAGTCTGAGCTCGCCTCCTGAGCTTCCCGAGCATCTCTGCTACTGCTTAGCTCTAATGGCACGCTGTGGGATGGCAAAGGATGAGATGACTTTCTGTTTAATCACAGGCACAAGGCAAACCTAAGTGAGCAAATACGTTTGAATCCGTTGTTGATTGTTGTGGAGTGAAGGCAGCAGCAGTGGAAATGATAGCAAAGAGCTTGTGCTCTTTCATGCTTTTGAGGTGCTCATTCTTGCACATATGAGACATCTTTAGCACTTGTCCTCCAGCAGAAGTGACAGATGCACAGACACAAAACATGAAGGCATGTCAGCATGTAATTGAGTAGCACATGTGTGGAAAAACTCTCTAATATTAGTTTTGAAGCAGTACTGTCCTGGGAATGGGGGTATGGTGGTTCTTATTCTGGTTCTGCTGCTGAAATACTGTAGGTAAATTCCTATCTCTGTGGCTCTTGATCCCAGCTTTGCCTGTCCAGTGTGCTGCCTTTGGAGACAGGCATCTCACCAGTGTTTGCATCATGCTAAACTTAAAGGGTCTTTCAGCTTGCCTGTTCTGTGGGTCTACAGTGATACTGGATTTGTATTTGATGCACAAGTGATTATGCTTCAACTGTTTTATGATAATTCAGTGTATGCTCTTCCTCTGCAGCTTTGTTTCCCTTCCCATTTATCTAATTAGCTCGATTTTCACAGGGTCAGAGTATGAGTACATTTGGCAATACACAGTAACTTGTGTGTGTTGGACGTCTACTACTAAGTGGTTTTGGTGTGTAAGGAATTATAGTTGAACAGATGAGAAAAGCTGATATTTTTCTTGATGGATTTTTTGCCTAAAGATTCATTATATTTTTTGAAGAGATGGCAAAGAGACACTCCAGACTGTATAGTGTATACAGCCTGGCTGACGGGGATCCCTTACACGTATTCCACTTATGTTGAGGGTCTGCTTTTGCAAAAGCCAAATAGCTTTGCCCACGAAAAGGCGTCCATGGCATACCTAGTGTGCAATTTTCCCTTTGTTATTGAAGTGCTCTATCAGGGTTTTAAGAAACTTTCACTATATTCTGATTTTCAGCTGGCAATGTGTAAGTAGCCTTGAATTTCTTAAAGCAGTCCTCCTTTTATGTCAGATGGGTGGAAGAAAAAAGTATTTTGGTTATAACTCTGTCTCAAACTTTGGTCATTGCCAAGTGTCTTGGAAGGTATGCAGATTGAGTTAACCTTTCTCAGCATTTCCTGGGCAGTTAATTTGAAATTATCCCGCTTACTGCCAGAATTTAGAAACTTATGGTGCCAGAGGTGTTGAATATACCTTGTGCCTTTTGTATTTCAGTAGTGTCGTTATTGTTAACCTCTCAAATGCGTGAATTATCTGAGAGCTGTAGAAAGGATCAGGTAAGGGAGCCTAGGGCATTGAAAGATGAAAATTGTATGTCTGGTATTGTTTAAGGGTGTCGCAGCTGGGTATTAGGATACATCTCTCCTGGATGTCAGTTTGGGGCCTCAACCTTGCAACTGTGGCTCATCTCTTCTTTTCTGTCATGCCCTGCCCTTTTTGGGTACAGCCAGGCTTCCATTACGAAAAACCTCATGCATCTGATTTCTCTAGCTTTCTGTAATACTAGACTTCTAAATATTCTCAGGTTTTTATGAATGTTTAATTGGGAAGTTGTTAGCGGACTTCTGTGTGTTTGTAAATTTTTGAAAGTTGTTCTGCTGTAACCAGAAGTATATTTTTCTTTTTTAAAGGGATATTAAAGCTGGAAATATTCTTCTAACAGAACCAGGTCAAGTGAAACTAGCTGATTTTGGGTCTGCATCTATAGTTTCCCCTGCCAATTCTTTCGTGGGAACGCCTTACTGGTGAGTAAAGCCTGCAATACCTCAGTCCTTTATAAGACTGCTCTCTTCCATTTCCAGCATTTTACAATCTGGAAACAATATCTGTCCTAAAACCTTTATTAACTAAGCAGTTTTCTTAAAATCCCTGTGTCCAGCTCTTCAGGAAATGTGTTCTTCCTCGGTGCCCATGAGTAGAGGTAGGCTGTGCAGCACTTTGAAAAGGCACCAGTTAATGTTTCGACTGTTATAATGCCGTTGGCTTAAAAATTACTAACACTTGCCATAGGTAATGAAACTAAGACAACCACACGGAGAAAGGGAATCCTGTTAATCTGGAAGTCACACAGCTACTTAAATTCTGTTTTGAAGAAACTTGCTTAAGGGTCACTTGAGTTGCTTGGCATTCCTAACATAGTGGACCAGCATAGCGTTATGCTCCACTTATTTTGTAGCAGATGCCCCAGGCATTGATGGGAGGTCACCTATCGCCCAACCTCTGGTCAAGTCCATTTGGCAGGAAGCCTGCTTCATCTTTGAAGAACAAAAGTTAGGAGGCTGAATTTTTGCAGGCTGGGCCTGCTGCTTATTTTTCCCCCGAGCCATCCATTTATCCTGGACCATAGTGTTTCCCCACTGTTCTGGATTTCCTTGTTCCTTTCATAGCTACACTCACAGGCTGCATGTATCTGCTGGAAAATTTTCCCAGTGTGCCAATGGAAAACCCACCATCTCTGGTGAGAGTGGAAGTGATGCCTTTAGGACTCTCCCAGCCCTTGCTGTGTGCCTGCAGGTACAATACCTTTGAGATTAGTGTGGGTCTCCCATGTGCCAGCATGTTTAGCTAACAGCAAGATGATCAGGTTGGCCTCTTATTTACTTTCCATCCTTGAACTGCCTCTTGGAAGAGTTGCTAGTGTAGGCAAGCGTTGTTTCATTTCAGCATGGCTTTACTCAGCTCCATGCTGGCTCTTTAAGTTCTGGTCCACTGCGCTGCTGAAGATAACAAAGCCATCTCGTGTTAAGCTATGTGCTGGGAGTCACAATTTGTATTTCCTAACCCGTGTGTTTTGCACTGTGGTTGGTAGGATGGCACCAGAGGTGATCCTTGCTATGGACGAGGGACAGTATGATGGAAAGGTGGATGTCTGGTCTCTTGGGATCACGTGCATTGAGTTAGGTGAGTAAATACTGGGCAGCTAAGACAAATAATTAACTGTCTGCAATATTTATTAGGAAATCCTGAAAAAATGGAAGATTCTTATTCCTCTTTTTCTTTTTCTTTCTTTAAAAAGCCTGACTTGGAAAACACTGACAGTTGAGTTAAATCTTTTACTCACTGGCAAATCAAGAGCAAGCCACTAATGCTGCTGTGCTTTAATGTTAATCTGGTGTGCTCAGTTATTCCCTTAATAACTAGAGGATGCTAGTCTTGTATAAAAAGAAACTGTAGTTTCTAGTCTGTATTTTTCAAGCTGGGTTTTGAAAAAGTTGTTCCAGCTATTATCAAGGGAACTGGTGTCCTAAGAATTGTGTGTCAGAAGGGACCTACATTTAATTTTCAATTCTTCTTGCTTCCCCTCTCTCTGAAACAAAATCTTCAATCTCAGCTGAAAGTTTGTGACATGAATCAACGTGGACAGGTTCTTTACATGAGAAGAAAAGGGTTTGCACTACAAAGGGCAAAAGATACGCATCCACACAACCTGAAGCAGATGTAGATGTGATAGCAGGTATACAGAGCAGATGTGTGCACTTTAAGTTTGAATATTGATGTTGCATGTGCTGAGTAGATTACTTTCAAAGATATTCCTGATATGGATTACACTTAACAGCAGTACATCAAGAACTTATGGTGAGGGCAAGTTCACTGAAAATATTATTTTAAATGTTTAATCAGGAGAAATATAGATGAGATAACAAAGAGGAGGACATACAAAATGGGAGGAAATGTTGACCCTGATGTGGAGATGGTAATGGTGTAAATGATTACTAACTTCCAATGTTGTATTTCATGTGGCAGCGCTAACGCCTTGCTGACACAGTCTGTATTTTGATACAGAGAGTACAAAAATCAGAAGTTCTAGACTTCTGTTCTTCCGCATGGCCACTGATATTTTTGTGGAGTTTACACTAGTTATGGCCTCCCAAGGAGTAAATCAGTGGTAAAGATATTATGCTACCCTTCATAGGCACTGAGTCTTGATACTAGAATTTCTATGGAGCTTTTCAGTCAAGAACCTCAAAGCCATTTTACATAGTTGATGGATCTGCTTTTTTTAATATTACCCTTTTAAGAAGTATTAAACTTTTTTTTTTAACTTTGAGCTTTGCATGATTCCACATCCGATCATGGGGTCAGGTAGCAGTGGGAGGAATCTCTTGTTGAGCACCACTTGGCTTTCTTTGAATGCTGATGTCTTAATTTCTTATGTAGCCGAAAGTAAGTAGTGTTTAAAGAAAAGAAAATGCGGTGGTTTGCATGCATGCTGCATGTCAAGGACAAGTGATTGCACTGACCTGACATGAACTTAAAAATCCTGGTGTCAGGGGCTGATTGGCATGACTGACCTAAGATATCTGGTGGTGAAAGGTAGCTTTTCCCAGTTTCCGTGCGAAATCTGCTGCACTTTGGAAAGGTCAGGGACAGGTACGTAGGTGTCCTCTCGGTGCAAGGACTAGGAAGCATTTTAGTTAGGGGGAGTTAACAACACATCTGGCAAGTGGATTTGGCAAACTGTCCCACTTAAGGTGACTGCTGATGACAAATGAAACAGGCAGCCACTCTTTTCCCTTAATATGGATACTACAGCAGTGCATCAAAGATCTGTAGGGATTGATACGTAAATTTCCTAGCTCTGACCTGCTGTGTGTCTAAGGGCTGTTTCAGCTTCTGCTGATTTTACCATAGCAGGTCAGGTGTGAAATGTTGCAGTTAAGGTAAAATTTACTGGAAACTTTTCCTTACAATTTGCATCCTGTTCTCTTCGGATTTCATCATCCCCTCTTCAAGTGAATAGCAGCTTTCCTTGAGTGGTTGTCCTGGTCTAACCTAGAATATTAAAATAATTAGCTTACAATGTGATCACAACAGTATTGAGCTATTGATTTAGCAGTAATGCCCTGCTCATACTTCCATATCTTTCTCCTTTTCTTTCCAGACTGCCTTATCACACCTTTCTCTTCTCTTTCTAGCTGAAAGGAAGCCTCCACTTTTCAACATGAATGCAATGAGTGCCTTATATCACATAGCCCAGAATGATTCCCCTATGTTACAGTCAAATGAATGGTAAGAGAGCTATTACCAGATTATTTTTTTATTTCCCTGAAAATGCTCTGCAACACTCTCTGCATGGTTCAAGTCTGACAAGAAAAGTGTTTGTTGCAGTGTAGTGATTTGACTGCGTTCTCAAATAATGCTCTTGTGTAGGCAGGCTCGATTTTGACCTTCTGTCACTTTGGCTGTGTTACAATCTAAATGTGTGGAGGTGTTAATTACGGGGTTGTAGATGCTGTAGGAATTAAAATATTCTTGGATGCATTAAGCCAGCCGTAGCTCAGTATCAGCAAAGTTTCCAGCTGCAAAAGATCTCTGACAGAAGAATTGTTAGCATTATAGTGCAACTGAAACATGGGGAAAGGGAGAGGAGAGGTACCCAGAATATAGAGGTAATTAGATTATTTTTTTTTTTTTCACTGAGTGACTTCAGAAGTCATCAGAGCTCTGTGGCCGGTAAATGCTCCCCATGCTACAGACTTGTACCAGAATCTGAGTGTTGATACAAGAACGCTTTGTTCTGTGGGAGCAAAGGGCTTACCCCATTTCCTGTTCCCTGTACCCAAGAGCAGAATGTAGCTATGGAGGGATGCTTGGCAGAGTCTGCAGATGGCTGGAACCCAGAGCTCCTGGAGAGGTGTGAAGCTCCCCCTGTTACACTGCTAAGCATTTAAGTAGCATAATTGTTTCATTGCTGATCATTTTATCAAAAACACTCCAGTTTCCTTATTTCATGGTCTCTGTCTTGTCCATTTGTCAAGATTCAAAGAACTCCGTCTCCTATTTGCACACTGATACCCATGTTGTTCTGTGCGGAATTTGCAATGCAGAGTAGAGACAGCTTGTGAATGCAGCATGAGAATCAGTAGTCTTGATTGCAAGCAGTTTGCTGTCTGTGGCTTTGAGAAACAGGGAGTAAGCAAGGTGCCTTTTATGCTGCTTTCAACTTCAAAGGCACCTAGAAAATCAGTTTTCTTCTTCCCAGTTGTGATAGAAGCTCATCTATAGCCTAAAGTTTTGTTGAACTAAGCATTGTATCTGGGTGCTTTACTGAGTCAGTGTTACAAATCGTGGGAAGCTTCTAGAGAGTAGAGAGCCATTTCATCAGCTAACTTAACGACTGCATTTCTGGAGTTACCAATAATTTCATTGTCATCTATTTTTAAGTAGTTGAAGTAAAATTGAAACTAGGAGTGACTGGTACACATAGTTCTTGCTTGGTTTTCAGTTTGTGGTTGGGGATAATTGTGTATCCGTGTTTGTTTCAACAGTCTTTAACTGTTGAAAGAACTGATGGGATCAACTCAGGATTTGGAAAAATCCAGTTAATTTCTTTGCCCTAGAACTTAAGAACAAATTAGTCAAGGTTTGTCTCTTGCACTAATAAGTTTGCCTGTATTCCAGATCCTAAGCTCTTTTTTCATTTAGAACTTTTTTTTTATTTACAGGTCAGACTCCTTTAGGGGATTTGTTGATTACTGCTTACAGAAAATACCTCAGGAAAGGCCATCGTCAACAGATCTGTTACGGGTAATTTTTCAAATCTTTTCTAGAAATTTGGGAAAAATCTGTTTGTCTACCAAAATAATGCTAAAGATGGTGAAAAAATATTTGTCGTTTCAAAAAAAAAAAAGTAAGTTTTGCTCTCATCTGAATCAATAGAGTTTTGGGGTCTTTTAGAGTATTTTAGGCTGTTTAATTTTGTTTCCTGACTTTGCCTGTTATGTCAGTCACAATTCTCTTTATAACATGATGCTCAAGAGTCAAACTACTGGAGGAAAAAAGCAGAGGTAGGCTATGTGGTAAAACAGTTATACTGTTGAGTGAGGAGATATTTTGGGGAGCAGCCCAGCACCCTGCTCCTTTTACACCCCAGAGCTCTGCAGAGCTTACATCTGTGTTGGAGAACTTGCCAGCGTCATGATGTAGTAGTGTGAGTAACAGGTTTTTTTAGCTGAGGAAAAGACCTGTCAGCAGGAGGGGGGCAGAAGGATTTAACCTTGATTCCCCCCCCCCCCCCCCCCCCCCCCCCCAAAATAATGCTGTACATACTTTAAGTGAAAGTATTGAGGACAAACAGGCCCAGAGCTGACTTAGTTAAATCTGTGCTGCAGAAGTGAATTCCAACCAGTAGTTTTCTGTGTAGGCAGGGCTTAGGAACATGTTTCCTACTGCTTTAAGGAAGGAATTTTTAGCAGGCTCTCTGTACTGTGCTGTCAGTAGGATGCCCTGAGTTGTGACCATGCTGCACTATGTGGTCTCTGAAAAAGCAGATAGAAATTAGGGGGGAAACTGGAGGGAACCCTGTTCACCCTCTAAATGTGAGCAAAGGGAGTGGGGAGACTTGGTGCAGCTTGTATGAAAGTGAAGACCTTTTTTGGAGCAGTTACGCAGTTTTGTGTGAAGTAATGTAACTTAACTTGCTGATGCTCCTTTTTTTTTCTGCTTACCTTCCCCAGTAAGGAAAAATGTTATTTTTCTGTGGTGTAACAGGCAATACTTGCTACTAAGCTTATATACAATTTCAGTAAGATTTAAGGCTTATAATTTGCTACAGGCTTTCTTTGTGGAAGTGATAGAAAATGTATCTTTTCATGATCTTTCTGCCTGATCTCAGTTCAGCTCTTGATTTTGCTCTGTTCTTGTATATCGTTCATTTGGGCCTTTCTGATCCACTTTTTGGGTTTTGGGTTTGTTTTTTTGTCTAAAGTTCCTCTGGCTGGATGGGCATGTCTGGCACCAGTATGATGTCACTCCAGGTGTGGTTATGTGGGAGCGGGAAAAGGCTGGCTCTGCTCTGCGGTGTTACAATAGGAGGGTTTGATGCTGTTCTTTAGACTGCTGTCTGGTGCAGAAGTCCTGACAAATTTATTGATTAGTACCAACTGTAGATCCCTCCTCATATTATTACTTACCAAACATGCTCTGCATCTTTTTTTTTATTGTCTGTTTCCAAACATCACACTTTTTTCAGCTCATCTCTCTAGTCATGCAGCGTGGTATTTCTGTCTCCTGTTTCTGATCTCCATTTTCCAATCATTTCTTTGTTCTAGATGGGTTTTGAGCAATTCCTCTTGATTCATTAACATCTTGTAATGTTTGCTTCTTTTCTATATTCGTGCATCATACTTAGCTGTTAAAAGTCGCACTAACAGAATAAGCCTATGTTAACTTCTTCCCCTAATCAAACCACCAAAACCAAAACTCATTTATATCGCTTTAATAGTTTCTATACCGAACCCGATTAATTAGAACTTGCTTTGCAAATAACTGTATTATTTTGGAAAGTGCCTTGTATAGGTTCATAATCGCCAAAGGCACGTAGGAGGGGGACCTGTGCTGGGAGTGGTGCATCCAGAGTTTGCCAAAGTTTTGTCAGTGAGTCATAAATCAGTTCCAGTTAAGTCATTGCACTTCAGTTTACCTGAGAAGTACAAGAACTGCTTATAACTCCAAGGGCTTTGTGTTTGGGAAATTCAGGAGCAACCTTCTGTTAAAAGGTAGGGATGTGTGAAATCCTGTCCAGCCCCTTTTCCATCAGGCTTTTTTGGTTTTTTTTTAAGTATTTCTTTTTTTAAAAAATCGATTAGTAGCCCTGCTATTGCTCTGGTTGCTGTACATAGCTGCTGGTGAGAATTGCATGGCATGCTGCTGTTCCACACCAGGTAAACAGGACTCAGTTTTTCCTTAAATATTTGAGCAGAGGAATTGCTAGCTCCACTGGGTGTTTTGCTTAATTTCCACAGTAGGTTAGATTGCTGCTCTGTGTCTACCTGACAGCCTTTTCATGCTGATTTTTGTTCTAAGGCTACCGTTCAGCCTTTGTTTTATGGCTTCTCTGGTTGCTCTTTCAGCTCAGTAAAATGCATTTTCATGGATGTTTCTGAGCCTCTTGGTTCTTGAAGAGAGAAATCGAAACCCTGCGCTCTTTACTGAACAGCTAGTTTTGCGCTCGCTTCTGTCCTTGCTTTAAGCCTGGACCATAGAGAATATTTAACCCTCATGCCTTCACTCTCAGGTAAAGGCTGATGAACGAGCCTGTTTGTACTCTCTCTTCGGAGCCTGGTATTTTATTTTTTTTTTCCTGTGATACATTTGTGCTGTGGCACATAACCAGTGTTTTGTTCTCTGGTTCTGCTTGCAGCTCCCTGACAAGCCTTTGACCAGCTAATAGGTTTATGTTGTGGGTTTCAGAATGATTCAGTCATGTGGATTGGCAGCCTTTCTGCTCTCTAGGAATAGTGTAAGTTCACTGAAGGATGTGACTTCACGAGTACCTTAGGTTGGAGTCTGTGCAAACAATTGGAACTGAGATCTTATTCTTAAATCATGTATATTCAGTCTTTTTATTTGGTTTTAGACTTTCAGAACAGTACTCTAGATGTTCCTTCCTGCAGTAGCTCTCCCTAAAGCTTGTTAGATTATAAGATTGAAGATGTTTTTGTCTTTTGAGGGTTTTTCGCTTCTGTATGGTAAACAGGGATAGAGCAAATTTTTTGTGGCCACATTTTCTTAGAGAACTGAATTTTAAATAAGGTGTTTGAGAATGAATTTGGTTTCCATACAGTATCCCAGATAAAAATAGTCAAATGACTGTTGGGATATTAAAATGCACTTGAAATAAAAAAACAAAAAATAACCCCCTCCCCCAAACTATCTCACTAATATTTTTCACTTCTAAAATTGAAAGCAATTATAAAATTTGTTCTAAACACTTTTTCCCTATTTTTCTCAGTTTGCATGACATTCCCAGGAGACTTGAGTTCTGTTTGTCGCTTTTCCAGTCAACTTGGCACATGCCTTTAGACTAACCTCTTCCTCCCTTTCAGTCTGTTTTGGTATTGTTCTTTGCTTGGGTTTGGGTTTTTTTCCTTGCAATTTGGAGAAAGTAGACAAATTAAACAAATTAAGTCCTTTAGCCATCGTTTCTTAGAGTTGCACAGTACCTAGCAGAGGGGTGTCTACATCTTTTATGTGTAATTTAGACAATTACATAATGGAAGTGAGCAATCAGAATTGTGTTCTTATTATGCAAGAACCTTCAGGTTTTCATTTTTGTGCGTCTGCCCTACGGTTTCCATGTGGTCACATCCTGATATCTGAGTAGTGCTTGAATCTGAAGCACATAATATTTCCAGTGAAATGCATATTGGCACTGCTAAAGAATATACATAAACAAATAGACACTAGGCACACAGGATGGATTCAAGTTCAGGATCCTTGTTCCAAATACATGCCTGCTTTCTAAAAATTATCTACAATGAGATAAAAATGGTTGCCTCTTTTCTAATCATAGATGAGGTGCAGATTGTTGCTGTTTACAGAGAAATAAATGGTGGTTATCTGCACTGAGAAGCAGGAACGATTCATTTTGCTTCTGCATGAAATGACGTTTGGAACTTTTTAGCTATAATTCAAAAATAAACACCATCACTACTAGCAAAAAATTGATAGTGAAATGACTAGCTGTCCCCATTAGCAAAACTCAAATGCACAATGGTTTGAATTCAATTAAAAACAAGAAGAAAGCCTGTGGCATGATACTGTCCATGTTTATTTACAAATCATTAAAAGAAGATCAGCTTATCCTTTCAACTTTTTTTTTGGTAAGACTCCTGTTTTAAGGAGGACTGGGTTTCGTGTATCGTTTATTCCAGATGCAGTTGGATGTATTCGTGTTTGAACTTGAGGAATGGCAACACATCTAGAGTAGAGATGCTTTTCCCTGTCCTAGGGGACCCTGAGGTCACCAGCTGTGGAAAGGGCTGTGAGGCCAAGTGGGCAGACATGACCTTCCTGAGAATTTCTTTGCAGGTGGGGTCTGGCTGTTGAGGCTCTCTAACAAAAGGCCTGCAATACAGGGTAGAGAACAACTTTCCCCCATTTCTCTCTTTGCTAATGTTTCTAGAAATGTGTAGATGATGTTTGTGCCTTCAGGCCATCTCCCATGGTACGTACTAAGCAACATACCCAACTGTAGTGATCCCATATAGAATATTGGCAAGTGTGTACTCAGGCTGTCTGCTCTAGTCATGGGTTAAATGGGAAAGCTCCAAGGCTTTCATATTCTATTGCCAGTTGTACAGTTCAGGAGAACGTATCTGATAAATCAGACAAGAGCCTTTAATCATGTACTTAAATTCCTTTGAAGAATTTATTGTTAAGTCTGCACTTAAACTGTGCTCCTAGTACTTCATTAGCAGAAGTTGCTAAGAACCTGATTTTATTTTAATTCTGGCTACAAATGCTTTGAGTATAAATAAACCTTGCAGTCATCTTACTGGTTTTAGGTATGAATTGGAATAGATAAATGCAGGATAAATCTTGCATGTGGCTTAGGCAGATAGTCTTGCATAATCAGGATTGATTCTTTTTTGTCCTTTATGCATTTTGTTCATTCTAAAGTCCTATGCTGTTGTAAGGCTTGAAGTGGCACCATCTTGTACCTGGTATGCTTCAAGTGCATGAGCTCAGGAAGGGACAGATCAGCTCTGTTGCCTGGAAAGCTCAGAAAACCTGACCCTGGTCCAAACTGTTTCACCCTAGACAGAAAAGTGAAACAGAGTCAGGGTGAAGGGAGCTTGGGAAGGGTCGGCCAGGTCTCACACCTCTTCATCCTCTAGCCAGCTTCTCCTGCACATGCGTGTACACACACAGCAGTTTCAAGTAGCAAAGTGATTTTTGCCTCACTTCTCGGTAATCTGCGATTGAGTTCTGTGTTGAAGCAGGTCTGACTTCGAACCAAACATTTTGCAGCTTCAAAACTCACAAGGCATAGCATGATCAGTTTGGTTATTTGACGCAGTGATGAGCACAGTCAGTGTATTCAGTGCTGAGTGTGTTTGGAGACTTTCATAATGGGTATTACTAATTATTGAATATGAATAGACCAATTACTGAATACAAACCATCATTTCAGTCAAAAGTCATTTCAAAAAAAGTCACTGTGTCCCTGTTTTTACATCAAACATACTAGCGTCATATCTGAAACCATGTGTTTTATTTCCTTTAATATAGCATGATTTTGTTCGCCGAGACCGACCACCAAGGGTACTAATAGACCTCATACAAAGGACAAAAGATGCAGTACGTGAATTGGATAACCTACAGTACCGGAAAATGAAGAAAATCCTTTTCCAAGAGACACGGAATGGCCCGCTGATCGAGTCTCAAGAAGAGGAGGAGGTACTTTGATTTTGTTACCTCATTTGCGCTGTTACAAATAATTTTAGGGCAAGTGAGATGTTCCTGTCCCTAAGGGAGCAGAACAAACACAGCCTAGGTGAGGATGCAATCTATGTTGTTGGAATATGGTTTCGATCAGCAGAGATAGAAGGTAGGATAATGAGTGACAGTGTTAGATGTGCATTTATTGGCAACTTTAATACTTTGGGTTTGGTTTTTTTTTTTTCCAAATGGTGGCCTTTCTTCTGAAAGCTTTAGGGAGGAAACTCTTCTGGAGGGAGATTCTCTGAGAAGAAAGTGGCTTACAGCCTCTGTAACGGAGGGTCTGTTGACAGTCCAAGCTTCTTCAGTCTCGGAAGCACAGTCAAGACCACTTGATTGATGTTAATACTTTTTCAATTACTGTAACTTTGTAAAGTAATTGGCGTGTCATGACCTGAAAAGCAAATTGCCAAATTAGTAAGATTTATTTAAAAAAAATTGTTTAATATTAAGGAAAAAATATTAAAGACATAAAATTCAGCTTCAGTTTAAATCTTGTAATAAACAACCCACTTAATCAGTGTATGATAATTAACACTAACTGTGGCTTAGAGAAGGAAACCAGTCATTTTTCTGTTGATGAGATTAGATGGAAATTAATGTCATTTGGTGCAGGCACATCGGATAAGTAAATCCATGACTGGTTCTCAACAAAAACAATAGACAGGCAAATTGCTGTTTGTATTCCTTTTTGCTGCGGTATAGCAAGATAATACGCAGTGAGATGCTCAAGCTCAGCATATATTCAGGGACTTGAGGTTTGTGTATGTCAAATGTTCCTTTCAGGCTGAACTAGAGCTCTGGTTAAGAAATGGGCAAGCCTGGGCATCAGATAGGAGAGCAGACAGGAGGAGTGAGACCTGTGGTTAAAGCTATGAAGTGCTGCTGTTCTAGCCCTCCAGCTAGCCAACTTCTAAAACCCGAGCTTAATTGTTGGGGTGGGGAGAGGGGGGATTTATCAGACTTTTGCACTGAAACCTTCAATTTTTGTTTACCTACGTGTGAAAAGCTGTTAGGAGAGTGACAGGGTAGGAAAGTACAAGGGAATGTGTTTCCCACTTGACTGTGCAGCATATCCAAGCTCAACAGTGAAGTGGGACACGTGTTGGTAGTTGACTCCAACATGTATCTTCTGTTCCTCCTGTCCCCACCTCTCAAAAAAGAGAGAAGAAAAGAGATTGTATCTCTAGGAATTAACACTCTAATGAAGCTCACACTCTGCATGTGCACAGCATGCTCTGCACTGCGTTTTACCACTGAGCTTGTGTACCACGAAAGGAGGTTGTATTGCTTGTGTGTATCACTAACTTGATGGTGAAAAGAAAACATAGGACTTGCTTCAGTTACTACTTAACTGGTTAACAGAAGCTGCTCAACTGTAAATGCCACAAGACAGTTCCTTTTTCTACCTTAGACTAAGGTGGAAAAGGAGCATTACAAACCTTTAACACTCAAAATACTACTAATGCTTTCCTCAGAGCTCTTCCGAGAAAGTTAAGGTTATTTGAAAAGTATTCAAGTCGGGAAGTCAATGTTATTAAGGTTGCATAGGAAATCTTATCTCTGTCCTTTGTGCATAGACACTCATTAATTACATAGCCAGATCCTCATCTTGGATGCTTCATTATGTTATTTCTTCTGCAACTTTATATAAGCATCCTGGAAATATTTTCATTCTCGTATCTTGTATTTTGGATTTTAAGTGCTCTTACGCAGACTCTGAATGATCTGCTGATTGCTTAAAAAATGATCACCCAATCAAATACAAATCTGTCAAGTCTGTCAATTTTATCTTTCTGTCGGTTTCCAACAAAATGAGTACCCTGTTAATTGATTTGTAATGTAATTCTCCCCAAGCTCACTTTGGAGGCCAGGACAAACTGGATGCAGTAGCAAGCCTTTCATTTTGGTGAATCAAGGCTATTGTGGACCAGGAGCTGAAGGATGTTGAGTTCTCAGTCCTCACTGTGAACTCCTTGCAAGCCTCTGAACTGCCACTAGTTAATTACAAAGGACTCCACAAATTCTCTAAGTCAGTCCAGATTAAGCGTGTAGTCTGGATTTAGTGAGCTGGTATGAGTATGCACAAGAAAAAAGGATGCTAACTTCTGATATTTGTCTGTAGAATCAAAAATATGTCCTATATGAGGAATATTTATTTACATATTTCTAAGTAGATTACAACAGTTTTAATCACTGTAATAATGCAGGCTGTTCTGAGTCAGCTGCTTAAAGGTAATTGAAGAATTCATCTTGGCTGAAAACATAAAGAAGTTTTTAGCTTGACAAGATGTAATTGCTGACTGCTTGGGACACGGAGGTTAAAACCTCTATGCCTGTTAAGCACCATGTGATAGTTATCAAATCGTAAACAAGTTCATTGTCTTAAACCTTTTCTGATTCACAAAATGCCTCGTAGCATACCTGACTTGGAATGTTATTTTAATACAAACTTAGATCATTCTTTTTAATTATGAGACTCCTTCCACCAGCCATCCATTATTCCTGGATGTCTCCTGTTCAAGCCAAGAGCCATGCCCAGGCTTACTAATATGTGGAAAAAAAACTGCTTTGAAGCCCAATACAGTAAGATTGCAGGGGAAAAGGCAAAAACTACCTGCCCCATATGGAGTATTTCATAACCCAAGCAGCCTTGGGAAACGTAGTTGCCAAAATAATGAGCAAAGAACCTTTAAGCCTGCAGAGTTGCCTTTAAAACAAACTTTGGGCACTGCAGGCTCGATGCTGGGCAGGTGATCTCCTGCAGTATTTGTAACTGATGCCCCTTGTTTTATAGGACAGTGAGCATGGATCAAACCTGAGTAGGAAGATGGACAGTCTGGGCAGCAACCATTCCATCCCAAGCGTGTCTGTGAGCACAGGCAGTCAGAGCAGCAGTGTGAGCAGCATGCAGGAGGTCCTGGATGAGAGCAGTCCCGAACTGGTCATGATGCATAGTGACGAGAGCACAATTAATTCCACTTCCTCCGTTGTTCATAAGAAGGTAGGTTCTCTGGTGCTCTCCATAGCTTCCCGCAGTCGCTGCTATTGCTCATGTTGGCTCACCCGTGTAGGGCCCAATGATCAGCGTGCTGTGGTCTTGTGTTGAGCCATCTGCTGAGAGCAGGAGCTGGTGCCGGGCTTGCCAGAGTCAAATTCTGTGTTGTGGTGTATTATTTTTTTTCTTTAAAAGCTAAACTGCATTTAGATAACCTCTGAAAATAGAGGCCACTACTGAAAGGTAGCACTGTCAGTGTCTAGGCAGGGTTCACGCAGACTTACTGCATGCCTCCTTATCCAGCCCCGCATGTGCACTGCTTCTCCATCTCTGCTTGTAACATCAGTCCTTGTTTCCTTGTGAATGATTGTGCTGTGTTACGTAGTATGGTGACAAGTGGTGATAGCAGTTAACCGTTTACCAGTCACAGTGTATGATTAAAATCTGTTTGCACTTGGATTTCCCTCATGAGAAGTGGAAGTGTGCAGAACTTTGGACCCTTCCCACGAGGTATGTTGTGAGTCAAGTTCCACTGGATGCTTTTCTGCTCTTCTGCTGCATGTTGTGATATGTTGCCTTTTCTTTTCTTAGTGCTAGATATCAAGCTAAAGTTGTCTAGCTGTAAGTCAATCTCTAAGATTGTTTTGACCAAAATAGTTTTGGCTTGGCCTTAGCAGCGTCATTGCTAGCGGGCAGTAAAATGTAGGTGGTTTGTGTGATTGCATTTACAAAGAGCTTCAAAGTGTATGTATACTTTTTGCCAGAGCAGCTAAAATGTTACAGTAGTGTGAAACGTATGAAGTTCTCATTTGTAGGGTTACAGCAAACCCTTGTTCCAACTAACTAAATATTTGTAAGCAATTTTCCTCCCCTGCAATACAGTGTTTGTGTAATTGAATATTGAAGTGCTTGTAAAAGGGAGCTCTCAAGAAATGTTGTCCTCAACAAAAGATTGCCTTGCTTATTTAAAGATACTGGCAGATAAGTTGCATAGGTTTCAGGGGTTTACATCTTTCTCAAATGCATTTACAGGAGCGCCTTTTGAGAGACTCTTCTTAAAAAACGGTGTTAGGTACAAAATGGCAGCCCGAGGAACCATCCTGAATGACGATTGTATGTGCCGGGTAGCTGTAGTTGGAGGGGGTATTTTTGTGCAGGCTTCAGCAATGTGTATTAATTTTGATTTCACATTGTTAAGTAGTCATATTTACATATGCATTAATATAGAAGTTTGAGGAAATTATTTACACAATAGTCGTACATTTTAATATTACTATCAGTGTCATTACAGTTGATGAAAACAAAATGTGAACCACTCCCATCAGATGTAAATTGCATTTGTGAAAGAAGTAGAATTCCTGCTTGTTTTAAGACTAATATTTCATTTTATAGTGATTGTATGACACTTCTAAAGTACAAATACAGCAAGGTTTCTGAGTGTATGAATTCAGTGCTCTTAGACTTCTGCATAGCGGTTCTTTTCTTGAGATGAAGACATTCAGTTGAGTAGAATGCATAAACATGGAAGCTTTTGTTATCTGGTTTGGAAAAACAGGGTCTTTTGCGCACTTGTAACTGAAGTATTGTGAAGGAAATCACCTGTAGACCACTTAACCCAGGTGTTTTAGGGTAATTTTGGAAGCACAAAACCTGGATCTGTACTGATGGTCTTTACAAAATAGTTACAAATTGGGTGTGATTACGGATTCTTGCAGTGGAGTAGATACCTTCTCAATTGGTGAATGTTACCTTCTGCTGTATTTATACATAAGATAAATTTATACCATGTGTAGCAGGACATATTTCAGTCTGCAAATACATCATTTTAATTTAGTACATGATTTTTTTATTCTCTGCTACTTTGGGGAATGCAATTTTAAATGCAAAACTGCTTCATGTGTGTATTATGTATATATTAATGCATGTGAAAAGACTAAAATTGGAACAGGATATTGCAGGGGCTTTATATACACGTACATCCCAGTCTGTTTTCAAGGTAAAGTTATTCTGAAAATACTTCAGTTTGTGCTTGCTTTAACTGTTTCTGTAAACTGATGGAGCTGATCCACACAACTTGGTTTTGCTCTAGCAGGTGAGAAGTAGGGAGTGCTGAGTTTGGCAGCACTCTGGAACCTAAGCATTTTGCATTTAATCAGCCTTTAAAGGCAAAAAAGAAAATACTGATGAATGTAATTAGCCAGCTGTCCCCATTATGTGGGCATAGGGTCGCACACGAGATTGTTTTGACACGGGTCATATCAAAATGTTGTGTAAAATTATGGTATTCCACAAATGTGTTAATTAACAACCTCCGGATGTACCAGACTCTGTAAAGTGACCAGGATGGCAAAATCACCCGGACTGTTGATATTTCCTAAGGCTCAAAGCTCTAACTGTCAGAGGCCTTTTGATGTCTTTGGACCACAGCCCCAGAATGTCATGGGCAACTCTAAAATGTAGGATAATACAGTCTGTGGTCATGTGTGAAACATAGTTCCTGGCTTTCGGTGCTTCAGAGCACTGCTTGGTGTTAAGAGCCAGTCTGGAGCGGTGTTTCCTCGGTGTAAATCAGGAGCAGACCTCAGGCTCTTGCTACATCACCTGTGTAGCTCTAGGCTGGGAGAACCTTTGAGCATCCCCATCAAGCACTCCTAGCAGCTATACTGTGACCAACTACTGAGACAGAGGCAAAGCGTAAGAAACAGGCTGGTGTAGTAAAAGCATTTGTAAAGAACTTTTTTCTTTTTTTTTTTTTAACAGCTGCTAGTTGGCTGTAACTTCCAAAAATATTTTGTGGTCACAGGGTAAGTGAAAAGACCTGCTTCTGATCTGGGTAATTTTCACTGGCTGTACTAGTCACGATAGAGATGTTTGGGTTTTGCCTGATGGAGAATAGCATTTGCGATAAATCCTCCATGAAAAGCAGTCACAGCCTCACCCCTTCCACAGTACAAAAGCTCTGGGGCAGCAGTAGAGTTCTGTGTTTCTAAACCTGTGCTTAGAACAAAGGTGGCTCCCACCTATCAGCAGAGTAGAACTTGTACATTGGAAGAAAAATCACTGGACAGGAAGAAAATAATAATAATAAGCCCTAATTGAAAGTATAGCTTTTTATATAAGTTTATAGCTGTGTTCTAAACCCCTGGGAGGAACAAAATTGCAATAATGTCTGCACTCAGGTAGGAAGACTGCATCTCCCTTCCTGAGATCTCAATCCACCCTTAGGATCAAAGACTGCTTCCTCAGGAGGATGCCTTCATCACCAGCAAATTCTTTACAGGAAATTTAGCTGTCCGGCTGGGATGAGCTGTCCTGCTAGGAACTTTTCCTTGCCCCTTTGCCGATTTCAGATTGGTGACCTCCCCCATGTAAGTCACAATATGATCAGTGTAAGAGTTGTGATTTTTCTAACGTCTCTCTTCTGAAGACATCCAAGGATCATCTTACCTGTGGATACACGTTCTCAAGTCCATCTCCTGTTGGGAGCTAATGCAGTCATTCAGCTGCACAGGTTGGGAGATGAAGAGTAAATGGCAGCTCTAATGCAACCCCGATTATATCTGAGAGTGCCAAAAAACCAAACAAACAAACAAACAAAAAAAAAAAGAAAAAATGGGGCAGGGAGTTACACTGCAAATACACTGTGCTTCAAAGACACATAACCCAGATTTTAAAAGCAGATAGGTATCATTAATTAATCTTAAAATGAGGATGAAGATTTTGGCTCCCTAAGAATATAGGCATCAGTTGATGCATCGTAGGTAGCCTGTCATCTGCTTTGTTCAGCTGCTGGTATATGTCAGTGTGCATACAGGTAGCTTCCCAGAAATATTATTTTGTTGTCCTAAATGGATATGCCAAGTGGTAGGATTTAGAATGTTCCCACATGGTGGTATTTTATTTCCATAAAACTTTATAATAGTAAAAAAGATTGTTCTCTTTTTAGTCGAAACAAGCCAGTACACTATTATTTTGTTCAACTGCAATACAGAATTATTGCTGTTACTTCAACCTTAAAATCATCAGTACTTACAAAGATGAAACTTGGGCAATAAAAATATCAGAAAAATCTTCCGATCAAAATCTAGTTTATAACAAAAGGATGAAAAGAGGATGTTCGTAGTTGATCATCACATTCTCACCCAATGTCTGTAATAAAAACATACTTCTGTAATAACTGTTGCGACTTGAGTGACTTTCCAAATCCATAAATTAACCTGTACACATAGCCTATCGCTGCTATGATTAATAGGCAGCGTTCGCACTGAATTCTGTGGATGGAGAGTGCTGCGGCATGGCGGTTCTACAGGAGTTACAGCTGAGGCAAAGCTGAGGGTGTTTTCCTACGATTTATGATTTGTTCTTGGAAAAGATGTTGGTTTTATGAGATGTAAAGGATATTTAGGTAATGACTTACTGAGTGTTGGCTTGCGTGTGCTGGCAGTGATGACCCCTTGTGCACCTTCTGGAATCATGTCAAGCACGTTGGTGACATAAAGCCTTTTCTTGAAAGACTCTTGACACTTAAACCTCTCTATAGATTATTGAGGCATTTAGTGCAATGTATTAAAATGAACGATGGCACGCTTGTTTTCTGTGCTCTTTAAATTCTTAGAAGGAAGGGATTTGCTGCAATTCCATTCAAGTCCTTACTATGGCTCAGAAATCGCCTTTCCTATTTGTCTAGGATACTGGCGGTTCTTTCCAGTTAGTGAATCCTCTTGTGTAAACAGTGTTTGTGAAGGTTTTTATTTGGTGTGCATAACAAAGAATGCAGCGTGCAAGTGAACGTTCCTTCTGAGGCAAGAGGGTTGGATGTTTCAGCTTCAGGCTCAGAGTTTGCACTTGAGGTGTGTGTTAGTTTCTAAATCGGCTGCTGAAGAGGATGCGACTCCTTTCTCTGTATTTTGTTAATTCTTGTGTTTGATGCTTTGTCAGTGCTTCAGCCATATGACAATGTTATATACTGAAAAAATTTAAATATCAAATGCAATTATAGATCTGTCTGGTTTTGCTGTGATTAAAATTTGAGGCAAAACTCTCATTGATTTTTTTTTTTTTTTCCCCTGTAGGAAAAAAATCAAATCCTATCTGCCTACTGAGTTGTTTTCTGTTTGTTTCTATAGCTTGCTTGTTCCAGTAGTCATCTGAGCAGGTATTTTATTCACCTTGGGAAGTTTTGTTGCAGCAATGGGGTTTTTTTTTCCTGTAGCATTTCTTGGAACAAGCTATGTCCTTTCTCTAAAAACAAAAAATTATCTGATCAGTGTAATTATTAAGTGTTATCAGGAAGGAGTCTAGTCGGAATATCTTGAACATAACATGAAGATACTGTTAGCAACATGTTAGTGTCGCTTTTAAAAATGCGTGGCAACGGTGTTAAGCAGATATTCTGGTTGTGTTGGTGCTGGGGACGGGATGGTAAAGCCCTCTTTTCAGTGATGAAGAGACAGTGTGTAGTAGAACTGGCATGGGACTCTAGAGAGCAAAATTCAGGTTCTTATTCTGCAGGGTGACCTTGGGCAGGACTCATTGGTTTGAGAGGAAACCCATGCGCAGTGTAAGATGCTCAGACGTTACACCAGAGGTAGGCATTTAGATACCCGGCTGGAACCCGCTTGCATCAATTTGTGTCTGAACAGATGTTCTGACTGCTTCTTGTATTTCTGTTTATCCAGAGATCAGCTTCCACAAGAACAATTATTTTTTGTTTAAGGTTACCTATTAATCCATAATATAGGTAGGAGTCCTGCTTTTTGTGGGTTTTTTCATTGTTTTTGAGAGACTTGCTCTTTGGCATCACTTAAGTAACTGGAAGCTCCACCAGCTCTCTGATGAGAGAATACTGTCGAAATGTTTGAGAGTTTTTGTCCTGGCAAATATGATCAGCAATTTCAAAGCCAGCACCCAGCCAAATCCCCCCATCTGCTGTCATCAGCCTGAACGCTGTTTATGTAGCAGGTAATACAGTCAGAACAGATGATTTCTTTAGTAGGAAGTTGAAGATTCTAGATTGTTGACCCTAAGTAGAAGAATTGTAATAGTTTAATGTGGGTTGCGATCCGAGTATGCTGTTGTATCCATAAGGCAAATACTGCAATAAACACAGCAAACAGGATACAGGGAAGATAAATTTCTTTAAAGACAACCCAATGTTGGAACTGCAGGTTTAGGGCTGAGAGATACTCTGACCCAAACTCGATGAGTTTCTGGGGTGCTTTTGATCAGATTTTACTTACTGAGTAACTTGAGCTGAGGTGCCAGTTTTGGATCTTGGTTTCCCACCAATTTGGAGCTGAACGTTTGAAACAAAATTTGCAGGTGTTGGCACAAATCAGGAAGGAGATATGGTTGCAGTGTCTCTTAGCAAGCTTTTGGAGGAAGAAAAAAAAAGAGCAGAAATCTATTTTCTGGGTTTGTCATAGTAGCCATCAGTCACATTGAGGAAGGTTGGTGGAGATATGGCTACTCTTACGTTTACTTGTCTTACACTGCCACAGAGACTGCTAGTAAACAGAGACCTGTAACTTGTTAGATTTGGTGACTCTTCATGTCAAGCGATTTTATTTCTGGCAGTGTGACAGCTTTTCTGAAAAATGTTTTGCCTATTCAGGTTGCATGGGCTTATTTGAGAGTTAGTGGTGGTTGCCTGCCTGATGCAGAAGCCTCAGATCCCAGATTAAGGGGTGCCAAGGACAACCACTGAGTTTTCTGTCCACCTGAAACTGGTCCTTCTGCTTGCTCAGTTGCAAAGGAATTTTCCCATTCCTTGCCCGGTTCAATTTGAAATGGAGAATGCAGTTAATTCACATTCCTGAAGGGCAATTAGATTCTGCTGTGAGCTTCTTATGTGCACCAAAGTAACTAGAAGCCCCGTAAAACAAGACCAGGATGACGTTCTGCCCTCTAAGAATCCACCTTTTAAACAACAGAAAGTAACCCACAGCTGAATTTTCCCATATAAGAAGTAATTATAATTTCAACTTGTCATTTTAGGTGATGGTTTGGAGCGTTCTGAAAAATCTGAGTGCCCATTTTAAAAGTCTTTTTTTCAGTGATTTGCTACTTCTCTAGCTTTAATATTTCATATTCACCCTGGCATACTAATGGAATGGAGAGAGGGAAGATGGTCCAGGGATTGAGATATTGCTACTAGACCTTAGGAACCTTGTACATTCACATGTGCTGCTGCCAGCTTTGTGTATGACCATGGGTAATATTTGGCCTGCCTCCACCTTAATTTCATAGCTATAGTAGAGGAATAGTAGCTCCTGTGTACTTCTATTTCTCTTCAGTCCTCCATGGTTCAGATGGGTAAGTCTTGTATCAATCTTTACCATGGGACACTTTTATTCAGCTTTATTTTTTATATGAGGTGCTCCAGTTTCAGTTTATAACAAAGGAGTTCCCTTTTGTAGCTGCTAACTCCCTTCCCCTTGCTCCATACAGACACATTTGCACGAGGCTGTGTTTGCACAAGCCCCAAAGAAGCCAGGTGTATCTCTGCAGAGCCACTTGGAGAGCAAGAGGCAGAGTTCAGCGTTGCTTCTAGCACTGTCCCTTGCCTGGCTAGTGGAGCGTTGTGCCAAAAGGCTCCAAAACACATCAAAGGAAATATCAAACTAAAAGGTGATGTTAGTAGCCAGCCCATCTGCTTCAGGTTATCTGGGGCATCCCCAACTGTCTTTCACAGAGTTCTTCTTACACCTACTTGATAGGTGAGAGGGATTGATATTCTTCCAGTGAAGCCATGAGGTCAATTAAACTGAGTGATACTGTTAAACTTTAAATGTTTAAACAAGATTTTTTGATATGACTATTCTAGAGCCTAAGACACCTTTTTCAGGAAAGCGTGCAAGTCTGAGAGCCCTGCCTGTCATACGAACATAAACAAGTTGAAAATCATCCCAACTGCCAGTAACACTGCCTTCCCCTGGTAACAGTGCCACAAAAGGTCCAGTGTAAGGATGGCCGATATAAAATGAAACTGCAACTTTTTATTACACTCCGTAGTCCTGCTACTTCTGTGGAGGACTGTCCTTTTTAATTGTTTTAGTTTGTTCTGTCTCCCTCGGGTGAGTACGGAGGAGCCGGTGCAGGCCTGGCGTTCTGATGGTCTTGGCTGTTGTGCTCTCTCCATGCAAAGACAAGTGAAAGGGGAGCGTGGAGTGTAAATGCTCAAAATGAAGGATATGAGAAAAGATGTTGGGTTTAAAGCACTTTAAATCAATGTGTCGTTCAGCTTTTTGTATCAGCATTTCTGTACCTGTTTTGCTTTTGTCGGAAATCATTTACGGAACAATATTGAAAGTGGCTGAATGTGCGTGGGTCCAGGCTAGAAGCAGCTAGAAACTGAGGACAGCAGAGAGGGAAGCAAGCGCCTGCAGAGCAAGAAAGGAGCGTCAGTGCAACAGCAATGTCATGGTGGAGATGCTACTCCGTGTCGACTGGCTTCTTACCATAAGACTTTCCAACTGTACTGGTGTCTGCCCTGGCATGGCAGGGTGGCAAAGCTGCTTCTGCTCGCCTGCAACACCTGGTGCACGGAGGCAGCCATTCTCTGCGAGGGTTGGCAGCTTTTATTTGCCTCTTGGTGTAGGCGCTTGCAGCCTTTATTTTGCACCCCTGATAGTTGGAAACTGGATGTAATTCAGGAAGAATCTGAGTTTTCCTTCGAGGTTTTTAGGAGGTGGAACTTGAGGATGGGAGTGACAAAACTGTGGTAGGTGGCAGATGTGGCAACGCCGGCTGCCATCGCTGCTGGCCCGTGGAGCCCATGCCGCCGGGTCCAAAGGCTGCAGGTACTCTGACTTTTGGCAGTCACCGTTTCAATTAGCAAGATTACGGAGGTGTTTTTCACCAGCCTTTCTGATCAGGGTCTCTCCTCTCTGCGCTCGACGAGAGCTTTGTTCCGTTGCAAAATTTTCACGCGCTGTTTCGCAGATGCACAGCCGCTCCTCGCCAGCGAGCAAGAGTGAGGTTGTACCGGGAACCATTTGTGCTAAAACCTGTGAGCTGTTGCTTTAAAAAGGAAAAAAAAAAAAAAAATCCTTTGTGGGCTGTGGAGAGAAAGTGCTAGAACTGTGCAGGATCATGACTGGAAAGCAGGATCCCTGAGTGGTCACGGAGGCTTTGCTGGTCCTCTCCAGCCTGCCACGGTTTTAGCCAGGATGCTCGTCCTCCACAGCAGATAGCAAACGAGAGACAAAGAAACCTTATTGAGGACGAACCATTCAGCAAAGGGAATGAGGCAAAATGTTGCTCTTGTGTTAAAAGGGAACAGCATCTTCTTTGCCAGACATGGAAATCACGTTTTTAACGGGATTGCTAGCTTGCAGTGCTTGAACCCGACCTTTCCGAGGAGTCCGATTGCTCTGCATCGCTTTATGCTTTTGAGTCTGTGGGGGTTTTTTTGCACATATGTAATATTGGAGGTTTAAAAAAAAAAAAAAAAACCCCAAACCCCAGCCAGGGATTCAGAAGGCATCCTGCTAGCGATCAGCTGACACGCCGAACCCCAGCCTGCAATGTGTTGCTTATTCATTTTGTACCGTGGGAGCTGCCGGGGCTAGCAGAGAGCTGAACTATGCCTCTCCAACAGCCGCGCTTGTGCAGACAGAGGGGTGAGAGAGAGGCAGCTGCCGCGGGAAGAGCACAGCCGGACTTTCTCCTTGTTTTTATCCATTTCTGCAGGATCATGTATTTATAAGGGATGAGGTGGGCCACAGGGATCGCAGGCCTGAGGTGCGGCCTACCCAGTCAGTGCAGAATCAGGCCCTCCACTACCGGAACCGAGAGCGCTTTGCCACAATCAAATCAGCATCTTTGGTAAGCAGCCACCCCACCCCACCTCCCCTCTCCCCCTCTCCCTCTGCAAAGGGGGCAGGAATCTTTTTTTTCCTCCCCCCCACCCCCCCCCCCCCAATTATTTTTTGTTGTCGTTGTTGGCATAGCAACTAGATATTGCACTGAAAGATATTTTAGCTCTGTGTGTGTGAGATGTAAAATGTAGAATATATCTAATTTCTGTGTGTGTTTCCAGTATATGGGAGATAAGCCACCTTCCTGGGTGAAGTTAATATAATCTCAGATTATTTTTTTTTCTTCCCCTCCTCTTTTCCACTTATCTCTTTTGTTAATATGTTTATTTGTATGTGCATAAAGTCTGTATATGTACTCATGTGAAATATGCTTAAATGCTATGGAGATGCAGATGGGTTTTGAAACAATAAGATTGCTGCTTCCCAGCTGAGCTGCTGGCTGGGTTGGTGTGGGGGTTTTTTTTCCCCCATTCATTCATTTATTTCAAGCAACTGTACCGTGACTGCATTTTTCAGCTCGATCCCTGGGAAGGATTGCTGGGTTGCGATAACGGAGGGGGCTTACGGCGGGCTGTGGGCTTACAAAGAGGAGGGGGATGGGATGAATCCATCCAGATTTGTACTATTGCAAATGTGATTGCTGTGGATGCCTTTGTAGTAGGGAAAGGGGTGTGTGCCGGAAGAGTTAGTTGTGCCACCTCCCCCACCTCGCATCCGCACGGGCTGCAGTCGGTAGCAACCTTTTTGAGGGAAAGGAGTGAAAAACGGCCTTTTAAAGCTAAAATAAATGCAATCTTAAATATTTCAGCCCGATGGTATTAGAGGTCAGATGGAAGGGGAGCGTTAGAAAGTACCCGCTGTTTGGCCATGGCACTTGCTCAGTGCTATGACATCATCCTAGACCAACCCTGAAATTACACCAGCGAGCCCTCCCCTTCTTGTTTTACCCTGCCTGAACAGTGGGTTTTTTTCCTTCTGTACCACCATTTCTTGATCCCCCCCCCCGAATCCCTTTAGATTTCTACATGTACAAGATGGACAGTACGTGTGTGTGTGAACGCAGCTAAAGGTTGTGAGTGGAGGGAAAAAGCAGCAGTGGTGCCAAGCAGCCAAAATTTTTCTGTGTGGTGGTGGCTGCTGCTGCCGTTAAAATCTCAAATGATGCTGTGGCATTCAGATTTCTGGCCAGATGCTTCATGGGCAGTTTGGGGGGGAAGCATCTGAGTTCCATCTTTTGCAGGTGTACTTCTGGGTAGCTACAGCCCAAGTGCTCCCCGGGTCGGTGTCCCCTGGTCCCCTTTCCCTCCCTCCTCCCCCCCCAAGTTACAGAGTGACCTAGAAATGTGTGTGTTAGAGGACTTCATGCAGCGCACCTGACACAGGCAGCATCTCTGATCTCCTGGAGACCCTCTGCCTTGTGAATTTTTCTCTTTTGTACATGTGTGTGCATGCAGCCAGTATAGTGCCCGCACTCTTGGCTGCACTCAGCAAATAAAAGTAGGATCCAGTTAGGTTGGCTGGAGGGAAGAAATGATGAATGACTGGAGTATCATACTCCAAACCTGTATACAATTTGATTGATAAACAGATACATGTGTTGAATGTATTAATATTGTTTTACTCCCTGTGGAAAGCTGCTGCACCTTCTGTCCTGCCTTCAGCAGCAGAGTCCATAATTCCTATCTTCCTCCAAATATGTCATCCCTGGGCTACTTGGGTGGCTTAATGGTATCACGTGGCTAGGTCCCCTCGGGAGCTGATGATAGATGTTGGCCTTGAAGGTATGGACTGTGAGGTCTTCCCAGACCTATAAGCTCTGGGGAAGACAGCTAATGTCCCAAGGTCACTCCGAAATCCCACTGCAGCCTCCCGTGGGGCTGGCAGTGTGTCTACCTTAATTCCTTAGTCGCTTGGATTTGCTAAATCTCTCTGCTTCAGTGACCAAATGATGATAAAGAGAAAATTAATATTGGGTGGGGAAGATGCTAGGCTTTTTGGAGAACTTTTCTTTTTTTGGTTTTCTGTGGCACGTGCCCTGATGCAAAGCATGTCTGGGCTCATGCCCAGACCCTGGACTCAGGGTGAGCAGTGCATGCACAGCATCTTTTGGAGAAGGTAGTCCCACCGGTTAGCTCACTGCCAGCCAGCAGGCCTTTGGGAAAGCACATGGTAGTATGTGTTATGCAAAAGCTTTGTTCTCCCCATCATATGCACACATATCCCCCTCCCAGAATAGAGGGATGCTCCCAAAGCACCACCTTGGTACTACAGGAGATGTTACTGTGTCCTTAGGTTCTGAGGTTACATGGTGGGAGAGAAGTTTCCCTGTGTTTACAACAGAAATATTTTATTTCAGTTCATCTTGTGATGGGATTTCTTTTAATAAGCTTTCATTTCCACCTCTTCATGTTCCAAAATGTAAATTTGGGGGGGTGGGGAATAACCCAAAACCAAGAATGCTAAGTTGAAACCTGTTCCACAGAACATGAAGAACACCAGCATACATGGTCAGGTTTGAAGTGTGGGCATGGCTGCCAGCACACTTCGTTATCACTGTGCATTCAATCACTGCTCAGTGATGTCAGTGGGTAGTGGTGCTGAATGCTGCTGCTCTTCTGGCCAGAGGAAAACTTCCTTTGTGCCTGTCCCCTTGTCTGCCGCTTCAATATCTGTGGGGAGGACAAGGTCAGCCATGTAGCTGATATGGGGAGGATGACCTAAACATGTCTGAAATTTATAGTGTGAAACCATAAATTCAGACTTTTATTCATGTCTCCATGTTAATTTACTCTCTCAACAGCATATTGAAAAAATTATTCCTGTGTGAATGGGTGCTCAAGATCCCACAGGGTTAAAACCTAAGCAAACCAGTGTATTTTGGTGGTTCCCTACATCGCTGCTGCTGACCATTGGTTGGTTCCTCAGCGTCTGGGTACCGTTTCCTGGGCACAGTTGACAGGATCGGGTGGCCTGTATTGCAGAGAATCAGAAAATGGGAGTTCTGACCTCAAATTCAATAATATGGGATGATATTTGGGTGTAAAAACTTCTGCTTGTGGGATTTGCTGAACACTACCCCCCATCATGAGAGGAGGGCAGCGTTATAGAGGAAAAGCACCGAGTCTGGGGTGGGGGGCTGTGCTTGTTGCTTCACAACTCTTCCTGCTGGTGGAGTCCAGGGTCTTGGGCCCTCAAGTACTTGTTATTCACCCTGAGATCAGGATATTGCAGATGGAGGAAAGACTGGCATTTCTAAAAGATGCTCTCAATTTGGAAGTTGGATCTCTTTCCAAAAACAAGCTCAAATAGTTTCAGCGAGTGCAGGGGTCGCAAGAGAACTACGTTAGACAGCTCTACGCTCCAGATGATTTTAAGCGTGATTCCCCTGCCCTGTTGCTCTGCAAAAGCATCACGTGAATAAGGAGGAAACTGGACAGACCTCAAGATAAAATAGTGAAATGGGCTATCCACAAAGAAACAGGCTGAGAATATATCTCTCTAGCCTTTCAGCGATGCTTTGATATTGCTCAGGTTAAGAAAAAAAAAATGTAAAAATGAGCAAGTGTGGTTAAGAAAGCTGAAGGAGCTTACCTTTGGTCGTAATTCAAGCAACAATTTTAATAGTCACTCTTTCCTGGACCACCTTTCTGTTTGGTCACTGTGTCGACTAACCCCCCCCCCCCCCTTTTTTTTTTTGGCGTGACATTCTTGTAGCAACAGTAACCATCACTCACTCGGAACAGGAGTGGAAAATGCACTGCATACTTCTGCTGTTGCAGTGAACGTTCCTATCTGAAATGGAGATCAGGTGCCTACTACATCTCCATGTTATTTTGCCAACTATCAATGATCCATAAATTAAAAGTTACAACTAGAAATCTAAGCCTTTAAGCTCAGAAAGCTGTTTAAAAAGAAAGGTAGAGGTTCTGCGTGTTGATAAGACTACACCTATCAACATTTTCAAATGAAAGGTGTGTTTTAAAAATGTGCAGAGATGCATTGATCTGCATTTCTGGATGTCTTTCATGCTTGACCCCTTAACTCCCCACCACCTCGTGCATTTCCTCGATAGCTACTTTTACAATTTTCAAATGAAATGATCTAATAGCTAAAATTTCATAGAAAGATCAGACCGTGTGGACTCTATTGAAGGCCTTGGCATTCTCTTTGAAATCCAAATGCCAGTAAAAGAATGATGTGATCTCATCCAGGCTCTGCAAAGCCAAATGTTTGGGTACGTGTGAGCAGGCTTCTCTGGATGTGGCCATGACGCCGGGGCAGTCTGACCCCAAACCCAGGTACGTTTACACAGTGGCTGTTCACCTCCTCTGCTGAAGCCATGACACTTCATTCCAGATGGCTGAGTTTCTCCTAATGGACTCATCCGGCTGCTGCCTTTATAGATTTTTGCTCTAAAAATACTGAGCTTGTTCTTTCTCATCTCAAAGTTGTTGTTTTGCCATGAGAGGCTGCTGGCAATGTCTTGCTCAGTGCTCCGCCTCGTCCAGCAAAGAGGAGCTCAATATTTTGTTCGGTTATTGAGAGGTGAGAGTAAGTGTCCTTTAGGACAGTTCGGTATCTTGATTGAACAATGTAGAAAGAGGAACTCTAAAGAGCTGCCAGTTTGGAGGGGGAGTTGTGAGCCCAACTTCCTTATGTAAAGCAAAAATCTTGGAGGGGTGAAAGAAAGTTTGGATTTTATGGCAAGTGAACTGCCTGTAGGAGTGAGTTGGAAAAGGCATCTCTCTTCTCAGTTCTGTGTGTGCCAAAGATACAGAGAGATAAGAAACTGAGAAAATGTCATACCTTAATAAAAACTGTTGGGTTTTATACAGGGTTTTTGGTTCTGCTGAAGACCTGATTGATTATTGCACGCTGCAGATAGAGCTTCAGGACACTTCTGTTTTCTGCTTTAAAGGATCCTGACATTTTCTGGTTATGTGGAGAACAAATTTTGCAATGAGCAATTCAGTTGTCATCTTTTTTTCCCCATCATGATCTATGGGATTATGTTGGTGAAATACTTTGTAGAGTTCCAAGTGCCTTTGTCTAAGAACACCAGAAAAGTGATTACTGGAACTTCCCCGAATTTTGTTTTTTAAAATGGTCACTCAAGCTGTTCATTAGGGGCTTCATCTTTATAAAACCAAAATCCTTCGTTCATCCGTGTGTTGACATGCTTAATCTGAAGAATTTCTCTGGTACAGAACTGGGCATATTCAGTAACTAAGGTTAATTTTTTCCAATTTCATCCATGCTCCAAGATCACAATTTGGAGAACTTGTCTTTGAAGCCGGAGTTCTGAAGAGTGTTGGTCTCGATTTGGGATTATGGTGATAAATTAGGTCTTTAGCACGAGCATGCAGACATTACATCTACAAAATTTCCACCAAGTCTACCGTTCTCCTTCTCTTGTCTTCAGGAATGAAATGCTTCTTTTGTTTTCCTCTAACTTTTTAATGTCTCGTCCTCTGCTATGACTCAAAGGCTTTATCAGCTAGTATTATAATTAGTAATTGCATCCTGTTGTGTGGGATAAATATCCCAGACCTAATGGGAAGTCTTTCAAAGATGGAATTCTTGTCCTGATAGAGACAAGCTTAGCAAAACTGGAAATGGGGTCCACAGGAGCAGCAAAAAAAAAAAAAAAGATAAAAGTTTTAATGATTTTTACTGTAAATAAAACAAATGCACGTTCTAAATCTCATTAGAGATTAGACTAAAGGGGACACCTGGCAAAGTTGTTAGTGGATTCTCAGATCCATTTTTTTCTCATGCTCTTGCTGTTTGCTTTGTTCTGCCAACTTCTTGGAACGGAGCGTGCCATGCAGAATGTCCCACTGTTCACAAAAGGCCGGGCCTCAAAAACAGCATGCCCAGGAAGATCTCGTACTGCTGCGTGGAGCTGCTGTATCTCCGTGCCTCTGCACGTCCCTGACCAAGTCTGTTCTCTGCAAGTCGTATGTCATTTAACCTAGTAAATGGCATGTGTGAAATGTCTTACCTGACATCTGTCTCTTATAATTAACTTGGATGACTTCTCAGAGGAACTTTGATTACCTGGAAGCTTCTGTCAGAGATCTTTTTCTTGCTGAACTTGACTGGAAAGTGCAAGATCCTACAAATGCTTACCAACTTCTGCAAAGTATGGCTGTCATTGGTACAGTTCAAAAAAAAAAATCTTTTTGAGCTCTAGCAGTATGCAGGGCTAAGACTGTGCTTGTGTTTCTGCAGTCATTTCTACAATCTCACGTATTCCTGGTATCTGGCTTGGGTCTGTTTCATTACCTAGTCTCAAGCATTTGAAGGTGGCTATGTCATGCTAATTGCTGAGTTGTAAGTATATATTTAATCAACTCAACTCCAGAATAACATCCCAGAATTCCTTGTACAAGGAGGATGTGATTTATGCATCATCACTTACCTCAGCGTTGATGTTTGACTTCACTAATGCGGTGAACCCACCACCATCATTACCTTCCTGGTAATGAAGTCTGGCACAGCACTGTAGTCAGACTAGTTCTTTGTTGGCTTTGCAGTCAGATGTTTTGTTTTCCCTCTGGGGCTGTCTTTGGAAGGGATGGGAGGAAAACAGAGACTGTCCAGTAGCATCATCCTTTCATGTCTTGTTTCTGTTCTGGGACTCTGGCTATAACTTCCTTAGTTGGTAACTATTTACTGTAAATAGTTGTTAATCTGCTTCAAGGTGAAGGCTGTGCAAGGCTCTTCCTCGCCTCCTCTTCACACTCCTCCCAAGTGTTGGGAGTCATTTGAGCTGAGACAGGTGGCAGTGTGCTTTCTGCCTTGGGTGACGCATCAGTTGTGGTGTTAAACTTCCTTGTTGATTTTGGAGCTCTTCATCGCTGCTTCCCATCAGCTGAAGCACAGGGCTGCCAGCAAGCGGGCTTGGTTTGCTGCTTGGTAAAGCAGCTGCTGCTCTTCTGTTGAACTTGAGCCTTCCCAGGTCTGTAGGTGCATCCCATCCTACATCTGAACTTACTTTGAAGATCTCTGAAAAATAGCCTGTGAATGACAGCAGTACTGGAATGGGTGCCAGTTCTTTCTCTGGACTGCTACTGGGAAATTCATCGGGAAGGCTGGGCTCTTGCAGGCTGCAGGAAGGACTGTTGGTTCATGCAGTGGTCACCTTCAAAGGGCTGAGCTCTTTGCTTTGTGCTTGTTAAGTGCAAAAGGGAGAGGCCCCCTCATACAGAATCACCATGTGTAGCAGCTCTACACATGTACTGGGAGCTCCAGCTTTTGGCTCCCTGGTCTGTCATAAAAAATCAGCAGATCTTTATATTTGAAGTTCCTGGGACGGTATTAAAAAAAAATAAAAAATGCAGTCTTGGACACTTTTTTCTTTTGGAATGGAAGCATTACCATGTGCTTTTTGTTCTGAAAATTTTTGGCACACCTCACTGGAGTTTTTTTCCTTCTTTCACATGGATGCACTTAGGCATGGAAATGAATGTGGAACTTGTGAGTTTGTTTCAGCTGAGCAGGGTTTAAAATCTGCTTAGACCATCTGATCAATCTTAAGAGCACACAGTTCCAGAACAGTGTTCCCTTGTTAGAAAACTTTCGGTTCCGGTAGGGAATGAGCTCAGTCTGCCATCCTCTTGAATTTTAAGAAGAAATTCTGAAGGAGGCTACTCGTGGCAGAAAATAGGTATTGAGGGACTGAATGGGAACCGTGGTGACTTGGGGAGGAAGGAAAGGATAGGTGGGTTGGGGGGTTTCTTAAAACAGATGCTATCTTGTAAGTCCATGTCACCCTCCTGGTTTGAGTCCTGTGTCTGAAGAAGGTTGTCCAGCAGCCACCTTTGTTTCCAGAAGTAACCTGCTGTTTCCTTTACTCATAACATGCCATTTTTCTGCTGTGTCACTGAAAATGCACATAAAATTCTCATTAAAGATGGGGGGAAAAATCAGGAGAGAGAAACCTTGTGGCCTGGTTTGTGATATTAAGTAGTAGTGCTCTCTGAAACCTGGAACAGCATTCCCTGGAAGTTGATTTCTAAGAGTGTGGGGAGGCAGAGTCTGGTTTACAGGTAAGCAGCTAATATGGAGACAGGCTGTCTGAAGAAGGCCTTGTAGCACTTCTTCCCCTCTTCTTGACACCAGGTTACAAGACAGATCCATGAGCATGAGCAGGAGAACGAGTTGCGGGAACAGATGTCAGGATATAAGCGGATGCGGCGCCAGCACCAGAAGCAGCTGATCGCCCTGGAAAACAAGTTGAAGGCCGAGATGGACGAGCACCGCCTCAAGCTGCAGAAGGAGGTGGAGACACATGCCAACAACTCGTCCATTGAGTTGGAGAAGCTGGCCAAGAAGCAAGTGGCTGTGATGGAGAAAGAGGTGAGTAGAGGCATAGACTGTACGAGAAGATTGGAGGGAGAGATGTGAACCAGATCTCTAGGAGGCGGCTGCGGAAGTCCTGCTCCAACCCTGTGTTCTTACTGCGCTGTCTGGTTACTGTCTGGAGCCACCCTGGCCGGTTTTATCAAGTAGCTTCACAGCTACAAGTCAACCTTATGGATGATGGGTGCTCCGTTGGCATCGGCCAATCCTGTAGCTACTGACAGCTGGCTAACGGAGATGGACAGCCTCTGTGGAGACCTTGGGAGGGGGCTTCAGCCTCATGGCTGAGGCAGTGACAAAGCTTGCTGCTGTTAGTCTGTTTAAACCTCAGCATGTTCATCTGTATGGTAAACTAGTGGGGTTTTACTCTCTGGGGTGGTTTTGGTGGAGAAGTAAGAAGCTCTTATATGTATGTGGGCATTATGGGGTTTTTTGTGTGTGAGCAGCTTTCATGTGGCTGAATACTCATGGCGTTGTCTAGCACAGTGATGGGAGAATGGCAGCCCAAACAACGCACAACAGAAGACTGATTTGTGCTGGATTCAGTACCTGCTCCCTCACCCTTTGGTTTTTTTCTTTGGTGTTTTTTTCCCTCTGTGCCTTGCAGGCAAAAGCAGCTGCAGCAGATGAAAAGAAGTTCCAGCAACAGATTTTGGCTCAGCAAAAGAAAGACCTGGCGACCTTTTTAGAAAGTCAGAAGAAACAATACAAGCTTTGCAAGGAAAAGATTAAAGAGGCAAGAAACCATCATTTTCAGGGCTGAAGGGGTGTGGAATGAACACAAACTAGACTTTCGTTTTGATAAACCTGGGCCAGCCCAGGGGTTTAAGGGATACTGTCGTGCTTGGAAGCAAATTTAGATTCTCAGCATGTAAACTTTCAGGAACTGGGAGCATCTGGCAACACTTCTGGAATAATCTCTAAAGGTGCTAGAGGTGCCTTCACAATTTGCTGTAGAGCAGAATCTTTGAAACCAAAGGTGATGAGGGAAAATGGGACTTCATAGAGAATTCTTCTTCCCCTTTATCCTTGTCTGTTTGGTGGGTTTTTTTGCTGAAGCTGTAAGTGAGAGCAGCCATTTAGATGTCACTTGACTAAAAGCCCTGTGATCACTTATATGAATTAGAAGAATTAACTTAGGATATAGCTTATCTGTCCCAAATTGCATTGCTTAAGTACAGCATCCCCACCACATCGCAAAATCATTTGCTGTTAAGAATGTAGAGGTGAGAAAATGAACAGCAAGGAGCCCTGTTGGGTATCTGATTTGACAGACCATTGAGTGTGAGTCCTGTTGAAATAAAACTTAAGCCCAAGCTGGGCTCCTCTGTAAAACAGGCGCTGGGAAGGGAGCCGAGGGGTTTGACCCAGTCTCTTTCCTGGAGAGCCAGAGCCTGCCCTGCAGTGCTGTGTGGAGTTCCTTTTCATTGCAACCCTGTTTAGCCCCTGAGGTGTTTGTGTTTACTGGCTGCTCTCTCCTCCTCCGCCTCTTGTGGGGGGTAAAACAACTCTAGAGGCAGCAGGGCTGGGCATGGCTGGGTGACAAGTCTGGTTCTGCTGGTGCCCAGTGGTGTAGTTGGGATTTTGGTGTCCTTTTGTGAGCTGAATGGCAGAGGAGTAGCCAGTGGCTGAAGGTCCTCTGAGTCCTGTGTCACTGCGATCCTAAGGGAAGTCTTGTTTTGACCCTGTGTGCATGCAGGAAATGAATGAGGACCACAGCACGCCGAAGAAAGAGAAGCAAGAAAGAATATCCAAACATAAAGAGAACCTGCAGCACACACAGGCTGAAGAGGAGGCCCATCTTCTCAGCCAGCAGAGACTCTACTATGACAAAAACTGCCGTTTCTTCAAGAGAAAAACGATGATCAAGAGGCACGAGATGGAGCAGCAGAACATTCGGGAAGTATGGCACTCTTCTCTTCCTTTCCCAAGCATTTCTTTAATTGTTTTAGCTCCACGTCTGTAAAGCATTTTGCTGACTGACATTAGATTTTCCTGTTTCCAGTTGCTAAACAGAACTGAGAAAAACGTAGGAAATGTGTTTTGGGAAATACTTTTCCACGCAAGTGTGGTTGCTTTTGTTAACTGAGGAGGGCTGGCCTAGCTGACTTGCAGACAGATGTTATGCGGGGCTCCCACTCTGGGTCAGATGCTTCACCGGAGCTCCTGGGCATTAGATTTGGGGGATCCCGCTGGGCTGCTTTCCCGGCACGGGGCAGTTTGTGCCACGGTGAGTGCCAGAGCCACCCATGGGAGAGCTGTGGGGTAGCTGAAAGCATCGCATGAGGAGTTCTACTCATTGGATAAAGAAAAATATGTGTAATAAACCAGTAGGAACCTTAAAAGAACAATATGAATTGTTCTTTTAATTGTTGCAGAATGAAATGCTACAAATGTAAGTAACACCAAAAGTACAGTCCTCTTGTGTGTCTGCATCCCGCTTCTCCTCGCATAATTAGATGTTGCTTTTCCGCTGGGCTCTGCTCCAATCAGTGCACAGAATGGGCAATAGTTTGTTAATGAGAAGCTAGTCAGCATCTTGCTTTTCCTCATTAGTTACTAACCCTTGCCTTACAGGCTGCCTGTAGGCTAATACCACTCTGGAGAAGGAATTATTACTTGTAGATTTTTCTGTGGTCATCACTATAGTATCTGAATTCTTCATGAATGTTATTTTTGGATAAAGACTATCAGATGAGAAGGTATTGTAGTCAAGGCTGAGAGTCAAAAATTTCTAATAATCATGTACTTTGTCTGCTACCATCCCACTGTCCATCGTACCTGACGTTGCCCTGCATTTTACCTGTTCGGAGCTTTGCTGCCCTTGACTTCCGATGCGCCTGGGGCTGCTCAGCTGCTTTGCAAATCCCATCCAGACATCTCACCTCAGACACCCTGAAAACAAATGACACTGAAAAATCAGATTTGGGCACCCCATTGCAGCATATAAGCTCTGTGGCAGGGATGAGAACAGAATTTGGTTACCTAGCCTGGTGGTTTAACCAGGAAACACTCCGCTCAGGTCCTGCATTTCAGCTCTTAAGAGACCTAATTTTCAGGACAACCTAAGTGTTTATTTCCTGGAAATAACGTCCCTACTAACTAGTTCAAATTCACTGGATCAGACAGCTGAAGTAACACTTCAAGAGTGTTTTTTCTTGGTGTTTTAACTAAACATGGAGGTACTTTCTGTACAAATAGGAAAGCATTTATGAGAAGCAGAGTGCCTCTGCCAACTGAAATCAGGTGTGGAACGGGTACAAGAGAGGCTGGCTGTCCTGTCCGAAGAGGAAGGCACAAGTGCCACAGCTCGCTGCACGGGCTGCCGTGCTGGCTGAGCATCCCACCTGCCTTTGCGCAAGTGGGGAATCATTTCAGCACACCAGTAGATCTAACTTTTGATCTTGGCTGTCAAGGTGCAAGTTTTTGCTTACATGCAAACGTGCGCAACGTCCTTATGGCCAAGAATGCAGAGACAAGACCCGGCCCTGTTTCCCTCCCCATCTTCCTAGCTTAAACCTGTCACAGCTAGAACAGCCAAAGGGGCTGAAGTGCCTGTTTGCAGGTGCTGATGTTGAGAATTACAACAGGATTACAACATGCAAGCAACAACTCAGAATAATTAGATGATTTTTTTTTTTTTTGCTTCTGCTGCAGAAACTAGTTAGGCTGAGCCAATGCTGAGCCCTCCCCCTCCCTGTGCCGGGCACTGTACGTGCACGTAGTGCAAGGCAGCCCCCGCTGTGCCTGTCTTAGTCTGGCATGAAGCATAGCCATGAGTTTGTAAACCTGAGAGCTGAAACAGACGTACCAGCAGACCATCTGTGAAGGTCACCAAATATCAGCAAGGGGTACAGCTGTAATCACTGCTTGCCTGAGCTGGATTCATCTCCGTGCTCCACAGGTTGTTGCTGATAGCTTGAGACAGAAATATTAGCAGTAATCAGGGACAGAATCTGGTATCTTCCTCTTGGTTTGTAACTTGAAGTTTTTTGTGGGCTGCAGGGTGCCATGTGCAGGAACTCTTATGTGCACATTGCAGAATGGTGTGAGGCTTGGGCTGTATGCTCATTTGATAAAATGTGCTGTGCCTGGGGCCAAAACCCACCTGTACATGGTGGTAATTGAGGTGGGTTTTTTCACCTGATGTGGTGTGCTGGAGCTGTTCCCCTCTGCCTTGGCCACTCCACTGTAAGTGATACAAGAGAAGCCTTATCTCCCAGTGCCTGGCAGGGGCTTGGGGTAATTTAAAACAGACAAATAACACCCCCCGATGCTGTCAGTCTCCCCAGCCCTGAGCACCCCAGGATGTATTTATTAAAAACTTCTGTGTCTCAGCAGTCACAGAGGGCTTGCGTGTGGTCCCAGTGCCACCTGCTGGAGACTGCCTGGGTGATCCAGGAGCTGCCAGAGGAGCAGGTCACGGGGATGGATGGATGGATGCTAGGTGGCCACTTGATTAGCGTTCCCATCGTGCGGCTGGGTTTGTGTTTCCCTGTGGCATGTGGAAGTCCTTGATGTCATCTAGAGGAGTGACCAGGACACCCAGCCTTGTGAACTAAACTACCGCATCTCAGGGCAGAGAGAATCAGTCCTCAGCTTTTGTCTTGTGCTCTGCTGTCCTCTTGTGCAGGAATTAAACAAGAAGCGGACCCAAAAGGAAATGGAGCATGCCATGCTGATCCGGCACGACGAGTCGACGCGCGAGCTGGAGTACAGGCAGCTGCACACGCTGCAGAAGCTGCGAATGGACCTGATCCGGCTGCAGCACCAGACCGAGCTCGAGAACCAGCTGGAATACAACAAGCGGCGAGAGCGGGAGCTGCACAGGAAGCATTTCATGGAACTCCGGCAGCAACCAAAGAACCTGAAGGTGCTGGAAACTTTCTGTCCTTCTCTTCCAAACTCTGTCCTGCCAGGCAGGCTGGTCTGTGTGCCTGCTGCCTCTGCCATGCAGCAGAACCACTGTTCTCCACCAGTGCCGTGTGCTCTCCCTTGCATCCCTTTCCTTTGTGCAGGGCTGCTCTGGTGTAAGAAAGTCGTGGGCTATTATATAAAAGAGCTCACTGAGGATTTCTGAAGTGCCGTGCTAATTTAGGCTACCGAGTAAAAATAGGCTAGTCCTTAACGAAGTCTTACAGAATTGGGTTCTGATGAGCCGTGCTTTCTTCAGGCCCTTGCGGGTGTCAGCCCGTAAACCTTGATATGGAAAGGGGTTGGGTGATGGTTCCTCCCTTTCAAAGTCAGCAGAGGGAGAGAACATGGGTGTGCTGAGCATTGCACTCTGTCCCAGTTCAGCTGTGGGTTGATTAGAAACCTCTGAGCTGCCATGGGAGCCTTCCCATCCTCTGAACATCCAAAAAGGCACGTTGCTTTTATTCACTGTGTCACACCCTCGCTAGTTCTCAGATCTGCAGTCTCTGTGGCTGAGGTTGGGGAGGCAGTTTGTGGAGGGTTTGAAAAAGAAAATGCTTTTTGGGAGGCAGGTGGCAGGGTGACGGGCTGGGCAACCTGCAGGAAGCAGGGGCAGGAGGTGGAGATGCTCTGGGCTGAGGAGGGCTTAGTGGTGCCTGTTCCTGGCCCAGGCCCGGGGTCAGAGCTGAAGCACTGCTCACTGCACAGCTGGGTGTGTGGAGCACAGCCTGCTCACCTGGGGGCCAGGGCAGGAGGTGGCGCAGGGGAACTGTGGTGGTCTCCCACCAACCTGCCCGTTTGGGTGTACTGTAACCTCTCCGTTCCCAAAGCTCTTCATGCTCTTCACATCGTTCCTTCCTTGGCAGGCTATGGAAATGCAGATCAAAAAGCAGTTCCAGGACACATGCAAAGTGCAAACTAAGCAGTACAAAGCACTGAAGAATCACCAGCTGGAAGTAACTCCAAAGAGTGAGCACAAGACAATTTTGAAGAGTCTGAAGGACGAGCAGACGAGGAAGCTCGCCATCCTGGCAGAGCAGTATGAGCAGAGCATCAACGAGATGATGGCCTCACAAGCGGTAGGTGCAGAGTCCGGCACCTCCTGTCCCTGGGCAGGGGTTCCCTCCCCGAGGTGCGTGGAGGTGGGGTACAGTCGGGCCCTCAGGCCTTGCACCACGCTGCCTGTTCCCGTCCTAGCCACTCGATGGTGAGCGATGCGGTTGTGTTTACAACCGTTTTAAATAACGCGTCAGGCGGCACATTCCCTCTTGTAATACGTGTCCTGTGGAACACGCATCCTTCCCCGGCTGCCACTTGCACACTGGGGTTTTAGAACTGGATCTTCTCTGAGGCTGCTGAGCAGGGAAGCAGCTGAGGAAGCCCTTCCTGCTTTCTCGTTCTGCTGCAAACACCAGAGGCTCCCTGGCTTTGCGAAGGAAGAGCAGTGCGGCGCTAGTGCCGGAGCAGAGAAGTTACTGGCGGAGGTCTGAATGTTGTTTTTCCCCACTGATCCTACAGCTACGGCTGGATGAGGCCCAAGAAGCAGAATGCCAAGCCCTGAGACTGCAACTCCAGCAGGAGATGGAGCTGCTCAATGCCTACCAGAGCAAAATTAAGATGCAGACAGAAGCACAGCATGAAAGAGAACTCCAGAAGCTGGAGCAACGGGTGTCACTGCGCAGGGCACATCTTGAACAGAAGGTACGTTTTTGGGTGGGCTGCTGGGGCGGGGGGTACCTGGTTACACGTGTCGATCTCGCCTCGGACACGGGGCGGTGGTGCGCTGCTATGGGGCTGCTGACTGTGCTTCTTTCAGATCGAAGAGGAGCTTGCCGCCCTCCAGAAGGAACGCAGCGAGAGGATAAAGTTTCTGTTGGAAAGGCAGGAGCGAGAGATTGAAACGTTTGACATGGAGAGCTTGCGAATGGGCTTTGGGAATTTGGTCGCATTAGAATATCCCAAGGAGGACTATAGATGAGATTAAATTTCTTCGCCATTTAAAAAACAAAAAAGACAAAAAGCAAACAAAATAATTATAAAACTTGCAAAACCAACATTCCCCATGTTAACGGGCGTGCTCTCTCTCTTTCTGTCTCTCTTACTGACATCGTGTCGGACTAGTGCCTGTATATTCTTACTCCATCAGGGGCGCCTTTCCCCCTGTGTCAAGTCCCGGTGCAGGACAGCTCCTGGCGGTCTTTTCCATAGTATGTCACAGTATTGATGTCTCTGTGCAATGATTAAAAATGTTTCAGTGAAAACTTTGGAGACAATTTTAATGGAGAAAAAAAAAAGTGGATGTATGTTGCTTTTGAGCAATCACTCATTTTACCACCAATCAATGAAAGTACAAGCAAAAAAAAAAAATAATAATAATCAAAAGATATATACAAACCCAGGGGGAGAGAGACTAAATCCGCAGCCTTACCTTAACTAGCTGCTGCATAATTTTATTTTATTTTTATTTTTTTGGTATTTATTCATCAGGAATAATTAAATAATAAAAAAATTTTATTAAAGATTGAAAAATTTGATACATTTTACAGAAAAAAAAAAAAACCTTAATCGTGATGTACATATCAGTGGTGACATATTATTACTTTTTTGGGGGTGGGGAGGGATGGGGCGAAGATCTGGTGATTTTTAGAAGAACCATGCCAGGCGAGGCGGGGACGAGGCCTCGCTCCTCGGCATATTCTTGATTGTACTATAATCATTTTCTGCTGTCGCAGAGAATGTGAATACACTTAAATGAGCCCACGGGATCCCAGTAGCACAAATTGGGCTTTGTCAAATCGTGTATTTTGTGTATAGAAGGAATTTAAGGAGAGCTTTTACTTATTTTCATATTGTATTTTAACTGTTTCTCTGATCAGAAATTTTTTTACTTCTTTCCCCTCCCCTTCCCTCCTGCTCCCAGCCCCCCTGCCCACTCTCCAGTTCAGTACTTGGAGTCCAACACTGTCTGTCAGATCATCCCCAGCCCTTTTTGTTTTTTCTTTTTTTTGGTTTTTGTTTTGTTTTGTTTTTTGTTTTCTTTTGTTCCTCCCCCAAGTCCACCCCCAACCCCATGATCTCGGTCATAAATATTGCATTATTCACACTTTCAAACTGTGTATTTTCTTACAATAAAAAGATTAAAAAAAAAGGCTTTACTTCTTTTGCATGCACTTTAAAAAAAATCAAACAAAAAAACAAAAAAACCAACAAAACAACAAAAACATTTTTCAGGTTCCAAGGAAGAGCATGAATAACTGTCAGAGCTTTTAATTATATTTGTAAATAAAAGTGTTCATCACAATGCCTGGCTGTCTCATTGTGGGAAGAGTGGCAGAGCCCAAGGCGGGGGCGGGGGGGGAAGATGTCCCTGCACCAGGGTGGCACCCACCTCTGCTCTGGCTCCTTTTTTATCTCCTGCCTCTGGCCCTTGCTGAGCATGGTGGAGTGCAGCTGAGTTCACCTGCCCCACACCCCTGGCTGTGGGCTCTTGGGCTGGAGTAGCAGGGGCTGTTTTCCTAAAAAACCATTGGTCCTGTTTTAATGTTTCAGTGGCTGGGTTGAAAAAAAACCCTACCTTCAGGCAGAAACCAACTGCCATCTTGGAGTCTCTTTGATTTTTTACAGGGCCCTGCTGTGGCATGTTGATGTTGTTTCTCAAAGCCCTTGGGTGCAGAGCTTTGAGAAAGGAAAAATTTAAAAAAAGCAGAAGGCTTCTATTAAGTTAAACTACATTGGCTTCATGGCTTTTTAACCTTTTAAAGACATCAAATTTCTGAAGGTTCATTTTTTGCCTTAAGCACTTAGGAGACTCCCCCCCCAGGCTGTGATGCAAGCTGTTGGAGGATCAGGAAAACCACCAGGACCTGCAGCTTGGCTGGGAAGTGGCTTCAGGCCAGTACAGCTGGTGGGGCTTGTCTGGGAGCTGAAAGCTCTTTGGGGAGATCCCACAGGAGAGTGAGCAGCTGGCTCCTCTGCCAGCTGCCCAAAGGTGGGCTGAAGCCACAGGGAGGCGGTTTGTCACCAACCTCTACTGTGACAAGCTGCACCTCAAAGGCAGCAGATGTAAATGTGTATGAGGTAGAGGGTGTTGGATGGAAAGATGTGACTGCTGTGAGCTGTGTTCCTCCGCTTGTGTCAGCGCTGCCAGGACCTGGAGCTCCTGTCGGAGGGCCCAGCCTCCTTACGCCAAGAGGAGGAAAGGAACCTGCTGACACCATGCTGCTCGTGTAACACTCCCCTCGTCCCCCAAAAAGACAACCACACCATCCACCGCAGTTAAGTTTTTAATTGCACTGTGAGCAAACAGCAAATTAACATCAGGTCACAATGGAACTCGAACGAAATGAAGTGGTTTCTCAGCTTTGAGCAGACACAGAATAGGAGGTCATGCTATAAACCAGGTTCCCTGCCACCTCTGACCAGCTATCCCTTCACTACTGTAGTGGTTCACTTCAGTGAAGTGGAGGCACTGGCCAAATACTTGAGGGTAAAAACAAAATTTAAAAAAAAAAAAAAAGTTTCCCTTAGACTGCCATTCTCCCTCCTGGAGAGGGGACACTACACAGCCAGCACCAACCCAGAGTGGTTCTGTACCCACACCATATAACACCGTTTCAGCACAGCAGAGACGCTCTGAAGTGACACAAATTCACAAAGGTTTTGGTTTCCCTTATGCAGGTCAGCCTGGAGGGGGTGGCCCTCATGGGGACACCTCCTCAGCAGCTCATCTAGCTTGCACACGCCTACAGGGGGTCAGCTGGAGCACACTGACATGGAAGCAGGTTCAGGCCGGGGACAGTGACAGGGTTACGGTTCCAGCAGTCAGTGCAGGAGCAGTTGGGTTCAACTCACTAATCAAAACTACAGCGACGTGCTCTGACCGCCTGGTCTCCAGGGGCGCAGGGGGTGCTGCACAGTGCTTCTTCAGGTCCCCTCACCCTACTTCCCCGACAGCTGCTCGTAGAGCTTCGGCACGTAGTCATCCCACTCTGCCTGGTAGCAAGTGCCAGCCACCGGCACCCCTAGCTCATACTTGCTGCGGAAAGACGCCACCTTGAACTTCCCTCGCTTGTCACCAGAGCGGTTAGAGAGGACGGGCTCATTGCAGCTCAGCTGCTTCGGCTGCTCATACACCAGCCACACGTAGCGGTGCAGCCCTGCAGGGAGGAGACAGTGTTACAAGTGCCAGCCACTCGCAATTCCCAGGGGCAAGGTTTGCTCCGCAGTGACCCCAGGAGCACAGGGAAACAGAGGTCTGTGTTCTCCAGCATCAGAAGGCTGAGCACAACGGAGCTAAAGGAGCTTAAAGATGCACTAGATATACTCAGATAGCTCGTGTCCTGCCTAGGCTAGTGCTCCCGCCACCAGGCAACACTGCCGACCAACTGCAGGCAGAGCGGCACAGGCCTGTCACCAGACAAAGGGACGGTGGTGATGCTCGTCGGCGCTGGCTGTGGCTACAAGCAGCCGCATGCAGTCCTGCATGGGCCGTTTCTGCAGCATGGCACACCGCCTGCCCAGCACATGCCAAGCCGGCAGCCAGTTTTCTGCAGGCCTCCCCACCCTCCCCTGCACATCGTGGCTGATCCACACGGCACCGCTGTGCTCAGAGCGTGGGAACCACTGCGGCAGGAACTGACCTGTTCCCTTGGGAGGTCCAGAGCCGACATAATCTGACAGCACAGTCCCACTCCCCACATCGTTGCCTTTCATGTTGGTCACCAGGAAGTGATGCCATTCCCTGAAAGAAGGCAAAACCCAATCCAACTGCATCACAGCCCCAGCTGAGACCCTTCGTTACACCAAGCTGCTGCTTTTCTGTAAGGCTGTCAGCATAGGGTAACTGAAGCTAAGAGCTGCCCTTCCTGGTTTGCTAAAGAGCACCAGTCCTAGAGCAGGTGCTGCTTCCTTCAGGACACAGAGCTTGTCAAAATCAGCTCTGTCATCCTGCCTTATGGCTCTGGGCTTCCCTGACCCCTAAGAGCAGGTATTCCACACACTTCTGGAGCCTGACTGGAGACAGGTGCGCTGGTCCCACGTTGAAGACTCCGCTGCTAGCACAGACAGACCTAATTCCAACTCGCACATGTGCAAAATTAGAGCACACAGCAGATGCTGCACTTCTCCAAGCTACAACAGACCTCCCAATACCCCTGGCAAAAGCAGCTGCTCCTCCCCATGCCCTCCCTATCCCAAGGAGAGATGCAAGGGCACCATTTCTAGCCCAAGCCACAGACTCACTGCTGCACCTTATGCGGAGCGCATTCCCAACCTCCTTCTAAGCCTCTGCTCAGATCAAGAGGGATGCTCCATTTTCCCCAGGTATGACAGGGAGTTGCCCACCCCCATTACCTGAACTTTGGGTCCTTCCTACTGGGAGCATCTGGGTCTGTAAGAACCAGGGTGTAAAGCTTGTGGGGATCACAGCCATCCCACTCGATGCTGGTGGGGCGATGCTGGACCTGGAGGGATGACAGCATTAGCACGAACAGCCAGCCCTGCTGCCTGCACCACGCAGCCTGTGCCTGCCAGCTGCACTGCACATGGAGGCCACGTGTGCCCCGCGCAGGCAGCAACACCCGAGGAGTTCAAGGCCATTCGTGCCAACTCGAACCCAGCCTATAGGAGCCGCTGCGATTTCTCCTGCAGCATGAAGCCAGGCCTGACCGCGCCGCCCCCATACAAGAGTCGGCAGCAAAGCAGGGCACCTCTCATCCCCCTGCACCCGCGGAGGCTCCGGTGGGAGCTACCAGAGCGAAGGTGCAAGAGGTCCGGCCGCCTCCCGCCATTTTGCCACACCCCCCCGAACGCGGGGCCGAGCCCTCATCACCTGAGTGGGTGTAAGCACTTTGCCCAGCTCGTCTATCTCCACGGAGCCATACTTGACTCGCAGCGGGTGCGCCGGCTTCTGTTCCACCTCGGTGAGGCTCAGCGGCCCGCTCCACAGCCCCAAGTCCACCGGCATGGCTGCTGCTGCGCTCCGCTCCGCGCACTGCGCCCGCGTCGCCCAGGCACCGCCCTGCCCGGCCCGCCCCCCGCTCCCATTGGCGGCGGCGCCGACACGCTCCGCTCCCATTGGCGGCGGCGCGCCGCTAGCCTTTCCCCAGCTCCAGCTGTTAGGGCGCCCCCAGGCGGGGGGCCGCGGCGCCCGTGTCACCCCGGTCTTTGCCCAGGGCGGGAGAGGCCGAGCGCCGGCAGAGCTAAAGCCGCATTGCCGCCCCTGCTTAACGGCCTTGGCCCTGCCGTTAATTAGGTTATCATTTATGTGCCAAGGCTTAGCGGGGGCAGCCCCGCGGATCCAGTGTGCCCTCTCAGCGCTCTGCACCATGTAGGCCTTAGCCCAGTGTGCGATGGCTGCTGGAGGCCCCATTGTGCCTTCGCCAGGTGGTAAGGTGTCCTGGAGGAACCTGAGGGTACCTACGCATTTTACAGCCCTTGTGTGGTTATGCAGAGAAGCAATCTACATGTTATTGCATGTAACAAACTAGCCTGGAAGTTGCTGTCTGCAATGATGGACAAGGCAGGACCATTGGGTCCACTTGGCATCAGTCAGCAAAAAAACCCCATGTCATTGGGAGAATTTCTCCTAATGCATCTGCTGCTGAAATTTAACAGCTTGCTGGCTGGGCTTTGTTATATTCACCCAGGGGAATCTGAGGGAGACCTTTAAAGAAACTGAAAACATTTGTACCTTTCTCTTTCCTTGTTGCCTGTCTCCTTGGCACCCCTGCAGCTGTGAAGAAGCTCATCCTTTCCACCTGTTGCCTCCTCCCACTCTCTCGTTGGTCTGTGCTCTGCTTTTTTCCTCTCTGGATTTGGTTTAAGCTGCTGCCTGGTATTATTTTTCTTTTGCCTATACTCAAGAATCATACAGTTTGTGGCACGGTTCATAGTCATTTATCACTGCTCTTCCTGCTGCTTTTGGGGCAGATTATTATGGAAGATCCTCTGGGCAGGAGGGGGTTTGATTACTACCCTCGCTTAGTTTTGCCCTCTGGAAACACCATTCTATCACGTTAAACGTTCCCGATCCTTGGACTGCACCCCAGGTCAGTGCCCGGTTCCCCCAGGCAGGGAAACCACCTTCGGGGCGCTCTGAGGGGGCTGCCCAAGATGGCGGGCGGGGTCGGGGGGCGCCCAAGATGGCGGACACCCAAGATGGCGGGTCTCAGGCGGCGGGGACTGATACACGACCCTCTTCACGGGCCCCGGTGAGCGGGCAGGAGAGGGCGGGCGGGCTCGGACGGGCCCGCCCGCCCTCTCCTGCCCGCTCACCGGGGCGGAGGCCAGGCAGCGCCGCCTCCCCGAGGCGGGAGGCTGTAGCAGCGGCACACGACGATGCGTCTCCCCGGCGGGACGCCGCCAGCCCGGTTCTTCCTCGCCCTCTGCGTCTGGAGGCTGGTGCTGCGCTGCGAAGCCGCAGGTAGAAGGAACTGAGGGAAGGGGAGCAGGGACCGTGTGTGGGTGGCTGTTTAGAGTCCCCCGTGCTCCTGAGGGGAGCTCCCCAGCGGGCCCTAATGCCGATTTCTTTTTTTAAAAAGTAAATTTGTGTGCGTGTGCTGAAAGTAACAAGATTCGCCTTTGAAAATAAGCTGAGGGGGCTGGTAGAAGGGGGGACTCCTGCGGATTCTCTAGCTAGTTGTCGGGTCCATTTTGGTGTGGGAAGGGGAAAGAAGGAAAAGCAAAAGGACAGTATCAACAGTTGTGTCGTCTTGCTCAACGGCTGCCGATATCGGGGTGGTTTTTGTCCATGCTAAACATTGTTAAGCTGCCAAATGCATCTTGGAGATGCTTTGCCAAGAGCTCCCCTACCAAGCATATCGATATATATCAGATGTCCAGATCTTTGTTAATGGAAGGGGGTTTTGCTGGTTCCCGAGATCCCTAACGCCATCCTTCCCGTTTTGCAGGAACAGAGGAAGTGGTCTTTGGGAAAGTTGGAGGAAGCATCCTCCTTTTATGCCGAAATGTCTCCAAAGAAGCAACCGAGGTGGTCTGGTTTCAAGGGGATCCGGACTCTTTCCCCCCACTCTTCTCCTCAAAGGTCTCTTTCCCCCCGGACGTCCGTTTCTCCCTGGTTGACAACAGCTCTCTGCTCATCACAGAGCTGCGTGTCCAGGACGAAGGCAACTACACTTGCAAGGAAGTGTTGAACAAGACGGACCACGAGCACAGGGTCCAGCTCCTGGTAGCCAGTAAGTCTGTCCCACGTCTGAATTTCCTCCCCTGAGTCTCACTGGTCCCCAGATACATCTGGCACCGGTGGACAAATAGTGTGAAACAGGGCAAGGTGGTCTTCTTGTGCAAAATCTGTGAGCAGGCTGATACTACTCAATGACACGTTCACTCACAAGCACCGAGACGTGTGTCTAAATCATCTGTCAAGGATCAGTGGTGTGCGAGGCAGAGGACGAAATGCCAGCTGTGAAGTCCTCACTATGTCTCTTCAGTTCCTTCTTCACTGGTGATGATAAACGACATTTTGGACAGATCTTTCATATCCTGTAGCTGCTCCAGGGTGGCCCTTTGCCTCAATCTGGCTGACTTGAGCCTTCATAAATCTTAGGGGTGGGGGATGCTGCTCACTGTCCTTTTTCCCTTGATGGAAATACGCGTTTGAAATAGATGTGCTGTGCTGTTCCTTGTTGCCATCATTTTGGTGTGAGGATGGAGGGTCCTCAGCTGACGAGTGGTCTGTGCGGAGTTTTACAGTGCAGCCTTCCGATTTTGATGGAAACACCGTGTTCCTCAGATTTACTGCTGGGAACGCTGTCCCGGCAGCGTGCCTGTTGTTATCAGCACAGGCCATTCCTTCTGCTCTTTTTCCCCTGTTGCGTCTTTTGGTGCTCTCTCCTATTCCCATCCCTATTCCATTCGTGCATTCTCTTAGAAATCTTCAGAGCACGGGCGGAAGATCAGACTGGAGAGTCGATTACTTTGCGCACCGCTGGTGCAAGTCCTTCCAGCTTCTGCCGGGGAATCGTTACCTTGCCCAGATGTCCAGTCTTTTCTGTGGGAAGAGCCCGGGTTAGCAGGGAGCGCAGGTCCCGTGGCTGGTACCACTCTTGGCCCTTTCACCAAGCCAAATCAGACGTCATGTAGGCTCTGGTCCCTCAGGCTGTGTCCTGCTGTTCTTTGTGCCAGCCAAGCCCATATTATAAGGTTGAAAAAAGAGAAAGATTGCTGCCAGTTTCCTATTTCGGTGACCCTGTGCTTTATTGGCCCCTGCCTTTCTTGCTGGTCTTTCCGTCAACACTGTGAGACCTGTTTTTTGTTTGCATTCAGGGTGTTCCTTCCTTCTCAGTGTTTGGTGAAGGCTGCATGTTGTAAAAGTTGTACCTGTTTTGTACAGATTAAATCTAAGTTCACACGAGTGAAAATTATCTTCCTGGGGTAAAGAACCTGCAGGTGAGGTTGGAGCGTCACGGACAGCTGGAGTGAAGGAATTGAACCCCAGACTGCTTCAGAGAATATATATGTAGGCATGGAGCTTAGGAGGGGGGAGCCCTAAATCTGGAGCATTGGTGCAAAACACTGGTGAGCAAAAGATGTCTATGACATGCCAAGTGTCGGTACTGCACTCTGAACTTCATTTATTAATGTGTCAGTTAATTTCCAGAGGTTACAAAGGTGGTATGGGACAGGGGTCTGCCCTTAAGTAGGTGAGAGAGGTGTTTCTGGTGGAGCAGAAGCAGGATCAGCGAAGGTCAGAAGTTGAAGATTCTCAACCTATGGGCCCTGATTTTTCACATTCAGTGTTACTGGAGCAGCTTAGCCTGGGCGAGAGTGACCCTGTCAGAGACAGACTTGGCACCGCTGTAAAAGAGCCACCCAGGGTCTATAGGCTTCATGTGGGAGTTACCAGTCGACAGTCTTCAACCCGTCTCATGGGTTGTACCAAAAAGTTATCTTTTTGCTTAAAATCGCATTGAAAAAAACACATGCAGTAGAGGAAACGTTCTAGCAACACAACAAAGGCGCAGCCCTGGCTTGGGCTGCTGCTCTGTGTTTGTTTTGGATGGGATGGTGTGAAGGAAATGTGCAATTGCACACCTCCAAGGGATTTCTTGGTATGTTTGTGTGCAGTTTGATATAAGCCGCTGTTGGCTCTTCTGTGGGCACAAAGTCCTTTTTGTTGGTGTTTTGTGAGGGTTTTTTTGGTTGGGGGAATTGGAGGCTTTTAGGTTTTTGGTTTGTTAACGTTTTGGGAACAGATCGCTGTTCGCATTTAGACAGAAGAGTGGAGTCGTACTGGGAGATCCTGGGAGTTCAGGAGGTAAAGCTGATGGCTTCAACAGGCGGGTTCCTGGAACCAGCACAAAAAGTGCAGCTCTCTGGGTGTCCTGGAAGGGCTGTGTCTGCCTCTCGATGCGGGGCAGTTTCTGGTGATTCAGGCTGCCAGATTGCTCTTATCAATCTAGGATTCGTGATCAGTTATGAGACCTCCCCAGCGCTGGGACAGAGGAAGTATTGTAGACAACTTTCTTGCCAGAACCAGATGGTTTCAAAGATCACGCGAGATGCGTGTATATAGTTTCTGGAAAGCCAAGCCCCAAGAAGGGATGTTCTTGCAGCTCACATGGTGTTTGGTTTGTTTTTTAACTCATGTCGCTTGAAAGGCACTTGAATACATGCTCTGCAAAATAAACACCAGGCATCCCTCTGGCCTCTCGTGTGGGACTTGCCTTAGCAGTGTCTGATCCCTCGGTGGGGTCTCGTTCAGTGTTGGATTAGGCAAGCCAGCCACGGGGGCACAGGGTGTTAATTCTGCCTGGATCAGAGTCCAGAATCCCTATGGCTGTTAAACGAACACGTGTGTGTGTCTGTGCGTGGGGGTGTGTGTGAAACCAGCTGATGGGAGAGAGGCAGGAGCTCATACTGCATGAAACAAGAGTCCCGCTCTGCCCGAAGGGATTGCTCTTGGGTTTCTATTGGCTTCTGACCCGCTCCTGCCATCATGCAGTTGTTTCTGTATTTAAATAACGAACATAGTCGCGGTGGTTACCAAGCAATTGGCCCTGGCACGAGGCCAGCGGTGACTTACCCTACCTATGTTCTTTGCTGGAGTTTGTCCCCACTGCTACAGTGTGGACATGGAGCGTGGTGCGTGGCTGAGGAACGCCGTCCTCAGTGATGTAGGGAAGGAGCAGAGCACGCCTGGTTTGGCTTCAGCGGCGTGTGTCTGTGGCCCTGACCGTGTGAGCTGGAGTCACCAGGGCTCCCTGTGGGCAGAATGTCTTGTGCTGTACAAACAGCCTCCTCCTTCAACAAGGTGCTGGGCTTGTTGGGGAAGTCCTCCAGCTTTGAGCTGGTGGCTCTGAGAAGCTGGTTACTTGTCCCTTGGCAAGAGCCCTGATGCTTTTCGTGTTCCCTTGGGAAATCTGGGTGCTTGTATCAGTGACGGGGAGAGGCAGAGCCTTCTTCTCAAGTAGTGTGAATCAGCGTCACCCCCCTGTATCTGAGGCATGAGGACCTGTGCTGTGATGAATTGCCAAGGGCAGCATGGAGATTTTGTTCTCCTGCTGCGTTTTTAGGTGCTTCTCTTGTTTCCACTGGATAAAGCTGTGGCAATAATTTTTTTCCTCCCTGTGCATTAGTCCGTCAAGGCTTCTCTGTGGTTGCTGTTACAGCTTTTGCAGGACAGCCTCCTGCTTGGTCCCTGTTGACTGTCATTCGGAGTTGTGCTCCCCTGGGGCTGTGGGACACAAGTCAAGGAGCAAGATAGGCAGGGAAACCTGGAAGACTTTCAAGGGCAGAGATGGCAAAAACAAGCACTTGTGGGGATTCCAGCCCTGAGGTGCTGAGAGCTGTGACTTGGAAATGTTTCTAACCACCTGCTGTTCTTCTGACAGATCCACCACACTCAAGCCCAAAGTGCTGGGCTGAGACCTCCTCATCAGGGATGATGCTGCAGCTGTTTTGCAGCTGGCCCGGGGGATACCCCCACCCCACCCTGCACTGGAGAGAAGAGGGGCACGATCTGGAGAACTCAAGCGGGGTCATCAGCTCCATAAGCTCCTCGGACACCCACGTGGAAACGCTGAACAGCTCCCGCCTCTCCCACCGCAAAGTGTTCAAGTGTGTCGGGAGCCACGTCGTTAAGCAGGAGGAGCCTGCGTGCACTGTGGAAATAAGTGAGTTGACTCGCCTACCTTATTAACTATTAATGAGGTAATTAATTAACTGCTAATGGTGGGGCAGACAGGTGCCCCAGTCATTCTCTGCCCTCCAGAACACTAAGGCAGTGGTCAGGCAAGCCAGGCTTGCCGCAGGGGGAGACGCTAACGAGGCAGCATGGCAGGGCTTGGCTTGTGCAGAGGTGACTGCACAAGGTGCAGAAGTCCCACAGCTGAGATCCATCATGGCATAGTGGCAGGTGAGTTGTGTTTTGAGTACATCTTCAGGGGCCGACAGATCTCCCCACTCCAAGCTTTTCACCTGTGCAAGCACTCCTGCCTGTGTGAAAGGTTTTAGTGCCTTGCTCAGCTTGAGATTAAGGTTGGCAGGGCTGGGTTTATAGCAGAAGGGTTGTGCTGCCCCCAGGCCCCCTTTAAATATCGAAAGGGATCTGACTAAAGTGGCTTTTGAAAACCTGAGCTGTGTTTATCCTCCAAGGGTTGCCAGGGCTACACAAGAGCTCTGCTGATCCCAAGGGAAATCCTTGAGCTGCCTTTCTCCTCTCTGCCATCTTCCCACTGGCTACCTTCTGACTGTTCTTCCCTGGGGATATAAAGACAAGTGTCAAAAAAAAAAAGGACTGAGCAGTGTGAAAGTTGCTCGGATCGCTCCTCGGAAGGCTGCTGAAGTCTTGTGAGTGAACTGAATGCCAGACACACAGTGCTCAAGTCCCAGTCTCCAGTCTGACTTCCTTCTGTTAATGATTATTAATCAGTCAGATGGCTGATTACTTGTTATGTCAAACTCCTCCATTCCCTCCTTGACTTTTTTTTTTTTTTCCCCTTCGGGCTGTTCAGGACGCCCTTCACTGGAATCAGAGCCCCCCAAGACCTGCTTTGTGGGTGACAATGTGACCCTGACGTGCCGTGTGACCGAGAGCACCCCAGCAGCGAGGCTCACCTGGCTGCGGGGCATCACCCACCCAGAGGTGGAGATCCACCCCGGAGGGAGGTACCTCATCGCCCAGGAGGGCAACGTGTCCCGGCTCACCATCCAGAACTGCTCCCAGGGCACCGACGGGGGCTGTTACGTCTGCAAGGCCCAGAACCCCGTGGGGCTGAGGGAGCTGTTCGTCTGCCTGACAGTGAAGCGTGAGTGGAGCTGCCTGGGGTTGCTGCCGCAGGGAGTGAGGAGGGGGCGGCAGGGACCTAGTTCACGGGGGCCATCAGCGAGCCCCCAAGGGGCTCCGTTTGCTGCTAAGAGCCCTCTTTGCGTGTTGACGCTTTCTGTACTCCTGCAGCAAGTGCAAATGCAGGATCGGCTCCCTTCATCCCAGGGTGAAGAGGCATGATTCCCCTCACCTTGGCATAACGGTGCTGAGAGAGGAGCATCCTTGGTCCCTGCTGTGGGTTGTGGGCACAGAGGACCTCCTCTAAGGCTCAGGCTGCTTAAGGCACAACAGGCAGGGATCGATTTGCTTTCCCTAAATGCACATGGGCACAAAAATAGGGGCCTTGGGGTGGTGTTTTCCATACCAACAAAGCACAAGTGCCTGAAACTCTCCCTCCTCGTGCTGTTGGGACTGTTGCAATGACAGGAAATGGGAGCTGAGACAGCACCGGGACCTGCTCTATTGCTTGCACCGAGATTTCCTCATCTATCCGTGTTCCGGTGACAAGCTAGCCTCCTGTGTCTCCTCTTCTCTCCACAGAGCCGGTGAACATCGTTGGGGTCGTTGGTGCAGTGGTGGTCCTGTCCCTGCTGGCTATTCTCACCATCACTGGGGTCGTCTTGTACTACAATCCCCTCCTGTGCCTGAGAGGTAGGAGACAGGGACGGGGTTACTCCTTCCTGGGGTGACCTGGTTTTATCCCTGACTGGCTTGTCCCTTGTTGTGTTGGAGTCAGCCACCGATGATCACCACAGGCCTTGGGCCTCATCCTGCTCCTGGTCAAAACCCTGTCAGCCTTGGAGGCAGATGGGTTGGAAGCACAAGGCCCTTCCCCAGCTGAGTGTTTCAGGCACCTTCCCCTCACCTTCTCCAGGGAGCTGTGCTGTGGTGGGCCCTCTCCCCTTTCCTTGTGACCTCTCATTGTATACATGGGCAGGTCACCTTCACCTCTGCATGGGGCTGCCAGAGAGCATCCTACTGCAGGCAGGGTTGGCAGGGGTCGTACAGTAAAACCAGTGGTGTGCTGCCTGAGGAACTGCTCTGGGGCTGGTTTCTAATGCTATCTTTTCCCTTCCCTCCTCTCCCATTCAGGTACTGCATTCAGGTGAGTTGATTTTCCTCAGCCCAGTCCTGCGTGGCCTCACCAGCCCTCCTCCTGGCAGAGGTGACCTCCCTGTAGGGTAGGGAATCCACCTCGGAGCCGTGCCTCCCACGGGAAGGGGACAGTGGGGATGAGCAAGGCTTGGTGCGGGAGCAGGAGGATGAGGGCAGAGGAGAGGAGCGGCATCGTTTTGGGATGCACAGGGACGGTGCTGGCAAGGCACCCGTTAGTGTGGGAGGAGGCTGTGCAGGAGAGCTGCTCCTTGGTGCAGGTGAGCCCGAAGACTTAGTAAATAGAAGTGGTGATCTTCCGCCACTCTGTATGGGTGTTTGCCCGTGTCATTCCCTTCTCAGCAGGGATGTCTGATAGCTGCACGTGAACAAGTGCCTTCTTGAGGTCCAGGCGCACTGGATTTCTTCACTGCTCCCTGCTTGCCCCCCTCCTGGCCCCACTCCCCTTCCTTGCCCTCTTGGCTCTGCTCCCACAGCTGTGGTGCTGCGGCATGGGAAGGCTCTTTCCTGAGTGCCTTCCCTTCCCCGTCTGTACGGGAGGGGAGAGTAACTCACTTGGGAAGGGCTCGTGCAATTTAGCGCGTGAATATTTGTGAAGTGCTTGGAGGACTGTGGAAGATGAATGGGAAGCTGTGCGGAATGCCGTTGGTGGCGTTGCTGCCAGCAGGGGCTGAAACCACCTGTTCTTTGAACGTGGTTAGTGCAGGATCGGAGGAGTCCCTCGAAATCGGTTGTTTTGTTGTAGAGAGGGTTGTCAAAGCCAGGGGAGGCACAGGCTGGAGAGAGGGGTCAGGACAGGCTGTCCTCAGCCTTTCAGCCCACCTCCGCTCGCTCTGCTGTTCACAGGAATCAAGACTCGGGTGATATCTTAGTGCTGGTGGACTCAGAAGACGACGATGAGGGGAAGGGGGAAGAGGAGACCATGAGCAGCTCCACGAAGCACGAGGCAATGGTGCTGGTCAATGGGAACAGCGTGCAGGCCGCGTACCTCAACTGCCCTACGGAAGGTGAGCCCTGGTGCCTGCCTGCCGGCCGAGTTTGGGGCAGGAGCTGCCAGCTCTCTGGCTAAGCTGTGGGTCTTCCAGGCGCAGCTGCTGGGGAGGGAGGAATTCCTGTTGTCTGGCCTGTTGGCTTTTGCTGAGATGCTGCTGCTCTGGGCTTTATGTAGGTGACGATGGCGAGCAGCGCGGCAGGGTCTCTCCGCAGGAAACGAGGGGAGAAGAGACGCAAGGAACGTAGTGTCCATCTCTTCTTGCAGAAGCACACGGAGCTCCGGCTGACGCCCAGCCTCAAGCACGTCCTCGCTGCCCTGTGGCTGAGTGCAGGCCGTTGATGTCCTGCAGCGGGCTGGTTCGGTCAGAGCATCCCCACTTCTTTCTCCAGTTTCCCTTCCCTCAGCTTTCACTCCATCCTTCCCCAGCCATGTTTCTCCATTTCTTCTCTCCTCTTTTCATTTCCTCTTTATCTCAGGTGTCCTTTTTAACAAGGTGGCACCCGGCACAGGCAGAGCTCAGGAAGTGGGTCCCAGTACCCCGCTCATCTTGATGCCTGTGATGGACTTGAATACCAGTACAGGATTCTGGCTCGGTCACCATGAGCAGTGCTGGGGTTGTGGGGAGCATGATGGGGAAAGTCACCGCAGGGCCGCAGCAATCCTGGGATAACAGAAGAAACAACTAGTGCATGGACAGGACATGGGAGATGCTGACTCTAGGGAGGCTTATTTGTTTTTATTACAAATTTATTACAAATATTTTTTTCCCAAGTCCTTTTGAAGTGTTGCTCCGTATCTAAGTCGGGAGTTAATCTGTACCTTGCAGTGTGGTTTTGAGGGGGATGCCTGGCCATGATGGAAAGCACGGAGGGAACTTGTATGGGGAGGGATGAGGGGAGCAGGATCCGCACAGGGAGCAGGGCAGCCGGGGAGGGGAACTGTAGGGGGGTAACGGAGGGGCCAGGGCATGCGGGAGGGGATGGGGGGACGGTCAAATCTGAGCAGCCTGTGGGGGTAAATGGAGGGACTGAAAAGGCACACCACGGGCAATGGAGAGGAGCGATGTGTTCGGAGGGATCTGAGTGTGCACGGAGGGAATTGGCATGTAGGAACGATGGGAATGGCCAAACAGAGCAGGACGGGGTGGAACAGAGGTTGGAGGGGAGCAGAGGGCTCTGAGTGTGCCGGAGGGGAACAGGAATAAAGTGGGGAGTGGTATGAGAGTGTGCGGGGGGTGATGGAGAGGTGAGTGCACAGGGGATCTGTGTGTGGAGGGTAATGGGGGGACTTGAGGGCACACGGGGGTAACGGGGGGACCTGAGGGCGGACGGGGGGAACAAAGGGACCTGAGGGCACATGGAGGGGAAGAGAAGTGTTCCCGGGGCACATGGAGGGGGGCTGCGCACACACTGTGGGTGAAGCAGCAGGGGCTCAGCCCTCCCTGGGCTGCAGATGAGAACAGGGTGAGATGGAGGAGAGCCGAGGGTGTATGGGGGGACCCGAGCACTTGGTGGGACAGTGGCTGGGGTCCGGTTGTGCGTGGCGGTCTCTGAAGGGGTGCGGAGCCTGAACGGAGATTTCTGAGGGGCTGGAGCGGGGTCCGAGGGCTGGGGGGTCTGGAATGCAGGTGGGAGGATGGCGTGTGGTCAGAGGACTGCAAGTGGGACCAATCTGCAAGCTGTCCCCGAGGAGCCTCACTGAGCCCCTGCGCCCAGCACCTCACGCTCGGCAGCGACGCTCTGAGCCATGCCGGGAAAATCCCAGGGAGCTGCGGGAGCCTCCGGCTGCCCTTGGCAACAGTGTTGTGCTGCCGCCATCTCGGCTGCCCCGTGTCCCAGCTCCTCCGTGCCGGCCCCTCGGTGAGGAGAAGGCACCAGGCGAGATGGCCTTGGACCTGGAGGAGTATTTGCGCACGGCTTTCCGGGACAAGCTGCGGCTGCAGTGAGTGAGATCCCTCCGTCCTCCCCGCGGGACCGGCAGCTGCCAACCTGGCTCCCACAGCCGGTGCTGCTGGCTGGCGGCGAGCAAGGGCTTGGCAACGGGACCGGCACGTCCTGCGTCCCCTGTCGCTGGGTCCTCGGGGTGGGTGTCACTGGAGGGGTGCTGAGTCCCCAGGCAGGGGGCTGTGGTGTGTCCCCAGCTGGTGCACCCAGGGAGGAGTATGTGGGCTCCATCTCCGCCTGCACCCCATCAGAGGTGGGTGCTCCGTGCTGCCTGACGCGCTCCCAGGTGGCTTTCACATGGGTGTCCCCCCGGGAGCAGACCTCCTGCTGCCTCCCTTGGAAATGGGGAGCTGCAGAGCCCGTGGGCCCGCTGTGGGTTTGGGGGGGTGCAGGGGGATTCCCTGGGGTCAAATCAGAAAGCCGAGGTTGTGCCATGACTTGTCCTTCCCTGGGGTGCTGCACTTGGGGGTCTCCAAGCACAGGGGTGGGCAGGAGCAAGGGTGGGTGACGGGAGAGCGGGCCAGGGCCCCTGCGCTGAGCCCCGGCAGGCAGCAGGGTCCCTGGGGGATCCGGGTCACGCCACGGTGGCGGGTGCCTCCCCACCCAGGCACGATGAACTCCACGAGACCCACGGCAGGACAGTGCCGGCGTGGGATGCCACCACGCTGCCGCCCTCCACACGCTTGCTGCTGAAGAGGCGGGAGGTGGCGGAAGCGGAGCGGGTGCTGCAGAGCCGGCGGGAGGTAAGGGCGGCCGCCAGCCCCTCCGCGTGCCCCGTCCCCAGGGGCTGCAGCCCTGGCTGTGGCGTGCCATGGGAGACGAGCAGCCGGCAGCCCCAGCCGTTCACGGGCTGGCACCCATCCCTGCCTCGGGTGTTCTGGCATGGGGCGATGCTCTCAGCGCCTGGCAGTCCCGCAGGAATTTCGGCAGAGGATGGAGCACCTGGTGCAGCGCTGGCAGCAGCTGGGCCAGCGGGAAGAGCAGCTCCGGGATGTCACCCTCAAATTCAACACCTTTCTCAAGGTACCGGGGTGGGGGCTGGGGCTGGGCTGGCCCTCAGGACCCTGCTGACCCCATCCCCATGCCACAGGCTTCGTCGGCAAGGCAGGAGCGGGCGCTGCAGCGGGCAGCCAAGGAGCGGGCGCGGGCGGCAGGGCAGGGTGCCAAGGCTGCCCACCTGCACCAGGAGCTCGAGGGGCTGCTGCAGCGCAGGGAGCGCCTGGCCCAGCGCCTGCAGAGGCTCCGTGGCTTCGGTGACTACCTGCAGGGCGTGCTGGCCAGGATGGGGCAGGTGAGCACGGGGGTCCCTGCCCTGCGGTGCCACCCTGCATGTCCCTAAGCCCCTTGCGGGGGGCTGACCCTGTCCAGGGCAGCAGCCCCTGCAGCCCCTCAGCCCCTTCCCGCTGCCCAGTTCCAGGATGTCCCGGCCATGCTGGCCCATTTCGGGGCGCTGGCAGGGGCACGGGCAGCCCTGGCACAACAGGCAGAAGCCGGGCAGGAGCGGCTGGCCCAGGACTGGGCACGGCTCCGGCGGTACCAGGAGGAGACCGGCAGTGAGCTCCTGCGCACCACCGACGAGCTGGCCCAGCTCCGTGCACAGCTGGAGGCTGCCCGCCATGACGTGCTCCAAGGGGTAAGGTGGGACATGCGGTGCCTGAGGCCCCCCCAGGGAGAGGGGCAGCAGCACGGACCCCAAGCACGCTGCAGAGGGGAGATGCCCAAGGTGGTGGTGGTGGGAAGCTGGGCGGCATCCCCTGTGCTGAGCTGGGGGTCCCCACGTGCCCAGAAAGCATCATCAGCAACTGTGCATGGCGGGGTGGGGGGGACACAGCCAGGACACCTGGGTGCCCCTGTCCCAGCTGAGGGGTGCAGGGGACACGGGGCAGTGGCTGGGGGGGTCTCTGTTGCTGCGTCCCCCAGGAGTCCCGCTGGGCCCACGTCCAGGGCACGGCTGCCCAGAAGACCCTGCTGCTGGGGCAGGTCAAGCTGGCAGTGCTGAACCTCTTCCAGCTTGCCACCACACGGCTTGAGGTCCCCACGGATGTGGCCCTGGAAGACACCGAGGCCCAGCTGGACGTGGTCAGTGCAGCCCTCTCTCTCTCTCTCTCCTGGATGGGGGGGGGGGGGGGACGGGGTACATGGGGTGTTCACGGTCCCGGATGGCTGTGGCATTAGGCTCCCATCTCCACAGGTACTGCTCTGCATGCAGGACCTGGCTGCCATCTGTGCCGACCTGCACCCCAGGGAGCCGAGGCTGCGTCCCCCACACTTGCCTGCAGCCACCAGCACACTCCCGATGCGTGCCAGGGTGCCTCCGAGCCAGGAATAGCCCCCAGGGACGACCACCCGCTCCTGGGGCTGGGGAGAGGCTGCCGGGGCCAGTGCGGTGCCCCAGGACCCACCCTGGGGACGGAGGTCGCTCCTTGACAAGTCTGGGAACCCCCATGACGAGAGGCGACGCGGATGGCAGTGGCACAGCCACACCGGAATGGCACCGCGCTGGGGCAGGGGCCGGGGGTCCCCAGGGCAGAGCTGCCTCCCCTCAGGGACCCTTCTGGAAGGGGCACCCCAGGCAGCGGGACCCGGCTGCTGTGGAGGAAGGGGAGCTGTTGCTCGTGTTCAGGCTGCTGGTATCTCCAGAGGGGTCTCCTGCCAAAATACAGCCCAGTTGTGGCCCCCGCAGCACCTGGTTGTTTCAGGACCGTGCCTGGGGGTGGCCCAAGGGGGGAGGAATTACCCCAGGCGTGACGCTTGTAGCAAGGACAAAGGAGTCAGGATGCAAAACCAGCCAAGTGTTTAATGTCTCCTTCCTCGGCGCCCAGCCCAGGCGTGGGGGAAGCCGCTGGGGCACGGCCCCCTCCCCTACACCCTCTTCCGCAGCTTGCCCTTCTTGGCGGCCCCCACCCTGCGCCCGAAGGCCATCTGCTGCAGCTCCTGCACCCGCCGCCGGTTCCTGGCCTTGAGGCGCTTGAGCCCCCCGCTCTGCAGGAAGCGCTGCTTGGCCGCCTTCTTGCGCTGCTTCAGGATCTGCTGCTTGTTCTTCAGCTCCGAGCGCACCTTGCCCTGGGCGGGGGGCTGCCCAGGCCCTGCGGGGGGGACACAGCCAAGCTCAGCTCGGAGGCCAGAGCTAGGTGTGGGGGGGACATGGCAGGGGGGGGGCTCCATCACTTGCTCCAGGTACTCACTGTGCCTGTGCTTCCCTCTAAACTGCTCCCTGCCTCGTTCGCCTTCCTCGTCCTCGTCCCGCTCGTCAACCTTGTATTTCTGCTTCCACTTTTCATAGCTGGGCCGGGGTGGGTTAAGGGAACGTGCGCTCACTCCCCATCGCTCGACCCGCCGTGGTGTGACCAGCCTCCCTCCCCAGGCCGCTGCCCTGGCAGGGGATGGATCACCGGGAGCAGGACCCAAGGCCGTGTCCTGCTCCCCCTCGCCCCGGCACAGGCGGGCAGCAGCGCGCACAGGCAGGATACAGGTTGTTCTTGTAGGAGCTGCTGATGTAGCGCCCGCTCTCTGTCCGCACCTTCTTCTTGTCCTCCTGGCCCGTCTGCCCCACGAACCGCTTCTTCTTGCGGTCCCTGTGAGAGAGGGGAGGGCAGTGAGGCTGCGTGGTGGGACCCCCCCCAGCCCTGATTTCTCCCCCCAGCCCACGGCCAGACCCCACTCACCACTTCAGCAGTTGCTTGCTCTTGTTGAGGTTGTGGTTTTCGTCACCCATGAGATCCAGGATGGCTCCGGCTGCCTGCTGCTCGAAGGGGCTGCCTTCGCCACCCACGCTCAGCCTGCAAAGGGTGGGGGGGTGAGAGCAGCCCCCCTCGCACAAGCCATGGCAGGATGGCGGCAGGAGCCCTCCCGGACTCACCCTCTCTCGCTCTCAAAGTCCTTGGGCCGGTACGGGATGTAGAAGTCCTCGTCCCGCTGCGCCGGCTGCTGCAGCTTTTTCCTGGCGCCATCTTCTCCCCCTCGGCCCCGTTTTCGCTTCTGGCCCACCACGGTGGAGAACACGTCCTGGAAGGGGAACAGTGGAGGGGTTGGGGGGGGCCACATCCCCTAACCAGTCACTGCACCAGTCCCCAAACCTGGCACAGCCTGGGGGTCCCAGTGCTGCCAGCGCCCAGCCAAGCTCCCACAGCCACGGCAACCCCCCGTTCCTGCCCCCTTACCTGGAAGTTTTCCTCCTCCTCTTCTTCTCCCTCCTGGGGCCTGGGGGGGGCAGGGCAGAGCCCCTGCCCTTTGAGAGCCGCTGCCTGCTTCTCCTGCTGCCCGCGCTGGTACTTCTCGATGAGGGCATGGTCGTGGCGCCGCTTCGACCGCATCACGGTGCTGGCCAGTGTCCGGGATGTGGCGTTGATCTCGAAGATGGTCTGTTCCCGAGGCAGGAGCACGAGCCCCAGTGAGCGGCACGGCTGGCCGCACGGACCTTCCCTCCCACCCCAACCCAGGCGCCTCGTGCCCAAGGACAGGGCTCAACTCACCGCCTTGGACTTGTAGGCCTTAATGCTGTCCACGAACTTCAGCCTCTCCAGCTCGGTGTCTTCAAAGCGAGCGCCTGGGAAACATGGGCACAGAGAGGGGCACAGATCAGCTCCTCGGTGAGGGGGACGGGGTCCCCTCCCTCAGTGTCCCCAAGGCACTCACTGAAGAGCGGGTGGATGCCCAGCTGGGACACATCCAGGTCCTTCGCCCTCTTGATGGACTCGGGCGAGGGGCCAGGTCGGGAGCGCAGGTACTGCTTCTGGGCATTGTCGGCGACGCGGCGCAGGCTCTGCAGCTCCAGTGAGCCCTCGTGGTCCGTCAGCAGCAGGCACTCCTCGTCGTCCACCAGGCTCTGCGGGACGCGGCCCAACACCCCGCCGGCATCTGCAGCCCAAGGGACGCTGCATCAGCTCCATGGTCCCCACCCCAGGGTTGTGGCAGCGGGCACAGCAGTAACCCAGGATTAAACAAAGCGGAGCTAACAACGGCCACACGGAGCTCAGTGGAGTTAAATCAGCTTCCCTGCTGCGCGCCGGAGCCCCCAGCACCCCGTTTTCCCCAGCCACACCCCTGTAACGAGAGCTTATCACCCCTCTGCACAAATGCCAACCACAAGACCACGAACTCCAGCATGGCCAAGGATAAAATCCCAGTGGCCACGTGGCCAGCGTTGCAGCTCGGACACGCAGCCACCCCGATGCCTGCGACCGGGTCTGCCTTACCGGTGGGCATCTCCTGGGCACCGGCGAGGACGAGCGGTCGCCCCAGGAAGAGGTGGAGGTCAAAGACGTAGGGCATCTCATCGGGAGCCACCAGCGAGTAGGCAGTGCCGCTCCGGCCAGCCCGGGCCACACGACCTGGGACGGGGAGGAGGAGAGTGGGAAAGCAGACCCAGTGCCAGCCCCGCCTGCCCCCACCTGGGCAGGGACCCACTGGTGTCCATGGGAGCCCACGCACGTGACATTTACCCTGGCTGGCAAGGGGCTGAGGGTCGCTGGGGAAGGAGGCAAAGGGGAGCCCACCACGGTGCCATCCAAGAGGGAAGGCACCAGCCCCAAAGAGCCCCCGCAGCCCAGCTGGGAGATCGGGGACATTCCTGCTCCCGCTTTGTCCCCAGCCTGTCTCCTCATGTCACAACATGGCGACCTCGTGCCCCAAAGATATCACCACCACGTCAGGGGCATCAGTGCCAGCCCAGCAGGCCACAGCCATGGGAAACACGGGACAAGGGACAGCGCACGCACACCCTCCCCGTCACCCTGAGGGACCCCCAGGTTGCAAGGACCCCTGCACGGTGCACGGGCACCCACCGACGCGATGCAGGAACAGCTTGGCCTTCGCGGGGAAGCTGTAGTTGATGACGTTGTCCAGCATGGGGATGTCGAGCCCGCGGGCGGCCACGTCGGTGACCAGCAGCACCGGGCACTTGCCCTGGGCAAACTTGGCGATGTTGATCTTGCGGGCGGTCTGGTCCAGCGAGCTGTAGACGTGTGTGCAGCGGATGCCCTGGGCCGTCAGCAGCTGGAGGTGGGGAGAGAGATCAGATCGCACCTGGGCAGGGACCCCTAGCTCCCAGGGCCCTGAGACCCCGGGGTGCCCACCCGGACCCCCAAATCCCACTGCGCTCCCTCCTCTCTCCGAGGGGTAGGTGGACGCAGCACCTCCACGATCACATATACTGGGATTTCTCCCTCAACCTGGCAAAACAGAGGTGGAGACTCCAGCAGGGACGTGCCCAGAGATGCAGACCCCTCGTTGGGTCTGGAAAGGGGCCTCGGGCACCCCTGGCAGCCTGCTCTTTAACAGGGGTACATGCTGGGCACCCCCAAATGCCACTTGCCTCCTTGAGATACTCTGTGTGGTGCTTGGTGGCCACGAAGACGACCGTCTGGTCCTGGGGCTTCACCACGCTCCGGAGCAGGTGGAGCAGCACAGCCGGTTTGTCGTCCCCGCGCACGTGGAAGAAAGCCAGCTGCAAAGGGAGGGCAGAGCTCAGCCCCTCTGTGTCCCCACGCCACACACGGCCACCTCTTGTCCCCTCCTCGCCAGCCTGGAGCCACCGCAGGGTGGCTTGCAGGGGGTGGGGGGCACAAAGCCCGTCTCAAGTGCCCCCCGGCCCCTCTCACCTTGAGCTGCTCGCTGAGCTTGGACTCCACATCCAGACGGATCAGCATCGGCTCGGTGAGACCTGTGGGATGTGGTGACACGCAGGACATGGGTCACATGTGGAATGTGCCACTGGGACCAGCCCCACCCCTCAGCTTGGGGACACCCGCCTGGCTCAGCATTAATCCAGCTCGGTTTTGCCAGTCCTGGGCCCAGCCCAGCTGTGGGACCGTGCTGTGTCCCCGTCCCCAGGGTCCCCCCCAGATCCAGCTCCCCCAGCCGCCCTCTGCCCCGCGCTCCTCACCGGCCCGGGCAAACTCGACGAGCAGCTTGGGCAGTGTGGCGGAGAAGAGGACGGTCTGGTGGCAGTCTGGGAGCCGGGCGATGATCTCCTGGAGCTGCTCCGCAAAGCCCATCTCAAAGAGCCTGCAGGGCAGGGACGTGGGACGTGGCAGCGCTTGTTAGGGCCCTCCGTGCCCAGCCCCGCCACCCACCCAGGGCACCTCATTCCCTCACCCCACACGTGGGGATGCTGCCAGCCCCGGGGACCCCCGGGGACCCCCCTGCACCCCTCTGACCTGTCGGCCTCATCGAACACCACGTACTCCACGGTGTGCAGCTTCAGTTTCATCTCCACCGCCACGTGCACCAGGCGCCCGGGGGTGGCGATGATTCTGTGGGGACAGAGCTGGTGACGGGACCGGGTTGGGGGGGACGGTGTCCCCACACCAGCCCGGGTGCAGGGCCCAAATCCGACCCAAAGAGACCCCCTTGTCCCCACGGGGGGCACAGGAAGATGCTCCAAGGGAACACCAGGACACGTCCATCGGGCACGCTGGCTGTAAACACCAGTGCTGTCCCAGGACGGCAGGTAGCTCTCGGGGACCATTTCCCCACCAGGTCCCCTCCCCGCGCCCCCACTCACATGTCAGGGTTCTCGTGCAGGGCAGCGAACTGGTCCTCCATCCTGCAAGAGGGGGGAGAGGCTGGGGTGGTGCCGGGTGGCGCGGGGCAGCTCAGCCCCTCACCAGGTTTTGGGGAGGCTTTAGGGAAGAGGGGACCGGTGGGGACACGGGGATGGCTTACTTGTCTCCTCCCAGGATCAGGGCAGTCTTCAAGCCCGTGAACTTGCCCAGCTGCGAGGTGAGAAACAAACACGTCAGGGGGGTGTTAAAACCAAACCCCTCACCCCCGTTGTTCCCACTCGTCCCCGTCGTCCCCCGTACCTCCTTGGTGAACTTCAGGGTCTGCAGGGCCAGCTCACGGGTCGGCGAGAGGACGAGGGCACGTGCCCCGGCCTGGCTGGGCGCCTTCAGCCGCTCGAACATGGGGATGAGGAAGCAGGCCGTCTTCCCGCTGCCCGTCCGGGCCATCGCCACCACGTCCCGGCCGCGCAGGATGGGGGGGATGCTCTGTGAGACACCGCCCCGCCGTCACCGTCACCGTCCCGCCGCCACCACCCCGGGATGGCCGTCCCGCCGCCCCCCACGCTCACCTTCCTCTGGATGGGGGTGGGCACCTTGTAGCCCTTCTTCATGATGCCCTTGAAGACGGGGTAGCTGAGCCCTGCGGGGATGGGGACGGGTGAGGGGGCGCGGGCAGGGGGGACGGGCCCCATCCCGGGATGAGCTGCCCCCCGCCCTGCACGCACCCATGGACTGGAAGCCCCCGGACTTCTTCTTCTTCTGGTTCTGGGCCCGCACCATGGCCCGCGTGTCCGGCTCGGCATCGGCGCCATCCTCCTCCTCCTCGGCGGCGGGGAAGGCGGGCAGCGGGGGTGCGGGGACCTGGGGACAGCGGGGGGACGTGCTGCAGTGATGGGCGTCCCGGAGGTGCCAGGGCCTGCCGGGCAGGGACACCGGCACGGGGGACACCGGCACGGGGTACTGGGGACACTGGTTTTGGGGGCAGCAGCACACAGGGACTGGGGACAGCAGTGCTGGGTGTGCCGGCACACGGGTACCGAGGGTACCAGCACCGGGCACAGGGGACATCGGCACATGGGGACCGGGCACACCGGGGCACAGGGAGCACCGGCACACGGGGACCGGGCACACCGGTACCGGGCACAGGGGACATCAGCACACGGGGTCCGGGCAGACCGGGGCACAGGGCACACCGGCACATGGGGTCCGGGCAGACCGGGGCACAGGGCACACCCGCACACCGGTACCGAGGACACCGGTGACGCCGCCCTGGAGTCCCGCCCCGGCCCCGCCCCCTCCCTCGTGCCCCCCCCCCGTCCCTACCGGCGCTCCCCGGGGCTGGCGGCGGGCGCGCGGCGGCGCCATGTCGGTAGCGGCGACGGAAGCACGTGACGGTGGGCGGGGGCGGAAGGGGCGGGGCCTGCCCCATCCCCGCCCCGAACGGCGAGCGGCCATGCGGGCGGCGGGGCCGGTGCCGGTACCGGGGGGCGGTTCTGGTTCTGCTCCTGCTGCCCAGGTGCGGCGGGGGGGCCGGGGCTCTCGCCGGGCGCGGGCCTCCTTCGTGGACGAGTCGCTCTTCGGCAGCCCCGCGGGGGCCCGCCCGGCGCTGCCCGGCTTCGCGCCTCCCTGGGCGGCGGCGGCGGCGGCGGCGGCTCCCGGTGCCGGCGGCCCCCGGCCGAGGAGTAAATGCAGGTGAGCGGCGGCACGGGGTGCTCCCGCCAGTCCTGCCCGGCCCGCTGCCCCGGGTTTTCGGGGCTCCCTAAGCGCCGGTGCCCCCGGGGCGCCCTGCGGTGCCGGCCCCTGCCAGCAGCAGCTGGGGGAGGGCGGCCCGGCAGCGCCCCTCGGTCCCCGCTCCAGCCCGGGCCGGCGGGGCTGGGCAGGGCAGGGCTGGCCCCGGGCGGGTCTGGGGCAACCCCCTTCCACGGACCCGCGAGGGTTTGTCCCCCGTGCGCTCTCCTGTGCTGTCGCTGCCGGCTCTAACGAACACATGGCTTTCTCCCCTCGCTGCCCGTGAAGGTTGAGAAGTCACACTCCATCCTTCTGCGATGAGTCCCTGTTCGGTGCCAAGCCCGAGGGTCCGGCCTGGGCAGCTCCGTGGATGAGGAAGGAAGACGTAGCCAAGCTCCATCCGCTGCTCTGGAGCCCTCCGCCTGCCCCCCGAAACCAGCCCGGTGTTTCCCCCCGCTCCAGGGAGACGCCCTTGAGAGCCGTCCACCCGCGAGCCCCTGCGTCTCTGGCAACAGCAGGCTTCGAGGCGGGCCGAAAGGGCAAGTCCTGCGTCTGGAAGCGTCCGGAGAGCGATCTGGGCTCTGAAGGCCAGGGTGCTCCCAGCAGAGGACGTTCCCAGTCTCTCAGCCGGCTGAACACCCCCTCAGACCGGCTCTGCCTGGCTTCAGACAACCCCAAGACAGAAAGGTGTAAAAACCAGAGTCCTCCGACAGCCCCTGCAACCCCTCGAGGTCCTCTGATGAGGAGTCGGTCAAAAAGCGTGTCCGGACCTTCTTTGGCCAGGAGCTCCACAGCAGCGGGTGGCTGCAAACCCAGGCCTCCCTGGAAGTGAAACCAAACCTCCCTCTGGATGTAACTACAGCCTTAACCTGCCCGAGGTGGGTCCTGACCTCCTGGAGAGCGAATCTGCGAGCACCCTGAGACCTCCCATGGCTGCGAACAAAGGATGGGGATGCTGCCCCACACAGGAGGACGAGCCAGGAACCGAGGGTGACTGCAGCACCAGAGTGGGACAGCCTTGGTGGCAACAGCGGCTTCCATTGACTGTCCAGTGGTCATCAGATGAAGTGCGCTAACGAGTCAGATTCCTTCTGTCCAGGATGTCCAGCCAGGAAGTGCAAAGAGCAGGAGACAGGGCTGCCTACAGGGCCTGTCCAGGAGAAGGAGCAGGCACAGGTACACAAACAGCATAGACTGGGGGGGCAGGCAGGGCCTGAGCTCAGGTGGAGCTCCCAGAGCAGTGGGTGCCACCGGGGTGGAGGTCCCAGGCAAGGCTGGCCAGGGCAGTCAAGGTCTTAGGGCCCAGACGGGGACCTCCACTGGGGAGAGAGGAGTCCTGCTTCATCCTGCCTGTCACATACAATTGCAGGATTCCTCGGGCTCAAGGGGACCGCTGGAGGTCCGTAGCTCAACCTCCTGCTCAAGGCAGGTGAGCTATGGGCTCAGGCAAGGCTGCGCAGGGCTTTGTCCAGTTGGGTGGTGGAAACCCTCAAGGACAGAGGGTGCACCACCTCCCTGGCACCCCTTCCCACTGCTTGACTGTCCTTGGGGTGAGAAGTTTCCATTTATATCCAGTCAGAGCCTTTCGTGTTTTGGTTTGAGTCTGTTTCTTGTTCTGCTGAGCACAACGCTTGGCTCAAACCTCACAGTCACCTCCTCTCCCTAGGTACCAGGAGGCTGCTCTGAGTCCCCCCGAAACCTTCCCTTCTCAAGGCTGAAGGAGCCCCATTCCCTCACCCTCTCTGCATGGGACACGTGCTCCAGCCCCGACCGTCTTGGTGGCTCTCTGATGGCCTTGTTCCGTTTCATCAACACTTTAATGATCTCCTTTGGCAAGGAAGGAGAAGGGAGGAGGAGCAGAGAGGTGAGGACTGGCATCACCCCGCATCCTGCCAGCGGTGGGATGTCCCCGAGCTGGATGGGGTTTGTGACGCAGAAGGATCTGCCGCAGGGATTTCAGCAGCTTCTGGTGATGGGGACGTGCTGAGTGGACACATAATCCCATGGTTTGTACTGAGGGTTGTGAGGTGCTCTCACGGCAACACCACGCTCGTCACCAAATAAATGATCCAAGGAAAATCTGCTGGGACCTTGTGTTTGGTCTGTGGGATGCCGGGTGATCTGGGCACAGCTAGCATCTCCAAAGACTGAGCAAAGCAGCTCCTCCCTGATTTCCATTCCTGAGGTGGGAAAGAGCAACTCGGCCTGTAGGAATACAGGGAGGGAGGCAGATAAAGGATGCAGGCTGGGTGTCACCCCTCCCCTGGGAAGGGAGGCTGCAGTGACGAGCTGCTGAGGTCAGGGAACGCAGGGGAGTCACTGGGAGACTGGTAACTCCCTCCCATGCAAACGGAAACATTCTCTCAAATTCACCCAAGGACAAAACAAGCTGGGTTCAGGGCATCATTCTGCCCCCAGATATTATTTTATTGCTACCTCGAGCAGCAGCAGGATTGGGCCTTGACCTGCTCCAGCTCACGAAGGGCACTGAGGGTAGGAAGGCCAGCCAGGAGGGGCACTCCTGGTCCAGTCCCATTGGTAAGAAAGGTTATTCTTGCTTTTGAAAGGCAACGGAGCTCAACCTGAAATGGCAAGACATGTCGTCATGCCACTGCTCTGATGTCCTCTGTCTGACAGCCAGCCTTGGCAGGCTCAGGCCTTCATGCGAGTGTTATCTCACTTAATGCTTGTAATCTGGGAGAGCTGAGCCCCAGGGGAGCAAGTGGCCATGCTGAGAGGAAAGAATGGAGGACAGAGGGTGGATTTTGTGCTTATTTCTTGGCCTTCTTGCCCTCTTCCCTTTTTCTTCATCTTCGATGTGAGGAGTGTCTGGAACAAGCAGCTTTTCTGGATGCAGGTGGCAGCGCAGGTCATGGCCGTCTCCCTCACATCCCACTCATTCTCCTGCCCCATTCCGTGCTGCTCCTCAGCCCAGGAACAGTAGGTAAGCGTAGTGTCTTTCTCCGTCGGGGACAGGCCTTTTCTTTGGTGCAGACAGCATGAAGTGCCTCTCGCTCAGCCTGGCAAGACAGCAGACACTGGTTACTGCAGGCCTGTGGCCTTCAGCAGGTTCTCCCTGCACATCCCGATGGAGGGATCCTTTTACTTATCCCAAACCCAGGTAGAATTGCCCCTGGCTGCTGAACTGAGCCTTCCCAAGGGGCCAAAAAAAAAAAAAAGGAAATGTGCCTGAATGGGACTTTTAAAGAGGTCCAAATACCTTCGTGCTCCTTTGAACCTCTCCCCCGGCAGCTTCCCTGCGCTGCAGACAGCCTCTGTCCTCCGATGGGGACTCTGACCGAGTACCGCACACGCAGGTCAGCGCCTGCTGTCCCACAGTGCTGTGGAAAAGGCCACATCTGTGGTTCGGATGGGGCTGAGCCTGAGCTGAGCTTTGCTGAGTAGCGGGTTTTATCAGTGGTGCTGTAACCCAGCTAACGCGCTGTGAGCTGTTGGGTGTGTGGAAAGAGCCAAGCTGCATCTGCCTGCAGAAGGCCAGGGACAGGTAGTTTTGGTGGCACTCGGCAGCGGTTTATTCCTTGTCCAACGCACCAGTGAGCCAGGAGGAGGAGGGTTAGGGAGCCAGCAGTTCTGGGGCTCGGTGCTCCAGCTGCCCGGGCAGATAGGAGGCAAGAATAACACGATGTTATTAAAAACCTGACAAGGTGAGGATCCTTGCGATTAGCGTCAAGCATTCAGGCCCCTTCCTACACTTTGCGTTGCGGCAATCCAGCAGCTTTTCTCCACCTGGGTAAAAACTGTAGGGACTTGAAAGCAATTAGGGCTGTTTCAGAGGAGGCGTTGGGGGTTCTGACGTGAATCTGAGCCTGTTCAGCTTAATTTGGATGTCAGCACAGTGATATGCAAGCTGTGAAGCCTACAGGTCTCTAGAGTGGGCTGGGAGAGATACCAAAGTGTGATTTGGACGCTAGATGGAGACAAGAGGGTTAAGGATTGACACGAAAGCAAGAGCCCTGTTCCCTAGCAGCAGGTGGATGAGTCGGATCCAGTGAGGCAGTCATCAGCAGAGAACTGCTGAACCCAAAAGCAGGACACAAAATGCAATATTGGAGTGCTGGAGTACTTGAAAGATGAAGCTTCTTGAAATGAAGAGAGATTTTATCTGAAAAACAAGTTGACAGTGGCTAGTATGGCCAGGGGTAGCCAGATTACCCCCACTGCTGCGTTCAGGCCCCAAGGAATCTACAGAGGAAACCAGAGCCCATCACATCAGTCACACTCTTTCCTGTCCCACACTGGCCCAGGGTGTCAGGAGGTCAGAACTGGCACTTCCCCACTATTTACCGCACAAGGACAATGTTGGTTAAAATATAAACGGGGAGAAACGGGTTGCTTGGATTTCACATTGCAGTTCTCACTTGTATTTCATGCTTTACCACTGCCCTGTCCTCTTGTTCTACCAGAGCTGTGCAGTCCAGCATGAGAGCAAAAGATGCTCCATTACTGCTGTGGGCTGCCCTGCCTGTAGGAGGCCAGCGCTTGTGTGGAGCAAATGCCAAATCTGAATAAAATGAGATGGGGGAAGCGTTCAGTTGTTTCCTAGCTCCAGAGGCACCCTGTCCGGGCAAGAGTTGTTGATACAGAGGCCTGAGTCACAGCTGGGATTCCTGCCTGCTGCTGCTTTATTTCTTGGGTTTCTGTCTGCTCAGCATTGTGATAAATCACCCTCTCCACCTTTGACCCAACCCTGACTCCTTGTCTTGTGTCTCTTAGCAAAGTACCAGCCAGTCTGGGAACTGCTTAGCTTCCAAAATGAGCTGTGCCCAGCCCTAGGTGCTACAAACAACTATAAAAGATGGTTTTATGTGCGGGCAGTTATTAAGTTTGCTCTGCTCAGCTCCCTTGTCTCTCAACATGTGCCTCGCCCGATCTGCGGTAGCCTTGCTGCTCTGCATTCTGGCTAGCGTGCAGCCTCCCCAGACTGGCACAACGCTTTGCAGAGGTGATTTCAGAGCTGAGTCAGTGGATGGGGAGAAAGGGCGGTCCTGTGAGGAAGCTATTTGCTTGGTGGTTGCAATTGCGTTGCTACAGGGCTGCCTTCCACTGAAACCAGCAGAGCATTGTGACGGAGCAGATACGCTCTGGCAAACAGCACGTGTGTCCTGCCAGGAGCCAGGTAACTACCCGAAGCAGCCTGACCTGACAGCACTACGGCAGGTTTCACCTCCTGCAGTACCTTTCTGAGAGCCAGCGCTGACTCTGGAACAGGCTTACTCGTTACACGCTGGGCCACTCGCTTCCAGCTCGCGAATGCTCACCTCACAGGAGACAGACGTAATCCCGGGGTGTCGGGAGCGTCGTGTTTCATTGACGCGCCCCTCGGGCCTTCACGGCGCCTGCTGTACCCGCTGCCTCTTGGGGCTGGGCTGCCCTTCCTCAGGGCCCATCTCTTCCCTGTGGCCACCAGTGCCCGAGCGGAGCACGGTGGGGCCTGAGAACAGACACATCCCCCGGGGCCGGGGCCTCCCCTCGGGGTGGGCCTGGGTGGGCCTCGGTGAGCCTGGTCCTCCGCCCGCGTCCCGCCGTTGCTAAGTGACCGCTCCTCTCACCTCTGACCCCAAGGGCGGGGCCTCAATATAGCCAATGGCAGCCCGCGCTCCTCTCCTCGAGATCCCGCCCCTTCCCGCGGTTGAGGCGTGATGTTATTAGCCCACCACCACCACCTCGGGCCAATCAGCATTCCCGCCCGGCCGGAGAGGCAGCTCCGCTATCCAATGTAGTGTGCGGAGAGAGTAGGAGGGGGAGGCGGGAATAATCCGGATCCTCTCGCAGGGGCCGAGGGCCGGCGGTGGGCGGGGCGGAGCGGAGCGGGCACGGAGCGTGGATTGGCGGGAGGGAGGGAGGCTCGGCCTCTCCGCGAGAGGCCCGCGCCGCCGCGGCCAATGAGAGGCGGCGGGGCGGGGCCGCGCGCGCCGGGCGCTGAGGAGAGGTGTCGCAGCGACCGCGGGCGCCGGTTCGGCGGGGCCGGGCCGGGCTGTGTGCGGGGGGGTGTCCCTGCGGGCCGCAGGCATGAAGGGGCTGGCGGGGGGCAGGCTCGCCTGCGGGCTGCTCGAGGGCTCCGCAGAAGCCGTGGGGGAACGGGGGGTGGGCGGTTTGCGCGGGCCGGTGGGCGGTGGGGGCGGGGGGGAGCCCAGGCAGGGGGCCGGGCCGGGGCCTCCACAGCGCGGTGACAGCCCCGTCTCGGTGTCCGTCTCTCCTAGGCCGCGGGAGGAGCCCGGTCCCTGTCGCCCTGCCTGCCGCCCGGCCGTGAGTGTCCGCCGCCAAGGCTCACGTCCCGGCCCCCGGTGTCTCCCTGCGGGCGCGGGGGCGGCTCGGCCCGGGGCCCGTTCGCAGCAGCGGCGCGATCGGCCTGTTGCTGTGGGAGATGCGGTCTCCGCCGTGACTTCTTCCTGCCCTCGCCACGGCCTGCAGGGAAGGATTTGGGGAGAGTAACGGCTGCGTGGTGGCACCGGTTGTGGAGCATCCCTGTAACGTTGTCCAGGGCCTGCGTGATTTTTCTTTTCCTCCACCTTTTAAAGAAATCCATGACTTTGTGACAGTGACATCAGCCAGTAAAAAAAACCCGACGGGAACTTCATGTGTGCAGACTCAAACTGGACTCTTTTTCTCCCTCTTTCCCCTCCCCACCTGGAAGTGAGGCATTTTGGCATGTCAGGGGAAAGAGCCATGTGTGACAGTGACACTTAGCATCATGCTGGCTCCGGATGCGTCATGCCTGCCTGCATCTTCTTGTGCTGAGTGGTCAGGAGTTTGTCAAGAAGCACTTTCTTTGCTTCTGTGCTGTACTGCGAGCCGTGCACTGACTGGAATGGGCAGCCCGGATCTGACTCTTTGAATTTAGCTTTTGCATAAATATTGCCACTGAGTCTGGCATCCTACGCTGCTTTTTGAAAGGAAATAACTAGATCCCTTTTTTTGAACTGTGCTCTCTCGAGATGGGTACACATACTTTTATATTCTTATGTCTAGAAGACAGCCCTGATGGAAGACTTTCTGGGGAGAGTTTTTGACATAAGCATTTTACAAGTGGAACTGAAAAAGGCATTATTTAAAGTTCTTGGAGTAGGAGCCTCTGAAGGGCCAGGATGGCTGTGAGCATGGATGATGACGTTCCCCTCATCCTCACCCTGGATGACAGTGGAAGCAGCACCTCGGCCCCTCTAGATGACCTCGATCGGGAGGAGCTGCCTAATGAAAGTAAGATTGCTTTGTCGTTGTTTCCTGCCCGCTGTGATGGCCTCACTTGTTTTCCTCTTTGCGGTGGCCACTCTTTCTTGTGCTTGCCAGGACCCTTAACTCTCAGAGCTGTCATTCAGCATCCCAGCGGCTGCCTGAGAAAATCAGATCAGGAAGTTGCTTATTGTGTTGCTTGTTTACTCACAGCACCCACGTTACACTGAGAGGGCAGAGGACACGGGATAGATGGGTCCTACTGACGCTGTTTCTAACACGCTTTTTTTGTGGTTTCCTTGTAAAAACCCGTGACCTTGCTGTCCTTAGGCTCAACTCTCGTTTCCTGTACATTGGCCCAGAGCGTCTCTTTTTCTTGGCACTGACCCGCCATGCCGTACCACTGGCTCGAGCTGTCAGGTGCAGCGGCTGCAATTATGTCACGTAGTATTTTCCTAGCGCCATAAAGCATCTGTCCTTTGCGACTGTTGTTTGCCTATTTCTAATTTACATTTTGATTTTTGCAATAAGGAAAGCGATAAGTGTTGATAAATCCCTTTAACATCTTTATTGTATTCTTACCAAAGAACCTGGAGTAATTTTAGACCATGTATTTATAATCCTGTTAGCCCCAGGTATTTAGTGGGACAGGGCCGGCCTATCACCGTTGGGAGGGGGAAAACAAAAGCCACCGTCTCTTAGAAGCATTGCTTTCTCCTCGATTTATCTTCATTAAAGCCATCTCCCCACACTAGGTGAAGAGCAGATGTATTTGAGTGTGTTCAGTGAGTTTCTGTTTTATCTTATACCTCACTGAATGTATTTGAGCAGTTTTGTTCAACACATCCCTTTGACTTCCAATTGACATTGCAGATGTACGCACAGGTCTTGTGATCCTATTCAAGCCCTTGCTGCCACAAGCTTAACATTTGTAACAAATAAATAATTTCCTGGCCTGGCATCCCTTTTTTTTCTACCTTACACCTCTATTCCATACTGCCTCTGTGACTCTGTGATTTGATTTCTGTCTTGCAATCACATGGGTTCCCTTAATTTTCTCCTCCTGTGACTTGCTGAGCCTGTAGCTTGTTTCTGACAAGATTCCTCCTCCCTCCTCCTCCTCTCCCGCCCCTGCAATACACATCCCTGGCTAAAGTGCCCAGTTGACTTTCTCTGCTTCATCGTTGTTCCTATTGCATCTGTTTGTCTTTTAAAGTTTAGTTCTCTCTTTTTAAGTTAAATAGAAGAGAGAACGCTTCCTCTGTCCACTGGTGTATTTATAGGCTTTCTTGTGACTCATTTTAATCATTCTTCTCTCATCTTTTTTTTCCACCCACCTCCCATCCCTTTAAAGAAAAAGTTATATGAGGTTTATCATTTGGTGAAAGCAAACATGACTGTGTTAAAGCACAAGTGTGAGAATGAATGTATTAATAAATTTAAAAATTCCACAATACGCTTCCCTTGAAATACAGGGAAATTGTTTAGGGACCGATTTTGTGCTTCTTAAAAGATTGCTGTGTGGTTTTTGAGCATTCATTTCCTGGAATTCTTCGAATGAAGTATCTCTTGGTATTGAAGAACCATTATTTTGGCTGTATGTTTTAATCACTGTTAAAGTTGAATTTGCTGAAAAAATATAAAGCTTATTGTATGCAAGTGATACTGAATGATATGGAGCCTTCTTAAATTAGTGGGTATTGCGAGAGTGGAATGAAGGATTAGAAGAGGAAGACTGGCATAAACAACTTGAAAGGCACATTTATCTCTGAGAAGCGGGAAGCTTAAATTAGTGAGCCAGCAGACTAACGCCATCACTTGCAAAAGTAAGCTTGTTTAAAAAACAGAACGTGTAGTCCAGCTTTCCTCTTGCCTGTGAAGAAAATCGACTGTGAAATGCAGAAAAGTTGCGTCTCATGGAGGCTGTGAGGAATTCTAATGTTTCCCTTCTGCTCTGCCTCCACTCCTCTGCTGAGGACTGAAATGATATTAGCAGAACTGTATAATTTTACATTTTTATTCAGAGGCTTGTCTTTTTCTGGGAAGGAGACTATGTGAGAAGTCCCTTTCAGGAGAGGGAGAGCCTGCCAGGGTGATGATGAGGGTGTGGGGACAGGGATGGTCAGGAGCCTTTTTCCTTCTGGTTTTGTCATCCTTATGCCTAAACTCTCAATGTAGAATATTCAGCCAGAATTTGGAGGAATAGCTCACCTGTTTCTGTGTCTGGCCACAGACTCCTAGCGATTTGGTAGCAGGTTAAACACAAAGCTGATACCAGCTGGGACTGTTTGCAGTGACAGAGCCATCGTCCTCTTCCCAGGTGATACCGAGGGAAAGACAAAGTGGGTGTAACCGCCCTTATGCCTAATCATGCATCCGAGGCTGATAGTAATTAAGTTGCGCTCTTGTTCGGTGTTGCTATGTCAATGAACCTCTCTAAATTTTAATCCTTGTTCCAGCCTGTCACAACCATCCCGCTAATCACCATGTTTCTGTGTCATTTCAGTATATCAACTTTCATGTTTTTTAAGGAACTTCTGGTGCCTTTTTTTTTTTAAAAAAAAATTGATCCATGATGTGGCTTTGTTACGACCAGGTCCTTGGACAAATGAATTTGAATTTCCAGCTCTTGGTGTTGATTGTCTGGAAATACAGATGAGTTCCTGGGTTGAAATAAGTACTAACAGGGTTTTCTGAAAGCAAGCCTATTGCAAATGTAAAAAGAAAGGACTAAAGTGCAAGAGTATATTCCTTTCCAAACCTTGCAGAAGAGTCCTCTTTTGGGTAAGTGCGTGCCTTGGGGTTAGAATAAAAGAAAGCTAAATGAGAAAACTGTGTGGAAAATTACATTCTTAAAGAAAATGTCCAGCTGCAAAAATTAATCTCCCTAATCATACAGCTCTTAAGCACTTAATGGGAGAAAATACTTGCATGGGGAGGAATATTAAAACTCTGCCTTCCTTGGCTTGTGCTGGGATACATGTCTTCCAGGGATCTCCTGTTCACAGCCACAGCAAAAGGCCAGAATCCTGCAAGGTTGATGGGAATTCACACCGCATCCAGAAAAATGTGTTGCCAATGGTTTTCTGACTCCAACATGTAGGACTGTGGTGCTGCATTATTTTTCTTTCAAGCTCCAACAGCTGAAGGAGACAGAGAGAAGTGCTTTCATCACTTGAATCCACGCTAATTAATATGATGCTGCCCTTCCCTAGTACATCTTATCTGAGAATCTTTGAGTGCTGTACACACTCTAATTAAGCATCCCAGCACCTGTCTGAGGTGAATGACTAATATTAACTGAATTTCTGTAGAAGGTGAAAATGGGGATGCAATCCTTGCATGACCTTTCCCAAAATCACGTACTGAAAACGGCGAGAACCAGCCGGGGTTTAGTGATTTCCAGTCCCTCACCCGAACTCCCGGGAAGCGTTTGAACGGAGTTCTCAAAATTATCTCAAAGTGCGAGGTATGTTTTCCATATACAAAGGCAGCGTGGATAGCCTTGAAACTCTAGGACAGTGTCTCTCCTTGAGCTGATGGGAACTATAAGCAATAAATGAGTGCACATTGATTTATCCTGTATTAGATCAGATACAAGATTCTCCTTTGCCTCCTGCATGGAAATTGCTGTAGCCTCAAGTGGAGTTTCAGTGTGTTCAGAGCAGAAAGTACAGCTCAAAGTGTTGTACAGGGAACAATATGATATTGTATGTCTGTTTCTCCCACACAATGGATTATGGCAAGTGGAAGAAGTCATCTTTAAACTCTGGGTTTTTACAAGAAAGCAACTGCATCTGCTATTGAGGTAAAAAATGATTTATTGTGTACGTGTGGGGAGGTGGGGGGAGCAACCGCAACAGTGAAGTGCGATGTTTTCTAGAAGGATTGTTGGAAAATGGGAAGTTATAACTTTGAATGTTGAGTTTTCAGCTGACCCTTTGCAATCTCAGTTTCTGCTGCCTGAAGAGTAAATTGTCAGGAAAACTGGAGCCAGCTTGGCCTTTTGGGTAGAAGGAGAATTGTGGACGCATGTTGCCCCCGTGCCTGTGCCCTGCTGTGAGGGAGCAGGTGGCCCAAAGCACGTGAAGACGATGACATTTCACTGTTGGAGGGGCTGCCCAAGGTGAGGAATGTGACTGTGGGTAAGGAAAGCAGTGACTGCCTCTGAGACTGTTGGTTGTGCCTGTAAAACAGCGTGTGGTGTGGCTGCGCATCCTGGAAGGATGGCCTCTTCCCTCGCCTGCCTTCTGCGCGTCAACCCGGTTCCTTGATGAAGTAAATGAAGAGGCTTTCAGCAAAGCTGTTCTTTTTGTAATTGGCTGGTGGAAACTCATCTGACGTTTCTGAACACAGAGCCTAATTACAGCATTCGTGGATGTTGTACACAACAAACTCATCTTTTTAAAAAAAAAAAAATCATTTACTCATGATGTCACAGGTAGACATACGCTTTTGGGGGTGGCCCAGGATTCGGGGAGGGCAGCTAATGTTCTTTTGAGACATATGAGCTGCCTGGATTTTGATGTGTTCAGTAACCAGTGCAAGCTGAAGTGATATAATTCTCTTCTGTGTTGGGTCTGGTTCCAGAACATGTTTGTATCAGCAGTGAGAGAAAGCAAGTCTGTCCGTGTAGTCCACAGCTTCAGCTCACCCGGTCAGTGAGTCTGCTCTTCAAACATTTCTGTTGCCTTCTTCCTGCCGCCGCTTCCTGTAGTGCCATCCGTGGATGAAAGAGATTTTTGAGGTGTAAAACAAGTGTATGTTTTCTGACGGGCTGAGGGAACAAACAGAGAATAAATAAATACCTGACCTTTGGGGAAATGCTGCAGCCGCACAAACTCTTGGTAACTGTGATTCTTGAGGAACCACTTTAATTGCTGTGAAAGCATTCTGGCTTTGCTACCTTTGAAGGAAAATAGGTGTTTAAATGTTAGCCATCTAGTAGATTTAATAAATCCTTCAGGATCTGTAAGTTTTGATCCTTGTGTGCCAGTAAGGATTTCCAAGATGGTTACTTGGAATTGGGCACTAGTTATGAAATGCTGTAGCTATTTGGTGTGAAGAAATAAGGACAAGGGAATGAGCAAATGCTTGCAATGGACCTGGCAGATCCTGAGATTTCTGACAGCCAGGCTTTTAAACATCCTTTTGGATTATCTGGTGGCTTTTTTGGATGCTACGCAGGATATTTTCTCACGTCATGGCTCCTAGTTCTACCGATTTGCCTTTAATTAGTTCCAGTAGCAGTGCTTCCGCTGCTGCGTTTAGAGGTGAAGCATGGCCAGAGCACAGGACTGGGATCTCATTTTCAGAAGCAATCTAGTTCTGCTGCTGAAGCCGCTCCTCCTTGTACCTGGGGTAAGTCAGTTAACGTCACTGCGGTTAACACGTCTCATCTGTAAAGCACAGATGACGCCTTTTGTGGAAATGGACAGGTAGGCGTCATTACTTTGTTATGCAAAGGTGCTGTTTTGCATTGCTGTGCATGATTTGTTTTTCTTAGCATGTACCTTAAAATTTATACAGAGGGGAATTTTTTTCTGAAGCACAAGTGGTAGTTTGGTGCTGGATTGTTGTTTATGCCTCTGAAAGTCTCATTTCTCTGACCTAACAGCCTTGCATTTTGCAACTTCTGCCAGCGCTTCTCTAATCCTTTCCTGGCCTAGATGACTTATAATGAATGTTTTAAGCAAGCAAAGCGAAGCAAAACTGCCTCTGAGATGAGTGAGGGGTGAAAATCTTGGAAAGGGAAATGAACACCCAAAATATAAGGAGATTATTGTTTTCTCCTTCAGTACAATTCGTTTCCCTGGGTGATGAGCTCTGTAAACTCAGAGGATGGAGGTAAATGCTGTTTTTTAGGAGATGTTGGGTATCTTTTGATATGATGTTAGAAATAGTGGAAAATATGTTTCTGCTCTTAAGTTCCAAATGCATCATCCCCTGGAATCTCATTTATCTTGGGAATTCAGGTTTTAAGGCAGGACCGACCGCCTTGGCTGTGATTAAATACTTGCTGTAATGAGAGGGTAGAGCTGGTACCTTTGATTTAAAAGAAACAGCACTGTGTTGTCCAGAACTCACAAAAGCATTTTTATCGACACATTCTTAACGCAACTCTGTAAATGTGGTACCTATAGAAGAAAAACCACAAGCAGAGTAAAGTACCAGGAGGTATTGTGGGCTGCAGTTATCTTGTTGGGTTTTTTTTTCCGAGCCTGCCTTGTTTTCTTAGCCCTGCAGGAGATCAGTTTGCACAATGCACACATTGTGTGTTTCACAGTAGGATGCTTTGTCAAACAGAATCTCTGCACTGTTGACTCTTTCGCGCACTAAAAAAAAAAAAAAAAAAAAAAAATCCTAGTGATTTCGTCTTGAATGCCCCATGCTGTTCAAATCTGAGTGAGTAAAAGCGTATACAAGGTAAAGAAGACTCGGGTTAGTGTTCCATTATCCTGGAGTCAAATGGTTCTTTCTCCTTTGTCATCTCCCACAGCACAAGGGATGGATATCATCTTTCATGCATCCTCACTGTAAATTAGGGATGATGCTACAGAGGGGGTCGAGGAGTCTGGAACCAGCTTCTTCTCACTCCTTTCGTGAAGACGGGAGTAATGACCTTGATGCTTTGAGGGAGGGAGCCCATTCCCTTCCTTCCTCTGTCTCTTCTCTAGTACACGGCTCGCATCTTTTTGGTGTGAGAGCAGCAGAATGGGTTAGGCTAAGTGGTTTCTCCCCAAGCTGATTGCTGTAGTTGGAAAATGCAGGGGTAAGGGCACATGCCATGGTGTCGGAGGGCTCCACTTTTCAAACAGGTGGTCCTGGAACTATAAAAGATGTTAAGGAGCTTGAAAGTGTTCAAGCTGCAATTTTAAATCGACAACTTTCCAGCTCTAACCGGTCACTCCTCAGCCACCGCAGCTGACTTGGGAACATTTGGCTCAGGAAGCGGAACAACAGTTGGAGACAAATAGCGATTAGTTTTTTCATGGCTTCCCAGGGAACACATCAGTTTGTTCGTTTTTCCCCTCATTTTTGTGATTCCTGTGGATTTTTAAGGCACTGTAGATGCAGGATGTTCGGTTTAGCCAAGCTTGCTTACTGGCAGATTAAAATGAGCAGAGGCTGAGCACGCTGAGTTCACTCATCATAACCAATATGATGCTTCTCAGAACTTCCTTTGCCCTTGGTATCTTCACCGAGGAATCCTGCCTGCTGCCGTCAGCCCCCCTGCGTTGAAATCCCATTTTACCCATTTGAATGCTGTAAGAAGTGCTGTATAAACTAAACAGGAGCATCTGTGAAGTGGTTAGAGTTGTTGTTGATTGCCTTTTCCTTATTGCCTTCAGGGGATTTAAGCTTGAATTTGCTGGAAGTAGAATTTATGAGCCAGAACGCTCCATTTCTGATCCTTAAGCTGGGAAAAGTGCGGTGAATTTGATAGGTCTTTCTCTTGCCTCCGATGTCTCTGGCTTTTGATCTGGACCTTGCAGGGCTCTCCCCGTGTCTTTAGCATAATTGCTTTTTGCATGTTGAGAAGCTGCCTGATTTTTACACGACTGCTTTCTTTATGGAGAGCTGCAGGAGCAGCTTTAGGATTTCATCCATCTGCTTCTAGTGAGCAGTTCAGCAGGAAGCTCGTGCGCCTGTACTGCTGGTCTTTTCATCTGGGAGAGAGGGAGGCAGAAAAGGTGTGTGCGTGTTGATCCACCGCAGCACTGTGCGGTTGATGTAAGATCCTGAGGATGGCAAGAGGAAGACTGCTGTGATTTGAATCATAGTGTGGAGGTTTGAAGCTTGTATCCAGTGCTGGTTTTATAATCACGATCTGGTGGTGTCTGTTTGGTACAAAAGCGTTTTCTTTTCCTGCTTGCGTGGGGGAATAAAATTTAGGATGTGTATCTCTGCACAGCCGTGTTAAACCCGCTGCTTCTATGGGGCTGGACACCTTAGCTACTCTATTGCGTTTCTGTATGACTGCCCAGCACACGTGCGTGTGTATATATTGTCACCTGGGAATGTCTGATCATCTGTATTGTATTCCAACTATAACTGTTTTTCTGGGAACACTTTTACTATCCTCAACGGATTTGGGAAAGTTTATTGTACAAAAGTAATGTAGCCTGGTGAAGGATTTCGCTAGAATGCACAAATATGTTTCTGCTCTTCGTTAACTAAATGAAGAAATGCCTGTAGAATTAAGACTAAGTGATCAATCCTGCAAGTGGGAGCACTAAAACCTCCCCAGGGTCAAATTGTACTGGTGAGTTGGCTGTGTCATTTACGGGATAATCGGACGTGGGAGGAGGAAGGCAGGGATGCCATCCTCTACAGCTAGTGCTTTTGCAGCCGCTGGCTGTAGGTGCAGGGCTCCAGAGGAAGAGTGTAAGGGCAGAAGTTTTCACTAGGATGATATTTCCATGGTCTGTCCCCTTTTTCCTGTGGCACGGTCACCCTGGCTGGAGAGGATCTGTGCCTGGTGAGAGGCACAAGGGCTGTGGTGTAATCCATCTTGCAAATGCAGTGTTCCTACAGTACAGAACGGCAATGTCCAGCTGGTTATTTAGTTAGCTTGGTAGCGGTGAGTCACTGCAGAAATTGGAAGATGCTGCTGTTTGTTGCCCGGTTGCTTGTTTTTCACGGTGCAGAGAGGAATATTGTTTCTCCAGGGTGCTGAGCACACCAGAAGTACTGGAAATGTGATTGAAGAGAGGAACACTTGCTGAGACGGGTTTGCTCTGCGGCTCTGCCTTGCTACCTGCAAGTAGTGTTCAGTGTTCTGCTTTTTCTGAACTGCTGGCAGGTGCAAACAAGTGACAGCTTTTGTCCTGCCTGTATTAAGTAGATGCTCACAAGCAACTTACTAGGGAGAATTTTGGCATCCGGGTCGGGGGGGAAGTGACCAAGGCAAAGCCCCTTCCTTTCAAATACAAGGCTGGTGGCAGGACCTTATCTCTAGGGGTTGCAAAGCGGAAGCCTTCAAAACATTGATACTTATTCATATATTTTGAGAGAGCACAAATGCATACAAAATGGGAATGCTAATGGAAGCTTTAAAGCTGTTGGAGAGGCAGCAAAAAGTCACAGTACAGACGTGCCTGTGCTGGCTAACATGAAAGCAGCTGCACGATTATATCGCAAAGAAATAGAAACTAGGAGTGAAGGAAAATCACAGACGGAAATGTGGTCAGCAGAGTTAAAGGTGTTCTAAAGGACTTGAGAAATAAAAAGACATGTTAAGTGATACTGACCTGTTAGGAATTCAAGGTTGATCACTGGTCAATAATGCTACGGGGAAGCTCAAGAAATACTGTATGTGTTCTGCATTTGTTGGAAAGCCAGACGATCTATTCTTCCATTCCTGCAGTAAATAAAGTAGAGATTAAACAGCTGATTCTAAAGCTAGGCATTTAAAAATCAGCAGAGGACTTTTTATTTTTCCTTAAGGCTGCAGCTGAGGCAGTCTGAATATTGCTGCGATAGTCACTTTCTTCCAGCCCCAAAAGATATTTTGCACTAGGTGGGAGATTGCAGGCCGGCCAGCCAAACAAGGTTTCCAGGCAAAATAATGGGAAACCAGCAGTAGCTCTTCTAAAATCTGAATTTAAAGGACAGTTCTTCATGTCAGTCAGTGTGGATTTATGAAGAACTGAGTGTCATATGAACCTGAAGTCATGCATTGACTTATTTTGCGAGGTTACAAGATAGACTGACAGTGTTTTGCGAAGATATTTGTTTTGGCACTCATGCAGCATTTTGATTGAGGAAATGAACAGTACGAATCAACACTGTGTAGCTAACGGCTCTGTGAACTGGCTGATGGACGGGTCTCAAAATCCAACTGGATATTGGGACTGGTTAGTGAATAGGTACGTTATTAGCGGAGACTGTCACAGGGGTTAGATTTTTGTCCCTGTGCCAGCTGCAACCTTTCTCTGTGATCTGGAAGAGGAAAAAAAAAGGTAATTTCTGATTAAGTTAGGAGATGTCATAGGTTGAGGGCATAGTAGGAGTGAGGAGGGGAGCTAAGTGATTAGGACTGCTTAGTAAGATGGATGTAGGCAAGCCTTGCGCGTGTTACTAAGACTAACTCTAGGGTGATGTGTCTGTAAGGGTGGAGAGGGCTGCCTTGGCGAGCAGAGGGGATGGACTGAGACTGAAACTGAGCACGTGGGACACTCACCCAGTGAGATGGTGAATGTATTCCTTGGTCCTTCCAATAAGAGTAACAATTAGGGTAGGTAGGTGATGTTGCCATCCATGCTGGCACTAGAATAATCAATGTGTTCATGCTTGGTGTGTTTCTAGTGCCCTTGCTCCAGCTCATCCAAGAGGCTTCAAGGTGGCTTTGGTAACTGGGTAACAGTGGAGTTATGTCTGTAGGTTGAAGCTGGGGAAATGCAGACAAAGAATAAGGCATGTGTTTGACAGTGAGGTTAACCTTTGGAACCACTTTGTAAGAGTTGGGGAGGATTCTGCAGTGCTGGAAGACTTTTGAAGTCAATGCTGTCCGTTTTCTGAAGATATGGTTCTGTATGAGGACTGTAGGACTTCGAGTAAGGATCAGTTGAGGGAAAGCCCTCTGGCACATGGTTTGCAGATGTCAAACTAATGGTTTAACTCCTTCCTTCCTCTCCAGCCATTACATGTAACCTTTTCAGTTCCTGCCATCAGTGGTTTCTACCAAATGTGCAGAAGTCTTTTTTTTTTTTTTTTTTTTTTTTTTTTTTTTTTTTTTTTCCCCTAAATGGAGAGCAGTTACGCAGCACTAGAGGCTGGGGGTTTCCCCATTCCTTTACATGCATCTTCCTCTGAAGTTGGCAGCTTCCCTTTCCGGGCTGAGACACGATGACGAGGCAGAGGAGATGTTGCAGTGTTGTGTTTCAAAAGAACCGGTGTGGCGGAGTCATGTTCTAACACCACAAACCACAATTACATACCTCTCACTACTGTACCATTATAAATTTCCTCAGTCTCAGCCTGTCATGGTAAGACATTAGAGTTTTGCCATGATATTGTTATTTAACTTAATTTATCTCATTTTCTTGCTATCCCTCTCTCTTTAGGGCAGAAAATTCAGTATGGCACATACCTTATTACTGCCTACTCTGTTCTAGTCCTGCTCCAGCTTTGGGTGGCCATGCAGGAGGTTTGTTGCCCAAAGGAATACTGGTTTTTCACATAAGGAAAGTGCTTCCTCTTGGCTTCCCGCTGCTAACTTTGTGACTTCCCCAGAGAGCTGCTGGCGGCTGGAACTGGCAGTTGGACCTGGCAGCACACTGCTTTCATTAAAAAGGCCAGATTGCAGCTTAATCAAACATCTTTCCAAACTGCAGCAGGAAAATCCAAAGGCTCTGCTTTGGAGAATTGAAATGAGGAACGTGCTCTTAAAATGCTGACATTGTGTTGTTACCGACGCTAAAGCAGATCTTTGACATGTTAAAACCACGAGGCATTGGTTTCCCTTTTTGGAACAAAAAGAGGAAATTCTTTCATGTAACAGGATGTGTTAAAGAAATGCTATATCTGAGGGATTCTGATATTGTCTCTTTCCCTTTCTGTTACTTCCTCAAAAATTATGAATTATAAATGTGTGTGTGTGTATTTCATGTCTGGCCTCTCTCATGAGCCACTGCCTTAGGCAGAGCTTGTCTTTTTTTGTTGTTGTTTTTCTTGGGTTCAGCAAAAACTGTTATTATTTCCAGTTGTTTTTTCCATTCAAAATTAGTTGTTTCAATATCCTCAATTGCCTGGATATTTAATTCCAGTTACAGAATAAATGTCTGTAAACCTTTGTTGCTATGATATGATCAGACTGATAAGATTACAGAGCATATTAGTTGTTAAAAGGATGGTTAATGTAAGGTCGTAGATGATCCTTCTGTTGTGGCTTCGACTTCTCCTTTTTGTGGTATGGAAGTGCATTTGTTAAGATCAGAAATAAAGGATATGAAACTGGCAGCAATTTGGTTTAACACACAAGCGAGATTCTTAATTATGTTCTCCTAATGCAACTTTTCCTTTTATGTGAGTTTTACTGATGAAAAATGCTTTGGTTTTGCCTTTGCAGCTAGGTTAAGAAGCAGGTACTCCTCTGTTACACGGTCTCAGATTGTGCCAGCGCCTGGTTCCGTCTCTCTGTGTGGTATTTCATGGACTTTCTCATGCAGGAGGATTTAGTCGCACATCTGTCAGAAAGCAGCTTTGTGGGAGATGGCTTAGGCACGCGGTGGTTTGCGTCAGCTGCTGGAAGGCGATGCAGCGTAGGAGCAAGAGCTGGTGGGGTAGGTAACATCATTCTTACAGGGTGCAGCTCTGTGAATCGAGGAGGGATCCTCCTCTGTTTCACTGTTGACTGTTGCAGCAGCTTTTGAGCTGCGTGTCTGGCATACTAGGGAGCTGTGGGAGGCTGTTAGGGGTCAGGGCGAAGTGGCCTCTCTGAGGGTGACAAAGCATCCATGAGTTCGTCTTCAGCCGCTGAAGCCTCTCACTAACCTAATTGTGGATCCCAAACATCCCAAAGGGGAGGGATCTGTACCCCCTGCATTCAGGAACGAACATTGTCCAGCAAGCGTTTTCTGGTCAGAACTTCCCACATAATGTTGCAAGACGAAAAAAAAAAAAAATCAAGTTGCAGAGTAACTTAGGGTTGAGACCAAAGGGAGAGCAGGTGCCCTGAAGAGATGAGGCAGTAAACTGCCCGGATGAGGATCTCCAACCAACCGATCTTGGCTGGTGTAGATAGGTAACATTATTCTCATCTTTATGTTCTTAGAAGCCTTTTACTTTTTTTTTTTTTTCCTTCCTTACAAATGTCTCTTTTTGTCCCCAGCAGGGTGGCGCAGGAAGTAAATGTCTGCGTGAATCGTCATAGTTTGTCCCTGTTTCAAACGGTTGGCGAGCCGCAGAGCAAACCGTTAACGAAATACTGTGAGTGGGTCAGAGCCAGTAAGAGCTAGCTGGAGGCACAGCTTCTGCTGAGACAAAACAATTTCCTACCATGCTTTAGCTCTTCTGTCATTAAGTTTACCTTGTGCATCAGGGTTTTTACATGTGTGCAGTGCAGATGTTAGCAAGGATACAGTGGTCCTCTAATTAAACAATGCAGGACCTAAGTTGTCTTCAATATAAGAAGATAGGCAGCACAATTGATAAGAAGCAATAATATATAAAAAGTGGCTTACCATGCTGAGGGACATCTGCTCATCCTTCGTGTGGATTCAGCTCCCTGTAGCGCGGTGGATGATAGCATGAAGTGAGCTCGTGTTAATGCTGTAGGAACTCACTGGATGCTCGAATAAAGGCGAGGACGGTAGGCTTCGGTCACCTCATACCACTAACAGGAAGTGGCAACAGCCATAATTTTTTAAAAACTTTTCTGTGTTAAATAGGAAACTGAAGTGACTTTATTTGTTGAGCTTCACAGCAAGCGAGTGCTGTGAGAATATAGTAAGACAAAGAGCCCTGAGGCCTTTGCATATGTTTCTGCTGTGCCGTCGTCTCTAAGGAAAAGCATGACTCAGTTACGCTGACTTGAAATATTCAGAAGTACGTTATTTTTCTTGCAACAGAAGGGCTTGGCACTGCACTCTGGAAATGCCCTGTTTTTGCTAGGCAACAAACTGATAGTAAATTGTTTAGACTTCCTCACGGCGGTTAAATTCCTTCCCATAACATCCCCTGAAAACAGGATGGGCGCTAGGACATTTTGAGCTGCAAAGATCAGTCCTGCGATGCTCCCGTTGGCACGGCGCTGCACTGGCAGTCAGGCACTAAAGGCAATGATTTCACTCTCTGCCTCTCTCACCTCCGAGATGTGTGGCCGAGTGCCAAACCAGCTGTGCTTTCCAGGCGGCTTCCAGCTTTTTTTTCTCCCGGGTAGGTGAGTCTGGCCTTGAAGAGACAAATGCACGCATGTTCATGCCTCAGCACTTGAAAAGAAAAGGAGCAGTTTCTTATCAACCACATTGGAGCGGGGAGGGAAGATAAATCCTCTGGAGGTGAAGCTACATGGCATGTAAGCACTTGGAAGGGAAAATGCCATTGTCGGTGCTGGTACAACTCGAACATACTCGATACTTCAGGATCCTGCTGTTTCCTGGCCAGAGCTGCTTCTGGACTTTGCCTGGATTGTGTTGTAGGACTGCTAAAATCTTGGCTTTGGGACCAAAGGTGCCTGTACAGCTTGTGTTGGGGAGGGGTAGCCATCTACTTCATTTCCTTTTTTTTTTCCCATGGAGTTGCACCTTCTGCAGTGGGCGCTCCATGCAGTTCAGTTGATGAGGGCTTTCTGGGAGAGAGGAGCGCTTTGGGCTGTCCTTGACAGATAAATGCCGTCCTCCTCCTGCAGCTTTGTTCATCCTCACTGCAGCCTCAGGGAGCAGAGTCGCCAAGGGAGCCAGCAGCCTCGTGCTGGAAAGGTCAGGTTGCATGTCTGAGTGGACTCTTGCACCAAACTCGTAGGATATTTGCTCAGCTCCAGGAAGTCACGTTTGCCTTGGTCATCAAGCAGTCCTGGAAGCGCGTCCAGCTCCAATAGGAAAAGACACTGTTCCTGTGAGAAAACATAGCGGGCAAGTGTGTTCCCTAACAGGGTTCACACCTCTTTCCAAAGAAGAAATAATGACTATAAGGGTAGGGGTAAATGCAAGACAGCAGTTCTTACAAACAGCATGGCAAGAAGGAAAGGACGGACAAAGTTGGTACCAAATTATATTTAATTGAGAATGAAACTGATGGGTAACCGACAATTCGGCATTCTCTTTTCCTCTCCTCCTCCTCCTCCTCTATGGCCCTGTGGCTGGTGTGCTGCAGAGTGTTTTATCAGCTGGCAGGTCTCTGGTTGTCCAGGATGGTTGCTGGAGCTGCCTGGAGTGTGTGCCCTGGACAGCTTGACGTTTCCTGGCTGCGGGAGGTAACGCCTTGCTTGCTTTTCTCTCTTGCTGCTCTCTTCAGTGCATCCACTTGCAGGAACCTTGTCAGCCAATGTGAATGAAGATGTGTCCTGTCTCCAAAGTCATGTGTCCTTGACATTTCTTTTTTTGTCTATCAAGAGAAACATTACTTGCATATGCAACTCATCAGATGAGGAACTTACATATTGCTGTCTTACATTGATTACAGATGTGATATGTAAACAGTATGAATGACAGATTTAACTGTATGAATATTTTTGCTGAATTTATGTCACTTGCCCTGCCTTCCACAACAGTTTGCAGGCTTCTGTCATCACAGGTATATTTGTTAAAATAGCATCAGATGGCAACTAGCAGCTCCATCAAGACATTCCTCAACCTTTTAGGAGAAAGCCCTGGTGAGTCCAGTAAAGGCATGTGGGTTGGAGTCAGTCGAGGAGCTAATTAGAGGCATCTCAGTCTGTTTCAGAGTAACGCCATAAAAAGTGTGCGCTATCTAGAAAGCAGAACATCTGGCAAACAGGCTAATGAGAGCCAGACTGGGGGAGCTCTGAGGCAAATGGAAGAGCTACCCTGTAGAGTTTGTTTGTAACTCTTTGAATTAGTAGGAGGTTACCTGTTTGGATTTTTTTATTATTATTAATTAAAACAAATGCAGACACCAAAGATCAAACAATGAAAGTCCAAATTGACTTCAGTTTGCCGTATAATAGCCTGGCTGGGAAGGGTGATTTATCACTGGTTCCTGGGAATGTTTTCTGTCCCTTATTCCGCTCTCAGCTCTGCCCTCGAGATCCCCTGCGGCCGTGTGAGCTCCTCCGAATGAGAGGAGTTTGTTTGCTCTCTCAGCCAACGGAGAGTTTTTCCTTCCCCTAAGCAGGGAATTTGTTTTGCAAAGGGAGAGGTTTGGGCTCTGGAAAGTTTATACTCCTTCTCTTTCTTTCCTTTTTGTTTTTTGTTTTTTATTGTAATGATGACATATGGAAACTATTTACACAGGAGCATGCTCTGCTGCACTGAATGGAAATGTTGGAGTCCCGGCAGTATCGTTCCGGATGCCTTGTGTAAGCAGCCAGCTGGTTTTGCTTTTTCTTTTTTTTCTCTTTTCTTTTTTTCTCCTCCCTCTCTCCCTTTTCAGGGAACGTCTGGGATAAGTTACACAAGTGTGGAAGGAAGCTTTGCCATCTGTGAACAGCTCAGTTCGTTTACTTTGTCACGCCCCTTGTACCGTGAACTTCACAAATTTCTATCTTCTTTTTTTTTGTGGGGCGGGGGGGGAAGACTCCTTGCTGTGACTAGTCAGCACTTTGACTCCTTTCCCATTAGTTGTTTGTGCTCTCTTGTGAGCAAATTCTGCTAAAAGTCAAAATAAGAGAGCATGGCACACAAGCGTGGTGGTAAAGCAAGGCTTTATGCTTAAAAACTCTTTGTCCTGCAGCTAAGCCTTCCAACAACTTGCACTTAGAAACATCCTGCCACTAAGACAGCGATAGGGAAACGATTTAGCTGAGTCTGAGCCACCTTCCTCAGAGGGGAGGGGAGAAAGCGTTCAGTTCTGCAGAGTGCAGAGGAAAATCTTTTGTGCGTAGCTTTCCCTTGAGGAAACTGCAAAATTGAGGATCAGCTTTCGGAGGGGAGGGAGGGAGGAACTTCAGATCTGACTTGTCTCCCTCTCCCCAACTCCGAACACAAGCATGCCTGCTTCCCGACACGGCTGCTGCCATGTGGTGGAGAGAGCCGCCTGCCATCTACTTTGAGGATTACGGGAGTCCTGCGGAGAGATCCTCCTATCTCATTGAGCTCGATACTAATGGTAAATGCCATCGGGGATGTTCTGCAGCACGAGCTGAGCGGAGCAGAGGTTGCATTAGTCTGTGTCATTGTTATCATGGGAGCAGCTGAGGAAATTAGCTAGCTGGAGGGCTGCCAAGCAAACAGTCAGAGGGTTGCTTTTCAAATTTATTATTATTTTTATTATTATTTATTACCCAGATGATGCTGTTGCCTCAGGGATGCTGGATCAACCTTCTGGTACCTGATGGGGAAGGAGCTGATCCACAAAATGCAGCTCCCCACCGAAACACTTCACCAGGACATTTTCCGTTGTCTATGCCTAGAAAGATGATGTCTGGCTTAGACACAAGGAAAACATCTTGGTTTCTAGAGTTATTTTTTGTTTCTGATTTGCATCTTTGAGTGCTGTTTTGTATTCACAACCTTGATCTCGCTGAGACACCTCTTCTATTTCAGCTGTGAGTCCTCTGTGTGAAATGCAGAGAGGGGTCCTGGGTTTTTACTGTCATGTTTCCTTTCTAAGTGTTGATCCCTTTCAAAGAGAGGTTGGTCTTTGTGAAAGAACTACATCAGGGTTAAAGGTAGTTTTGGTGTCTTTTGGTAGGGTACAGTGTTTTGGTGTTTTGTTTAATACTACAAACCTTTGCTGATTTGACCATAGTACGTTCTTAAATGATGTTCCTAAATTTTGTATGTACTGTAATCCTCCAATAACATGGTAATACTGTTTTCCTTCCCCAAAAGAGCTAGTGCAGCCAAGGTGTTGATTCTGTGCTTTTTCAATATCCCCTGAACTGTGTGAGATGGCTCTGGGCACCTTCAGACAGCGGGTTATGTGTCACTTGTGTGCCTCAGCAAAATTTTGGGGGTGTTTGATAGCTCTGTGCCTGTCTGTGGTAATACTTGAGGTCTTTGAGGCTGGAGGCCACTTTGTGCTCTGCCTCTACTGTGACCCAGCTCAGTGCCCCAGGGACTGCAGTGGGTTTTGTCTGGTGGCAAACGATCCGTTAGGATGGGAACGAGGATTGGAAAATAGTTGTCTTCTAGGCAGGAAAGATCTTCAGCAGTGAGTCCAGGTTCTGATGATATGCTCCTTCTGCAGCTCTGTTAAACATTAAATGCAAAAAGGTTTTTGCTATCAGGCTGCAGTTTGAGGGAGCATGTCACTCTGAAACAGGTATACAGTGAAAGCTTTATAGATAATAACATTTAAAAACTTTTTAGAGCCTCTGATTTTTGCATATTTCTGTCGTTTTTTAGTTAAAAGCAAACAAACCCAGGAGACTGCCATTCTGATTCTGTGGATAAATAAAATTTCTGTCATTCAGTTCATTTCAAGAACTGTGATCTTTCAAGGTGTAGAAGGGATGTGGGGGAGGAATCAGCCTCATTCAAACATTCGTCCAGATTTTGAGTGCTATTTTAAGGGTATGGGGGAAGCAAGGAAGAGAAATGGGCTTAAATGCTGCAGGATTCTCAGCAATCTGAGTATGCAATCTGGAAAGTCTTCACAAATCCCAGATAATGTTATTTTAATTTGATTTGAGGGTGGAAAAGGCAGCTGTGGCTCTGCATTGGTGAAGGAGTTTCTAATTTCTTCCCACTCCCTGCCTCTGTCATGAGCACACAGCACCATTTCTCTCGATGGGTGCAGTTTTTGGTGTGGACTCTCTTTCCACCCCAGAGGGTGTTCTAGAAAGACTGAAGCAGTAATTCAATGTGGATTATTTTGTCATAGCAAAGAGATGCAGCAAATCTTCAGCATGCTGTCATGAGAGAGGAAAAGAACCTCATTTTAATTTTTTCCCCACTCTCACATAACTTCTCCTAACACACAGAGAACAAGCTACCATTTCACAGCTTCTGTGCTCCTAAAAAGGGGAAAATCAGCACTTTTGCACTGACAAGATCAATTTTACATGGACCCTCTTCGGGAACATGAGGCACTGGCGGAGGGGAGTCTCCACTGAGAGCAAGAACAACCATGTGGTTTGGGTAATGGCTGAAACTCGGGAGAGTGGAGTGCGTGGCCAGCTCCACCGCTGGTTTCATGCGTGGCCTTAAGAAGGTCTCACTTCTGTGGGGTCTCTGCTCAGTATTCTTCATCAAAGGTGCAAAATAAAAATCCCAGTCCCAGACGAAAAAACCAGTGACACTCCCTTTTTGAACAATAATTGTCTTCATGCATGTTTTTCACGTGTCTTAATAGCACTGAGGCTGTAGAATGCAAAAAATGGCGAGTATTCTGGAGTTTGTATATGTGCCCTGCGTAGCGCTCTGATGGGAAGGGCACTGTGTATGTGTAGCTATGCTTGGGAGTTGCTTTTTGCAATAGAATTGTATTTTCTTAATGAAATTTTCAGTTATGAAATCTGGTACAAATGGTCATTGTTTTATAGTGCTTTACTGATGAGACAGACACACTCTTAGAAGGTTCAGAATCAATCTATGGGATACGAACAGAAAATTAATCTTGCTGTTTGTTTTCATCAGAAGAGTGTTGGTACTTACCTGCACCAAAAAAGAGTGTTGCACAAATGTATTGTTTAATGACTCTGTAGAGCTCTGAAAAATGAGGCTTTCTACTGAAAATATTGACTGCTGCTATTAGTGTATTATACAGCTTCTATACTCACACTGTTTTCTCTCCTGTGGTAGTCCTGTACTCCATTCTTCCTACCATTAAATGTGAAAAGGCAGTGTTCCTTTAGCAAGCCTGCTTGCATTTTGTGGGTTGGACATCCTCGGAGACTTCTAGCTGTTAGCTGCCTGTTTATAGTTTATGACTGCTGATAGTATGCTACGAACATGACAGCACAGATCTCCTGAGCTGGGAGACCTGCTTATTGTATTAAATAGGATGCTATCTCTTTTGATGATCTTCTGGGAGCGTTCCCGTGTTGAAGTGCTGAATTTGAGCGTGTCTCTTAAAAGCTCCTACATGGGAAGAGTCAATTTGTCTGTGTACAAGCTGCCAGTTTCCCGGGTACTCTGCCACCCCTTGATGCTTTTTTCTGGTCCCAGTGCCTGGCTTGTTTGCGTGCTTCCTGATCAATCTCAGCTCGCTTAATTGCATATCAATTTTTCTCTTATTGTACTGATGCAGATGGAGGTACCTATGATGTTGTTAATGATGCATCCAGCCCTGCTGCGGGGGACTGCTGCGCACAGCAAAGCTCTGCCCGGCACAACTGGGAAATGAACTACCAAGAGGCAGCAATCTACCTCCAGGTGAGCCCTACTGTTTGTGGTATTGGGTGAAAAATGGACTTCTGAAACTATGGTAGTTCTTGATTATAAGAAACAAAGACCTTCCATTTTGATGTTAAAAAAATTGGTCCTTTGCAAAGGAATCTGCTCAAAGAGTGGGGAGATGCTGGAAGCAGCTTCGGATGGGCTCTGGCAAATCATTTGGGAGCAACTGAATGAGCTGCCCATCCTCTCTCATCCCTCCCAGTGTCAGGGACTGTAGTAGGTAAGGGATCCAACACGTGTTCAGTTCTGCCACCTTGCCATGGAGATTTGCATAACTTGTCGTAGATTGTCATTTTATCTCTTCAGTTGCTCCAGGGTGAATGGTCAGTGCTCTCCTGGAGACATCTTGTGTTCTGGGAGTGCAGGTCCTAATCCAGCCTTGGCCACAGATCTGGTGGGAGGCCCTGGGATGTTCATTTAGCATCAGTCAGGCCCTGCAGGTCATGTGAGACATGAGAGAAGGTAGAGGTCTTGGTTTCTAGAGGAAGAAAGCACGCTGAGATTAGGATCAGCCCAGGAGTGAAATTTATCCTATTTAAAAAGAAAAAACAGCAAACAAACCCCAGTCATGCTCCAGTTACAGGAAACACCACTGTTAAATCAACAAAGGTATAATATTTTTAAGATTGCTGTACAGTCTGGTGTGATGAATTAGCTACCAAAACTGAGCTTCTCCCAGAGCTGGCCAGTCTGAAATTGTTGCTGGTTCCCTTACTGTCCTTCCTTCCTCCTCTTCGTTCCCTTTCAAAGGCTCTGCATTGCAGTTTGAGGTGCTTTGGACCCCATCAGGTTTTTTGCTTAAACCACCGCAAGGTGATTTGAATCCATTTGCTCCTCCCTGCTCCTACCCCACAGGACTAAGAAGTATCACGTCTCTGATGTTTTAAAACCGGGTCGGCTTGGACCTCAGCAATTCTTCGGCTTAGTCGTATGCTAGAGCAGCACTGACAATATAATGGTAGCTCCAGCCCCTCCCGGGCTTTTGTTTAAACTCATGATTATTGGAGATGCTCTGCAAAGGGTCATTGAGTTGCTGCGGTGTCTGACGGTAATGTACGCAGCAGGCTTGGCCCTTCAGATGCAGATTATTCTTGCTGCTGCTTTGACCAATGGTCGTAATGACGGTGTCCTTGAAATGAAGTAGGCATAACTTAAAGAGCATGCAGATTGTTTATTTGAACCAGTAGCTGCAGGCAAGAGTGTCTTAGCTGAATAAGAGGACTTTACTGTCCAGCTACATTTTGAATTGCTTTGCTACCAAGAGGCAGAGTTTAGACTATTTTTCATTCTGCAAGTGTGTTTTGTCAGGCGTGAATAAGAATGCCCTGCTGATCTAAGCTACGCTCTCTTTGAGTAGGGGGGCTTGTGTTTTATGGAGCTTGCTGCTGGGTTTTGTCCTGCTCGCAATCTGGCTACTGACCCGGCAGTGTTTGTTTGTTCTTAAACAGAACGTGAGCTTGCCTGTGAGATGAGTAAATGAGAAACATTTGAAACCCTCTTCTGAATTAGTCTCGAGAATGCTTCACTTGTTAAAGGAGATTCTGTTTTCTGACCTTGTTATCCATTTGCAATTACAGTTATTCTGCTTTGATAGTAATAACTTACTGTCCTTACAGTAATTGTTTACCTGGAAAGATGTTAACTTTAAAAAAAAAAAAATAATTAAAACTCAATGACTTTTTGTGCATCTGTGTGTCCCAGCTGGGAAAAAATGATCTCTTATGACAGTTTCCAAGAGGCAGCGGGTTTCCTGTGAGTGGCAAAGGCTCCCTTGCTTAAACCATTCACTCAAGAAAGAGAAGAAGCTGTTGGGTGGTTCTGCATGAAAAAACTCTAAATTCTCCCCAAACTAAGTTTTGTCCTAGAGGTAAAAACAGTAATGATGTAGCTGTTTAAAAATCAGTTGTAGGCAAACTGTTAAGATGGAGTATCTGACCTTTTAATGTTAATTAAGCTTTCTAGTTAAGAGGGAATGACAAATCAGCATAGAGACTTGTTAATTTTTCATAGAGTCTGTCTTCCCACATTCCTGAAGCAGAAAACACTGCGTGCGCTCCAGTGTTTTCTCCTGGACATTTTGCAAGGCCAAGATAAGGAGGAGCAACTGTCAGCCAGGTGCCCTGGAGCTTATCGGTGTGTTTTCATGTTCTGTCCTGGAGAAGTTTAATCAAATAAGTCTGTAAACATGTGGAAGTGGTTGGAAGTAAATGAAGTGCTGTGTTTATGTTGGGATGTTGACTAAAGTTTCTTTGCCTGCCTTTATAAACTCTTTCAGCGCTCTTCCTCATTTTGATAAAGCTCAAGGGTTTCTGAAGCAGGAGTTTGTTGTGGATATTAATGAGTTTCATTACTGAAATATGCTTATGAACAGAAGGGGATGTCCCGTGTGTGTAGAGTTCATTCCTCAATAAACAGATCAATGTCAGGCTGTAAAGTGGGAATAGTCTGTTGGGAATTGTATCTAATCCTTATAAAAGTCTGCATTCTTCATGTGGAAAGCTCTGTTATAGCACCAAGAGTCACTAATGCTGTTCTCTTCTTTATTCCTGCTGCCTTAGGAAGGAGAAAATAACGATAAGTTCTTCACTCACCCCAAAAATGCCAAAGCACTTGCTGCCTACCTCTTTGCACACAATCACGTTTTCTACCTAATGGAGCTGAGCACAGCACTGCTTCTCCTGTTGCTGTCTCTCTGCGAGGCACCAGCTGTTCCTATGCTCCGTCTTGGCATCTTTGTAAGTACTTTGGGACAAAGTGAAGAAATCGGCCTGTTTTGCAGGGGTGGGTAAGAGGAAGGCGGCGGCTAAACATAGAGGAAGAAGGTAGCAGTAGTAAGAAAAAATCCACCTGGCTTGTTCTGGTTGACAGCAGATACACCAGCCAGCAAACCATCTTTTTTTCATCTCATGTGCACATACCACAATGAGGGTGACACTTATTTCATATTATCAATTTGTGCAGTTCTTAGATTTTGTAATTGTTTGAGAAGTGTGTGGTTTTTGCTTTTTCTTCAGATAACTCGAGAAACTGTGTGCTTTGACGGAGTGGTTTTAAAGTCATTGTCAGGGTTACCCCAGCACTACCATGGGTTCCTAGAACACAAACAGATCTCAGCTTGGGAGAGGTTGCTAAACCTTCTCCTGTCCTCTCCTCCCAGTGTTTTAAGAACTCTTCTTAATGTCTGTGTGTGTGAGTGACTTGAAGTTTCATGTCTAACCTTCACAAAATGCAAGTTGAGAGAAGGGATACACAAACTGGTGTGTACTGCTGTCAGTCTGCAACCATTTCATGAGGTACCACTGTCACGTGCAGTGCTAGGAGCGGCTGTTGCTGGTGGGAGAATCTAAATCTGCTTTTGGAGCTGTTAATGGCACCCCAGGACCATGCCGGGGTGTAGAACAGTCGTGACAACCTTGGGGTCAAAGTGTTGCTCAAAATGAATCGGAGCTGTGTAACAAAATTTGAGTTTTGAGTTGTGGCTAAAGCTGAGGCTGTAAGAAAACCCTGTCATTGTCTATGTGGTGCATTTTGCATCTTCAGATGGAGAAGGGGTCCTTCAGCACTGCCAGAAGCTGCCTTCTGTTCCAGAGCTTGATCAGGACCCTGTCTGTGGTTGTTCAGAAAATCTATTTAAAGAGAAAACCCTTCTCTCTGTAAATGCTCTCTGTCCAGCAGCTTCTCTTCCTGCATTTCACTAAAAAAAAATTGCAGTCCCAAACTTTTTTAGAACATTTTTTTTTGCATTGCTGATGTCTTGCCATTTTATTTCAAATGTATCAATCCATTTTTTTGATGTGTTACTCAAGTCCGAAAGGGACATGGATTTCCGGGAAATACTGGTACGGAATAGAGGAAAATTCTATGGGCTTTAATAAAAGCACAAAGCAATAAATATAGAAACTTCAAAAAACAGAGTGCTGTGCTAGCTCTAAGAGTGGCCTTGGGTTTTTCTGCATGTCACAAAGCTGTGCTCAGGCTATTGTCAAACCCATGCGCTTCTTGAAAAAGGAAGGGCAGAAGTGTGGCCTCTGATGTGCTGCTGTTTGTAGCCAGAAGCACTGGTTTAAGCTTTGCTGTATTGTAACAGGTCCATGCAACCCTGGAGCTGTTTGCGTTAATTGTGGTAGTCTTTGAACTCTCGATGAAGATGAGGTGGCTGGGCTTCCAAACCTTTATCAGGCACAAAAGGACTATGGTAAAGGTAAGTTGTCTGTTTGATTGTCAGTGTTTCTCCTTCAGCATCTTTGGGAACCAAAGAACCAGATTAAATATTGGCCTGTACTATAGCAGAGATGACTTAGCCACGTGTCCCAGCTGCCAGATGATTCATGTGAGATCTCTAAGCTCTTGGAGACACCTCCCATCCTTAAAGTGTCCAAATAAATGGAGAGAGCTTTGCCTTTCCCAAAAGGAGACTGCAGCTGTGCCTCTCATTAACCCCCTTTTTTGCAGACTTGCGTGCTGTTTGTACAGTTCATAGAGGCCATTGTGGTGTTGGTGCGCCAAACCTCGCACGTCCGGATAACGAGAGCTCTGCGCTGTATCTTCTTGGTGGACTGCCGTTATTGTGGTGCTGTCAGAAGGTGAGTGGTCAGCTGGCTGGATTTTCTGCTGTCATGCCTGGGACTGGGTGGAGGAAAAGCACTCTGATCTGGCAGGCATCTCAGGAAAATAAGCGTCTTTCTGAGATCTGAAATGACCAATGAGATCTTTTGTAATTGTGACTTAAGTGTACCTAGTGCCTTGCCTATGTGGGGAAATTTCATAGGTGGTGGCTTTTGATGGGCTCTGTGGTACACAGTGCTCTGTGTACTGTCCTCAGCTGTGTAAACTACCTCAGAGAGCACAACGCGGGAACGTGGCTGTATTGTAGCTGGCTCCTAGGTTTGCCTGTAAGCTGCGCAGTGGAACACAGAGCTAGTCTTTAGTCTGGAGAAGGAACGTTAACAGGATGACATCAGTATTGTTTGCAGTACCTGAGAGCTGACTGCAAAGGACAGATAGGTAGCTTGGAAACAATCTTAATTTACCTAGCTTTGTACTTTTAATCCTTGGAGGGAGTGGGAAGAAAGTCCTCAAGTATGGTGTGTTGTTGGTTTTTGTTTGTGGGGGTTTTTTTCCCCCTGCTAACCCAGAGGAGAAAACATGCAAGTTTTAGTTTATTAAGGTTTTCTTATTTTTCAGAAATCTGCGACAGATCTTCCAGTCCCTCCCACCATTTATTGACATTCTTCTCCTCCTGCTTTTCTTCATGGTGATTTTTGCCATCCTGGGTGAGTTGTATTTATGGAAGGTGAAGTGATGCTCTTAACCAAAAAGCAACACAAACAGCCTGGATGAATATAAAGCTGGTCAGGTTTAGAGTCCTGCCAGGATCTTCTATTTATCCCATTTCATCTGCAATCATTTGGAAGGCAGAATGAAAGATCCAAAAAGTCTAGAAGCTGGGTATTTGATTTTGAGACAAAGTTCCTTTTGACGTCTTCCAGAGGAGTCTCTGATGTGTGTGTTTGCGGTTTCCAAGTTCTGTTTCCATCAGCTATTCCTCAATCTTGTAAGTTTAGTCTAAATTCCCACAAATGCATGTGTCTAGTGTACCTGCTACCGTCCTATACTCAAACCATCCCCACAAAGTTTGTTTTCCAAAAGGATCGGCGAAACTCCAATGACACATATTGGCAAATCTGTATGGAGAAGGCGGTCCAGACACTCTCCTCTTCATGGTGTCAGAGAGGGCTTACTCTTAGTGTCACCTTCCCTTTGGGAACAGAGACTCACCGCTCTGCTGCTTGCCATTAAACAGACTTTATTTTTATTCTTTCCTCCTTTCTTCTCTCCTCCTCTACCTTCACTGCTTCTCTAGGTTTTTACTTGTTTTCTCCTAACCACTCGGATCCGGTGAGTATCACTGATTCTTTCATCTGAAGCTTGAGTCCCATTTTGACATGCTTAAGGATCAAACATGACTGTGTAGACGTAGTTTATTCTTGTGTGGTGGCCTGGGAGGCCAGATGCTAGCTGCTCGGAGGCTAACTGGCAGTTTTACCCTGGTTTACCCCCTGCTGAGAAGGAAGACGGTGCAGAGAACTTCCTCCAAGCCACGATGTCCCGAAGGGAACATTCAGAGTTGTTCCTTGTTCTTGGTGTCATTCAATCAAACGAGCCACCTGCCGCTGTCCCCAGGGGAGGAAGGTGTCTGGGTGATAGCTCGGCCACCTCAGGCTGTGGCTGTCAGAGTCCAGCAGCCACCAGTTCCTGCTGGTCCAGAGCGTGTAGCTTGCTGGGAGTAACTACTACAAAAATGTGTAGATGAGCTTTTAATTGATTTAACTCTTCAGGGACCTTTAAAAAGGACCGGTGCTGAAGTGCCCTTTCCCTAGGGGAGGCATCAGGGAATTGTAGAAGTGCCTGTGGGTGGGTGGGTTGGTTGGTTTTTGAATGAAATGTGACTACGAAATTCAGCTTACGTTTTGTCATGGGCATTTTTTCTTTCAGTACTTCAATACTTTAGAGAACAGCCTCGTGAATCTCTTTGTGCTTTTGACCACTTCAAAGTAAGTTCGTGCTCTTCTAGCTCAGTCTTTCCCTTTGTCCTCAAAGAATTCTAGCAGAGCCAAGGGTTTATTTGCAGAAATGCTCTGTCTCCAAATGTGACCCCTTTCCTCTGCATGAGAGAGATATTTCCTGGGTCAACCTGCATGGGAAGAACTGGTATTTCATTTTGATTTAGGACACTGTGACCTCAGATGCAGAGTTATCTCTAAGTGACTCAGACCACTTCATCACTGTGAGGGCAATAAGGGGGGAAACGGCTTTATTAGGCCTTGGTCCAAGAAGGGAAAGTTTCTATTTGTGCTCATTTGTCAGCAGACAGTTTGCTATTGTGAAGGGACTTCCTATTCCTCTGCTTCGGTTCACCTATCTGCTAGGAAAAGGGGATAACAACAGCGGGTAAATATTGATCTGCTGTCAGGGAGAGCTCTGAGGATTAGAAAATTAGCAAAGGATGGAATAAATCTTAGGTCGTAACACTTACACCAAGGCTGTATTGCTGTTGTTGCTAAGTGTCAAAGCACAACCCTTAGCCACGTTACAAATGCCCTTTTGCCCATTTGGTTTTGGGGATGTGCAAGGCATGTGCTTTTCGTATTTTTTTTTCCTCATCATGCCTCCATGTTCTTGCTGCTCACTGTGTCATGAGCAACCACATGTTTTGCAGAAACGTGGAGATCTTTGGATGCGAGTTTACACACATGCCTGTGTCCTGTGCCTCTTGCCTTTGTAGTGGGAAGTCTAGCATGAGCTATTAGGTGCTTAAACTTGTGTCTTTTTTGGGTGCAGTTTCCCTGATGTGATGATGCCGTCTTATGCCCGGAACCCCTGGTCCTGTGTCTTCTTCATAGTGTACCTCTCCATTGAGCTGTACTTCATCATGAACTTGGTAAGATGCCTGATGAAGCACTTCCCTCTGCCTGACTTTGGAGCTCATTGGCCAGCAGAGCCTTCCCATTCCCGAGAGTGCTCTGTAATAATCTGAGACTCCTTGGCAGAATACTTCTAGAAGTAGCAGCTTTGCTACAGATAGAACTCTTTTAATGTTTAACCACAAGGAACTGAACTAAATCACGGAAAATGGAATGATACGAGTATCTTTCAGCTTCTCTCACATTAATATCCTGCTTGGAGTGACGTACTCGGTTGCATGAAATTTATTGTCCTTTTCTGTCTTAATTACTTATCATAAAATGGCATTTTATTATCTGGGCTTGCCTGAAATACTTTGTAAATCAGTTTGAAGGGTATGGTGAAATCGCTAAGTATGGCAGGACTTGAAGAGTGCTGATAACTGCAGTGTGAGAGTGTGAATTTTGACATGTGTTTGCCGAAGCTCCTGCAGAAGGGTGAGTCCAGAGAGCAGCCCTCCAAACCTGCTTTCCAGGAAGAGATCAGGGCATTTTAACAAACCTGTTAAAATACTGTTTTGAGTTGGCACGAGTGAGGTTTAGCCTTAGCTCTTAAAACCACTAGCAAGTGTTAGGAGGCCAGAAACGTCTGGACCTCTTTCAAAAAGCGGATTGGTGTGTGCGCAGCGTGCCTGGTGATCCCTTTGTGGGATCCCTTATGGCCAACGGGCCCTCACTGACTCGTTCTGCCTCAGTCAGTGTAGCACTTAGTGAATTCCTCCTGCAGGCAATGCCTCTCGTTGCCTCTCTAGACTGACGTTCCTGCCTGTTCAAGAAGCAGTAGCTGCAGAGGATAAGGATCAAAACATGACTTTCTCTCCTGTCTTCTCTCTGCAGCTTCTCGCTGTTGTGTTCGACACTTTCAATGACATCGAGAAGAGGAAGTTTAAGTCCTTGCTGCTGCACAAGCGCACGGCCATACAGCATGCGTACCGCTTGCTGATCACCAAACAGGTACAGGGCTTATATCTGTTTCTGGAGAAAAAACCAAAGCAGTCTGAATTTCAGCCCCATGTGAGATTATGGAAGTATCTTGGTAAAATGAGATAAATTTGTTCTGGAGTGCATGAGATCATTGATTTCTCTGATTCAGTGTGGGTCTCCTGAGGACTTACCTCTCAAGCACCACTACTTAAAGGAGGGGTGGGTCATACAAGTGAAGATACAGCACAGTTGCTAGATACTGCATGAGCGAATGGTGCAGAAACAGAAGTAATTCACCTACAAACAACTCTTTCTGGGGACGGAGCACTGAGGGAGAGGGTTGATTTCTTGCTTAACTTGTGGAGCAGGAATAGAAATAAGGCCCAAAAATAACTAACCCATTTCTAGTAGATTAGTTCATGTTTAGGGCACATTCTTTGTATGAACAGTTCCTGAGGAGTAACTCATTGTCTCAAAAAAGTGCCAGTAATGGGATCTGTTAGGCTGTCTACTAATTTCCCAAGAAGAGTGGTTGAACTCTGTCGCTTGGGGTGTCTGGTTGGACAATTTTCACATGATAGGGCAACAGGGAACAGCTCTGCATTTGCTGGAGGGACTGACTGCCAGGAGAGCTTTCTGATCTCTGTGCTCTGGGATAAGCTCAGTACGTTAAAGTAATAGCTTAGGGTGCTTTTGGGGCTTAGTTATAATGGCATCTTACGATAATGTAGAAATCCTGCTTAAAACAAATCCAGAGTGAGAATTAAATACGCTAGCCTCTGTGTGCTTCTGCCTGATGTCGCTGCTTATGACAACATTGCCTTGTTTCTAGAGGCCGTCTGGAATTTCCTTCAAGCACTTTGAAGGGCTGTTGCGGTTTTACAAGCCTCGGATGTGTGCCAGAGAGCGATATCTCACTTTCAAAGCACTGAATCAAAGCAATACTCCTTTAGTCAGGTAGGATGGTCTCACTGCTGCACCCAGAGCAGGGAAGTTGCTGACTCTCTGAAGCTAGGCTGTACTTCAGAGAGGATGGCTGGGTTTATGGAAGGAAACTTGCCTGGGATGTGGGAATAGAGTTATGCAATTGAAAGGATTTGTCTGGGAAGCAGGGAGCTTGGAGGGGTGGCTACCCTGAGAGTTGAGGTTTTTCTTGGGAGGTGATGGAGTTCCTGCGTGCCCTCTTGTGGATACAGCGCTCTGCTGGCAGTCACCAGGCAGCCTCCGTTTCCCATTTTTCCCTGCCAGAACAGAGGAGCGAGAAATTGAGGAACAGCATTAGAGCCTGCAAGGAGCATTTCTTCACACAGTGCAGCCTCGCAGCTTAATAAGTTTTTGTTTTTTCCAGCAGCTGGCTGTGTCCCCCAGGGTTTTGTTAATTAAAATCTGGTTCTGCTGGTGCTTTCAGGACTGTCATCCTCTGTGTTATGAGGCAGAGAATTACCATTCTGGTGGGTGGGTGCATCTAACTCCAGCCAGCATGGAAGCAGAGGGAATTAGTGCAGGAGACCTTCTCTTCCTTTGTTCTGGCCACAGACAGGCTGTGGAGTGAGTCTCCCATGAAACAGGTGCCGACGCTTCTCCTTAAAGTCAAATGCCACAGAGGACTGTTGAAAATGGCACAGGGAAAAAGACCGAGTTTTTGAATTTAGGCACCTAATGACACCACTAAGAGTCTGAAAAGTTCAGCGTCCTCCCTTTCAGACACCTAAAGCTGTTACAGGCCTGACCCTGAGCACCTAGACAGGCACTCATGTTTTATGAGTTTCTTTGCTTTCGTGTCCTTTTTCAAATTTCATTGTTGCCTTGAAAAGCAAATGTGCAAAGGTGCTAGAAAAGGACTGTACGAGTAATTAAGACAGTCCAAGACTTCTTCGCGAAGAGTAGTACAATCTCTGTCCCTTGGAGTTTGCTATCTAAGCCTCACATCTTTCCTCTCAGTGGTAAAATTGTGGAGTTCCGTAGAGCCAGAGTTTCCTCTGAGGGCTGTAGTGTTACAGAAGGAAGGCAGGCTTTGCACCCTGTTCTGGCTATCATCAGTCAGGAACCCTTGGCCCAATGGGGAAGAGGTCAGTGTTGAGTGATATCAACTGTGGCTGCGGTTCTAATAAGGAGTTAATAACTTCTAGGGACTCTCTACTGATGATGCGTGACAAGGACAATTAAGGATCTAATCACCTCGAAGGCTCTGATCAGGTGCTTCTTTCTGTTTTGCAGTCTAAAGGATTTTTACAATTTCTATGAAGTTGTTGGCTTAAAATGGAAGGTAAGTATTTATTGGGTGGAGAAGAGGGGAAGTGTGTGTGGGAGGGAGAGCAAAGGAGGCCAGTGATGCAAGAGAAGGTGGGTAAGAAACAAAGGTGATCTAAGAGAAGCAGATGGTGTGGGGATAAGGTGGGTCTCCATCACTGCACGTTTTTGGTATGGATGTAGCATTGACTACTTCTGATCATGGCTGTTCTGCTTCCAGGCAAAACGAAATCGCGAGCACTGGTTTGATGACCTTCCACGGACAGCATTCCTTATTTTTAAAGGTAACAGGCTGTGTTTTCTTGACAGCATGCGTTCAGCTAATAGGAAGAGCATTTCTTTACAAAAACAGGGCCCTCTGAAAGGACCTTCTCTTATGTCCCTGGTAAACAGCTGAGAGAAGGCCTCCTAACCAACTCTCTGTGTATTCAGAGCCTCCAAGGCCAGAGCCTTGTATTCAGAGTCTCCAAGGAAGACTTCTGTCACGTAAATATTCCCTGTGCTCTGACCCAAGGCCTGGCTTCCTTAAAATAAGAGACTTCTTGGCAGAAGCTCTGTAGTGATCCAGACCGTGAGGTCACGGAGGGCTGTATTCCTTGTTCAGCACAGAGGTTAGGGGATTTATGATTGCTGAATCTAGTGGAGATGATAGAGTTTCTCTCTGTGCCCAGGCAGCAACTCACAGTGGTGATTGTGGAGTGGGATTTGTGTTTTCACAAAAGCTTCCTAGTCCCAAGATGTGGTTGCAGCACTTGTACAGGTCAAGTGCAGCTGCTCAGGAAGGGGAGAGAGGTCTGAAATACCCATCAGTGTAATCTGTCTTGCAAATGTGATTTATCTCCCATGTCCCAGGTTTCCAGACTGAATGTAGCCATTCAGAAATAAGAATTTATCTGCAGTTCTTTTTCAGTGTTGTATGCTAGTGGGAAACAGTTAACACCATCTGGATCCAAACACAGCTGCCGTAGGAGTCCTACATATATCTCTGCTGATGCACTCAACTCTCCTTGACAGCATATGTGTTGTTCCAAACACGGGCAGTGCTTCGGCAGCTGCATTTACCTCTGTCCACACCACAGAACTAGTACGGGGTGGGGGGGAAGGCATCTCAGGGGTTAAGGCTAGTGAGTGTGCTGCTGCTAAAATTCTAGAGGAAATTTGAACTCAGTCCCAAGAAGTAAAAGTTAATAATCTGCTAATCTGTCTAGCTTCTGTGCTGAGGAGTGGTATGAAAAATGTCTCTGAGGAGAAGCTAGAGGAATCTGTGTGCGTAAACATTTGTTTTGTCATACTTTCCTTCATGCAGGCATCAACATCCTTGTGAACTCCCGCGTGTTCCAATACACCATGTGTAAGTAGAAGTAATGCGCTGTCTCTCTGCTAGGCTCCCTTGATCATGTGGATCTGGTGTGCTGTGTCTGCCAGCTCTCGCAAGGACTTAGCGTGGTGGGGCCTGGTCTTTGGTCTGAGCCGTGGCTCATGTACAAATCTGGGAGTTTTGGCAGAGGGGGAGGGAACTGCATACTCATACCGACCACTGCTGCAGCCTGGACTCAGCTCTCGCTGCGTCCAGTCTTCCGGAGAGGCTCGTTGGTTCGCTCCTTTATAACACGCTTGGGGGGGTCTGATTCTGTAGGAGTCAGCTTGTTGGCTTTAGGTACGTTGGTGGCTAGCTTTCACCACCCTTGAGATTTTTATCTTGCAGTTGAAGGATGCTGGGTAAGGAACTTGCTTTGCCAGTCAACCACCTTCTTCTGTTCACACTTGAGAAGGTGCAAGCATCCTCGTTGCTGGAGGGATTGCTTGGCAACTGTACTGTCTGCGAGAATGATTCTGTACTGCTCTTCTCTAGAGGAGAAAGAGTGCTTACTCGTGGTGCTACTTCCTGTGTTCTAAATGATCTGTTCCTAATCCGTAATTTGGGGGTTTTTTTGAATGTTGGAGAAGTTTTTTTTAAATTGGGATGCTAAACTGAAGAGGGTAGGGTGAAGAGATCTGAGTGAAAAGGAGAGGTCCTGCCCCTTCAGTTCTCAGGATTGGAATGTTGGGGAGCAGCGACAGATCCAAGCCAATGGGGCTTTGTCCTGCACTGTTGGGGACCCAGTGGTTCTCGAGATCTTGTTCCAGAACTAGGAGGAAGCTGAAATATGGATGCAGTGCCTTCATCTTCAGAAGGAAACAAAACTAAAATAAAACAATGGTCTGAATCATACTCAAACATTTTTACTCATAATTATCTTATATTCTGCTATGTATTGAGCATCTGTTAAAGGCCTGGGAAAAGTCAGGGTAGAAGACTCTCCCCAGGTTATGAGTTCAGTTTTGTTCATTGAATTGGAAACAATGACCCTGCCACTTGTCCTGTATGGTACGTTTTTGTTAGCCTAGGAAATGAATGTCCTCTGGTCCAGGAGTGTCTTTGCTATGAGTTTTTACTTTGCTTTCCAGATACTGTGGTGGCTGTGAATGGAATTTGGATTCTTGTTGAAACCTTCATGCTGCAAGGTAGGAAACATCGCAGCTTGTTTCTTGACTACGATGCTGGGGGATTGAAAAAAGGGAAGGCTAGAAAAAGTTGTTCTTGTGTCTTGCAGGAGGGAATTTCTTTTCCAGAAACGTCCCATGGAGCTACATAGTCTTCCTCACAAGTAAGCTGATGCCTCCCAACAGAGCTGTGTCATTTCATAAGCAGTCGGGAGGTGAATAGACAACTCTGTTCCCGGAAGATTATTCATTTTGAAGTCAAAACTTAGCCACAGATGTACAGACTCCATCTAGAACAATGCTGTGCCTAGCAGGGATTGTCAGCATCCGCACAGACCCGTGTGAACGCTGCCGCACTGTTACACAGCTCACTACACTGCTGCAGTCTGGGGAGCCTCTTACCTCTGGTGCAACTCTCTGCAAAAGCTGCTCTATTACTCTTAAAGCTGGCTTCAGCCCTGAGAGCAGAATAGCCTCGTTTGTTAGGCACAGCGTGCAACGTGATAAGCTCCTCCAGACTTGTGATGGCTCTGTGTGGAGTTGCTCACGTTGCTCCATGCTGCACCGGCTATTCCAGGAGGCATTACGAGCTCTGATCTGATTGCAGCTGTGAGCTGGCGCTCTGCCACACAAAGCAAAGCAAGTCTTGTTGGAGCACAGAGTGCAGGGACACGCTGAGGAGAAGACTGAAAGGACTAGATGAACTAGTTGATGAGCTGAGTTTTCTAATTGAACATCGTTCCCTCTGTGAACATGTACCTTAGTCTTCCTTTTCAGCCCAAGTATAAGCAATTCTTTGTGTGCTGGTTCATTGCACTGCCACAGAACTCTGCAGTGATGTGAATTCACTTCCCTTCTCCTACCAGTGTCTCTTGCTCAAGGAGAAGCAAGATACAGCTCTACTGAATGAAAATAGAGTGTAAAACTGCAGGCAGGAGGTTCTTTGGAGATTCTAGGACATGTTGCTAACCTCTTATTTGACTGCTGGGTAGCTCTAGGGTTAGCTCTAGTGCTTCCCTGGCCGTTAGTCTTCAAAGCACTTGTTATGAAGTTTGAAGGCAGAGGCACTCTGCAATGCTTCTTTTCACAAGGATGTTGTCATCCAGCTCTTCTCTTTGCTCCTCTCCCACCCCCCTCCTTGGAACCTCGAAAGATTTTGGGATGACAAACAGGGCATCATCACGTTATTTTGGTGTTCTTTAACATACAGGCCCACAAGATGCTGCCAGGGCAGAGGGTGAAAGTAGATGGCTCTTCTTTGAAAGGATTTCTCCCTGCAGGTCAAGGCGAGGCTATGGGATGTGGATATGTTCCAGTGAGATAGAAGGAATGAAATGGGCAGGACTGAATTACCTGTACTGCTTTCTGGCCTTTCCTATGGGAGCTTGTGCCTCAACATTTATAGTGTGTCAGCCAACTAAGTGTTTTGTAGATTGCTCTGGGAGAAATCACCATGAATACAGGAAAATGTGTTGATTTGGAGGGAAAAATGTTCTCTTTGGCATCTCACCGAGAATAAGGAGGATGGGTGGGGGTCTCTTAAACCTAGGTTCAGAAGTCCTGTGCTCAAAGCACCACACATCTTTGAGGGCAAGCCTTTGCATAAGCCCTCCTCGTGATGCTGCTTATTTCTGACCGTGGCTGTCATCTTGTTTCACAGTCTATGGCGTGGAGCTGCTCCTTAAGACCACTGGACTGGGGCCCGTTGAGTACCTGTCCTCGGGTTGGAATCTGTAAGTGCGCACTGATGTTGTTGAGAGAGTGGTGGTGAAATTTGTTGGGTTAGAAAGACCAACTTCTGAGATGAGTTTTTAGCCCTGTAGACAAGGCCATCAGCAGGCTATTATAATTCTGCTGCCTTTGACCTTGTGCATCTTGTTAGGCTGGAGCAGCACCAAGTACCTCTCCTCTGCTGGAACACTAGTGATAAATCATTGCTCGTACTTTATTTTATTCTTTTCTTTCCAGCTTTGACTTCTCAGTCACCCTGTTTGCATTTTTGGGGCTCATGGCACTGGCATTTAACATGGAGCCATTCTACTTCATTGTGGTCTTGCGACCTCTTCAGCTGCTGAGGTGAGACGGGAAGGCTGCGGGGGGATATGGAGAGCAGGTGGGGAAGAAAACAGCCAGGCTGGTTTTCCATCAGTCCAGTTGGGGACCGAGCTCCTTCCCAGGAGAGGGCAAGGATTGCTCTGTGGGTATGTGACCATGGCAAACAGGAATTGCGTGGGGTAATGAGATTAGCCAGAGTTATCAAAACGAACGATAACAAAAACTTGGGATGGGATATGAAACCCCATGCTTTGGAGCTTAAGCTGATCTCTAATAGAGATCAAGGGATTTACCGGGGGCAGATTATCCTGTGCCTGCCTTCGTGGGGTTCTTACACCTCCTCTAAATTGTCTGATGCTGTTCAGAGAAAAGCTCTTCTGTCAGGGTGAGACAGTCTGAGCCAGTTTAATAATTTCCATTGAATTACCAGAAATTACAGTTTTCAAAGGATGCTGCTTTCTAGGGTGAAGTACAACCCTGCTGTAACTGCATCTCACACTTTAAGCAAGACCGCAGCCTGTAACCTCTCTGCAGCTCAGTAAGATGGGTCCGATTAACCCTCTCACTTCGAGCCTGTTACGGAGGCACACTCACCTTCGCAGAACACTTTGAGAGCCATGGGTGGAAGGCATTTGGGGCAAACTGTTGTTACAAGTTAATGTAATTTAGCTCTTCAGTGAGGATTTAAAGAACACTTTATGACACTCAAGGGGGGAAAAAAAAATAAAAACGTTTTCTCTGTTGCTCCCCTGCCAAAGCCTGTGTTTGGCAGCTGTGTTTCTCTGTAAAGGCTGATGGAGTTGCCAAATCTTAAATTAGCAGGCACAATGTAGTTTTCTTTCATCAATTTTTATTGGGTCATGGGGGAAACACAGAAAAGCTTGTGTCTGAGGAAAGGAGTAATGAATCCTGACCCTGTACACAGTTTAAGTTCTTGTGATTTTTTTTTTAATTACTTTTTTTTAAATAGCTAGCTATGCATCACGCTGTAAGAAGACGTAGACTTTTCCTTGAGATTCCTCAATCCTGTAAATGCTTAGTTGAATGTGTCCTAAACATTCAGATGGGACAGCGGGACGTTGTTAGGTGAGCAGAGACCACTTGAGGAAGAGCAGATCCTGTGAGTTTGATGTGAGGAAGCCTTACTGTTTGTTGCTCTGGGAGGTACAGCCAACTGGGGATACTCTCTTTAACTATTCTCAACAACACCAGGAAAGTCGTGTGTAGGTAACAACTGACTTCTCCTTTCAGGCTCTTTAAATTGAAGAAACGCTACAGAAATGTCCTGGACACTATGTTTGAGTTGTTCCCCCGGATGGCCAGGTACTAACTTCTCTTTGGGTGATGGTGGGGAGAGGGGAGTGGAGGTTTAATGTCTAGGGCTGGGGTCAGGGTAGGGACCTGTCAAACCTGTAAAGGTGTTTATGCTCTGATCTGTCTATAGATTGTTACTGATTCTGCCGTGTGCTGCGGTGGGGTGTTAATCTTCTAATTTGTTGGAGCAGTATGTGATAAGCAACACTCCAGCACCTTGGGCCTCCTCCTGCTTTTGTGTTAGGAGAATAACTAAAAGTTGATGCTTGTTTAATTTTTCTCCCCCATCCCAGCTTTTCGTGAGAGAGGAGGCCCATTTGGGAGGAATGTTGGCATGAATATACTCGGCCCCTGTCCTGAGTACAGCCACTCGAGAGCATTATTGTGAAATGGTGGGGCGGAAGGAGCTTGGTGTTTGAGTGGGACATCCTCAGACCTTATTCCCTTGAAGGAGAGCTGAGCAGAGCATGTTAGCTAGAGAACCCTGTTCTTGGCACAGTCCCTGCACCCAAGGACGTGGAGAGGGCAGAACCAGTGTGTGTTGTTCTTTAATAAAGAAACAGAGACACACACGTTTGTTTACCAGAAAAAGACAGACTGGGAGGGAATCCAGGCTGCTCTTTAGTTTCTCTCTTCAGCAAGTGGCAAGCTCCTTGTCCAAGGACTTCTTGAATGAGAGCAGGCAGAGAACCGCAGAGCCACAGTGGCAGGGAGGGTGGTCTGGGGTTTTCAGTGCTGCTTCCCATCCGTTGGAAATTCCTTCCAGAGCAACCAGCCTGTGACTTTGTGTTTCCCTGCCTTAGCAACTCAATAGCACAGTACTCTTTCTGTTTTTGCCTCCAGCCTGGGTTTAACCCTGCTGATCTTCTACTATTGCTTTGCCATTGTTGGCATGGAGTTCTTTGCTGGTGTGGTCTACCCGAACTGCTGCAAGTGAGTACCGCAAATCCATCCCCCTCTGCAGTGGGTTTGGTGCAAAGCCAGCAGCAGTGAGCTCTGGCAGCGCTCTCTCCCTGTGGAGAAGGGGCCAGAAGATGGGTCTGAATGGGGCTTTCCAACTAAAGCAACGTGCTGGGAGAATCTAGGGGAGACACTTCACTTCTCTGAGTAACATTGGATTACGTGGCTTTTGCATTGTATTTGGAAGTGGAGAGACTTCTGTGGTGGGCTTGGCTGGTTTTAACGAGCTCTGTAAGTCACATCAGGTACCTGCACTGGGAGGACTTCTTCATGGTACTGTGGCTGGAAACTCTTGTAACAACTGCTGTAGAGCAAAGTTGAGATTTTTGTCATGGTGATGCCAGAGTTGCTCTGCCAGATGTGTGACATATTTAGGCCTCACTTTACACAAGATAAATTTACCTGGTCTCAGAAGCTAAGCTGTCCTGTCCCCCTCCCCGCCCGCCCCCCCCCCCCCCTTTTTTTTTTTCTTTATCTTAAATGGTGGCAGACCACTTGGAAATGCCAAGCTTTAAGGGTGTGAGCCAAGGAGTCTGACTCAAACACTCGGGTTTCTCTGGTATAATATTTGCTGAATGATTAGAAAGTCTCCGTGTGGGCCCTGGGCTTGTGCTGAGCTGTGAAGGACAGAGGCTCTCTTTAAGAGAAAAAGGCAAGTGTTGGCCAAGAGGTAGAAACTGCCACCTTGCTGACCACCTTATAAGTGTTTTGGTATTTATAACCCTTGAGATTTTCTTGGCTTTTCCAGTTCCCTTCTCATTCCTTGTCCTGGTTTCTCCAACTAGCACAAGCACAGTCGCAGATTCCTACCGCTGGGTGAATCACACAGTTGGCAACAAGACGGTTGTGGAAGAAGGTTATTACTATCTCAACAACTTTGACAACATTTTGAACAGCTTTGGTAAGGGAAATTTTGTCCATAGCAAAGACTATTCCTTAGTGCATCTGTGTTCCTGCAGAGCTGATGGCAGGACTGTAATGCTCATGTAAGCCTGGGACTCTCCCGGAGTCCTACTAATGCACCTCAAACACTCAGCATCCTGCTCTTTCTGCCTGGAGAACTCCAGCTGACTAATTGTGCCATGACTGTTTTGCAACGTAAGCAGACATCTCTTAAAGCCAGCAGATCTATTTTGACTGGTGATCAAACCAGACTTCCAGAGATATTTAAGGAGGGCTTTAAGTCACTACCCTTCTAAAGAACCACTAGCGATGCTAATACATTTCTTTGAACCCACTGATGAAGAATAATTTGAATGTGTTGATCATTCTCTGTGATTTTTCTTAATGTGTGAGCAGAGAAATCTCCTGGAGAATTCAGAGGTCTCTGGTGGAAAGAGTCAGGTCTGTTTCTGAGTCTTTTAAGAAATATAGATTAAGCCATGCTTCTGGTTCTGTGGATCTAACCCCCTTTGTCTGAAGTAATTGTAGTGATGAGGGTCTGCATTCTGTCTCCGGATTTGCTGGCTGTATTGAAACTTTGGTGTCTTGTGCCGGTCTTCCCTGTGTAATACTTTGTCTAAGAATCACTGTAAAGTAGGTCAGGATGTATAAAGCAATACTCTGTATTTTTTTTTTCTCCCACTTGTATACAGTCACGCTGTTCGAGCTGACAGTCGTCAATGACTGGTACATCATCATGGTAAGTAAACCTCAGCTACCTTATGTGTGTAGACAGCACAGACTCTTTGCCAGTTGAGCTAGATCTTCCACGCCACCACTGTTTTCTTCCCCTGGTGACCGGAGATGGGCCCAACACTGTCACTTGTTGTTGCCAGACATCTTTTGGTCCTGATCGTTGGGTGGCATTTGACCTCTGGCATGCTGCTGGGCATGTTTTCTTGGGAATCTCGACCAGCCCTCAGGCCAGGTTTCGCAATCTGGACAAGTACAGTCACTCTGTATTCCAGCTTGTCACCCTGCTGTCCAGGCTGTGTTCTCATAGCAGCAATGGCTCTTCCAGCCACAAGCTTTAACTGTTCTGTGTGTTTGCATATAGGAACCTCTCTTTTCAGCTTGAGAGGCAGATTAGCTGCCAGGACCAGCTGGGGCATTGAGCACTGCACCAGCAGTCCCCGGAGCTAACCGTGGAGCCAAGAAGGAGAGAGAGATTGTGTTTATGCTGCTTTATGTCTGTTGGCAAGCAGTTAACAGCAGACTCTCCATTCTTTTGTGCACTACTGCCTTCTTCCCTCCCCTCTTTAGGAAGGGGTGACATCCCAAACCACTCACTGGAGCCGTCTTTACTTCATGATCTTCTATATTGTGACCATGGTAGGTTTCTGGATGTGCTTCATGCATCAAATGGTGGGGATGAGGAGGGGAGACAGCTTTTACTGTGTTCCAGAGGGAGCTTCCATCCCTAAAGGAGGACAACTTTGCTCTTCTACATAAATGTCTTCCAGAAGAAGGTGTGAGTCCACCTCATTTGCAGAAAGTTGTTGAATTTATGGGCATTGACAGAGCTGATGCTGCACAAATCTGGGCCTGGGGTCAGGACTAGGGCAGCACAAGAGTTTTGTTAGCAGTTTACTCACAGGTAGATGTGCAACATGCATCCCCTGTGCCATGGATTTGCTGGGGAGCACAGAGTTGAAGCACAGACCAAATGCTCAGCTTCTTGATGAATTGGGCTGGAAGAATCCCCCAGCAGCAGCCTCCTGATCTCTTCTGTTCATGTCCTCTCCCAGGTGGTGATGACAATCATCGTGGCTTTTATTCTGGATGCTTTTGTCTTCCGCATGAACTACACTCGGAAGAACCGAGATTCAGAAGGTCAGAACTGAGACTGGTTTATCTACAGCATTGTGTCTTCTCTCCCTGGTGTCTTATGTCTGTAGGAAAGAATGGGATGGGCCAGCAAAGACCACATTTTTGGTTTTAGCCTGACTTCCTAAGCTCATTCTTACGCTTTTCTGTGATATTTCTATCTGGCCTTTCTGCTCTGCCCCTCATCTCTCCCCCAGCACATATGGTGGGTTTTTATATATATGTATGTGTGTGTGTGTGTGTGTGTTTATGTATGTATGCAGTTTTTTCTATGTGTGTGCACACATGTATAAACTTCAACTGCTTGAGCCATTTCAACCAAATTATTTGACGATAGGAAGGCCACGTGCATTTCATGAAAGAAATCTAGGAAACATTACAGCAACAATGTAGCAGAGCTCAACAAGAGACCTTACAGGAAGGGAGGGTGATTTTTCTTTTCACCAATTTCCCTTTTTCACTAATACACTCCCTGGCACCAGAACGTGTCTCCAAGTGGCTTGTCCAGCATTCAGGCACCAAAACGCTGGATCCGAGTGGTTTGCCAGCACTGTTTGCCATGACGCGGGTGACAATGGATGCTGCCTGTCCAGTTCTCTCCACATCTCCCAGTTGTACTTAGACTGGTGACTACATGCTGGTGTTGGACGTGCCTTTCAGTACCTTTTAGGAACCGACAGTGACTAGTGTCTTCATCTCCTCACCACTGTGAGTCATCAGTTTTACTCACTGTCCTTTGTCTCCTGAGCTGGGTGTCTGCAACTGCATGTAACTTCACGACCTGCTAATTTAGGTGCCATAAACACCTTTATCTCTACAGCCCTTCTCCTGATATTCCTTCAAGTGATCTGCACCCAGACTTTGCTATTCATTCTCCGTGCAGACTCACGATAATAATTCTTTACACTTTTCTGCAGGAAGGAGATACAGCTACTGCACTCATACGTTTAATACCAGAGAATCTTCCCCGCCAAAATGTGATGAAGGCTCCAGCCATGGGAGTAGCTTTGATCAGCCCCTCATCTGTCTGAGGTGCCAGAAGATCAAATTTGTGTGGCGCAGGCCCGTAGGAGCCAGGCGTTGTCAGTTAAAGAAATGCTCCCTCCTGCACCCAGTTTGAAGGGTGCAGTGAAAGACTTTTGAACTTTTTGAACTCCCAAGCTGTGTTAGGCAGTTGAAGGTCAAAAGGCAGCAATTCCTGGGTGATTATTTGCTTTCCTAGTTAATTTACAGGCACGCAAAAAGCCACAAGTGTTTTTTTTTTTTTTTTTTTAAGATACTGAGGAGCCTGATGTTTTAAAAAGCTGAGATGCTTGCTGGCCCTACACACTAGTTAACTCCTTCCCTGCCTTGTTGGGGGACAAGGACGTACAATTTCTAGTCACAAAACTAGGTACAGACTGTGCCTGACATCTGGCTTGGTCCTGTGTGCTGTTAAACTTTGCCTTTCAGGATTATCATAGCGGCTGATGTTCATCTTGGAGACTTTTTTTTTTTAAATTCTCTTTCTTTTTCTTACCTCTCCAGAAGACAACGGCATTGTGCTGGAGAAGGAGATCTCCAAAGAGGAAGTGGTTGGCATAATTGAGCTGTACAAGCGGAGTTCAGCTGCCGCTGAAACTGCTCAGCTGCAGAAGATGGTTTTGCAGATGGATAAATATGGGGTAAGAGGAAACACTTAGTGCACGTTCTTGGCTTCAGGGGAGGGAGGCATGCCGGGGCCACAAACGCCTTTTTGCTGTCTTAAGAGAGAAGTAGCATGTGTCTTTGTAGTGGTGAGAACTGAGCTACTGGCGGGGCTCTGCAGCATTGGCACAAAGTTTTGCTGCTCTAGAACAGTAGCAGCTGAATTTCTGCTGCACTCTGAATAGCCTTGACAAAGGCTCATTGCTATTGCCTACAAACTTCACTTAGTGCTGTCCTGGCCCAGTACTGACTGAAAAAAAGTATATTTATTTTTCTCTAAGGAAGCCTCTGTCTTGTAATTCTCCTGCCCCTCTCTCTGTGCCATCGTACACTTAGACTCGGACAGTCCTGAAACATTATGCAGCAATGTGATGGTATTGATTCCAAACACCAGGCTTCCTTTCTCCATGGCACTGCTTACGTCTTCATTCTAAAACAGGATGGACAATTGGAAAAATGAGCTGACCTGGGTAACTGCTCTTGTCTCAGAACTGTTGTCTCATGCATCTAGGAAGAGCTTAAGTGGTTGTTTTAATAATAGCCATTATATTCTTGTATGACCACTACAAAGAGCAGGTGCTACAGTCTCTTAGGCGACCTTTGTTTGCTTTGGTTGGCTTGGTGGGTAAAGGCTGAGCTCTTGTTCACACAGACAAAATTCAGAATAGTGATGATGACACCGATCAGAAGCAGTTTTCAAGACAATAAACCAAAGGAGGGTGCTGTCCTCAGCCTTGCAATGGAGTACAGGATGACGATGCCAGACCTGAGGTTTCTTCTGCTTCTCAATCCTGTTCATATAACTCATGTGGTCAGAGAGTAATTCAGACTTCAGCTCTCTGCTTACAGGATTTAAGAAGTCCAGGCCTATGGAGTAAATGGTGTAGCGTAGACAAGTGGGACCCGAAATTGTTCTTAGGCAAGATCTTATCTGGAAGCTTGGGTTTGAGCCTTGTTCCAGGCACTGATGTTATGTTCATCTGACTAAATTAAGCACCACTGACAGACGCATCCATCCGAGCTACAGCTCCCTCTGGAGTCTTCTGGGCTCTGCTCAGTGTGACTTGTCTCAGCCTGCAGTAGGTGCCTGCGATGTTTAGGTGATGTGCACCCTAAAATGCCTTTTTCCATGACAATAGGAGGAGGCCAGGGTAGCCCGAGCTCATGAGCGGATGATGGGTGCCTGCTGTTCCAGGCACTGATGCTGTGAGCTGCTCAGTGACTGATGAATGTCTTTTTTTTTGTTTGTTTTTTTTTCCTCCTCTTTCCCCCAACTCTTTAGCAAATGTCAACACTGTTTCTGGGACGCAGATCAAGGACCAAGAGTGATTTGAGTATGAAGATGTATGAGGAGGAGATACAGGTATGTGGGCCTGAGTTGGAAATCTCAGCAAGTCTCTGCAGTGAGCAGAACGTTGCCTACAACAACAAACCATCCTTTCAAACACTGGAGGCCTTCTTCCTCCAAGACCCAGGCAGCCACGTGCTCTGTGAGAAGGGTGGGCAGTAGATGAAATGTACTTTAGATCGATCCCTTCTTGCACTCAGGGACTTTTGTAAACCACAGAGCATGTCAGAGCCTCCTCGGCGGGTTCAGTGCCCGGCTGTGCAGGTGTGTGTGAGCCGACTCCCAGGAACGGCATGCTCGGTGTGTGCAAAGACACTCTGGCTTGGCTGAGCTTACCTCAGCGAGGTGGATGTGTCTGCTGGGGCTACGAGCACATGCGTAGTGCGTTCCTGGGGCTTGGCTGCTGCACGCTAATTGGTTAAGGCACTGGAATGTGATTATGTTTGAGCTTGGGCGTGTCTGTCTGACACGGAAACCAAGTGTTCTCTTGGTTTTCCATCAGCATGGGAAACACTTAAATCAACTGCTTCTCTGGATTGTTTAGAGCATTCCAGCTAGTGCCCTTCATGGTCAGGAGCTTTATGCTATGGATTTGGTCACTGTAGTGCCTGCCAGACATTCACCTCCAGGTTGAAGGTCATGGGCTAATGTAATGATTAGTACTGAAAGAATTAATCTTGTAACCATTTGAATCTGTCCTTGGTCCCTTGGGCTGCTAGCTTGGGGATGAGTCTTCAGTCCCCCTAACAAAAATAAACATGTTATTTGCCATGGAGCTGGGTGGAAATCTGCAGAGCAGCTCCCTGCCTCTTTAGTTTGGTCTCTGATTCAGGGATGTAACATCTTGTAACACCCTGGGCTCTGCCCAGCCTTGCAAGCAACTCTGCAAATCCCAAACATCACGGGGACATCAATATTAGAGCCCTAGATGTTCAGGAGAGAGAGGGATGTTTCCTTGCCCAGGATTGTCAGTTCAGCCAACTGTAGCTAAGCTGTAGCTGGCCCTTCTTGCTTGGACCATGGGTGGCGCGCTCTCGGTGCGTCCATCGTGGCCACGCTGTAGTTATCCAGGTGGTTCCAGGAGGTTAGGCTATAGCCAGGGCTTTGGAAAGAGCCCCTCTGTGCCCGAGCAAACGTGCCCTCACACGGCAGAGCGGCCAAAGGCTCTGCCCTTCGGGGGACTGCTGGGGGGCTGCGAGGGCAGTGTGGGGCAGAGCCTGATCTCGCTGTGTTTCATCTCCTGTTGCAGGAGTGGTATGAGGAGCATTCCAGAAAAGAGGAATCTCAGACACCGTTGCAAGAGCCTGCATCTGCTTCCAACAGCTCTCTGAAGCCCCTGAGCCTCCGACAACGCTCCCAGACTGTCATTTAGGCCTAGCTAACGCAAGCCACCTTCTATGCAATAACCTAGAGTATTACTTCACAGCGTATATATTGGGATGATGTATATAGATCTGTTCAGTGTACTGTTCGGCTTTAGGGTTTAAATCTCTTCCCCTAGGCAATGAATTGCTGAAAAACCAGAGGCCCAGGGGACTCTGTGTAAGGCTGCTACGCACAGATTGAGCACGATGCCCGTGCTCAGCACAGAGTGAACATCTCGGACAGAACAGAGCCCTTCTCCCTCTGAGCCGCTTCCCAGGCTCGAGTCTGCTGTTTATCTTACCACTAACAGACCTTGGGGAAAGGGATGTGTAATCCATTAACAGCAGGAAATGCTTAACATTAAAACTTTTGCCCTTTTTGAAGATCTCTTTTGCTTAAAGGGTACCGTTAACCTAGGAATAAAAGATCAAGGAGTGAGGTTTTGTTTCTTCTCCACCTTCCTTATGCAAAGAAAGGGACGGTGGGGTGAAATTTCAGCACTTTTGGAAGAGCAGTCTGCCTTTCCCCTCCTTTTTGGCACACCTAGATGCACTCCCTGTAGTAGATCCAGCTCTGATTATTGCATTTAGCTGTCGCCAAGCAGTTCTGTGGCAGTTGGAGACAGAACTGAGGGCCAGCATCTTGTCATCTTACAACCATAGGTGGGACAGGAGCTTGGGGAGACAAACTCTGTCTCTGCTGTAGCTATGCAGTATCTGCATCGTTGCTGGTTAGTTCTGCCTGTGGCACTGCCCGGGACTGGGGTCGCCTCTGTAAACCCCAAAGCTCCTGTCTGTGCTCAGCGAGAGGGTGACGGTGGCTGCTGACCTCTGCCACTTGGCCACGTGCTCTCTAAATGGCAAACCTCTAGCTGGTCCTTAGCTCAGATAGATGACTAAGAGGAAGAAATGGAAGGGTTTACAGCTCCAAGTGACTTATTTCTGCCTGGCTCTGGGTTAAGGAGAGCTTATGGGCATCAAACAGCACTGCTGGTTAGTCCTCAGCCAGGTCATTGCTTTGTTTATGCAGGTGAGCGAGTCCCAGCGCAGCAGCGTTGCTCCTCCCTTGCTCTGACTCTTGCAGAAATGTTCCTCAGGCTAGCAAATGCTGAGTCAGATCTTAGGAAGATCCACTGAAAAGCTTTACTGTTTCCCTGAATTTTGGATGCAGGAGGAATGTGGAAGACGACGATTCTTCTCATCCGTCTGTTTTTCTGCAGCTGGCAAGGAGGCTGCCAGACCTGGTCACTGAGGGATGGGAAGGAAGGGGAAGAGGGATCCCTTCCCAGCCCTGCCACATTTATTCTGTGACCACGTCAGGTTGCATCATCACTTGTGTTTCATTGCCCGCAACATGATGGGAACTTGCCTCTGTAAGTCCCCTTTTTTTCCCCGTCAGCACAGAAAGTGCTGAGGGCTGGAAGTATCCGTCGACTGGGAGGCTCCGCTCACCTCTTGCTGTTTGATCTTTTCTCAGGTTCAGACTAAGAGTAGAGCTTGCTGTGGAGGATTTCTCCCTTCCTCCAGGTGGATCAGGCAGTAGGAGATCTGTGTGCCCGTTCCCCTTGTCCCACATACCTTTTTTTTCCTTGGTAGCCTCACCACGTGGCACCAGGACAGCGGGAGAGGACTGGTCCTACCTGGGCAGCTCAGGAGCATTTCCTGGGTGGCTGAGACTTTCAAAAGTAGGCGAGACAGAGCTGCTTCTGAAAACCTCTCCCTCCAAAGCACGGTGGGAACATTTGGGCTATGGGATGGAAAGAGTGGGTGAGCAGCTTTCCGGGCAGCACACGCACCAGCGTCTGCTCTCAACCCTTGCCAAAATTCCCTGGGTGCCTCAGGGCAACTCTTTGTTTCCTTTCTGAGTACTGCAGGTATGAAACTACTTCTGAGCTGAACCGTGAAGGACCTTAAAGGGCTGTTTTCCAAACCATAAATTCGACCACAAATTAATGAGCAGTGCAGTTGTTGCTCCTGCAGTTGCTCTGCATGGAGTCGCAGCCTGGGAGATTTATCCAGATTAGTCCTGGGGCTGGAGGAGATGTTGTTTATTCTGTTTTAAGTTGTGGGCAGGATGAATGAGCATTGTGAAGGTTAGGGCGAAAAAAATGCGGCTGTGTTTTAAACTCCGCATTCCCCTACAGCCTGTTTCTCCTCGCAGTGACTTTTTTGGGGGGGTGTTTTCTGGGTGTGAAAGGTGCTACAGCTTTAAGCTATATTGAGAGGGGCACTAACCTGCTTCACATGCAGTAACGGGGCTCTCGTGTCACAGAGACGGGAATGCTTGGACTGGGGTTCAGGGCTCGGGTGCTGCTGCCGTGGTTTTGTGCTGAGGTGTTGATCTGCCCCCATGTACACACTGTATTATTTTTGTAAAACCAAGGAGGGTCGCAGAAGTTTACTTCTTCCATACGACTTTGGAAGGAAACAAAGTTTGAGTACGGGGCATCCCCTTCTATTTATCCTCCTCTCCCCCACCTGACACACAGACTAATGACAGAGACAATCATTTTGTAGGGAGCAAGGGAGGAAGCGCTGCAGGATTTTGTATGCTGGCGTTTTGTTTATAAAATAATTTTATGGACATGTCTGTAAAATGTTCTCTAGATTTTTTTCAAGCACACTAATAAAAAGCATCCTCGGCTTTGTAAAGGCAGTGGCTTCCTTTCCTCCTTCCCGGGTTATTCCAGACGCGGGGCTTGGCCGCAGCTGAAGCATTTCCACAGGTTCTGAAGAGGAGCGGTGCCCGCCCTCCTTCTCCAGTGGCAACTGCTTGCGTGGGCATATTTTGCACGCGTGCCCTGCTGAGCTGCTCTGAATTCTTGTTCCTGGACACTGCAAAGCCCAGCTTCCCTTCTGCCCTGCCCCCTGCCACCTCTTTGCCTAAATGTTAAGGTAATGCTTTCAAACTTACGATTTTTACAGCTGGTAGATGCACTGTTTAAGGATGGAAGGGTTTTTCTGACCCCGTACCTCTGTATTGGTACGTTGGCAGCGGTTTTGATTGCTTTAGCCCTGCTGCGTGTAAGAAGTGGGGCTGGTCTCCCCGGACAATTCCTGCAGCTGCTGGTAACTTGTGAGCAGGTTCAGGGCAGAGCCAACAGCCGCAGGCACAGGGAGCGTTATTTTTTGTGAAAGCCCGGATCTGGTTAGAAAAAGGAGAAATGATCCAGGCCTAGGAGGCTGCGGGCTCCCCTAGAAGGGAGCAGGAACAAGTTTGGCGGTTGTGCTTCTTGCAAAACAGCTCCCCTCTCTTCCCGCAGAGCAGAAATGGGGTTGTCTGGCTGTAATGGCGGTTGCCCTGCAGACCCTCTGACGGGGAGCAGAAGCACCAGCCCCCCCTCTCCGCTTCCCCTGGGACCGCGCACTGCCCCGCCGGTATCCCCATCCCGCGGGAGCCGAGTGACACCCCAGGCGTGCCTGCAGCTCGCAGCCCGTGCCGTGACGCTGCAGTTAAATAAATGGCAAATAAACGGCCGAGTCAGGCGCATGTGACTGCTGTTGAGAAATCAACTGCTGGTGAACCTGGAGGAAACAGCTTCCCCGAGCTGCCGGGGAAAACCGCTCTGCGAGGCTGAGGGTGTCAGCCCCCCCAGGCCCCTCTGCTGCCACTGGCTCAGCTTCAGGCGTTCCCTGTCCCCCTCCAAAGGCACCGTGCTGGGGCAGGGTTGTGTCACGCTATGCATAGAGCAGGAGAAAACACCCTCCCAGCAAACAACACAAGTCAAAGTTGGGTTTTTTTATTGCCCTTTTTTTTTTTTTTTACAGTGCCTAAACCTAGTCTTGCTGGAGGCTAACACTGTGTGGAAACCTCCAAGTCCTTTCCTACAGCTCTATCCACCCGAGGAGGAGGAAAAAAGTAGGATCTGAAACTCAAGTTGAAAAACATAGCTTAAAAAAGCAGGGGAAACCAGCCTCCCTTGGTTTGTTGGGTTTTTTTTTTCATCCAGCTTTGCTTGCATTAAAACCAAGCACTGCCCTGGAGCTTTGTCTCACCTTAAACCCGTCTCGCTTTGCCCCAGCTGCTATTTCAAACCCGCAGCGTGAACACGTCACGTCCTTTGCAATGACAAACTTGTGCTCGCACTTTCAGAGAGTTACCCCCCGTAGCACGCCTGCCCTAGCCCTGTCCCAGAACAACCAGGATGAAGACAGGAAGGGGAAAGTAAAGTGGCTGAAGAGGTAAAACCTCTCCTGTTGTGACCCTGAGCTGGAGCTGCCCTCTCCTCTGCCCCTGCCACCGGGACCAGAGGAAGCCGAGGTCTTAACCTCGCTCCTGCTCAGAGCCACTTTGAGTTAAACAAGATTAAACAGAGCAGGGAGAGGACGTAACTAATGACTAACAGCTCCTTTTCCTTTCCCGAAGCACAAACAACCCACCCCCCTTCGGAAAGCGAAGGCCGAGGGCTGGGCTGGCACGTGATGCCTCCAGCATGTGGTGGCAGCAGCATGGTTGGGGTCGAGGTGTCCCTGTCCCCCTGGCAGGGACAGGGAGAGGGGACAGCGAGGCCCCGATCTGGCGGGGAGGCAGAGCGAGAGCCAGGGCTGGATGCGCATCTCCTGCCGGCGGTGGGGCCGGTCAGATGGCGGAGAGACGGATCACCCTGAACTCGGTCAGCAGGGCCACGCAGAGGAAGGCCAGGTAGTAGAGGATGAGGCAGACGCCGTACACCTTGCCCAGCTGGAAGCACTGCGCTGGCACCGACACGAAGGAGAAGACCAAGCTCAGCCCCAGGGCCCCGGCGAGGATCCAGACGAGGAGGCTGTCGGGCTCCAGCTGCCGGAGAGATGGGGAGCGATGCGGGGTGACGCCGGGGTCCTGCTGCCGACCCGAGCCGTGCCACCGTGCTGCTGCAGCCTTACCTTCACCACCAGCTGGCTGCTGGTCATCTGCAGCAGGCAGCCGAGCCCCACGCCGACCAGGATGTCTGGGGCACGTTCAGGATGGACACACAGCGCAGGGGACCTCGGGGGAGCGATGGAGCCAGCCACGTCCCTCCCGCCCCAGGGAGGGGGGACAGAACTGGCCCCCTCCTCCTCCTCCCTGCCTGCGCCCCGTGGCTGCGGGCTAGCCCGGAGCGTTGTCCATCTGTGGTGAATACAGCCTGGAGCACTTGGGGAGGAGAGGCTTCAGCCTGGTCTGGGGACCACACAAAGCCTCCCGGAGGGTGGCACAGGGCACAGCCTCTTCCTCCCCTTTGGCAGATCCCAAATCTGCCAGGCTCCAGCCCAAGCCCCCACCCCGCTGGGGGTGGGACAGCGGTGGGGACGGGGGCAGGGGGATGCTGGCTCCATCCCTGCAGCTCCTGTGGGTCACAAATACCACGCCAGTCCCCCCCCACGCGGTGCGGGCACTGGGGAGGTTGCCAGTATCCCAGGGGTGCTGGGACGGATCCTGCCCAGCTCCTTCCCAGGGGTTCCCCAGGAGCAGGGGCTCTCCCTGGGCTGCAGGAGGGAAACTGAGGCAGCCCCTGCCCCAAGTACCACCACCACCTCCCCCCGGCACCCAAAGGATACTGAAGATGATGCCCCCGAAGCAGGCCGAGAAGGCCATGCGGGGGTAGCCCTGCCGTGCCATGGTGAGGTCAGAGAAGGTGTCTGCAGAGGGAGAAGGGGAGACCTTGGAGGATGCCAGGAGGAGGGGTGCGCCCGGGGCGGCACTGGGGTGCAGCAGAGCCCTCACCGCCGATGCTGTTGCCCCAGGCCAGCAGCGTCAAGCCCAGCACGGTGTTGCTCAGCTGGAAGATGACGCCTAGGGTCCGGAGGATGTTCACCAGCTCCGTGGCTGCGGCGTTGATCCACATGGCACTGGCCAAAAACCCAAGGAAGGCAAATACCTGCCGGGCAGAGGGGTAAGCTGGTCCCTGGGTGGGTCCCACAGGACCCTGCACACCTCTAGCCAGCCATGTCCCTCCTGGGGACGTTGGAGACCGGGAAGGAGGACCTGGCCTCTGCTCTGCCCCCAGGACCCTCAGCCCAGTCTGCAGAGGGCTGGACTGGTCCCCGGTGGGCGTTCAGGGCTGGGGGGCACCTTACGCAGTGGTACTTGGGTGGCTCCTCGTTGCTTGTGGTGAGGAAGGTGATGAGGGCCAGGACAAAGCCGACCAGTGTGACCAGTGCCCAGACTGGGAAGATGCCCTGGATCTGGTACAGCCCGTCTGCACGTGGTGGAGAGAGGGGGCATCAGAGCGGCCCCGCAGGCACCACGTGGGCTGGGGCAGGATGCCACCAGGCTCATGGTATGAGGTAAAGCCCTGTCCCCTAAAGCCACCTCTACCCAAAGCCCTCATGGGGCTGCTCCCCTCTGTGCCTCAGTTTCCCCAGGCAGGCCAGGCCTCCCTCATTTTTCCCCCAGCACCTGGATGCTGGGGGGCCCATAACCCCCATCCCTGGGGGGAAGACGGAGCCCTCCAGCTGCAAACCAGCCCCCCCAGCTTGGCTCTTTACTGGTCCATCCTCCCCTCCCCAGATGGGGTGCCAGCTCCAAAAGGCTCCTGTGGTCCCCAGGGCTTTGGTGGCCATCTCGGTCCCATCCCCTCCTGGGTGCCCAGGGCTCTTACAGGCGCCAGACTTCAGGGTGAGGACACAGAGCAGGGGGCTGGTGAGGATGTGCAGGCAGTTGAGGGGTCTCTTCCAGTTCAGGTCGTCCTTGTCGGGGTCCACGACGGGAACGGTGAGCAGCAGCACCAGCTCCACGGGCACCTGGGAGGAGCAGCCATGAGCAGGGAGGGGGGACCCCCAAGACAGGACACCCCGGTAGGTGCCCCATGACCCTTGTGCCACCGTCCCCATGCAAAGCCCAGGGGTGACACAGCCCCAGGGGCCAGCAGGGAGGGGGATGCCCCGTGTGGGGGCTCCTCTGGCTCGTGCCCCCCACCCCTCACCTTGAAGACCTTGAAGAGCCGCCAGTACCAGGGCTTCCTCCTCCACTTGCGGTAGTCCAAGGGGCTGAGGGCAGTGGTGAGGATGCGCAGGGAGGTCTCCCGGGAGGGGAGCAGGGGCTGGTACTCCTCGCCTGTGAGGGACCGCCGTGGCTGAGCGGGGCGGGGGGCTCCCCAGCTTCCCCCAAGCCCCCCAGCTCCCCCCCCCCCCCGGCCCTTCCAGCATGGGGCTGCAATCACCTGCATGGGGGTAGCACCCCTGCCCTGGGGTAGCACCCAGCCACAGCCACCCCGTGGGCTCGGTCACACCTACAGCAGCCTGGGGGTCCCTGGGACCCCCGATCACCCCCCAGGACAGAGCAGAGCCAGCCCCGAGCCCACCGGGAATGACGTACCGTAGTCCCCGCTGTTTGTGCCTGGCGACTCCTGCTCTTCAGCATCTGTCGGCATCTCTGGGGGGGGGAAGAGAGAAGGGCGGCGGTGGAGGGAGACCCTGGCACCCTGGGGGTCCCGTCGGCAGAGCTGGGCAGCCCTTACCTGGCTCCCAGGATCCGGGGGGGGCCAGCCCTTCCCCCCGCTGCCGCCGGTGAATCCAGGTGCAGAGCACCACGGTGAAGACGTAGAAGACATACAGCCCCAGGTAACCTGGGATGGGGGGAGCGGTTGGGGGTTACAGCACCCCAGGCTGCTCCCACCCCCCCTAGCCCCCCGTGGTGCTCACCTAGAGCCTCTCCCAGCGTGATCCTGCCAAAGTAGAGGACCATGAAGGTGAGAAAGACGGCCACCATGTAGAAGATGACATCCCTGAGGAAGGGCCTGGAGGCAGCCGTGAAGGGCTTGACCAGGGCAATGCCCCCGGCCACCACCGTGGTCACGAACACGCCGGCGCCTGCGAACGCGACGGGTCCCTCTCAGGGGGGAACATCCCACGGCCCCACAATGCCCCCCGAGCTGTCACCCCCCCCGAGCTGGCAGCCCCCAGGGGGGTCTCCTTACCAAAGACGGCCCCGATGGCCAGCCCTGCCGTCCGTGGGTCAGAGAAGGCCACCACGGCGCTGAAGACATCTGGTGCCCCATTGCCAAAGGCCAGGAAGGTGACACCATGGAGAGGGGGTGTCAAGGAAAAGACCTGGTGGCCTTCTCCCCACAGGGACATGGGGCACCTGCCTGCTCCGGCCACCACAGGGCTCCCTCCCGGTGCCAGCACGCCACCGCTCACCCCACCACCATCTCTGGCTCACGCTCCAAATCAGTTTCCCCTGGTAGGGTACCGAGGGTTTGCAGAAGTGGCCCCCATCATGCCACCTCCCCCGTCCCGTCCCTGCATCCCCCCTCCTCAGCCGAGGTCCCCCGCACCCAGAAGGATACTGCCACGTTGTGAGACAGCTTCAGGTTGGTGGAGATGGCCGATAAGTTGGGGCAGAAACTGGAAGGGCAGAGCAGGAGGTGGAGAGGGGTGACGGGGCTGCTCCGGGACCACGGGGCTCCCCACTCACCCCAGGGACTGTCCCCTCCTCTGCAGGGCTACTCACAACTTCTCTGCCGTCACACCGAGGATGATGAACAGGTACAGGAGCCAGAGAGCCTGCGGGGTCAGGGACGGCAGAGAGAGGGGTCGGTGGGGTCCCCACCCTGCGCCCCCGAAGCCGAGCATCCCTCAGCAATGCCACCCCCGCTCCCATCCTTACGTAGAGGGTGACGGCCAGGGGGAGCAGCCGGGGGGGGAAGACGCAGAAGACCCCTTCCAGGTAGTCGAGGAAGCCGCCGTCCAGCCGGCAGTCGGGGTTACTCCGGATGAAGCGGCACCACTCGGAGCTGTTGTGCTTCCGCACCTCCCAGCACTACGGGCAGAGCATGGGGTGCTCGGCCAGGCACCCCAAGTCCCATCCCCCCCCTCCCCCCCGAGCACCCACCACCCTCCAGCGAGGGCTGCCATCGGGCACCCTGCGGGTGACGCTGGGTTGCTTCCAGTAGCTCGCTGTCATCCCTGCCTCAGTTTCCCCATCTGTGCTACACGTGCGTGGGTCAAAGGCTGTGCTGGAGCCAGCGGGGGGGAGGGCGGGGGGGGTGAGCCCTTGTCCCCGTCCCAGTCCCCAGCAGCACAGGGTCCCCTGCCGCCCCCCACCCAGCCCCAGCCGTGGGAAGGCACCGGCCTGGCGAGCGGGGAGGTTTTCGAAAGGAGAAAACCGGCAGCGGAGGAAATCCCGGTGAGATCCCAGCTGCGATCGCTGGGGTGGGGGAAGCAGGGCCGGGCCGGGCCCCCTCATCCCTCCCGCCGCCCCCAAACCCCACCGCAGCCCCCGCACTCACGTCCAGGCCCCGGCCGTGGCTCAGAACATCTCCCCCGGGAGGGACCGTGCGCCCCAGGTCCAGCGGCAGCGGGGTCCCGGCTGGCTGCGCCCCGCTGTCCCCCGCCAGCACCCCGGCCAGGCTGAGTGCCCCGGCCGGCCCCATGGCACCCTGCCCCACGGCACCCTGCCCCACGGCGGAGGGGAGCGGGGGGGTCAGCCCCGGGGGGGGCACCTACCGCTAGCAGCGGCCCCCGGGGAGGGGGAACGGGGGCAGCTCCCGGGCCCCCATCCCGCAGCTCCCCCGGCAGGGCGGAGGAAGGAGAATTAAAAATAAATAATTAAAAGTAAAAATAATAATAAAGGTAAAGGTAAAAGGCACAGCGACCCGCGGTCAGGCTGAAAAACACGCTCCCACGCCACGTCCTCGCCGCGGGCCAGGGGGAGCTCAGCCCCGGGGCCGCTCCGCTCCGAGCGCCTGCGGAGCAAAGGGGGGGGGGGGGCAGTGCGGGCCACCCCACGCAGGACCAGGGGACACGCGGGGCACCCCCAAGCCAGGAAGGGGACAGGGAGACCCCGATGCGGGTGGGGATGGGGATCCCGGGGGGTGTGGGGAGGGGAGGGGGGTCCTGAGGCGGGGGATGCTCGGGGGATGCTGGGGGTACCCGGGGGACCCCACCCGCCCCGCGGACCCACCGTGGCTGCGCGGCCCCGCTGTTGTGCGCGGGCAGCTGATCCCCCCCCGCCCCCCCCGCGTCTTAAAGGGGCCGCCACCCTCCGCTCTTAAAGGGACAACGCCACTTTTTTACACGTGGCTGGCAGGGTGTCTGCCGCGGGGCGGGGGGAGTTGTCTCTGTCCCGTCCCCCCCCCCGCCCCATCCCCGCTGTCTGCCCTGTCCCTCCACATCCCGGTGCCCACGGACACCCACCCTGGGTGCTGCACCCACCTAGCCCCTGCTTGGGACAACCGTCTGAGACCGAGCAAGCTCATCGCAGGTGTGTCCGAGGATGTGCCTCGTTTGCCAGCACCGAGCACCGGGGCTGTGGTGCACAGAGCTGCACGGAGCTGCGCAGACCCCCGTGCCGGTGGTCCTGCGACCCCGCAGAGGGGCCTTTTGCTGCTGCTCGTGTCCCTCTCCGCACCGAGCTATCGCATGGCCGGTGTACCCTGCTCCAGGACACCCGGCCACCCCTGCCCCGTGCAAGCCCCCGTGCCGGGTTTTCGGGGGGTGGAGGTGACTGTCAGCGCGGCCCTAAGAGCCATACAGGATTGAAGGGTCCGTTTCCCGCCCTGGCCGGTTTCTCATCAAAGTCGCATGCTGTGCTTCCCTCCGGGCGGCCACAGAGAGGGGAGAGGAAGAAAAGTAAAGGCCCAAAGCCAGCACCCAGCTCAGGGTCTCCAACAGGAGCCCAGGGCCAGCCTGGCACCCAAAGGCCAGTGACACCCACTGGGTGCAAGCCCTGGCCCTGCCTGGGGCGTGGGGCGGAACCCCCAGGGACAGAGCTGCTTTCTGCTCAGCTGGGTTTCCTGGGTTTAGGCCAAATTTTGATGCTTGCCGCATGGCTCGGGTCCCTGCCCACGCAGGCGGTGGGCACACCATGCACCCGCTTTGGTTTGTGTGCCCACGTCTCGGTGCGTGGCCGGGGGTCCGGGTGGCTGGCGCGGTCTCGTACAGCGCCGAGCGTGGGAGCACTGGGCAGTACTGGAACTGGGAGCGGATGGGAGCTGGTGGGGCGTGCTGGGCCACGCCACGTGCCCGTGCATTGGGGTGCTGCCCTGCCCAGAATAGCTCCAGCCGTGTGCCACCTTTTCCGGCTCCGTGGCTGATCCAATAAAGGGCATTACCGGTCCCTACCCGCTGGGCACGGGGACGCGCCCCGGCACGGGGCCCCAGCAGCACCCCCACCCCGGCGGCTCCCGGCCCCCGAGCCCCTAGCGCTTGCTGGGCGTCCCGGTTCAGCGTGGGCTCCAGTGCTTTGGGGTAAAGCTCCGTCCCTCCACAGTGCTACCTGGTGCTCTGCCGTGGCATGGCATGAGTGTGCCGGGCCTCAGGCAGGCGGCTGCGGGGGTGCTCGGGGTAAAACCAAGTGGGGGGCTATATAGGGCCAGGCGATGGGGGCTTTATGCATCCCATGGTGTTTTCACCATTGCGGGTGGGGGGCTCTGAGCCCTCTGCCCCTGTCCCGCTGGGACACCCCGCACCTCAGGGGACTTTGCCCGCCGGAGGAGCGGGGAGGGCAGTAAACAGGCGCTGGCCGGGATTGCACAAGGCCGGGGCTGCGGCAGCGCCAGGGCCCGTGGGCCGGGCACCAACACCTCGCGTGTCACCCCCGGCCCGAAACCCCCGTGGGGCCCAGCCCCCCCCCCCCCCCCGCTGTCAGGCTCTCACTGAACTCATGGGCTGCACCGGCTGGGGTTGGCCCCCACGGGGGACACGCCGAAGGCCGGGTTCCCCACGGCGAGTGGGCCGCCCACGTGTGCTCCCCGATGGTGGGGCATGGCCGGGGCGTGGGGGGGGGGGCGTGAACCTGCGCGCATCTCCCGTGGGCGCGGGGCTGGGGGGCTGGGTGCACTGGGGGGGGGCAAGGGGGGAAGATGAGGGCACGGGAGGAGCGTGGATATGTGCGTGGGGGTTGAGTGGGCGGTTAGAACGGGGGGGGGGGGAGGACGAGGGGGTGTCCGTGCAGCGGGCTGCGGGCCCCCCCCCAAATCCCGCAGCGCAGGCGGGCGCTGCCGGGGGCGTGGCACGCGCCCCGCCCCGCCCCATCCCCGCCCCGCCCCTTGGCCCGGGCCCCGCCCCCGCCGCCGTCCCCGCCATGGCGGCGCTGCGGGCGCTGCTGGGGGCCGCGCTGGGGGCCGCGCTGGCCGCCGCCCTGCCCGGGGCAGCCCCCGCCGCCGCCCCGCCGCCCCGCAACGTCTCCGTGCTGCTGGAGCCCGGCTCGGCACGGCTCCGCGTCCTGCCCGGCCGCCACTCCGCCGCCGTCGCCTGGGCCAGCCTTGACGACCGTATCCCCACCGTCGGGTAGGGCCGGGCCGGGCTGCCCCGGGCGGGGGACGGGACGGGACGGGGGCTCACACGGAGCCGAGCGGGGATGGGGCGGCGGGGGTGGCCTCGGGGGAGGCGGTGGGGGCGGGGTGCCCCGTGCCACCCGTGTCCGTGTCCCACCCGTGTCCGTGTCCCACCCGTGTCCCCCCAGCTGGGCTTTCCTGGAGGTGACCACCAATGCCTCGTACAGCGACAGCCTGCAGGCCTACGCCGCTGGGCTCGCCGAGGCCGCCGTCTCCGAGCAGGTAAGGGGTGGCCCTTCTAAAACCGGGGTCCCGAGGGGCGCGACGCGGTCCCTCCCCTGTCCCCCGGGTGACCCCACCGCCGTGTCCCCCAGCTGATGTACATGCAGTGGATGAACACCATGGTGGGCTACTGCGGCCCCTTCAAGTACGAGAGCGAGTACTGCGAGAAGCTGCGGAGCTACCTGGAGGCCAACCTGGGCTGGATGGAGGAGCAGATGGGGAAGGGGGAGGACCCCGAGTACTGGCACCAGGTGAGGATGGGGTACCCCCACCCAGCGTGAACCCCCTACATCCCCCTGGGCTACCTGGGGCTTTAACCAAGAGGAGAGGCAGGGCAGCGAGGGGTGCCCGGGGTCCTGGCTGGGCTCCAGGCAGGATGATGGGGACGTGGCCACCGTGGATCCTCCTCCCCTGGGCGAGCAGAAGTGACTCATGACTTTCCCCCTGCCGCAGCCTCACGTGCCGCTGTTGGGGTGCACAGGGGGTGGCTCGGCACCCCCCCCAGCCACCGGTGCTGAGTCACGGCCCCACTGACAGCAGCGCTTCCCCCTGCGCCTCCTCCTGCCTCTGCAGCAGTGCCAGGACCCACCTGACCTGCTGCGTCCCTGGGGGGAAGCGTGGGGAGCCCGTAACCCCAAAATCCCTTGGCCTTCCTCCCCGCAGGAGCCGGGTGCCAGCTCTGTCCCCTGTTCCCGCAGGTGCGCCTGGCCCTGCTGCAGCTGAAGGGGCTGGAGGACAGCTACAACGGGCGCCTGGACTTCCCCCGGGGCAGGTTCACCCTGGCGCCCTTCGGATTCCTGTAAGCTCCTTCTCGGAGGGTTGGGGTGCTGCTGGAGGGGGCGTGGGGACGATCCCTGCATGTCCAGGGACACCCAATTCTGCTCCCAGTCCCCCTCACCCACCTCCTCTTGTCCTCGGCTGCTGGGCAGGATGGAGCCAAGGCAGGTTCTGCTCCTCCCCAGCACCGTGGGCTGGGTGGTGGGTCCCCCCAGGCCCGCTGCGGCCCCCTGCCTCAGTTTCCCCGCTGCTGTGCTCACCCTTCCCTCCCTGCTCAGGCTGCCAGGGTGCTGCTGGTACTGGTACCTGCACGGGGGTGGGATGGAGAAACACCCTCTGGCCCGGACAGAGAGACAGACAGAGCTCTGAGCCAGCTCAGCTCCTCGGCGGCTCAGTCCCCGCCTGATACCCCGTGTCTCGCTTCCCCCCAGCTTGCTGCAGTTGGGGGGTGACCTAGAGGACCTGGAGTCTGCCCTGAACCGCTCCTCCCCGCGCCGTGTCCTGGGCTCAGGCTCCTGCTCTGCCCTCCTCAAGCTGCTGCCGGACCATCAGGATCTCCTGGTCGCCCACGACACCTGGACCTCCTACCAGTCCATGCTGCGCGTCATCAAGAAGTACACGCTGCCCTTCCGTGCCTCGGCCGGCGGTGCGTAGGCTGGGCTGGGGGGGGCTGCATCTGACACCCCCGCTCTGATGCTCCCCTGCTTTTGCATCCTCCCCCTCCAGGCAACTCTCAGATCCCCGGCAGCGTCCAGGTGTTTTCCTCCTACCCCGGCACCATCTTCTCCGGGGATGACTTCTACATCCTCAGCAGCGGGTTGGTGAGTGGGGTCTGCTCCTTGGGGACCCCTCCCCAGCCCCGCTGCCCTCCCCATCGCTCCCCTCCCTGCAGGTAGCGCTGGAAACCACCATCGGGAACAACAACCCGGCACGGTGGAAGTACCTGGACCCGCGGGGCAGCGTCCTGGAGTGGCTGAGGAACATCGTGGCCAACCGCCTGGCCCGCAGCGGTCCCGAGTGGGCTGCCGTCTTCCGGCAGTTCAACAGCGGCACGTGAGGAGGGCGGGATGGGGCACGGGAAGGTGGGATCAGGTGGAGGGACGCTCCCTCCGGCAGCAGGGATGTCCCCAGGGAGAGGCTGGCTGCCGGAGGGATGCTTTCCCCGTTCTGTGCCAGGTACAACAACCAGTGGATGGTGGTGGACTACAACGTCTTCACGCCGGGGAGAGCGAGCCCGCCGCAGGGCCTGCTGACCGTGCTGGAGCAGATCCCGTGAGTGCCCCCGTTCCTCCCCGAGTGCCGGCTCCTGCGCTGAGCCACGGCAGAAGTGTTTCCCCTCCCGTCCTCGTGGGTTTGGGAAAGCCTTGAGGGTCCCGTCCACCCCGGCCCAATGCGTGAGAGTTGGGCGATGGGGGCGCAAGTGCAGGCAGCTGCCTGTGCTGCCGGCCTGCGGGTAAAGGCTCTCCGGGGATACGTGTCTGCAAGGGGATGGGCGCCCAGCACCCCGGGCTAGGGTGGGAACCCAGCGGCAGGGACCCCCACCGTGGCTTCCCCCTTCCCAGCACGTGTCCCCCCCCGATCCCCGCTCGATTTCTGCTCTGACCGATGCTCTTTTCCCCGGCACAGGGGCTTGGTGGTGGTGGCCGATCAGACGGAGCTGCTGTACCAACAGGGCTACTGGGCCAGCTACAACCTGCCGTGAGCTCCCACCGGCCTCATCCCACCCCACCGATGCCCCACGCAGGGGGGGCAGCCGACGCTGGCCTTGCCCCCTGCCGTTGGGTGCTGACTTGCTGGGTTCACCCCCCCACCCCAGGTACTTCGAGGAGATCTTCAACGCCAGCGGGATCCCGGAGCTGGTGAAGAAGTACGGCGACTGGTTCACCTACGACAAGAACCCGCGTGCCCAGATCTTCCGCCGGAACCAGACGCTGGTCCGTGACCTGGACTCCATGGTCCGCCTGATGAGGTGGGTCCTGGGGACCCCCCCAAACCTGGGTGTCCCCCGCACCCTCCGGAAGGATTTGCAGCCTTTGGGGATGATTTTTTCCATCCTTACAAATTTATGAATTTCACCACGACTCGCTCTTGGCCGCTTTGCAGGTCCAACAACTACCTGCGGGACCCGCTGTCGCGATGCAGGGGCTGCGACCCCCCCCAGAACGCGGAGAACGCCATCTCCGCCCGCTCCGACCTCAACCCCCCCAACGGCACCTACCCCTTCCCCGCCCTGCGCCAGCGCTGCCATGGCGGCACGGACATGAAGGTGGGGGAGCTGGGGCGGCCCCGGGGGCGGGGCTGGGGGAGCTGGAGGTCCCTTCTTTGGGGTACACCCGGCTTCGACAACTCCCCCCGGGCTGCCTGTGTTGACTTGCACCCCTGTTTTTTTCTCTCCCCCCTCCCTCCCCGGCACCAGGTGACCTCCTCGGGCATGGCCCCCACCTTCGGGCTGGTGGCCGCCAGCGGTCCCGCCTGGGACGACGTGCCCCCCTTCCGCTGGAGCACGTCCCCCTGCAGCACCCTGCTGCACATGGGCCACCCCGACCTCTGGACCTTCCCCCCCATCAAGGTCCGCTGGGACTGAGCGGGCGCTGCCGGGCTGAACCCGTCCGTCCATCCGTGGGCGTCTGTCCCGCGTGGGGACCCCTTCTGGGGGGGGGGGGCGTAAAGCTACCGGCTGTCCCCTATCCCCAGGGGACTGGCTTTGGGGGCGGGGGGGGTCCCCTGTACCCCCGGCTCTTTCTGCTTCTGCCTCTCGCTGCCGCACCCCCGTGGTGCTGGTTTGGCTGCGCAAGGGGCCCGGCCCCGGGAAGTTTCTCTGAGTGCGGACACCCGGTTTGGGGGGGCTCTGTCCAAAGAAAAGAAGGGGTCCTGGGAGGCTGGGGCTCGCCTGTGGGGCAGAGAGGAGGGGAGTGACCTGGTTTGGCTGTGACAAATAAAGCAGCCTGCGTGCAGCGGTGGTGGTGGCTGTGCTTTGCGCTCTGCCGAGATTCTCTGGTGTCTTATATAAGGGTTGGGCTCACGCAGCACTCTTCTCCCCTGGAATTAATGGGGTGCTCCCTGCTTCTTCGCTGCCTCCCGGCCCCTGTGGGAGGGTGTGCTGCCAGCCAGGCCGGGCTCTTTTGGGGTGCAGGCTGTTAAGGTTTCTTTTGCTGCCGCATCAGGCTGGGTACCCAGTGTGGGGCAGCGCTGCTGAAACGGGGCAGCCTGGGGTGTGGGCTGGAGGGGGGCGGGGGGTCCCACCACTCGCCCCCCAAAACAGGGTGACCATCCTTGTGCCTTTTGTCTTCCCCTCCTCTGCCACCTGTGTGCCCCCCCCCCCCCCAGCCCCGAAACCCCCGTTGCAAAATCCTCTTACCGCAGCTCCCTTGATCCGCTCTGCCTCGTTAGGAATAACGAGGTCATTACTGAGGGATTAATGAGCTGGCGCTCGGCAGCGCTTTGAAGGTGCCAGGTTCCCACCGGGGAGCTGGGGGGCCACTGGGGCCCCTGCAGCTCCCCGGGGGCTGCGCAGGGCCTGGTTGCAGCAGGTCTGGGCTGTTGGGGTGCTGGCACCCCAAAAACTGGCATGGGTGCCCTGGAGAGGGCAGGGCGTCCAAAACCTGGGGGGGTGGGGGGGTTGCAGGTAAGGTGAGTGGGTGGCAGAGCCTGTGCCCGTGTCCCCTGGTGTCCCCATGGTGCGGGGGCTCCTGGGGCAGGGGGTGCTGCTTGGGGGGGGCTCTGTGCCTCAGTTTCCCTGGGTGGGAGGAGGTCACTGCCACCGAGCGATGCGGCAGTGCGGAGGGACGGGCGCGTTGGTGCCGAGGACGGGGCACGCTGGAAATGCAGCGGTGGCTGCGTTGCTGCTTCCCTCCCTTTTTTAATTTTCTTAAAAGCAGAAAACCAGCCAGAAGTGGTTAAACACCGCCCAGCTGCAGCGGCCCCTGGCTCAGGCCGCGTCACCCAGGGACCCTGGCCGGGGGATGTGACCCCCTGACAGCCTGGCATCGCCTTCCCAGGGCAGGGATGGAGCCAATGGGGAGGGGGCTACGGGGGGGAAGGGACCCTCGAGCACCTCAGGGCTGAGCTGCAACGTGGTGTCCTCGCCGGGGGGGTCCCCAGCCTCCTCCCTGTGAGTGGCGGGGGGGGGTCCTTGCCCCTCTTCCCTAGTGCCTGTCCCCAGGGCCCATCCCCGGCCCGGCCCCAGGGAAGCACTTGCAGCCCCTCTGCCCGCTGCGGGATGGGGGGGTCGATCCGATCCGTGGGCCCTCAGGGGAGCTGGAGCTTGTGTGCCTCCCCCTGACTTGGTGCCCCCGTTCGAGAAATCCTCATCATCCCCCACATTTCCGGTCCCCAATGTCCCAAAAGCGGTGTGGCTCAGTGCAGAGCGCCTGTTGTCTCTGCAGGCAGCGCTGTGCCTCTGCTGACCCTGCTGCTGTTCACTCTGAAGCCTAATGATGATGTCAGCACCAGGGGGGTTAGTTAATTCCTTGCCGCCAAAGGCCAGCTCCATCGGGGACAGGGCTGCCCTGGAGGCCACTCCCCGCTCGGTGCCTGTCACCAGGGGTGCTCTCAGGGGGGGCTTCGCAGCACCGTTTGGGTCAGGGGGCTGAAATCCTGTATTCCAGGGTCTACTTCACTGCTGTCTGCCTGGCAGTGGGGCAGAGCCGGGAGGATTTGGGGGGTCCCCGGTGCACCCCATTTGGCTGTGTCGTGCATGTGCCAGCTCGTGTGCAGTGGCCCCCCCTTGGGACTCCCGTGGAGCCACCAGGCAGGACGGGACTGACCTTGTGCCAAAGCGCCTCCGCTTTCCGAGCCTCTGGCTGGAGGGATAAGAAATCCTCTGTCTGTGGGCGAGGAGCGGAGCCAGGGTCGGACCTTCCTCCAGATCCCACCCTCCTCCTCCTCCTCCTTGCCTGCTGGGGACAGAGCCAGCTCCTCTGTGCAAAGGTAGGGCATGGGCTGGGGGGACTGTTACCCCGGGGGGGTGTCAGTAGTGCTGGGGTGACAAGAAGGGGTCCCGGGCTGTCCCGGAGGCACGAAGAGGGGGGTTCTGCCTGCTTTGCCTGGGGACCCCGGGTGCTGCTGGAGCTCAGGCCTCGGCCAGGCTCTGGCTGGGTCCCTCCGGGCAGCCCCACCGCCAAGGGATGTGCACCTGCGCAAGCTGCGCGGGGACCGAGCCCCCCACCCAGACCCCTCCTGCCTGCGGGGTGCCCGGCTTGGCCAGCGCCGGGAGCTGGGGGGGGGCTCGTCCCGGGGGACTGAGCCCCACTGGGGACATACGGCTCAGAGGGGGGCCCGGGGCTGCCGCAGGGTGGGGGGGCTTGGCAGGGTGGGTGTAGGGGTGCGATGGCTGGTTTGGAAGCAATGGGGGTGTCTCAGCTGCCCGCCGGGGATCTGGGGTGGGCAGGCCGCCCTCGCTACACCGGGGGTCCGGGTCAAGTGGGCAAAGTCATCAGATCCGGGGCGTATCTCTAGCTGGACCCGAGAACAGCCGGTGCTTGTGCCTGGCTGGCGGGGGCAAACCCTTAGGGACCCCCAAAGCCATTTGGGAGCTGCCTCTCCGCATCCCCGCGCACACAGAGGCCTCTGGGATTTGGCTGCCACGGCTGTCCCCGCTCGGGGCACCGGCACCGTGCCCGGGACGTGGCTGGGTGCTTTCGGCATGGCTCCAGCCCTGCGCTCGGGCGGAAAAACCCGACCGGGGCGCAGCGAGGCTGGCTGCCTGCCTGGCGCTGAGCAAACAGCCGGGACAGGGCAATGTTTAACCCCTGCCCCTTGCCCCGCTGCTTGGCTGGACACGGGGACTTGGGGACGCCGGCACAGCCCCTCTGACGTCACCTGTCCCTCTGACGTCACCTGTCCCTCCTCCGTCCTCCAAACTCCGCTACAGCTGCAGGCGAGGAGCTGGGGACGCGCAGCGAGACCCCGCGGGACACCGGGTAATCCCCACCGTGGGGTGGCCCTGGCTCGGCTAGGGGACAGGATGGGGAGGGGGGCACTGGGGGACACCAGGGGCTCGGGGACCTGGAGGACGGAGGATGGGGTGACCCAGCTCATCCTGGGGCTCTGGCAGGGAGGGCCCATTGCTGTGCCCCAGGGCTCGGTGCTGCTGCATCCCGGAGCCAGGAGGGGACACTGGGGACAGCCCTGTCCCTCTGGAGGGGCCCCTGCACCCTGTACCGAGCCTGGGATGGGCAGCAGGGCCACGGGGGAAGACTCCGTGGGGAGCAGCCGGTGTGTCCCCCTCCTCTCCCTGGCAGAGCGTCCATCACCGGGGCGATGGCAGCGCAGCCCTGCGGGGGCGAGAAGCCCTTCCACATCATCTCGCCCGTCCTGGAGAGCCTGCCCCTGTCCAAGGCGGCGGGCACCAAGGTCTACATGAAGCTGGAAAACGTCCAGCCCACGGGCTCCTTCAAGATCCGGGGCATTGGCCACCACTGCCAGGAGGTGAGCACCGGCACGGCGTGAGCAGGACGCTGCCCGCGCCTTTATGGGGGGCACGGCGAGGGGGGGACACAGCCATCCCCGTCCCTCCTTCCCTCCTGCCTTTCAGGCTGCCAAGGAGGGCTGCCGCCACTTCGTTTGCTCCTCAGGTAATTGGGCCCTGAGCTGGGGCGGGGGGGAGTGGGGGAATGCTCATGAGTAACGTGGGGGGTGCAGGTGGGGTCGAGCCCTGCCTGACCCCCGCTTTCTGCAGGGGGGAACGCGGGTCTGGCGGCAGCGTATGTGGCCAAGAAGCTGGGGCTGCCGATCACCGTCGTGGTCCCCAGCACCACCGGCCCCGCCACCGTGCGCAAGCTGGAGGAGCTGGGGGCGGAGGTGGAGGTGTCCGGCCAGGTACCCCCGCGGCAGCCCCCTAAAACTGGGGTCGGGGGGGGGGATCAGAAGGGGCTGCTCTGCGATACCGGGGATGTGCGCGGCAAATCCCATCCTGAAACATCCCCCTCCTGCATCACCCGCACCCCGGCATCGCAGCAGGGTCACCCTGGGGACCCCCACCTCAGCACAGCGCCCTGCGTGGGTTTCTGGTGTCCCCGAGCCCCACGGTGGCGATGGACCCATCTCTGGGGCACAAGGGCTGGATGTGGCCCTGCTGAGCCCCCCCATTGCCCCCCCCCCAGGTGTGGGATGAAGCCAACAGGAGAGCCCTGGAGCTGGCAGAGACCGAGGGCTGGGTCCTCATCCACCCCTTCGACCACCCCCTGGTGTGGTGAGTGCTGCCAGGGCTCAGCTCCTGCCCCCCCATCCCCATCCCTAGGTCTGGGCTGGCTTGGGGTGCCCCTGGGCTGCATCGTCTGCCCCCCCTCAACCCCGCAGGCAGGGTCATGCAAGCCTGGTCCAGGAGCTGAAGGACTCACTGGAGACCAAACCAGACGCCATCCTGCTGGCGGTGGGTGGCGGGGGGCTGCTGGCGGGCGTCGTGGCCGGCCTGCGCCAGGTGGGCTGGCAGGACATCCCCATCATCGCCGCCGAGACCTGGGGAGCTCACAGCTTCCATGCGGCGCTGACGGCCGGCCGGCTCGTCTCCCTGCCGGACATCACCAGGTGAGCAGGGCTTTGCTGGAGCGGCCATACCTGCAACGAGTTGGCAGGTCTCAGCCCAGCTCGCTGAAGGGTCCCGGGACCACCCTGACCGCTTTCCTCCCCTCCTGTCCCAGCGTGGCCAAGTGCCTGGGAGCCAAGATGGTGGCAGCGCGGGCGCTGGAGTGCGCCCAGGAGTGCCAGGTCATCTCCCAGGTGGTGGAGGACTCGGAGGCCGTGCGAGCCGTGGAGCAGTTCCTGGGTGAGCAGGGGCCAGCTGGGCATGGCAGGGGTGACGGGGACACCGCCGGGTCCTGGGACTGACCTGGGCCATGCCGGAGTCAGGGTGCTGGGGGGACCCTGGCTCCGCGGGGGCGGCTCAGGGCGCTCCCCCGCTCTCGTCCCTGCAGACGACGAGAGGATGCTGGTGCAGCCGGCGTGCGGGGCCGCCCTGGCCCTGCTCTACACGGGGCGGCTGCAGCGGCTGCAGCGTGAGGGGCGGCTGCGGACCCCGCTCGCCTCCGTGGTGGTGGTGGTGTGCGGGGGTAGCGGCATCCAGGTGGCCCAGCTGCGGGCCCTGAAGAGCCAGCTGGGGCTAGAGCAATGCCCACCCTGAGGAGGGGGACGTGACGCAGCCCCGCCAGCACCCTCTGCTCCCTTTCCTTCCAAAATAACTGAAATAAAGCCCCGCTGCCCGGGGGACGCGGGGCCGGGCTCCTCCCGCAGCCTCTGCCCCAGCACACAGCATCCATGTGGGGATGGGGAAACTGAGGCACGCGGGGCGGACGAAACCCGGGCTCGCGCTGCAGGCAGGGATGGAGCCGGGACCCTGCCCGTGCGATGGCGGGGCTGGGGTACGCGCACATCCTGCTCTGCACCTCGGACGCGCCAGCCATCCTCCTTCACGTCCCCCAACCCTCCGTCCCCCTTCCCCACCTCCCCTGCTGCTCCCCAGGCTGTCTGGACTGCAGCTCCCCGCCTCAATTAGCAAGCGCTCCCTCTCTGACTAATTACTTTGCTACTGTCTTTATGCATTATTATTCTAATGATTATTAATTATTACAATCTTCTCCCATTCCTGCCGCGCTGTCTGCGGTCAGAAGAGAACAACACGCGCAGACCCGCTTGTTACAGTGATTTATTGGCGGAGCTCCCTGGCCACGTTTAACACCCGTGGGCTCTGAGGTGCACTGACACACGCGCGCGCGTGTGTGTGTGTGTGTCCCATCCCGGAGCCCCTGTGATCCCCCTTTTTCCCTCACCCCACTGTTTTTCCCATTCCCCCCTTTCCTCCCAGCTTCCCTGCTCTCCCCCATTCCCACTCTCTAGTGCTTTTAGCCCTTTGCTACTGCACCTCTCAGGGGCTTTTGTGTCCCCCCAAAGCCACTTCCCTCTCCTTCCTGCTGTCCCCAGGCAATGGGGGGTCTTGCTCCCGCTGGGGCTCCCCGACCCCCACTGCTCCCCGATTCCCCCGCTGAGCCCGTGCCCCAGGCATCACCCGGTGATGTCGGGCAGGGGGACGAGCCCCTTCCTGCCCCAAAACCCTTCTCAGCCTCCTTCTTCGGAGCAGAGGGGGCTCAGCCCCAGGACCAGCTCAGCACCCGGATCACAGGCATCCCTCAGGACCCCTTTTCCCTGGCCAGGCGCCTGCCCCGGGACCCGGCTGCCAGCCCCGCAGAAACGCCCTCCCCACCTCCAGTCCTTTTCCTCTCTCCCCCAGTACGTCCCACCGGCCAGGCCAGACCCCCCCAGATGTTTCTTGGAGGCCAAACCCCCATAAATCAAAACTCTGCCACTCCATCGTGGGCAATATCTTATGTAAAAAGGTGTTTCCAGGGAGCACCGAAGGCTGGAGAATCCTATTACGAGGCACACTATTAATTATAAGGAGTCAGCCCAGCCTACTCCAGCCATTTTTTATCCCAGGTCCAAAACCTGATTACTTTCCACCTTCTGCAGACCTTCCCCTTCTGGAAAAAAAAAAAAAAAAAAAAAGGAAAAAGGTCAGGGGGAAAAAAAAGCAAAAAAAAGCAAAAAAAAAAAGCATTGATGTTTGCCCAACTGCTTTTGAAAAGAAGTTTATTTCCAGGGCTGATGCTGCTCTGCTGGGGCCTGGGGGCCGCCGGGAGCTCGCGGTGCTGTTCCCCCAGCACAGCCCCACGGGGTTTATTGCTGGTGGTGACGAGGGCACGAGCACGGGGCTTGGGGGGGCTCCCCTGAGCACCCCAACAGGGAGCTCTGCACCCTCCTTGCTTTGGCGGGGGAGCGCTCGGGCTTTGGGTGCTAGCTGGGGGGAATTGGGCTTTGGATGTCCCTGGCAGGGATACGGGGGTGCAGGTTATCTGGGGGGACACCCCACTGGGGTTGGGCATGGCCCCAGCCGGTGGAGGGTCACCCATGGTCACCATGAAGCTGGGGGCAGGCGTGAACCCTGGGTGCTGGTGCCATGCCGGGGTGACGGGGACCCTGGCTGTGGCGGGGACCCCGGTCTCAGTTGTGGTGCTGTACCCCGACCCTGGCTGCGATGGGGACCCCAGCCCTGTGGTTAAGGGCTGGGATAACCGCCGGGTCCCTGCCAGGCCAGGTCTGTGTGCCATGGCCTGTCCCCAGCCGCTGGGCTTTCCCCAGCCACCGCGTCCTCCCGCCGGCGCCAAGCGGCACGTGGGTGTTTGTGGGGACAGGCAAGCCCAGGGCAGCAGCAGCCCCCGGCCGGGGAATCGGGGGGAGGTTTGGCTCCTGCACCCAGCTCCCTGCCAGCAAGTGCCTGCTCGGGTGGCTGCTCCCGCTGCGCCCCGTCCTCCTGCACGGAGCCCCCCAGCCCCTGCACGGGAGGTGGCAGCTTGGAGCATGAGCCATCACCCAAAATCCCTCCTGCAGCCTGTCCCCACTGGGGACATGGTGCCTCAGCAGTCTGCAAACAGCCCTCAGCTGTATGCCTTGGGTTCAGTAATAATGATAATAATAATAATAATAATAACAACAGCAGCAGAGAGCATTCACCCAGTGAATGACCTTGTGCTCCATTTTATAAGCCCTAAAATGATGCTGGGAGGGAGTTTTTGAACAACACGTTACCCTCTCCTTATAAAAAGCACCTGATAACCCTGACAGCCTGGAAGGGGTGGAGCAGGATTGGCTGGCTGCGCCCCTGCCTCAGTTTCCCCACCTGTTAAAAGGGGGACAAGGGGCTTTGCTTGGTGGGTGATGAGAGTTCAGTGTCTTTGTAATGGCCCTGGCTGAGGGAGCCCCCGGGGCTCAGCCCGGCTTGTTTGCCATCCCATTATTAATGCCAGTAATGGTACAGGAAGGATAAATTCCACCACTTGGCTGAACAGAGAAAATATGCAGAGAAGTGGCTTGCTTTTCATAAATCATTGGTGCTCTGTGCTACAACCAAGCCAGGACTTAAAATTCAGGTCAGGAGAGAGGGACTCTCGTAAGCCAGCAAGGGAAGGTAATTTATTCTGTTTATATCTTTTTACTGCAAGACAAGGTGTGTGGGGGGGAAATTTGCCATGATTTTGCATTTTAAATATTAGTTCAGAGCTGCAGCCTGCCTTGGACTTTATTTATTTGTGTCTCAGAAAACAAGAGAGGGAAAGCGGGGGGGGTGGACTGGGGTGCTTGGGGGGGGTACCCCCCCCACCTGCCCTTGGTGCCACCCTGGGGCAGATGGGGCAAAAGTTGTTGGTGGCATTCATGGCCCCCCCCTTGGTGTGTCCCCCTCCAGCAGCCCTGCCGACCCCCCGGCATTCCTGTGGCTCCCCTGTGGGGATGCTCTGCCAGCAGCATTGGGGGTGCCTTTGGGGGTGCCCTGGGGGGGTTTGGGGGGTACACACAATACCTTCCCCCCCAGAGGAAAAAATAATGCACTGGCCTGTCTGTGGGGGGAAGGTGCTGAGCTGGGCAATGTGCCCCCCCCGCCCAGTGCTGGAGAGCCAGGGTGATGGGGGGTCTGGGGGGGCCTGGGGTACCCCGAGTGGGTGATGCAGCCCTGGATGCAGCAGCATCACCTTGTACAGGGGCTGTGGCACCCATCCCACCCAGGGGACCGATGGGCACTGTCCCCCAGACCCCACGCAGGTGTATAGGGCAGGGGGGGAGCAGGGCAGCCCCGCCAGCATCTCTTGTGGTCTTGTCTTAAAAAAATAAATAAAAAAAAATAAAAATGAAAGGGACCAGGTGACCGAACAGTAGGTAACTAAAAGGTTTTTTATTCACATTGAACAACAAGAGCCATTCACACTAACAGCCTCCGCAAGAGGCAGCGGGGACAGGAAACCCACGACGCTTTCAGAAAACAACTTTTTTCTTTCCTTTTCCATTCTCCTTCCTTTTTTTTTTTTTTCCCCCCTCTATCCTTTTGCCCCCCTCCCTGGTGCCACCCCCTCCCCGCCTTCAAAATAGAAAAATTCGGAGCCTCCGATGACTAAAGTACAATAAATAATCAGTAAACACAAAAACATACTTTATTTGTTTCTCCTTTATACAAAATAAAGAAACTAGAAGCAAAAACTATAATACATCCTCAAATTGGCGGAGCCTCCGGGAAACGTTGGGGTGGGACTCGGTGTCGAGGCTCGGGTTTAATTTCTGCTGTTGTGGTGGTCGGGTTGGTTTTGTTCTGGGTTTTATTTTGTTTACTGGTTGGGGGTTTTTTTGTTGTGTTTTTCCTGTTTCTGCCTCTTTCTAATGTCTTTTCCACCGTGTGGGAGCCCAATCTCAGCCAGTCACTGGGGCAGCCCTGGGCCCGGCCCCTCACCCCCCCCACCCCCTCCTGCTACCCATCACCAAAAACCGGGTCCAAACCCACCTTCTCCTTAGGGATAAAATGGGAAAAACAAAAACAAGGGCGCAGGAGGGGCCGGAGGGGGGGGGGTTATTCCTGCTATTCCCCATTTCCCCCCCCCCCCATGATGTGGTAGGGGATAATTAAAAAGGATGCTAATTAGCAGGGGGGAGCCCTGCCCCAGCCCCCCCTCTCCCCAGGCGCTGCTGGGGTGGTGGGACCTGTGTCCAGGCGAGTTCAGCTTTGGTCCGAGAGGCGGTGGTCCCGATGCCGGCGGGGGGGTTCTTCGGGGCTGGGCACCATTCATTTCCCCCCCCCCCCAACTGTTGGGGGGAAGGTGCCAGGAGGGGGAGGTAGCGGGGTGGCCCCAAGGTCCCGGCGGGGGTGGGGGGGGCTGTCTGCAGTGATGGGGGGCACGCAGGGATGCGTTTTGGCATCGGAGCAGGGGTCTTTATCCGGCGATGGTGACGTGATGCGTCCAGGGCGGGGGGAGAGGGGGGGGACACGCGTGGGCTGGGGGAACGTGGGGGTCTTTTCCCCCTCCACGCGCGCACGCGTGCCCGCACCAGGCCTACCACACCGCCGCCTCGCTGAGCTCCGGGTTGGGGTGCGAGAGAGCCCCGCTGTAGCCGCTATTGCTGGACATGGAGAAGGGCGGGCTGGGCCCCCCGCTGAAGACCTCCCCCGGGATGGGGTGCAGCGAACCGGTCATCCCCGGCTCGGGGCTGGGGGTGTCGGGATGCGAGATCATATCCGTGTACCTTTGGTTTTCTGAGGAGTGGTGTCCGCTTAGGGGGGGCTCCAAGGGTCCCAGGGGTGTGGAGCCGGGTCCTGAGTTCTGAAGGTAGCTGGAATCGGCCGGGGACTGGGCTTGGGAGGGCGGCCCGTGGGGGAAAAAGTCATAGTTGCCTCCCGGTCCGTAGTAGTCACCTTGGTAATCTGCGGGAGGTGGGAGAAAAGGATGGAGCTGGTCACCCAGGGCCAAAAACCTTCCAAAATCCCACCGTGCCCCATACCCAGCCCTGCCTTCTCCCCTGGATCAGCGTGGCCACCCCCTCCAAAATACCCTGCTGGCTCCTGGGGTGCGGGGCCCAAAGCGCCAGCTGCAAATTTGAGCCCAGAGCGAGAAATAAGCCTGTCCTAAGGGCTGCAGCGCTCATCGCCCTCTCCCTGCCTGGCCTGGAGGGAGGGGGCATAGGAGGGCAAGGAGCTCGGGGCTGGGGGGGTGAGGGTGGGCTCAGTTTAATGCTTAGATAACGGGGGGAAAATATATGTACATATAAAGGGAATGGGGAAAAGTATATAGAAAGTGAATGGGGAAAAATATATATAAAGGGAATAGGGGAAAAATATATGAAGGGAATGGGGAAAATATATATATAATGGGGAAAAAATATATATAATGGGGAAAAAATATATATGGTTAGCAGCCCGGAAGGGATCTAGAAACTAACTGCAGGGCAGCAAGGGGTGCCTGGAAAGCCCCTCATCGGAGGGGAGACTTTGAAAATGCAGCTTATGGGGGGGGGGCGGGCAGGGAGCAGGGGGAGAGGGGAGGTGGCGGGGCCGCCCCGCTGCGCCCATCCCGTCCCGTCGGGGCGGCGGGGGCGGGGGGGGCCGGCGGCAGTGACCTTCCATATGCTGCGGGCCCGGGAGGTAATTGGAACAAATGCGGCCTGAAAGGGGCACAAAGCCCCGCAGCTGGGGCTTTGTTCGGGGAGAGGGGCCGCCGCCGCCACAATGCCCGGCCGGGGAGGGGGGCGTGGGCGTGAGTGTGCGTGGACGTGTCTGCGTGTGCATAGACGTGTGCGCATACGGTGCCGTGCGTGTGCACGGCGGGGTGCGTGTGTGTGTGTGCGTGTGAGCACGCGTGTGGACGTGGGGATGCGCCGGCGTGCGCTGGCGTGTGCATTGCACGGCCGTGCGTGTGCACGCGCGTGGGTACGCACAGCGGGGTGGGTGCGTGCACAGGTGCCTCGGCGTGCGTGGGGCGGGCCGGGATGGTGCGGCGGCCGCGGGTGCGTGCCCCTCATCGTCCCCTCGGGGCCCCGGGTGGCTCCGCTCCCCGTGGAGGGGGGGGTCGGGGAGGGGGACAGAGAGCGGGGGGGAAGGGGCGAAGGAAAAACGCAAGGAGAAGCGGGACGGGGAGGAACAAAGGGGAAGGGGAAGAGGGGGGGAAGGACGGGGGGGGGTGGCCGGGGCAGGGTCCCCGCGGACGGTCCCTCACCTCCGTAGTACGTGTAGGGCGTCGAGCCGAGCATCTCGGACTCGTCGAGGCGGCCGCCGAGGGGCCGCATCCTGCGCGGGCTGCGGAAGAAGGCGTGCCGGCGGGCACCCAGCGCGCTCAGCTGCTTCATCCGCCGCTCCTTGGACCGGCGGTTCTGGAACCAGACCTGCGGCCGGGCCGGCGTCAGCGCCCACCGGGGATTGGGGTACCGGGGACCCCTCTGGGTTGGGGACCGCCCCGCACCCCAAGTTTGGCCGGGGGTTACTGGGGAAAGGGATGGAAATCTTGCACCCGCCTGGGAGGGGATGGGTTTTCCCACCTTTGGGTGGTTTTTAAGGATTCCCCCTCCTGCTGCCAATAGCCCCAAAAGGTACACGGGGGGGGGGGCACGCACACCCGAAATAAGAAGGTTTATTAAAATCCTGGCTCCCTGGCTTCATCCCCCTCTGCGCATCCTCAGCCTACGTGTCCCTACCAGGGAGAGGGCAGCCAGAGGATATGGGAGGAATCATTTTCCCTTATAGGGGGGAAAAGAAGGGAGGAAAAGAGAGAAGGAAAAGTGGGGGAGGAACTCCGGATTGTGGCAGACATAGGCAGAAAGTGGGGAGCAGGGAGATGAGCACCTGCTGCGGCAGGCAGGGAGTCAGAGGAAAAGCCGGCCGGTGAGGATGGAGATAAAAGGGACGGGGAAGACGCGGCTGCCTCTCTACGGGGCATCGCCTCATCTGAACCACACGGCTTCAGCCCGTGCACGCCTGTCCCCCGGCCTGGTGGGGTGTCCAGATTATTGCCCCACTCCCCCCTCCACCCCGTGTCTCCCAGGGACGGGGCAGCTCGGGGAACCAGCACATCACACTCCTCCGGGACTACTCCTGCTCCCCTCTGCCGGGAGCCGGGAATCACAGCTCTGTTACCGGCAAAGCCAGAGAGTCCTCCCCTATTAATGCCTCTATTAAAGCCCATTAATCCCTACATTTCCGCAGGGATTTTCTTCACGGAGGCAGTGTGGTAAGAAAGTGCCGGGCTGCCTGCAGAGACCAATGGCTTCTCCTTGCTTTCACAAGGCCGGAGCATCCATCTCCCCGGCACCCCGGGGGATCCTGCTCAGCCCCGGGGGAAGCTGTGCCGCTGGCTTGGCGAGCGGCAGCGGAGGAGCCCAGCTGGCTCACGTTTTGGGGCTGTTTTCCATCTCTTCCCATGGGGTTGGTGTATTAAAGCAGGGGGTGGGGGATCCCCGCTAACCCACGGGAGCGTGGGGTGGGCGCAGGGCTGGGCCTGGGGTGACACTGGCAGGGGACAGATGGGGTTTGCCTGTCCCTGCTTCCCCAGCTCATGGGACCAGCCTCAGTGTCCCAAACCCTTCCCAGCACCTGGGGGAAGATGCTCATGGCCTTGGACTGTCTGGGCTCCCACCAGCACCCCTTCTCCTTCCCTTCCCATGTGGGTCCTTTCCCTGTCTCTGCTCCTGTGAAGTTCTGATGTCACAGGAACCTCGGTCTGTGGCAGGAATGACATCACACTTTTGGGTGGGGGAGGGCTGTGGCGGGGCAGGGGGGCGAGCTGGGGTGATGGGCTGGGGCTGCCCTACCTGGATGACTCTCATGTTGAGGCCGGTCTCCTGGGCCAGCTGCTCTCGGATGTGACGGGTGGGTTTGGGGGTGGCGGCGAAGGCAGCTTTGAGGGTCTCCAGCTGCTTGGCTTTAATGGTGGTGCGGGGCCCCCTCCGCTTGGTGCCCGAGTTCTGCTCCTCGTTCTCGTTGTTGGTGGTCTCCTTGTCCGAGGAGGTCGAGTTGTCCGTCTCCTTGGTGTCGTCCTGCATGGGGTCCTGGAGATCCGGGGACAAACTCCTGTCTGTACATGAGGACACTGTAGAGGAGACCCAGAGAGGAAAGGGGGTGGGGGGCGGGTGACTTAGGGGAGAGATCAACCCCCCCTCTCCTCTGTCCTCCCCGGCCCACCCAGCCCAGCTGCTTTCCAAGAGAGGGTTTGGGGGTGCTGGAGAGCAGCGAGGGGTGCAGATCACCTCTGCCTCCCTGGTACCCCTAAAGCATCATCCCCCCAACATCACGCACAGCTCCAGGCAAGCGCCGCCCGATCTGGCCCTGCGCACTGTGTCATGCCGGCTGGGGGGAGCTGGGGAGGGGGCGATCCCCCAGGCCCACCGCAGCCCCCAGTGCTCCCCCTCTCCCCTCCTGTGGCTTTCACGCCGGGAAACGGGATGGACCGCTGGGAAAAATGCAACCGGTCCCTGTCGGGGTCTGGGGGGGGTCCTCCAGTCATTGCCTTGAGCCTGGCTCACACACCCCCCAGCCAACCCCTCCCACGGGGACCCTGATGCCAGCACCCCCCCAAGGCCAAGCTCTACTCGCCTCGCTCACAGCAGCGGCCCCACTGACTGGCGTGGCAGGATCCGGCCCCGGGTGCTGGACGGAGAGAGAGCCCACGGAAGGGGGTGAGCACAGGCGCCTGGCATGGCTGGGACAGCAGGAGTGGGCCTGATCCTGCTGTCCTGACGCAGAGACAGCTTCCAAGGAAGTCAAATGGGAGCTTTGCCTCTGGGTGAAAGGAGGCGAAGGATCAGGCCCACGGCGCGGGGGGACCGGGCATACTCGCGGGGGGGGCTCCGGGGTGTGGGGGGGCTCCGGGGCGTTGGATCCCGCTTCCCCACCACCCCACATCCCCGCTGCCGTAGGGGCCGTGTGCGGGGTGGGAGCCGGGGGACGGGGGAGCGATGCTGAGGGGCTGCACCTCGGCCGCCGCTCATCCCACGCATGTCCGCATCCCGCGTGGGGGGTCACAGAAGCTTCCCCCCGGTTCGAAGGCTTTCACTTCAAATCTCTCCCTCCCCCCGCGGATTAATGGGGGGGTGTGTGGGGGGGTGGGGGGTGTCGGGCTGGCTGCGGAGTGCAGCCCCTCACCCCGTAAAGCGAAACCTCCTTCCCGGCCCGGCGGGAGGTACCGGCAGCACCACGGCGGCTGCCCGGAGCGGTCGGGTGCTGCCTGCTCCTGCCTGTACGAGCGGCAGGGATGCGTCCCCGGGCGATGCGGCGGGCTGAGCCGCTCGTACCTGAGTTGAGGCTGCTTTCCTTCAAAGTGGGAGAGTTCAAATAATCCTCTTTGCAAACAAATTTGTTTTCGTCTATGATATAGAGTTCCTCGCCCGTGGAGAGCTGCTTGTTGCAGACCATGCAGGTGAAACAGTTCAGGTGAAAGACTTTATTCCGGGCTTTCCGGACGAGGTCGCTGGGGGAGATGCCTTGGGAGCAGCCGGCGCATTTGGTACCAAACCTCCTGGAGAGGGGGAGAAAGGCGAGAGCTGGGATCGGTGATGGGCTGCGGGGCCGGGGGGGGGGTGTGTTTATACCCATCCCCCCTTCTCAAAATCCCACTGCGGGATCCGTCAGCGTCTCTCGCTGGGAGATTTGGGGGGGGAACAGGCGATTCGCACCCCCTGTTCCTTTGAGGAGAGGAGGAGGAGAGCCTTCATCCCCGCGCAGGGTGGGCTGCGGAGGGAGCTCAGGTTTGGGGTGTCCCCACCGGAGGGACACACACACACACACACACACACACGGGTATCCTAGACCGGATTTGGCCCCAGGAGGGCCGGAGGGGAGGGGAGGGCGGCGGGGGTTCCCCTCGGCGCTCCGCGGGGGTGGATTTCGTTTCAGCCGGTGCCTCCCGGGCAGGGAACGGGGGGGATGCTCGGCTCCGCCCGGTGCCGGCCTGAAAATCCCGGGCAGAAAACGGGGCTAATTACGGCCAGAGCGACGGAAAAAGGGAGCAGCGGGTGCGGGGGACACTGCGCACCCAGAACAACAACGGGCGGCGGGGAAGGGAGCTCCGTTCCCCGAAGCATCCCGGGGTCCCCAGCCCGGCGCCGGCACTGTCCCGCTCTCCCGGGGAGGATTTTTCCTGGTCGGGAAGACCGCTTTGGAAATCTCCTATTTTCCTTCCCTTCACTGGAGGCAGAGCGGTTTTGTTTTTTTTTTTCCTCAGGAGATGCCTTTTTTTTTTTTTTAAATAAAATTCCAGGGAATCCGAATCGGCTGGAAATTATCTTCCGCAAGCGGAAGGAAAAAAAACAAACCAAAAAACCAAAACCCAAAACCCAACAACCCTCCACACACACACACACAAAAACCAACCCACAAAAATCCACAAAAAAAAAAAATCCAAACAAAAAACTCAAAACCCCAAACCGCCTCAAACCCCAAAAGGAACAAACCCCCCTCAAACACACAAAAAAGATGCCCCTAAAGCCCGGGAGCGGGGCTGCCGCTGCCAGGTCCCCGGGGGAACCGGGGGCTGCCAGGCCCCGGGGTGCCTACGCAGGGTCCCCCGTTTTTCCCCTCCGGTCGCGGCACAACTTCTGCCTCCCTCGCTGCTCCCCGTGACGTTGATGTAGTGGGAGCATTAGGAGTCATAAGTCATCGCCCCCCCCTTCCCATCCCGGCCCCTAATTTCCTCAGCGGCACCTTATCGCAGTCATTAGGGGCGTTTAAGGAGCTGCGGAGCGCGGGGCCCCGCCGGAGCGGGGCGGGGGAGGCGAGGTTTTGGCCACCGTCTTCACCAGGGCCTGTGGTCCCGGGAGGGGGCGAGGAGCTCCAGGCCGGACCCCGGAGCGGGGGGACGCACGGCTGCCGCCGCCATGGGCCTGCCGCGACGGGGCGGGCGGTGGCACCGGCGGAGCGGGGCCCGGTGCTGGTGAAGGCAAGGTCATGGGGAGACTGGGGGGGTGCACGGCCTCGCCGCCCCCACCTCGGGCTGCAGCAGCCGCCGGCCCCCCGCCCCCCCCCCCCCCCACCGGGGCTCCCTCGGCCCGGGGAGCTGCTTCCCCTCCTGAGCGGTGGGGCAGGCTCGGTGCGGATGCCCGGCAGAGAGGGATGGGCGGAGAAGCGGGGAGCCCCCCAGGCTCCCCCTAAAGCTCCCGGGGAGGCATCGGGAGCCGGACGCGGTGTGAACCTCCGCACCCTCTCGTCCCCTTTTGCAGGGTTCTGGGGGGGGACTCACCTGAAAAAGTCATTTTTGCAGTAGAGTTTGCCTTCCCTGGAGAAGCATTTCTCGGTCAGGTTGCACTTGCACTCGCAGCACTGGACGCATTTGATGTGCCATGCCCTGTCCAAGACGTTCAGCAGGAACCGGTCCAAAATCGGCCTCTCGCAGCCCGCACAATGCACCATCATAACCTCCGCCGGGGGATGGAGACGCGCAAACGAGAAGTCAGCCCCGCGCCGACACACGGCGGCGGCTCAAAAATTCAGGAAAAAAAAATTAAAATAAAATAAAAAAAAGGGAATAACGAAAAATTCAGGGGAGGGAAGCGGAGCGGCTGTCAAGTTCTTCCCCCTCTTCTCTCCGGAGCCTCGGCGGCGGGAGGGAAAAAACGATGCCCAAAAAAAAAAAAAAAAATCCAAACCACCCCCGAGAAATAACAATAATAATAATAAAAAACCCCCAAATCCACCCCCCGGTCCCTCCGGAGCGCCCCGGGAGCCGGCGGAGCGGCGGCCGCGCTGCTGGCGGGCTCTGCGGCAGCGGGCGCGGCGGGAGGGGTGCATGAACCCCCCCCCTGCAGCCGGCAGCCCCGGTGCCTCGCTGTGCTCCGCCGCCGCCGCGCCGCCACTCTCATGCTGTCCCCATCGCCAGCTTTGTCCCCCGCCTTAGTAATTCGCGCATCCTTATTCAGATTTAGTGACGTAGAGGCCCGCGTCGCCCCGGCTGCGGCCAATGGAAGGGCGGTAACCATGGCAACCTCTTAATTTATAGCATATCTAAATTGGCTCCAGCCTTGTGCTTGGCACAGAGGGAAAAAAACAACGCGCCTCTATTGTTGAGGGTGGCTTGTACCTGTGCCGCCAAGTGAGTATGCACCTGGCTGGGGGGCCGGGGGGGGGCACGCTGCAAAACCCCTCTTTTCCCACCAATTCTCCTTTTATTTTTATTTATTTCTTTTAAAGGAATGCTGCGGGAGGGTTTTGGGGGGGTCCCGAGTTGGGCTGGGGGAGAGCATCACCTGGTTTTGGGGTTGGTTTAGGGTTTTTTGCATAAGGGGGAGAGATGCTTTTGTCTGGAAGAGCAACAAGCGGGAAAAGGGGGGGGGGGAATTTTGAGGGGGGGGGAAGGAGGAGGGGGCTGGGGGCGCGGGGAGGGCCGGCTCCTCCGCGCAGCGTGGCGGGATGAAAAGTTCCCCCGGCGGCGCGCAGCGCGGAGGTATGCGGCCCCCCCGGGCCCCCCGCCACCCCCGGCCTTTGTCCCACGGGCCCGCCGCCTTCCCGCCCCTGCCCCGCTCCGCGCTCCGTGTAAGTCGCTGGCAACCCCCGGGGGGAAAGGGGCCGGGGGAGGGCGGCGGGCGCTGCCCCCTCGGACAGTGGTTTGTGGTTTGTTTGGGTTTTTTCTCTTTAATTCCAGGTGCGGCGGAGCTGTAAATCGCCGGCTGGCCGTGCGGGAGGGGACGGAGTGCAGGATTGGACCCGGCGCTCGGGGGTTGGGGCGGGGGGGAGAATTGGGGCGGGGGGGGGGGAGGTTATTCTGTCTGGGGCCGGGGGGGGCCGCTGCCCCAGCCCGGAGCTCCCAGCCGGAGCGGCGGGGTCGGTGTGTCGGGCGGCCCCGCCGTCTCTCCCTCCGTTTTCCCGGGATTTGGGGAGGGGACGGGGCAGCCCTGGGGTCCGGCCGTGCGGGGAGGAGGAGGAAGGCGTCAGGGCAGGTGAAGGCCAGCCCTCCTCTCCCCTTCCGCGCCTGTTTCTCCTGCCAAAATCTCTAAATTTATATATTTTTTTTTTTCCGGGGTAGAAGGGCTCTGCCAAAGCCCGCTCCGGCCCGGCAGCTGCGGAGCATCCCGCCGCCGCGGAACGTCCCGCCACCGGCTCCGCACCAGGGAGCGGAAACGCTGCCGGTAGCGGCCAAAAAAACCCCAAAACCCGCAGCGGCACAAGGGCATCGGCGGGGAAGTGGAGGCGGTTTTGTGTGTGCCCTTGGGTAGGGGTGTTTGTGGAAAGAGCGAGAATCGAAATAAGAAAAGACAGAGAGAAGAAACTACGAGAAGAGAGAGAGAAAGAAAAGAGAAATAAAGAGAGAAAGAACACTGAGGAAAAGAGAGAAAGCGTGTGAGAAAAAAAGAAACAGAAGGAAAAGGGAAAAGAAAGAAAGAAAGGAGAGAAAAAGGGAGTGAGGAAAAATAAATTAACGGAAATCAAAAAAAGGAAGGAAAGAAAGAGAGACAGAAGGAAAAAGGAAAAACGAAGAAAAAATAAGAGAAGAAAAAGAAGAAAAGAAAAAAGAAATAAATGAACGAAAGAAAAAATAAATAAAAAGAAAGAAGGCAAGAAATAAGACGGGGGAAAGGAAAAGAAGGGAAGAGTAAAAAAGGAACGAAGGAAAGAAAAAGAAATAATGGCGAGAATGGAAAAGAAAGGAAACGAAAAAGCGTGAAAGAAAAGCGGCAGATCGAGCGAGCAAGAAAGAGGAGGGAAAAGAAAGAAAACAAAGACAGAAGGAAAAAAGAAAGGGAAGCGAGAAGGAAAGGAATAAAAAGGGCAATAAATTAAAAAGGGCAGAAATGGGCAAGAAAGGCGAAGGCAAAGGAAGAAAGAGGAAGAAGGACCGTCGGCCGATCGTGGCCGCGCTCACGCCGAGGCTCTGCCCAAGTTTTTGGGGGCTCCTTCGGCTTTTCTGGGGCCATTTGGAGCCGCGGAGCGGGGCCCTGCCCGGCGGCCGAGTGGCTCCCGCTGCAGCACCCGAGGCACCGCTGCTGGGGGGGGGTGTGGGGTGGGGTGGGGTGGGGGGGGCCCGGGTAATTTCGGGGAAGGGGCCGAGGGAAGCACGGCAGCGGGGACGGGGCTGGGGGGGCCGCGGGAATCTCCCACCACGCCGGGCCGAGGAGAAAACCGGCGCAGGTTAAATACATACCCAACGATAGATTTAGGGAGGTACGCGTGTATATATATACGTTCACGGCTGTACGCGTGTGTGTAGATGGAAATATGTACGCACACGCGTATATGCGAACATCTATACACGCACACGCGTGTCCGTGTGCCCGTCCCGGCGGTGGAGCCCCGCTTGCAGACACCGCAGGATTTTTGTTCCCACGGAGAAACGCGGGCGCGGGTGGCGGCTCGGGCAGCCCCGCTAAGCACCAACCGCGGGGCCCGGCGGGGCAGGGAGCGGCGTGGGGCTGCGTGGGGCGACGCGGCGGGCTTGTGCGTGTGCCAGCGGCGGTCCCACGCTGTAACGGGGCTCATACAGATAATCATACGGATAATCTGGTTCATACGGATAATCCGTAACGCGCCAGCAAAAGGTGCGCGAGCGGCACTCGCGTTTGCTTGTGCCCACGCACACACGCTCCTCTCCCGCGGCCTTGCACACCCTCACAGCCCGGTCTCACGGCCTTGCACACCCCCGTGGTCCTCGCTACGGGTCGGTCGGTGATGGCCCAGCCTGCCCCGCCGCCGTGCCGGTACCCCCGCCGCGATGCCGCTCTGCAGCCGGTACCCGCAGCCGGGGACTCCCCCGCTGTCCCCTGCGGACCCGGCGGCGCTGGGACAGGGGCGGGGAAGCGATGCCGGGGGCTCGGCTGCCTTTTTCGTTTGAAAGTAAAGGAATAAATAAAGCCAAGGGGAAGGAGAGCAAACACCCCCCCACACCCCCCCGCCCACCCCATCAGCCACATTCCCCTATGGTAACAGATGGTAATTCAGGCCACATAACATCCGCCTATATGTAACTAATAAACCTATTGTGTTTTAACAGGGTAATGCACGGAGAAGCAGCGTCGCTTATACAAGATGTTGATGGAATTTAATATATATATATATATATATATATAAAAAATCCCCTTTCAAGAATAAAGTGTATCAACTTACAACACAACAGACGGCAGAGGGATAAGTGAAACAGACAAAAGACAAACAAGATAATAATCTGTTTCCAATCAGTTAAGCCCTGTAGAATTTGTAATACGCGGTTTGCATATTCCCCCTGTGTTTTGTAATTAATTATCTATCTGTTAGGATGCTCCGCCGCCGACTTTGTTGATATTTCCAACTATTTTTGGTTGTAGGCGGCGGTCGCGCCGGGAAGCGCGGAGAAGCGCGGAGGAGCGCGGAGCGGGGCCGGGCTCCGCGCTTCTGCCCGGCCCGGGGAAGTCGAGCCCGGGCGCGGTGGGAGGCGGCGGTTCCGCGCCTCTCCGCGCTCCTCCGCGGGGCTGCTGCCGGCGGGAGCGCTTTTTGGGGGCGGGCGAGGCTTCTCCTCCCCGCGTTCCCCTCCTTTCCCCTGGTAAGAGGGGGACGGTGCAGGTTTTAACATTAAACAAACCCAGCAAGCATCTCCTCGCCGGGCCATAGGCGTTTCTGAGTGACTGCGTTACAAATTGTAAATTTAAATAGCTCACAGGATTCATTACCTCCCGCGTCTGATTTCACCCAGCCGTGAAAAATTGTCCTGGTGTACCACTGAGAAAGGGTTTGCTGCAAAGAGCCACAGTCTAATCACCAGCTTTCTCTCTCCAACAAAAGTGTAATTATTTTGTTTTGGGTGTAAATATAACCCACGGTACAAAAAAAAAAAAAAAAAAAGAAAAAAAAAAAGAAAAAAGATAAACCTCCAGCAGCGTCTGAATGCATTACAGGGCCGTTTAAAAAGATCCGTCCTAAATTAATACCAAGGTTAAAAGGGGAAGGCAGCTGGGACATGGAAATTTCCGTATTATGGGGGGGGCGAGGTGCGCGTGAGTGTGTCTGCGAGTGTGCGTGTGCGTGTTCACACCACCGGCAAACAATGCGGCCCCCGCGCACAAAGCGCCGCGGAGCCCCACGCAGCCCCCACGGTGCCACCCGGACCCCTCCGACCCACAGCTCCTTCTCTTCCCCCTCCGGCAAAGGGGGCTCCGAGGAAGGGCAGGGGTCCTTTAACCCTTCCCCCCCGGCGCTGGGGAGAGGGGATGCCCCAGCCCGGGTTGGGGTGGCTCTTTGCTCCCTGCGGGTGTTTTTGTAAACGGCGGGGGGGGGAAGCTGAAAAAAGGAAAACAAACAAACAAAAAACGCCCAACCCCACCGCGGCCCAAATACAAACGAAGAACAGTGGAGTTTTTATTTTTGTTGATCTCCCTTTTCTTATTTTTAACGAATTTATTTTTTCTTCCCTCCGAGCTCCAGCTCGGGGTTTCGGAGGAAGAAACGGCACAAAACGAAAGGCGATGCCGGAGCCGGCGGTAGGGTGAAGCCCCGGGAGAGGCTGAACGGCTGCGGGCTCGGTCGAAGCCGTTTAAAGAGAAAAAAACAAAACCATAAAAAAAAAAAAACAAACCGGGGGGGGGGGAGCGGGAGAAGAAATCCCAAACCAAACCAAACTGAAAACACAAAAAAAAAAAAAAACAAAACCAGGCGAGGGGCAGCGGGGCGGGTGCCGGCCGGTGGCCGCAGAGCTCAGCGGCCCGTCGGTGCGAGCCCGGGCGGGGAGAGCGGCCCCGCGGAGCGGAGCGCCCCGACTCCCCCGGGGTACCGCGGCGGGGCGGCCCCGGTTGGGGCTGTTGGAGCCCCGGAGCTAGCTGCTCCCGGTTTTGGGGGCAGCTAGTGCCGACCGAGGTGCTGCTTCTCCCACCTCCCCGCTCCCCTTTCCCAGCCGCGATTTCCCGGCACTTCACCGGCCGCTCCCCCCACCCTCCCCACAGCCCTTTTCATCAATTCCTTTCTTCTTTTTTTTTTTTTTTCCGTGGGCGGTGGTAATTGGCGAAGCTTTAATTGCACCCCCCGAGCCCCTCCTAGCACCGGCACGATCCCGGGGTCCCGTTCCCATGGCCCTGACGGTTCCCCGGGGCTAACCCGCCCCCGGCTCTCCCTCCCCGGGCTGAAGGCCCCGCTCTGCTCGGAGCTGGCCCGGAGCCCCGTGGCTGCCGCTCCCCACGATTCCGAATCGCGGGTGGGCAAAGCCTACAGCCAGGCTGTGTTGCAGCGTGTGTTGCAATAAATGAACCGGACACAGCTAAACCCAGAGCTTCGGAAACTTAGTGACTTGAGGGGGACGCGACGAACTCGCTCCAAATTTTCTCGGGTGATCCCCGGCCCGCTACAACCTCCCGTCGATGCGACCGCCCCCCCCGGAGGGGCTGCTCGGGCCGTTCCCACCCGCTCCCCCCCACCGCCTTCCCGCTAATGAGCGTGTGTGTTGACACGGCGAGGCGATGCCCCCGTTTGCCTTTGTTTGGGAGGTGTGAAAGAGGGAATCTGCATGAGAAAAGCCGGCGGCAACCGCGGAGCTCCGCATAGCAGCGGCGGGACGGAGCGAGCCGGTGCGTGGGGAGTCCGCCCTGGCGGGGCAGAAGCCCCCGGAGCGGGGGGAGAGGGGAGGGGGGGACACGGGACGGGGATGCGGGGGGGGGGGGGGCAGGGCTGAAGCCGGGGGTTGTGGTGCTGTTTGCAAGGCAGAGAGGGGAAGGGAGCTCGCCCCGGTGTTCCCGTCGGGGGTCGGGGCTGAGCTGGGCGTTGGTAGGGGTTTTACCCCCTGGGCACCCCCCGCACACGGGAGCCCCAAAGCTGGCGGGGCGCTGCGTGTCCCCGCCGGGCTGTGCCCCCCTGGCTCCCTCCTTGGATTTTCTTGGGAAATAGGGAGCGGGGAGCACACGGCCCGCACCTGCGGGCGGGATGAGGGGGCTGGATTACAGCGCTCCCACCTTCCTGCTAATGGCAACCTTGGGGCGACTCGGGGGGACACACAGGGGCGGGCTGAGAGCGCCCCAAAGCCACGCGTGTCATGGAGCCAAGGGGGCCAGTAAGGGCGGCGGGGGAAGCTCCGGTGGGGACGGCGGTTTGCCGGGGCTGGCGGCGGCGGAAAACGGAGCAGGGCCGCTGCTCTCTCGCTCCCACGTCCCGGGTGGGCGCGTAGCCCAGCTCCGGGACGGGTTTGACACCGATGCCTTCGGCAGGGCTGAGCCCCGGGATGGAGGAACCCCTGCCGGGATCCCCGACTCCGAGCCGCGCCGGGTCCCGCCGGGCCCCCCGAGCCCTGCCTGGCCCTGGCACCGCGGTGTCCCCCCGCCTCCGTGTCCCCCCATACCCCCCCCCGCCTCCCGTGTCCCACCCGTGTCCCGCCCCGCCGTGTCGCGCCCAGCCGGCGGCGCGGAGCTCTCCAGGGTGCTGAACCGCGCGGCCCCCAACGGGCGCGGCCCCGTCCCGCCGCCCCCGCCTCGCCCTGCGGGTACCGGGGCACCGTGCACGGCTGCCCCCCTCCACCCTTCCCCTCCTCCTTTATTTCGTTCGTTCTCTCTCGCTCGCTCGCTCTTCCCCTCTCTGTTTTTCTCCTTTTTTTTTTCTTTCTCTCCTTTTTTTTCCCTTCTTTTTCTCCTGTTCTTGTGTGGTTTTTTTTTTTTTTTTTTTTTTCCGCTCTGCTTTTCGCTTTTCCTTTCCTCCCCTGTTTTTCTCCTTTTCTCCTTTTCTCCTTTTCTTTCTTTCTTTCTTTCTTTCTTTCTTTCTTTCTTTCTTTCTTTCTTTCTTTCTTTCTTCCCCTTTGCAGCACTATTTCTCCTTTCCCCTCTCATTCACACACATTCAATACCGACATCTGTCTCTCTCTGTTTTTCTCTCCTTTCCCGTTTCTCTCCCTCCTCCCACAGAAAGCTGCGTTTGCCAGAAAGACTGGAAATTTTGCAAACACAACGATGTAATTAGCAGACACTCATCGGAGCCCCCCAACCTCCCCAGTTCTGTGCGAACATTAACTACCTAATGCTGACGGGAGCCGGGCTGCGCTGCCCGGGGACACCGCCAGCTCCAGGCACCGTCCCTGCGCGGGGGTAGGGACCAGCGGGATCTCAATGAAAAAAAATTTTTTTTTTCCACTCTTACAGCGGCTGCGATTAAAACCGAAACCCAGACTGCCGGTGCCTGCCCACCCCGAGACGTGGTAGCGCGGGGGGAAACCCCGCGGCTCGGTCCCACGCCCGCGGGGGGACCCAGGCGGCCGAGAAAAAGAAGTGGCGAACCCTGAGTGTCACGGAGAGGTGACACTCGGACACGTTCCACCTCTCCTCTTGCACAAACGCTCCTGCCCTTGCATGCACACACGCACCCCCCGCATCACCCCCCCACCCCCGGGACAGCGAACCGGCAGGACCACCGGCTCCTCCCCGGGACCACCTGGGTGGAGTCCCGGCCAGGGGCTTGCCTGGCTTCCCCTGCCCCGACACCCCGGTGAGGGGCCTGGGGTCTGCACGGCTCTTTGTCTGCTTCGCCCTCTCTTGCACACGCACGCACACACATCCTTTCCCTGCATACACCACCCAACCTGCACATTCCCTTCTGTTCCTTCATGCATGTCCACATATGTGCACACACCCTGCTCGTGCACACACCCTGCTCATGCACACCCCCCTCCATGTTTCACACCCAGACCCTCTTCCCCTACACCTCCACGGCTCAGAAACGCACCCCTTCCACATGTTACATGCACACACCAGCCAGCCTTAACACACACACACACATGTTCCCCCTGCAACACCCATCTTGGTGGCCCTGCCTTCTCTGACGTACCCAGGCTCTGTGGGAGCTGACACCATCCCTCAGCCCCATCTTTTTATACCAGGAGATGAGTCTTTTTCTCTCCGTGTAGGCCAGAAGAGAGAGCCCTTCCTGGGGTTGCCTTGGGGCCAGGAGTGGGGCTGAGTGTTTGGCCTAGGCTGCTCCAACGCCCGTTTCACAACCCAGGTGAGAAGCCAGGGGCAGAAGCACCTCATGCTGGGCAGGGATCTGAAAACACCTCCGTCGCCTCAGGGAAGGGGGAGGCTGCACATGGGACCTCTCTAACCTCATCAGCTGCCAAACGTGCAGTTCTGGTGAGTGTACTTGGACTGTCACCTGGGCACGTGGCCATGCTGCTTGCTTTCTCCTGCCTTTCCCTCTCCTCTGTCACCATTGGAAATGCACAACCTGCCTCTCTTAACCATGGTCAGGACCACAAAAGCAGGCCCACCTGCTCTGGGCAAGGTGGTCTCCCATCGGTACCTGGGTATCATGGGCTTCCCAAGGTGCCCGAGAGCCAAGATCTGGCAGCAGGGTACCGTGGGGGCTGTGAAGTGAGGTGGAGGGTTGAAAGGGGAAGCAGAGTCCCTGCAGGCTTGGGAAGCTGTTGGTTTCTTTCCATTTTTCTTTAAATGCTTCTGATTTTTTTTTTTTTTTTTTAGCAGGGCAAAACCCAGCGTGGGGGAACATAGGTTTAGCGTGTTCATTGGACACAACTTCTCACAGCTGGAGGTGGGAATGAACAAGGGCCAGCCTTGAAAGGGTTCCTCACCTCAGCCAGCGTGGGATCGAGCCCTGAGAAGGCACTGCAGGGCAGAGGCGCTCCCGAGGAGACCTCCCTCCACCCAGGCCTTGCTGCACTGTGTCCCGAAGCAGAGGCAGGCACCCCGTGGGCAGGGACGGCCTTAACCCTTGCAGCGCCTGGGAGGTGACAAAGTGCCCTTGTCCCCAGCACTGGGGCTGATTCGGGAATCAGGAGCATTCAAACAAGTGCAAGACTCGCTGGGCAGTGTTCTGCTTTATTGTGTTACTGTAAACAACTGATGTTTTGGGCAGCTTCCCTTGTGGGCTCCTGTGAGCTTGACAAGTAATTCAGGCAGGGAACATAGATGAGGCTGATGCAGTCTTGCTTTTTATGAAAAGATGACATATCTATATGTGTATATAGAAATGTGACGGTGTTGCACATGTATGCACACATATGCACGCCCTCACAAACTCCACAGGTCAAGGCAGGGGTGCAAACCTTCCCCTGACACCCCACGCCCTGCTCATGCAGCCCAGGGGGCTTGAGTCTGTATGCACACTCACGCACGCTCGCACGCGTGGCTTGTGGCGCAGAGGGAGCGGAGCTGGAGGTGTGAGCGTTTTCCTCCTGTGCCCTCACAATCCCAACCCAAGGCAGCAATTAAAGAGGCCATTTTCTCTTTGCAGAATCTGAACCTGATTCTGCACTTGAAAGCCAGGGGGGATTAAATCCGGCAGAGGCAGGCTCAGGTCTTTGGCTCGCAAATGCTTTGTGCAACTTCTCTGGACTTCAGCGGGGACAGCATGTGCAGAGCTGAGAGCAGCCCCTGGCCCCGGCTCTTAATTTCTTTGCACTGGTGCATGAGAGGAGATTAACAGAGAGAGCAGAAGGCTGCACCTCTGAACTCTTTGCTCACTCCTCACACAGCATCTTTCTTTGTTTTCCCTCGCATCCACATCTCTAACCCTGTGGAACCCAGGCTTTGGCTGGCTGCAAACTGCGGACATCAGTCCTGCGGTGGGCCTGGTATAATTTCTTTTTTTTTTTTTTTTTTTTTCCCCTCTCCTCCAGAAACATAAGAGATAAACACAATAATTTCAAAGAAGCGAAAGCTTCCCGCTGTAGAAACCAACAGGGACCTGCCGCGAAGTCCTGGTACGGTGTGTCACTGACACTGATTCAATCTGACACCTGGGTGTCTCCAAAGCCATCACATTGTGTGCTGCAAATGTATATTAACATTAGTATGCATTGGCACAATATGGATCCATTATTCCAAATGCTTATGAGAACTAGGTCCTCATAGGAGCAGCTGCTGCTTTTTAAGCCTCAGAGCATCAATAGATTCATAGATTTTAGGGCCAGAAGGGACCCCGACGATCATGTAGCCTGACCTCCCACGGAGCACGAGCCGTAGAGACTCGCCCGGTAATTTCTGCATCCTGCCCCACGACTTGTGGTTAAGCAGCAGCCTCCCCTGCGAAAGGCAGCCAGCCTCGGGATCCCTAGCGATGGAGAAGTTGGTGTCTCCCTCCGTAAATTTGTTCTCTTGTTTTATCACTCTCCTCGTTAATCATAAAGGGGCAATTTTTAATTGCAAGGCTCAGCTTGTGTAGATCCAGCTTCCCACCACTTGGTCCTCTTGGGTTCCTTCTTCTCCCATATCAGAAAAATGCCTTCCCCCTTTTGTTGAAGCAGTGGCTACATAGGAGAAGAGAAAAAAAATTCAGTGTTCTGGAATGTCATCTGAAAAAGGATTGGTACTTCTTATGGGTGGAAGTGGTGTCTGACAGATGGTCAAGTTTTGGGTGATTCCCTGACTATAAGTGTTTAGTCTTTGTTAAAAAAAAAAAAAAGAATCTGTCTAAATGCATTTTGCAGCAAAGGGGTAATGCTGTAGAAGGGGTTTGGCTTCTGTTACTTCTCTTGCTCCTAGAAAATGAAAGAAAAAAAGAGAATGAAAATCCACTAAATCAATGAAATAAAAATGGCTGAAAGTCCTATATTATGGTCACAAAAATTCTTCAAATAAACTTGGCCTGGGTGACAGCTGAAGATGGGTAATTATCAGTCAAACCACCTCTGATCCCCACATCACTGACACCACCTCACTGACAAGGCTTTAGAAATCCAGAGTGGAGGGGTACGGTGGTGGACACAGAGCCCGCAGGCATGGGACAATGGGACTGGGGGAGCGGCTCCAGGATGGGGACAGGGGTGGGGAGCTGAGGAGTGGGCTGGTGGCTGCAAGGCAAGGGACCCCTCCTGTGCCCCCGTTCCAGTAACTCCCAGTCCCTCCCCATGCGGGACTGCCTCAAGCTGGAAGGATGCACTTCTGCATTCCCAGGGGAATCTCTTGGCTGACCTCAGGAGTTTTTTGCCTCCTTTCTGAGATTATGTGACGCCTTTGATAGCATTTCCTACATGAAACAGCTAGTAGGTGACCAACATAAAACCCCTTTCATATCCTCAGGTGACGGTGGTAGAAGCAAGGTTTGAGACAAACTGTACTTCTCGCAATGAGTTATCTGTGGAACTTCTCACTGCAGGAGCTTAATGGATTAAGAGGAAATGGGACAAGCTCATAGGAGAGAAATTCCTTGAAGGATGTTAAGAACAATGAACCCACAGCTGGCTTTGGTGATCCCCAAGAGCATCCCAGGGAACTGTTACATATGCTTGCCCTGCTCTGCCGCTCTTCCCCAGATGATGGCTCCTTGTCCCTCCTGGCAACAGCAGTCTGGGAAGGGTCCTTTCCTCGGTCAGGATGTGGCCATTCCTCTGTTCTTTTCAGATGTTTATTTTTCTCCAGCTCAGTATTCTCTCAAGATCTGAGAAAGTAAGAAACAATTGCGTTCCTGGAAAGGATGTCTCTAGCATGTCTCCTCCTATCCCACCTTGCGTGAATAGTTTCTTTCTTGGCTGCTAAGCTGAATCCTGGTTTGCCTTTTCCGTTCCATCGCTCGGCTAATGTCACAGCAGGCATATCCCTCACCTCTCCTAATCCCTGACAATGATGAGAGGAAATGAAAAAAAGATTATTTAGTATCATTTTTTTTCCTTCTACTAGATGTTTTATGTAGGAAACACTTTCAAAGAAGAGGGGTGAATCACACAACCACAGAAATTAGAGATGGAAAAGACCTTTTAGGTCAGCCAGCCCATTTCCCTGTGAATGCAGAACAGCTTCTGAGTACAGTTAGATTTTTTCAAGGACTTTGTCCAGTCTAAACCAACTTTAGCAAGAAAGCTTCAACTTAGTCCATTCCAAGATGGCTGTAGCTGGAAGAGGGGTGGTTTTCAGCTGGGTGTGATTTGAATGCTCCTTAACTTTCTTCCAAGGGAGGCATGGACCTCTGCCGAGGTTTGATGAGGAGATGCTGCAGAGCCGAGCGCATGGAGCAGCTGGGTGGTCTTTGATAGCTCAGCTGGCTGGGGAGCTGGCCCCTTCCCTGCCCCAACAGCAAACCCATGGGTGACCTCAGGGTGCAGATCCCAGCGGTGTGAGAGCGAGGGGCTATGGTAGTGTTGCTACAGGGTGACGGACAGCAGATCTGCTGTGGCTTGCATGGGTTGGAAGCTAAGGGCCCAAGCTGGATGGTCACAGAGCCACCTTGGGCACCTCTTGGCAGCTCCGTTCCTCAGTTTCCCTTTTGGCTGGCTGGGCTCTCAGCTCCTTGGGCCTCTCAGCATCGGGCCGGCACAATTCATGCTATGAATGCCAAATAAACCGTTCCCACCCTCAGCTCTGAATTCAGTATCCTAGGCCACCTTCCCAGCCATGGAAAACCTTCCCAGAGGTCAAGCTACAATCAACTAAAAATACAGCTGGAAGAAAAAAAAAAAAGAAAAAAGAAAAAGACATCCTCAGACATTTCATATCCAAGCGGAATCACTTCACACACAGTCGCGTGCTTCCAAACCCCCACTGATGTGTGAGCAGTGGAGGGACATCTGAACCCAAATACAGGCAAAGAGCTACCCAGGTCCTACAGAAAACTGCTTCCCAGGGAAGGAGGGGAGGAACAGAAAGAGTAGGGAAGGGAAAGGAGGATAAATGCCTAACAATGTTAATATTCAAACAATCTCTGGTCCAGGGATTTGCTGTTGAATACAGATTTTTGGCTGTGTGAACTTTCCCCCAGTGACTCTGCAAATCCTTATACTTACAGTTTTTGGGGTCATTTTCAAAAGACATAATGTCTCCGAGCATGGGATGCAGGCGAGGAGGGCCCTTCCAATTAACCCAGGAGAGAGAGCGTCCCTCTTGCCCGCCCCGCCCCTGCGCCGTTAGGGGTGGAGCAGGATTGCCAGAGCTCACCTCCAAACGATGCCTTAATCCCCCTCCCCAAAATCCCCGACCCCTGATCCGCACAGAGACAACCATTTTAAAGAAACAGTGCCACGATGTGCCACCTCCTTCTCATAAGTGGTCACCTGCCAGCTTCGACTGGAGGCGTAATTACCATCCTTGAGGCCTGATCCATCTTATTCCCCTTGAAGTCGATGAGGAAACCTCCCAGACTCTGCTGGAAGCAGTATTAAGATTCCCCCCCACACCCCCCCCCATCTTTTTTCCCAGGATTTATCTCCTTGCGAGGACGGAGGATCCACCCAGCGTTGAGGCTGGCCTGGCCGGGGATGGAAGGGTCTGGAGGGAGGCATTGCCTTGGGAAGCCGGCGAGAGGGAGAGAGAAAGAAGAGCAAACACAGGTCCATTAATCCGCAGTTAGTCTGCCTTTTTTGTTAGGAAGATGAACTTGATGAGTTAATTAAGCCACAGCCTGTAAAACCAGTTTATTTGCATAGCAAACTCCTGGGCCAGTGCGCTGTGAGCGGGCATAGACGTGCAGACAATTCTGGGGAAATTACAGCCTCATTAATATGCTAATCTGGTTGCAGGCCTGGAACGAGTTTTGGGTTTGCGGTGCTTGGGGGGGGGTGTCGGGGAGGGGGTTGCTTAGCAACCCTTTCCTCCAGGTAACCCTTCTCTTGCTTGCCCTTGATATCCCCCAAGGATTGCCAGGGAAGGAGGGGGGCTCCGCTGTCACGCAAGAGTGAGCAAAGTGAAAGGCAAACACGGGGGGCTGGAGCGCAGGGGTGCATCGCTCCCCTTGCACGGCATCCAGGCACGCACCCCCAAACAGCGGCGGGCAGCTCCCCGCCCTCCCCAAATCAAGGTACGGAGGCGACCGTTGCAGATGCGCAGTTGTCTGCAAGCGTGCGTTGCGTGCAACATGCGTGCGCGCACGTAGATGGGCACGGTTGCTGGGTGAGGAGCGCTCGCAGTCCCCGAGCGCCCAATCTCCTGGCCACCGGTGCTCCCCAGCCGTGCGCTGGCGCGGGCTGCTCCCTGCTGATGGTCCCCCCTTGGCCCGTGACACCCATCCCTGGGCACGCAGCTCCCTGCTGAGCACCCCTCTCCATCGAACGGTGCTTCTCCAGCCTGCCCTTCCTGTGTCCCCTACAGCTGCCCTGTCTCCCTGACTGTCCTCCCAGAGTGGCCCAAGCCCAGAGCTCCTTGTCTACCCCAGCTTCCTGCTGCACTGGTCAGGATGGGAGCATCAGGCATCTGTGGGAGGAATACAGCATCTCTGCCCCCACCAGCCCCTGCAGCTCCTGGACCCACCCCTTCCGGGGAAGGAAGGGGGCTGTGTCTCTGCCCCAGGTTGGTTGTACAGTCAAGAGCTTCCTCCTGCACCTTAACCTCCAGTGACACATCATGACAGCAGAGCAAACATCCTTCACGCATCCCATCACCAGCTACCAGAGGAAGGAACATGCCCTGGGTGTCCTGCTGTCGCACGGTGCCGGTGTCCACCAGCATTGGACCACAGAGAAAAGTGGCAGTACATCTTCTGCGGCAATGTCAGGGCTTTTCCAGCAAGAGGACTTGTCAGAAGTTGTAGGGGACATCTGTACCACGTAGGTCAAGAAGACAAAGTGCCCACTGTGGAGCTGTAACAGCAGATCAAATCTGGGCAAGCTCTACATCCTCCATCCCAGGGGGTTACACTCGTGTTTACCCTGCGCCCTTTTCTCCCAGCAAGTGCTACTACCTGCCAGGTCTCTGTGTAAGCAATGGGAATTCACATGCTGCAGTGTCTGCGCCTGCAAAACAAGGCCAGGACAGAAGCCTCAGAGCTGACGAGGACATCTGGGTCAGATCCATCCAGTGCCTCTGCCTCTAGACCATTCCCTCAGTGGGAGGAGAGTCAACTGGAGTTTAAAACTCTGGAGGTGCGTGCTCAGCTCCCTTGCTCCACCACAGAGCTTCTCAGTCCGGATGAATCAGGACCTAGCTGCAGTAGGAATTAGATGCCTAAACCGCTTTGAGGTTGGGGGCTCTTTGCTGACCAAACCTGGCTCTTGGTCAATGGAGATGGAGAGCTTGTGCTGGGATGGAGGAGACTCTCCTCTCTCCATGTCCCATGACACTTGGAAACATCCACCTCTACTCATTCACCAGCCCAAATGCTCTTATCTGAAGTGTGAAGAAGTGTGCCAGGCAACAAGTTTTTGCGTTAGATGTTTCCCTGTCAAGAAGCAACTCTGACTTCTCTGGAGGAGGCCGATTCCCTGGATCACTGCTGGAGACACCGACATGCAGAAGGGAACTGCTGCCTTCCTACCCGGGGAGTCCCAGTCTCCAGGGCTATCCATCCGTTAACCTTCATGAGCTCAAATATTTATTATTCATATTACCCTGAAATGTGCTAAAAAGATGAAAAAAGGAATTAATGTGCCAGATCTTGCATCCACCTTTTAGCTTATTACAGTGCTAAAGCAGTATTAACATTTACAGTATATGAGCTCTGCTTTGCTTGTGCCTGAGGCCGGGGGGTTTAAGCCAGTGCCGAAGTTAATAGCGAGCGCTGGTTAGAAAAAGCCCATTATGTCATAAAGTTGGAATTTCACTTGGGCAGTGGCCACTGGCTCTTTCCGATTGGGATGCAATGCCATCCTCTCAATCCCTTTCTGCTCCGTCGCCTACTCCAGCTCGCTCTCCCTCTCACATTCAAACAAGAAAAGAATGGGGGAAAATTGTGTTTTTCTTCTCAGTGCTGGTGAATCGAAGAGCATCATGTTTGCCAGAAGATAATTGGTTCAGACTCTGGCCAAGAGGCCTCATCCCCTCCTGGAGCGATGCTGGGAGGTGCCATGCAGTCGGAGGTGTTCCTGGGCTCTGTTTCATCTGTCGTGCTGGAGATGCTGGGCTCCTGGACGCCTCCTCCTTTACAGCTTGAACATACTGATTCATCTAACATACATGTGTTCTGCTTAAGGTTGTCTTTACGAGCATCTTCTGTCCCCCACTAGGAAGGATCTGCCTGTAAAAGTGTGTGGAGTCCAGCAGTGTGGTGGCTGCGGTGTGCCACCATGCCAGCCTCTGCTCCGGGGATGCCAGAAGGAAAATCTACAAGCCATGTACGTGCCCGTGGCTGCTCCTCGCAGCTCTGCTTCGAGGAGACACTGTGCTCTCCTTGAAACCCAGCAGCCTCATCGCTAGGCAGGGTCTGTTGGGGTGCCCTTCGGGGATCATTGTGCTACACGGTGGTGGTGATGGGACAGGTGCGTCCTTACCTGATGGATACCCCTCTACCCTCTCCCCATACACCTTGTAACCCTGGAGAGCCCCGCACCTTGCAACTGGTTCATGCCCTCCGCAGAGAGAGGTACCTTGGCCAGTCCTGTGGCTGCTGAAACTCACTTGGCTCTGCCACCACCAGGAGCTGCCATGGACAAATTGTCCGGGCTTCAGTCTAACCGAAAAGGTCAAAGCCCACCTGAGATCCACTGTCTTTATTCACACCAAATAACACCTTTTAATTTCACTAGGATGCTGGGCAAAGGCCCAGCCCAAGGAGTAAGAAAGTTTCTGCTTTGGTGCACCCATACCATTGAGACAAGGCTCTCAGCCCTGAAGGTGATGGTCAGGGGCCTGGGGGCACTAATCAGCCTTAATGGCCCTGACCAGCTTCACCTGGGGCCTCCACCCACACCCTCTGCCCATGAGTGGGAGGTCTATTTAAGCTGAGCCCTGGGTCCTTGCTTTCTTCTTGAGCTTTGCTGTAGGTGTGCCTATTCTAGCCTTGCCTGTGCTGGGCTATGGACCCTCTCGATGTGGACTGCAACCTATGGGCTGACTTCCCAACTTGGACCTATCTTGTCACCACAGTCTTGTCTGGTGATTGCTGACCTGTGCCACCAGACCTGACCCTGACTTGTGTCTCTAGCCTGATGACAACCCTGCCTCATTGCCGTGGACTTGCTGCTGATGTGGACTCATGGCTGACCCCAGCTGCCAACCTTGGGCTCCTCTTGCTTGGAGAGAGTGGGATGGGGTTTGCTGTGCCCTGGTAATGGGACATCCTCAGCTCAGACACCAGGATGAGTGCTACCTGGAGCCTTTGCTGCTGTGAATGTGAGTTTGGCACAACTGAGTTTCTCTTTGCTGTATCTGAGGCTCAGCTGACTTTCTTCTAAGCACAGAGTATTAAGGTTATTGCTGCTTTTACAGGTCAACACTTGCCCTGTGTTCCTACGCATGGGGCAGCTGTTTGGCTGATCCTATTGAGGAAGAGTTTGTGTAGAGGAGGTTTCACCCTTTATGAAATCAAATATTACTTCTAGCTCCTCGTCCTTGATGCATGTGACTCAGAAGCCACAAGCTGGGAGTACTGAGTGTCCAGCAGGCTGAGTGATAAATTCACAGCATTATGTACTGAGAAAAGAGTTTTCTGGAGGATTTGCTATCAGCTTTTTTTAGCAAACATTTGGTTTTGGACACAAGCAGGCATGGAGATGTGGGAAGGCAGCAGGGTGGTGCTTGGAGACCCTGGTTGTGCTGGGTCAGTGCAGCGGGGGTCACACTAACCTGAGCATCCCCTGCATGTCCTTCTAGCCTGATGCCTGTTTGTCTTCTGCAGTTCCACCTCTGGTGATGACAAGTCCTTTGGAGCAGTCCCTAGTGCTGGTATTTAGCAGAAGACCATGGTGATCACTGGAGACCTGAGGTACGTTGCTTAAGCCCCTGTGCAAGGTGCCAGCATCACACTGAGCCCACCCAGAAATTGCTTGGAGCCCTTGGATCTGGGGAGCAATGTTCTCTTTCCAAATGAAGAAATCAGCTTTTTGGGGTCTTTCCTCTCTGTTTTCTAGCAGAGCCACCCAGGCTATCAAAATAGAGCTGAGTCCTATTTGAAATTCAGAGGGCACCATCAGCCCATGTCATTGGCAGGGAATAAATAAATACCTCCTTTGAACAGTCAGGAGTGACGCGTTGCTGGGCTCATTCAAGGTCACACCCGTAAACATGTGGTGGAGGCAGGAAGCAAATCCAATCTCAGCCCTCACTTTCCTCCAGGATAAAAATCCCTCCCTGCTGCAGGAATACCCAGAAAACATGGGCCAGAGCCCGGGGAGATGGCGGTGCTGGGTGCCTGTCTCTGCTCGTGTCCTCTATGGGTGGCTGAATGGGACTGTCTTGGGGGGGTGTGGGAAGGGCCACTGTCTCACTGGGCAGAGAGGATGGCTTTCTGGGGGGGTCTGATGTTGTAACATGTTGTGTGACATCAGCATGTGAGAATTTTCTAGTGCTGGATCGTGGTCCAGAGCGTGCCTCAGCACCCTTGGTACCCAGTGGGTTTCAATGTGACCAGAGGATTTCTGAGTATCTGCATCTGGGGCAAAACTTCCCTGGGAAGGAGCTCCATTTCTGGCATGGCAGGTAAACCCCAGGCAGTTCTGTGGATGTGTCCACCTGCTTGGCCACACACAGCTCACCCCTTCTGGACACTTTGCAGACCCCCTTATGCACCATTCCTCCCAGGGCAGTCTCCTCACCCTCTTGGGTATAAAGCTAGTCCATCCCCACGCTCCCTTTCTCCATCCCCTGTGCCTAACCTATAGGAGAAGCAACCAAAGAGGAGAACCCAACACAACCCCCACCCTTGCTCTGGCAAGAGCCCTTTCCTCCCGTGCTGAGGCTCAGACCCCAAGTCCAAGGCTGCTCAGCTCTGTGTCTCAGCGGTGCTCCTCACCCTTTGACGAATCCTGGCATTTGCAAAGTTATTATACCTCATTATGAATTGGATTTTAATCTACTGTAAATAGTCCTACCATTATAGTGTCATAAGAAGCAATTAGCCCCCCTGCTTGCTTCTATGCATGAGGGGAAAGCTTTAATATCACGGAACTGTGAGGGCTTGATGGGGCTTCAGCCTACATACATACATACAGGCAGAGGCTTCGCTCTCGTGGCATTAACCTGTTCGGTGCATGCTGGAGATGTCCCCTCTGTGTCCTTAGGAGGTCTCCAAAGTGAACATCTCCTGAGCTCCTGGTTTGATTTCAGCCTGGGATCTCTGCCTCTGGTTGGGTGTGCTCTGTGGTACAGCTGGAAATCTTCTTCTGGAGGATGGATGCGGTTCAAGCAATGATAAATCGTGGTTTCCTCGCCTTGCCCTTAACCCCGTCACAAAGGGGATTATCATCCGCAGGGGTGAGAGGCGTCCGGAGTCCAGTCCCTGCCTTGCCTCAGGGCGATTATTTCCAATCTCGGTGAAGCTTTCCTCCTTTGCCTCGTGGAGGAAATTCATTATCTGGAGCCGGCGCGCTTGCACGGTTATAAACGAATCCTACCTTCTCTGTGCCTGTGTCACCTGGAGCCGGGCCGGGGGAGCTGGCGGGAGCCCGGGCACTCAGATGTCAGGGCTGTCCCCACTGGGTAATGTTGCATGATTAATAACAACCCCAGGTTAATGGGGTTTTAATATTCCTCCAGCAGTGGGGAGAGGGGGTAGTATCCTCAGCTCTGAGCTGGTGTGGAGCAGAGGCTTTGATCCTTGTTTTAGAGAGGAATCGAGGTGTCTTGGTGCTGTATGCTTGTCTGTGGTCAACCACGGCGTGCATGGGTTGTACAACAGAGCCAGATGTGCTCTGGGGTCCAGAATCATACTCGAGTGATCATGGCATGATGGGCACAAGCATTAAATACTGTCCCCAATGATGACATGGGGATCCTCAGCACGTGGTGGGGGGCTGCACAGAGCAGGGGGGTGTGAACATGGCACAGGTCCGGCATCAGGCTGCTCAGCCCAAGGAGCAGCAGGATCCCCCCTTATGCCATTTCCAGCAAAGAGGGGCTCCCTGCACCGTGGATTTAGCAGGGAAAAGGCTTTTCCTTCCTCTCCCCGAGGATGGGAAGGGTCCCAGGTTGCACATGGAGGAGCAGCAGGGCTGGGCAAAGGAGCCAGTGGTCCATCCCTCCTTGCCCCTGGGGTACTGTTACAGACTGTGTTGTGGTCCCCACTCCTGTGAGCAGTCCTGCAGAAATCTGCTCACAGGGGATGGGCCCAGAAAAATCCTCCCCCCACTGCCCATCCTTTTTTTTGCCACATGAAAGAAAAGCTGTCTGCCTGTTAATTACGTGAACCTTCTCATGGGCAATTGAGCTGGCTGTGTGTGTGTATTCATGCTGCCTGCAAGTTCTTGTCTGATTCATGCTCACAGGTGACTGAAATGAAGCCAAATTTTGCAACAAAGCAGGATGCTGCTGCCTGTGTCCAGCTGCATCCAGGCCCTGTCCACCCAGTGAGGCAGCGTCTTTCTCCCAGGGTAGAAACAGTGGCCACCTCCATCCCAAACTCAGTTTCCAAGTCCTGTGACTTGTCCCCATGGCCAAGATGTTTCAGATCCTCAAAGGGATGGGCATCACTCTGCCCGTTGCATCCCCTCCCTCTGCTTTCCCAGGGAAGGTCCTTCAGGCTCAGCTTGTGCAGAGCATCATGTTCCATCCCTGGCCTGTGGGCCAGGTGAGGGTGCAGCCCCTTCCCCTTGCTGAGGTGGAGACTGGTGTTTTGGGAGATGATGGGTTATAATGTCAAGGGGGGCTGGGGAAGAGCATGTGCTTGGTGTGGGGATCAGTGCTGCTGCTCCATGTGTCTACAAGCAGAGCCCAGCAGTGAGCCACCGTGCTGGCTGAGGACCCATCCCTCCCACTGGAGTTTGGGGGTGTTGGCCAACAGGGCTCCTGTATGCCCCCACAGGGAATAGGTAAGAGCGATGGCCACCCCTGTGCGTGTATCCTGGCACAGTTTTGGCCCATGCCAACTGGTACCCTCCCAGTCAGTGTCTGGGAACAGATGAGGGTCTGGGCACAGGACACACAAGGGGACAAGTCATAGACCTCCATGGCTCTGCAGCTCCTCTCCTTCCTGCCAGATTGACTCCAACCTCTTCAACACTGGGTTTCCAGGCCTTAATTTCCAGTGCTCATTGCTATTCATCGGTGCATCTGAATATTTTAATCCTTAGGGAGGGGGGGCTGGAGAACAGCATGCCCCCCCCTTTCCCAGCCACCTTCCCTTGCTTATCTGCTGAAACCAGGGCCAAACTGTTCCCGGCCTCAGTGGGTGAGACAAATTGTAGAAGAAGCTTAAAGCAAGACCAGCATCTCCCACCTTGTGCTTGGAGGGGGCTGGGGAAGAAGAGGAGGAGGGGGTGAGGGAAGCAGCTTGTAATTACAGAGTAAGAGGCAGTGATAAAATGATAATGGAAGAGTTTTGACCCAGCCGAGCCAGTTCTGCAAAGCTGTGAAATAAATTTAGCAAAAGAGCGAGGGCACGGGGGCTCCCAGGCTGGGTTACAGCTGAAATGCTGGTTTCACAAACAAGACGTAAATTGGATTGCAAACATCTAATTAACCTCTTTGCTTATTTTTTTGTTGGGAAAGGTGACAGATTCCAGCCAAAGCCAGCACCGCGGCTTAGGCTCCCTTGCAGGAGAGGATCTGGAGGAGAGGGAAGGAAAGCGATCTGGTGCTTTCACCTGCTGGCTCCCTCCTTGCTGCCCAGACATCAGGGAGAGGAGAATTTCGAGCTCTTCTGGCCCCTCTGCCTTGCAGTGGAAGCTGTGCGTGATGTCCAAGATGCCCTCGCTGTGGGAGCAGAAGGTGCTGGTGAGGCTTCTCCTCGTGTTTCTTTGTTCATCTTGCTTGGAGTTCCCCACTTCCAGGGGGGTCAGGATCTCCTGTGGCCTCCCCAGCCAGGCTGGATCTGCTGGGCTGCCGCATTACCTGGTGCTGGGGCTACTGACTCTTCTGGATTTGACCCAACCTCTTTGGAGAGCAGAGTAAGAGCAGGAAAATGACCCTCTGCTCCCTTCCCCGGGCTCCAAGGGTTGCTGCTTATCTTGCTGGAGGGCAACCGTTCCACATGGATTTCAGGAGCAGCATGGCTCTGTGACCCCCCCCCCCCCTCCCTCCCCATCCCCTCACCGCCTCCTGCTTCCCCCTCACCCCAACCTCTTCTCTTTTTCACCCCACCTTCCCCTAGGGGCATCCAGCCAGTGCAAATGGTCCCTTGGCAGCAATGATGAAGATGGATGTCTGATTGATTCTCTCTCCTCTGTGCAACCCCCTCTCCAGCCCCCCCCTTTCCATCTCCCCCCCTTTCCATGCCCTTCTGGCAGAAAATTAAAAGGCTATTTGTTAAAGGGTGAAAGCCCTCAGGTGCAGCCCCCGGCTGGACAATTTGTCTCCATGAAAAGGATGCTATTATGAGAGCGGCTGGATCCAGGAGGAGGGGGAGAATTTGCCAGGAAGAGAAGGGAGAGGTGGGGAGGGGGAAGGAGGCATCTCCCGGGGACAATGAGGTTGGGCTGGGGGGGACGGGAGATTGTCGGGGCTTGCCGGCTGGGCTGCCGTTCAACGGGGAGCGCGGAGGGGAGGGAGAGCCATGTGCTGGAGGGAGGGAAGCCAATCCTCTTGTTATTGAGGCCTGCTGCAGAGCAGAAGTGCCGTCCTGCCAAATCCTCTCCGGCGGCAGCTCCGCAAGTCACCCGCTTCAAAGGGAACAGACGTTCGGGCCAGCCGGGTGTCCTGCTGAGCAGCGGTGCCCCGACAGCCCGCCTGTCCTCAGGCCTGGGGGCAGAGCCCTGCCACTGTCTGGGGCCCCTGGTTGCTGCTGGGCTGCGTTCGGGCAGCTCTGCGTGTCTCCAGGGCTGGGCATCCTTTCCTCTGCTCTGGGGAGGAGGAGGAGGAGGAAGAGGAAGTAATGTACTGATGTGCTGCCTCTTGTCTGTTGAATCCATCAGCCAAGTGTCTGCCTGCACAGCCATCCCATGGTACCCTTCATCCATCCACATCTGTATATGTTTGCCATTCCCCCCACCCAGCTCTTCATCCTTCTATTTATCTTCTCTCTGTCATCTAACACCCATTTGTCCATCCACTCATCCATTTGTCTCTCCAATTTTAGGGTTTAGTATGAACACCCAGTTGTGGTGTCCCTGAGGATCTGCAGTGCTAAACTGGAGGAAGGTCCCCAAAGGAGCTTGTGGAGCCTCCAGCCTTTTCCCTCTCCAAAATACTGTGAAAACCCTTCAAGATTTAGGCTCGGTCAATAAAAAGCCACTGCTGTGAGGAAACTACTGCAGGAGTGAGATCTCCTTATCCAAGTTTGAGCTTGGGTCTGGACTGGGAGAGGCTGAACATCACTGAGCTCCCCTGGGAGGGACTGGGGCAGGACTGAGACCTTTCATTTACTGTTGATCCCTCGTAGCAGCTAATAGCTCTGTGCAACTCCTCAAGGTAACAGCATTGGAAACGTGTCTGGGCAGAGGGTCCTGCAGAAGCTGGGGACGTGCACTGGTTGTGCTGCTGTACCCAGCAGGATCTTGCCACCCCAAGGGTGAGGCTGGTTGCACATCCTTTGTCTCCAGGGAGGTTCTGCCCTTTGCTCCTTGAGTCTGCTGCCCACAAGGAAGAGGAAAAAGGAGGGAAGCATCCCACTTCACTTGGGAGCAAGCAGAAAAGCACTCATGGAAGGTAAGAAACAGCCTGGTCTGGGATAAAAATTGCTTTGCTGGAGCAGTGTTTCCATGTGGCATGCTTCTTTCCAACAGCTGGATGGGAAGTTGATGTCGCAGCTGGTGAGATGACAACCCTCCACCACACTGTGGGGCTGGTCTGGAAACAAGCAGCAGGTTTTGGTGGGTTTAGCCTCACTGCACAGGAAGTGGCACCCTGAAGGGAAAATCTGGGGAGGGTGAGTGGGTGGGAGAGGTCAGAGCCCTGAGATGAGCTAGTCAGCTCTGCAGTGGACAGTTTGCTCTGGGGAGAAGGCATCTCTGCGGGGGACTCTTCCTGAAGGTCAGTCTATGGGACAAGAGCCTCTGGCCATGTGGCAGTACAGAGCTCTGGGTGTTCAGGTGCTGAGCATCATCATCTCCTTGCAGATCGCTGAGGGTTGTCTCCACTTTATCTTACCCTATCCCTAAGGTGCCTGCTTGCTGGGACACAGACGTGTTTGTGACGGCCATGCTGGGCAGAAGGTATTGGCAAGATGCTGAACCAAGAGTGCAAATAACTGACAATAATGCCCGGATCCAGCAGCTTCCCTGGGCGAGGTTCTGGGATCTTTTAGAAACTCGTGTCTCCATCTAGTGAGAATGGAGGAAAAAAAGGCAGCCTGTGAATTGTGAAAGAGCAGATGCTGTGTCCCAGCGCTGAGTTTTCCCTCTCGCTTCCCCCCCTTCCCAACATTGGTGTGTATTTATGGGATGTGAGGCTGGGAGAGGGGTGGGGAGGACGAGTGCTCGTAGGAAGGCACTGTGCCCAGTCCAGGCATCCCACCCGCACCTCCCTGTGTTGGCAAAGTAGGATTACACTAAGTGGTGGCTCATGCTCAGACCTGCTTGACCCTAAGATGTAGCCAGGGCTCAGAAAGCAGCTCTGAATTATTTGCATTATTCCCATCAGAGCTGGCCCTGACTTAGAAATCACCATTAAAAAAAAAAAAGAGAAATTCTTTTTTTAGTCTTAACTCAGGACAAAGTTCTTCACAGGGGAAACGATTTTTCCCTTCAGACAGGGAAATGGGCTGGAGCCACCTTGGCCACAACCAGGAAAATCAAGTATTGCTCTGCTTTGGCTTGGATGTTTTCTTTTGGTTTTGCCTTTAGAGCCCTTTGACTGCATCCACGATCCCGGATATACGTGGATGGACACACTAAGGTATGCACGCTCCCATGGGACACGCCAGCCTTGCAAGGCTAGGAACTGGTTTTACCTCTTCACAAGCAGCAGGGACTTTGGTGGGCAGAGCAGGCTGGCTGGTCTGAGCTCCAGTTGCTGGGGAGATGATCTGGAGGCGTCTTCTGTCTTGGGCAGGAGGGGAAGGAATAAGGCAGTGGTGCAGCCGAGACGATGAGGGCAGGCAGCCCTCTCAGTGCTCTGCAGCTTGACTGCCTCTCTGATTTGGGCAGTCCTGCAGCCTGAGCATAAATACCTCCCCAAAACGAGACCCAAGGCACGAACCCGGACAGGGGGTCAGGCAGGGAGCTGCTCTGAGGTGTACCGCCCCATAGCATGACCCAAATCTGTTTGGTTTCAATGTGAATCTATCCAAAGCCTGTAAAAATGGGTGGAGGGAGGGGAGAAAAGGGTGTTCAGGTTCTCAAGACAGAGAAGCTGCCTTTTTCCTGGGGGCATTCCTGTTTCAATACCAAAGGCTCTGTGTGTGTGTGTGTGTGTGCGCGTGCTCTCCCAGCGACTTGCTCCTAAACCCAGCTAAAATAGATTACAGCATAAGATTTAATGATTCAGCACTTCTGTTGCCACTGATTTACTGACTGATGCTCAACTTTTTTATCAGCCAAAGAACCGCTTGGCCATCAGGAGCTGCAGGCAGCTGCAAAGGGAATTAAATAATAATATCTTTTGGAGGTAAAAATGGATGGATCGAATGCAGCAGCAGCACCATCCAGACAGCGAAGGAAAGGTCAGGATAGGAGCTCAAATATGAAGGAGGAGTCTCCATGTACTTCTGTCACCTGACAACACTAACACAGACTTAACCCACATACATGCCAAGGTCCTTTGTGCGTTTATTTTATATTTTTCTCTCTTCCAGAATCGCTGATTGTTTGATTCGGGGATACAAAGTGGTGCTTTGATTCTGCGTGAGGTTTGTGTGATGGGTAACCAAATCCCTACATGGCACCTGAGAGCCCCAGCGGCAGTGAGCGAGGAGGGCAGGGCCCCCAGATGAGTTTCTGGAGCCCCAGTCCTGCCCCGGGGTGCCCCACACCAGCTTTACCGGCTGGGGCTGTGTGGGAGACCCCCACGGTTTGTCCCTGAGCCCACCCAGGGGCAGTTCCCAGCACAGGTTCCCTGGGGAAGGGGCGTCCCTGGCACCCCACGCCCTTGGGTGGGATGGAGGGGTCCCAACCATGCACCCAAAGTCCCACCAGTGCCAACATTAACATCTGTGTTTTCCCGGTCTAGCTCCAGGTTTTTTCCCCCTAAACTCAGACAGGGTTGCCCGGGACGTGAAAGCTGGACCTCTAATCCAGTGACAGACCCACACCACCTGCATTATCCAGTTAGGCACGGGGGTTTTGGCAAAAGTCAAACAAACAGCCACCTCTCTGAGCCCAGAGGCAAAGGTTTTTCCCCTCAAGCTCATGATGCTGAAGTAGTGTTAGAAATAGCTGAACTTTGCCCCTTCTCCTTACCACGAGCCCTCCAACCTCCTTGGCTCTGGGTCTCCTGTCTCACTCCTACCAGCATTGTCCCCTCAGTCCTGCTGCCCTCAGCTCAGACAGATGTTTGCACAGCCCAGAGCATCAAGTTTCTTCTGGCCAAAGAGGTGGAGGACTTCAGTGAGCTGGGAGAGGAGGGGACCTCCAGGACAACCCAACCACCCTGATGGTCCCTGTGGCTGTGACACCAACCCCATGCGTGGGCAAGGAGGAGACAAGGACCTTCTCCCTGTGCTCTGCAGTGAAAATCCCTGTCCACAGGTGACAGGATTAACGGAGATAAGCAAGCTGAGTGAGAAATGACTCAGATCAGGAGGATGCATTGCTGGGTATGTGTGGCTTTGCCAGCCGGGGGGGATGCGGATGCAGGGGATAGCCGCTGCTCCAGTGAGCAGGGGAAGTTCTGGAGAGAGGTTTCGAACTGTCTGAGAATACACCAGTGGATGAAACGATGGGTGGGTGCTGGCGGCCATCCTGGGCACCCGGCATGGCTGGCCAGGGTCTACTCTTTGAGCTGGCCCAGGGGAGTGCCGTTTGAACGAGCCTGGGGGGGGAAAAATCAGGGAAGGGAAAAAAAGAAAAGGGGGAAAAAAAAGATGGCCTGAGTCCAAAGGCAAGAGCTCTCTGGAGACGGCACTGAGCTGTTCTGTGATGGTGTCTGGAAACCACAAGGAACGTGAAGCGGAAACCAATGAACCACAGTGAGCATGTTGGAAATGAGGCCTAATTGATGGACAAAAACAGGAGCAGATGGGCAACCCTGCCCACCACCCCTTTCCAGGGGTCTAATTTGCCACTGAAGCCAGGAGAATGGCCATCCCTGAATAACCGAGCGTCACCACTGCAGACGGGGGGTTGCCTTGTCCTGGCATGCTGCTGGAGGAGACCCTGGGGGCATCCATGTGGAGGGTTAGCCAGCAGCATCCCACATCCACTGTCCCTGAGGGATGGTCAGGTGTATCCCCCTTCCCCCTGCCTGGCACAGCCATCCCCTGTGATGGATGCATCGGGACACTGACACGCAGTAAAGCCCCTTGGGGCGGGGATGCTCTAGTGCTTTCTTCTCAAAGCCAAATTCGGCGACTCAACGCTGGGACAGGCAGGTGGGGCGTTACCAGGGCTCAGCAAGTTCCTCATCTCTGTAAGTGAGGCTTGTTCTTTGAGAGCTTTGAGATTTGGACTTGTTCTTCCCTGCCATAAAAGACGTGAGTTAGGAAGGTTGTTTAGACAAGTCTGTCTTGCCTCACAGTCAGAACTAAGACCCTACGTATTACTGAGACCCTTTGTGTTACGCTAGGACAGGTGGCAAGCAGGTAAAACACAGCAATCCCGTCCCAAGGACCAGGCGATGCAACCCTGGCACCTCTCTGGGGATGCTGAGAGTCTGCGTGAGGTGCCTTTCCTTTGATCCCTGAAAGACGGTGCAGGTCCACCTACCAGCCTTGCTCTGCAGAGGAATAGTGGTGAGTTCCCTACGGCAACGTTTACAGAGCTGGGGACCAAGGGATGCTCGTGGCTCCGACCCCGGCTGCAGTCCCAGCCGTGCACGGGGCTGCTCTTGAAGCAGGCACTGACCCCTGCCGCCTCCCGCTGCAGCCATGGGGAAGCTTAATGAGTTAATGCTGATTAAGTGCTTTAAGATAATCAGATAAAGGTGTCATAAAAGTGCTTTACAGTGATGATGATGTGTTTTATGGTGAGGAGAAACTGATGATCCCAAATAAAAATCCAAATTAAACTGGGGGGGAAGTACAAAGGTGTCTTCAGATGTGGGGTGAACTTCACATTAAGGGCAAAAAACCATTCAAGCATTTGCAAAGTTCCTATCTCTCCTCAAACAGTGCCTTGTTTTGACCTCCCCCCTCCTCTCCAAGAGCCTTTCTGCTCGAGACCAAGATTAATTACCTCCCTCGCAGCCCTTTGGGCTTCCCCCATCTGATAAGGTGTGAATAAGGCTGACAGGACCTGCTAAGGGTCTCACAGCTTTCTCCGCTCCCTGTCTTTCCTCTCAGAGCAACCGAGATCCAGCAGCATGTCCGCAGGGTCATCGCGTCCCCAGCCTCCTACCTTGGTCAACACTTGACTTGTCACTCAATTTTTGGTGTCCACGGAGGGGCGAAAACCACAGGGATGGTGCTCTTGCCTGCTCTCCGTGCTGGGATAAGAGAGAAATCAGCCCCAAAGCCTGAACCTGCTCACATCAACTGCACCAGCACCAGGTCCGGAGCATGCCAGCAAGACCCTAAATAAATCAGGTAACAGCATTTTCCCCACTTTGAAAGCTGGCTTTGTCCAGGCTGCCAGAGACACTGTAGTTGAGGGACACATGTCAAGATCTACAGCAATTAAAAGGGGCACGAGCCTTAATGTGCTCAGCTGAAAGCCCAGGTCCCCAGGTTGTATGCTGGAAATTGGCTGGTAATTTAGTGGCTGGTGCCAACTGCTGCATCTGTCCAGCCTCGCGATCACCTTGTCCTTCTTGCTCTTTTCCAACCGCTTCTCTTGGCAAGCGGACAGCCCGGGGAGGAGGCAGAGACATCTCGCATGGGTTTATGGCCACGGCTGGGCAGTCCCTCCCCGGGGTGGTACAGACGGGGCTGTCGCTCCCGTACGTCTCCCTGGGAGCAACGGGACCTCCCTGGCTGATCCCTCTTGCCAAAATTATAAATAAAGTCAGCGGGATTTTGGGGAAGTAAAGCGAGTTATGCGGTGATGATCCTGCTGAGGGCCCCGTCCAGCTCCCAGGGGTCTCTTTGAGTTCCATCTGTGAGATACCTGGCATGAGGGATTCCCAGATCCTGGCTCACTGGGGAGATGATTTTCATTTCTTTTTTACTCAAGCGACTAAACCAATTTTCTTCCTGCACCAACAAGGGTTTTTTATTTTTCTCTTGAGCCAACTGAAATCTTCGGTTAAAAATAAAATACCTTATACTATTTTTTAACATACTTTTTCCTCCTTCATCAAAGCAAGTGAAACATCCAAATTTGTTTCACTTCACTTAAAAACATCAAGATGAAATGATCCAACTTTTCCAGCGTGATATCTCTGTTAGAAAAGCATTTGTTTAGGCAAGCTGGTTTGCCAAATTTGACAGGAATTTGTAGCTTTGAGCTGAATTTCCCAGTCACCTTGAGACAGTGTTTTGAAGAATGATGGATTTGTCTAAAATTTTTTCCAGGCTGGAGTCCACTGGATCCCCAACCCAAGGGATGGGACAACGTCCCAGAGGTATTAGCTTTCATCCTACAAACACGGTGCTACAGAGCAAGCCGAAGCTGAAGACTTCAGTTTGCCTTGGAGAAGGTGCAGGTAGGTGATCCACAGAGGTCTCTCACAAGCTCACCTCCCTGTGAGCTGATGATAAAATCATTTCCCCATGACATCAGTTGACTCCACGTGGTCAAGCCCAGCACGGTCCTCTGTAACAGTCTAGCATGTCCAGGTTCCCAGCTGGGGAGGAGTCAGCAAATTTGCTCCAGGCTGGGGGTTTAGCAGCTCTGGTAGGGCTTGTTCTGCTGCCAAGCTGCGCCTGAGACACCTCAGCTCGGTGGAGGTCACAGAGGGGGAACTTCAGGCCTGAGATGGGGAGAAGGGATGCAGATGATGGAAGAGCTCTTCTTCACTGTCGGCCCTGGGTTTTGCCCGGTGCTTGCAAAGCTCTGCTGCGTAAGTCCCATCTCTGCTTTGGTGCTAATGCAAATCCACCTGGAACGAGGCAGGATTTGGGATGCTGGTGCTAGCAGCGCCTTGTCATGTCTCTGTCACTCCCTCGGGAACGTCAACATGGGAGGCAGGAGATTTGGGCTGACTCTCTGCTGCTCTTGTTGGCAGAAAATGAGAAACTCAGCGCGGAGAAACAGTGCTGGGAAGTCACCTGCTTTAAAACGCCGTTGAGGTGCTCCAGGGTGCCAGGAGGAGCATGGACAAAAGAGAAGAGACTATTTTCCTCTCCGCTCTCCCCCCAGCTCTAGCCGCTATGCCCTTCAAATGTCCTTGACCCCTTGGCAGAGGAGGTCAGTCCCTCATCTGTACCGCTCACGACGAGCACCAAGTGACGGCTCCCCATGCATCACCCTAGCAGTCACGCTGGAGCTTGCGTGTCATTTCAATTCGTCTTTCTCCGAGCGCTCCCTGTCACCGACAGCGCTGCAGGAGACGCGGGGGGAGAAGGGGAGGCAGAGTCAGATGGAGCCAGGGAGAGGCAGGCAGAGAAAGAGACACTGCTGAAGGGAAGGGGGAGAGAGGCAGGGTGAGGGAGGTAGAACCATCCAGGTTCTATTTACTGAGGGTTTCTTCTTTCTTTCCTGGGAAGTCCCACCAGCCATGTCCCAGCAGTAGCTGCTGGCCAGGGAGGGATGGAGGTGCCCATCCCTCATCCTGAAGCAGGGAGCAGCAGGGCAGCAAGTAGGCAGAGCATCTCAGGAACATGTTTTGAGGTCCCTCCAAACACCATAAAGCTCAGGATTTCTTCTGCTTTGAGGCAGTGGCACAGGAAGAGTCATGGCCCCCCTTAGGAGTGCAGCCCTCCAGCATCGCGTCTGCTCGGTAGGTCGGGGAGCTGCGGCACAGAGGGGAAACCCAACTTTGCACCTTTTAATGTTGATTTGAATTGAGAGTCATGGCTTGATTTCTGTCTCCTGGCATCCAACCACAGAAAATGGGGTGACGGCGGGGCAGTACCTGGTGAACCCATGGTGGCATCAGACCTGCTATGATCTCTGGGCTGCCCGTTTGACACCCAGGGAGGAACAGCCATCTCCTGCTTCTCGGCCGCTCTTTGGGAACGGGCGGGATGGGAGGACATGGGGCTGAGCTGTGAGGTCCCTACGCCTTGGATAGGGACCACTTCTACAACAAATAGGCTCGCTCGGCGCCAGCTTTGGTCTTCTCCAAGGGAACTTGGCCGGCCTGCCGCCGGGGCCGGGCTGCCTTTGTGCCGCGCTGAGCACGGCCCCACGTTTCATCTCCCACCCGGCTGGGCTGCCTATGTGGGCTGGGGGAGCCGCTCCTCGGGGTCATGTTTGTTATGTTTCCAGGAAGCCCCTCCAGAAAAACATCCTTGAAACACAGAGGTTTCCCTTCTGCCGGCATACAAATGAACCCCAAACAGAGCCCACTTCAAAGTGTCCAGCTAATGAGCCGGTCTCTCCCCCCTCCCCGCCCCGGTTTCAGGAGGGCCCTAACGATGCTGCGGTATTACAAAGGCGTCAGCTTTGCTTTTTTGAGCCTGCTCAGTGGAAAAAAATAGGAGGAGAGGGGGGCAGGGAGCAGCGGGAAGCAGGCACGCACATGCCAGCACAGGCGGCCCCGGGATGCTCCCCAGCACCCTGGTACCCCGCGGGCAGCGGGGCACGGAGGGGCTGAGCGTGACGTGGGGCTGACACTGACCTTTGGTGCTTCAGTGGTGCAGACCCCCACCCCTGCACGAGGACCGCGGTGGTGGCGTGTGAAGGGCGGGGGGTCTTGATATTTTTGGGTTTTTCCCAGGGACAAGGAGGGAGGGGGGGCGATGGGGGTAGGGAAGCAGATTAGATGGAGAGAGCACTGCTTGGACTGTCCCCTTGCATCGCAGCGGGCTTTTGTTCTCCTGAGCCAGTCTTTTCAACTTTGCTTGGAGCTACTGGTGCTGGCTGCGGGGGAGTCAGGGCTTTGGCACTAACCCTACATCGTTAGCCCCCCGCCCCCCACCCCTCCCTGTTCCTCCTCTCTTCCCCTGGGGTTCAAATCTCAGTTCACCCTAACTCCCCCCCCCGCCGTAGAATCCCCCCGGGGAGTTTGGCTGTGCTGGGACCAGCATCGCTCCCCAGCGTGGTTGCACCTCCCTCCTGACAGCGCTTGGCCCTTGCGGTGGGTACCCCGGGGGGCTCGGGGAGCTCGCGCACCCCCAGGAGCTGGGGCTGCAAACGCCGCCCTGAATCCCCAGCACGAATCATCCAGCGAAAGCCGGTAGCAGGTGTGGGGATCGGCTTAGAGAAAACAAGAACTGCCGCGACCGTTGGCTGCAAAGCCAAAACGAAGCGCTGAGTCGGGAAACGGAGTTTGCAGTTTTTCCTCCCAAAATATTTTGAGGGGCAAACGAACCCGAAATTTTCTCTGGCTTTGTTCAAAAGTTTTCTTCTGTTTCTGACTATTGAAAAGTAGCAGTTTTCTGATTTTGCTTGCAAAAAAAAGAAAGGATGTTTTCCTACTTTCATTTTATCTACAATATTATTTTTGTCTGGCTGAGAAAGCATTTTCTGCCACAGAAATGTAAAACAAAACTAAAAATAACTCCTTCCCGCTCGTGCGCCATAAATATTCGCTGCGCTCTGCCATTCCCTTTTTCAGGTGGAATTTTTTCCCATCCAGCAAGCAGAGATGACATGTTTTCCTCGGGACCAGCTTCCAGCGTGCACTCAGGATTGCCACCGCTACTGGAGAAAGGATTTTTTTGTTTAATATCTTGATCTCAGAGGATTCCTGCATCCAAGTTAAGTCATTTTTCAGGGGAACACCCAGCTTCCTGGTGCAGAGGTGACCCATTATTTTAGGGCTGCCATACACTTTAGCAACCTTTATTAGCCAGAGGGGGGAAAAAAAAAATCCTATTTCTGAGAACCTTCATGGTTTCACATCTTCCATGCTGGAGTCTTTCAGAAAGCTCCATAAGAAAGAATTGCATGGATAATTTTGGATCGAGAGGATCAGAGGTTTCTCTGGACCCTCTCTCCAAGAGTCCTGCATCTCAGGAGCCTTCCTTGCCAACCCGCTCGTGCATACAGCTGCGCTCCTGCAACCCAAACAGTGGCACGAACTGATGGTGTTGAGAGCTTCGCATCCAAATTTTCCAGTAGGTCTCAGTGTTTCCTTCTGCTCTTTACCCACAGAATGCCCCAAAACCCAGGGCCTCGATTTGCTGTAAATCAGTGCGTGGTGCTCAGCCTCAGGCAGCACCTGGATGGGTCGGTGTCGAGCAACAACGCACACGGAGAGGAGGAAACTCCTTCCTCCCTGCCGCCAGCATCCACCATCTCCCCAATATAAATAAATAATCTGCAATCTCAACATATTTCCACCCCCGAGGGCCAGAGCGGTGATGAATATGCCCAGCCAGGCTATTGTTCCACCGCTGGATAATAACAAATCTTCGATTTCTGGCTGGCCGTTAATGCCTTTGCTGTGCTCGGCTGTGTTTAGCTGGGCTGCGGGCGTCCCTCCGGCAGCCCCCCGCGGCGGGGGCAGCCCCTGCGGGCGCGGGGACGATGAATGGGAGCCGTCATCTCCTTAGCGAAGTTGTCAATACCGCTGATCAGCTCTGGCATTGATTTCCACCCCTTGCCTCCTTCTCCCTGCCCTCCCACCCGCTGCCGCTCACTTGTTCCCCCCTGTATTTTTCTCTCTTGATCAGGAGATAAATAAACAGGAGCAGCCGGCTCTCTGTGCCCAGAGGTGCCCAGGCTTCTGCTGCGCATCGGCTCGGGTGATTGCCGTGGCTTTCACAGCGTGCCGTCGGCTCTGACACCGGCCAGAGCTCGGCCAAAACCATCACCGCTCCTGCTGAGCATCGCCCAGCCCCACGGCCCGCATCTCCCCTGGGCAGGGACCACGACGCGAGGAGGGGTCCTGGCACGGGAGCAGCGGTGCTGGGCTGGACTGGGGCGGCCGAGGCTTTCCTCTGGCTCAGCCTCTGGTCCCTGGGATGGGGCTTGACTTGACGCAGAGCCCCAGAGCATGTCCAGGCTTGGAGGGCTGCTGGAAATCCAGTTTGGTGGCCCTGTGGCCGCGTCGGGTGTCGGAAAATGAAGATCCAGGCTTGGAAACAAGCCTGTGTCTCCATTGCTCCCTGTCCCTGGAGGGGGGGAAGCAGAAGGAAGGGGGGAGCCACCCTGCCTCGCCCGCACCAGATCCGGGATGGATATTCAGCAGCTACGAAGAGGGAAAAAACAAACAAACACCCAGACCCCCCTCCTCGTCCCCAACCGCCGACGGAGGAACAAAACCCTGCAGCAAAGGGCCCTCAAGTGAGTAATCTCTCCTTCATATGTGTCCCAGCATCCCTCCGCCATGCGCCGTCCTGGTAGCCACCACTTGAATTAGCACCAAAGGATTATGGGAGCCAGAGTCATTAATCTAGGTGACAAACAGGACTCTGAAGGAATATTTGCACCCCGAAATTGAAAAGATTAGGCCATATTTGTCAAGGATTGGTAGGCTTTATCGCCTCCAGAGCAGATGCTGTTAAATATTCATGAGCTGCATAAGTGGGAGAAGACCTCGCTAGGCCTGATGACTTTCAGAGAGAGGAGGGAAGGGGGGGGACGAGGGCGGGGGGGACACGGTGGCATCGACACGCGATGGTGGCGCGGGTGGGGAAGGGGGACGCGGAGCAGCTCTGCGGAGCGGGGACGTGGCTGGCAGTCAGGGGCGCTGGCTGGGAAGGGGAGAGGGGTGGTGGGACCCCATCTGTCCGTCCCTCTGCACACGGGGCGTTGGGTGCAGCTCATCCGCGCCGGGAGTCCCCGGCCCCCGCGCAGGCAGGTTTTGCCTTTCCTGCTCTGCAGCGGGGAGTGGAGCCGGGCAGGTGGGTCAAAGGCAGCTGCAAGCTTGGGGGGGGGTCACTGTTGTCCCCTCAGCCAGCCCTGCCGCTAGCCCGAAGATGGGCGATGAAGGGTCCCCCCAAAGGACCGGGCTATGAAGTGTGCTGGGCTCGGTGCTGGGGGACTTGTGGGCCACCGGGCTGGGACGCTGGATGTCCCCGTACGCGTCCTCCCGGACAGAAACAGGTCGTGAGATGGAGAGATGCGCAGAGCGTGGGGAGGAAGGACTTCAGCAGCAGCGGGGAGACGGAGCGGTGGGGAGAGGAGCTGGAGGGGGAAACGAGTGGAAGAGCGGGGAGGGGGTAGAGGAAAGCATCCTGGGGAAGGGAAACATGAGAAAAAGCAAGATAGTGAAGAGAAGATGGAGGGATGGATGGATGGTCAGAACAAGACAAAAAAAAATAAAGTAGGAGGAAAGATAGTAAGTAGAAAAAAAAATAAACAGAAAAAATGTGCATAGACACAGTCTTCTCCTTCACCTCCTAATCCTTAATTTCCCTCAAGTTTAAAAATGACCTTCCCGATTGCTGGTGACTCCTGTTGCAGACCCCAGACTGGCTCACCCCGACTGGAGGACGGAGGGCTGGGGTCGGCAGACGTCCCCCTGGAAGGACCTCGGCCGCAGAGCAGCTCGGAGGTTCCCACAAGGCATCCCTGAACTCCAACTCGCCAGGATCAAACCCCTCCCACGTTAGCTGGAGTTTTCCAAAATGCAAACTAGCTTCCCAGGAAAAACGTGGAGTTTCAGGCTCTCCTGCAGAGGCTGGAGGCACTGGAGCTGCTGTCCGGGTCGGTCCCCTCGGCTTTTGGGAAGGAGGTAAGCAGGAACACCAAAGCCGTGCGGGAGGGCTGGGGGCTGAGATCTCCCCAACCTCCCCAAGTTTCTCTATCTATCTTTCACGCACACATCGTTGGGTTGGATCCAATTTGAACCAAACCTCCAAATCTCCAAAAAACAGGGAGAATTTCAGCAAACCAGAAAGCTTGATTTTCAGCCAGCTGTTTCCCCTTGTGTCAGTCAACTGATAAAGGGAAAAGCCAGGGCTGGCATTAGGAAAAGCATCGAGTAAGCTGCAAAACCAGCAGAAAAAGACTCCATTGCCAGGCTGGTGGGGTGACAGACACTTAATTTAGTGCAACCCAGGGATTTTTTTTTTAATGTTAGTAGAAAATCCTGATTCATCAAAACCCCGATTCTTTGAAAGAACAGGTCAGTCCCACCAATGTCTTCACTCAATTTAAAAAAACCCCAAACCAATAAAAGTGAATCAGATAAAATTTTGTACCCAACCTCTTCTGAAAGGGAAAATTGTTTGCTGATGGGTCACCAGGGATTTAAATTGTTTGCTGCTCAGCATGTGATGGGTGACCACGGATTGGGTGCATCTGAACCCTCCTGCCCATAGGTGCTGAGCACCGGCCCCAACCCCTTTGCTGCACAAAGCACCATTTCCCAGGATGCTGAGAACAGGCGGGGGGGAAGAGCACCTGAAGATGCTGCATAATCCACTCCCCCAAATCCTCGTTTCCATCTCAACCTTCAGGAGATCTTCATCAAGTTCTGGCTTCAATCTGTGAGCGGGAGCTGGGCTGCCCAGCTCTCCTCCCTCCTGCTCTTCCCTGCGCTCCCCGGGCCCCCGCCAGCCTTCGCACAATTTAATGTCTTACAGCTCTGTCCCTATTTGACAAACAGGTGATTTTGCTAATGAGGAATAAATGAGATTCACAGGATGAGAGAAAGGGAACAGCAGCTGTCGTGAGTGCAGGATGTGCTGGCTTTATTAAAATAATACATGGCCACATGCTTAGTATTAGGACTCACAGTTTGAGAACTCCCATCTCATCCCTCCCGGCTCCCCCTCGCCTTGGCTCCCCCCCTCTCCTGCCTCTCAGTCCTCAGCCCCCTTCCCTGGAACATTTTCCAATCAGCGAATTACTGGCCGGAGAGCCTGGACCATCCCAGGCCATGCATATGAAATGCATCCTCCTGCACAGCAGCCCTGCTGCGGCTGGGGCTGGGCTGGAAGGGGGGGTGGGGGGGTGCGTGTGTGTGCACACGTGTGTGCGTGCGTGTGTGTAGGGAAGGGGAAAGGAAGGGGAGGATTTAGGTGCTCTGAAGGGGACTGTGATGAATTCTGGCAGCTACTCCTGGAAAAGCAGGTGGTGCACAGCCCGTGACGGGCAGAAGAAGGTGTAGAGGCTCATTCAGGCGTGGGGCTGGGGTCCCCGTCCAGGAGGGAGGTGGGGGTTTGGCTGGAGGTTGACTCTGGGAGGAGGTGGAGACCCGATGGACAGGAGGGAGGTGCTCTGGGCTAGCTCTAGCGTAGGGCGTGGGGCAGGACCGTGGCATTCTTGGGGTGGGTGACCCTGGGCAGGGCAGGATCAGCCCCATGTCACGGAGCGGCAAGTGGGATGGTCAGTGGGTTGGATTATTCCGGAGGAAAACTGGAAGGGGGGATTAGATGAATGCAGAGATAAAGCAAGCGGCAATCCCTAGAAAGGGAGAGAGGAGTAGGAGAGAGGTTAAAGGAGGAAAATAATCAAAATAGACAGAGGGTGAAGGGAAAGGAATCTTGCAGCAAAACAGGAAAAGTGGGGAGAGAGGGAGGAAAGTAGAGGAGAGGGATGGGGAGGGGGGACACGGAGCTCACCGCGCTCCTGCGATACCTCCCTAGTAGCAGGTTTGTGATAGCCCAGGGGTTACCCCGAACGTGGCAGAGTAGATATGCTTTTTCTGCAGGTTTTTCAAGGCTGGGGTTTGGTTAATGTCTCTTCACCTAAACTTTTATCAGCTGGGAGGAAGGTGTTTCCTCGGCTGAGCAGGAATACCTGGGTAGTGCTAGCTAGAAACCAAAAGGTGGTCTACAAGAGATACTTCTGCTGCTGGAGAATCAGGGAAAGCTGCAGCGTTAAACCAGTATTTCTATGCTCCCAGAAGGCCAAGAAAAAACCCAGACATGTACAGGCAAAAAACCTGACCAGGCAAAAAATCCTACAACCCACCAACCTCTGTATTTTTAAGTTGTTAAAATGAAAACAGAAACTGTTGTGGGGTTGGTTTGGGGTTTTTGTGTGGGTGTGTGTGTGTGGTTTTGTGGTTTGTTTTTTGGTTTTGTTGTTTTGGTTTTTTTTAAGAATGGTTTTACAATTGTTCATTTAAATCAATTACTTCAAATGATTCTCCCTTGGACCTGTGGACTTCTCTGCCCCAAACAGCCCATCTCCCCTCCCAGCTCATCGCCCACCCATCCGCTGTGCACACACGGGGACGTTCCTCTCTCTGCTGCCCCAGAAGTTCATCCCCTGAGTCACAAAACCAGTGGCAGCAGGACCAGACTTTGGACACACGTGGGTGTACTGTGCACGCGTGGACACCCCGTGGGCACCTCCACCAGCTTGCTGGAAGCTCCAGCACCATCCCCAGCACCCCGTCACATCAGTGTCTGGACCACGAGCCCTCCTCTCCCGCGACACGCACCGAACTCCAGACCTGGACACGTTTCTCAGCAGTTCTTCCCCAGCCCCAGCCCGAACAAAGCACGGACCCCAGCCGGGTTTGGGCAGATACGCACCCCCTCGCCTGTTTGCTCAGGTGCCCTCCTGCTCCTCCTGCCTGCCCGCACGGCAGCGGCTCGGGTAACAGGCAGGCAGCAGGCAGGGAGCGCGGCACCGAGTAAACAAGTGCTTGGTGAATAATTTACTCAATGAGTGACAGAAGAATTGCCATTTAACAATTTGCTGGGCAAATATTATTTGACCATTTCTAGAGCTGCTCGAAGAGTACAAATATAACCTCCCTATACACTGGGAATAATTCATTCGACAAAAGCAGGTTGCAACTCATCAGATAAATTATTGACAGGGGATAATGCAGCCCCACTTAGGGGTGTCACGGCAGTCACCAAAGTCCTCTTGCCGTGGAGGCACAGGTTTACGCTTCAGTCCTTGCTATCCTGCTTGGTCCACGTGGACACGGGGTCTCCAGAGGGTCTGGGTGGGACGGTGGCCGCATCGTCGCCTTGGTGGCCCAACTGCTCGGAGGGGAGATGGGCCCCTTCTCTCCGGGCTGGCCGGTAATCCCCGTGTGCCCACATCTCTGGAGGATTAAGCTCCCATATGAATGCTTCTGGGACCCCAGGGAAGGAGAGGAAGCATCTCAGCTTCTGCACTGGGGGAGACAGGGGGTGGAGGAGGGGATGGGCTCCAGCAGGGAGGGGGGAAGCATTCCCCCCCCTCCACGGCTCAGGTTTTGGAACAAAAAGCCGGAGTTACATGAAGAGCATCCCCTGCTGAGGCCCTGGGGCCGGCGCTCCTGCCTTTATTGAGGTGGGCTCTGGCATGCATGGCTCCAGGTGTTCCCACAGCGCAGATAGGAGCCCAAATCCTCTGCCCTGCATCCCCCCCGCCGGGCACGGCAAGGTACTGGGGAGCTCTGCTTGGTGTGGAGGAGACCGGGGAGGGGAATTGCCCTCTCCCGCATGCCCGGCTGCTCTGGAGCAGTCCCCTCTAGGTTTGGGGGTGTGCATAACTCTCACAAGAAGGAGCCAAGGGCTCTGGGATACAAAGTGCTGCTGCTGCTCAGGACATCCCGGGAGCCCCTGCAAGCCGGGTGCGTGCAATTCCTGGGGGGGGTCTCCCCTTCAGTGCCACGGGCCCCGCCTGAGAGACAGCATATCTGGTGGGAAAGGCCAAACCTGCTGGCTTCACCCCTCTCCCCCACGAGCAAGGACACTGCGATCTGGCGGTGTGTCATCCCGAGCAGGACAGCTGGCAGGGGACGGGGAGCACCGGGGGGGTCCTTGCACAAATCTGCGCGCTCTCACTCATCCAGGTTGGACCAGGGGTATTGTGGGGCACAGGGGATGCTCAGCCTCACCCCACCACTGTCCCCAGCTGCTGCGTGACATGGGGGTCCCGGGGCTGAGCACCCCTAAGGAAGGGCTGGGCAGCCTTGATGTCCAGCAGTTGTGGTGGCAGTGGGGGTCAAGCAGCAAATCTCTGCAGGCCTGGGAGTTTATCTGCTCTCCTTGGCCCAAACCATCCCATGGCACAGCTGTGCTCTCCAGCGGGGGACCCATGAGTTGCCCCTCCCTTGGGGCTGGCTACGATCAGGGCTGTGGGCTGAAGCTGCTGCGAAGCTCTGCTTTTGACCGGTCTGTGCCTCAGTTTCCCCGGGGGTTTCCCAGTGCAATGGTACTTCTGGTTAACTGCGTTGTACGTCCCAGCTGCTGGGAATGGGAAGAGAATGGGAAATGATTCAACAGCCCAGAAGAAACCTCTCACTCTACTGCGGGGATCAAGAAGTCAAAATTGTCAGGTACCATAAAAACAATTAATTACAGAAAATGGAACAACAATTTTAAGAGGAATATTTAAAGCTAACTTTAAAAAAAAAATTTAAAAATCAGAACTTGAGGAAACTTGGTGGCAGTGGCTAAAAGTTTGAACTTTTGTGGAAGTGAAATTAAAAGCAAGCCTTGCTTTCAATCAGCAGCACGGGAGGGGTCACTGCACCTCTCATTGCCGGCTCTGCGCAGACCCCACTCCATTCCATTACCATTCCACTGAGTGATTAAATGTAGTATTATCTTATTTATTTTGGCTTGCCTCCTTGCCAGTCCCCGGCTGTAAATTAAATGATCACCAAGTTAGATTAGCAGAAAGCATATGTGGAAATAACCTTTTAATTTCTTAATTACATTGCACTCACCTGCAGCTCAACCTGCCAGTGTAAGGAAAGTGTGAAGTTAATTTCCATTGATATATTATCTGCATTCTTATAAATTAGGATCCTATTAAAGAGGAAGCATATCAAGAATTCATTGCTCCTAATCAGACTGAGACGTGGATGGGATCTTTCTGGCTCCAGAGATGTCTTACGGAAACGGGGCTGGTTGCAGGTCTGTGGGAAACGATGCCTAAACCTGGGCTGCTCCAAGGGATGTCACCACAGCGTGAGTGAGCTTTTCTGCGTTTCTGTAACGTCAGCAAGGATGCAGGAGTAAGAGCCCAAAGCCCGACATGTTCTCAACCCCAGCTTGTTGACTCTTAGGGTTGTCTTAGCAGCAAGCTCTCATCAAGTTACTTTAGTCACAAGACTTTGATCAAGGCTAGAAAAAGCTCTGGGAAGGTGGCACCTTCCAAACCCTGGAGCAAATGAACCAGAAATTCTGATTTCTCCCAGCATTTCCCTTCCTACCAGGCTGCTTATCAAGGCAAGAATGAAGAAGCCTAAACCTGACCTTTTGTAATGACATCCAAGTCTCTTGGTCCTTCACACCAACCAATGAAGCAGGGTGACCCGGCAAGGTAACTGAGCCGATTGACAGATTTCAGCCTGCTGCTGGAGGACAACATGGCAAATCCCGATTTTATTTACAAGATAAGTTCCTCTGAATAAGGTAAAATGCAGGAGCAAACTGAACAATTCATTCAAAGGAACGATTGCTGGGGTCAATCCTTTTATTTCATCTTTATCTTATGTTACAAGCAGAGTTAGTGTGGCATCTGTCCCAAGACCTCTCCTGTTTCATATGTTCATCCTGTGCAATATGTGACCTGGAGGATGAAGTGGGGTGCTCCTCATCAAGTTCCTAGATGAGAGTAAACTGTGGGGTTCATCCTGCTGTAGGACAGGGCAGACTTTCAGAGGGATTTGGATGGGCTGGCAGGAAACATGGAATTTAAGAAGGACAAATGCAAAACCTTGCCCCTGGGGTGGTCTAAGATGTTGATAAATAAAAAAGTGAAAGAAAGCGGTAGGTAAATAGGCATGAGTTCAGCAGAGAGATGCCAAGATGTTCAGGGGGCTGGAGGGAGGGGAGGCTGAGGAAACTTGGGGCGTTCAGGCTCTTTGTTGAGGTGCGTGACAGGAGAGGGGGTGGGTATAAACAGAAGCAGGGGAGGATCTGATGGGATATAAGGAAATAACAGTCACTGTGAGAATAAATGAGCAGTGGAACAGGGGCCAAAGGAAATAATGGGATTCCCATCCTTGGAGGTTCAAGAACAGGCCGGACAAATCTCTGAAAATCCCAGTCTGAATTCATTGCTGGGCTTGCTTTGAACAGGAGGTTGGATTAGAGACCTTGTGATGTCCTGTCCCACCTGAAACATCCTATGATTTGGCGGTGTTGCTGTGCTCCAAGGGGCTGAAATTACCTCTTGTGCTCTGCCCAGCATGTCAAACACAGACCTGTATTTCTGCTTTAAACCCTGCCAACCACACCTGAAAATCATCAGGAGGTGGCACAGTTCAGTTGCAAAACCAATAAATTTGCTTCAGATCAAAAATGTCCAGTAAAATCTGAAGCTAAGACAGAAGATGCCTGATATATTTTTTCTCTGCACAGTGCCTTACCTCACTTGACCACACTGCATTCATTTAAAACTCCTCATTCCCCACCCAGAGGTCACATCACCTATTAATCATGCTGAAGAGCCCCTCAATTATCTGAAACCACGATTACCCCAACCCATTCCACGTCCCCCATGACATTTGGATAACTGAGGTTGTTCTGTATTATTGTTATTTTTCAATTGTGGTAATTATTGTACATTAAACCATTAGCATTCATTACTCCTACAGTGTGTAATTAGAACAATGGTGGATGGATTGCTACCGACTCTAATGAAGTTTTTATAATTGTAATTTATGGTCGTCAAATTACCTTTCTTAAAAATGAAGCCTAATATTAGCCTCTTAAGTTATGGGGAGGGGGTGGTAATTACTTCTAATTGATGCTTCTTGTTTGCACTCTGTACAGAGCAATGTCGATCCAGCCCCGCTCCAGATCTCCAGCTAACCAAGAACGGGAGAAGCATCCTTGCAAAGCAACCGTTCATCCTGCCCTTTCCGACGACAGCGATACGGGGCCGAGCATCGCGACGAAACGCCGCAGGATCCCTGCTTGGGAATCTGCTGGCTTGGTGTAAAGAAGGAGGAAGCCCAACCTTAGGTCGGCAGATCTTGAACCAGCAGGCAGGAGAACGGGCAGCTGCCTGTTGGGTTTTGGGAGGGCGTTATAGGCGGGGAGCGCCCGGCCGGGAATGGGGAGCTGGCCATGGTGCTGAACGGCCCCTCCGCGCCCCTCCGCGCCCCTCCGCCGAGAATCCTGGGGGGAGGGTGGGCATTGAGGGGCGGTTCGACCGGTTAGCTCAGCCTGCCGTTCCGGCTGAAGGGAGGGGTGTAATCCTGCCCTTTAATTATTATTTTTGTTGTGGTTATGAGTTAAAAATAAGCTGCGCCTTTGCTTCCCAGCGGGGATCTGAGATTTGCTTTAATTGCCTCTGTTTGAATCAATTTCGGCTCAATTATGCTCCTTCTTAGGTGTAATTGAGATGTTTGTGCCTATCTGTCTGAGGTAGATGTAATCATCCCCCGAAGCACTGCAGAACAGAGAGGCAGAGGGCGGTGACTTGATCACCTTCCTAATGGTTGGCCCTAGGTGAGCTCAGGAAGAGGATTCCCTCAATCAACTCCTTTCCTCCTGGCTGGGGAACACAAGGACTAAACATGAGCAGGGAGGCCCCGGGGCAAGTTAGGAATCTACAGGTGTTGGCAACTTTTTGAATTACAAAGCTCTGCAATTGGGTCATGCTAACCTGCCCTGAGACGTTCCAGGTCCTGGAGAAGACCAGTTGCCGTGGTTTAACCCCAACCGGCAAGTAAGCCCCACGCAGCCGCTCGCTCACTCCCCCCGGGTGGGATGCGGAGAGAATCGGAAGGGTAAAAGTGACAAAACTCGTGGGTTGAGATCAAGACAGTTTAATAGGTAAAGCAAAAGCCACGTGCACAAGCAAAGCAAAACGAGGAATTCCTTCCCCACTTCCCACGGCAGGCAGGTGTTCAGCCATCCCCAGGACAGCAGGGCTCCATCACGCGTAACGGTGACTTGGGAAGACAAACGCCACCACTCTGAACGGCCCTCCCTTCCTTCTTCTTCCCCCAGCTTTATACGCTGAGCATGACGTCATGTGGTATGGAACATCCCTTTGGTCCTTGGGGTCAGCTGTCCCGGCTGCGTCCCCTCCCAACTCCTTGTGCACCCCCAGCTGCTCGCTGGTGGGGTGGGGTGAGGAGCAGCAAAGGCCTTGGCTCTGTGTGAGCACTGCTCAGCAGGAGCAAAACCATCCCTGTGTCACCAGCGCTGATTTCAGCACCAGTCCAAACCCTCGCCCCATACTGGCTACGGTGAGGAGCATTAACTCTCCCCCAGCCAAAACCAGCACACCAATGGAAGAGTCTTTACCACCAGAAGGCTTGAAACTTTGAGCTCCACACCATACAAACATTATCAGGAATTGGTTTTTTATGAGAGTGATTATGGACAATGCTTCCCATTTGGATGGGATGGGCAATGATGTCAAACCTCCAAGCTGGAACATCCATCTCCCAACAGGATGTCCTCAAGGTGTAGGTACAAGTCCCCTGCTCAGCTACAGTAGGAAAGTTTTGTTCCAGAACGTGAGGAACAGGTGAATTTTCACTGCTTGAGAAAACTCCAGTGACAGTTTTAAGATTATTTTTTTCTTAGAACCAGGAAGAGAAGAAAAAAAAATAGGGGTTTGTTGTTGGGTCTTGGGGTTTTTTTTGGGGGGGGGGGGGTGGTGGTAGTGTTTATTTGGGTTCTTTTTTGGTTTGGGGATTTTTTTGCCTGAAAGAGGACATTTCACTGTCATTTTTCTACATTGCTGGGATCTGAGATCAGACTCATGAGAAAGCAAAAGGCTGATTCTGAGACCTCTGCTTCAGTTACTTGGATCTGTGGTCACAATTAGAGAACAGGTCGAAGGATGGATTTTTTCAGAGGTTTAAAAAAATAAATTAAAGCATGTCTTAATTTTTGACTGACCTCCAGGAGGTTCACGTTTTCTCCCTTGAATGTAGCACAAACCCAACCCTTATGTCTTGGTCTTTTAATAATGCACCAGCTGTTTCTCATCCCCAGCTCTGGCAAAAATGGGAAAATATGGAGTGGAGGAGGACTGCTGAAAAGCGTCACTGGTGAGTAGTGGTTCTTTTGTAAAGGATGGTTGAGGCTTTTCTAACAACCTGATTTTCCACTTTAAAAAAAAAAAAAAAAAAGCTCACAAGCTTATGTAGAGGTTTTAAAACCGAGGACTATATTTGCAGGTCTCAGTGTGTAGTTCTTGGCTATGAAACACCACAAGTGCCTTCCTCGTCCAGAGAAGAGTGCTGGTGATGGGAGGTTGGGTTGGCCTTTCCCTCCTTCCTCCCACAAGAATCGTTCTCTCGTCATCCAGTTCTGAAGTACATGAAGAAGCAGCGAGGACTGATTAACCTCCCATGAACAGCAGCGCTGAGAAGAGTCCAAACACTCCAGTTCCTTTAGGCTGCGAGCCTAAGGACCGTTTGGACCCTTCAGCTCCGCACAGTGCCCAACGCAGGGTGGGCCTGGCTCTGTCTGGGGGCTCCGGCACATCACCCCCAGACACCTCTTGCAACATCTTTGTAGCATCATGCTGGTGCTGCCCTCTGACTTCAGTGGGTGTGTGCTACTGGGCCACCGGCAATTAGGACTACCTAGTCCATGTCTGTACTTGGCCAGAATTTAATAGACTCATAGAATGGTTTGGGTGGGAAGGGACCTTTAAAGGTCATCTAGTCCAACCCTCCTGTGCAATGAGCAGGGACATCTTCCACTAGACCAGGTTGCTCGGAGCCCCGTCCAACCTGACCTTGAATGTTTCCAGGGATGGGGCATCTATCACCTCTCTGGCAACCTGTGCCAGTCTTTCACCACCCTCATCATAAAAAAAATTTCCTTATATCTGGTCTGAATCTACTTAGTTTTAGTTTAAAACCATTACCCCTTGTCCTATCGCAACAGGCCCTGCTAAAAAGTCTGTGCCCATGTTTCTTATAAGCACCTTCAGGTACTGGAAGGGGCTCTAAGGTCTCCCTAGAGCCTTCTCTTCTCCAGGCTGAACGACCCCAACTCTCTCAGCCTGTCCTCACAGGAGAGGTGCTCCAGCCCCCTGAGCACTTTTGTGGCCTCCTCTGGACCCGCTCCAACAGGTCCATGTCTTATGAGGGGGTGGTGGCCCTGATTCGTACCAGCCACAGCCACCAAGGTCTCCTCACCATGCTGGCTGAAGAGCCTTCCTTGCCAACTTAAGCTGGCTTGCGTGAAATAATCCAAGTTGGTTGTCCATGGAGCACCCACCCATCCCCAAAATGGGGTACTGCTGAAAGCCCCCCCGTCCCCGCGCTACCCAACCCCTACACAAAGACTGTTGCCTTTGAGCTGCTGGCACAGGCCTGGGCGCAGCGCTGATTAGATCGCTGTCACCAGGGAACAGGAAGGTTAATTGCCATTCTCTTTGTGTGCCGCTCGGAGAGGAGACCAATTTCAGCTCAGTAGCAACAAAGTGTTGCCTGCTCGCTTTGGATGGGGGCAGGGGGAAAGCAAACCAAAGTAGAAGGGAGGGAGGGGAGCCGGGGGGTGTTGGACAAGCGGGCAGGATTGTGCATGGACTTTGAGCATAGCTGTGTCTTGTCTGGTCTAGCAAAAGAGAAGTGCTTAACAAGTATTAAGAGACACAAATAATTCTCCTTTTCTCCTCTCGCCCATTCTTTTCTCTCTTTCTCTTTGCTTGTAAATCCTGCTTATCGCATCTGAATAGCAGAATGGTTTCACACCGGACCTTTAATCTGGCCAGAGCAGCCCCCAGAGGGGCAAAGTGGCTGAGGATTACCTTTTATTTTATTTGATTTTTTTTTTTTAGCTTTCTTCCACTCCTCCCCTCCCTCGTGGTTTTTTTTCCTTTTTTTTTTTTTTCCCCCCTTGCGCTGCATTTGTTCTTGGAAGGAGTGAGGAGCAAAGGCTTAAGGGGGGGAAGGGGGAAAAAAGAAGTGTGTAGGGGGTGTTACAAACTTAAGGGGATCTGGATCTATTCAGAGCGACTTGTCCATAGCCTTGCTGCTTTTGTTCGCCTGCCATTCTTTAGCTGATTTCTTCACTCTAGTAAAAGAGCTTTAATTCCCTTGTAGATACCGAGAATCCCTCCTTCTCCTGCTCTCCCCTCCTTCTCCTCCTGCAGCCCTGAGCACCCTCTCTCACTTTCTCAGACTCTTTATCCAGTGTCCTCCTAACCACCAACAAAGCCCAGAAATCGTCAAGTTTTCTGTCAGAAGAATGAAAGAGAAAGAAGGAGCAGGAGGAGCCGGAGGAGATGGGGAGCAGTGTGTGTGTGTGTGTGTGTGTGCGCACACGTGCATCTCTACGTGTGTCACACTTGCCCCATGCTGGAGGGGTTTTTTTTTGGCTCTCCCTGACTTTTCTGATGTGGTTTTTGATCCCAGGAAGCTTTATTCATGGTCTATTCTGCTCCAGGTATAAGACATATGGCAAAGTCCTTTAGGAGAGAAGGGCTGAGCAGTCAGCCAGCATCGGAGGATGCAGGAGGACCTCACACCCATGCCCTGGCCGAGGGCTGCTGGAGCTGGTGCTGGGAAGTGTCACCAAGGGACAAGCCAGGAGATCAGCGTGGGCTGGACACCCCACCGCAGACCTGAGGTGGGTGTAACTGGGCTGGTATGAAGGTCAGCAGAGCAGCATTCCCACCAGCCGATGAACAGTGAGGGAGAGGTTGGTCTTCTCCCACATTTAGTGAGGAGAAATTTGCCCACAGGAGGAACATCTCAGATCTCCAGGCTATGAATCACCCTCTGCAGATACTCAAGGGCGGTGCTGACAGCTTAGTGGTGGGAATACCTGCCCGTGCTCTCAGTCGCCAGCTCTCTGGGATAAAAATAGCTCCTTTGCCCATGATTTTGACTCTGAAGCTCAAGCAGCTGTTCAGCTGCATGGCCTTGTGTAGGACCACGGGTGCCTGACGAGGAGATGCTCGGCCCCAAGCAACGATGCCAATGCTTGACATGTTGTGAGAACAGTTTCTCACTGTATTTCAGGAGGGAAAATGTTATGACTGAACACCCAGAATTTCAAAAGGCAACGGGGATTTGGGAGGCTGCCCTTGCTCTAGCCAAAGGTTCAACCACGAGGAATCAAGAACAGTGAGCAGATTGAATCTGGTGGTGTTCAATGGTTCACCCCATAGGCATGAAACAAGTTTATCCATGTCAAGTCTTAAGGTGTGATCTCCAAGAACTCACAACTGATCGAGACAACTGGTTATCAGCCTTCATTAACTGATAAGAGAAGTTACCATGCTGAGCTCTCCACAGAAAGAACAATCTCCCGTCCTGGCCAAGGCAAGCTGGCATACAGCTCTGGTACGGGTTTGTGGATGCTCCTGCTGCCAGCTGTAGTCCAGACCCAGCTGGCACTTGTGAAGATAGGAAGCCCAGTAAAGGGGAAGGGATTGGCACATCCACCAGTGGGGGTGGGCTGCTGCTTGTCTTACCACGGGGAGAAAGAGGTTCTGAGCTGGTTTCCAGCGACAGTGAATATATGGCATGTGCAACCCACTGCCAGGCCCCCGGTTGGTTTCTCTCTGAGCTGTACTTGCGTCTGATGAAAACCAACACTGTAAACTGGCACTAGATCTGCAAACAGCAAGCCAGCCAACAAGAAAAACATTTGGACCAAACCCGGTGTTTTTGAAGCAGTTCTCTGAGCTCCAGCACAGCCTGTGCTGGGACGTCCCCGTTCACCTTTCAGCCACTGCTCCCTGCTTCCAGCTCTGCCTGGGGAGCTGGGACTGTGTGATGGAGCCAACAGGCGGCATCAGGAAAGCCTGGAGAATGCACAGGGGGAGGAAGAACAGCAGCTTGACCTGCAAAGATGTTAGATAGGCTACCACAACACGGGTCTGCTCTGCCCTAGCCCTAGAGGTTATTATTCCGGTCCCAGACAGGGAGATGTGCCTTTATGTCTGATTGCAAACTGCAGCTGATGAAGCGTAGGGAGATATTTCCCAGTGCTGATTCTGCTGCAGAAGGTGGTAAATTCCTTCCTCTCCTCCTGTCCCACCTTTTGACTTCAGTGTAAATCAGAGCCTTGGTCTTGCCTGTAATGCTAAATACATTGCACTGAATCAAAGCCATCTTCATGGTGAGAAGATCCTCGGTGCTGTTTTAGCACTTACCACCATCACGATATTTTGAGCGAAACAGACTGCACCTAGCAGATGTGTGAGCTGAAAGCACACACGTGCCTGTTGTCACAGCTCAGCTGAGGAGCTCCTTGGACTAGAGAGATGGCTCCAGCATTGAGAAGAGTCTGGTCATCCCAGCTAATTAGCCCAGCTAGTAAACTCAGATTTCTGTGAGACCCAGGAGCTTGCATGGATAGACCTGGAAGAGATCACCACAGTCTGTGAGGTTGGGATCCTGCTGACACTGCTGCTGTCTACACAGGAGACCAGACGTATCTGCAAAACATGAGTTGTGCATGTTCATCTCACCATGGGCTACAAAGCGAACATTAAACTCCATCTGCAAATCAACACCTCTGCATTCAGAGACCAAAAACCTTAAATGTGGTGCAGTGCAAGAAAAGAGCAGGGGACAAGAGCAGGTACCTAAAATTAGGGTATCTCACGGGGATCACATCTTTATTGCGGTTGGTACGTGATGGAAGAAAACTAAAGCCAGCCGTGGGGAAGGGAATGGAGCTGCAGAGGTGAGTCTTGCCAGGGCCCTGATCAGCCTCCCCGGGCCCCACCACCTCCACCCATGGCCCAGGTGCTCTATTTAAGGGCAGCCCCGTGCCTTTGCCTCTGCCTTGGGCTGTGTAGTAGGTGTGCCTGTCTCTGCCTCCTGGATGGACCTTGGATTTACACTGTAAGTAGCTTGTCTCCTGCCCCTGATGAGACCCCCTGGGTGGACACTGGACCTGGTTCACCCCCTTGTCTTGCCTGGAGCTGCTGTTGTGAGCACCCTGCACTGGGGTCAGCCCTGGATCCCCTTTGCTCTTCTCACACCGTGAGCAGTGAGGAGATGCAGAGGGGATTTCCCCTCCTGCACACCTTTTGTTTGCTCAGCCTGAGCATGGGTGGCTGTTACTGATGCTGACCGGGACAGCCAGTGCATTGCAGAGTGCTTCACAGGCTGGCCCTGCTGGTTTTTGGTGGGAGAACCCAGGCATATTTTGCACATCTTCCTGGAGCTGGGAAGGTTCTGTGTGCCTGGGCACGTGTTCCTTTGCAGACCAAAATGTGGGATCAGGACCTGCTTTTACAACAGGGTTTGTTCCCATGTTGGCCAGGATTAACTCCCACCCTTTCCCCTCCCAGGCAGTGGGGAACAGGAGAAGCTGAGGCATTTTCTGCAATGACTAATTAGATCCAGCTCCTAACAACAACATGCACCGGAGAAAAGCAAAGCATTAGTCAGGACAAGGTAATGAGACTGTTCCCCTCCCCAACAATTTCTCCCACTAATCCCAGACAAAGCTCCCAACGTTGGACCAAGCTGCCAGGTGGTGTAAATCAGCACTGCTCCGCTTCCTTCAGTGCAGCTTTGCTGATTTATAGCAGCTGAAGATTTCTCACCACCAATAATTTACATCTTGAGAAAGAACTAATTTTGTGCATGTTCATTTCTAATCCTTCTCCCCTTGGGTGCCATGGTGGATACCAGGGCACGGCTCTTTCTTGGAGGTACGTTAAAACTGCCACCGCCACCAAGAAAGGCAGTGCTGCTGCTGACAGAGGTAGGCACGAGGGGTGTTACTGCTTTCTCAGATGGATGGATTTCTCCTGCAGCCACTGTGGTGGCATTGGATTAAGCCACAGGCCAAATGCACGAGCAGTTTAATAATGAATGATGCACGCGTTGCCATCGATGAGTAATTCACGCAGCAGCGTGTGTAGCGCAGCTGCTGTCTAAGCACCTGGCCTTCGAAGGGTGAATGAACATTGAGCTTGTTCCATAAAAGCCAGTCCAGCGGTTGCAGGGGGGGATGTTTTATGAATGGAGGTGGCAACCTGGACCTAGCATTTTTGCAGCAGTTTGCCGGTAGTGGAAGATGATTTGCAGTATGGTTCACTGAGGTGATGGCCAAAGTCTGGAGCAGACGGGAGCGTGGTGGGGAGGCCTGAGGAATGTGGGAGGAGGTGTAGGAACACCCAGGAGCAGAGGGACATCAAGAGGTAATTGGGGGGAATTTCAGAGTGGCAAGACAGACCAGTACTTCAGCCAGAGTTTCCAGGTGAGATGTATCTGGGCTTGCTTAGAAGTCAGGAAGGGATGGCTGTCACAGCTCCCATCTCCTTTCCTTTCAGCCAAAGTCGTCAGATGTCACAGGTAGCAGGTCAAATGGCTGGCAGAGGTGTGCTGCAGGTCACCCTGGACCACCCAGTGCTGCTGCTCACAGACCATCAGGGTCTAGGTTGGGTTCCATGTGCATAAGCCAGGAGATGCCGACTGCTGAACAGGGACGGTCAAAGATCATACTCGGTGTGCAGGCACTCAGGACCAGATGAAATAAAGGACATCTTGAGAGAAAGTGGTTTTAGCAGCTCCCTATAAGTTGAATGCTGATCAACCCCTGCCCAACAGGTGAAATCCAGCCTGCTGGACCATCATCTCTGGTGCTGCCACCTCTTCCTCCAGAGCCTTGCAGCTCCACCCTTACCTGCCAGTCCCAGCAACAGAGAGATTACATTTGTCTCATCTTGTAACTGGACACGCACCCAGCACAACAAGGGACCTGGCACTTCAGCCTTGGCATGGATGCTTCCAGCCAAGGGGCAAGGGCTGCATGTTCTGGCGTGTCCCCACAGCATCTTCAGGACAGGCTTGGTAACTTCTTCCAGATCGATTCCCAGCCCCTGGGATTGCAGCCAGGAAAGGGGCTTGAGATCAGCATCGGAACCCAAAGAGTCAAGTGAGGCCAAAAAAACCCTGCCTTGACTTGCAGGAAGCAATCCTGCTCTGGAGCAGCTGAGCCGCAAGCATTTAAGAACACCAGCTTCTCTGTGGTGGTACCCAAGTCCCTGCAGTGTGTCTTGTGTTTTGCAGTGGCCTCAGTGTCTTCATCCAGAGTGCAGCCCTTGTTTGAGAGGGAAAATAGAGCCCAAAGCAATGCTGAGCACCAGCATATTTTTTACACAAACCCCACCCCTTCCCACAAGCATCGCTGTCCTCTTGGCTGCTCCCGTGCAGGCACTTTGGTGAAAGAAAATACTTCTCCCACATTTTCTCCCTCCCATGGGAATTTCACCCCTCCTCCTCCTCCTCTTGGGATGCATCATCCAGCCTGTTTGGAGCACAAGCTGGGGAAGGCACAGGGAGGAACAGGGGAGGGAGAGGAGGAGCTGGAGATGTTTGCTAGCAAATAAAGGACTGTGTGCTTAAACACTCTTCCTCTGCCTATCCCCACCCGGCAGCGTTTGCTCAGCAAACAGTGCTAATTCACCAGCTTTCCAACGTTTGATTCAGTCTGCAAAAGCAAACCTCGTATCCCACGTCCCCAGTGGCCTCCTCTCCCCCCCCCCTCCTTCCACCCCCCAAGATGTGCTGCTCGGCACCAGCCCTCTGAACTTCCCCACGTCTCCTGCTCTTCCCTTCCACCCCCAAAATCTGGGAGCTGGTTAAAATCAGGCTGAGGTGGACAGGTGATGCAGCAGCCTCCTGCGCAGCAAAGCTCTCCTGCTGTGCTGCCAGCCCTCGTAAACATGTGGGAAAAAGCCAGCCAGTGTTTTCCTGGGATGCCACCCGTGCCCAGACAACAGGCTCCAGCTGGTAAGGGCTGAGCACAACCCACACAGGCTTCAGGCAGGTTTGGTTATGGGAAGGGTCACGAGCCAGGTTATGTGGAGGTGGAAGAGGGAAAGCTGGCGTGGGACGTGTTTGTTTTCCCTTGGAGAAAGGTAAGAGGTTTTGCAGAGGGGCTTGGGGAACTGCAGCCCTGATTGCACAAGGGGGTCAGCACCTCTTTCGCTTTTCACTGGTTATTTGTAACCGGCACCTCTCCTAAGGACAGGGCTGAGATCCTGCGTCTTCCCTGGCCACAGCAGTGGGAGAAGGTTTTCTCACTTGACTTCAAGGTGCCCAGTGAAGAAATTGATGTTGTTTTAATTTATCAAACTGCCAGACACAAGAAAACATCCTGAAATCACCATTTGCATCCAGATGTTGTCTTACATAGGAGAGTCATCAACTACTATGGTATAGTATAGTAGGGAGGATGCAATAGTATGGTTGTGGAGAGACCAATACATCTAACAGGGAACATTCAGATACCAAAATGCTTCAACAATTCTGAAATGTTGAGTTTGAGTCAGAGTATAGCATCCTTTTCGTTTTGGGATAGTAGTGAAAATGATGTGCTGAAATTACCATTAATTTCTGCTTGTGGCTTGGCCAGGAGTTTGGAAAACCTTTCCAAACTTGAGTTGCGTCAGAACTTATTTTATCAGTCATGCTGACCAGCAGCACTGAGATAAGGAGATATTGGGACTGCCTGGTTCCAGATCTGCTTGGACAAGAGGCTTGAAGAGGAGAACAACGGTCTTGCCAGATAGCTCCCACCCAGGTGCTGCATCTCACCGTGTTTCTCCTGATCACACTTGAACAGCGCACAGATCTTTTCCTTCTCCTGCTCAGCTTCTGATCTAACTTAGTACTGGGGAAATACTGATTTGGAGCCAGGACCAAACCCAGGGGGGGCTTGGCTTGCTTGGTTTGGGTTTGCTTTGTGTCGTGGCTTTTGTCGTAGCTGTTGTGAGAGCTGCAGTCCTTGACCACGCTCTGCTGGCCTTCCTCCTGGCAGGACCTCGTGCTACGGGCATCCAGACGTCCATCGCCCACGCTCGAGCTGCAAGCACGTGAGTGCTAACGGCCACAGCAGGTCCCTGCCGCTCTCCTGGAAAAGGAGATGGGCTCGGGAAAGCAATCCTCTCTGCTCGCCTGTCTGCATGGGAAACGTCCCCCTGTCACTTCAGACCAGCCCCGCAGCCCAGGCTGTGACATATGCTCCCTTCTCGCCTCCTCTCCCGCCTGCCTTTCATCACAGGTCCTCGCAGGAGGCCCATTAAACACTTAGCTGACCTTGGACCTCTGCCCGCGACAGCTGCCCGTGAGCGCGGGCAGGAGCGTGCTTCCACCGCGCCGTGCCCGCCGGAGCTGTCAGCGGTGATTTACCACGCTGCGGCCGCGATGCCGAGCGCAGGGAGCCGGCACCGCTTGGACAGGGAGGGAGGGAGGGAGAGCTGGGGTGGCACGGCGATGCCACGGGGCAGCGGCAGGCTGCTCTGCGTATCTGCTGGCCAAGCCGCCCCTCCTAATGCCCCTCTGGGTTCAACCCTGGGTCTTAATTTTCCAGCTGACTACACTCATTTCTAGTGGGAGTGAGAGGGGAGATGCAGATTAAAGCAGTCACAGCCTCTGGCGCCGTGTCTGTGGCTGAAGGACAGAGAACAACTGGGATGGGCTATTTTGCCCCCTCCTCATGCTGTCCTGGTGGGACCAACCCTACCATGGAGGCACTTCTTCTGGTGAAGGGGTGGCGTGTCCCAGCCGCAGGATTTTGAGTGAGGTGTGTGGACACGGCAGGGCTGGTTTCGCATCAGGAACCAGAGCGGTGCCCCTCAGACCATCCCATACGCGCTGCTGTCCAGGACAGCATCCTTTGGGTATGGCGTTAAGCCCTTGCCATTTTAGTTCTTGATTTTACACCCTGAATCTGAGCCATCACCCCACTATATCTTGCTCTGCCTTTCAGATTACCTGGCCTTATCTCTAAAAAACAAGTTTTCCATGACAACTTATAAAAGATCTTCCGTGGTCTTAGCAGAGCCTGACGACCCCCTCCCAAGCCCCTCCTGCCCCATCTCTGAGGTCCTCTGCACTACTGGACCAGAAATCCCCACCCAGGGCAAGTTCTGTCCCCAAGCTACCTCCAGCGTTTCTCAGGGCTGTCCCGGGATGTTCTATTTATCTTGATTTTGCAACGTGAAACGCTGAGGTTTAGGCTATTCCTTGGGAGGAGAAGCAAACAAGAGCTGCCTCTGTCAGACTTTGCAGGCAGCTGGAAGAGAAGAAGCCGTATGAAAGAAGGTAAGGATGGAAAGTCCCAAAAGGTGCTTCAGCAGAACAAGGCGATGGCAAGCTGCAGAGCTCATCCCTCTTTTTCTCCCAGCTTTGTTTGGGGAGAGCCTTAGGGAAAAGGGTATTAAAGCATTCCTAGCTGTACCACCCTGTTCATCACATGCTCAAGGTCAGAAAGAGAAGTCTTCACCATCCATGCTTCTCTCAGGTCACATTTGGCAGTAATGAGGTTTTTCTGGGAGCCTGGTATGATATACAGTGAGCTACCAAAAGGAGGAGACGTTTCTGCTCTGTGTCCCAGGGGAAATTAGTATGTATGTGGGAAAGGATGGGAAAATGTAAATCTCTCTGCCAGGTGCAGGGTGGCTGCTCCGGGAACCTCTTCAAGGGATGGGAACGTTTTCCCTACAGACAAGCTGTAGGCACCTGCTAAAATCAGAGCAACCTCCCCACAGCGAACCTATTTCCTTACCCTGTAATGGTGAGCAAACGCTCATCCGAAGCTTGGGCATCCCCTGGAGCCAGCTTGCACCTTTTCACACAACCCAGCATGTAGGAATGCCCCAGGGAGACTTTTACGATGTTGTCCCCACCCTGAGGGGAGGAGAAGTCCTCAAGACCCCAGTTTCTGTCATCCCTTGGACCTCACCTTCCCCTCATGCCTGGAGGTCAGGAGTGGGTGCGGGGAGGGTGTATTTGCAGCTGTGGTGGCTGCAGTCTGGGATTTCTTTGCACCCAGAAATTAGCCAAGCTGTGATATTTTATTTTATTTTATTTTATTTTATTTTATTTTATTTTATTTTATTTTATTTTATTTTATTTTATTTTATTTTATTTTATTTTATTTTATTTTATTTCTTTTTCCCCCCAGAAGTAACCTTTGATTTTGAATGCATTTATGAGCAAGGCAGTTCAAAGGCAGCTCGGCTGCAGCAGGCAGGCTTGCACCACTCCTATGGTATCTCTGTCGGACACAGCAGAACTCGGGGACATGAAAATGAGGATCTAAAACTCAACGTGCCTTTGAAAAATCTTCACTTGGAGACTTTGCTTGACATAGTGAGGAACAAAAAAGGATTTGGAGCTGCGCAGGGGCATGGAAGGAGCAAGATATGAAGGAGAAATGCTGCTCCTGATGCTGCCAGTGCTATCTTGGTGCCTTGACTCTGAAATAAGCCACGAAACCCCATCACTCTCGGCTTGGAAAAGAACTACCCTTCAAGGGTTTGGGGTTCTGTCTTCATTCCTACTGAAGAGTTTCTTGTTGTGGAAGGTACTTCAGAACCAGACCGGTGTAAGCCATAGCTGGGAGGTGCTGGTGGAGCGGTGGGACAGACAAATACAACCCGGTGTGGGAAACCTCTGCCGTGACCTCACCGCTGTCGCTGCAGGCATGGAGCGCTCTGCTCTTGGTGGCTGGTGCTGGAGATGCGGTGCTGAAGCTGGCCAGAGCCTGGGCATCTCCTGGGTGAGCAGCGGGAGGGTGGGGGCTGTGTGTGAGCAGAGAGGTGCTACGGTGTCCACCGTCGGGAGCATCCTGGAGCAGGCTGGGAGCACCAGCTCCCGTACGTGGGTGCTGAGCATGTCCTATGTTGGTCACCTTCTTGTCCGGGAGAGGCCAGGAGAAGAGGTCTCCCGGCCCCGGCTGTGCCTCTGAAGTGTGCTGCCCTGCAGAAGGAGTCCTCCTTCATCCCCCCCTGCTTTGTATTATTATTCCCCCCCCTCTTCAAATTCATCTCCCTCCGCCATCCGGGGCTGTCCCTGCTGGAAAATTACTCTCACAAAAGCTCCCTCAGCAGTAATTACCTAAATGGGGGGAAGGGAGGGGAGATCCATTTAGAATCCACTTCATTGCGGGATTAGCTAATTAATTAACGGTTTCACTGACAACTCGAAGGGGAAGAGTGTGTTAAATAGGAAGGCTTCGGAGCTTGATTTATGTGATCTGACACTCACGGTCTCTCCGCCAACTTGCCATCCTGCCTTCCCCTGGCCGTGGGGTCCGGCTCGCCGCCTCTCTGGGGATGCCGCGGGGACGGTGCCTGCCCGGGGCTGCCAGAAGGCTGGGGCACGTGTGTGTGCGCGCGGGGAGACAATGCGAGGGTGGGTGGGAGCACGGGGTTATTAGCTGGCAGATGAAGCTGGGCTTGGAGGGGGCTGTGGCCACCGAGCTGGCAGGGCCACCCATCTGCCTGGCTCTGGCACAAAGAGCCGGGGAGGAGGAGGAGGATGGTGCTGCCCTCTGCCCCCGCACCCCGTCCCACCCTCTGTCACGGGGGGAAGGGGATTGTGCAAAGTTGGATACGAGCTGCCTCCTCCTCCAAACTCAGCCTGTGGTGATTGCAGCGGGTCCTTGGGTGGGTGGTCAGGGATGGGGTGCAGGGTGTGTGCCCCCTGACTATCAATGAAGCTGCTGAAAAGCCCAGTGGCCCCCACCAGTGGATTCGTCCTCTCCTCTGCCACAGGCTCCCTGTGCAGCCCTGGGCATATCCCTCAGCCCCACAGCGTCTGCCTTCCCTGCCCATCACCCAGTGTGGTCCCTTGGCTCAGCGCCTGCAGACCTGGAAGATCCTTGGGAAGTGTCCTGGACACCAAACCTGATGGCACATCCCCAAACCTGCTCCTCACGGAGCTGGTACCGGTGCTGACCCTGACCCGGTCTCCCTTGGGGACTGATCCTCATCGCCCGGTGGCTGGGGAAGGCCCCAAACTGCAGAGGGATGGGGTTGGCCAGGAAGGTTGTGCAGAAGAGAGGACCAGCATGGCCCTGTCCACATCTGGCCATGCCCAGCCCAACGGGGACGGGGGTCCTGGGGATACGGGCTGCCTGGGAGAAAGCCGACAGCGCTGCTGGCTATCCAGCCCTCTCCCCACTGCCTGGCCTGGGATGCCCTGTGCCACAGCTGGAATGAGTTTGTTGGGTCTCAGACTGGGGAGCTGACCTGGAGTGAGCTCCCAGCATCAGGAAGACAGTGCCCTCAACTCCCCCTTCATGCATCCTGTGCTTTGAGTGTGCTCTCTTCACCTTCCCCTCTTTTTTTTTGTGGACTTGAGGGTTCCCAAAGCAGGTTGGGGGTCAGGGCTTGCTCTGCCCACCACCCAAATTCAGTCTCTGCTGCCTGGTGCCTCTGACACACACTGGTATCTCAGGGGACAACCAGCTGTGTGTTTGGATGGGAAAATAAAACTCGAGAGTTTCCAGCTGGATTTGTTAATTTGAGCCAAAGGTTAAGACGTGTATTGAAAAAACATGCTTTTTAGGGTTAATTTGCATTTGTTTGTTTGTTTGCATTCTGCAAAGACTGTAATTCCCCTCGGAGGGAACAAAACTGCCAAGTTTCACACCTTCGCTGGAGGTGAAAATTTCTCACGTTGGATGCAAACCCACGGATTGGTCTGGGGAGAGATAGGAGGGGGGGAGAGCAGCGGGGCCGGGTTTCCTTCCACTTTCATCTGCTTCTGCGAGGATGAAGGGGAAATATTGATTAACAGTTGCACCGGAGCTGCCCGTCCTTCCTGCAAAACTGGAAGGTGCTGGGGGGATGTGGTAGGGGACAAGGTGGGACATCCAGAGCCCATGGGATGGGCACGGGGACCCTCGTGGGCAGGTAGCTGGGCTCATCCCGCCCTCTCTGCCCCGCTGTGGTGCAGGGCTGGAGGGATGCTCCTGCCCAAACCCTGCCCGCACCCGGCCCTGCCCCCCCGCCCAGCACTGCCCAAAACCTCTTGCCATTGACTTTGACGATTGTTTCAGCCACTTGAACGCCGGAGGCAGGGAGCGGGTTAAATCCAAATAAATGTTAAATGCCAAATAAATAAATAAAGGCAGTTCTGGGGTGGGGTGCGCCTGTGTCTGGCAGGCCTGCGCTCCCCCCGTGTGCGTACCCCCCCAGCACTTTGATTGCTTTTTTTGATGGCTTCTAAATAGAGGCGCCCGATCGCATCTGGGAGGAAAATGAAACAGATTTCATTTTTCACACGCGGCACAATGGCCGCGCTGACAAAAGAGGAAGGCGGCCCATTGTCCCGCTCTGCATCTTCACATCCTACCTCTGTCCCCCGAATTAACCCCTTTCACCTCCGCCTTTGTGGCGACACCACTTCGGAGCCGCTGAACAAAGGCGGCAGAAAGCCCTCGCCGTGTACCGGGGAGGGGGGGGCGGGCGGCGGTAGGGGGGCAGCGGGCTGAGCACGTTGGTGTCCCTCATCTCGCTCCCCGGGGCCGGCGGTGGCCGTCCCTGTCTCCTTCCCATCAGTCACTCGCCAAGCAGGACCTTCTCCATCAGGTCCTACCTGCGTCCCTGGCTGCGAGGGGTGAGGAGGGGGCGTTTCTTGCCCCCCGCACCTCCTTTTCCACCAGGATGTGGGCTTTGCAGCAGCAGGATCAGACCCAGAGAGCAGCTTCGCCCCAGCAGCCCTGGAGGTGCGGGACGCCGTCAGCAGCATCATGGCCCTGGCCGTGCCGTGCGGTTATACGGCACCCGGTTCCCTGCGAGGTCCCCCCTCTGCTCCCCGGTGCTGCGACCTGCTAGACCAAGATCCAGAGCTTTGGTGACACCATTAACCACATCCCCTTTTCGCACATTAAGGGTTCATTGGGCTTTTTTTGTTTCTTCCTGTTGTGGTTTAACCCCAACCGGCAAGTAAGCCCCACGCAGCCGCTCGCTCACTCCCCCCGGGTGGGATGCGGAGAGAATCGGAAGGGTAAAAGTGACAAAACTCGTGGGTTGAGATCAAGACAGTTTAATAGGTAAAGCAAAAGCCACGTGCACAAGCAAAGCAAAACGAGGAATTCCTTCCCCACTTCCCACGGCAGGCAGGTGTTCAGCCATCCCCAGGACAGCAGGGCTCCATCACGCGTAACGGTGACTTGGGAAGACAAACGCCACCACTCTGAACGGCCCTCCCTTCCTTCTTCTTCCCCCAGCTTTATACGCTGAGCATGACGTCATGTGGTATGGAACATCCCTTTGGTCCTTGGGGTCAGCTGTCCCGGCTGCGTCCCCTCCCAACTCCTTGTGCACCCCCAGCTGCTCGCTGGTGGGGTGGGGTGAGGAGCAGCAAAGGCCTTGGCTCTGTGTGAGCACTGCTCAGCAGGAGCAAAACCATCCCTGTGTCACCAGCGCTGATTTCAGCACCAGTCCAAACCCTCGCCCCATACTGGCTACGGTGAGGAGCATTAACTCTCCCCCAGCCAAAACCAGCACACTTCCGTAGCTTTTTATTATCAACTCCATGATGATTTGGCTTATCACGCTTAGATCCCAGCGGTGCAAAAATACAAAGCTAAGGGGGAAAGAAGAGCAAAGTGCTTGTGAGCAAAGGTCAGAAGCATTTGGGGTTTGCTCAGGCTGGTTTTGATCTCAGCCTCGTGCCTTCAAGGGGGGCGTGGGAGGGCTGGCACGGCCGCTGAAGCCAGGACCGAGTTACGCGCCAGCACGGGGCCACAGCACGGTTTGGACAGCAGAGTTTTACACCCGTGGGAAAGTGATTTCAGAGATTTCAGCATTTCTTGGAGCTGGGAGAAATCTCAGGATTTCTCTCCCTGGCCTGCTGGTTTATCTCCTCGAGGTCTCATTTCGGGGAGGATGCCGTATTTTGTTTCACTTGATCGTTTTGACTCCCGCGCTCACGTCTGTCTGACAAGCCATTCTGTTCAAAGATGACACCGCTGCGATGAAGCTGGTGGTAATTTCCTCTGTCCCTGCAATCAATGCCCTCTCACGCAACGGCTGCCTTCAGCTGCAGTGGTATTTTTAGATGGAAAAAAAAAAAAAAATAATCACACCCGGAGATTTGTTTTTCCCTTTCCCAGCTCGGTCTTTGCAACAGACCCCCAACATGTCGTGGTCAGCAGCCCGTCGTGGGGACCTGCACAATTTGCTGCCTCCTTGGGGTTCCCCGGCTGGGATGTCCACTTGCATTTGAGTAGCACAAGGGGAAAGGATCAGGCCAGGCAGATATTTTGGGGGGGATTTTGCTAGCAGGGGGATTTTCCTCCCCCAACCAGAAGGTCACCACGTACATTGCAGAGCGGACAAGCACCTGGCCAGCCACATCCCCGGTGGTACCCAGGGCCGCGCGGTCCCTCTCCCTCCCTGCGGCTGCCTTGTGCAGCTCCCGACTGCAGCATCCCTTTAAATAGCAAGGGACTGAACTCCCACCCGGGGCCTGCAGAAGGTTAGATAAGAGAATACAAACCACAATGCTTGCCCTTTTTTTTTTTTTTTTTTTATCTTCCATTTTTTATTATCTTCTTATGGCTTTAGAATTATCTTCACAGACACTACATGAATTTAGTCAGGGCAGGTAAGGTCACACACAGACACAGTTGCTCATATTTATGTATATTCACCAGGCAAAGGAGATAAATGGGAAAACAGGCGCAGAGGGGGACGGGGAGGGGAGGTGGGTGGCGGCGGGGGGGGAGGACGGGATGCATCGACCCCGGGGTAGGATGAGGAGGGGCAGCAAGTGGGCATGGGCATCGGGCCGTGACCAAGGTGGGGTTGAGCAGGGTACCGTGGCGTGTGATGGAGGGGGAGCTGGGCAACAGCCAGGAGGAGGAAGAACAGCACCTGGGCGATGGCCAGGCCATTTCTCATGCTGTGGCGTTAGAGCCTGCGAGGGGACAGCGGGCAGGATTCCCTGCAAGGCTGGTAGAAAATCACCTGCAAAGTCTTGGGGTTTTGGTCAATCACTATCTTCTGCACGTTTGTGATACAGGAGTCAAGCCAGCAACCTCATGGGTGGGCTTGTAAAGCAGGTCTCAGCTAGTTCAGGCTTTGAGACATCACTTAGGACACCAAAAAGTTAGATGAGATGATTCTTACTCCTGCTCCTTGGCAAAGAAAGCAGTGCCGTGATGGGTGACATGTCCGGGCTCTGGCTTCCAGGTCAGATGACATCATGGAGAGGTGGAGATGACCACATCACGGAGAGGTGGACATGATCATATCACAGAGAGATGGCGATGACCACATCACGGAGAGATGGAAATGACCATGCCATGGCGAGGTGGGTACCCTGTGACCTCACGCTGGCTGTGGCTGGAAGTCGGGTCATGGCAGAAGGGCGTGAGCAGCGGTGAGCTCCAGTGCTCGGTCAAGGTCAGGCTACAGGGAGCACACAGAGGGAGCTGATGGTGCGAGTGCTGCTCTGTGCTGAATCGTGGTAGACCTGGGGCATGGGAAGCCCGAGCTGGGGTTTTACAGGTGATGAGATGTAGCTGGGATCCCCAGAGACGTGGGGATGGTGTACCAGGGGCTGCTGCAGCTTGGGAACCAGCTGGGATGGAGCGAGCACAAAGCCAGCTGGAAGCTCCTGCCTCCTGCACTGCGCCTTGTGTATCCCAGGGGCGTGGGGCAGCACCTTCTCCCCGCTGCCCTACACAGGGCAGGCCGAGGGGACCTGCATGTGGGGGGCCTCGGAGGTGACAGAGCTCCTGCAGCAACACGTCCCCTTCCTCAGGAAGCCCCATCGCTGCCGGGCGCGCAGGGGACGGAGCACCCTCCATCCTGAGCAATTGCAACCTTGTGTGTGGCAGAAGGGACCTCGCGCGCGTGGACGGGTGACAGAGAGGAGCTGGGAGGCTGATTTAACCTGTACCCCAGCCACGGACATTTGTAGAGCTGCTGAGATGACCAGAACAACGACCTGAGCTCTAAGTGACCCGGTACCCACCCAGCCCCTGCTTGCCGGCACCTTTTTGGGAGAGGAAACGCAGACTGAGGGACCTAAAGGGCCGCCGAAATCAGGGTCAGCTTCTCCAACCCTTATTCGTGCCGGGTGGCACCTACCCACGCGAGTCTTTTAATCGCAAGCCGTGGGCTCACCCACTCCTGGCGTCCACGAGCATCCTGAGGGATGAGCATCGCGGGCAAAACTTCCCGGGGGCTCCAAGCTGCGAGCCCACAAACCGGGAGGCGTTGGGCCGGCTGCCAAAGGAAAGCAGCGGTAAAGGGGATATTGCAAAGGGCTCTTTCCCTGGGTGGGAGGGGAGGCAGAGGGAAGGGACGGGGCAGGGAGCCAGGGCTGGGCATCAAACCGTTAATGGCAGGAGTCTTCCTGGGAAGCTGGATACCGGAGCCGAGTGTGATGCTATTTCAAGGAAAATATATAATGCACCTAAAGAAATTGTACAGAAATTGCAAACAAAGCATGCACAGGAGGATATAAAATACCGAGTACAAGGGCACCCACCGATTATAACTTGATTTAAAACCACTTAATTCACTAAATAATAAATGCAGATTTACCAGAGGTGTCAGGACTAAAAGCATGCCTAACAATGCGTTTATTTAATAACTGTTTGCTCTCAATGTCAGGGCACTGTGTCTAGAAAATACACGCAGCACACGAAAGGCTGTGATTTTTATTTTTTTTTTTCTTTTTCCCAAGGCCTAGTATATCGAAGCGGGGGGAGGAATCAAGAAAGAGAAGTCAGCAATGATCCAGCCAAGATGAAACCTGGCTTCCCTTTACCCAGGGAAATAGGAAACCCCGACGGGAAGTGGGAAGCAGAACAAATCAACCGAGCACGCTAATTCTCTGCTGGTGTGTGAAGATGCAAAGGAAGGAGAACGAGGTGCTGGTGTAAAAGAAGCCTTCCTAAGCGAGCACCAGCCGAGGGAAACGGCTCCCCGCTTCACAGACGGGAAGGTGATTTGTAATATCGGATCAGATGCCTTTTTGCCCAGGAAAACTGAAGGAGCTGCACACTCTGCTGATGACTCGTAGCTGCTGTTGGGATGGTGTGAAGTTAAACAAGCGCTTTGCTGGACTGGTTTCATCCCCCGTGGTGCGTTGAGGAGTAATTTTTAGTGGTGTGGGGGGACCACGGACTTATATTGGCTCTACACTGGCAAGATTTGGACTGCCACCCACCCGGGTTTGGGGAAAACAGGAGAACTGGGGGGTTGGTGTGGACCTAGCAGATTATTTCATCAACACACCCAAGCTGAAGGAAAGTCTCAGGGTCTTTGGGGGGGTTCAGCTTCACCCAGGGAACTCCCATGTTACCAGCGATGTCTCGGGCTCTGGGGTTTTAGCCATTAAACGAGAATGTGGATCATTCCACGTATTGCATGATTTTTCAGCTCAGTGCCGCGGGGTGCTGAGCCCAGGTCCTTGGAGAAATGTACGGACCAGATTCCACCGCTTGCCAACCTGTAGTTTAGCCTGCAGGAAATAATAAAAGGCCAAGGAGACCTTGTTCAGAAAGACCTGTCTTCTGCAAAGCTGGCTGAGAAGCATTTGCTGGAGCTTCACACCAACGTGTCTTAGTAAAATCAAAGCAAGCAACTCCCGCACCATGACCACCACCGAGAGAAGCTCATCAGAACCATCATTTTCCCTCTAGCTGGAACTGAGCATCCACGAATATTTCGAAGTCTTTGAACCTGACCAGGAGGTGAACCAAAATGTTTAGCCCTGCTGATGGCCCCACATGGGGATGCGCTCTGGAAAGGGGTGATTTCCCCCAGGAGCCTCCTCCTGGACTCGCCCCCGTTGCCTTCTGCTCCATGCCCAGCCCTGCTCAGCATGGCATGGGGAATTCAGGCTCATTGCCTTCTACACCCTCCTTTTTTTGGTCTTTATATAAAAATTCGGTTGCTATCCCCAGTGCCACCATGCTGATGAACGTGAGCTGCTCCTTGCCCAGATCTTCCTCCCCCACGTCTAGCCTCGTGGCTCTCTGAGGTTCACACAGGGCAATTTTCCACAGTTCCCCAGGTTCATCGAGCACTTACTGTGCAAGCTGCTGTTGGCGAGGGTGTCAGGTTTGCCAAAATAGCCCGTTGTTGATATCAGTAGGTGGTGCCCACTTCTGCGGGCAAAACATGAAGGACCTGGCAGGGCTATGATGGGACCGGCAAGCCCGAGTCAGTGGGTGACTCTGCTTTGCTCGTCTGAAGGGGGCTCGGCTTTGAAGTAGGCTGTGCCAGGGCAGAAGAAGGTCTATTAATGAATTTTCCTGTAGCCTTTGAAAAGTCTAAGGCTGGTTTGTTGTTTACCACATTCCACGTGCTGGGTGTGCGTCTCCAAAACCATCTTTGCCCCCCGCTTTGGGAAAAACAACACATGCGAAAGCTTCGCTTCCCGTAGCACCTTTCTGCTGAGTGTGGTGTTGACATAAAACCTCAAGGCTGGATGCAACTCTGTTGTGCAAATGTTGACGGGGGGGGGACCGGGTCCCTGAAGGAGCAGAAGAGCTGTGAATGAGCTGACCTGGTGGGATGCTCTGCTGGGTGACCCTCCGACTCTGCCCGGCTCTGTCTCCGGTGACGCTGGAAGGATGCAGCACGACGTGAGAAGCGGAGATGCCTTGCTTTTAAGTGGTTAAATCAGGGAAAATGAACCTCTAAAGTCAAATCTCAGCGTGGCAGTGCTCCCTGGCTGCACGTGGGTTTCTCCAAGGCCACCCTTTTCCTTCCCACGGAAACATTGCTCCCACGGGGCTCGCGGAGCTCGCGCTGCTCCCAGCACGCCCGAGTGCTGCAGGTTTGGCCGAGGGGCCCGGGGGGTCCAGCACATCCCTCGCCGGTGCTCTCCTGCGGTGTCTGCCACCCCGGAGAGCTGCCCCTTCTCCGACGAGGACAACCCCTGCCCTCCGCGATGGTCCCGGCCCTCTCCGGCCGTAGCGGTGGGGTTCGGGGAGGGAAAAGAGAAACCCACGTTTCTTTCTGCCCTTAGTGACGCACGTCCCTGAAAAGCCGGTTATCTTCCCCAAATCCTGCGCCTGTCAGGGCAGCGACGCACAAAGAGCCCCCAACCCCTTCCAGCGCTGCGGCGAACCCACGGCGGAGGTCTCTGCTGGGCTCCTCTTCCTTATCCCCCCCCTCCGCCTCCCCCACCACTGTCTCCCAGCCTTATCTTCTGTTGTCTTCTTGTGGAAGAAGAGATAAAAGTAATTCTTATGGATGCTTCTCCAGCGAAGGCTTGCCTCCTTCCCCCCTCGCCTCCCCCAGCATCTCCCTGCTCCGTCCAGATAAAGGGTGAGGACCAAGCACATGTCATTTTCTTTGTGCAAAATCAATATTCAGCAAAGTTTATCTGTCCGACATAGCAGGAAGCGCTAATTTCATCCGCGTCAATTACTTTGATGAACGCTCATACTGTTCAGGGTGCGAGAACAAGATAAAAGAATTACTGAAATAAAAAGCACACACCCGCAAACGCGCCTCCCCCCCCACCCCCTTCTGCTCTCCCCCACCCCAAATTGCCCCTCCTGGGGTCGTGCGGTGCGGAGCGGGGCTGGGGGCGGCTGCTGAAGCTGAGGAGCAAGGGTCTGGGATGCCAGCGGAGGTGCCCAGGCAGCACATGCAGGAACAAGCACAATTTGGGTGAAAAAAGCCACGGTTTGGGTTGGGTGAGAAGTCAGACCCCCCCCTGCTCTGGGTACGTGGGCATCCCTCAGCAGCAGGCACATCCCGTGGGGGCTTGCGGGTTTGCACGTGGCTTTTTTTGAAGTGCGGAGAGGAGGTCATGCACACGTTGAAGGTTTTCTGACGTGCTGCTTTCCCCCGGTGACGGTCTCAAAGCAGCACGGCGCCCGCCCGCCTCGTCACTCCCGGCTGGACCCCAGACCCGCGACAGAAATGCCAGGGCAGGTCACAGGGCAGGGCGTGGGAGGGAGGGATGGAGGGATGGATGGAGGGATGGCAGCCCAAATCAAGGCTTGGAGATCCACCTGGAGAGGGTGAAAGCTGTCGCTGAGATTATCCAGGACAAAAAACCTGACTCTGATGCTGCCGCGCTTGAGAAATGACCCCAGGGGAATAAGATGAGCCCCTTCTCTCCAAAGTCACCGGCTCCTCTAGCCGCTGCCTCAGCCTCTGCGCACGAAATAGTGCGTAACAATTTTATAGCATTGCTACCGTAGAACTGAATAAGCAGATCTCGGGGCCCAAGTCTTTAATTAACCAGCCAGGTTTGATTTGCCAGCAGGGCTGAACACACACCCACGCTGTCACGCTCACAGCATGGCCCAGACCTCGGAGACATCAGCTCTCCCCGTCCTCTGCAAAACCTGCTTGCTCGTCCCTGCCCGTGCCAGCCTGGCTCCGCCACTCGTGCCCCCAAATCCGGGGTGGCAGGAGGGGTTGAGCCCCGGTACCCCCCAGGCTCAGGGCTCAGTCCTTGGAGGACGAGGGGGTGGTTTTTTCTTAGTTTTGAGGAACTCATCCCATCAGTGCTGGGCTTCGCTGGCCCTCTGCAGCAAGCCCCCTTCTCCCTCCATCCCAAACTCAGGGGGGATGGCTCCCGGCTCAGCTCAGCTCTGTGGGCTCAGCAGCCCCGGCAGGAACGTGTACAAATGGCTCTTCCAAATATCTCTGACGCCGTCCATCCCAGGCAGTTTGTCAGCCTGGTGCTCCCCTCCCGGCCCTTGGGTGCGCGGGGGCGCAGAGCAGCCCAGCTCTGCCGCAGGGATCCTGGGAGGGATGGGGCTTTTCCGTGTGGATGCCTCAGGTTGTTGTTTTGGGAGACGAAAGCTGGCAGAGCTCTGGGTGAAGTCTCGTCCTCGGTTAGAGCTGCCTGATTTTTGCCCCATTTTCTTTTGGGAAGCATCACCCTCGGTGTCAGGCAATCTGGCAGCAAAGCCCCCCCCGTGCCGAAGTACCCCACAAGCCTAAAGCAAATAAAAGCCGGGGGTGTGGGGGTGTTCCGCTCCAAAATCATTGTGCTCTACACGAGGCATAAAGAGATCCTAGAAAATCCCAAATGCCCGGGGTGGGATGAGGACGGGCGCAGGAGGGACAGGCTGGCCCCAGCTCCCTGTGTGCTGCAGGGGTACAGGCAGATGCTGGCGGTGGGGGGGCCCCGTGGGAGGCAGCCGAAGCTCACCCCGAGGCTGCGGGGGTACCCAGAGGCACAGGGCCATGTCCCCACCGCCAGGCCCCAGCTCCCGAGGGAGGTGGCATTCACGGGGCGGGGGGGTTGCCGATGGCCAGCCCCTGCAGCCGGGTGACCCCTTGGGCACGTTGCGAGCGGCGGAGGAAAATGTGGCTTAAGCAGAAATGCTGCCTTCACATGTGCAGGGGGCTGGGAACGTGCACTGGAGCGATTTCCACAGCTCAGCTCGGCAGCGGGAATTTGTTAAGTCACGGCAATTTGCCAGCTCGTGGTGGTGTGATCAAGAGGCTGTCCCCATTTCCTAGCTGGCTGCGCGCGTCCCCGCCGTGCCAAGGCTCCCTGAGCATCACGCTGGCACCTGCTGCGGCAGGATTGCCCCTCGCCCGCGCCACGGGGCATCTCCAGCCCTGCTTGGTGTTCAAGCAGATCTCTTCGGTCCTGTATGAGCAGCACGAGTAGCCCCCCAGCCCAGGTGTCGGTGCGGCTGTGGTGTCCCCCCCCCCCCGCACTTGCAGCCCGTGCCCGGATGAGCACATCTCTGCTGGGGACCCAACCCAGGGAGGATGCTCTGTGCTGGGGTGCCCCCAAAGGAGGCTTTTGGGGAGCAAGCTGAACTGGGTGGCATCTCAGAAGCAGGGGACGGTTCCTGGGCTGGCAAGGGACGGGGCAGCCCTGGCTCACCCCTCCGCTCAGGGTGGGGGGGGTGCTGGGGGTGCCTCTCTCTCCACTGGCTACAGGGGGAGCCAAGACATCGAGCTAAGCCGAGATGCACATTTTATCCATGGCTGAAGGTAGGCGAGGCATATGGTGATGATGTGCTCCCACGGGGACCCGCTGATGGCTTTGGGGACAGCTAGGGCAAAGCTGCCAAATCCATACGATTTTTTTTCGGGTGAAGCTGGAAGTGCAGCATCTCAGCACCCCGGGGGACGCTCCATCTCCATTTCTTCACCCTTGCTGGAGCAGGTAACCTGGCCAAGCGCTCTCTTGGCCCTCCCGGCCCACCTTTTGCCCTCACATCTTGCAGCGAGGAGTTCCCCACCGCGGCAGGAGGATGTCCCCATCCCTGACTCTCGCTGCGTGGGGGTATTCAGCACGGGAGCAGGGCCGCTGGTGGCAGTGAGGGGTCCCAAAGTCACCGGTGGGGTGGCCAGAGGAAATATAACCCAGATGCGGGGCAGGGTCCTCACGTCCCGTCCCCCAGCCCCCCTCCTCCTCCTCCAGCCCGACCCGATGGTTGTCCTTGATGTCGGTACCAAGCGTCTGCGTGTTTTGTGCAGCAAAAAGAGACCCAAAAGAGATGAACTGGACTAAGGATGAATTGCGCAAATGACGAAGTCCTTACAACCGACACAATTGCTGCAGGATGCTGTCCTCACCAAAAAGCAAACCAGCCAACGACCAGAAGCAAACACCAAAGCTGCAGCCTTAACATGTGCCCAGTGAAGAACGGTTTAATTTTTGACATAATTTTGAATCATGTAATTGTTTGCTTGGTGGTGGTTTTCTTTTTTTTGTCTTTCTTAAATTAGACGTTGTTAATGGCACTTCAAGGGTCTTACCACAAGTGCCAAATAAAAAAGTCTGTCTAATTAGTAATACTTTGTTTGGGAAGAATAATCCTTTTCCATTATTATTTGAAACAAGCAGACTCGAGCTGTGTGTGTAAGTGTGTACAAGAGGGAGAGACCAACCTGCCAGCTGAATTATGCAACTAAATATTTCAAGGTGGATATCAGGGCACGAGGCTCCAATTTAAGCGCGTGCATGAAGTCGGGCTTAGCTTTAATCGGGGCTGTCCGGGACCTGCTTGATTTGTCCTCAAAAAAATCTTCATCACCCCAACGGGGCGAGGAGGGATGAGGCTGTGCCGGCTCGGGATGAAGCCCCGCTGAGGAGGGAGGCATCGGGGCAGGATACGTCCCCCAGCTCCGAGCCTGCCCCATCCCCCCCGGCCCTCTGCTCCCTCCTCGCTCTCTCCCGGAGAACACAAAGCTGAGACTTGGATTATCTTCATTTCCATATGGAGAGCGATGTAAGCCCGTTCAATGCATGGCCGGGCATTTTGTTCACAACTTTACAGCAAGCGGGAGCAAAACCCACTGGGGAAATCAACTATTCAGCTCCTCTCACCTTGTGTGCACACGCATGGATCAGGCGGTGCGGGAGCCTGGTTAAAATAAAGCTGCCTCCCTGGGCTGGCTCTGACCACCCTGGATCTCCTGGTGCTTTTTTTGGGTTGAACTCCACCCTGGGGAAGCCACCTGGGGCCTGGTGGGGGACAGATGTCAGCACCGGGGCCAGCGTTTCCCGGTGAGGGGTGGCATCACCCCGGGATGCTGCTGCCCTCCGTACCCCCTTGGCCGCACCCCAGCGCAGGGCAGACCCAGGCCCCTGCCAACCCCCCCCCACCCACGGCCGGGCAGCCCTGAGCTGCTCCCCACCAGTATCCCCAGCGATGTCCCTGCCACGTCCCCGCTCCTCCTGACCTGCAGCCCCCTCTGCCGTTCGCCGCTCCCGCCTCGCCCCAGCCGCATCCCGCAGGATGCATCCCGTAGGGAGCACGTACCCCCACCCTGCACAGCACCCCTCCGGCAGCCCTGGGTGCCCCTGGGTGCCCTGTCCCCTCCGTCCCCGCTCTGCCCCTGCTTTTTCTCGGGGGATGGAGGCGAGCCGCGGAGCCCCGGTGCTCCCTCCCTGCGGCCAGCACTGGCGCACCCAGCGCTGAGCTGCTCCTTTTCTGGGCCCACGGCGTGCGGAGGGGAAGTGGAAGAGCCAAACTCCAAAGAACTCAACCCAAAACGCCGCTTCCCTCTCCCTCTTGCCCTCTTTGCAGCAAGCTCAGGCAGCAGGGACCAGCTGGGGTGTGGGGCAGCCCCCCGCCCCGCTGCGGGGATGCTGGGGGCACAAACGGGGCTCTGCGGGGAGGCTGTGCCCCCCGCTACCCGCACGCCTCCGGGGCAGACCCCAGCCCATTGTCTCTGGTCCCCAGCATGAAGCCCCTGAGCGGCTCGGCCACGGAAGGGATTGGGGTGCCCGGCCCCATGGCCAGCCCCTACGGACACCAGGAGGGGCGTTCGCGGGCTGGGTGAGGAGCCTTGGCGTTTCTCTGCCACAAAATTATATGTAAGGCACTAAGACCTCGTTAACGGCTGTGGGTAATTGCATCTGCTTCGGAGTGCAGGCAAAGACCCCTCTTGCTGCCCTTGGAACCACGCTTCCCTCCCTGGACTTTCAGTTGCTGTCTTAGACACCAAGTTTCACCCCAAACCGGAGCCCGAACACCGCCCAGGCTGACTGCTGAGCCTGGCTTCGGAACGGGTGAGGTTGGCCGCGGGTGCGTCACCCCTTCCAGCTCCGTTTGCCAGGGAGGTGACGGGCTCAGAGCCCAGATGCTCCTGCAGGGCTGCGGGTGCTGGCAGCCAGGCAGAGCGCTGGCACGAGTGTGGGGTACCTCCGTACTATCCACCAGAGAAGCCAAACCAGCAGCCCGGCCCCCCCATAACTGGGAGCCCCCCACCAGCAGCCTGGGCTGGCTCCCGCCTACCGCGGCCACCTTTGCAGGGAGAAAATCCTGGGCAACCCCCCCGGCACCACGGCACAGCCGTTCACGTTTGCTGGTGAGAGGAACTTTTCCACCACCACGACGTCCTTCCGAACCCTCCTGCTGCTGCCGGCCCACTGGAAGCGTGGGCCACAGCTTCTCCTGCGTGGTCCAGGAGCGGCCATCACCCAGCGGGCTGCGGCTTATTCTCCTTCACCTTTTGATTTTTTCATTCCTTTTTTCCTTCTTTTTTTTTCTTCCCTTATTTTTTCTTCCCTTATTTTTTCTCCCCTTGTTTTTTCCTTTTCTTCTTCTTTCCTTCTTTTTCCTTTTTTTCTTCTTTTTTCTTATTTTCTTTTTTCCTTTTTTCCTTCTTTTTTCTTTTTTCTTCTTCTTGTTTTCAATTTATTTTCTTTCTTTCTTTCTTTCTTTCTTTCTTTCTTTCTTTCTTTCTTTCTTTCTTTCGCTTTCTTGCTTGCTTTCTTGCTTTCTTGCTTTTTCTTCTCTTTTCCTTTCTTCTTTATTTTTGTCTTTTTTCCTTCTTTTTTTCTTCTTCTTTTCTTCTTTTTTCCTTTTTCCTTCTTCCTTACACTTTTCCCTTCTTTTTTCTTCTTCTTTCCCCTTCTTTATTCCCTTTTTTCCTTCTTTTCCTTCTTTTTTTTTCCTTTTTTTCCTTCTTTTTTCCCCTCCTCCTTCTTCCCCCCCCCTTTCCCATCCCTTTCCCCATTCCCCCTTCCACGCCGCTCTCCCCTGGTGTCAATGCGGCACGGGTGATAGGACACGGTGATAGATCTGCCTCGGCCACACTCTACAATAGCTCTCAGACAGTCTATTAGTCAGCAATTGTCTGCCAGGCAGCCTGGCCCGGCCCGTGTGCCGCAGCTGATAATGGCAAAGAACAAAGATGGCAGCTGCTTTGTAGAGGAACAGATTTGTGGCAAATCGAGATAAAATAAAGAGGAAGGAGAAAGAAGTGTAAGGGAAAAAAAAAATTATATAAAAAGAGGGAAAGGAGGGAAGAGGAGAAAGCGGCGGGGGCTGGGGAGGGAGAAGGAAGGATGCTGCGTGCGAGCTGTCAGGCTGCGGGAGCATCGCTGTGCTCTGATCTGGTGCCGTTACGGGGAGGGGGAGAAGGAAAAACCACCACGGGAGAAACAGAAAGGCTGGTGTACATGGAAAAAAAATCATTTTCAGGCTTCTGGTGCCAGAGGTGGAGATAAGCACAGAGAGGGAGGCTCTCAGGCACAGGGCTGGGGGATAATGTCTCCGGCTGTGTATCTCTGCCTGTATCTTCGGGGGGGGGGGGGGGTGTCCCATGCCCGGGCAGCAGGGACCATGGCATGGAGCACCCCAGCGCTGCCTTTGCTTCCCAATGTCCGTGCACCTGGCGGGGCAGCCCTAGCAGCATTTGGCACCTTTTGGGTACAGAAAGTGGGGGCTCAGCCCAGCTGGGGGGTCACCGTCTCACCAAGCACCCCTCCTGCGGGATGGGCTGCAGAAGGGTAACCCGGCCATGCATGGGGGCAAGGAGGGGGGCGGGAATGTGTGTGTGGGTGTGTGGGACTGTTTTACACCGCTCCACCAAGGTGAAAACAGAGATGGGGCTGAGAGCGACCCATGTGTCTGCTCTCCTGGCTCCCAAGGCTGTGCACACAGGGGTTTGCACACGGGGGGGGTGTGTGTGTGTGTGTGTGCAAAGATTTCCACGTGTGACTTTTTGCATGCAGGAATTGCATGCAAAGGTTTGTGTGCAAGAGTTTGCACGCCCAAGTTGGCATGCAGGCAAGGGTTTGCACGCATGCCTTTGCACACTGCGATTTGCATGCAAAAGTTTGCGTGCAGGAGTTTTCACGCAGGCATCTGTCAACCCAACCTTGCTGAGCCCCCTGAGCTCCTTCCAGCCATCGCAATGGCGCTGAGCTCTTCCAGCACCCGGCAACTCCTGCTGTCCCTCCCAAATCTGTGGGTGTGGGACTGAGGGAACCGCGGCGTCCGGTGAAGATGGGGGACGGTGGTGGCTTGAGGGTGGCCTGGCTCTGCCACCAGCAAAGGGTGCCCGACCCCGGTGACCGCAGCCAACGGCTGGTGCTCCTTGTTCTGAGCAAAAGGAGGATCAAAGTCAATTACAAAAAAGAAATTAAAAGGTGGATGTTTTAATTAAAATCTGGGGTTTTTTTGCTGAAGCTGGACTTGTTAATTTAAATGAATTATTTTTTTGCCTTAAAAACCTAATCAAATTAAAATTAAAGTTAACGTTATGGTAAACCTATGTTAAAGCCTAAATTTAGTATAAGCTATTCACATTTAAATTAAAAATATATATATACAATTTTATATACATACATAAAACGATAGCTGTACATATTTGCTGTTGAAGTTTTAAAGAAAGTTACGTTACCCAATCACTGCAAGTCAGCCGCTAAATACTTAAACCCCGAATTACTGGAGTGCTTATTTCCTAATAGCACCCCATCTGCAAAGACAGGTTTTCTTTCCTTGCGGTTTGTCTCAAGTGGCGCAGCTCAAAGCCTGGTTTGTCCAGGTTGGGAGAATAATTAGAAGGTTAAAGGCAGGAAAATGTGGGGTTTGTCTTCCCACTTCTGCAGGACAAACCCACCTGAGAGGTGAAGTTTGCTGGGGGGGGGGGGGCAATCGGTTCAGGTCCCTCACTGCAGACAGCACCTCCACTCTGCTGAGAGTCTATTTAAAAGGGAAAACTAGTGTTTAGGAAATGCAAGACCTTTTTTCCTTATGTATTCGGCTTCTTTAAGGTTTTGTTAATATAATAATAAAAAAAAAAATTTGTAAAGTTCTATTTTCACACACGTTTAATTGAATTCCGGCTCCCACCTAACCAGTGCTCCATAGGATGGAAGAATTAATCACCACCCACGTGATCCCTTCCGCTGCCCGTGTTTGGGGGGGAAATCCCGGGGACCCCCTGCTCACCCAGCACTGAGCACATGGGGCTGGCCAGAGCCCGGCACAGCCGTCGCGGTGCCGTGGGACCCCAGGGGAGTGATGCCCTGGGTGCGGCGAACCTGGCAGGGGTGCGCATGGCCAGGTGCCCGGCTCGAGCCAGCCCAATGCCAACGGATGCTGAATTTCTCCATCCCATCGGCTTTCCCAGCATCCCAGCCTGGTGACGAAGGCTCCCTCCACGCCTTAGTCATCATCCCCGGAGCATCCTGAGCCACCATTTCTGATGGAGCCGGGTCATTCCCACGTGAGCTGGAGGGAATAGCCAGGTTGTTGCTGCTGGGCAGGGACTGGGTAATGTGAAAGTCCCTGGCTAACAGCATCATCATGCCTGGCCATCATCTCCCAGTCCCCAGCTAACGGCATCACTGTGCTTGGCCATCATGTCCAAGTCCCTGGCTAATGGCATCATGGTGCTTGGCCATCATCTCCCAGTCCCCTTGGCCATCATCTCCAGGTCCCTGGTTAACAGCATCACTGTGCTTGGCCATCATCTCCCAGTCCCCAGCTAATGGCAGCATCCTGCTTGGCCATCATCTCCTGGTCCCCTTGGCCATCATCTCCCGGTCCCCTTGGCCATCATCTCCCAGTCCCCTTGGCCATCATCTCCCGGTCCCCGTCTAACGGCAGCATCCTGCTTGGCCATCATCTCCTAACGCAGCAGCCCTCTCGCCATCTCCCTCCCTCCCGCCTTGTCCCCGCTTTGTCCCGGGAGCCTCCCCCGGGGCCCGGCTCGGGGTTAGTTCAAGTCTAGCCTATTTAGATAACCTTCTGGTGGGTCTATAGAGAGCCGAATATCCCTGCTGGAGGATCTCACTACAAATGAGCCAATCCGCCTAATCTCCTTATCGTTGTAGGCCTCAGCCTCGGGGCCTGGTTATCTATATGGATAAAAGAAAAGGGACACTGCACAGCACCTATCCCAGCAGAGACCCCTCCCCTTTAATCCTGCCAGGGTTGTTTTGCCCTTTATCCCCCCATTGCAAATCCCCAGCGAGAAGCCCCCGGCCCCCCCACGCCCCCCTCCCCTCCCTTCACGCCTGAGCAGGGAGGCAGAAAGGATGCGAGAGGGCTGGGCGGCGCGGGGATGCTCTTATCACCGACACCTGGAGTGGGAAAGCGGGGCTGGGGGCACAGATCCCCCCCAGCCCCGGCCGGGAGGGAGGCTTAGAGGGGCTGGGGGCTGCTCCCGCGCCCCTCCGGAGCTCGCCCGCCAGATAAGTACCGTAATCATCCAGGGCCAGGAGTCCCCCGGGGTGCGGGCTAAGCCCTGCACATTCCTGCCGCACACAATCAGGGCTCTTTCTCCTTCCCTCTTCACATTTTTCCCTCGCTTTCATTCCTGCCCTCCACCCTTGCACTTTTGCGGGAGCCCCCTCTCCCCCGCTTGGCCCCCAGCGCATCCCCCCACCCCGTCCCCATCTCTTTCCAAATCTCCTTTTCTCTCCCCCTTCTCACATTTCCCTCTTTAGCGATTTTTTTTCTTTTTTTTTGGTCCCGCTCCACCCTTTCCCCTCTCCTTCCCACAGCCCATCTTCTCCCCTACCCTGTTCCCATCCCTCCGGCTTCGCTTTCCCCCCTTTCCCTCTCCGCTTGCTCTTTGTCAGTCTGTTCTCCATCCCTCAGTCTGCCTCTAATTTCTGATTAATATGTTCTTAGCCAAGGAAAAGGGAGAGCGAGAGAGAGAAAGAGAGCGGGAGAGAAAAGAAGGAATCTTCTAAATAAATCATTTAGTCATGTGAGGAGCTAATCTCCAAGTGACGGCCTGTGTTTATCTAGTTTTTAGCAGTGCATGTTAAATAGTGATATGGGACTAATTTTTTTTTTTTTTCTGCTGGAGCTGCTGTGAAGGGATTTTTAACTTCATTTCCCAGAAAGAAAAATGGTGAAAGCAGAGATAAGGCCCCCGAGCAGCTCTTCCCCTGAACCGTTAGCCAGTGCAATTAAACAAGACGCCGCAGAAAGGGCAGCCGAGCCCAGGTTGCCAATTACCGACGCCTTCTCCCCGTGCCAGGCACCGACGTGCGGGGCTCAGCATCCCTGGGACCCCCCGGACCACCTCTCCCCCCCCCCGCAGAGGTCCCCGTGTCCTCTGCCACCTGCGTGCTGCCTGGCCTTGGTCCTGTCACTTCGCACGTGCTCCCGCTGCCCCCGGCGCTTCTGCAGGACCTGGTGGCATCTCTGACGGGGTTTGGGGCCACTTGGGTTGGGGTTGGGTTTGATTTCGGTTGGGTAAAGGAAACCTCTTGTTTTGCAACAAAGTGGGCAAATATTTTCTTTGGAAAATGACCAACCCCAAACGTTTTCACTTTTCTGGGGAAAAACATTTTTAGTTGCCCTCTGCACTGAAGCCTTTGACAAAGCTGACCTGAATTTTGAGCTCTGTCTGCATCCTCCCCCTCAACACATGAGCATACATAGCATTTTTTAACATATGTGTTATTCCCTGAGTATGTTTTTCACCCTTTCTCGTTAGTTGACCTCCTGGCTCGCTGAACGGTTTCACCTTCCCAGGGTCGCAACATCTCGCTGCCGTCACCTGCAGCCCCTTCATCCTTTGGCTCGTTTGCCAGAGAGGCAAAATTGTTCCAGTTCGGTCCCATCTCCCTCCTTCCAGCGAGGGGTCCCACTCCCACCCTCACCCTGCTGCATCACAAACCCTTCCCACTTTCCCACCTCTTTTTGGGGGGAAAAGGATGGAGCTGCTCGGGTGACTATTTCTCTCTCTCCTGTAGATGAGGGGGGGAGGTGGCAGTGACCCCCTCAGGGGAGGGATTGGGGGGGATGGATGTGAAGGTAAATGGTGGGGAAAGGAGGGTGCAAGCCATGGTTGTAGGTCAGCATCTCAAAGAGGACCTGTTCTCCTTGCAACAGCTTCTCCAGATGTTCTCTGGCCCTTGAAACCCAGCTGCTCCCCGGGCAGCTGGGGGAAAGTATTAACACCCGTTATTTTTAATGCTCCAGGCAGCTCCCTTCATAAGGGGCTTTCCCCTGGAGCCCAGGAAAACCCCCAGGAGCTGCCTGGACCTTCTCCCTGGACCACATCGGAGCCTCCTGGGTTGGGTGGATAACGAGTGGGCAGGAGAGGCAGCTAATTTCCACCGAGAGCTTGGAGGGGGAGCCCGCAAGCGATTGCAATTAAGCCCTGAGCATTAAAAACACAGTAATAAGGGGCTACGTTGAGGGGAGGCAGAGCGGTAATTTAAATGATAGCCAGCTCAAATATGGAACGTCTAAATGTTCTCTCAGAGAGATTTATATGTGCGCGGGCCTACCTCACTCATTTATTTCGTTAACTAGCTCCTTATTGGTGTATCTGCCCGCTCTGCCTGTGGGAAGACGGGCGTAAGGAGGGATGCTCGCGCAGGGCGCCTGGCGGGCTGGCGGCTTCCGTTTGGGTGGGGAGCGTCCCTGCGTGTCCATCCTGCTGAGCCCTGACAACTCGGTGCACCCCAGGAAACCTGGGCAATGCTTTCCATCCACTTCCCAAATGGGGAAACTGAGGCAGGGGGGTGTTGAGTGATTTACACACACACCATTCCCCCCCCCCGCGATGGGTCTGCAGCTCATTGATACAACCGGAGCCTGAAATATCTGAGCGGTGATGGAGGAGTTTGGGTCTGGGAGGGTCCCGGCACAGAGAGGGGCTGTGGGCAGCTGCCCTTGGATGTGGCCTCGGCGGTGAGACGGGCTGTCCTGCCTTTGTCTGCAGCCAACAGCCTCAATTAAGAAAAAAAAAAACCCAACAAAAAAACCCCAGGATTTGTCCAAAAGGTAGGAAAATGGGAAATGTTTATGATGCAGCAGGGTGAGGGTGGGAGTGGGACCCCTCGCTGGAAGGAGGGAGATGGGACCGAACTGGAACAATTTTGCCTCTCTGGCAAACGAGCCAAAGGATGAAGGGGCTGCAGGTGACGGCAGCGAGATGTTGCGACCCTGTTCAGCGAGCCAGGAGGCCAAGTGAAGGGAAAAGGTGAAAAAATCCTCGGGACAGCAAACCCTCCTCCTCCTCCTGGCACAGGGACGGAGGGCTCGCAGGAAGGCTGGACCCCCCAAATGCTGAAATGGGAATATTTTACAGGGAAAGAAAAGCACCGGTGCCAAAATCCTCCCTCCCCTCGCTGGCTCATCCACCCTTCAGGAGGGCAGTGGCGTGGGGACCCCTTCCCTCCCGGCCCCCCCCTGCCCCACCGGCTGCTCCCCCTCCGGAGCATCCCTCGGGCAGGCGGCTGGGAACAGCTGTCGGAGAGCTGAGATCTAATGGCTGCCTGGAGAGCAGTTAGTGGATAATTAATATTTGCAGCACAGAGCTGTGATTGCTCTACATCTTCCTCCTGACAGCGGCGCGGGGAGGGAGCCCACGCCGGCCAGGCTGGGAGAGATCCCAAACCTGGGGCTCAGCGCCCAGCCGGTGAGCAGGGAGCTCAAACCGTCCCGTCACCCCAAATACTTGGAAATCCTTGGCTGTGCAAGGGAGAGGGGTCGTAAAAAGCCCCTGGGTGCAGAAAAAGGGTGTCGAGGCAGGGGTGCATTAGCGAAGTGGCCGGGGTTTGGCTCCTCCATCCCATGGCAGCACCGGTGCCCGAGCAGCCCTTGGAAACCCCCCTCGTGGGTGCGAAACCGCTCCTCCTCCTCCTCCTCACTTATTTTCTGCCTTTGCAGAAAAGGCAAAAAAAATATAAGTAGAAAAGTGTCACCGAGCTCCCTTGCAAAAAAAAAAAAAAAAAAAAAAAATAATCAGCTTGTACAGTTCCCTGCCCTGCGGGCGGGCAGGACGGCGATGCTCTGTGCACCCAAAAGCCTTGGAGGGATGGGGGTGCACAGGCGAAACGGGGTCCCCCCCGCACCGCCCGGGGCCCTGCACCAAGCTCCCGTTGCAGTGCCACGCCAGAGATGGGCTGAGCTGCTGCTTGCGGAGCTGAAACCCCTCGGTGCAGCCCCTGGCTCTTACAAAGCGAGAGGCAGCGGGCGCTGGGCCAGCGAGGAGGGGGCAGAACCGCTCGTGTCTTGGGGAGAGCACCCCAGGAACAGCAGAGCCCCGTCACCCCGCTAAGCCACGGCGGGGAGCAGGGGCTGCCGGTGCCGGGAGCTCTGGGGGCTCTGCGGACACTGGGGTCAACAGAAAGGGGGGGGCCTGGCCCTGAGCCGGGGCCATGAGCAGACGTTGCGCGAAGCCATCGGGAAGATGCTCCGAAGGAACGGGGCACATTTGGGAAGGAATATCCCCCCCACACACACACACGCAGCGCTCCGTCACGGCCAGCTGAGCTCTGTCTGCCTTTGGGCAGACCCAGCCGGGCTTTGACCTTGGGCTGAGCTGGTGGCTGAGCCCGGCGCACTCCTGCTTGCCAGCCGGCTGACAAATCCCCTCGCAGGCTCGGAGGAGCAGGGAGGCAGCAGCCCATGGGCCGGCCAAGCCGCGGCTCCGGGCAGCCCCATCCCAGCCACCAATATCTCCCCCCTTCCCCGAGGGAGCGGCATCCTGACCACAGAGCCCTCAAACCTGGAAAAAATAAGGAAAAAAAAAAAAAAAAAGGCAAAAGAAGAAATAAAAGCTTCCATGCAGCGGGCAGGGACTCTGTTATCCTTCTTTATTAGCATTGTTTTCCTAGTTTTTTTTGGCGAGGAGCAAATCCAGCCGTCTCTGGCTGCGAGCGGGTTTGCTGCAGCTCGTGGCATGCAGTTAATTCCCTGAGCTGTTTAATTTAACAGCCTCTGAGCATGCAGACATAACACTGTCACTTGGCTCTTCGGAGAGCAGCCTCGGGACCCAGCCAATAAAGGAAAAGAGCAAATACTGTACTTGGGAGAGGCTCAAATCCCGCTCGATTCCCACTCCCTCTGCCGGCAGCGGCTCCCGGGGCTGCGAAGCCCCGTGGCGAAGGAAGACGAAGGGTGCTGGGAGCGAGCAGGAGTGAGCCCACCGCCCTTGGTGGGTGCTTGGTGAGGAGCATCCCCCCCCTCCCGGGCCCGGCTGTTTTCAGGGGCTGGGAGGGTAAAGGCAGCCGGTGCAGCCCCATCCCGTCCCATGCCTGCATCCCTACTGAAATCATAGGCTCATGGAATATCTCACGTCGGAAGGCACCCGGAAAGATCAGACGATGCCAGTGGAGGGTCTGCTCTGAGCGTCACCATCAGCAGCTTTGCATGGGTGTCTCCGTGCCTCAGTTTCCCCATAGGCCTGGCACGCTAGCATTGCATCTGGCCACGCTGTGAGGTGGTTAAAACAATGAATATTCAGCTGCCACAGGGATGAACACCAAGGAAAAGCCCGTCGCTGAGGTGTCCCCCGCGATATGGGTCACCTTTTCCATAGGGACAGCGTGGCTGTCGAGGGACGGCCCAAGGATTGGGTATGGTGGTAATTAACGGCTGCTAATTGCAGACTCATGAGCTCTCTGCGCTATCAGCAGAGGGAAGCGATCCCGACAAGGCAGAGGGTGGGATGTGCTGAGGAAGAGGAGCTGAAGAGCCCAGAAGGAGAAGACTTAGTCTTTGCTCTGCCACCACCTGCCCACATGGCCTTGGCCATGTCCCTTCATCCGGCTCGTCCCGGTGCCCAGCCCGGCCCCCCCGCACTGGGACGGGGCAGCTGAGGACACGGGCGCCGCTCCGCCTGTCACTGCTTGGGCCTTAATGTGGAAAATTACCATCCCCCAAACCCACATTTTTTAACTCTCTCTTGGATCCCTGTGTCAAGATAACAAAATTAAACCATCGACCTTTAACACACCCCCCCCCACCACCCATATCACCACTTGGGGGAAAAGGGACCATTTTCAAAATGGTTATTTCCCAGCAAAATCCCCAAAGCCTAGGAAATTCCTGCCAACATTTCCTATTGATTTAAAAAAAAAAAAAAAAAAACCAACCCAAAAAACCCCCACCACCAAACCAAAAGCCAAAAACCAAAAACCAAGAGCAGGAATTTAACTGCCAAGAAAAATCCCTGGGTTTAGCATAAGCACCGAATTGTCCGCCCCCCCTCCCCGCCCCCCCGAGGACACTGGGGCTGTCCCCAAGGACACATGGCAGCCACCTCAGAGGATGCTCCACGGCTCATTTCTTGGCTGGGGGGGGGCCAAGCAGAGGGATGAGGCTGTCCCTGTGTCCCCTCCGCTCACCAGCTTTTGGGGCTGCGTGGGACCTGTGACGAGTTGGGCAGGTCTCAGCATGGCCCAGAGCTGCTGCACCGTTAGGCAGGAGAATGAATTAGAACAAGCAGAGGAGGATGAAGCTGGAGGGGCCGGAGGGGAGAGCACTGCAGCCCCTCAGCCGAACAACCCCCCCGCCGTGCATCAGGATTTGGGGGTTGTGTCCCCTCGCTGGTGGCGCGTGACACAGGGCACAAAGAGCCGCAGCGGGCTCCGGTGCCCGGAGAGATGCAGGAGGATGCGCGAAGCCATTCAAAATCCACTCCCAGCCCCGGGAGAGGGGGAAAGGGAGAGAAAACCCTGGGGCTCTGGGGTGGGGGCAGCACCTTGCCTTGCGCTGACACCCCGCTGCCGTGTTGGCCACCAGGATGCTGCAGGACAACGGGATGCGGCAGGACAACAGGATGCTGCAGGACAACGGGATGCTGCAGGACAACGGGATGCGGCAGGACAACGGGATGCTGCAGGACAACGGGATGCTGCAGGACAACAGGATGCTGCAGGACAACGGGATGCTGCAGGACAACGGGATGCTGCAGGACAACGGGATGCGGCAGGACAACGGGATGCTGCAGGACAACGGGATGCTGCAGGACAACGGGATGCTGCAGGACAACAGGATGCTGCAGGACAACGGGATGCGGCAGGACAACGGGATGCTGCAGGACAACGGGATGCGGCAGGACAACGGGATGCAGCAGGACAACGGGATGCGGCAGGACAACGGGATGCGGCAGGACAACATCCGACCCAGTCTTGCCTCCAGAACCAGCCCCGGCCTTTCCTTTCGGCTCACCCAGGAGGCAGGATGGGAGCAGGGGGCTCCGGGTGCCCCCCACCCCAGCACCCACCCTGCACCCAGGGACCCCCGACCCCGTGCCTTCCCATGGCCCGCGCTGGGGCTGAACAAGCGGGAAGAATCAGGCTGCTTGTGCCATCGCTCCCCGGATTAAAAAATCCTATAAATAGCGGGGTGGCTGCAAGCGACACCACCCCACCCCGCCGCCTGCGAGGGGGCCGTTTCGGCTCCGGCTTGATCCCCCCCCCCCCCGCCTCTGGTATTATCCTTCCAATTTCTGCCGCAAACCCCGGAGTGCCTGGGCTTGCACGCGCGGGAGTTCACACCTAGAGAACAGAGCCTTATCTCGGCGCTGTGTGCAGGACAAGGCTGTTTCACTCCTCCCTCCATAACCCTCTTAGACTTAATCCCGTCTTTAATGCCGCTTGGAAGGGGGCTTTGAGCGGCTGTGCAGCCTAACTGGCTCTGACCTCTCCGGCTGCTCTCTCATGCCCATTTGGAGAACTCCGACTTTCAAAGAGATAACAGAAGCCCGGTAAATCCTCGCTGGGAAGCTAAAGCGATTGTCACACTTAGGGGAAGTTTACTCGGAAAGCAAACTTAGAGCAGCTTCCCGGCCCCGGCGGAGCGGTGGTTGGGGGGGGCGGGGTGGGGGGTCCCTGCAGCGGGAGGGTGCGGGTGGACGCGCCGAGCGGCTTTCGGCGATGACGGTCCCTGTTTAGGTTTTGTTAAGAAGGACTCGGGATGAAGCGGTGGAGGGATGCTATCCAGTGGCCTTCATCCGCCTCGGCGGGGAGCCGCTGGGTGGGGTGCAGGATGGGTGCCCCCGGCTCTCTGAACCCAGCTGCAACTCTCTCCCCCCTCAACGCAGCACCTCGCAGCTCCCCGCCCCGCCCCGACCCCCCCAAAATAACACAGCTGCGGGGTCCGAAGCACCCCGCTGCGGTCCACCCCATCCTTGGCTGCTCCGTACCGCAACGCAGGAGCAGCCATCCCGGGGCGAACCCCCTTCCCACGCAGCCCCACGAGGTCCCCGGCAGCCCCGGGAATCGACACCTTTCTGTTCCGCTTTAAATTAATCAAACCCAGAGTCCCTATATTAATACTGTGGTGGGAATTAAAATCATGCAACGCATTAAAGATGTAATTTAAAATTAATAACTCATAATTATTTATCATGGCGTATCAGCGGGGCTATGAATTTTCTCTTCTCACCCGGTGTTCATTTCCTTCCCTTCCCTCCTTCTTGCGCCTCTAATAGCTGCCGGACCATTATGAATATCTGCGAGTGATTTTTTTGGAGATGCTGAGCTTAAGATATAACGTGCTTAATTTTTTTAATTCCCCCCCCCCCCCCTTAGTATTTCTCAGGGCGGATGGGAGGAGAAAGCCTTCGCCGTGCCAAAGAGAAGGCGGATGCTCAGCCTGGGGGTGCCGCTAAAAACAAGGGCGCGGGTTTTGCCACGTGCTGATGGCTTCGGAGGAGCCGGCCGGTCCCTCCCTTTGCACCCAGCCGTGCTTGGTCGCAGAAAATCCGGGAAAGGCCTCGGGAATGGAGAGGGTTTTCCATCTCCACCCTGCTTTGGACAAGCGTGGGACCACCGGGAGCTTCCCGCTGCCCATCCCCACCAGTGCTTCGGGGGGAGGCATCTCCCCGAAGTGCAAGATGGATGCATCCCTGATGGCCATCCTCCACCATGCTCCTGTTCCCCCAGCAGCCGCGAGGGCCAACTCGGCCATTTTATAGGGAAAACGCAGAGGAAACGGTGGTGAAATTGGGGGGGGGAGGAAGAGAGTGAAGCCCAGCATCCCTCCCGACACCACGCAGGTCCTGCCTCCGTCAGCGAGCCGTGCCGATGGAGGGAATCAAATCCCAACCAGCAGCTGGTGAAAGCTCGCAGGAGGGGAAGGAAAAAAAAAAAAAAAAAAAGAGGCAAGAGCAGCTCTGTCTCTTTAAAAATAAATAAATAGATAAAGACTAAAAAAAATGCAATAAGTATATGCAAATGTGTTGAGCTGAACATTGCTGTCTGTGAAACAGATGAGGGAGAAAGTGCTTGAAGCTAGAGAGGAATGAGGCAGCCAGTGCTGACCTCGGGGTTAATAATTTTTACTTCTCCATCTCATTCCCTCCATAAAAAAAAAAAATACAAGGGGGGAGGGAGGGGAGAGGCGGCGCGGGAGGGAAGGGCTGGGGCTGGGGAGCCGCGCCGGCAAGGGGAGCCTGGAGCCCGTCCCGCCCGTGGCAGCACCCATGGGTGGGAGCAGGAGGGGCGGGGGGGAAAAGGCGCTGATGTGCTGCGGGGCTGAGTGCCGGTGCTGAGCGAGTGGTTTGCAGGAGGCATCTCCCGAGTTCAACCTCGCCAAGACGACGGCAGACGGCGGGCGACGACGGAGGGGAAACGCTGTGGCATCACCCCAACGCGGCACTTTAACGAGCTGGAGAAACCTCTGCCAGGAAATGTTGCTTTTCCCTCAAATCGACGGTTCTTGATGGAAAACCCGTCTGGCGCCAAATTTCCACCAGCTCTGGCATCCTGCACCCCGTGGCGCCGGCCGGACTCCCACGTGCTGCACCCAAAGGTGGCCTCAAAAGCAGATGAGCCAAAGAGGATAAAGCCTCGACGTATTTACCCACGTCAATATTTCTCAGCTCCTCCTGTAGTCCCAAACCAGCAGGTTTTGGTGTTTTCTAAACGAAGCCTTAACATTGTGCTGCGATAGCGGGAAGCACGATGCTGCGGCGCAGCGCCCAAGACGGTGCTGCCACGTTTGCTGACCAGCAACCGGCCGAGCGCCTCAACCGATCCAACGCTTCTGGTTTCTTTCCAACCCAGGCTGTTTTTTAGCTACAAACCCCCTAAAATTCCTCCCTGGGTGCGGGTGGATTCCCCGTATTTTTATTTCTAAGCTCCATGGGTGTGCAGGGGTGTGCAGTAATCGTCATACCTCCAGGTGTTTGGAAGCATGCATTTCGTTTTCGTACTTTTCCCCTCTTCTATACTCCTCTGCTCCCCATATAATGAATTAAAGGAAAGGCCCTTTCGCACCCCGAATAACCCCAAAACCTCACCTGCCGCTGCAGATGGAGGTGGGAGACCCAGCACCGGAGCAAACTCCGCTGCCCTCCATCCCCAGCCCCCCCCAAACACGTCTCCCTGCTTTACGCCGCAGGTCAGACCCTGCGGGAAGGCTGAGCCCCGCCGGGCTCTGGGGGTCTCCCTGGCTTTTGTGGGGTCTCCCAAAGCTCGAGCCATTGGGATGGTAAAACCATTCTCCTCCTCTGCAGTGCTCCCCACGCCCTGTGTCCCTGTTCATCCCCCCAGGACGCAATAACGGGAGCGAGGGGAGGCCCCACGGCGTGACGGTGGCCGGGGCAGCCTTTGCCCACCCCCATCCCTGTGGGAGCTGGTGCTGCCGGGGGGGGGCTGCAGGCCTCGAGGAAACCTGGTTCTTCCTCCGGCCGGCCTCGTGGGCAAGCGCCAGGAGCTGCCTTTTGGGGAGGGGTCATCTTGGTGGGGGGATGGAGCTGCCTGCACAGCCAAAATCAGCAGCAGGGATGGAGGCTTGGCAGGAGAGACGACGCTTGGCTGTCCCTCACCTCTGCCTTGTCATCCCCAGCTCTCCTCACCTGCCTGCCGAGGGAAGCAGCCTCGCTGCAACCTGGCAGCCTGTGCAAGCCTGCATCCCACCCTGCATCCCGCCCCGCATCCCGCCCCGCATCCCACCCTGCATCTTGCCCTGCATCCCACCCTGCATCCCGCCCCGCATCCCGCCCTGCATCGCACCCTGCATCCCGCCCTGCATCGCACCCTGCATCTTGCCCTGCATCCCACCCTGCATCCCGCCCCGCATCCCGCCCTGCATCCCGCCCCACATCCCGCCCTGCACCGCACCCTGCATCCTGCCCCGCATCCCGCCCTGCATCCTGCCCCGCATCCCGCCCTGCATCCCTCCCATGCAAACCTGCACCCCCCCATGCAAGCCTGGGCACCCCCTCCCCAGGCACACCCCCCACACACACCATTTCGCATCCTCCCAAACCTCAGCCCGATCCAGACCACCACCCTCACAGCCCACCCGCCACCCCACCGTCCCCACCCCGCTTGGCTGAGCCCGTGACCCTGCGGCCGTCACCGAGGCGTCGCACCAGCAATGCTCGGGGCTGCGCTGAGGAAGCGCTTCCTCCACCCCCGCGCTCGGGCGCTAAATGGAAGCAGCAGATCGATCCCGAGTGTGCCAAACTGACACGGAGGCTCATTAGGGGTTAGTTTTCATCCTCCTGCTCCCTGGCAGCCTTCACATTATCCCATAAAATTTATTTACTATTTCATGAATACATAAGCAGCAGGCAAACGCCGGCTTTTTATATATTTACACTGTATATATTTCACGGGAGAGTTATGTATGTCTCTGAGGCAGAGTGGAGGGAGCGAGAGGGGAGCAGGAGCAGAAGGAGAAAGCAGCTGTGAGGGAAGGAGGAAAGCAAGCCGTGGGGGAGGACGGGGATGGAGCGTGCTCAGCCGCCGCCGGCGTGGGGCGGGAGAGGTGGCACGAGGCGGGGGTGCAGCTCGGAGCATCCCTCGCCCCAGCCCAGGTACCCGCCTGGAAGCCCCCCCCCCCCGCAGCGGGGCAGCCCCAGGATGTGGGGATGGCTGCAGGAGTTGGGGTGCGGGGCCAGGCTTGGCAGGGGACACACAACGGGAACCGGGGAGGGGGTTTGGGGAGCGCGAGCTGAGAGCGTGGCAAGGGCTGTGGCTGCGGCGGTGTGACGCCAGGGCACCTTTGGGGACCCCCCCAGCCCCAAAACCCCATTTACGCCGCAACGGAGCGGGACTCGCGCTCGTGCCTGCTGTGCAACGGGGCTGGAGCATCACCCTACGGTAATTCCCAAACCGACCCCGAGGCCACGGTGAGGGGCTCACGCCTGCTCTGGGGTCCATCACGCAAGAGCCCTGCAGCTGCCTGAGAGCCCGGCGGGCAGCCGCCCCCTCGGGCACGGTCCCCAGCCCACTGGCACCGGGGACGGGCACAGCTTGTGCCCCGAGCTGCAGCGAGGCAGCGCTGGATTGATGGGCTGGAGTTTACCTCAACAGCTGGCTCCCGTCTCCCGCGCTCTCCTTTGTCAAACACGACCTGAACGCACTCCGTGTTCGGGAATCACTTAATTTTGAGTGTATTAAAGTCTCGTGGCTGTGAAGTCGATCGCAGCTTTCGTTTTGGGGGCAAGGGGGAGAAGGGAGAAACGGCAGGCAGGGGACTTAATTCATAAAGCTTTGGCTTGGCAATACTATATATTTCTTTAAAATCCAGCTGTGATGCTTCTATTGACCCCACAAATTACAAGCAGATTGATTGCAATCTCATTTGTTGTTCCCTCGTTTGCTCTGCATTCAGCCTGGCCAGATCCGTCACCCTCCCGGCGTGGGTCGGGGGGGGTTGGCCCCGTGGTGCTCAGCTGTTGGGATGCTCAGGTTGCCAGCGCCGCAGAAAAGTAGTTCAGAGAGGGGGAAATAACTTTTTTTTTTTTTTTTTTTGGCCTGAAGTGGGTCAATTTAACTTCTGAGGAACAAACTTGGAGGAGCCGGGCTGCATCGATAGCTGCTCCTAAGGCAGCTGTGACGCGGGGGTACGGATGGATTTAGACGGCACAGGGAGAGCTCGGGGCCGCGGCAGCGCGTGCGTTGGCAGCCATCGTGCCCCAGGGATGGTTCCGAGCCGCAAATCCCGTCCCGTCTCCCCCGAAGCACACGCGTCACCCCTAGGGCCCAGCCAGCGGCTGCGTTTCGGCGTCCCGCTGCGCTCCCGGGACCGGCACAGGGCTTGTCCCGGTTCCCACCGCAGGCAGGGCCAGGGAGGCACAGACCCCGCGGGAGGCAGGAGCACAACTCGGCCACCTCCACCGCAGCAGGGCGGGCGGCAGGGGCTTTGCAACCAAAGCAAGGGCAGCACCAGGAACACAACGCAACAGGCGGGATCCACGCAGACCCCTTCCCGGCGGCACAGAATTCCATCTGACTCCCCCTTCTACGTGGGCAGGAGCGGTGGCCACCCGTCCCCAGCGCTGCTCCCCAGCAGCGTGACAGCTCTGCTTCTCCCACGGTGTCATTTGGTGAAGACAGCAAAAGATCTTCTCCCTCCCTCCAGCCACCCGCTTGCCCCCCCCAAAGGCACGGCAGCACCACGTTGGCTGGCCTCCCCCCGTTCACCGAATTCGGTAGAAGTCAATGGGCTCAGAAGGGGACAGGGGGAAGGGGACAGGTCCCGTCCCTTGGGAACCCAGCAAAGATCCCCATTTCCTGAGTGAATGTAAGGGGAAGAAAAAAAAAAGAGGAGAAGAAGAGGAGAAGAAGAGGAGAAAAAGAGGAGAAAAAGAGGAGAAAAAGAGGAGAAAAAGAGGAGAAAAAGAGGAGAAAAAGAGAAGAAAGAGAAGAGAAGAAAGAGAAAGAGAAAGAGAAAGAGAAAGAGAAAGAGAAAGAGAAAGAGAAAGAGAAAAAGAGAAAAAGAGAAAAAAGAAAAAAGAAAAAAGAAAAAAAGAAAGAAAAAAAAAGAAAAAAGAAAGCCTGATGGTGTTCATTTTAACTGTTCAGCCACTTGTAGCCTGATGCCATTAGAGAAAATAAATAGACAAGAGCCACTCGAATTGTACGTGCAAAGAGGAGACGGGAACAGAGACAAAACAAGCGCTGGAAGACAGAAGGAGGCACTCTGGCTTTGAAGAAAAGCGAAGAGCCAGAACGATGCCGCTGCCGCCCCGGCTGCCTGCCGGCCCCGAGCCCCCGCCAAGTTGGCAGCAGCCGCCGCGCAACTCCCCTGCACCGGCTGCGCGGACGCGTCACCCGTGTCACCTTCGGGCTGCTACGGCGTGGGGGGGGGAAGGAGGCAGAGCTGGGCGTCCTGCTGCTACCAGAGCATCCCTGAGCCCCCCCCCGGCTGCGCGATGGCCGAGGGGGGCCCGACACAGCCGGCACCACGGCTGCGAAGGCCGCTCGATACCTTCCAGAGCGCGGCCATTTATACACCGTGATAGATGCGGCTATCAAGGGGGAACGGCCGCGGCTCCTGCCGCCCCCTCCCTTTGCCGGGAAGGGGTGTAAATTTGGCCAAACAGCTTCACTAACCTTTGGTTGTTTATTGTACCTTCCCGGAGCCTCTGCAACCACACCGGCGGCTGCGGCACGACAGCCCCCCGCGCACGGGGAAAACCAGGTGGGAGATGCCAAGGGGTATCCCTCACCTGGAGAGGGGCTGGAAGCATCAAAGCGTGGCTACGCAAACACACCTTGCCACGCACCGGAGGTTGTTTTGGAGGTCTCCTGTTCCCCCGGCGCGCCAGAAGCCCCCCGTGCCCCCCTCCAGGTCCCCACCACCTATGGCAGAGGGGCAGCAGGATCGGTGCCTGGCAGATAGCTGGGCTCCAAGTTACCTTTCTGCAGATCCGGCTTAAGAAATCAGTGCTTGGTCTCACCTCCTTACGTCACTACCAGGCGTGGGGCCACACACCCCCCCACACCCCCCCCCAAAACACCCTCATCTTACACCCCCTCACACACAGCTGCCTCAGCAGGAGCCAACAGCTCTGCCACGGAGCCATCTCCTGGTTTCCCACGGAGAAATGAAGGTATTTCTTCTCTCAAGCTGCGAGACAATTGCATAAATGGGTTTTCTTCGCAAGACACCTGCTTTCTCCCTCCTCTCTGCCCTGTATCACTTTCCTCCCCAGCCCACTGCATCCCTAGGTCAATCACTCGGATAGCACACGATGCTCTCCAAGCACCGGCTAGCCCCAACCCAGGCTCCCACGCTAAATATTCACGAGCCAGGGGGAAGATGGGGCAAAAGGCACACAGCCGGGCCAGCAAACAGAGAAGGGGAAAACAGAGAGGAATTACAGGGAGGGCACGGTGCCGGAGGGTCAGAGCAGGCAGCGCGAGGTGAGGCTGGGGAAAGCCTTGGCTGAAGCAGGAGGCACCGACCAGCCGAGGGGCGATGGAGGGGGACTGGTCCCATCTGCTCCCCGTGTCACGCCGTCCCTCCTCCCGGTGCTCTCTGGCAGCCACGTGCTCCTGACAGGCTGCAGAGCTATTGATGCCATTTGCCTCTGGTCCCGAGGCTTTTTGGTGATGGAAGATGCCTCCATTAATACAAGGGAAAGCAGCAAATGTCTGGAGATAATTTTTTTTATTATTATTATTTTTTTAATCAGGAGGGTTTGGGAGATTGATGCGACAGCCGCTGTCGCTTTGCTGCTGGGGTGCAGAAAGGGTTAAACCACAGGATTGCTTTGGGAAATAGGTACAGATGGGAGCTGGGAGCGAGACACCGGGAGCAGAGGAGCTTCAGTCAAGCAGCCGGTGAGAGGAGCGATGCTGTGAAGCCCTTCCGCTTGGTCCCCGACCACCCCGGGCATCCCGACGTCCGGCATCGCCTCCCTCCCCGCCATCAGTCATTTCTGCGCTGCCGCTTGCCGGAGCCACGGCTGCGAGGAGCCGAACAAAGGGGGAAGATGGCTGTTCCTCCTCCCGCAGACATCGTGGGCGAGAAGGAGCAACATCTTGGCAGGAGGTCGCAGGCTTTGGCACTCCATGAGTCCGAGCAGAGATGGGCCAGGGAGATGCCGGCGCTGCCAGCCACCAGCAACACCAGCTCCCGGCTCTCTGCGTGTTTATCACAGCCTTCCTAGAAGCAGAGCTGGGACCTCTCATCTCCTGCACGGGTGGTTTGCAGAGTCAGGGACAGCAGAGCCACTTCCCACTGCACCACCATGCCCGGCTGCAGCAGGACTGTGTGGTATAACCCGGCAAACCATCGCCCACAACATCCCCACCAGCCTCCCAACACCACCTCCTCCGCAGCTGCCAGCTCCCCCCTGCAAGCCAAGTCCTCTCCCCAGCGCTCGTGCTGGATTCACCCCCGCTACGGCAAAGCGGAGGGGGTTCCCCAAGATATGAACTCCAGAGGAGCCAGGGCACGGGGAAACCCACGCGGCCTCGATCCCCTCACACCAGCGTAGCGGCACCATCCCACAGCCAGACACCACAGCCCGGCTTTTCCTGGCCAGACCACCCCACCTTGCAGCTCTCCTTCCCGAAGTCAAGAGGTTTGGGTTAAAAACCAAGCCCCTGGCCTCTCCCATTCCCCGCCCGGTTGTTCTCCCCTCCGGAAAAGCCCTCTCCGCAGGCAGCCCAGCCTGAGCAGATGCTTCGAACATCAGCTGAGCTGCAAACGCAGCTTTGCCCCCCAGCCCGTGCCCACGTTACGGGCGAGGAAAGGGGCTGGTGCCAGAGGGAGGTGGCAAGGGCTGCCTCACCCCAGCCCTGTCCCCAGCCCCGGGTGGCCTTTCCCATGGAGGGATGCACCGGAGCTGGGTGGGTGTTTTAAATATCAAACTGAAGACCTAAAAGAAAAGAGAAAAAATATTCCCAGGAGTGCTGAAATGGCTCCTGCCAGAACATTAATACTTGCCAAAAAACATTTGTCTTTAATCAGACACAGCAATATATTCAGTTTTATGTCCATTCTGCATCTATCTTTATTACTTTGGGCCACTTCAGCTCAGGAACCTGCTCCCCGATGCTCTGCCAGGGATCAGCACCCCGGGAGGATGCAGGGGTTGGTGTAGGTGGGACCCCAGGGATGCGTCCCCAGGGACCCCGTGCTGCAGGGAGAGGGTGAGCCCTGAAAGCAAAGTGCTGCAAGAGAAGGAAAAAGGGAAATTTGTCAAATGGCTCAAAGCTTGGTGGTGGATCCCTGGGAGAAGATGTTTAATTCACTTCTGATCTGAACCTAAAGAAGTTACTTTTTCTTCCCAGCCCCATCTAAAAGTAACCGTCCCTGCCAGGGGAGCTCCCAGGGAGAGCTGGTGGGCCGCAGGGCCAGTGTCAGGGACCACCAAGCACACCTTCCCTGGAGGGGTTCTGCATGACTTCCCACAGGGAGGTTGCTGCATTTTGGGCAATAGCTCACTTGAGGAACACACAGCTGAGAACTTCAGCTACCTACCAAAGCCACATCTGACACATTTGCCATGCCATCCCTTGGGGACACAGGTTGAAGCCCTCCCCATCAGCACATGGACCTGCTCTGCTCCAGGATGCCCTACAGCAGGAGGTGGCCTGCAAACTCCGGAGGATGGTCCTGGGCTCCACCGGCACATGGAAGAGCTGGTGAAGAGACCCCCACCTTCCCCTGCTGAGGGGTCTCATGTCCTGGGGAGAGAATGAGAAGTGTCTCTCCAGGGACCCCCAGGCCCACAGACCTGCACGAGGTCCCAGCCATCACATCCTCTCCGTCAGGCAGGCTGAGGGACCAGGGGAACCCTGGGCACACGGTTTGTGACATGCCAAGGGAAATGGGGCAGGAGCTAGGCTAGAAACATTGCATTTCAAGTAGTTTCATGAAGGAGGCTGAATGCTGCAGGAGGAACCATCTAAAGCAGCCTGGAGATGCTGCTCTACCAGGGCAGAGCGTGAGATCAGCCCCTGTGCATGCTGGTGACTCCTGTCTCTCCTCATTTCTCAGCCCTCCACGTAGGATGGAGAGCAGGAGATGTGCATGAAAGCAGGGAGACACCACAGCTCGAGTCCCTCGGCTGGGGACACAGCCCTGCTCCCTTCCAGCAGCCCACCCTCAGTTACACAAGGCAGAGGACTTCCAGGAGATGGAGGGTGCAGAAGAGCATCCCTGTGTGACAGAGCATCCCTGGCCCGCGCCGGCCACCGCATCCACTGCGGGATCTCTGGCACCAGGGCTGGGACTTGTCCTCCCCACCCAGCCTGGCTCCAGGGGACAGGCAGAAAGCAAAACACCCCTGGTGTTATCTGGGGAGGAGCACAAAGCCACCAGCACCAACGAAAGGGGCAGGAGGAATTACCCTAGTGAGGAGCTCCTGGGGCATGATTGAACCACTGCCATTAGCTGGGTCCCACTGAGCTGCAGGGCAAGCTGCCTGGCATTAACCCGTCCTCACTGCCCAGCCAAGTGGGTTGATTTGGAGGGAGGGGACAGGGGGGTGTTTCCAAACCCCATCGAGGGCAATCTCAAGATTGAAGTGTCAGGCTGTTTCCCCGGGAGGACTGGTGGAGGACTCTTGCCCCCTTGCAGAGGAGGGAGCAGCTCTCCATGCAGCACATCAGCAGCCAGCTCGGCACGAGCGGGGCAGACGTGCGCAGGACACAGTGGCACAAGTGCCTTCAGGGCTGCCGTGCCACCATGCCAGCTGAGGACTAACAGCTCAGGACACGGGTAAAGGGCAGCAGGGTGAACGATGTCAGTGACAAAAGGGACTTCTGCAAAAAGCAGCGAGGTTGCCCAGGGACAGCAGCTGTAGGAGAGCATCGAGAGGGGCTTTGCAGCAGGACCCTGCAGCAGTTTGGGTTGTCTCTGCGCCCTTCAGCAGGCTACGAGGCCGCTGAGAAGGGGCACGTCCTCTCCTGGGTCCCTTGCTCCTGGTGAGGGAGCGCCCCGGCTGCTCCCCCCGCACACATCCGACTGCAGCGGGGGAGCAGGGATGCCTGAGCATCCTTTCCACCCCCCGTGATGGGCCCAAACCCTCGGGCTGAGCACACAGACCATGGGTGGGTTGCCCTGCCTGTCCCACCTCCTGCTCTGGGTGGAGGTGCTGACCCTGCAGAGCCGGGCTCAGCACCCCTGCTTCGCAGGCAGTCCCTAGTCAAACCACCCCCACACCTCCCAGGCTGGACATCAGCAAAGTCCATTCCAGAGCCCCGCGCATCTCCACCCGGGCGATGCAAGGAGACAGCCAGCCTGCCAGGCGCAGAATGACAGAACGCCTTGGAAGGGACCTTAAGGACCATCTAGTTCCCACCCCATCGCAAACCCAATCAATCCAGTGCTAATTTAAAAAGCAACACATTCATCAAGCCTCCCTCCTCAAGCCAACGGCTTCGGCATGCTCAGACCAGCCCACCGAAGCCAGCAAAGCCCCAGCAAGCGACGGGCGGGTGGTGGGCTCTCTGGCACGCCACAGCATTGACTTCTCCGCTGACCACTTCCACCGTTGGGTTCGAGAGCTGCAGCAGCTCTAACCCAGCGAGCGCTGGGCGATGCAGGCACACGGAGCTGCAGGACACCTTCCCCGCGCGGCGGGCGCAGACCTGCCAACGACAAGCCCGTTCCTGTAGCGGGTTTGCGCTGTTGATGTGTGCCAATTAAAGGGGCCTCACTGCCAGCACCACAGCTGGGGCCCAGAGCTGCCCCCTCCCCAGCATCTCCTGCCTCCCAGCACCACCCTCTTGCGCAGCCAAACCAGCTGCTCCCCCCGAGCGGGGGGGTGCACAAGCCCCAGAGGATGGGCTGGAGGAAGAAAATCCCCACAGCCCCTTGGTGGGAGCCCCCTGGACCCCCGGCAAGCACCCGGGTTGCTCTGCCGCCACCCCCCCAAGGCTTCCTCCAAGACGATGCTCTGAAGCTGAGCAAGGCACGTATTAATTAAAATACCGCTCTGATCCAGTGAGGAACAGCTCTGCCCCTTGGGTCCTCAGGGAAGCAAGCAGGATCTTGCCCAGGGAGTTTCTGGCTTCCAAACCCCATTTCATTAGCAGAGGCAGAGCTGTGAAAGGAGGAAGGCTCCAGCTGACCAGGTTTCCTGTGGTCCTGGTCTGACCCACCTGAACCCCCCAGCTACGCTGGCTCTGGAGCTGTATGCGAGCACAGGACCAGCAGGTTTGCTGCTGGCAAAGCTCCCAGCTTGCTCATGTAGTTTGGGGACCAGCCTAAACACCGCTCTGCCCGGCTGAGAGCTGTGCCGCATCTCACATTTAAGGAGTACCTCAACACCACTCTGACTCTAATATTTAGGAAATAAGCCAGCAAACCCAACAACTCAGTGCAATGTCCCAGACTTCACCAGAGACACCCCGAATGTTCATCGGTGGTTTTATAATCACGGTGAGCCCCACCAAAACCACCCAGAGGCATCAAGGAGCATCTGCCAGCCTCCAAGCATCCCTCACCCCAGCTACCACCACCAAGAAACCTGCAGATCCAAGACCTGAAACGTTGCAGACTATCTCTTCCCACCCAGTTCACCCTGCAGACATTCAGAGAGTCCATCTGAGATGAAAGACCACCAGAAGATGGAAAGCCTGCAGAGCTCACAGCTTGCGTGCAAGACCCAGCGTTCCCATCGATCAACTTCTTTGCCCAAACCGATTGGCAACTGTACTTCAATTTACAGGGTGATCGCAACTAAGAAACAAAACTTGGAGTCAGAATATTCATGACCAAGCCGCACGCTTAAAGCAGTCAGGAAAGGTTCGTTGAATACATTCAAATAATTAATACATATGAGAACATTGCAATTCCCTCTTTGCTGGTCCACAAACAGAAAGAAGCTAAATTCATTAGATTAATATTTGTTGAGACTTATTAGTTTAGCTCTAATTTCATGATCAGATGGCATTTTCAGGAAGTTGAAAAGCAAGCTCTAAAGATTCATTGAACCTAAACCACAGCATTAAAGAGTAAGCAATTTAAAATTTTTCCAAGAAAGTCTGTGCCCAGTTGCTGGTTTGCTTTTAACACCATTCTCCCACCAACTGGGAAATCTGCCACTTCTCTTCCTTACCCAACCCCAGGCCAGGGCTCGGGCGTGTTAATATTAAAGCAAATAAACCGCTCCTCCAGCTGACTTGGCGGTGGGATGCTCGGTGGAGGGAGTCAACGCTGGATCCCTCCCCGCGGTGAGCTGGCGAAGCACCTCGGCCAGGCTCAGGGTGATGGAGCTCCTGTGCTCAGCTGATGGAGCATTTCCAGCCTCTGTCACTCTACAGCACTCTAACAACTGTCCTTCAAGAAGTCCCCACCCAATGCATCTCCTGGGGGTAGGTAACAAGAGCAAGGCAGCACAGGAGCCTTCTCCAAGGAGTCAGCCTTCCTGAAATGGGGTTGCCTCCTGGCTTTGATGGTGGCCATCTCTGTGCACCACCCATGAGAAGGTCCAGACACTTTTAAGTCATCTTCTAACTGAAATGGATGAGCAAGACCAGGCTGATCTGAGTGGTGTCCTCAGCCGCCAAGTACCAGAGTGAACCACAACCCTTTGCACCAGGAGACAGTGGCAAAGCAAAGACCTTGCGCCCGAGTTGAGACTTCCCCGCACTGCATCACCACCACCTGGTGACCTCATTCAATAAACCCAGTAACTGCAGCTCCAGCATGACAGGAACATAAACCACAGGGGCCAGCCCCACCTCAATCTCAGCTGCTCCATGCATGAAATCTTCCAAGCCCCTGGACCCAGGCAAAATATTTCATCACGAGGAAGACACTGTACAGCAAAGAGGACTTGGCTGCATGCATCAAGGAGCTGGAAAGAGCGGGAAATGCCCAGCGTACAGTTGTCCAGCATGATTCCTGCCCCAAACAGGGCTGGATGCTGGAGAGCCTACCTGGGCCATGGTCTGCAGGTGGTGGGGAGATCATGGACCTGGTCCTGAAGGCCACCTGGGCCCATCTCTCCTGGGAAGGGCATTCCACTTGGAGGTAATAACATGCTTCATTCCCTGCTCCTCAAGGAAACTTTTAGGGAGGCAGAATTGATTCTGAAGTGTTATTATCTTAATTAGAGCACACATTTGCCACCGCTGAGAAAGCTGAGGGCCAGGTACCCAGCTGGTGGAAGCCACGGGAGGATCTCGGTGCCTTCCCACCAGCTGGTAAAACCCCAAAACCCAGGCGATGCTGTCACTGCCGAGATGCCAGCTACCTTCCCAGGGCTCTGCTGCAGCATCCCCCTCCCCTGCCGTGTTTGCTTTGGCCTCGGGCTCCCTCTTCTCCTGGCTGGAGAGGTCAGCACCCCCCCGGCGGAGGGGAGGGCAGGAGCAATCATACCCCCCCAAACCCCGGGGCGACCCCTCGCCCCGGTCCCCGCGCTGCCCGGGGCCGACGCGCGCCCAGCCAGCTGCTGGGTGGCTGACCTCCGCGGGTCCCCGCGCTGACAAAAGGCCTATCTTCTCTCCGCCTAAATGATTTAAATTCTAATCAAACATCATTTATAGCACATCTCAGAGCCGTCTCCCGGGAGCTGGTCCCACGTGAGCCGTTGCCAGGGCAACCGGGGGGTCTCATTTCAGAAATGTCAGATTGCATTATTGTCTTCACACTTCTCTGATAACCCGGTGTCTCTCCCTCTCCCTCCACTCCCCCTCCACACCAGCCGTGTCCCCCCCAGCCCGCTCCTCACACAGGAAATCACCGGCTCCGTCTCATTCCTCACCCTGCCAGCACCACCCTCCCAACGCGGGTCCCCTCCGGGCTCTGCTGCCTGGGCCGGTGTCCCGGTGGTGTGGTTGGAGAGGAAGAGGAGGGCTTGGTTTGTGCTGGCTGTGCCAGGGTGGAGGGGGTGATCGTCCCTCCATGTCCCCCCCCGCCATGGTACTTGGTGGTATCGGCATGCCAGGGTGCCATGGGGCTGGACAGGGCTACCTGCTGTCTTCCAAAAAGTATGAGAAGAAAGGTGGACCGAGTTCAGAGGCAGCTTTTGTGCCTGCCCAGGTGAGCCCCACTCTCCTGTAGCCTTGGCAGGGGACCTTCCCTCCCCTGAGGGCATCTCCCAGCACATCTAAAGCAGGTTGTGCTTTAGCAAGAGCTGCCCATGGGTCTACTGGAGGAAAACCAGCAGCACATGGAGGAAGAACACCTTTGCACAAAGGAACTTCTGGCCTAAGACACCTTCCAGCTTCCCCCCCAGTTATGCTGGCCCATGAGTGGAGCTCCTGAGCCAGCTCCAGATCCACAGCTATGTGGTGAGCCTAGCCAAGTTCTCCCAACCAGCCCTGCTTCCAACAAAGCTACGGAGCCCAGGTCAGCTCTCTTACCTCACTACTGCCCTGTAAAATGACATACAAGAGCCGCTTGACAATGATCTACAAACTACCCAAGCAAGGCAGCACGCCCCCGCCCCTTGCACAGTACCAAGTGGGAACACATTGGAGCAGTTGGACACCATCAAATCATCAGACAATCTTCACTAAGGCCACAACTATGTTGAGCCAAGCACACATCTAACACAGCCAGGGAAAACAGCCACCAGCAGACAAGGAGAACAGCCACCAGAAGAGCACTGACACCTCACACAGCATGAGCTACATCACATCCGCCACCTACACACAAAGCCTTCAGCACCGTCCCTCCCTAACCCAGCACACCTTCTCCTTGACATGGTGGTCACTCCACTTGCTCTTGCTACTGCATCGCAGCCAGGACCTTCTGCTTCTCCTCAGAGCACCAACAACCCAACTTAACCTCAGGAGTCACATCTTATCTCTTTCCCCTTGGGAGGAGCCTCTATAAGCTTCAGGTGACCCTCATTCCCACATCTTCTGAAGGTGTTACCAACTCATTGCAGCCAGTTGTGCTCCTTTGGGCCTCCTCCAAGCTGTGTCTACCAGTAAGGTCCACCTCCACCTGCCCAGAGGTCCTTGCCTCCAGCTCCCAAAGGCCAGGCATTGACACCATGGGTGGCTGATGAACCTTCAGTGAGGTCTTGCACAGCTCTGAGCTGTCAAAACCCAGCTGAGCCAGGTCCAGCGCAGCCGTGGTTGTCATGTGCTGGCAAGGATTGCCCACTGAGCTGCTGGGAATGGTATTCTGGGGGAAAACAGCCCTGTTTCCACTGCTCTGGGAAGGGTTTGGCTGGGAGACAGCAATGGTCCCGTGACCCCGAGGCAAAATTGGGGTGTTTTTATGATTATTCTGCACTGAGGGGGATAAGCTGTGCCTGGCGGTTGGGTTTCAGGCTGTTTCCTACAGGAGCCGATGTACTGGCACGGGCTGTGCCTGCCTGTCCCTCACACTGTCCCAACAGTCCCAATTCCCCTATTTTTAACCTCATTTCCCTGCATCGCACCGGAAGGCGTTGGGGGTTGGCCCCAAAGAGCCAGGCTAGTGGCGGTGCCGTCCCTGTGCTCCCTGGGTACCAGCGTGAGCCCACGTGCGCCGTCCCGCATCCATCCATCCTCCATCCATCCATCCATCCATCTGCTGGGCGTCTCGGCTGCCTGATGAACCCCTAATGAACCTCCCAACTCTGCCTCTTCCCAAAGAATAAACCAGCCCTGGCCCAGGCGGTTAATATTTAACTGAATAAGGGCCATAAATATGGAAAATGGGACTTTTAATTAAATAAGCAGCTTTTAAAAGGGCCCTTGGGCCAAAGAGGCTTTTGTTTAAATATGATTGATTTGACATGTCCTTTCCCTCCCGCTTTCTCTCGCTCTCTCCCTCTCCCGCCCAGTGCAGGGCCGGGAGCAGGCTGGTGCATCGCCGTCCTGCTGCGGGACCCGCCGCCCTGCCCGCACCCAGCCAAGCTGCCCGCTCCCCTGCCCGCTCCCCAAAAACCTGTCTGTGGCATCCAGCACGCAGGTTTGGGAGCATGGGAGCATGCGGGTGGGTGCCCAGCCAGGGACAGCCCTCCAACTCATTACAGCCCATCTCATTTTTAAGATCTAAATTGGAGCAGGTTTCCCCTGGCTGCCAAGCCACCCTGTGCCCCCCCCCCCCGCAAGCTGGTGATACCATGCCTTGCACCCCCCCAATCCGGGCAGGATCTGGCCTCCCCCGTCCACACTGCTATGTGGTTTTCTCTATTTAGGGCACGGCAGAGGTGATGGAGGGGAAACTGAGGCAGGGAGCAGGGACTGACCTGCTGGGTCAGCAGCACAGCCAGGGCAAGGGACTTGGCCCAGTGCTTCGGGGCTGGATTCACCCCCCAAACTTCAGGCCCCCCCCCCCCCCCCCCCCCCCTTCAGCTGCAAACGTGTAGTAAAAACAGGTCTTAATAGCTTTGCTGTTCTTTGACATTTGGGTTTTACTCGCTGTAGCAAGCGGCACTAATTACTTCTCAGTTACCCAGGCGTCGCAGAGCGACTGGAGCAGGGGGTTTATGGAGTGCCACGGGCTGCTGGTGGGCACCGAGATGTTTCCAGGCCTGGGAAGACCCCGGGGAGGTGTCGGGGTGCAGGTGGCCCAGACCAGACCAGCAGCGTCACCCCACGCAGCAGGCAGCGACCCGCCGTGTCCCCCCCGACCGCCAGGAGCATCTCCAGGCCACCAGACTTGGCTCTGTAAGAAACAGGAGTGGGGTGAAGTAATGGGAGGCTGAAGGTCAGAAATTATTGGGAAAAGATGGGCAGATTGGGAAAAGGACCAAGCAGGATCGTCGCTACGTCACGGTATAAACCAGAGCTGCGCCCACATCTGCAGGACGGGATGCAGTGTCCGTCCCCGGCTCGAACGGGGCACAGAGAAGCTGGAAAAGGCACTGAGAGCAAAAAAAGGACGTTCCCCAAAACTGAGTGACCTTGGGCTGAGGGACAGACCGGGAGAGGAGACAGCCTGGGCTGGTGGCTGGTCCCAACCCGGGCAATCGCCGCAGTGAGGGTCGCTCTCAGCTGGTTCCTTCTGCGTATTTTCCAGGCGTGGTTCTCCCCCATCCATCCCCCGTCGACGCCGCAGGCCTCGGGCTCCCTTCGCTCAGTGCAGCCATGGCAGGTTTCAGCCGAGAGAGCACACAGTTAATTATCTCCACAAACAACTCGGGGGAAGCAAAGTATTCCTTGGACTTGTTGCTTCGATGGGATTTCATGAGGGAAGATGCGGAGATGGGGGGGGAAAAAGGGAGCAGTAACTTGGAGAAGAGCAGGTTAGGCTTCACATCATCTCTTCTGGGTGTCCTCAGGCATGAAAGTGCCCATCACGAGGTGCCCAGAAGGACGGTGCCCTCAGTCTGGAGTCAGACTGTGCTGCTGGTGGGACCTTCTCCCCCAGAAATGGCAGTGAGAACCCCTCAGGCCAGGGGGATCTGGTGAGATCACCCACCCCAGAGGCAGCCCGGCTTCTCCCCGGCTCTGAGCATCCCCAGTGGTCACACAACTCACGGATGGTGCCCGGGGCCAAAGCCTGCTCAATGCCGGGGTCACCAGCCGTCTTCGGGAGCAGGCAGGACCAGCGTCCGTCGGCAGTGGCACCGGGAGAGCTGCTCACACCATGGGTCCCTTCCAGCACCCTGGTGCGCGACACGCGAAAGCCAGTGCAAAAGGCTTCTGGTGGTTCTGGTTTCAGTTTGCTTGGAGATAAACTGAACCCCGCGTCTTAACCTCACGCTTTCAGCAGGTCACGCTTCCCCATGGCACCTAGTCGGGGTTCCCTGGCTCAGATGTCACCCCCTGGCCAATATCCCTCCTGGAGGACACCCTTCTCCTGAGCTGCCTTCCACCTACAGTGACGTACCCTAATTCTTCACGCACATGGCTGAACATCTTGTGTTTTCCCTCTAAAGCATGCAAGGCACTGCCTCGAGTAGTTAGCGATGAGCACGCACGCTGCACCCCTCCCGTGGCACCAGCCCACCACAGCTCCTCTCCTCCGAAGCGCCCTCAGACCCCTCCAGCTCTGGGTGCCCTCTCCAAGACACTGCAGAGTCCTCATGTTTCTCCCTCCGAAATCCGGGCACATCTCAGCCCCGTCGCGCAGCTTTCGAACAGTGCAATGTCAGTGAATTCTGGTGTTCCCTTGATCCTTGGTGCCTAAAATGACCTTCTCCCAGCCCTTCCCCTCTGGGTGCCAGTGCTGGGAGGACAAGGGACGTTTCTGGAAGGGGCAGCTCGGGAGATGGAGCCGGGGGACAGACCCCCTTCCCGGGCAGGGGTTTCCTGGCTCTGCCCCTCTCCCCCTAGAGCCAGCTGAGGATTTTAAGGTTTTCCTTTTAACGCCTGAACAACCTGTTTGAAAAGCAAAGCCCCCCGCTTTCCCAGCTGGCTCCCAGTTAGAGGAGATGGGAGAAATCTACGGCCCACATTTGGGTCGGAAAGGGGTGTCCTGGATGTCCCCGAGGCACCAAGTCCATCACACACGGTCCCCCGCTGCAGCTGCTGGTGTGACACTCGGCGCTCGGTCCTCGGCAGCACGAGGGCATCCATCGCTCCTCCGAGTCCCGCTGATCTCCGTGGATGCCGATGCCGAGGGCTCCTAAGAAATCCCACCCCAAACCGCAGCCGAAACCCCAGGCCAGGCCAACCGAAGTGCTCAGCCCCGACAGAATCAGTGGCATTTTTGTGGATTCAGGCTCATATTAAGCTCACGTGAGAAAAACAATCTGGACGCGCAACCCGGAGAGATGCGTCACCCCGGGAGGTCTGATGCCACGAGTGAGATCTGAACACGGGGCTGCTCCTGGGGACACGAGGCAAAACACAGAGCTCGCCGTGGCAGTGCAGAGATAGAGATTTTTTTTTTTTTTTAAAGGTATGCGGTTCTCAAAAAGAAAAAAAAAGGCAAAAAAAAAAAAAGCCCTGTGTTTGCAGCCAACACGTGTAATCTGTTGCAGCCCTTGTCAGACAAAACAGTTTTGCCGTAAGACAGCGATTCCCAGAGGGGAAAGGGGCGAAGTGAAAATACTTTATCAGCTGCGTACATATGTAAAGCGGTACCCTGGTTGAAAAGCAAAGCCTCTTTCCCTTTGAAAGGCGGGAAGGGAGAGACGGGAGGCGACTGCCTGAGAGCAGGGACAGAAATGACACAGGCACAAAGCCGAACGCAGCAAACCCCAGGCCTCCCTCCTAAAATATGCTTATCTCCCTATCAGACCAAAATAACTACCTCGCTGTGGCGAATATGTATTAAACAAACTAATCCAAAAAACCTGAGATGTGACTCAGTTTGGAAAACTCTTAAAATATACGTGTGGTTTTTAATGTACAGAAATTATCACTTAATTCAGACATTAAGAGCAGGTTCTGCCGGAGTCCCTGGGGTCAGCAGGGGAAGTGTCCATCTCCCCAGGTGTCCGTGCCAGCAGGCTGGGCGGTTTCTGAGACGAGGGAAATCGTATCCCTGCCTGGATTTAAGAAGCGATTGTCGGGCAGGAGCCGCTGGCAGACAAGGGCTCTTCCTCCCGCTCCGAATTCAAGGTCTGGTTAAAAGGCTGGAAATACCAAAACCTGGACGCGTGGCATAAATCAAGCCCTCGGGTTCACAGGACGAGCGGATTCTGCTGGCAACAAGTGTGCTGGCTTCCAAGTCTCCAGCGGAGGCTTCTCCTTCTGCATCCATCAGCGAGAGACCTGAGAAGATGGAGAAAAAAAAAAAATAAAAAATTAATGCCATTTAGCAGCTCCCTGCCACCGTCGGTGAGACAGCGAGGGGGACTCGAGCACGCTGCTGCCGGGCTGGGGGGGGCACGAAGTGCCAGGCTCCATCCCAGGCATGGCCGGCTCCTCCGGCGGGATGGAGAGCCCGGGGAGGGGAAGAGATGCCGGGGGGCTTCCCGTTGAATACGGATGCACACGGGCTGGAGGGAGGTAAGAAATGGGACGGGGGGAGGAAGCGGAGAAAAGAAAGGCGAGAAAGAGGAGAAGAAAGGGAAGGAGAAGAGGCAGCGGGGGGAGAGGGAAGGAGCACGCGCGTGTGCCCATCTGGGCGATGCATCACATTGAAATTGTCCCGCATTAAAAATTCACCAGCCAGTGAATTTTCAAGGGATTTGTAGTAATTAGATGACAAAATGCTGGCAAATCTCAGGCTTGCCAAAGATGTTACTCAGGGGTCAAAGACTCGACACTTTTGGCTGGGTAATTTGTAAGTGTCAATCACACTCAGCCATCAGAGAGAAAGGAGAGATCTAACGGCTGAATCCTAACGAAGTCCGAGGCTCCTGCCTGCCGTCGCCCCCCTCCCGCAGCCGCGCTCGCTGCCGGGCGCACGGGCTCCAGGCCGACCAGCTGAAACACAGAGTGGTGGGGGGGGGTGTTTGGTTTTAAATTTAAAAGAACTTCCCAGATTTCATTTTTTCAGCCCCAATTTCTGCCGGGAGGAGCACCTGCCCTGGTTTGCACCTATCTGGGGGCGAACTGCCTGTCCTGTTTATCCTGCCGGGGGGGCAGGATGGTGAGCCCTCCGCAGATCTGCAGCAGCCGAGAGACGGGTGGTTTTCACCGCTTCTTCTGACATGTGCTTAAAATTGCTCCTGGGACAGTCCGTCCTCCTGTTTCCCAGGGCTTTCTTACCCCAGGCTGACACACTGGGCTGTGTTCGGCTGAAAATGAAATTAAAAAGGCTCCTGCCTGCAATCTGCCTGTTTCTGCCTCCCCATCAGGTGTTACGGAGCCTTCAGAGCCACCAGCACCACCGCAAGGGTTGTCTCTGCCTGCCTCGGCTCTGTCCAAATAACCCGGGTTAATTCAGGCACGGGTGGGACGGTCCCAGCCCCGGGGGGGTGGCGGGGGCAGCCGGGGGGGGCGGCCGTGCCGGCGGAGCAGCTGGAAGGGGGTCCCGCTTTGGGCTGAGCCGGCGGCGGCAGCTCGTGCCACACACCCACCCGGAGCCTGGCGGGGAGGAAAAAAAAGAAATTAAAAGGTTTTCTACTTCATCAGCTTAGAAATCAGACCACCAAATGCAAAGTTAAAGCTTTAACCGAAGCGCCATGAGAAATCTCGGTCCTGGCCATACACTAAAGTAGAAAACGTGGGGACCGGTCAGAGCGCGGCACCCAAGCACCTCGCCAGCCCCATCTGCATCAGCGGGACGGATGCTCGCAGGGGCTACGCTTAACTCCGAAAAGATTTTAGGTCACCAAATGCGGGAGAGGCAGGAGCACGATTTCCTCTCCGTCTCTCGTAGCTTATAAAGCTGTCCTCATTACACCTGCTAAATCCCACCTCCGGTTTTGGGCCATAAGGGACCGTTAAAGCTGTAGGGAAGGAGGGATGCGGGGAGGCGGGGAGGCTCTGGCCACCAGCTCTGCAGCTGCTGGGGTCCTGAGAGCATCTGTCATACCCCAAGGAAAAACACTCTGCACACCCCAAAACCACCTTCCAACACTTAAATAAGCCAAGTCACAAGGGGGGGGCGGAAAAAAGAGGGTTTGTTCGCTCCATGCCACCCAGCGTGCTAAATTTCGCGAGCGTCCTCAATCCAGCGGCGCGGGGAGGGGAGAGGCGGCGAGGGGGAGTGGAAGGGCAGGAGGAAAATCGCCTTTGGCCAGAGTTGCTGCAGTTTATTTCGAATCCATTGCGATTCCTTGCTGTAGGACAGCGGGACTGTAATATCTGGTAAGTCAGCCAAGTGGCAGCACGGTGCTCTCCAGCCATTGCGCTGCCCTATATAAGGGCGCTAAGGGGACTGTAAAAGTGGCTGTAGGTTTCTCCTCAATTTAAAAAGTCATTTAGCAGCTGCAAAACACCGCCTGGCAACAGCCGGCCCTCGGAGGGGCATCCTTCCTTCAGCTACTCATCAGCTGGATTCTGAGCTTCTATTCTGCCTATTTAAATAGCCCGAATCACAGACCGAGCGCTGCAGAGGTGCTTTTCCTTTTTTTTTTTTTTCCCCCCCCATCTTAACTTTATCTAACATCACCTGAAGTTGCTGCTAGAGGAGCATTTGTAGGGAAGCGGCAGCTGATCTGCGGTAGAGCAGGTCTCTGTGACCTCCCGAGCTCCCGCTGCTGCTGCTCTGTCCGGTGTCCGGCACTCGGGAGCCGTTTCCCAGGAGCGGGGGGTGCCGGCGGGGCAGCATCTCCTCCCCGCAGAGCCTGCTGCCGCCAGACGAAGACCGACAGCCCCCCTCACTGTGCCGGAACGCAGCTCCTGCCGCCGCCTCGCTCGCTCTCGCAGCAGAAAATTAACCAGCGGACAAAGCAAAATCTGAATTTTAGTCAAGCGAACACAAAGAAAACCTTTTTTCCTCCCAGGTCGCCTCTGCTGCCATACGCCACAGACCTCCCTCCTGCTCTCCTCCTCGTATTCCCCGTGACGGGGAGCACAGGGTGCCATCGCTGTCCCAGCTGCTCGGCTGAGCCCTGAGCTGGGCACGTCACGTGCGGGGACGTGATGACTCCAGCTCCAGGAGCGCTGGCAGGACGCACGGGCCGGGCACGCTAACGCCCATCAGCCCAGCACGGTCCAGGGGTTGAAGAGAGCTGAGCCTAACGACGTGACTAAATTACAGCCTAATTACAGACTGTGGCACGTAGGGATCCGTGCTCCTGCAGGTCCCACGGCAGGGGAGGTGGGACACCGTCCCTTTTCCGGGGTCCTCCCCCGTCGCCGCTCTCCGGTTTCCCCGCTCTCGCGCTGGCATCGCTTTCCGTGTTTCACCGATTCAGGTCACACCGTGCGCACACGCGCCTCAGCCAACGTCTGTTGATAATTCTCTCTGCCTCCCTTCCGAGCTCCAGTTTGGGGTGAAAGCCTCCCTTATTAGCCAATTTGGATACCCATTTACTGTGAATTACTGAGCCTGATTATTATTCATGAATGGCTAAGTCTGAAATCTCAAGCCCTGCCATGCGATTTCTCTCCCTCTCCAATGCATATATTTAGGGAAAACAGGAGGCAGCGCGTCTCAGTCACACGCAGCCGCGCTCCGGAGAAAGGAAAGCTGCACGCTGCCTCCTCGCTCTCCTGTTTTATTTCCTGGCGAGGAGGGTGGTGGTGGAAACTGGAAGGTGGTGGTGGAAACTGGAAGGTGGTGGTGGAGACTGGAAAGTGGTGGTGGAGACTGGAAAGTGGTGGTGGAAGCTGGAAGGTGGTGGTGGAAGCTGGAAGGTGGTGGTGCTGAACGCTGGTCATGGTATGACCTGGGGTAAGGTCCAGACATTCCGTAATATTAAGGAGAAGCTCGTGCTCCCCAAATCCCGAGCAAATCTCCAGCCAGCTTCCCAGTCAACCGTCCCCACGGGCGGCTGCAGCCCGGGGCGATGCCAGTTTGCTGCTGTCCCCTTCCACGACGGGGTCCAGCTACCGGGAGTCACCTTGGCTATGGCTGAGCTGTGGCAATCAGTTACCCAGCGGCGACTCGGCCAATCCCTTAGACACAGTCAGAATATTTTAGTGCTGGCTGCAGGGAAGGAGGTTTTCGTGCAAGGCGGGGAAACGGCGGGGCGGCTGCAGCGGCATCCCTTGGCTAATCCTCCGGCAGGGGAGAAGCAAACGGGGTTTGCAATTGGAAAGGGCTGGTGGAAGGAGGAAAGGAGACAATTAGGAGCTGAAGAAAAGCAAAACCCGACTGCCAGTGAAAACAGGAGTTTGCAGCACACCTGCACGCCCGGCAGGGAGCCGGGCTGCTCCCGGCAGGGACGCGTGAAGGGGCACGGGCACAGCTGCTTCCACCTGTAGGTCTGCACCGGGCTTTGCAAACAGGGAAACCGAGGCAGCGAGGGAAGGTCCCTGCGGGAGAGCACCGCTCCACCAGCGGCACGCCCGCCTTCGTGCTGCTTCTTCCATCTCTAGGGAGCAGCAACCGAAGCGCTGGGGTGTTTTTTTCAAGCCCAAAGCCATACTGTGTGTCTCCTGCCACATCTTGCTCAGGAAGACAACTTCCAAGCACGCACAGGCACCGCACTTATCGCCTCTGCGAGCAGACAAGCAAAGCCGGTAGAGTTGCCGGGGAGAAAGGGGTGGCTGCCACCGCCAACAGGCAGAAAGAAAGGCTTGAGATCCCAGAGCTCCTGCCTGGAGCTGGCAGCTGCCTGCAGCGCAGGGGCTGGAAAGAAGCCGGAAAGATGCAGGGGGATGCGAGCTCTTCCTGCAGCCCGGGCAAAGGGCTGGCGAATGGCAGGAACGGGAGGAAGACTTTGCAAAGGCAGGATGGGACTAAAGAGATGAGGAGAGCTGAAATTCATGATCCAATGCCACAGGCAGGAGCAGCGGGAGGGCGATGAGAAGAAATCACCCATGGGTGGGCACAGGGATGGGAGCACGTTGACATCAGAAGCAACTGAAGCCCGCAGAGCGGGATGCTACCTGCCCGTCCGTGCCTGCGCCGAGTCCCCTGCTTCCTCCCGTGGGATGGTGAGGAAAACAACACGGATAGAGCGTGGTCAAGAGTTTTCTAAAGGCGATGAGTCACTTGGAGTAATCAGAGAGGGCACCGTAGCACAGCCTGGCTCCGAGAGCAGCGGGAAGCATCGCTCCGCGGAGATGCGCAGCCCTGGAAGCGGAGGGACTCGTAGCCCGGAGCAGAACCAGGGCCCGCTGGATATTCTAACGCGTTGGCTTGCTTGCCGTCCCCTTAAGTAGATAACAGCCCACGCAGGCCTCTGGCAACAGGCAGCAATAAAGTAAAGCTAGTTTTACATTAAAACCCGTTAACCCCCTAATTCAGTAAAAAGGCTGCATTTGAATAATATCCTAATCCAATTCCAGAGCCGGGGAGGGGGATACGACGGGTGCCTGGGGAACAGCCGCAGCCGTCACAGCTCCCGCTGCCGTCCAGCTCGCCGGGGGCTCGCCCCAGACGAAGCCGTTGCAACCTGGCAAAAGCAGCGGGCTTCACCCCGGGCTCCGCAGACCCCACGGGGACCACGCACCGTATCCCGGGGCTGGCGGAAGAAAGGGCTGAGTGTAAACTACTGGTTTCAGCTCTCTGACGGGGAGAGAACGCGCCTGGCACAAGCCCAGAGCTCATCTGCTGGAGCCCGAAATAACGCGTGCAGCCCCCAGGCCGCTGTTACCTCCAGCTCTGGCCCGCAGAGCGATGGGCGACGACCCGGGCAGGAGCTTGGAGCAGGCTGCTCGTCCTCTCTGCCCTCAGCACAGCCCGGATATGATGCACCCGCCCCAAAAAGGGGGACGCAGAGGGGATGAGCATCGCACCCTAGGAGTGCCCGCATCTCCCCCGGGAGCACGGGGCAGCCGAGGGGTGACGGGCGCACACGGTGACACCGACCCTGCCGTGTCAAGAGCCAGCAAAACGAGGGGACCAGGGCTACAGCTTACCATAGCCTAATTACAACAATTAGCGTGCGATCATTTGTTATAGACGCAACCTTTCTGAATAATTGCTACTGCTATCACTCCCCAACAAAATCAGCGTATTGCGATGGTGTTCAGCTGCAGAAGTACCGCTGGGGTTAAGGACTGGTGGGAGACTATTTCCTGGGTTTAACTCCGTGGATGGTTAAGAGAGTTTGCATTATTTTATCATTAGGATTGTTTCGGATTGGAAAAAAAAAAATAAGGCAGTGGGGAGTGATAAATTTCCTGCAGACCTACTTAGGTATTCATTTTAATTCAGGGTAATTAGCAGGTTTATGCTCGTTTTCAGAAAATTCACGTTAAACCCGCTGTAATTTTAGGGGTGCAGTATGTGGGATTCTCAATACGTAACAAAGAAGTCAAGTCTTTGCTTGCGGAGTAGGAATTAACTCAAACTGTTCTCCAGAGCTGCGATCAGCACTTTCATAATTAATGTACGGGCATATATATCTGTATACACATACACAGCCCCCCCCGCACACATCAAACAGATTTCCTTGATACCAAATTGCCTGAAAAATTAACCAATGTCAAACTGCTCAACAAGATAAGTATCATTAAGGGAAAAGAAAATCTTCATTGTGTTTGAAGGTGCGGGGGGGAAAAAAAAAAACCAACCCCTCATGAATGTTTTCTAGCCTGTTTCCAGACAGGGAAATAACACGTTTTAAAACATATCAAAGGGTTAAATTAATTTTCATTAAAATTTAAATTTGAGAAGGCTCCCTCTCTTCTTTCCTCCCTCCTCCCCCTTTGAACGTTTGACTGGCAACCATTTCATATTTCAATCTCGGCAGAACAAATTGAATTAGATGTTGAAACCAAACTCTGCTCTGTTCTCTAAAGCCTACATGCTCTGCTTGCGCTAATCCTTTTCGTCGCTGCTGCAGACCTCAGAGACGCTCAGCAAGAAACCTGCCCCGCCACAAAAGACAATGAAGGGGCGGGGGGGTGTGGAACAGGAAAAAAACCCCCAGGAAAATCCAACCCCAACCTGCAACCCCGCAAAGCTTCGCTTAAATCATGTGCCGGGTGATGCATGTGCCTGGAAGGGATCCTGCCCGGCTCCTCCGTGCCGGCTCTCGGCCGCGTTGAGCGCTGCCGGTTGGTCCTTCACCCCCGGGATGCCGAAGCCCCGTTTCCCCGCGGTGATCCCCCGCCGCGCGGAGACACCCCGGGACCACTGACAGGTCCCGCTGCTGCCACCCCCCGTGCCAGCGCAGACAGTAAAGGCAGGGGGGGAGCAGCGGAGGGAGAGGGGATGGGGGGAAAAAAAAAAAAAGAGATTTCCCCCCTCCCTGGCGAGCTCATCAGCATTTTGGCTGACCCCCTTTGACGGCGCTGCTCTGACACCTGTGCCTCAGTTTACCCACTGAGCGCACGGCAGACGAGTGTTTTACACCACAGCCCTGCAGGGGTCCCAAGGGTGCACCCCTGAATTTTGGGGGTCTGTCCCCTGAGCCAGCAGCCCCAGGTCCCAAAGGCAGCAAAGTCCAGTGTTGGGGGCCGGGAGGCCGCGCGGAGGCAGCAGCAGGGCTCCTGGGCTGCGCCGTGGGTTGGGGGACCGGCACGGGGTGTTACAGCTCAGGGCGCTGAGCAGCAGCGCTCAGCCTCCTCCCCGGGGACTGCACGAAGAGCCGGGGAGCTGGTGAGCCTCGAGCCCACCGGTGCTGAGCCCCAGGCGCCATGGGAGGACCGGTTGCAGAGGAGCTGGGATGGGATGCATCTGAAAGCATGGGGCTCGCCTGAGCTCTGAGCAACGCTGCCTGCCCTGCCCCTCCTGTGCCGCTACATCCCTCCCCAGCTCCATCCCAGCTCCAGCTCCGTCCCTCCCCAGCTCTGTCCCCATCTCCAGCTCCATCCTTCCCAGCTCCATCCCCATCTCCAGCTCCATCCCTCCCCAGCTCCATCCCCATCTCCAGCTCCATCCCTCCCCAGCTCTGTCCCCATCTCCAGCTCCATCCCTCCCAGCTCCATCCCTCCCCAGCTCCAGCTCCAACCCCATCTCCAGCTCCATCCTCGGACTGGCTGCTGGAGAAGGTGTTAAGAGCACATACACCTGGAGGCATCCTTAAATCAGAGCTGCTCCAAGGGAACAAATGTCATCTCAAGGCCCCGGCCCTTGCTGCAGACGCACTGCATGGAGCAGGCAGTTATTTAACCCAACACGGATTATTCCTGCGGTCACGTAAGCACCTTCCCTTTCACCAGCAGGGCCCCGGCGCTGCGCTCGTGCCCGGCGCTCGCAGCAGCCCGGGAAGGCAGTCGTATTAGCAGGGTTATTGGTCGGCTGCAGGCCCAGATGCGCTCGCTATTCAGGCGGCCAGCGGTGTTGTGGGTTGAACAAAAGTCCGGTAATAAGTAAGGTTATGAGCATCCCACTGCTAGGTGTATTGGGTACCGCCTCGCAGCAATAGGCAGATATTGCCGAGAGGAAAACAGCCTCTCCAGCAGTAATGTGCATCGTGCACACAAACACACGCCAGCAAGCGCGGGGCGGCTTCCCGGTGCTGATACACAGGGGACAGCCCCGGCTTCCCCCCGGCACGGTGGGCTCGGGGACACTTTGGATGCACGCATCGCACAGCACTAGCAGCACCCCAAAAACCAAGGGGCCCCTAGGCCACTTGGAGGAGATTTAGGAACCGGCATCATTTCTGTGGCTGTAAAAATGGGAGCCAGAGTGTGTCAAAATCATTCCCTTGGAGGTGTTGAGCAAATACAGCCTTGCTGGAGAAAGCGCCGCAGGGACTTTCTCCCCAGCACGAAGGATTTGCCACCCCCATCACCCTGAGCCACCTCCCCACGGGCAGCGCGCTGGCACAACGCACCGGTCTCTCCGAGTTTCTCGGCACAGGATGGGGTTTCATCACCGTGGAGGTGGGCAGCGAGTCCCTCCGTGGGTGGAAAAGGGGGGCAGAGTGGGGTTCAAAGGGACCTAGGAGCCTCCCTGTGTGTTTATTGCACTTTCTCCGGATGCTGTGGCTGGCAAACAGGCTTCCTACCGGCAATCTGGGGTTTCCACCGCGGCCACGAACACGCAAAGGAGATCCATGAGCCTGTCTCACCTCTCTTGAACCTGCACAGGGTTTGCCAGGAGGTCTCGAAAGGAGGTGGGGGCTGGCTGAACTGCACGGTGTTTGACCACAGGGAGCTATTTAATCCCGGCTCCCTCCTGCCAACCAGCCCCTGCCAGCCTGCACTCTCCAACCCCGAGACGCTACTCCAAGACGACACGTGCCAGGGAGGAGCGATGCCGGGCAGGACTCAGGAACTGGACCTTGAGGTGCACGGTGCCCTTGGAGGGAGCGAGGCCGCGGAGACTGCGGGTGCTAGCAGGGAAAAGGCCTGCGCCAAACTATCTGTTTTGCGGTGGCAGCTGCAGGTTGGTTTCCAAACAGTCGCTTTTTTTTTTTTTTTTTTTTTGGCAGCCCATCTGTTCTTCCCCAACCACAGAGAGGGCCAATTCGCAACTCAACAGCGATTTCTGCTGCAACAGCAATTCTGCTGGCTTCCCTTGTAGGAAAGCAAACACGCTGGGGAGCACAGAGAAACGCAAGCAGTGCATGCACTCACTTTGATGCGGAGCCTAAACCGAGCCTAAATCTGGGCACGAGACCACGGCTACAAGCCTGCGGGGTGACAGGGAGGAGAGGCAGCGGGTGGAACCCCAGCTCGGAGGCTGCTGAGCCTTTCAATGCCACCTTCTCCTCCTCCTGGCGCTGCCGTCCCTGCGGTAGCCCAAGGCATTTTGACCCTTGGGGCCAGCTGTGCCCACCACGGCCCTGGTACCCACCTCACCAGATGCCAGGCAGCTGCTAGATGGCCTCGTCTTTGTTGCTCTCCTCCTCTTCCAGATGCTCCAGGATTTCATTCAAAACCTCTGATCGTTTTCTCTTCTTTGGGGAGTCTGTCCAGGCCCAGGCGACAGCGAAGGGGATGTGGGAGAAGAAAAAAGCAAAGATTACAACCCGGGCCCACGCGCAACTGCCTCCAGCTCATCTCCTGCTCCCTCCAGCCCCCCTCATCCCCCTCCTGGTAAAGCCCCTCAACTACCACTCACATCTCCTCACCAGGCATGCCCGGCAGGACGCCACAGCCGGAGGTGTGACTCCGTACCTACCACCGTGCTTTGCTTCACAGGCTTTGCTGGAAGCAAACAACCCCAGCAATGCCGATCCTTCCCACTGACCCCAATTCACCCATCCCCTGTCCAAGAGCAGTCGCAAGACCAACCTAGACACCAGCCTTGGTTGAAGAAGGCTCTTGGCAGGACACAGACCCACCAACGTCCTTGCTGAGACGTAAGGTCGCCGCCTGGCCCTGCCCGCATCTCCCACCTCCGCTGGCAGCGGGTGAGGGCAAGAGGCTGGCTCTGCCCTGACAGCCGCGCAGGGATGTCCCTGCTTCACTTCTCCTGCCCCACGCCAACAGCGCTGTCCTGTGACCCCCCAGCATCGTCACCCTCCCAAAACCGCCGTGGGGCGCAGCACCGCGCGCCCATCCCTCCTCGTGGATGCTACAGCCTACGGGAGGGTGAGAAACCCCCGGGGGGGTGCCAGCATGCGAGCGAGCATCCCAACCCCGCATCACCACCCGGGGCCGGGGGTGACAGAGACATTCGGTCCCTGTGCTGAGGCCGCCGTCGGTGCTGCCTCCTCTCTGCCGGGCACGAAGTGCCCTCCCGGCAGGAGCCGTGGCGCAGCCCCCCTCTCCCCCTGCTCGCTCCCCAGCCAGCGGCTCTCGCTTGCGAGCCACACATGGAGAACAGCTGTTTAAATCCTGCTTTCAGACATCAAAAGCCTCGCTGGGTTTCTCAAACAAACAAACATACCATAGGACTAAAGAAAAGGTGTAAAATAAATAAATGGAACAAGCTGTGCATTTTCTTTTAGTATTACAGCTGCTGCGGGAGATAAACAACAAGTAAATGTCACAAAACATCAATACAGAAGAAATTAACCTGACAAAAGCTCACATCCCCCCCTCCGCCTCCCCCCCCAACTCCCAACAATTTTGCATTTCTGGAGTTCCCATCTAATGATTTTATTTTTCAATTAATTCCTTGACAGAGCGCCAGAACCCGCCTCCCTCCCCACCAGGGGCTGCGGGGACGGGCAGGGGGACGGGGGTGCCGGCAGCCCCCGCTCCCCTCCCAGTGCCCACCCTGCCCAGCTCGGGGGAGCCGAGGGGGGCTGCAAGGTGCCACCCCGGGACCCTCCAGCAGCTCTTCCCGCTTCAATCCTCCGAAGGCAGAAGGGACGACCCACGCCGGAGCAAGGTGCCAGCTTGGCGGTTATCCCTCCCGTTTACTCTGCCCTCCCGGCCAGCCTCGCGCTTGGGGCTCGGGAATAGCACCAAAAGCGGTCTCAGCTCCCAAATCCGCAGCAGGGAAGAGCACGTCCCCCACCTGCCACCCCCTCCCCACCACCCCAACGTGCCCCTTGCAGAGAGCCTGCACGGAGGTGACGAGGGGGGTTGCACGGTGGAGGGGATGCTGGAGGTGGGATGCTGGCTGCGGGGCGCTGGGTGCTAAGGGAGCATCCCTAAGCAGCGCGGTGCACCCGGGGGACCCTGCCGTGGCACGGGCAGGGGGCTGGCGGGGCAAACGGCCCCCACCGGGGACTCCAGATTCACCGGCTCAGCCACGGCACTGCTGGGGAGCACCAGGAGCATCCCCACATCCACTTAACAAGGAGGAATGGGGGGGGGGGAACACCCAACCAGGAGGGTGGGGAAGCGAATTGGTTCAACTTCCGTTCTGCCGCTCCAAGCTGGTTAAGGTTTGCCCGCTAACGATCCCATTTGCTTCCTTTAAACAATAGCCAAAGCCAGCGGGGGTGGGCCGAGAGGGGGATTACCACGGGATTAGAACGTGGCAGGGTTGCGGATGCCACGCTAATCCTGCAGGGTTTTACTCTCCGGCTACGGCATGTGTTCGCATTAGTTACAGATGCTCTCTAAAAAAAAAAAAAAAAAAAAATCTCAAGAAAGAAAAAGAAGGAATGAGGAAAAAAATAGAGCCCAAAAGGCTGGGAGGTGAGGGTGAGCGTGGTGGGTCAGTAAAGCAACCGAGAGGTAAAAGGAACAGTTTGGGGGTCTGTGGCCAAGGGAGAAGCAAACCCGGGAAAGGCGATGGGGACAGGGATGGGGAAGACTCTTCCCACCCCGCCGGGGAGGGCACAAGGATCGGGTCCTGAGCAGAGCATGCCTTCCCCTGCAAACCCTCTGCTGCAGCAAACAACTGCAAATACTCAGCAGTGAGCTGCAGTGGGGCTTTACACCCACCCACAGCCCTCTGCCGAGACCGGGGCCCTCGCTGGAAACGCTCTCACAACTGAAATACAAGGCAGACCCCCTCCTCACACAATCTCTCTCATTCACCCGCCCCGCAGTCTCCGCATCCCTTCTTTTTACCCCATCCTTCCTATAAAAAAAAAAACCCAACCCACAAGTCATTCCTTCCCCTTCCCGCGTCTCGCGCAAAATTCCCCATCTGTCAATTTAATTCTTTGATCGATGGGAAAGAGCAGGAAAAAACGGCCCGGCACAGCTGGCTTCCCAAGTTAGCCCTGGCAGGATACCGCCAGCCCCGCTGGTGACGGCTGAGTGCAATGTTTGTGAAGCGCAGAGAACACAAGTCAATAGTAATTTAGCTGGATTGGGAGCAAGTACCTTCCCTGCACGGACCGCGAGCTCCCGGGAGAGAGGGAGCGCGCGCGCGCGCTGAGGGTATCGCCGCCTTGCTCGCAAATCTTCCCCCAGCGAGGTTTGTCGGCGTGGAGCCGCATCGGTGACTGTTGCCCCCGTGCCGGGCAGGCGAGGGAAGAAAAGGGGGATGGAGGTGTTCACGGACCTCTCGTGGGCTGCAGGTACGTGATCGCCGGGACGCAGGAGACGCGCAGGTCTGCGCCGGGGCTCTGGATGAGATCTCAGACCGCTCTGTCCTGCGCAGGGCACGGATTCAGATCTGCCCCTCGCCCCAGGGCTGGCAAATTCAGCTGCAGGGCATTCGGATCCCTTCGTCTCTCTTTCGATGGAGCCAAAGTATTCTCCCTGCTGGTTTTGAAGACGTCCACGATCCCCGTTTTCCAAAGGGAAGATCCCCCTCCCAAACGAGGGCCAAGATGCTGCTGGTGGCAGGACACAGTGTTTGCCATGACCCTGCTCCACATCGTGGGTTGGATTAGAGCCCCCAAGGCCAACCATTGGCCAACCGTTCCGTGGCTTCTCCTTACCACGATAAGTAACTAGATAAGGGCTCTCCAGCCACCTTGCAGCAGCAGGTCCCACAGATTAATAATGCATGGTGGGGTGCAATTAAAACTCAAAGAAAGTGGGGTTTTTTTCCTAATATGAGACCCTGCTGCCCCAGGACGAAGAGAAGGTACACCCAGAAATGGGCAAAAAGACTTAAACCTCTTACAGACTGCTCAGAGGCAGGAGAGCAAGCGCAGGGTGCAGGGCTGGGCTGTGGTTTCACTCCTGACAGCATTACTGAAATCATCTCTGGCAGCCAGTGACCACTGCTGGGATCTTCACTTTCTCCTGGAACATTACAAAGACTCAGAACAAGCCATGAAGAATGACCTGAAAACTACACAAAATGGGAAGGAAGCCTATTCCATTTTATTGCATCTATTAGACCTATTGAAAAGATGGCTCAGAAGTGGCTTGATTGCCATGACAAACGCCTGCACGGAGAAAAGATTTAGGAGACCAGACCTCTCTTTAACCTAACAAATAACAGCAGAGTGAGACCTGGGAACTGGAAGCCAAATCTCTATAAACGGTGTCTAGAAATAAGGCGCCTAATTGTAGCAGAGAGAAGTCAGCGGCAGGACGTGTCTCTCGCAGCCCAGGTCTAGATTTTACAAAGTATTTCCTTGCTAAGACAAAAACGATGGGGCTGACACCGGAGCCGCTGGGTGAGGGGTTCTGGCACTCAAGACACCAGCCTGAAAGATGACGGTGGCTCTTTCAAAGCTGGAGATGCAGAAATCTGCTGTGATGGCAGCAGGATGAGCTCACTGCTCAAGTCAAACGCGCCGTCAAACCCAGGGGAGCGCGGGTGACCGTGTTGTGCCACGGGAGGTGGGTGATGACCGCCCCCCCAAGGCCTTGTGGCAATCTTCTCACCCCCTGTTAGCACTCTGCAGCCTCTCCTGCACACAGATCCACCGCGTGCTAACTGTGGAAACATCTGTGCATCACCGTCGCGCCCAAAGCAAACCAAAAACTGCATACAAAAGAGGAAATGGAAGAAGAAAAAGAAGGAGCTTTTCAAAACAGAATCATAGAATGATTCTATTAATCATTCTATGAATGAATTCTATGAAAAAAAAATTAAATTCCGATTGAATAAAACTTGAGAGAAATGTGTCTGAAAGCGCCGTGAGATGGGCAGTCTCAGTCCTTTGTCCTCCTTTAACACTTTCACCTCTTCTGGTACGTGCAAAGTCCTCCGCACGCTCCCTGGTTGCTTTTATGTCTGTGGGATAACCAGGAAAAGGGCCAGGAGCAGCAGAGGCCACATGTCACCCCGTACCGATGGCACAGCGCCGCCGACACGGCTCGATACAAACGTGCGATGCCGCGAGAGCAAGACCAGCCTCTCCAAACAGCATGGGTGGCTTGTGGTGTTGGAGGTCTCCAGATCCAAAGGGATCACGGAAGACTTTAAGAGAAAGAAAACTAAAAGGAAGAAGCCTCTCCCATGGGATGGCAATGCTCAATCCTGCAAAGAAGGTCACCAGAGGGAGCTGACCACAAAGCCGTGGGAAGACCCGCGCAAGTCACCCACAGTAAGGCGGGACAGAAAACTCACGGGGACATCCATGAACAGCGCAGGGATGCCTGAGCTGCTCCTGCACCTGTGGGGAGAGGAGGAAAGCGGGGGAAAATGGGCATCGGTAGTAAAAAGGGAGCCTGGTTTCTGGTCTACAGAATCCAGTTTGCATCATCAGTGAAATGAGCTGCACGGTCTCAGCCCAGCTGTTCGGCAGGCTGAAGGGGCAGGGAGGATTCAAAGCAGGGCGGCGATGCTGTGCGTGCTCTCTGTCCTCTCCATCCCCACTCCATGTGGGAACTTCAGCCTCCAGCTACGCCAGGCAGGAAGCGCAAAGGAGCATCCCCGGGGGGCTGAAGGCAGAGCGGCAGCTGCTGTTTTTCCCTCTTTATCGCTACCACTGTCGCTTTCTGCGCACCCACAGCAAAAGGGACAGGGCACGGCTCCCTCCCCTCCTCGGGGACGCTGGGCACCAGAAACCCTGTGGCAAGCCTGCCTCGAAATCAGGAGAGGACATTTCCCAAAGAACTAAAATCCCACCCCGCCGCTGCAGTGCGGAGAGGCTGAGACCTGGTGCCAGGCACCAGCCAGCTCCCGGTGCCCGCTGGCGTGCCGTGTTACGGAGACCCACTCCTGGCAGATCCCGCTCCGCCACGGGATTAGCTACCGGCGGCTCTGCAGCAGAGGACGCGCGTGTGCACCAGACAGGGCTGAAGTCACTCGATGTTATTTCTCTCCCCTCGAGATGGGCTGGAGCGCAGCAACCAGCGATGACACTACCGCCTTCGATCACACTTTCAAGTCCCCAAAGATGGGGAGCAATAACCTCGCTCCTGTTTTTCGGCCAACCCCCTGGAGCCACCGCAGCTTCAGGGCTGCATCCCTCGTGGGACGTGAAAATGCTCTTCCGTCGTCCTCCCAGAGCCCCCAGCTTGGTGAGGAAGACCCTGGACAAGCGGGTTGGAGCAAACGCGGACAGAAATTGGGGAGCAAGCTGAGCCTGGGAGAAACAGGGAAGCGACAGAGCTCGCGGACAGCAGCCAGCATCTGCTACAAGTCTGCAGCTACCGTAAAGCCAAGACTATTTTTAACCCCTAGACTGAGCAGAGTAGAACAGGAGAAAGAAGATCCCGAATATAAAATGGGATGCATGAAACATCGCACCCGCTGCCTTCTCCACCCGGGTGCAGACTCGCATTACTGTGATCAAGCAGGACGTGCGTCCCCTCCAGCGCTGGGTCCGTGCCCAGCAGCGCCTGTCCTCCCTGCTGCCTCACACCCGCCCCCCGCAGCACAGCGCTACGCCCAGGCTGCCCCACGGACCTACACACCCCTGTGCTCCTTTCTGTCTCCTTTTTCGCACCACGCTGGAGATCAGCCCGTGGATCCCATCACATCCCCCGTTGCTCCACACCCACCCTCAGCCCTTCCACCGCCAAACCGCAGCTTCCCCAGCCTGTAACAATCAGCGCGGTGCACGCTATTTCATGAAATAAGGCTTGCTGTTCTTCCATCGCCGAGGATTGCGACGTGCAGCCCCAGAACTGCTTATGCCAACCCCTCAGGCGATGGGCACGTGCGTGACAGAGGGGAGGTTGGGAGGGGATGCGGGAGGAAGAGCATTGATCTCCAGCTTAGCCCTCCAGCCCAGGGGAGCCCGTCCTACATAAATATTTGCCAAGCAATGCATTTGTGCCTGTCGATGGCTGTCAATAGGAGCCTGCAGTGCTGTTATCTGCGGAGCTGTCATTCTCAGGAACCTGATCCAAACAGCCCTCTCCACATCTCAACCGATGGCCAAATTATTTGTCCTTTTTAACCTGCGTGCAGCGTGCAGAGAGCCCTTCCCCAGCTACGGAGCACCCTCGGGCGCGGGTAGATGGAGCAAAAGCATTGCAGGTGACATTGAGGTGCCTCGGTTGTGCCGGCACACGGAGAGTTAACTGGCTCACGTGCAGACAGAGAGCTGTCAGACAAAGCCCTGGCCTGGATGCCTCCTGCTTCCCCCTGCGCTTGCATAGTCAGGCTCCAGCAACTACCTGCCAGCTCCGGCAAGCCAGCAGCAGCAGGGAAAGGGCTGGCGTGGACCGGCAGCGTGTGCCAGATGGGACGGTGCCAGCCAGGGCTGTAGCGACAGGCCAGAAGGATGCTGCTACGTTACCGTGGAAATGGTCCGCCGTTTTCCGTCTCAGGGCCTCCACCGTTTCCTCCGTGTCTGCCCACTCCAAGACCAGCCTCCGGCCGTACAAATGCGTGCTGTGGCACAGGGCGTTGAACGCTTTCTGCAGAATTAAGAGGGGAAAAAAAAAAATAATAAGGGAGAAAATAAAAACAGGCTCACATGAGGAAAAGCAAAGATGTCCCTCCCTCTGCCCTGAATCTAAAAGGCCCCCAGAGAGCATCCTACTTGGAGCACTTTGCTCTGATGGGGCAGGATTCATCTCCATCAGTGGCTTTGACTCGATCATTTATCTTGTACGTACTTGCAGCAGAGCAAATACCCATGGCCGCTCCTGCAGGCTGCTGCTGCTCGCTAGGGAGCAGGCTGAAATCCAGCACAGCCAGCGGCTCAAGGTTGTCGGCAGCCTCGCATCACCCTGGGACCACACCTGAGCCTGGAAAGGCTGTCGAGATTTTGGGCAGCACTAGATGGGTCAAATGCAAACCAGGACCCTCACGGGCAGCGCAGCAGCGCTGGGTTAGCAGGGGCAGAGCAACCTCGCGACTCTCCGCCCACTCTGTTCTCTGCTGGCACTCAAACATGAGTAGAGACATTGCTTTCTGCTCAGGGGCAACAACGCTGAAGAAGCACAAGCTCGCTGAGGAAAGCTGCCTTCCTCTCACCAACCATTTGTTGGCCATGGTGGCAGCAAATGTGGCAGCCAGAAGCCAATGCAGGAGCCCTCTTCTCTTTTTACCTACGGTGGTTTGCTACGTTATAGAAATCCAGAGGTTTCCTTGTTGTTAGGTCCTGCTTAATAACATGCGTACAGCTATCATCTCTTGCTGATGTTGAATACAAGCGTGCTGGCCAGCACGGTAGCTCAGACGGCTTTCTGTGCCCGCAGGCAAGCGGCAGAGACACTCAGGAGACGGCGACTCGATCCAGGGAAGGTCGACTTTGTCTTTATTTCCCACAGACTTTCAAGGAAATTCAGGACTGAGCAGGACTGGGCCCATAATGCAAATACACCAAGATGCCAGTCAAATACTTTCATCCCCAGGGGCCCACAAAGTGCTCCACAGCAGTGAGACACGTGGCTGGGCACAGGGGTCAAGACAAGGAGCCCGAAATGCTCTTTTAAAAACCCCAGCTAAGGCTGGGATTAAGTCAGGTTATAAACTCTGCAAACTTGCACCCCCGGAACGAATACGGCAGCTATAGGACCACAGAAACACATCCCGCTGTCCCCCCGGGACGTGTCCTCCCATCTGGAGGCCCCCAAAACAGCACCTGAGTTGTCCTGGAGAAGCCCACACCTCTCCTCCGAGCCGTTCGCTAAACGGTGACTCTGAACCACTGCGGTTGTGCCCACACGTCCCGTCTCGGCGCAGGGGGGCTCTGCCCGCAAGAGGCTTTGGCCGCCCACGACCGCTCCTTGGCAGACGCGACACCACCTGAGCCGCCGCCGGGCTGCGAACCTCAAACCAAACCCCATTTCCAGTGACCGGCCCTCGGTAACCTGCGCTTCCCCCTCCTTCTGACTCCCTTTCACTCATATAATTCTCATTCAACGTAAAAAAGAGAAAGGAGGAGCACCAGCTCTATCTCCTCCTCCGCACCTTCGCCAGCTCCCAGGGCTGACCCCCGCAGGGCAGCGTGCCTCCTTTTCGGGGGGCGCGTTCCCCTCCGAGGGGCTGCAAGCCTGGCTGGTGCTTTTGCAGTTACAGCTGTTTTTATTTGCCGCTGCTGTTGTTTTAAAGGCCTATTTTCACTTGGAATGGTATCCAATTAGCAGAGCAATGTGTTGGCTTAAATAAACACTCGGGGGGAGGTGGCAGTAGGGAGTTGTGATGGCTGTTTACGTTGGCACAAAGAGCTATTTCCAAAGCCTGGCAAACAACTGCAGCTCTAATCGCAGGGTCTCATTTGTTAATTTATACTTTTTAATTTCTCACTTCCCGCAGCACAAGGAAGAGGAAGGTTGGAAGCCTGGATGCGACTCCGGCAAAGCGGCTGCGCCCCGCAGCAGGTCACGGAGGTGCCGAATACGCCCACGGTCGTGGTGCAAAGCGCGGCGCTTGGTGGGCTCTCATCCTCAAAGCAGCTTGCTCTGCCACGTCCTCCTCGTTGCAGGATTGCTTCCATGCCCCGACGGGCACGCGTAACCGCTCAGCCCAGTCCAGCATGAGGCATCCTGCCCTAGATCTGCGGGGAGCACTGGGAAAGGTCACGGAGCAAGAGGGAAGGCGGATGCTGCCATCAAGTTGTGTTGCGTGGAAAAAACCCGCTGGGAGAGACACATCTGCCAGCAGCCTGGTGACATCGGCCCTTCCCAGCCGAACGCGCTCCCACAATGAGCTGGTTTGCACCCAGGATGAAGCAAAGTTTGGGATGCCGGGGTGAGATCGCAGGGACCCTCCCAGCCCCCCACCGCTCCTCCAGCCCCCGTGGAAAAGGCGATGCTGGGACCTGTGCTCCCCACGTCCCCATCTGCCAGAGAGGCTCCCGGAGCTGGGGCGGCAGAAGAGAAGCCATGAATTTCAGGTGAAAAACCTGAATGGCATTTCCTTTGAAAACCAGGTAAAAAAATAAAACTTACGGCTTCATTGCTTTGAGAGGAATTAAGACTTTGTCAGGGGAGAAAAAAGAGAAGCCACCAATGATTTAAAAGACAAAGGGATGAAGGGGAAAAATGCCATCCCCATACATCCACGTTGCTGGAAATCTTCCAGCGAGAGGAGGAAATTTGCCACTGCTGCTATTCCAAATGAAAAGATAGGTAGGGAAAAACTGTATTTTAATTACATGAAAAATATGAAATGAGGCCAAGCAGACTGACTTTCAAAGAAAGTGAGGCTGGAGGCAGGAGTTATTCTCAGGGTACGGCTCCTCCACCTGAGTGTCTGCCTTCCCAGGACACCTTTGAAGACCGAAGCATCGAACGGCCAGAGATTTGTTGTATCCAAACCAGGGATAAAGAGATGCGTGATATCCACTCATGTGAGAAAGAGACCCACTGGAAAAGACCTCTGATTACGATGGCTTTGCATTGTCTTACACCTTGAAGAAAAGAGGAGCTTCCGCCACACACGGCTCAGTATCCTTAAACACCAAAAAAGGATTTCATTAAAGCTGCTGCATTTGGTAGTACACCCACTGCCAGGTAACACCGAAAGCTGAAGAGCCCTGGCAAACCTTGCAGGTCTCTTTAGCTTTCAGAATGCTTTAGGGGTTGCATGAAAACCCTATGGACTTCTCCCACTAGAAAACAGGATGTGAGTATGCTTAAAAATGTCATTTCTGAACCCTCCCGAGTATGATTTTGTAGAGTTTGGTTTGAGCTTAACGTCATGGCTCAGTACGGCAGGATTTCATCGCTAGCTCTGAGTACAGCTTGGGCTGGGCTAGAGCCCAGGCAGTGGATGGAGAAAAAGTGGAGAGAGGAAGGGGAGAGGCTGAAACAGCAGCTTAAAAATGCTTGTGGGATTCAGAAAGGGAAATTCAAAATTAAGGGGTGGCCGATAAACTCATATGACGCCCGGGCTGCCAGGACAAGACAGACGCTGCTTTGGAGCAGAGCCTGCTGCGCCGGGGCGGTGGAAAAGCAGAGATCAAGAGACCGGACCATCGCATCCGTCACCCCTGAGTGCTACAGCTCCATCCCTAAATGCCGTATTAATTTGGAGGACAGTGCTGCTCTGCCTATAGATTCCCCCTTGCCCTATTAAATACTCAAGCCGAAGAGCCTCCGGGCTGGAGTCATTAGAGGGACAAAGGGTCAACAACATTAGGAGATTGATGTATCTCCCTTCCCCGGCAGAGCCAGTCCCAATTGAGGATGCTCTCTGCGATGCCAGATGCACACAAGGATTTTTCCTTCCTTGCGCGTGCATTTTTAAAGGGTTGACTGTCTTTCCCAAATGGGCAATTTCTATTTGGAGACCAGATGTATTTTTATATCAACAGGGGAGAAAAGTAGAAACTCGGCTTCCAGTTAATAGTTCAAAAATAAAAACAATCCCACAACAATTCTGCACAGGGAACATGTCAAACAGTTAATACTTCCTTAACCGGAGTTAATCTGTTACTGCTAGCGGATCACAGTTCCCCTTCTCATCCCCTTCCATGCACTCCCTGCTAGTGGTCAGCTGGCACTAGAGATGTAAAACCAAAAACTTGATCAGCAGGCATACAAACCCTCTTTGTGAATATTACTTTGTCCCCCCTGTTGCTGTCTTTGACGTGGGTTCCTACCCGTTTCCCGGCTTTGCGCGTGCTGTGATCTGTTAAATGCTGGCGACACAGAAGAGAGACGACTGCTAATTTCATCTGATGGCGGTGTAACACTCCCAGTCGAGGTCCATCCATCACCCTGGGAGCCGTCAAACGACCCAAGACACAGCCCCAGCTGCAGACATCACCGTGGGAAAGCCAGGCGTGAGACTGGGGCTCTGAAGGACGAGCAGATGATGGGGAGATGCTACCACCAGCAGCATCCCGTGCCCTGCCAGAACGTCACCTCCCCTGCAGCAAGGCGACCCGCTGCCTGATGAGCACGGCTCGGGCGCTCGCCCCTCTCCCACGACAGCACCTTTTGGCAGGGTTGGCTCTCCTTGAGCGGGTGGCAGAGCATCAGGGGAGGCCGAGGGGATGAAACCCAGCCCGATGGGACTGGTCTGCAGACACAGCATCGGGGAGCTGGGAGGGGGAGCCCCCACATCTCTGTCCTGCCTCTGGAAAATCTCCCTGCACACTCCCACAGCAGCTGCGATGGCTCAGAGAAAAAGACAAACACGGGAGGTCACAGGCTTTAAATGCCCAACAAAGCCACCCTAACTATACTATTACAAAAACATCATGTTTTATAAGATGCTTATAAGCGATTTCCAGATTACCACTCTCAGCAAAAACGTCATTGATAGTCACAGCTATTCAGCTCAGAGGTCTCCAGGCCCACTCCCCTCCTCTCATTTCACTTAGCAATAAACTCTAAGCCAATTATGTCCGTGTTTACAATATTCAGGATCCTATTCATCAATACACAGCGCATCCTTTTCCAGACGGCCAATGGAGTGTACTTGATGTGCCACTTGTGAGACAATTAAATCCCTCAAAGAGATGAGGGCGGAAAAAAAAAAAAAAAAAAAAGAAAAAGAAGGAGGAAGAAGAGCTGCTTTGCTGGAAAAGAAGAACCCCCTGCCCTGAGCGATCTTCTGCAGGGCATCTCACTCCCTGCATGCTCACCTCCCGCGGCCTCTGCGAGCTTTGGGAGCAGCACCCCAGGCAAGCGCCCTGCCCGGCTCTCTCCTCTCCGGCTGGCTGCCGGCGCTCGATGGGTTTCCTACCGTTGAGATCTCTATTTGTCCAATGCAGCTGGAATCGGCCACCGGGTCCCCAAGAGGCTGAAGAGGGACGGGAGGCAGACACTGAGCCTGTGCCCTGTTTCCTCCAGAAACCAAGCAGAAAAGTGGGTGCTGGCTCATTCGCCCCCAAACCAGCGGCTGAGCAGCAGTAAAGAACCAGCCAGGTCCCTGTACGCCACCTTTCCATCAAATGCTTCAAGTTTCCTTAGGAAAAGATTAATTCAAAAACCAGGCACAAAGCCTGAACGACTCTGGAGTGAAGCAGAGGTTAAAGCAAAGCTGCCCAGAGCCGGGGTTTGAGCAGAGCCGCAGGCACGGCTCACCATGCAGGGAGGGGAACCGCGCTCCTGGGGGGGTCACTGCACCCCACGCTGCCCAGCGAGCCGGCCCCAAGGGGAGGACGAATGCTGAGCGGAAGGAAGTTTGAATGAGGATCGATACAGGACTAACAAACTCCACGTACTGCGTTATACGGGAGGTCAGACTGGAATGGATGATCTAATAGTCCCTTGTGATCCAGGATCAATGAATCCCGTCTAAAAACATAAACACAGGCTACTTCTCCTTCCCCCTCCTCTCTCCTCCATCTCTGCTCACAGGCTCGAGAATTTGGAGTCTCAGGGAGTCAGTGGAGCCGTGTGGTCCCTTCCCTGCAGCAACAACATCCCTTGGCCTGTGCCCACAACTCTGCCTCTTCCAGATGCTGCTCAAATCGCCAGGAGCCAGCGGCGGGGCCGAAATCTGCACTGCTCTGGTGCTGGCAGTGCCCACGCAGCAGCTTACAGCGGGGCTCAGGACCCTCTTCTGCCCAGCACAGGTGGGACCGTGCCTGGTCCAGCCTGTTCTGCACCTCTGGCAAAGTGTAAGAGCAGAATACTATCAGACAGGCTACAACCCCCTTGTTTCTTCCGCAAGTATGGAGCTTAAATATATAGGAAAGCTTTTAAAAAAATAATAAAGTAGAACATTTTGAACAGCAATCTATCCCGGCTTAAAACGCTACGGAATATTTTGCAGTATAAAGCGCATACAGATTGCAAAAATGTCAAGGTATTGGAACGATGGGTTTTGCACGTTTTGGTTAAAGCAAAACGTGCTTTTGACCTGCGAGCCTCAGGAGCTCAGTTCCTGGTGCTGAGAAAGGCGTTTCCCAGGCACCGCTGCCTGCTGCTGACATTTTCCATATCGCTGTCAAACAGCCAGTGCGAACCACTCTGAGAAAGCATCCCTGGCCAGCCCAGCACAGCGAGCTCCCTGCTTCGGACCGAGACAATGACCGGATTACATCTTTGTTCTTGCGTTCAGCAAGGCAAAGCAGACACAGACCCTTCTCTCTGCTCGCCCATCCTTTTGACCAATTCACAACTACTGCTCCTCTGTTACGCTCGCTATCTGAAAAAACACCAGGGTAAGGCTGCTCACAGGGTGGGGGTCACAAAACACACGGAGGAACTGATGAACAGAGACCTCATGCAGTTTACAAAGCAGCAAAGAACCACAGTATCTAAACCTCCCCTAAAGCCAAGGCAGTGGTGGAGGTGGGACACATAGTCAAGTTTCCCGATGCATTATGTTGGGTCAAAACCATCTCTTTCAGCTTCTCACCTCGCTTCTGACAAATTCCTGTCCTTCTGCTTCACAAGAACTTTTAGCCATTGTGTCAGCTGCACCAAATCTCTGCCCAGTACAGCATAGGTTGCTGGTTTTGTCACGTAACCTCCAGTGGTGGTTGCCCACATGGGGGTTTTAGCCTCAGTGCAGATTTGCCAGTGAATAGTAACGGCCTGCCCCAAATCTGGGCTAAGCCTCAGCGGGACAGAGCCTCCAGGCTCCCCTCCTCACCTTCTGCTCTGAGACCGGGCTGGGAGGGTGCCAGAGGGGGAGGACTACATCTCACCTTGGCATCCTGCTTGGTGAGGAAATCCACAAATCCAAAGCCCCGGTGGGATCCCGTTCCTGCCATTTTCTTGGGAAGCCGGACGGTCTTCAGCTCTCCAAAGGTGCTGTGAATTAGAGAGGGAAAAGCAAAGACACTGTGAGATCGAGGGAAGAACCAAGCAAAAAACTTCTTTAGTAGAACTGCTGTGCTTCTCCTCCCTTCAGAAGATCTGCAGAACCCAAGGACCCAGCCTGCATGCCATGCCCTGTTCAGGGCGGACAAAGAGCATCTCCAGGTTACCAGGAGGCAGGACTGCTCCTCACCACCACCGAAACATTTATTTGACCTTTGAAGAGGGGCTGGAGTGCACAGGATAGGGGCACGAGCCAGAGCACAGCCTCACGGGGAGCTACTCTCTTTCCAAAACCTCCCCCATCCCAGAGCCTGTTGTGCGCATCGTGTTTGCAAAGACGTCATCCCTCTGCTCTGTCGATGCTGGGCATCGAAGACTGGATTTCCTCGTTTTAACACTTCACTTGGGTACCTGCATTTCCCATTCTGCCGCCAGCCACCCGACCTCTTTCATGAGCTAGAATAAACTGGTTGTATTTAAGCTTGCTAAGTGTATAAAGGGAAAGAGGTGAATCCAGCAGACCCAAGTCCCACACAACAACCCCCAGATCCAGCAACGTTTCAGACAAGTTTCTGAGTGCCAACGGGACAGAAAGTCAGGAAGGAGGGGGGGACAAAAGGGGGTTTACGTTTAGCTGGAGGACGTGGGACAGGGCGGGCAGCATCCGCGCTCGGACACGGCCCAGCAGAAACCTCGTCACAGCATGCCCATCCTCGGAGAAGGAACTTGTCACTTGAGCACCAAAGCACAGAGCCGTCCCACCAGCTTTGGACCTTGTTCAAAAAGCCTGAAAACAGACCCAAAGGCAGCGCTTGCTGGACACCCCTCTGCAGTGCCACCCCCCCAGAGAAATTCCAAGACAAAGCCGATGCTTCCTCTGCATCCGAGCTCCAGCTTCCCCTTTTCTTCCCCTCCCCTCGCGCCCATTTATCACACACATATGCACAAACTGCAGGCAATAAATATTTAATGTGGACCGGGTCTGAATAGATGTGTTATTTTATTTGAAAATCTACACACACGTGCGCATACACAAAAGGAGCCTGGGATGCAGCAGTGCCAAAGAGCACCTGGGAATAAACACAGTAAAGGCCATAAACGCTCTCGTGAAATGATATAAGCTAAATCCTGGGAGTTAACCCGGTGCACTGGCAGCATGACCAGGCATTCATCTACCCAATTTCCTTAGGCAACGTGGTGTGTAAATGTACCATTATGAAGCCTCAAAATGAATCCGCACGTCTCCTCCTCGGCGCTTTCCCTCCCTCTCTCCCTCCTGCCCCTTTCGAGCTGGCGCTACGCAAACAAACAAACAAACCCGAGAGGAGGCGAGGGAGCAGCCTTGGCTGGCGGGGATGCTCGGCTCCGGGAGCAGCAGGAGAGTCGCGGGGTTTCCAGCAGCAGGAGGGTCCTCCTGCAAAGGGGTGCGGGCGATGGGGGTCCCGGGAGCTCTGCAGGCGGCTTCTCTCGCTTGCAGCATCCCTGCGGGATCTCGACTGCCCCAGTTGGGGTAACGGGAGAGGTAACGAGAGAGGTCCTGGCCCAAAGAGACGACTGTCTAGCTAGGAAAGACAGCCGGTGGGTGGCATGGGCAGGGGAGTGCTTGCTCCAACCTATCGCCCTGTGAAAAACATCATGGGCATTGCCTGGGGGGAGCAGAGTATTTGCTAAAGGAATACAAGCAGAATATTTGCTAAAAGGGAGGTCTCAGACAACACCTGCTCTGTGCACTAAAACACCACGTGTCTCCCTTTGATGCCGACTCAACGCGCAGGATGGGCAGGAAAGGGCCCGGAGGTGCCTGGCAGGAGCAAGACGGCTACGGACCCCAGGGTTGGGGGACCTGGGGAACCCGTGCTGGTCCACATGAGCCTGGGCAGAGACAGGAGAACCAGGCTCTTCCCTCCTCCCCAGCTCGAGCCGCCCATGCTGGGAGATGTGCGGAGGTGGTGGGGAGCCGATCCGGAGCGGGGCTGGCCACAGGCATCTCCCTGGGGAGAGGGCTGGGGGGAGGCAGGCCAGCGGTGCCCACCAAGGGCTCCCAGAGAGACGGGTCGGTTGGAGGAAGCTGCAGGGGAACAGGCAAAGGGGGGGGCGGGGGGGGCGAGGCGAGGAAAGCCGAGGGGCACGGCAGAGACAGGGCTGAGCCCACGGGGCTGCGGAGTAAAACACCCTCCCTCCCGCTGTGGTGCTAATTAGAAACCACAACACAGCAATTACCATCCTGGGAGCTGCGAATGAAGTGGAGAGCCCGGGCCTTTAATGTTCTCCTCTCCAGCGCCAGGCAGAGACTCACACCTCTCTTTTCCAATTATTTCCTCTGGATTTGGGGGGAGAGAGGCAGAGGGAACCCAATTACCCCCCGCAGTGCCAGGCTCCCAGTTCCCAGAGAAGCCAGGTGCTGCCGCGGTTCCTCCCACGGCTGCATCAATGCCGCAGCCTCCGGGCTCCGGGACGGGTGCGCACGGATCGCACCACGGCTGCCACCGGCAAAGCCACAGGGCGGGAATGGTGGAAGGGAAAGGGATGCAGCACATCACCAGGGTAAAATCTGAGCAAGATGACAGGGGAAGGAAGAAAGCAGCTTTTATACACTAAACTGCGTCTCACCTGTAAGATCCCACCGAGCTGCTTTCAAACACGCCTTCAACATTCCCCAGGGTGGGGATGGCTGTGGAGGCGGGGGGGCTCAGAGCAGCTCAGAGCCAGCGTCACCGCCACCTCCTTCCCCCTCCAGCACACAGCTCCGATGGGCGCAAACGGCACGAAAACGCAGCACGTGCCCCGGGGTGGGGGTTCCTCTTGGAGCTGAAGTCTCTCTCCTCTCTCCGTAGCAAACTGGACGGAGATCAGAAAGTGCTGGCACCAAACCGCACTGCCGGCGCAGAGCACAGCACCGTGCCAGGCTCCTCGCCCCAGGCACGACGGTTTACATGGAAGTCCCCGGAGTTAGCGTGAGTGTGAAACCTCAGCGGTTTCTGGATTCGTACCCACCGGCATCCACATCTTCTCCGAGCGCTCCTGAGCCCCTGTGCCACGGCTCAGCCACAGCACGAGCGCTGAAGGACTTTGCAGCTGTGGGAGCAAAGCCCTTTCCTTCTTTAGACACCAACTTTTCCACAGTCAGCCTGGCGTAACTTTGCAGACAACTGTAACCTCCTTGCTGGTGAATCCTGGTCCCGCCAGACCCACATGCCTGGCCCGGGGCTGGATTTCTGGCAAGGCACCCCCACCGTTCTTGGTGGCACCGTACCAGGCTGCAATTTCATCCATAATGAGTGCAGCCAAGGTCTGCAGCAAAAAGAAATGTCTTATGTACGAAACTTCCTCACGGAGCTGCTCATGATTAATATACACATGCATTTTGGGAGAGCAAAAGCCAAAAGCAAGAACTTTGCCACAGAGGCGGTGGGTTTGCAAAGCCCCCAGCAAGCTGCCATGCACACAGCTGTTCCATCACCTCCTGGTTTCCTTCCCCATATATTCATGAAAAACGATGTCCGAATGGCAGTCCTCCGAAATCCCCAGCGGGGGTCAGGGCCCGGAGGGGAGGGCAGAGCGCACGCCAGGCATCGGGGGGGTTGCAGGACGTGGCTCTCCCGGCCTCCCCACGTGCCGCAGGCAGCTTGCCAGCCAGGCTGCCAGAACCCGTCCTCACACCTGCTCTCGCTCTCCCAGGCTTGGCACGTTTTCACATCGCTGGCTGGAAGGGATGACAGCCCCGAACAAATGCTGCAACTAAGATATTTCCTGAATGAGAACCTTTGTTTCGTGCTGATCCAGATTTACAAAGGCAGAGGGGAAATCAGTAAAAGCCCATATTGGTCCTGGCTGAGCAACGATCCACGCGGCTGTGGAATAAAGACAGCCACAACCTTTCCCTTGACAAGTCCCAAGCTCAGCAGAAACACACAACGTTGCCCGAGACCCCCTCCCTACCACCCACGTGGGATCTGGCACTTCTACACGGCGTTGCCGGGTATCTGCCGCTCTCCCGACGCTTTGGCAGCTCTTCCCGTGGTGCTGTGGCCATCCCTTCCCTTCCCTGGCTGAAGAGAGGGAAGATAAGGAGATTTCTCCTCCATGCTGTAAGACGCACGCTGCAAGCTGGCTGCAGGTCAGAGGAACATCACTCCTTGGGACTGTAATTATATCCTTCTGGCACAGGCCAGCTGGGAGACAAGTCCTTTGCCTGCTAATTATAGGACATTATATTGCTATTAAAGAGAGCACACTCTAGCTCGGTAGACAACATACTGCTCACTTGGCTTTGCCTGTTTCCTAGAAGGTGCTTGCGTATCCTTCATCAACACGGCCAAGCGGTGGAGGGCAGAGGGGGACGGGGATACAGGTGGTCTCCAGAAACCCTCTTCCCTCCTTCACCAGCACGACACGCAAGTTCCCACCCTGCAGCTCCCTCCCCTTCCACCACCGCTCTCCTGCTGCAGGCACAGCCCCAAATCCACCCCAGTATCTCCAGCCACGTGAGTACCAGCCCCATCTTCTGCCACTGACTCTACCCCCTCTTGTTTCTCATCAGGTTTCTCATCACCTCGCTCAGCTCCCAATGTCTAAGTCCAGCCCCACCGCTGCCCCAGGCAGCTGCGATGGCCCTTCACACACACTCGTTCATGGGACAGGTACCTACAGACGAGGTGGGACAGTACTCCAGCTGGGAAATGTCCCCTCAGAGCATTTCAACTGCAAGCTCCCTGGGACAGGCCAAGACCTGTCCAGCCCTGACCATTATTTTCAAGACCCAAACACAAAAGATGTGTTCATCACGTTTGATCTTGGTGCGCCCTCAGCTACGAGCTGATCAAGGACTCTTTGGTTGCCAAGTTCTATAGGAGAGAGCACAACCGACACCGCAAATCCATGCACATAGCTGGAAAGACCAACTGCTGTCCACTGCCGGAAGAGCAGACCTTCTTGGAAAACAAACAAAAAAATCACCCTTAGGTCTCTCCAGATACGTACAGATGTCCCACTGCATGGGCCAGTCCTAAACCCCTCTCTCCGGTTTATCTCCCTTCAAGAAAAACAAACCAGCCATAACCACGTTAAAAACCGATCATGAAAACCTCTAGCAAGGTTGCCAACCTTCTCATGGGTTGCCATCTACTGCCACCGCCTCCTCCTCCATCCCCTCCCCTCCTCTCGCTGCCTTCTCATCCCCAAGCCCTGACGCTGCCAAAATCCTGCCTTGTGACTGATGGCAGCCCTAGGACAGAGCTCAGGCAAACGAGCCAGGCAGTGTAACCGCTCATCAGAAATGGCTCCGGGCAGGGGATGACGAGTCCAAGAGAGACAGAAGTCCTCCCCTTCCCTTGCTGCTCAACCTCTTCCCCAGCAGCAGGCTGCAGCCGCACTTCAGCCCAGCAGAATTCACTCAACCGCTTTGCAATGGTCGTCTTAATTTTATTATTTTTTCCCCCCCTCGCCCCCAAATAGGACCTTCCCTCCCCCAACAAATTACCTCCCTGCCAGTCTCTGCTTCTGCGCCGATTTGCTGATTATAGCGGGGGGAAAAAAGAAAAATAATAATAGTCCTTTTTCTTTCTTCCTCCTTTAGGAACGCGGGACCCTGGCAAATGGTTTTGCCCCTGGGCTGAGCCGTGGCCAGTTCCACCCCCTGCATGAGAGAGTTAATGAAATACGCAGCGGAAGGTCCCTCCCGCCTCCCGCTCCAGGACTTCAGCTGACTCCAGTACGGCTAATCCCATTACAAGAAAATAACGTGGATAATTCAAGCTAATGAAATCGTTACAAGAATGTGGACAGCCAGGGGTGGACATTCAGAGCCAATTTAACACTCCTTGGTGTTGTTATCCCCAGCACAGGAAATATCTGAAAGGAGGAAGGGAAAGGAGAGAGGGAGGAAAAAAGCCCTCCTCTCTTGTTAGCTTAAATCCTGTTAGAGAGTTCAGGAATTAATCTGCCACCTATCTCCCCTATTACCATTATCATCATCATCATCATCAATAACGTCTCCTCGGTAACCTCTGAAAATTAGCAAACGAATGGGCAGGAGGGCAAGGCAGGAGCGAAGCCTCCTGACACGCTGAACCAAGCGCAAACTGCCGCTGCCTCCATCTCTCCATCTCCGGAGGAGCCGCGGGGGCAGGAGATGACGGGTGGAGGGACCTTGCAGCAGACCGGGTGCCCCAGGGACCCCCAGCCCACGGCTGCGCGGATGAAGCGATGCAGAAAAGCGGGTCCTTGCCTGCCCTGGCCCCACCGCAAAGCTGATCCTTCGTTCCCGCAGCACCGGACAGTCCCGTTGGATAATCAAATCACCCTCAAAACCCCTACGAAAAGCCAGCGGTGCACAGGAGGAGGACAGCCACCGGCGTGCTTTGTTCTTTACTACATGGACCATCAAGTTTTTCCAGCTTCCTCTCCTCTTTGCCCAGGAGCATCATCTTATCATCTTTGTTTGGAGGCCTCTTGACCTGCTGCCGCAGCAAGAGCAGGTTTTGCTTCATGCAATTCCTGTTCTTCAGTACCAGCCTCGTGCTGCCGGGAGAAGCGTTGCTGTCTTCTCCAAGCTCAGCTGCTTCCAAGCGATGGACCCCTTCTCGAGGTCAGTTTTCCGGGGGAGACCTGGCCACGCTGCAAAGAGCCTCCTACGGCAGCTCTGAAGTCAGGCTCCCCTCCTGGCCGCCCAAGCACCGACCGACAGCACGTGTCTGAGCTCAGCCACCGCGTTTCACCACAAATTGCTCTTTTTTTGGCGCTGAGCGTTTCCAGGCAGGAGCCGCCGGTCATGCTGGGGATGCGGTGGGGTGCCTCAAAGAAGCACAGCCCTGTCTGCTTGGGGTCGGAGTTGTGGGAAGCCTCACCACGACAAGATTTCAGAGCTATTCAAGCCTGTATCCTCAGTTCACACGGGATCATGACTTCAGACGCGTTTGCAGCTGGATATGGGCGATTCCCACTTGTCCCTCTCCGGCACTGCTGGGTGATGGCAGGACAGGTCACGCACGCCCCCGAGGCGTGGGATCGGTGATGACCGTAGGGTCCTGATGAGGCAGGAGCAAGCATCAAGAGATACTGCAGCCCTTGAGCTACTGCTGAGGAGCTCAGCAGCCAGCAGCGATGCTGGGGAACCAAGTGGGGACCCCAGGGTCCTGCTCAGCCTCTGCTCTCCCATACAGGTGACCTTGCAAAGCTGCACCTCTCCCATTTTTACAGCTCACCACCTGCAAAGCCACAGCTGCTGTCTACCAACCTCACACAGACATATGATGTTTCGATCCATAAAGGCAGCAGAGGGACTCAGGATTTTAAAAAAAAGGCAGTGCAACACGAACGTGAGCATCTTTGGTACGAGAGAGAAAGCAAAAGCCCCACAGCAAAAGCAGCAGCAAAGCTGGAAGTCCTGAAGAAGGGTGACCAGGCCTTGCAAGACAGAGAAATCACCTAGGGACTTCTCTTTGATGGCAGATCGGGGCCAGAGAAAAGCGCACGAGAAGCACCTTGCTCTGCGGACCGTGGAGATGGGACACGTGGCGTCCAGCCTGGGTGGCCATCCCCTCCCCATCCCACATGGAGAATGATGTGTCGTAGAGAGGAATTTTCCACCTTTCTGCCACTGCGGCACAAATCACACCTTTCCCCTTTTCTCAGGCTTTACTTCCACTAGACTTGTAGGAAATTAACACTAGCCAGATTCCCACCTCGCGTCCCCCTGAATCTGGAAGCGACCAACGCTTCCAAAAGCTGCCCTGCCCCTGGCAGGGGAGGGGGGGAGCAGGATGAGCCCCCCAGGCTGCGCCCGGCACGCACGGCACCATTCGATGTCTCCAGGATGCTCTCTCGTGAACGCGTCTAATTACATCCAGACGGCGCTTTCGGCACACCTGCCACAGCAACTGTTTATCTTGCCGACGACTTAAAGAGCATCATTTGCAAAGTTTGCTAGGAAGCAAAGCCAATTAGCATGTCGCCGGCTAGGCACAAAGATCCTCTTGCTTTATCTCCACCGTGGCTGCTTGGCAGAGGACCCTTCGGTGCTAATTCCCTCCAGCTGCTCCCCCCACGTCTCTTTGGCTCCTCCAGTTGGAAATACGCTGCCGTGCTTTCTCCCAGAAAAGACCCAAAAGCAAAGCAGGGGGGGATTTGCGAAGGGAGGGGGCAGTGGCGGCGAGCCAGCCCAAGCTGCCAAACCTGCCCGTACCAGGAGATGTCAAGAGCTGTGCTTGAAGGAGGAGAGCCGGAGGGGCAGAGCTGAGATGGACCACCGTGATATGAACGATGGAAGGTCTTGCAAATGAAGCGTTCGTTTCATCTATTTTCTAAAAAACTCTGAAGCTGAAGAAGAGGTGGGCACCGTGCCTGTGGCAGAATCAAGTGATGCTCTGCCACAAATACATGCCAAAAAAAAAAAAGTCATCCTGGTAGACACAGCAGCCAGGGTGGTGTGGTCTGGGAGTGGAGCAGGGAGCCTGCAAGGCTCCCACGTCCCCATCCCTACACCACCCTCCCACGTTCCCCATCCCTACACCACCCTCCCACGTTCCCCATCCCTACACCACCCTCCCACGTTCCCCATCCCTACACCACCCTCCCACGTTCCCCATCCCTACACCACCCTCCCACGTTCCCCATCCCTACACCACCCTCCCACGTTCCCCTCTCCAGCCGCCACACTGGCCCGGCACATCTGCCCCAGCTCAGACCCCCCATCGCACCCCCCTGCCCAGCCCTCGCAGTGCCTGCACCGGGCAGTCCTCACCGATCTTTCCTCCTCCATCCCCATCATCTCGCTGGCTCAGGGTTCCTCTGTCCCAGCTGAAGGCTTCGCCGGGACTCTCCTCTCTCCTACCCGCAGTCTTTGCATCTCCTACCCCTCCCTTGTCACCTCTCACCGGGCACCACCGCTCATTTATCCGTGCTGTTGATTTAAGTTTCACTGCAGTGTCTCCCTGACATGCCCCCCCGCCCACTGGAGTAACAGCGATGCTGGTTCCAGCTCCAGCACGCAGAGGAAGCCCATGAGATCCACCTAGAAACCAGTCCTGGGGAAGCTGGTCCAGCTTTTGGATTGCCCTCGCTCCCTGTGTCTTCTGCGTGGGGAAAACTAAAATCATAGAATGTCCTGAGCTGGAAGGGACCCATGCGGATCATCGAGTCCAACTCCTGGCTCCACGCAGGACCAGCCGAATCAGAGCATGTGACTGAGAGCGTTGTCCAGATGCTTCTCAAACTCGGTCAAGCTCAGTGCTGTGACCGCTTCCCTGGGGAGGGAGTTTAGCTCCTTTTAGATTTATTGCATTTTGGCACAGATCTTCAGAAGTTATTTAGATGCTCAATACCACAAACAGTGCCAGAGACTACGTGGACATAGATGTGCTTCTTCCAAGGAGCTGTGAACTTACCCACAAGACTCTTGCTAACATTAAGTCCCATTTTTTGTGGACGGCTCAGTCAGCAGCAGCTTCCCTTGGAGCTCGCGGTGAAATGGGATCAGAAGCCCGACAGCTTTGGCCCCAGACCACCAGGCAGCCACGGGACCGTCCCTCTCCTCAAGACGCAAGACCCCAAGGCAGCGGCTGTTTCCCGTCGCTTAAACGGCTTGTTTAGAAAAAATGTAGCAAAACATTTTACCCCTTCTCGATTTATTTTCCTTAACAGTTGCTTATGAGGGACCTTATCAAAAGCTTTCTGAAATTCCAAGTAAATTAGTCATTAGGCAGGTTTTCAGAACAGTAATTAGGCCACTCCATGCCCCTGATGTATTATTTACCTGAGAAGATATACATAATTAGGGCTCTTCTTTATAACTGGTATTACACGCACTAAATTCTACTCCAGTCTATCGTGTAATTACGCAATTAGGCTGCATGCTAAACAGAAAGAAACCAATTCTGAAAACCGAGCAAAAAGAAAAGAAAAAAAACAACAGTCATTATTATTTTTTAAATCCTCCATCACCAGCACAGCGGCAGGTCTTAAAATTTTAATATCCCTCCACTTAAGTCATTTTTAAACAGGTGCTGCAACCAGGTTTGGTTTCTTAATTTTGCCGCATTTAATCCTACTTTGCGAGGTTTACCGTCGTGCGAGAGATTCAGTTCCTTAAAGAGATTTGCTTTAAAGGCTGATGTTAAAAAAGGCCTTTTCCTTCCCCGGTCGGCACAGATTTGCCGTGCCGGTGGAAGCGGCATCGCATTGTCTTGCGGCCTCCCTTCGCCGCTCCTCCGTCCCCCGCTCCTCCCAAACGATGATTATTTTTCAACAGCTTCCCGGCTTGCAGCTGGCAGCAGCAGACAGGTACAGTTGCTATGGTACGACCGTCACAGTAATTTAGCCCTACAGAGCTGGCTCCCATGGCTGAATTTAATGGGGCAGCGTGGCAAAAAAGAAAAAGACGGGGAGCGCCGGGGGAGGATGAGCACCAGCCCTTGGGTATCTGCAGCGAGAGATGCTAACGTGCAGAAAACCACGCGGCAGCCTCCGCGTGGCTTTCGGACAGAGGGAGGGACACGGCCACCTCCCAGTTTGTTCCCATCTTCCTCCTGGTTTGACTGCAAAGCGCAATCTCAGCTCTGCCGCAGGTCCCTCCCTACCTGCGCCTGCCCGCGGGGTGCTGCGCAAGCAGAGTCACGGCTGCCCGCGGCCGTCCTGCCTGTGTTTTCTGGTTCCCACAGACAGAGAAGCGTGTGCCATGGGGTCTAACATAGGCTGGGGACATTTTTTTTTTAATCTACCTCTTGTCATAGTTCTATTTTAGAGTTGGCGAGATCAAAGAAAAACACCCAGGACTTGCTGAGCACGTTAACACCTCCCGGAGAAGATACCTGTGTATTATCCACATTTATTTTCACGCTTTCAAGACAACGATGATTCACTATTTAGTTAAAGCATGACAAGACTTCCTTCTGAAACTTTACATCCCAACACTCCACATTTCCAAGCCAGTTCCCGAGGCACAGGGGAAGGCGCAGAGCTGGCACGGGGAGCGCCGTAAGGTTTAGGAAGCCCCAGGTTTAACCACCACAGTTGGATTTGCATTGAACTCCGCAAGAGAGCTGGGGGTTCAAAGTCGTCTGCTGGTCCAAAGCACCTGAGTTGGTGACCCAGAGGACATAAAAGTAACTGCTGTTGGACATGTGTGACTGAGGAAGTCATTCAAGACCAACAGAAAGGTCAAAAATTCTCACCCTAATATTATTTAGGTTTTACCGTTGCTTCTCTCTTTTGCCACCTTACAGAGATGAGCTCCGCTCCCAGTCCTGGTCACCGCAGGGCTCTTCCCTCCTCTGCCACTGCCTGCCAGCCCCTGACGAGGCTCCACTCTCAAATTCTGTGATTTCACCTAACCAGCGGCTTTCTTCTTGATGTTACTGTATTTTTAAATTTTTTTGTGGGGAGAGAGAGAAAAGACATTCAAGTATAGTGGAGAAAGGACCAGCTCTACCAGGAGAGCTGAGAGAGGACTTCTCTTGAGCCTTGCTCAGCCTCCCATCACACCTACCTCCAAGGACCACGCCAGGACCAAACTACAGCTTCTGCCACCTCCCTCCCATGGTGGCTCTCACGGAGATGTACAAACCACCACAGCCATGACCCAAACCCCGTGAAATCTCAATCCTTGCATGGACAGACTTCAACAAGAACCTCCAACACTTGCAAAGCCTTTCGCAGAGCTGGCACTCCTAAGCCACAATTCTCCCCGCACACAGCACCTTGCAGGACCAGGGCTTAGGAGCCACCAAATCGCTGCAGTAATCACCAGTGGGTCAGGATTTCAAAGGAACCCACAGCTCCAACAGCGCTGCGATTTGGGGATTTATCTCTCTTGGGCTCTTTTGAAAATCCTGATCAGAGCGCAGCTCTGGTCAAAAATAAGTTATGCTAAAAATAGTGCTCACAGGAAGGCCCGGTACAAATCTCCGCTCCTCTAGGATTGTTATGAGTCAGCTCGTTTCAAAGACAAGAGGAAAATTTGTACAACTGGCAAAGCAGTAAACACAGAAGGGAGATTTAGCCAAGCCTCGTGGTCCCCAAAGGGGGACCTAGGGCATCCTTAGGAGAAAGAGCCTTGCTGCGAAGACACCAGCTGCACCAACAGGCAAAAAAATAAAAGAATATCTCAGATGCCAACACAGAACCTCCTGCACTGAGTTGGAGGAGAATAAATATAGAAGCAATGAGATATTTATAGGTAGAGAACTATTTTAACACAGCTCTGCTTTAAAGAGAATCCTTATTTAAGTCTTGTCCCTGTAAAGCTGCAGGATGACTTAGAAAAATAACCAGATTAATTATTTTCATCAGGAGAACAGAGAAACACGTAGGGAAGATCAAATGCATGCAAATGCATTAAGAATGTGGGAGCTCGAGTGAAGCGCTTCTGTTCTGGTGACTCAAATACAATAAGGATGGTGAGATCTCCTGAGCGCAGGCTGGTCTCTGAAAAGCCCAGCCCGACCACGTCTCAAGTCTGCCAGGGATCAGAACAAGACAAAGCAATAAAAACAGGCAGGTGAGGCAGGCTGGGAGCCACCACGGGGTTGTGCTCCCCTGACCTGCACCACCCCGACCAGCACCATCCTCTCCAGAGATGCAATCAACAGCAAAACATTAGATTTTCTCATTGCACTGGAAAAGTGATGTAAGCAGAGGAATATTTCCAGACGCACTGGATTTACTCCGATAACGACCCAATTCACCCAGCCGGTCCCCAAAATTAGATGTGCCGCTGTCACCCGAGCTACGATGGTTGCTCTCTTCCTGCTCCCTGTCCTTTGGTCACCCTTTCCCTACCTGCAACAAGCTCAGAGGCTACTTTACGCAGTTGGACACATCTTCACAGGTCACTCGGAACACTCTCAGAAGACGAGGACAGGGAGCAATTGCACGGTGCAAGCGGTATCTGAGCCATCATGGGATTCAACGATGACATTTCTACTCTATTTCTGCAGAAAGCTTGTTGCAGCCTCGGGAGGAAGAGGAGAGAGATTTGCAGCACCGCGAAGAGCAGCAGAGCCCGGGGCAGAAGTCAACAACCCCAGCTGGTCCACAACCGTGGGACTTTCTGGGCAAAGAAAACCGCAGTGGAACTAACTGCTGGTTGGGTTTGGGGTTGGTTTTTTTTGTTTCCTTATTTATGTCTCAGCATGGAAGAGCATTATACGTGCAGTAGGGCTGCACTGCAAGAACAGCGCAGATGAATTGAACAAGCAGGAGCGTGCGTGTCCATGCACAGGGAAGCTGAAGTCCACGCTCACTGGCGCTGCCCCGGGGCCGGGCACACGCATCCCACCGCTGCAGCAGAGGCAGATCCTCCCCGTCGGGACGGACCTTTGCAAGGAGTGAGCCACCACTGGGCACTTACCACCTCCTCAAGGCAGGGAGGTGTCCCAGAGGTGGGGACATGCCTCCCCGCACTGTCCTCGCCCAGCGCCTCACTGTATCAGTGTGCAAGCACCAGGCAGCTGTGAATCCTGCCAATGCAACCTTGCTAATTTAATAAATGGACTTTGACGAGGCTAAGTGTCTGCTTCAGCGCTCCCCATCCCCCTGCCCTGCCCACCCCCTCCCAACTCAAAGCCTCTTCAATAAAAGAAATTAAACCACCCAACAAAACCACGCAGCCTGAGTGTTTTACAGCTCTGCTCTCCGGCAGGAGCCAGAAAAACGCAGAAGAGGGCAGAGTCGGGCAGGACAGTTCAAAGGCAGCGCCGAATGCCGAGTGGGGCATCTGTGCAGTGGGGTGCAAGCTCTCCCCATCATTCCCCTTCAGCTGTCCCCCGCAAAAACCTTCAGGAAGGCTCATCACGACACCCTGGGTGTTCACGATAGATTGTAGGCAAGAGCAGACGCTTGCACCTTGCTGACAGATGCCATCAGCACAGAGTGGCAGCTGCAGGCTTGCCGAGAAGGTGAACGTGAGATAGAAACGAGGGGCTAGAGAAGAGGAAGAGAAACCACGCTCTTCTCCATCTGCCAGAAATGCCTGCACCAGCTGACCCGAGCGAGCTGCAATGCATGCATGGACGTCGGGAGGAAAAAAATACAAAAGAGGCAATGACACACCTAAAAATAACCTGCCAGGGCTGACTGGGGTCCAAAAGGGCCAGAGTTTGCGCTCCCAGAGGGGGCATTTCCAACAGCTTTGGACCGCTGGCTGCCCGGGCAGGGACACCCGGCTTGCAGGGAGCAGGAGTCAGAGCAGGGACCTCATTTCTCCTTGCTGCGAGGCTTCCAGACCAGGGGCTTCCAACAGAAGATCCCAATTTTTAGAGGCAAAACAGAGAGGTACAGCTCTCTGAGCTGGTATGCAAGCTGCTATGCCCATATTCGAGTTGAGGGATTAGATGAAATGGGAGCAGGTAATGACTCCCAAGAAGAGATGCTCTGCTCGAATAGAGGCACTGGCCAAGTTACAAGCTTTCCTCTAGCTCCTACAGTGATACCAAGCAACAGGGCTTGGGAAACCACCTCCCATCATCTGCCTCTGAATGGCCACAATGTCCCATGCTCCTCCCAGAAGAAGCATCTCTGCTTCCAGTGGAAGATCTCCTACACAGGAAAGAGTAAAAGCTAAGAAGCATCACTGTAGGCTGGTCACATATGACATGCTGGATGACGGCCAGCTTTAGGTGTGGTGCTTTAGCCCTGAGAAAGGAAATTCAGAGAACCTTCCTGCCAGCACTCGCTGCTCCTAAGGTCAATGCAAAGGTGGGAGGAACACACTGCACCACAGAGATTCCAATGTCCCCAAGGGATGTCTCTACGTAGGATGAGAGTGCTCTCGTTTCACACATCAGAGGATGGCCTTTTCAGGGAAGAGGCGACCTCAGAAAGGAATCAGAGGAGGTCCAGGGCTCTGTGGGCACAAGTCACAGGTCCCTTAGGGCTCACAGGACTCCTCTTCCTGCACAGGCAGGTAACTCCCCTCCCAGGGTTTATTATAAAGCCTTTCAGTCTCAAACAGGATGGGCCATCAGCTCTCTGCTGTGGGGCAAGAGCTGTGCCTCCTAACCTGGCATTTCCTCCTCTGCTCTGCAAACAGGGAGAGCCGAGCTGCTGCTGCATTCTGCCAAGTGCTGCAAGAAGTGCGGCCATAGGGGACACCATCAGAGAAAAGGGGGGAGGAGATGATCCTTTCAGCCCCAACCCACAAAAAAAAAAAATACAAGAGCACACATGGAAAAAAGCTGAGACACCTTCAAGGGATAAGAATAACAAAAATTGCTGGGGAGAGAACAGAATCGCTGTCGCCAGAGAACCTTATGGGGGGAGCGAGCTGCCAGCCAGGATGGGCTCGGGAGCGCTGAGCCTGCGTGGGAGCTGTCAGAGTCCCAGCCCTACCTCGCGTGACGGTGAGAAGTCCCTGCAGAGGTGACAGCTCTGGCAGATGCAGCGAGCGAACAGGCGAAAAAGGGGAGAAACGAGAGAGGAGGCAATGGCGGGCGGGGAAGCGATCTTTGCAGGCAGAGCCAGGCTGCGCTCGCTTGGATTAAAAAAGGAAAAGGGAGGCAACTGGTTAAAGACCAACTTTTAAGCAGCATCCTCGCTGCCCACAGGTAGGGCAGGGCAGTTGGCAGCTCCCCTCCCTCCTTCTTTCCCTCCCTGAGACTTCCCCGCTGCAGCAGACCTAATTTCATGGGGTTTTTGCACAAGCAGCAGGGTGGAAAATGATCATCGGGAGGCAGCGCGTGGCGAAGCACCCCCAGTTCCCCAGATCCCCCTGCAAGGTGAGCGGCTCCAGCCCGGTCCCGCTGGGTCGGTACCGCAGCGAGGAAAGAGGCCACAAATGAGCTTTCCAAATCACAGCCGCGGTGCGGAGGGGGGACCCGCGCTCCCCCCATCCCCATCACCCTCCTGGATGCTGACGGGAGAGACAGCGCAGTCCTGCGTGACAGCGTGAAATTAATATGATTTTGGGGGAAGCTGGCAGTGAGTAATGAGCATCTGAAATACCTCATCTCCACCCCCTCGCCCCCTGAACTCTTTTAACCCTTCGGCTGCTAGCACGGCAGCAGGATCAAAGGGTGGGAAAAGACAGACCTGGGTTAAAGAGAACCAGAGAGGGGTCACGCAACCCACCTGACAACTGAATTTGCAGGGCAGGTTTCGGCACAAATCCCAATGGCACTGCTTGTGATCACGCCCAGCTGGCGGAGCTGCCGGCATCAGCGCTCCTAGGCTTGGAAAAGTCATCGTTGCTGCCTTTCCAAGCGAGGCTCCACAAGCAGAAGCAAAAAAAAATTGGGGGGGGCGAGGGGGGGCACTGAAGGGGGACCAAGCCTGTCCTCCAAACATCCTCGGGCAAGTCCCAGAAGGGCACCCATGAGGGGGACAGCCCAGCGTGCCCAGACCACCGATGGGCAGCCCCTCCATTAACAAGCGGGTCTGTGAGCAGCACAACAAAGGAGATGGCTTTCCCAGGGCTGGTTTTCCTGGTGTCCGAAAAAATGAGAACTTGGTCAGAAAATAGGTCCCGTCTTCAAGAGCAGCTTACGTGAACTCCTGGATGTCTAATAAGGGTCAATCCCATAACACCGCCTTCCTGGAAAGACAAGCCTTGAGAGCTTCCTCCTACACTGAATTGCACCAAGCTCTCAAATTTAAGATCTCCTCTACTCTGCCAGATGCCTGGAAGCGGTCACGATACTGCTGGGGGAGGAGGAAAGGGAAGTGAGAAGACAAATGATCAGCCCGATCTGCCTTAGCTTGGCTTCTTTAGGAAAAGCAACACGTGGGCAGGAGCACAGACAGAAAAGCTCACGGTGCCATCAGATGCAGAAGCCAACACAGGTCAAACCCCTTTGGCAAGGGGTCTGCCCCGGGGAGGTAAGAGGCTGTGCAATGAAAGGTCCTTAATTGTAACCATATTTTAAAATCCACTGGACTGGAAGAGGTAGAAATGCTGTAGCAGGCTTGAGGTTAAAAAAAAATAATAATGCAAACAGAGATGCAAATAACGGACATGGTGTCATCCTGAGGAGAAAACTGTGATTCATTAGAGGCTTGTTCAGGACCTTCTCATGAAGTGAGACTGAAAAATAGCCACACGTATATGCTAGCAAAAGACAGGAAGGTGGATGGGTCAACGTCACTGTGCGAGAACTCTAGTTAAGAAATGCAACAGAGGGAAGAATTTTAAGATCCAGAAAATAATCAACTTGATTGATCTTTGACGTAAAGGCTAAGACACAAGCTCAAAAGTGAGTCCAATGTAATTTCAACACCACAGATCCTGCAACACCCCCGGCTGCCAGCCCCCAAAGTAGCCTCAAGGGACAATTTTGAAAATGAACAAGAACTGGCTACAACATAAGGCGATAAACCCCACGTTTTTCCTTCCTTAGACACACACACACTACTACTCTTAACAATTCAGACAAAAGGAGACCTTATAACATTAATAGCACCGAGTGGGTTATTTACAGGAGACAGCAGCTCCTATAAGCTTTGTTTTTCGTTTCTTACGGAGGAGCAAAAGCCCACGTGTACGCACGCACATGCCAGTCCCACTCGGCACAGAAAAACGGCAAAAACCCCAAAGCAAAACCCCAGAGTTACATTTCAGTAAGACAAAAGCAGCCCCTTCCCCATCTCTCTCCACCTCCCTGAGCCCCTCCGTGCTGATGAGCGACGGAGTCTGTGCGTAAAAATAATTAAGTTCCATCGGGAGGTTCGGCTTGGTGCCTTGGCGAGAGATGCTTCAGCAGGAGTCAGAAGGAAGCAGCCTAGAAACTCCCTTCATTTGCATCGGACAACTGGACTGCGCAAAAGCAGGCAGCCAAAAACTCCTCGGCAGAGGTTTCGGGCGAGCAGAAAAAGAGGCCTGTGGGTATGGAGTACGTGGAGTGCAGAAGAGGGGAAAAAAACTCTATAAAATTCAAGTATTGCAATGAATATTCAAGACAGGGAAAAAAGAGGTGCTGAAAAAAAAAAAATCTTCCTTCTGCTCTTGGGGACGATCCACCTTTTAAAGCTACCCTGTCAAGATAACACAGAGTTAAACATTTCCTTATCTATGTTAAACACCTTTATGATTCAAACCGAAAAACAGCGCTGAAAACCTATTGCACTCTCCCCCGCCCCATGGCTCATTTTGGATAGTCAAATTAAAGTGGCCAGTTCTCTGAATATCAGCCCAACATCGCTGTGTTTGGGTTTCCAGCACATAAGGAAAAGGCTTGAAGAAGGACCAAAAAAAAAAAAAGTTTAATTTATGCTTTTTGAGATAGTGAAATAACTAAACCAGCCCAGCAGATCCCTGCATTCTCATCCAGAGCTCTCAACTCACGAGGCTGGTGCACATTTCTGCAGGTTGCTGCCCAGAAAAGCACCCACACCCTACGTTTCCCTGCGCACAGCTCCCGGGCACCTGCAATTTGGAGACGGGAGCATGCAGGGATTAGTAAATCCCCCGTGCTGAGCCGGGCTGTAAGGCTGCACCTGGGGTAGGCTGTGCAGGAGAACAAGGTTGTGCATGATCCAAAGGCATCGGAAGAGCAGGGAGGAGAAAATGCCACGGGCGCTGGAAAACGGGTGGAAATGGAATAGTAAAGAAACTCCATCTTCTCCTTGAAAACCGAAAATCCACTAGTGGGGCAGAACCAGGACAGAGGGGACAATCAACCGAACAGCCTCCTAACCACGCCAGAGAAAACACGTGCAACAAAGACACGTTTTTTTGCAAGCGCCTTCAAATTACACGGGCATACGTGGCCCACAGAGCGGGCGGGCGAGAGGAGCCGGGCTGCACCTGGAGCACCACGGTGGAAAGCTTCGATCCGGAGCAGCATCCTGCAGCCCCCCATGCCAGACACGCTCCTCCTCAGACGCTCAGCAGCCGAACGCACAGATCTCGCATCCTAATTAGGAAGCTGAAATCCAGCATTAACGCAAAGTGCCGCATCATCTGCTGGCATCATCGGAAGCCGCTTGCATTTACATCTCCTGAGGATGTGGCCTCAAACCAGCTCGCTGATGCTCCTTCCAATGCGTGCAGCCCTGCAGTGCTCCAGCCGTGGGTTTGGACCATGGTTTTGGGAAGGCACCTTTAAAACAGGAAGAGTCTCTATCCCTAGGGATAGACCAAAACAGGGTAAAAGCGCTGTTGGCATGGGAATCTACCCACCGCTGAAGACATCAGAGCACATACACGCACCTACGCATGCGCTCAGATGCAAACCACCATGCCATCGAGTGCCTGTAACCTCGGGGATGGCTTTGGAGAGCTCAAAGAATGGCCGGTCACATTTTTAAACCACGAGAACACGATACAGCGATCCCACTCAACACCAAACCAAACTCAGAGGCATCATTACTACTGTCAGTGCACAAATGTGTAACAAGACACGTTCCAGTTCTTGCTCCTAAAACTGTTTTTGACAGGTTTCCACCTGAACGCGTGCTTCTCAGCAAGATACACGTTCCACAGCCCTTCTGTGTGCTGGCACCAACGTCCCGATTCGCAGGGGAAGCCAGAAAGCTGGGATCCAACACCGACCCGACGGCTGGGTGCAGAGCACCCACCACTGCCAGCTGCTTCCCCGGGGTCTTTCTGCTGGTGCAGACTCATTTTTGTGCACCAGCTCGCAAGCACGGTACCCTGGGACGAGCAAAGGTGCGAGTATTGCCGGGGAGCCGGCAGCCAGTTCTGCACAAATACCTTCTGGCAGGGCACAGCACTGCTACTGAAGCATCTGAGCATTTATTTTAATACACGTATCCTACCAGTCCTTCTCAGGAGTTGTGTCTGTTCTCTGAGGCACCCAAGTTCCAATCCACAAAGGTCGTTAAGTGGGTGATCACTACTGGCCTGAGTAACACGAGCAAAGAATTGAGCAAGGTATCTGCACTGGTGTTGAACAGCGGAGGAAGATCTGCGCTTTGGCTTTTCACAGGAGGGTGCAGGACACATGGGGACATCACTCCCAGCAAGGAGCTAAGCAAGCGATTCAGCCAGGAGGAGACACCTGGCCCAGGACAGATCTGCTGATGTGGTAGGATGGCAGAAAGGACAGGCAGACCCAGGAATCACTGAGCCTGTCCCATCATCTCCAGACCAGATCTCCAGTGTGGGCTCAGCAGCTCCTGGGGCTTCTCCCCAACATTCCACCCGCCAGCTTCATCTCCCCCAGCCCACCCTAACACCGTGAGGAGGTGCTCACTGTGGCTTCTGCAGCTCCCCCCACATTCATGGGCCATCTAACTGCACGGAGACAGTATGGAGAGAAAAATTTTAAGCAGCTAAGAGGAGCAGCAATGGATTTTGAAATATTTCTAACACAACATCTAGGGGTTTAAAAGCAAAAGCATCACTTGCAGAGTAATCTGACTGTTGAGCAAGCGATGCTTGCAGCATTGTGCATCCCAGGGCTGCTTGCACTGAATATTCTAATTAATACTGCCCAGCACTTGCTTAACAAACTCACGGGTTTATGAAGGGACTAATTTTTTTTCCTCCTCTACCTTTCGGTAGCAGATTTCCACAGCTTCAACAGGGCAACGTTACTCTGGGAAGAAGAAATTGTTTCCAGCCATGTAGACTCCATTACTGGGAGAAAGGTGTGAACAGCAAGCATGTCTGGCAGACGGATTCATTATACCACTGTGTCCTTTATAATGGGAAATGAAAAGCCCATTCTGATAACTACACTTTATTATAATAGGTCAGAAGAAGTGAAAGGCATCATCTTATAAAATTAACTTCATAAAGACTGCCTTTAAAAAAAAAATCTCTGCCAGTTTATCCACTGTATCTTTCTTCAGAGATTTTTCTTCTAGCTTCTAGAAGAGACATGACTCCAAAGTCTTGTCCCACTGGCTGTCTTCACTTCCACCCTCTATCAGAGGGAATAGATCTGTTTTCTCCTAATCACTCCCAGGCAGTTGTTTTGCCAGATGCAATAAATGCCACGTCTTTGTCAAGACGAAGAAAATAGTCAGCAAAGGAGTGAAAATTAAGAGAGACACCCACCCCTGAAGGTCTTCACAAGAAGCAGCATTACTTTCCTTACAGGAAAATCAGAATACAGAGATAAACGCACCCGATAACCTGTTCTGTGCTCTGACATACCTTTCAATTGCTTCTTCTGCTAGCTGCTTCTTTAGTCAAACTCAAGTCCAGTCTCTCAACTGATAATAATTTGGTGATTTAAAAGCTTTACGCGATGTGTTTGATTGCAGTCCCTACACGTGAAAGGCAAGGGATGGCCAGTCGGACAATAAAACACCTTCCACGCTCACGGTGCTGGCACCTGATCTCGCTCTGAATTTTGAGGGTTAGTGTCTACCGCAACTAATTGGCGAAGGAGGGCTGGAAGCGATGGTCATTGCAATTTTAGGAGAATTTATAGGTACAGACCCAACGATAAGTTCTCAGAGATATTTCGCAAGGAAAAAAGGAAACGCCAGCTCCAAAACACACTACTTGAGATGCCGCTCTAATAACTGCATCCTTCAGTGGTACAAGCATCAGGTATGTCAAACTGTAGGCAGACTCTCAACAGTATCTATATCCCATTTGCTTGGGTAGAAATCTTTTAAGAAGTCTTTTTCTATATCTAATCGTTCCCCCTTTAGGGAAAATAAAACATACATCTCCTTGAAACATTATATGCCAACTGCAAAACAGCCTTATTTTTAATATTCATGAAAGTTGGTGCAGAGAGGGGGAAGGAGGATGGAGAAGGATGCTACAAAACAAACAGTTAATTGGAACTTCCAATGAAATCTGCATGGATCTAACGCGATAGATTTTAAAGGAGCCTAATTTTCTGAAATTGCCAGAGCTCCAATCGGTGTAAATGTGGCCTTTCACAGGTCTCCAATTCAGCTTGCCACATCTAGAGTTCCTTTTGAAAAAAACTGTTGCCATAAAAGCCCCCCCAGTTTGGTAGCAAAAATTAGCAGCCTTCATGGGATATCAATTCCTTTGTCTCTCCTCCCCTAACTATGGCTCTTTGGAAAGAACTAAGGACTATTTGTCTTTTGTTATTTTTCCAGGTAGTAAAGGTAAGAGTAGAATCTAATAAAGAACAAAAATGGGGGGGGGGGAAACCCACCCACAAAAGCTAAATTTTCACACCTAGCCCAAAAGCAGCCCCTGTAATTGAAAAGCATTTCTCTCTCTGAAGAAAATAACACCTATTGGGTCTCAAAAAAAAAAAAAAAATCCCCTTGGCAGCGCGAGAGAGGCCAACACCTCCAGCAGAAGACGGCAGGACACGCTCTGAACCAGCACCACACACCCCGGCAAAGCCATCGGGTCTGGTGCAGAAGGCGGGCAGCACCTATGGCTCACGGAGCCCTGCAACAAGACATTCATTTTGCAGGCAGAGGACTTTAGCTGTACAGAGAAAATTAAGCATCACCTTTCTCTAGCCCAAGAATTAGAACTCAATACCCCACAACTCCACAATTAAAAGAAATGCATTTGCTTTGAATCTCCTGCAAACTACGAGCTTGGGGATAAATCAATTTGAATTTTACACCCGCTCACGGACCTTTCCCAAGAGACTGCCTGGCCTCCTTCCACCCAGGGATCCACCTCCCCACCGGGAACGAGCAGGAGGAAACTCCTGGGGAACGTGGCTCCCCAAACCTGCTGGTGCTCATGGTGCAGAGGACACATGCAGTCACGCGATGGGAAGTCACCAACTGCTTCCAAACCCCACCGAGGTCCAACCCGGCGCAGAGCCTTTCCCCGTGGTTTGCACGGATCGCTCGAAGCAGCTGGGGAAAGGCAACAGCCCGGGAGGACGCACGCAAAACAGCCACGGTCTACCTTCGGCTGCTGTAAGATCACGAATGACGGCGCAGGGCAAGCCTAAGCATTTAACCAATGATCCATAAAGAACGATATTAAAAAGTGTAAAGACAACCAGGGCAGGATTTCCTAAACTGCCAGCGCTGAGTAGCACAGGTACAACAGCTTTCAAAATTTAGCATTCAAAAGGCTCAGCTCCCGTGTTTTGCTGTTCCAGCGTCATTAACACCTACTGCGGGTCCAGTTAAAAAGGAAGACACAGCTCCCTGACAAAGCTCAAACCATGGAAATATTTGTTTGGGGTAATATATATATACACACACACATTTGGAAATATATGCTTGGATAATGTATTTATTTGTCTGGGGTAATATATACACACACTATATATCGTGTGTGTGTGTGTTTATTAATTTATTTTTCTGCTGCCCAGGCAATGGAAAAAGACAAAAAGCAAGCGCAGAAGGAAGCAGGTTGGGAGACATCATCAGCTGCAGGGCTGGAAAGTGGCTTTTGGGTGTGTAAAACAATAGAGGAGACGTTTGCCCTGCAAAGCCTCCCACCTCCGCCGGCCCGGGGCTGCTGCCCTGCATGGCGATGCCCAGCAGTGTGGCCCGGTGGTCCCCAGCCTGGCGGTGGTCCCTTGCTGTTCCCAGGCTGGCGGTCCCCATCACGGTGGTCCCCAGCCAGCCTTTCCTGGGCAGGCTAAGAGTGCCCTCTGCAGCCCTGCCGTCCGTGCCGCCTCCGCTGCCAAGCAATTGTTTGCAATTTCAAATAAATAAATAACAAAATACAAGTAAGACAGGTTCCTAAATGCAGAAAGAGCTAAAAGCTCCAGAGCAAAGGCATCTGATTTAAAACCACGAAAAAAAAGCAATCTAGGAGGATGAAGTGTTTAGCAGCGCTCCGTCATGCCCCGTTTTAGCTGCTCTGAAGGGAAGGAGGAATGGCAGGGGTGGAGGGAGGATTGTGGGTCCCCCCCCCAAGCCATTGGCTTTTGTTTTGAGGATAAAAACCACATCTCTGAATATCCTAGGTAAATGAAACGGATGTTCACGCATCGCTCTGAGAACGCTGTCAACAGCGCACGCGGCTAGAAGCTGTGTGTTCCTTGCAATATTAATCAGACTGCTCCTCCACCCCTCCTCTCCACAGCACCAAGGTGCTAGACGAGACAGGAGGAAAAAACATACCAAACCCCCCCAGTCTCTGCTGGGTTTGTCTATCCTCGTGATCTACATCAGCCTCCCAGCTCCTTGAACTTAACCCAGGGCCCTAGAAGGCAAATAGATCCCCCTGGTTTTGTTTGCTCCAGCTTTACAAAGGTCATGTCTGTAGCCACACAGTGTTGGGTTTTAAATTCGTAGTGCCCCACGTGCAAAGAAAATTCAGCACAGCAACTTGGAAGTCCACGCTGTTTGCCCTGTTTCCGCGGGGCCTCTGAAGGCAGCACTGAAGCAAAAGCATCCAAGCTGCACAGCACGAGCAAGAAAAACCTTTTGCTCTTCTACAGTGATCTTTACGTTGTGCCTACCATCACCCTTCCAGCAACAGGTGTCCAAGAGTCAAGTCACGGTCTGCGTCGAGTTAAATCCCCAGAGCCCACCCCAAAACAGCGTTGCTACATACAGCTTTCCTCGCCACCTTACACCTTGCAAGGAAACAGCCTACGAGCCACACGGGAACCACTGTCCTTACTTGGGGTCAAGCCAGGAGAACATCACAAGCTAATAAAGAAGGTAGAATTCACCGCATATGGGGAAATGCATCATTTCCCCTGCAGCCAAGAAAAAAAATCACTGCCCCATGGCTCCTCACAAGGCAGTTTTCACCACGTGGTCTGGGGAGGTTTCAAAGGGTTAAGTGATTCCTCAGTCCGTTTGGAAAGAAACACCACAGCCCTGACCGGACGAAAGCACCAGTCTTCTGCTTAGACAGGCCCACACAGAAAAGCCACCTCCTAACACAGTATTCACCGTGCCCTGCAGATGTGAGCTATCACCCTTATTGTGGGAAAAACTGATGGGCAGAACTGGACACCGATTCCCCCAAATTCCTTCTGCAAGCCAGCAGCAGAGCAGGGACCATGGCCTGGGTCAACGAGCAAAAGAGTCTCATCCTGGGAGCGGAAAAGATGTATTTAACAAAGTTTCACCTCTTTTCCGGGATGCATTACAAGGTTTAACGAGTCACTGCACAAAAGGCCGAGGATACAAAGAAAACAGAGATCAGCCAGCGCACAGAAGAATGCGGGCTGGGATCTTAAAATCCCTATTCATCGCTCAGCACCGTCCCGGGCAGGTCTCACGGCTGACAAGGTGTAATACCCTCTCCAGCCGTGGCACAGTCAGGACAGTCCTGCACCCTTACGGACACAGGGCTGCCAACCACAGGGCAACACCCCACCGAGGCACACGCAGCAAAACACTCATGGAAGGCAAAGCAAGATGTAAGTGCTCCCTCCATGACGAGAAGGAGCTACACCATCACGCGGGCAAGACAGATGGAGGAGGGAGCCAGCCCCAGCTAAAACCTTTCACACCAGCTGTCTGCAGCGGCTCTCGGTGCTCCTCGCCAGCCAGGTGTGCCGAGCATCAGGAAAACTGCTGCACGCCTTTCAGGCAAGAGGGAAAAAAAAAAAAAAAAAAAAGATATCCAATGCTACGTGGTTTGTTGGACATGCAGGTCGATCTCCAAGCTCGGCGGATGTCTGCTACACGGTGACAGGCCACCAGGCTCCGACAGCTCCCGGTGGCTCTGGCCTATGTGATCTGTGTCACCGGCAGAATTTCTATACTCCTATAACCTGCTGAGCCATTGGTGTTTACATCAGTAAAAGGCTCGTTTACTTCCACGAAGAAAACAAAACTCACAATATTTACAACCAGATAGCAAGATCCCCTACGAAAATCATCCCAGTTCCAGCCTGGAGCACTCCACAGACCCGACAGAAAGCACTTTCCTACCTGAAGAGTTCCCTGATTTCCCTGACGGTGGCCTGGAACGGGATGTTTCGGACCAAGATCTTGGAATTCTTCTGCTTCTTGACGGTTTGTTTCTTTCGGGACAATTTCACAGCGGGCCTGTGAAGTCAACAGAAGGGGCAGGTAAGGACCACTGCGCAGCAAAACACCCAGCACATTCCGGCTCCTTCAAAATTGGGAATGCAGAAAAACTAGCTGGCTAACTCACATCGACATCCTCGCTGGCATCTTACTGGCGACAACCGAGAAAGAATGAACTTAAGTGATTTAAATCCTACGTCCGAAAATCCAAGTTTCCAGCTTGCTGATTGCAGCCTCAGTTGAGGTCAGGCAGCAGGCCTGCACTCAGATTTGTCACTAACTTTTATTTTGACATCAAGTCTTGTCCATTCAATTCTCAGGAGAACGTACTATTTGATATATTAAAAAAAAAAAAAAAAGCTTAACATAAGCTATTTTTGATTCTTTTTCTTACTGGCAAATAGCAAATGAAATTTTTAAATAAATCATGAATTTTTATTTTTTACTTCAGCATTGTATTGTATTTGAATAAGATAAGAATTGACCTAATACAAAACACAGCAGCTTATTTCATAAAGCAAAGCATTCCGTGCCGTAGGTTGGATACCTACAGAAGGGATTTCGAAAATCAAAATGTATTTCAATTCTTTAACAAACCAAGTGCATACAGGGAGCTGTCAGACTCCCCAGACTCTCCTGGTCCCCAGGGACCAGATTTTCAAACAAATTTTGGCATTTCAGAGACACCTCCTTCCAGTAGGGTTTCCAAAGTGTCTAAAGGACAGTTTTTAGGTGCCAACACTCATCTTCAAACATCTGGATTAAGATTCTGCGCCGAATAAAAACTAGGAAGGAAACCCTAAAAAAGCAGGACTCGAACTCCAAGTAAACTCATCCACAAGTTACTATCTCCTCTGCACCGACAGCCCCAAAAAAAGAAGTTAAATCCAAATTTCTTTTCAAGTAAGAAAAAACCAACCCTGTATTTGTCTTGATTTGATCAGAATTGGCAGCAGAACACTATTTTTAAGCCGCTGTTCTTCCTGACGAACTAGGGTAAAAGATTTCATTACCCAGAGAATATTTGTCTTCAAGAACTCTTTAAACCCACCGGAACTCGGGCTATCAGTTGATTTTGCAATGCTGACCACCTGTCACCAAAGCAGAGGTTTTAGAGGAGCCTTTTCCTTGAGTGTGGAAGAAAACTCAAGTGCCTGGTTCACACTTTGGGCTCATTTTTGGGCTCCCACCACACTGCATGCTGCTTAGGGATTTTAACTGGAAACGGGAGACAGCTTTACCTGACAGCTCTCTCTGAGATTTTCACTTCCAGCTTATGGCCATCTACAGAAAAGCCCTAGAAGTTAAAATAAAGAAACAACAACAAAAAAAAATCAAAGTTACAACAGCTTCCAAGCTTCCAGGACATAAGCACAGCATTTCACATCTCGCTCTTTCCCATATATTCCTCCCCTTCTCCCTGCCAAAGTTTTTCTCTGTTGACCACCACTCATGCGAGGCAAAGCTTCCGATACGAGGTCGGAGACAGCTTGACTGACTGAAGCAGCAGCCAATATCCCTGATCTAGTTGTCCATCAACCTCAGCTCTGCCACTAAACTGGCAAAGACGAGTCACTTCACTGCCCTGGGCTACGGTTTCCTCTCCCTCCAGACTGCAAACTCTTCAAGGCAGTGACCGTCTTACTCTTAATTCTGGAACGAGCCAAGGATGTCTCATTGGCCATCAGTAGCCAAGAAAGTTCTCTGTCTCTCGCTTCTTGTGCCTCAAAGAACTTCCCATAGTTCAGCACTGAAAACAAGCAGCCTCTTGCCTTTCCAGCCCCGACAGGGCACACGATATGTGAAGGTACTACGGGAGCCCTGCTACCTGCTCTCTCCACTAAATACCCATTTTCCTGATTTCTCTCTTCCCCAGGATTCTGTCTTTCAAAAGGATGGAGAACACACGCTTACTCGAAGGCTACCTAGGCTGTGGAATGTGAAATAACCGCCAGTTGAAGGTGGGACTTGTGGACTGTGGTCACTGAGCATGCACAGATTATGCAGAGTAATTCCTTCACATCTGCCTAGAAAGCGATGACGCCAGTTGTCTGGCCTGCACCACTCCGGCAGCGTGGACCAAACACTTGGCTGTTGTCCTGGCAGCAGAGGGAATGATTTATTCCTTCGGAGTGCAGCAAAACCCTGTGGCACGTGCCATGGGGAAGGCAGGAGGCTACAAGAACCTGAAGCAATGGCAGAGTCACAGAGGGTAAAGCCAAACTCTGCAGCACTAAATACTAAGCAATATTTATTCTCATTATGAGGAGGGGCCTGGGTGTCCATCACCTCTGGAAAGGGAACCTTGCAGAATAAAGCCATTAAATTTCAATCATTGCACATCTTCTTACCACCTCCGTATCAGATCAGGGCTAAGAAACACTCTTCTGCATGAGGTCTCGTCCCTTTGCACACCCTCTTTCCTCACAAACCTGGCCCGTTTTAGAGGCTTCTCCATCTGCACAGAGTAACTCACAGCACTGACATCCTCGGCTACGGTTTGAGCCTCACAGTTCATCCAAGCCTTTGCCCACCACCTCTGGAAGAAATCTGGACCGACAATGTCTAACTTACCTGGAGCCTGCGCAGGGCTTTCTGGGCGCTCTCTGGCTTCTTGTACTCCACAAATCCAAAGCCCATTGAAAGCAAAGTGCCTGTCAGAAGAAAAAGGGGACTCGTTAAGCTAGCGGAAAACAGCGATAATATTAAACAGAAGACTTAAAAACCAATCACAAGCAAGTGCTGATTGCCAAAATTGGGGGGTGACAAAACCCAATACCCCAGGCAAAGGGGGAGCCTGCCCTTGCCCTGACTCTGACACTCCTCATGAGCACCCCTCACTGACTTGTTTTGAGCAAGCCGTCGCTCTAGAATGGCTTGGTTTGGTGCTGATGTCAAAGAGGAGATAACCAACACTGCATGCGAAACAGATTTTTTTGCTTTGCATAATTTCAGTGCAACCTCCTTAAATAAAACACTAAGTCCTACAAAACAACTGCTGGTCACAGTCGGGGTAAACGATCTCATCATGGATACACAAACATTTGTTTACACACAGGAGTGAAATCAGACCTTCCTTTGGAAAATTTGCCAACTACCCAGAAACGGGTGTGACTTTTGTTGCAGCACAGCAATATGCAGGTTGCAGTTTGGTCCCCAGAGGAGATGCTTCTAACCTGCAAGCCCTTCAGAAATTCATTTTGGCCCCACGCTTGACAGTCAGTTACCGACCACTGCTGGGAGCCGAGCATTTGAGATCTCCATGTGCTGTATTCCCCATCACCACCAAGTGCAAGCCCTGCGTTTCATTTGAGACACAAAACGCCTTGGAGGTCTGCAAGGCAGAAAAGGAGCAACCACTTCTATAAACCTGGGTGGGCAGCTGCTGGTTCCACGCCAAAGGAGGAGACATCTATTCCACACCATACAAGAGCCATAATTAAGGCAGAGCAAGGAAAGGAAAAATCCACAACCAAAAACATAACGCCCAGTTTCCAACTTCAAAACCTCAATGGCAGCAGGCTATAGAGACATCCCACAGCGACAGAAGGGGATCGCTTTGGTAGGTGGTATGAGATCAGCCGAGGCTCAGATGTTGTTGTCTGGTCATGAGCACGCCTGCAGCCAGACACCCGAGCAGTACCGAAGAGTTCGCTTTATTTTTCTTTCAGTGGGTCTGAGTTTTTGAGCATCTGTGGTGGGTTGACCCTGGCTCTGGTGGGCTGGGGGCCAGGTGCCCACCAGAGCCACTCTATCCCTCCCCTCATTCACTAGACAGGGGAGAAAAAGCACAACAAAAAGCTTATGGGTCGAGATAAGGACAGGGAGAGAAGCCCTGTAAGGCAAAATCCTGCAAAGGACTGCAACTCCCTAGCCTAAAATCCAGAAAGACCCAGCCCAAAATCTGGAAAAAAGACCCAGCTCATTTAGCTAGCATTTGCCTTAGGCAAACTCTTCCCTGCCCAACCGCCCAGAAAGCGAGCGCAGTCGCTGAAACAGGCATAACCACTCGTCACCGCAGCCTGCTGGGTTCGAATCTGGCAGGCAGAAGGCAAATGAAGCCCACAGAGCGCAGTATTCAGCCCCGCATCCTTGAAGATCCCGGATAAAGCATGTCGCGAACAGGTTTAATCATCGCAGGGCACCGGTTCCTTTCAACTTGCATCCTGCTCTCTTCTGCAATCCTGAAGGAGTTGGCTTCTCTATCCTAAGCTCAAGAGAAGGCCACATCTCCACAAATCCCACAATTGAGCTTAACCTTCTAGACTGAACCTGGGGGTATTTTTGGTTGCTGCTTTCAGCCATTTCAACAGGCACACTTCTAGAAATAACAAGGATTTCACCAACGAGAACACAAATGCTCAGCCAGATGAATGCTAAAGCAATGCCACACCTGAGCCCTCAGCAACCAGCCGAGGGAAGGAATTGAACAGCAACATCTAGAGTACCTGCTTTGTCTTTCTTCTTGGATATTGTGCAGCTCTTCACAGCTCCCACTTTGGAGAACGTCTGCAAGGAATTTGGACACGTGATTCAGTTCCCTTTGTCACAGGCTTACAACTCAACTCGAGTGACAACATGGCCCTCTTCCAGAGCCAGGAGCGCACGCTGGCAAGCCCACCTCCCCCCAACGCACACCTGACAAGCAGTCAGTGCAGCTGTGTCTTATAAAATTATTTCTGTACAAATACACACACACCCCCCCCCACCCCGAGACTCTTAAAGAAATCAATACACGCGTTCCCAGAAATCCTCCACCACCGCGGATTACTGTAGTAGTGGGGGCTGCAGGGTAGCAGGGGGTGCCCTACAGTGACAAGCCATCTATTCAACTCCTTCATACAACTGCAGCCAGAAGGCAGAAAAAGAAGAGGAGACAAGCCCCAGTCCTCCTCTGAAATTATATTTGTCCCCAAACCCAACTAGACCAGGGCGTCTGCTAGTACCACAGTCCCAAGGTGGAGGAGCACAGATCCAGGGTGGACTGACATTGCGCCAACATTTTTGGGCCATGAAATGTGGCTTTTCACACGGCTACAAGAAGTGGAACTCCCAGTTGCTTCTCCCTATTTTGCTATTAATATCCCACATGGCTTTAGAAATGCTACACTCTCTCCCAGGTGTTTTGCTGAGGTAAAGCACAGACGGCTCAATGTTGGTAGAAGCTTAGAGGAAAAGCACATCTCAGTGAAACCATCATTTATTTCTTCATTGCTGTAACACACAAAGCAGTATCACAGCTGTGCAAGTGCTTGTCCCAAGCAGAAGCATCACAGAAAGCACAGGAAATCTTCAAAGATTTCCTACTGCCTCCACCTGTCCCGAGGTGGAATTAAACCCTATCAAAACTGTTTCAGATACGTTTGTCTTAACTGATGCCTGAAACCCCAAAGCAGAGTTTCCCAGTCCCAGTACAATCCCATCTCCTGTTAGGTCATACTAGCTGCAATTTATCTCCTTTAAGCACTTTATCCTCAGCCCAACAGAGGCGGAGAACATCTTGCCCTTCGCCTTCTGCAGCAGAGTAGAGCCCTTTCTTCTAGCCCATGCTGGGAGTGGGAACTTCACTCCACCAGACATCTCAGTTTGGTCCTCAGCCACACACTCAACCCCCTCCCGCTCCATTCGAGCAAAACCCAGTCCCCCCTCCACACTTATGGCTCACCTCCTTCAGTGTGTCTTCTGTGGTGGCAAAGTTCAGGTTTTTGATGAACAAGGTACACCCGGGAATGCTTTCTTCTTCCTCCTCCTCCTCTTCTTCCTCCTCCTCCTCTTCCTGTGCTGCTGTTTCCTCTGAGCCCTTTACAGCTGTGTCAGTGTCATCATCTGAAACAAAAATAAGCCCAACTTTGTAAGATATAACGAAGCCAATTTTGAAGGAGTATGTCCACTACTCCAGCTAATAGTTACTACTCCAGCAGGAACAGGCCAAATCTCTGTTGGCTTTTTGTGGGTGGACGTAGACTGAAGAAAGCTCAACACTCGGTATATGAGCACGTCCTCACGAAAACTAAAATATCGCCTATTCTTTGAGTGTAGAAACTCCACAAACCTGCTTCCCCAGCACTCAGACACCCTCACATCAAACCTAGCCAGACACCTGCTGAACTAGTCAAAGAGGCTCCAAACTTCCTTGAGCACCCTTCCGCACTGCTCTGAAACCTCACCTCTTGCCAATACGTACCCACAAGATGTGAAATAACATCCCTGTCAGCATGTGAAGGAATATGGTCCGTAAAGCCCAAACACGTGCTGAAGGGCAATGAAGAACTGCACCCAGCACAGAGGCTGTGGTCTTCAAGGGCTTCACTATAGCATTAACACTTCCAGAGCCATGGGTTTACACTCCGTGACTCACAAACCTCACTCGGGTCAACAGCAACGCACACTATTTTGTACAAATCTTGCTTTGGGGATTCTGCAAAGACAAATCCGTAAAAAGAAAACCAAGTAATCAAGCTGCAATTCAGCAGTCAGCGCAACAGCTTCCTCTGGGGCACCCAAGCCCCACGATGGAGCTGCGAGGTTAACAGAAACCTGGATACCGTACAGCTGATCAATGGGCAAGTCTGCTAGTATTTGCGGTTGGTCTTAGCCAGGAGGGAAGCTTTGGCAACTCCATTTTGACTCTCTCCATCCATCCATTTCCCTCTCTTCCCGATTTCTAAAATGGCTTACTAATTTCTACTGTACTTAACGCAATGAAGAGGCCTCAAAGCTACTGAGCACATGCGACAGGGGAGAGGAGAGACCTGCGAGAGCCTCGCTGAAATGGAGACTGCAGTGGGACGAGGCCTTTATTAGACATCAAGAATACACACAAGCTCACGCTCTCTCACTCTCTCTCATCCACCGACTTACCAACTCCTTCCCTCACTAGGCCACTTGTCTTTTAGAGCAGCTTCAACCCCTGCAGCACAGCGGATCCTGTGCTCAGAAGGGGTAAACTACACATCTCCCTTTGGCATTAACACCTCCCTCGGAGATTTTTCTAGGTTTATTTCTCCCTCATTTCATATGAGGAGAACCTGCACTGGACCAGGGGTGCGCAAAGACCATTATCAGCCCCGAGCAGCCTTCTAGGAGCTCCTGCACTTAAAGCCCTTTATCTCCAGGTGAGGGTCTCTGTTACGGGGAGATAAAGCGGCCCTCCAGCCCTTCCAGCCTTCCCCTGTGACCCAGGCACAGCACGGCAGCACAGGAAGAGGCTTTTCATCAGCTTTTCTCCCCCTTCCCAAAAACTCACAGTCCTGAAATACCTTCTAGCAAAACAAACCTAATAAAGCCACTCTTCTTTGGCGTCCTGTTTTTCTTTTTTAAAAGGATCTTGAAACGTTTTAAGTATATAGGCAAGATGTAATTTTTACAGCCCCTGGGGTGGGGAGAAAGAGGTTATACTCAGGGAGGGAAGGTCATGTCCTTGCAGTGGGAAATCACCCAAAGCATACAGCAGGGTCTGACACAAAAGCACAGGAGAAACACGCACAGGGACCCACAACCTGTCACCAGCAAGGTGACCCTAAGGGCTGTGCAGACGACTTTGTGAGGCCGGTTCCATCCCCAAAGGGTCAGGAATATCGGCACTGCTACTTTGCACGTGAAGGAGTGGCAAAACAACCAGATACACCTCCGTCCCAAAGTCAAAGCTCTTACCAGGTACCAGCCTTGCTTTGCCCTCCTTTTCTGCAGCCTGAGAGGTTTTTTTCTGAGGGGCTGGGCTGAAGAAGACACCCATTGGAGCCCATTCCAGATACAACGGCACAGAATGAAACTGTAAAGAAAACACAGGAGAGACATGAAGAGTGGAGGGCAAGGCCTGGAGAAAAAACTCTGCTCTCAGCTTTATTTTCCTCTCACTCTGTAATGGAAAACAGCAGTAGAAAAGCTGAGCAAGTTTTCCAGCTGGCTAAACTCCCTTTCACTGAAGCAAAGTCTGTATGCAGCCTCACATGGGACCACAGTCCACCACGTACCGCGCTCCTGTATTGTAAAAGGTGAAAGAAACTCTCTCCAGGCCATCAAGGCTTTTCTAGATGTGCATAGTCCCCTCCTCCAGCTGTCTTCTGCAAGTGGGGAGTCCTGCACAAGGATGCACTGGGCATCTCCCTAAATCCAAGGGAGAGAGAGCAACAGCAGTGGCTCTGGGATAACTCACTTCCCTCAAAAGCCCTCTGCCCCTCACACTTGTAGCAAGCGCTCCTTTCTGCGGCTTCACAACTAGCCAAGATCCGCACTCTCCGGGCAGCTGCCTACCCCTCGCCACGCTCACCTTGGAGTAGGCCAGCCTGGTGAAGGCCTGCTTGGCCTCGGTTGGCTCCAGGAACTCCACGATGGCCGTGATACCTCCTTCTGGCAGCAGCACCCGGCCCAGGCTGCCGTGTTTGCCAAAGACATCCTCCAGCTCCGCTACGCTCGTGCCGGCAGGGAGGTTCTTTACCAGGATCACCGTTTTACTCCGCTCACCAGCAGCCTGCCACGTTCAGTGGGAGAAGAAAGGGGAGATCGGATTTAAAAAAGCACAACCTGGGACGTTACTAACTGAAGATTTCAGATCCAACTTGCCGTGCTCTCTCACTCCATGTCACCCCTTTCCAGAATCCAAGAGGACCAACAGCCATTTAGAAAACACTTCCTAGAAGATCCACACCCCAGTACAACCTTCCTGTTCCACAAATGCTCATGTTTGGAGGTTTCAGTTCCGGATTCACCCTGGTATAGACACAGGGCTCTTTCCCTGCCTACAGCAAGCTGCCCATCATATCATAAGCCATCATACTACGTATTTCAGCCATCCCACGGACAGCTACATTTTCAAATGGACAGAACATTTCCTAACCCATGTAAGGGTTCAATCCTGCAAGATGCTGAGGATTTAATTACTAATTTCAAAGAGAGAGCTGAGGACGATAGGACTGGGCCATCACATGGAAGAGGTAGGTCCACATCGCTGCCTTCAGCTGGGCATCTCACCTGGCTGAAGGAATCCAGGCTGACTCCGTTTTCGATGAGGAACCGGCGAATTTCCTGGACCAGCTCGGTTTCTCCCAGAGCAACCCTCACTGCCACACTGTCTTTACTCTCCTGCAGGCAAGAACATCAGTTGACAACGTGACAAAGCTCAAAACAGGGAAGCAAAGAGCCTGATCCAGGAAGGTGCCGGGCACCTGTTTTTCCTGCTGCACTCATAAGCAGATGCAAAGGGAATTTGGCAGAGAGCTTGAAGGTAAAATGCTTCAGCTCCTCTGAAGCTGCTACGAGTTTTGCTGTTGGAGTCAGAACGCTTCCCAAGGCAAAACAAAGTTTCCAGGAAGGACGTGAGCTTTAGGGTGCAAATTCCCAACCACTAGTTATGTAGAAATGCAAAATTCAGTCAGAGAAAAGCAGACTAGGCATGAGAGCTGGGAGCGTGACTTTGTCTTCCAGTGACAAAGGGATTGTTACGCTCAGATCCCACAGAAAGGCTACAGCATCACTGATCTCTCAGCCTCTGTGGTGCTTGTGGATACACAGAGGCTTTTGTTGCACAAAAAATACAGGCAGGCCCTGGACACAAGAAAACAGGTAGGAAAATGATCTCCTGTGCCAGCTGATCAACAACACAACTCACGTGATCCAACACTTGGCTTTTGGAAGCATTGTACTTCTGAGCAATGGCATCGGCCACAGCATTTGTCCCCACAAACAACGTGTTCCAGTTGTGAGAGCTGGAAAGAGAAAGAAGAGCCAGGTCACACAGTCCCATCTTCCACTGGTGTCTCTCTATCCAATGGTCCTGGGAAAAAAACAGCTCTGAATGCCACCATTAGCAGCCAGGATGAAAAGCTAGAGGGAAAGAAGGACAGAAGATCCTTAGAGACGGGTCAGGATGAGGGAGGCACGACTGGAGAGGCAACAGAAGGGCAGCTGTGCAGGCAGCTTTGCTCTTCTTCCCTACAGGTCACTGGCCATAGGTCTGCAGTTACAGCTGGAAGTTCAGATGAACACGGTTTTTTCAACCAGTTTCCTAAACACACAAAGCCCGTGCGAGTAAGGTTGCATTCCTTTCCCTTCAAGCTGGAAAGTATCAGCCACTTTCAAACTAATTTGTCACACAAAGATAGAGTTCCTACAAGTTTTCTAAATGCAGGCGGCCAAGTAAAGGAGAAAGACCCAACTGATCTGAAATCGCTACGCTAAAGAATTGCAGCATCAGACCAACTTTTACTAGGCATCAGAGAAATAAACTCATACACAAAGCCAGTGAAAACCATGTTTCTCTCAAATGCTGCTCACTGAACTACCAGAGCTACTTGGACAGAGGTATCAAGTAAGTAAAAGGAAACAGAGAGCTGCACAGCAAATGCTTTATTGACTTTGCTGTATAGATAACCAAAGACCCCACAGGCATTCCCGCCACTTGGGAACTGGGCAGGTTGTGTTGTCTTGCCCCGCTACAAGACACCTCCGTACCTGGCGCTGTTGGCTTTGTCCTTGGCCTCCTTCTGCTTTTTGTAGGAGGAAGACTCTCCCGCATCTGCATCTTCGATTTTTTCCTTTTTGATTGTGGATGGTAAAAGATGCATCATTCGCCCCTACAAGGAAGGAAGGAAGGAAGGAAGGAAGAAGAGGTCCAGCAGCTCTGAAATAACCCACAGAAGCTCATGAACTGAGCAGAGTAGAGGAAATTTTCTGGCACCTTCCCTAGTCAAGCAGCCTAGGTGGAAGGAGGGAACCTTCCTTCCCAAAGGAGACATAATTGCAAGTCAGAATAGTCACACAATGTGAGACAGAGACTCCAATCTCCTTCCTCCACCTCTAGCTCAGATGTTGGTACCTGTGAGGCTGTTCAAACCAGGCTGCTCTACCGAAAGCAGCTGTGTTCCCATACAGCAAGGCAGAAGGGACTCAACCTTTTCAGCAAAGCACAGAAGCAAACATTTGGCCACATTACTAACAAATATTCCCATCAGCTGCAGTCCAACAGCACAGAAAAAACATCAGTCACCGTACCTGGAACACTTGCCCATCCATTTCTGCATAGGCCTTCACTGCGTGCTCGGGAATCATATACGTGATGAAAGCAAATCCTTTGGGTTTCTTGGTCAGTCTGTCTATAGGGAAATGGATCTCCGAGACGGGTCCTGCAAAAGGCAAGGCCTTTCCGTGAGAGGTGCCCTCGCACAGCCATCACGCACCCTGAACTGGCACCTCCTGGTCAAAGCCAGGGAGGGCAGAGCAGCTCTCGATATTGCGGAGGGCGTGCGGCGAGCTGCCAGCCTGGGTGAGGAGCTGCTGGCTGCAGAATGACAAGGCAGGCCCAGCAAAAGCACCCCAAGTCCCACTGTGCACCGTGTGGCAGCTCACAGGGCTTTGACACACAACAGGCAAGCTCTGAGCAGCTGCATTTGCCTTCAGTCAGGAACAAAGATTTCCACAACCTAACCTTCTCTCCCACCCCAGAACACTCTAATGCCAAGACAACCCTAAATTTGTTCAACTTTGAGCTAGAAAAGGGAAGCTTCGAGCTTCCACCTGACATGCCAAACGTGAACATGAATTTGGGGCGTATCTCAGAGATTCAGAAATCTCCTGCGTGATCAGTATCTCACGCAGCAGGTACTTTTGGTTATCTTCCCCTCATCCCGCTATGACTCAGAGCCTACACTGACCGGCAAGAGCTTTCACCGTCGCATCAGAGATGCAGTAAGAGGGACGAGGAGAGATGCACACAGCAGCACACGCTTTGAGCAAAGGAGCACGGAGCCAGCACCAGTTTCAAAGCCAAGCAGCCGCACGCTACCGCACCAGGCAGCAAAGACGATGGGAGTCGGTCCATGTTCGAGAGGCGTGGGACACGGAGCTTTGTCCATTCACACCCAGCAAGAAAACCTCTGTGCACACGAAGGAAAGACATAGTCCTGCAAGTCCCAGTCCCACAAATACTTACCGTACTTGGAAAAGATCTTCTCCAAGTCCTCCTCAGTGCTAGTAAAGGGAAGATTCCTGACAAAGAGTCTCCCCGATTCAGACAAGTCCTCTTCTTCCTCATCGTCCCTCTTCCTTCTTTGCCACGGCTGGTTATCAGGTTTTGCTGTAACTGTTTCTTTTGGAGTACTCCCACATCGGAATACCTCAACGCATCGTCCACCTAATCCAGAAACACACACAGAAGCACATCGTTTGCTTACCAAGGCCACAGGCAATTGATATCAACGTGCAAAGGGCCCGGGCTTACAGCAGTGACACAAGCAATTGCAATTCAACAAGCTTTGAGCAGAACTCTGCCTGATATAAAACAAAAAGAGGAGATGAGGGCTGCAAGAGATCAGTCTTCATAAAAACCAGGATAACGTTTGCTAGACAAGTCCACAGTCTCCCTTCCTTTCAGCGAGCTCCAACCTTTCCGCCTGTGCCAACCTAGTCCACAGGCTTCCAAAGTGGATATTCCCATTTTGCATAGGATTTTTGCAGATACAATTCTAGTAGTCCAGCTAAGGACTAGGCCAAGAATGGGTTTCAGACACAGGCTTACAAACTAATTTGTACAAACTCCCTACACTATCCCAATCAGATTTAAACAATATCATTTTTATATCAAGAGCAAGATACACTTGAAGCACGACAAAAACCAAGGGCCAAAGAGCAACAGGCACAGCTCAGTCACTTGCCAATTCTTTGCTGCTCCCGACACGGAAATCTGGTTAATCCCGTGTTAGCTGAGCAGAAGAAACCACCCCCACCATCTGCCTAGAAAAAACCTAAAAGAACAGGAGATACTTCCGCAGCGAACGCTTCAGCAGCTGAGCACTCTGCCGTTAACATCAGCCAGAACAAGAAGGAACAAACAGCCCTTACCTATGTATTCTTTTTTTCGCTTCAAGGCCCTTTGCACTTCTGCTTCACTCTTCAAGTCAACAAAGATATAACCTTGGAGGAAGGAAAGGCTCAACTGAGCATCATGTGGGGAACACACAACCACTAATTGGCTAATTAATGGTGAATTGGACTTTCTTTAATATGGATTCCTATAGATAAAGCATTTTGCTCCCATTCAAGTTTCAATCCAGCCTGAAAATGGCCATGGCAGACTGGAAGTCTGCCTTTTAAAACCTCATTTCTACATGCAAACCAAAGCAGCCCGATTTAACAGCTGAAGGAGGCTTTCACAGGTGTCTCCAAGAGCAAATAAAAGATGCATCTGCTGTTAGGCTATGAAAGGAAAACAGCATATAGCCAAGTTCCCTGTCAGCTCTGAGGACCTGCTCCTTCAGCCTGTCAGGAGACCCACCTCGGCTGAAGACTGCTCTGCAGCCAATATGCACAGGTCAGCAAAGTCCCTGGGCACTGCTGCAGGTGAACCTGGGGAAGAAAGCTTTCCTTGGCATGGTTTGGGATGGTTAGGGAAGTTCTGGAGGCAGATCAAAGGAAAGGCTCCTGCTGCTGCTCCTAAGGGAGCACAGCCAACATTCCTCTGCCCACGGCATCCTACGGACAGCAACTAGGGCAGGTGAGCTGCAAAGTCACAGAAAGGTCTGGAACAATCGGGACATGAGCCAGCAATTTGGAACTGCAGATGAAAAGAGCAGAGGGGTGATTGAGAGGTCCTCTGACTCACAGATCCAACCTCCCTTCCACACATACCTGCATTTTTCCCCTGGGCACTTTTTCCTATCCGGATTGCCACTGGCTTCAGAGGCAAGAAGAATTCCCGAATCTTTTGCTACAGGAAGAATTATAATTGTTTAAATAAGTTCTCAGATAGAGGAAGCAGCAAGTTTCAGATTTACAGTTTTTTTACATATGCTGTAAAAACACTACACGCACCACAACATCTCTGCACAAAGCCAGTTCGAAAGTTTTCCCGACCGCCCATACAACCCTCAAAACAGCTCCAGAAGTGAAGACAGAAACCTCTGCAAAGATCACGCTGAGTTACACACTGAAGACACCCCCAAGCCTCCGTTCCCAGCTTTGTAACAAAGCTTACCTCCGTGATGTTCAAGGGGGCACCACGAAGTTTCACCGTGTGTGGTGTGCTGGCTTGCACTGAGCTGTCTTGGGTCTGGACAGAAGCCGGGACAGGGGGGGAGAAAAAACATAGAGTGAAAAACAGCAAAAGTCACAGCACAACAAGCTGGTCTTGCGCAACAAGCAGAGAATCTTGCAACTGCATCAGCCTGGGCAGGAGGGCGCAAGGTTTGGCTGGGATAGTTAAACCCAGTTGCTAAAAACTGAGTTCTGCAGAACAGTGTTTTCTGCAGAGAGAGAAGGACACAGGAAAAACAGAAAAGCCTCAGAAAAGGGCACGAGCAGCACCTGTTTGGAGGCCCTGTCTCGGCAGAGGAATTCAATCAGCACTAAGAGGAGATCCAGCAAACTTTTTTAAATGGCTTCCGCCCAATGAGCAGAGAAAGCTGGTACCTCGGGGTGTCACAGACTTCAGGCTTTCAGCTCGTCCCCTGGGCAACTGACAGACACACACACCATCTCCATAAACCTCCTGCTTTACATAAGGCAAAAGTCTAATTCAGCTCTACCTCTAGCGTGGATCCTTTTTTCTTCTTCTCCGCTGGCGTGTCTTGCTGTGTTTGCTGGGCTTTTGGCTTCCCCCTTTGACCTGTGTGGGTGCCAATGGTTTCTGCAATGCCCGAATCCTCCTCGCTCTCACTTTCCTCTTCCACCTCCTCACTATCTGTTTCCTCCTCTGTACTGGATGAGGAGGAAGAATCCTTCACCACTTTAGATTTCAGGTAATCCATATCCGAGAGATCTTTGCTGGTAGCTGCCTTCTTCTCTCCTTTCTTTGCTGTCAGAGAGGAGAGACCAGAGAGGTTTCGCACACGCTGCTGCTCTCTGCCCAACCAGGTAAAAGCTGAGAACAGACACAATCACAAGAACCACCTTCCTCTCCTCTACCCTTCCCTTTTCACAGGGAGGAAAGGCTCGAGAATAGCAGAGCAATTTTATCTCAGTCATCCAGACATGTCAGTCGGGAATTGCTATTTTTCAAAGCAACAGCTCAGGTATAAAACAAATTAAAAAGGAGATAGAGAAACTCCACGGCAGAGTATTTTGTCTCAATTTTAACTAAATACTTCAGACAGACGCCAGAGAAGGTTTTCAATTGTTCGGTTTAGTTTTGCAGGGTCAAGGACACAGGAAGCTGTTTCTCCGACACAATCCTCCCTACCAATGATCAACTGATCATTTTAGTTACCCAAAGAGAGCTGAGAAGCAGCAGGGAAATGCCGTTCACTCTGAAAGAACAGCATAAGGAAATACCATACAAGGAGGGAGAAAGGCTCGAAACCCACATTTGTTGCTGATGCAGAGACACTGGAGACTGAGATGACAGACACCAAACTGCAGCCCAGATTTCTCAGTCTTCTAAGTTATCCCACTACTCCACTAGACAGAGTTTTCCCTTCCGGATCCAAGATACTGAACTCTGTCCGTTCCCATCAACTCTGACAGGGCCCAAAGACACACCAACATTTCCAGAAATACGCCTCAAAGGCAGACCAGACCAGTCCACAGACATCAGCTACGGGTTACTAAATAAACAGAAACCACATCCAGCTCTGGAAATCCTGGAGATGACAGCAGCCGTTGGCTAGGAGAGCACTGAAAGGAGCGACGCAGATGTTTGCCCTGTTACTCTTTCCTAGGCATTGACTTAAGGGCCCATGGAAAGCACAAATGCCATCCCCTTAATACCAGAAGCTGCATTTCCCCCATTTCCCCAAATTTGAGAACACAACCATACATCCAGCACACGCAGAATGAGTCTCATGCTTGAGAAACCACCTTCCCAACTACGCGGTCTCCATTTGGAGGCAGGACTCGGAGTTCGGTCTGATGAGCACACCTGCTCCCACGTCCACTGAGACAAAGACAAGCAAAGGGTGACAGTTCCTCTCGGTACCTTTAGTCTCCTTCTCATCTTCAGAGGGTTCATTCCCATCCTCCTCCTCCTCCTCGCTCAGCTCCTCAGACTCATCTGAATCAAAGTTGAGATAATCGGCTGCTGGCTTTGATTTTCCCTTCTTGGGCTCCTCTGCCAAAGTGTCATTAGCCCAAGTGGCCACTTGAGACCGTTTCTGGTGAACCACCAAGAACTCCTGGAATGTTTCATCTTCTTCCAGCTGTTGAAAAAGAAACCAAGCAGACAAGCTGTGAAGACAGACACAGGAAAGCTAGTAGTGAGCTTGATTTCAAAAATATCATCTCATTTCCAGCAATGCAAAAAAAATCCCTAAGAGGGGAGTCCCCTTTACACTCACAAGGTGAGCACCTAAAGTGACTAAAGTCTTCTCAAGATCTCTCAGCCCTACTCTTTCTTTTTGTAATTCATGTTAGAAAGTACTTTAAAGAAGAAAACAAAGCATTAAAAAAGAAAAAAAATGTACAAGTTAAACGTGACAAAACTCACATATGGTTAAAAGCCTTAATTGTTGAAATAAGGGTTGTCCTGGATGCTGTGCTCACACAGGAGTGGCTGACAATTAAAAAACTGGTCCCTGATGTGGGGATTGTTAAAATCATGGTTTATTACAGTAGAATTGGACTGTCAGGCAGTTGGTTAAATCATACACCTTGCCTGAATTAACAGCACAGGAAGCGGTACAGAAAAGAGTTATTCAGCTCTTGCTCTTCACACAAGCTAGCAAGAACGTAGGGATTGCGACTTAACCTCAACTCACCTCCTTTAAGTTTTCTGTTGGATCTTTCTTCTTTTTATCCTAGGGAAGAAAAACCAACACCATTTTTCAAAAGGCTTATTAGGAGCACAGCCAAGATCATTTCTCACGTAACCCAATACTACAGAGAATGTAGATTCTAAGGCAGAAAATACCAGAACTAGGACTCCAACATCTGCTGTCCCAACTACTCTGTCCCCTTCCCTCTGCCAAGCCACTGACGTAGGTCAGAGCCTCAAGGAAAGAAGCAAAACTCACTTTCTTTGTGCCTGCAGGAGCTGTACTTGTCACAGGTTTCTCGGTCTGTTTTTCTGAGGCAGGGGCCTTCTGAGCGTGCTTACTCCATGCTTTGGGTTTTGAAGGGTCACCAAAAGATTTGCATAACTCGACCTGAAAAGAATCATTCAGATCTTTAATTAAACACATGTTCAACACTCTGGTTCTGTACCTGCTGGATAAGCCTCACTCAGGAACCCTTCTTATAATCCTGACAGGATGGAGGATGCGCGTGCAGGAGAAGAACAGGCAACTCCATATGGATGTTCATTTTAAAAGCGCAGGGCTACACGTTCACTCAACGTGGGGAACAGTCTGGTGTGCTCATTTAAGCAGAGTCAAATAAGTTGTCCTGTTTATCATGAATCATCCAGCAACATGAATGACTTTAAATGGAAAATGACCCTCAAGTTCAAAAGTTCAGATTATGACAGCTCAAAACCCGACACTGTTGTTCCAAGCAGCACTGAAATCACTGCTGGTGCTTGAGCACAGCCCAACTGAGCCAAGTGTCTGCTCGAGACTCCAGCAATGAGCCCTGGCATCAGGCTTTGCTGGTTTGCCGCAGAGGACTTAACCTCTAGGCTTTCTCAGCCCCTGGCTGTTCACCCCTAAGACTACCAAAATGACAAACTTTCTTAAGAATCCAGAGAAAGTATTTTTAAAGATCAGCTCACTGTGATTCTGGAGGTGTCTATGAAACTTCTGTTGAAATGGTTCAGTGCCGTTTGAGCTTCCTCTTCAGACCTGTAGCCAATGAAGCCAAATTTCCGGAACTTGCCCTCCTTGGTGAATTTCAAGCAACAATCGGTCAGCGTGCCAAAGGCAGCGAATAGCTTCCGAAAGCGATCTTCCTTCATCTGGGAAACAAGGAAGGACAACAGGGAGGCAAATCAGCAACGCAATGAGAGACGCTTTGCGTCCAAAGCAAAACATTTGCTGTCAGAGGGCTTCTGAAGCGCCACAGGAACCACGCTGTACTGTGGCAACCCTGATAAAAACCCCACACAGCAGCTACCACACCGCTTCAACTCCTCCATGAATCCACTACACGTACAGACTTGCCTGCAATGCCCCCGCAGCTAAAGGGTGCAGCCAGCTCTTGGGGAGCCCGGGGCCCCGCAGCACTGCCCTGCCACAGGCACGGTGGGACCGGCGGGGGACGTGGATGGCAGCAGAGCAGCACAGCGCTCACCTGTGCCCAGCTCCCGCAGACCGAGGGGAGGACAGCGGCCACGACGAGCTCCGCTCCCCCACCCGGGGATGCTGCCAGCTCCCCTCCCCTGGGGCACCTCCCCAGCCCGTGTCCCACACTCTGCCTCCTCCCCCCAGGGCACCTCCCTGCCCCAGCTCCCCCACGGGTGCCCCCCCCGCCCTCCCACACGGACCCCCTGATCCCTCACAGCCCTTCCCGCAGGATATCTCCAACCCCCCGGAACCGAGGACCCTCTCTCCCAGAGAATCTCCCCGCTCACCCCCGTCCCCCCCACACCGAGGGCCCGCTCCCCTCCCAGGGCCCCTCCCTGCCCGGGACCCCGCGCCCCCCCGGGGTGTCCCCTCAGACCCAGCTCTAGGCCCGGAAGGACCCCTCCACCCCGCAGAAGCCGCAACCGTGCGGCGGACTCACCCCATTGGGGAGGTTTTTCACGATAAGCCGCGACATGGCGGCGACAGAAACCGGGCAGCGACAGAAACCAGCCGCCACAGCGCCAGGCCCCGCCGCACTCAGCCCCGCACACGCCGGCCCGCGGGCGCCGCCATCTTCCCGCCGAGTCACGTGGGCGAGGGGCCGCAACGCGCAGGCGCCAGAGGCGGGGCCGGGATCCTGGCAACGGCCCCCTAGCAACGGCCTTAGCAACAGGCCCCTAGCAACGGGGCGGAGGACCCCGGGGGGATAACGGGGAGCATCAATGGAGCATCAAGGGGGCAGGGACCGGCAGTGTATAGGGGGGAACGGGGAGGGGGGGAACAAGGGACCCGGCCGCATGCGGGCAGAGCCGGCAGCGCCTCCCCGGGGGTCACCCCGTGTCCCCCGCCAGCCCCTTGCCGGCCGCTGTCAGAATCCCCTCGGTGATGCCGTCCCCTCCCCATCAGAGGGGACCCCCCTGCCCACCTCCGGGTTTCTCGGGGGCGTGCGGCTGCAGCCCCCCCACCCCGACCCCTCCCGGCCCGGCCGCGCTGCTCCGTGGGGCCGGAGGAGGGAGCTCCGCGCCCGCCGCTGCCCACTCCGCGCTGAGCGGCCCCGAGCCGGGCACGGCAGCGCCCACAGGAGCAAAACTCCCGCGAGGGCTGTCGAGGAGTTGGGTTTAACGCGGGGGAAACCGCAGCGTGCCCCGCCGCCCTGCTCTCCCACCTAAAACCCGCGCAGGGAGCAAGGAGGGAAGGGTAAGGGCAGTAAGCAAAAACGACTTCTCTCCAAGGAACAGCTAAACAAACCACACGGCCTGCGGATGCTGTGGTTGCAGAAGCTCCCATGGCTTTTTGGCCTCCCATGAGGCCAAAAAATCATGGCAGAAAAATCCCTTGATGGTTATTAAACACTGAGGGTCTTCTCCTGCCCTGAACATCCACTGCTGGAGGGAAAGTGTGTTTTGGGGAAGCAGGACTATTCTCCTTCAAACATCCCCTCTTGCTCACAGCCCTTCAGTCCAGCTCTGCCTTACATGAGGGGCAGTGGTCTGGGCCTCAAGTCTGGCTTTACACCTTTATTCCCAGAGGAAGATGCTCAGGACAGCTCTCAGCTTCAGCACAGCCCTCGCTAGTTTTTCCACCCTGGTTTGGCTCCACACCTGATTTACCCCAGGGATGGAGGCTGCCTCTGCCCAGCCCAAGCCACCCCGGCACAGAGGTCTTCCACCCCACAAACAGCGTGGGCAGGGGCACCATCTCCTCATGCCCCTCCGAGGTGGATCCAGCTGGCCGAGCCCATCCCGAAGGCTCAAAGCAGCAGGGAGCACACAGCAGCAAGCTGTCTGGGGGAGCCAGTCCTCAAGCCGCACTGCTGCTACATCCCAGTGTCCTGGTGGGACTGGAATGCAGGCTTATTAGCTAGAGAGCCCAGCTTGAGCCCACGCTCACACACACACACCCCCCCCCGAGATGAGCAGCAAGGGAAACATTTGCATTTTCCAGGGAAGGAGAGCTGGGGCACCGGCCAGGCTGAGCGCACAGGAGAGGGCGGGATGCTGCCAGGACTGCCGTCTGGTGCCCTGCTCAAAGGGAAAGTGTGCAGCACAAACCCCTCTCACCCCACAGCCCCGACCGGGGGTACCCAGGAGGAGATGCTCCTCCTTGCGTTCCCCTGGCCCTTCAAAGGGGTCTCCGTGAGGTGTCACGGTACCAGGGACCCAGCTCCCTCCCCCCCTTGCCCTCTGCTCCTGCCTCGTCCTTGGGCGGGCTGTCAGGCCCGTCACTTGGGATGAAGGCTGGCACTGACAGGGCCACACTCGCACCATCACTAACACTTCCAGACCTTGCCCTTGTCACTCCCGTCCTCTCCAAGACACTTGCCCCCCTCCTCTCCCTCCCCATCTCCTCCTCACCTCCTGCTCGCAGCTGGTAGCAGTGTCCTTGCCTGTTCCTGCCTCCTGACTGGGCGCTGCTGGGACAGCAGGGACAGAGATGTACCCTGGCCATAGTTCTGCTCTCAGTGGATCCTCACCTCCAGCCACAGCTTCACCTGGGGCTGCAGTTCCCCTCCTACTAGCCTCTCCTGCCACTGGGGTTGATTTTCCCCAGGTGAGAGCTTGGCCCCAGCTGCATCCTCTGAGGGTGCCTGGGACCAGAGAGAGCCAGGTCTGCACTGAGGCTTGGGAGAGAGGTGCTTAACTGAGCCAGGTACCCAAGCTGACCCTCGATCCCAGCAAAGAAGCCTCAGTGTCCACGTGGGGACACAGGTTTTACAAAGTCCGTGGAGATGCTCAGCTTTGCTAATCACCCTTCTGTGAAAACAACATATTTTAGTGCTCCCCAGATGCAAAGATTCAATACAGAAGCACAAACTTCACAAATACTAACCTCAGATTTTATTTCCTTTGTGATTTCTGCTCCCCAGAGCAGATGAAGTTTTCAAGTTTACAAATGTGAGAGTTAGAACAACATCCTTTTTCTGGAAAATTGGAGATTTTAGGGGCATCAGAGAGATAAGAGACTTGCTCCTTCAGCGGGTGGTTCTGCTCGGTCCTTCCCCGAGGCAGGCTCGTTTCTGACCAGAGATCCCAGCCCTCAGCAGACAAGAGGGAAACTGAGGCCCTGTCTTGAGGAAGCTCAAAGGAGGTTTTGGAAAGCAGCTCCCAGTGCTTGAATGCCTGTCCTGAAGCTCATCCTTAACCCTTCTGCTGCCGGCACACAGCGCAGGTTGGGGACAGACCGGGTATTGCACAGCCAGCTTGGATGGCTCGCTGGGTGCAGGTCGAACAGCCCGTGTTCCAGAGACTGGGGAAGAGGCTGAATAAATTGTTGCAGGGGTTTTTTCCCCATGGAAAATATTGTCTTTGACGATGTCAGTGTGAGATACTCCTGTCCCCGTGCCACAGCACTGCCGGACCTGGTCCCAACGAGGGGTCCCCAGTAGTGGATGGGATGGACGCAGCCACGCTGGGAGCTGGGTGGGGAAATGAAAGAAAAGAAGTGAAAGAAAAGGTGAAAGAAAAGTGAAAAGCGAAAGAAAAAGCAAAAAGTGAAAGAAAAAGCAAAAGAAAAGAAAAGTGAAAGAAAAAGCAAAAGAAAAGTGAAAAGTGAAAGAAAAGTGAAAAAAGCAAAAGAAAGAAAAAAGCAAAAGAAAAGCAAAAGCAAAAGAAAAAGAGAAAGAAAAAATGAAAGAAAAAGCAACCCTGCTGAAGTTTTCTTTCTCAGGCTGGCTTACAGCAACAGGCGGCAGAGGGTGAGCGGGAGGTGACGTGCCTGGCGAAGGTGACACATCGACCCACAGCCCGGTGCCACCCCGACAGAGCACCAGGTTTGCCCTCCCACCCCCCAGCCAGCTCTGCCCTGGGGTGTCCGATGGGCCGGGCAATGAGCACCCCTTAACCCCCCCCCCCAATCCCCCCCCGCCGCGCCGGGCAGCGAGGGGGACCCAAGGCTGTGCCAGCCCCACCGCCGCCGAGAGGAGGGGGAAGACGTGGTCCCTCCGCAAGCTCCCTCCAGTCGACCTGTCACAACGCGTTAGGTGCCCGGCTCGTCGGCCGTCCGGACAGGGCGTTGCACAGCGCCAAAGAGCAGGGGTCACCTTGCTGTAAAATGGTATTATGGGCTGCCGGCAGCCACGCAGCTGAACTTTGGAAAGCGGGGTGAGGGCGAGGGACCGCAGTGTCGGGGGTATCTCTCAGTGGGGAGAGGCAGGTGTGGGCGGAGGGGCAAAGGGTCCCCGACATCGTGCTCCGGGAGGTGAATGCGCCGGGGGTAAAGCGCTGTTGAGGAGAAGAGAAAGAAAAGCTGCCGCAGATCCCGTCTGTCCCCAGGCGTGATAAGGGAGAGGTCAGATGCAAAGTCTACTGCGGGCTTCGGAGAGATGCTTCTCTGGATCTACAGCCCCCCGCGGTGCCGGAGCTTTGTCCCCAGTTCCCCCGGGGGTGGCACAGCACCGCCTGTCACTCCTGCCATCCCGGGCAGGCAGAGCTGTGGCCCCGAGCCGGGACGGCCGCAGCGGTGACAAGCCAGCCTGCCCTGCCTGCCCTGCCCGAGAAGGACGAGCGCAGCCCCGAGGAGCCCTTCATGCCTGTCTGATCGGGAGCGCCTCGGCCACCGCCGGCCGCTGCGAAGGTGAACAGGGAAGGTAAGATCCGTCTGAGCCGGGGTCACCCTTGCTGGGACAGCATCCCCCGGGCAGCCTTGCCAGGCAGCCGGCCTGGTGCTTGCAGGATGCTGCCAGGCAGCTTTGGGGGTGTGGGGGGTTCTGAGCGTACCCACGCCCCTCAATGGCAGTAAACACCAGAGGTGCTTGGTTTTCTCAACACTCAGACCTCGAGTCCCTCCCTTTGTCCCTCCCATGAGCAAAAATCAGCCTGGGGGGATTACCTCAGAGGGCTGTAACCTGGCTGAGGACCTTCTTCAGCTGATTAAATTAACCCACAGACACCAACGAGGACAGGGATGAATGTGACCCAGCAACACTCACCGCCTGGTTTTGGCGTGCTGGCCCCCTCCCCAAGGCGCTCTGCTCCCGTGGGTAATGTTATATTAACAGCGCCGTTGGAAACGCTGCCCGAACCGCCTCCGTTTTGCTGCTGGAGATGTTAGCTTTTGGGAGCAGAGATGGCCGGACCCTCCTCGTACGAACAAATTGTCCTGCCCAGTCCTGGAGCAAGGAAATGGAAGGCTGCCTTTAACGATACAGCCGGTGCTCGGAAATGCGGTGCCCGATACACACCTTGTGTGCTGCACAGCGAGAGGGGGCCAAGGGACGAGCAGGAGGACAAACTGCCCTTCTGAAGAACTTCATCCCTAGGCAGCTGGGGCTCTGCCCAGCCTGGTCTGCCGGACCCTCTGCTAGAGGGGGAGGATGCTTTCGTCCTTGCCTGAGGGACGCGATTGCCGCAGCGTCACTGTGGGCAGCAGAATTTGGCTTTCGACCAGATAAAGCCTCACCTGAACCTGCCGCCTCAGCTAAGGAAACGGTCTGCACGCGTGTCCCGTGGTTCTGCCCTCTGCCCTCCTGGTGTCTGAAGTTTTGGGGTGGAGATGGTGTCTTTTCAAAGCCTTATAGCTAAACTGTGATGCCAAGTAACAGGCAGATGGGTGTGAGGATGACAAAGGGCAGGAAAGATTTTTCCCCATCACGTCTCCAGGCACAAACGAGCTGCTGACACCAGCTAGGCTTGGAGAACGCTTCAGAAAGGACTCGGAAACCCTGATAGTCCAAGTCCTTTACATTACAGGAGGTGGGGAGCAGAGGTAAGTCGTGCGCACAAACAATAAATCATCTGCCAAAACACAATTAACGGGACCACACTTGTGCTGGAGAGGAGCCACCACCAGAGCAGGTCTCAGACCTCCTCGCTCTCCCTGTGAAGCAGCTGATGCTGGTGGCTGGCACAGCCAGAAGAGATGGTCCATGAGGTCAAATCGCTCTGCCCGTGGGCTGGTGAGGAACATCGCCACTGGCCCACAACATCTCTCCCTAGCAGAGCCATCCACGGCCCTCCAGAGGGGCCTGCATGGACCGTGGCATTGAGCGCACACAAACTGCTGAGATCAGAGCGGACCTAAAAGAAAGGTTCATCCGGCCTCCCTCCTGACCCCACCTAAAGCCATGGGAGATGTTGGCTGCGCTCTGCCACAGCTGCACCTGGCCCAGGCAGCTGCTGTCACCCACCAGTGACACCTTTTCCTCCAGACGACAGATAAGGTCCAACTCCTTCCCAGGGTGTCCGAGCCAGCCTTCAGCATCTCTGAGACCCACGGCAGAGTCCCCACCAGCCTTCCTGCTGGCTGCGGATGGGACCCTCTGCGAGGAGACCAGGGAGAGGGATTTTGCCAGCTGCTGCCCCTTGCCCGGTCTCTCCTCCATCCATCACCCCTTCCACCTCCTTCAGTTTCCTTTGTATTTCTGTATTTTGGGGGGGGGTGTGTGTGTAAATGGACTCAGGGGAGGGTCCAGGCAACAGCTGCCTTTGATCAGCGCAACATGTGGGAGATGGAGCACTTCAGGAATGCCGACTCCTGATCAAAGGTGGGAACACAGTGACAGCCGGGACTTGGCAAAAACCCATCCCCGCTAATCCCTGCCGGGGGGTCGGATCAGCGACCCACACAGGCAAGCCAGCCCTCGGCCCATCGAAGGGAGAGCTCTGTGCCCTGACGCAGGGTGAGGGGCAGGAGGGTCGCTCCCGTTTGCCTCACAGGGCTCTGTCCCAAGCAAGGCGTTATCCTCTCTGCGACAAGGCAAGCCACGGGATTCCACCTCTTCTTTTACCCTCTGTGCCTTCAGCCCTGCTCCCGCGTGCCGAGCGGCCCTGCCTGCCCCTGCCAGCATCTCCGCCAGCCCGGCACGCGCCAAACCCTGCACCTCCTGCACCCCCCCCTTGGAGGGGATGCCCCAGGGAAAGGGGGGTCAGCCATGCCCTCACGCTTTTATTGTCTCCGCAAGGATGAGGTGAGGGTTGAAAGGTCACTTGCTATAAAAACAGCTGGGAGAAAAAGGGAAAGACCAATTACCCCCCTCCTGACAGACACCCAGGGTCTGGGGACAGCAAGGACACGGTGCGCAGCCCCCCCCCCGCCAGGCACACGGGTGGCAGTGTGCAGGACAGCCGGATTTGTGGCCTTGGCCTCAGCACGGGGCCTGTCCGATGTCCCCTTCCCCCACGGACACTCTTATCTCCGGGTGGGCTTTCTCCCGATAACCCTGGTGGGAGCCGGGCAGCCCGTCTGCGCAGAGCAGGTGGACTCGGGCAAGACGTTGGGTGAGGGCGAGCTCACCCCCCCCGCCCAGCCGCAGCCAGCCCCGCGCCGATGCTCCGCTCTTCCGATGGGAACCGGGTCGATGTTTTCACCCCGGCAGAGGCTCTTCCCAAACTCAACAAGCCCTCTCACACTCTGCCAGCAGAAACGATCCCAACCCCACGTGCCCGACGCTTCCTGCACCCCCTTGTCCTCACCCACCCACACACCTCCCTCTACCCCATCACTATTTCGGTATTGCTTGGCTCGGCCGAGGCTCCTCTGTCCTGTTAAAAAGGGAAGCTTTTAAAAAGTGCCGATAAGGGTTACTCCCACGGGGTCACCCCGTCTCCCCAGGCAGGGTCACAGGTTGCTTCCTCGTCACGCCGTTGCCTGATAATGAGTCAATCAAGGCCGGGGTTACGGAGACAGGATTTATCAGCAAACCCTGGGAAAATAAAGACATGAAAACGTCCGCTGGTGCACCAGGCTGGGGGATGCAGCAGGGACGAGCCTTTTTTTTTTTTTGCGTGGATGGAGGCTCCAGGTTTAAGAGCTGGTGGGGCCAGCACAGAGGAAGGGGGAAGGATTTGGGAGGCAACAAGCAGCAGGAACAGACCAGCAGCTCAAGAGTTACGCTCCCTGCTTACTCCCAGAGTGGCGATGCTCTGCTCCGCGATGCTGCCGGTTGCCTCCGCAGCGAGCCGCAGGCACGTGGCAGGGCTGCTGTGCGAGCGGGGACATCCGAGAGGTCCCACTCCGGAGCAGGACAGGCAGCAGCCAGGGAAGGGGGGAGCCCAGCCCCAGTTCTGCGCTGGCGGGACAAGGCGGTGCCGTGCCCCACGCAATACCCCGTGCCAGACCCCGCTTTATTCTCCCTGCTGGTACCCGCACGACCTGGGGCTGGAGGTGCTGGGTGAAGCTGCAGGCCCTGGGAGAGGTTTGCAGGAAAAAGGAGATCCCGGTGAGGGGAGGTAAGGCAGGAGGGGCAGCCCGGTCGGCACTGCCACGTCCCCATGGTCACGTCATGCAAGTCCCAGCCCAAAGGATTTACCTGCCAAAACATCCCACAGACCACAAAGTGCTTTTTTTCCCCCACGTGGTAACAAACTGAAGACCTGCAGCCCCCATCTACAGCCATGCCTGCACGGAGTCCCGCGTCTCAGCACCCGGAAGCTGAGCGTGAAAACCAAGGAGCAGAAAGGGAAACTGAGGCACGGGGAAGGGAAAGCCTGGTGACACGGCCAGGGATGGAACCGCAGCCTCCCCTTGCCATGCCCGGCCCGTTTTCTGTCCAGCACACAACGCCCGCTTCTGTAGGGGTTACGGAGGCAGCCAGGGGCTTCCTGAGCTGCAGAAACAGCCCTGGGCGCAGGGGTGCGGCTGTCCCATCCCAGCCCCAACGCGCAAACTGGATTTAGGGGAGCGGAGAGGCGGCAGCACGGGGCAGGCGGCTCTGGGAAGGGAGGGGAAAGCGTCGGGCACCGCTCGAGCTGCTCCACGGCGGCAAGGGGTGACGGGCACCGCTGACGCTCGGGAACGCCGCACGCAGTGAACGCCTCCACAGGCGGCACGGGAAGGGCAAGACGCAACGAGGGACGGCTGCAGCACGAGGCTGTGGGGCAACCCAGACCACGGACTTGCTACCTACCCGGGCTGAACTCCCTCCTCGGCCTCTCCTCCACCACATGCATCTTGCAAACGCTTTTCCCTATCAGAGAGGCTTAGCAGGGTGAATATTGAAAGCACCTGCCTCCCTTGGCCAGGAATCAAAGGCCCTGGCGCTGGGATCCTGCCGCTCGCGCAGCACAATTATCCCCGACCAAATGCCGCGCGCAAGAATGTAGGGCACACTCTCTCCTCGCCAACCCTCCGTCGGAGCACAGCGCAATTAAAATAAGCAATGCCAGATGGTTTATTAGCGACTACAGAGCTGGGAGCCAACACTTATTTTCTTATTCCAGCGCAAAGGCATCAGCAGCGGGTCTATCACAGCTGCGCCTCCCCCACCAGCACACCCCCCCCCCCCACAACGGGGCGGGAGAGGTTGGATTTATTTGGGGAGGTGGCACGCTGATACCGCAGTATTGAGTTCATTGACTGGAGACACGGGGTGAGGTAAGGTTGTGGCGCTGAGGAGGCAGATAACGGAGAAACGTGAATCGTCGTCTAGGTTAATAGCGGTTTGTTCGTAGCGTTAAAGGCCAGACGAGGTGCTGGGCAGCGGGGCTGCCCCAGACCCACCGCTCACCCTCCTCGCCAAGCAGAGCACTGCTGGAGAGCATCAGAGCTTGACACAAAGACCCCGAGCGATGTCAGCTCCGCTGCATCCCAGGGTCCTTTCTTCCTCCCATCCCACCCCATCCCAAGCACACGGCCCTTCCCTAGGGAGCGAGCCCCGCTCCAGCAGGTGAGACGCACCGAACCGCTGGCTCTCAGTCGGCTTGCGGCACGGCCAACCATCCGCACAAAAGCCAAAGTGCGTTCAGTGCCCTCGTGCTTTTTTTTTTTTTTTCCCCTCTAAGCAAGTTCTGTAGTCGCGGCAGCGGGTGGGCTCTGCCCAACCCAGCGTGCTCAGGCACCGCGCTGCATCTCGCTTCGCGTCCGTTTGGTGGGAGCAAACGGGACTTTGACAGCAGGTGCCCCACTGAGGGTGGAACCTCTGTCAGTGCAACACAGCCTGGCCTGAAAACATGCAAGTCTGAAGCATTAAATGAAAGAGAAACACGCAAATCCTATGAGAAGATTTTCACACTGAATATAAAAACATTCAGGGGGCATTGTGCGCAAGGCTGTTAGCTTGTGTCCCCACACCAGCTCCTCGGCTGCAGCCTCAGACCCGCCGGGCTTTGCAGAGATGCAAAAGTCTCACATTTCCGCCAAGGGTTTCACTCCCGTGTGCGCCTTTTGTACAGCCCCAACTGCCCACGCCGTGTGCATCTCCAGCGTTCCTTACAAACGGAAAAGTTACTTCCAACCCCTTGGTGCTGAGAAAGCCAGAAAACCCGGCTTTGTGTCATCTACAGGCTGATGGTGAACCAGCCCGGTTCCCTAGAGGGGTTCCCCAGGTCCAGCAGCAGATTTGAATTCTCTGCACCCACGTGCCTGCTGCTGTCACATCCCCAGGGCCAGTTCCCGCACGGCAAGGCACAGCCCTGCCTGCCGAGGACGCACCAACTTCGGCTCATCTCCCGTCAACCCCCACAGCCGCTCTCCCGAGAGCGTGTCGCAGCTCCTGGGCACGGCACCGCGCAGGAGCGGCCGGCCAACGCTTTCATCTGCAGAGTCCCTTCCCCTGCTTTACCGAGCACACCTGCAGGGATATTCGGGTTGGAAGGAGCAGTTTCAGCCTGCCTGGGAGGCGGTAATACACCCCGGGCAGAGTGAAACACCTCTTCGCTCCCTCCTTTCCCTGCAGCTTGGTCTTCAGCATCACCACCGTGCTGCCAGCACCCGCCCGAGCTGCCGCAGCCCAGGGCTGCCCTCCACGGCGCTTCGCCCTCCCCAGGGCACACGGCTCCCTAAGCCGTCACATGAACCGCTCGCCGGACACCTCGGGCAGTTTATATCCCCCCCCCCCCCCCCCCGCCCCTGCCGCCGGAGGGGGAATTTCAGTGCCCTTTTAAGTCGGGTGAAGCGTTGCAGCAGAGCAAGCTGGCATGGGGACGAGAACAAGCTCCCCTGCTCCCCAACCTCCTGCCTAGAGGGGGGTTAGGGGTCCCCCAAAGCAAACCCACCTCCTGGCTCTGGGAAAGCACAGTGCTTTCAGTGCCCCTATGCTTTTTTTCCTATGCAATTTCTGTAACTCCAGCAGCGCGCGTGCTCTGCTCAACCAGCGTGGTCGGGCATCGCATTGCATCTCTCTCAGCATCAGCTTGGCAGGAGCGACCAGGACTTTAATACCAGGAGGAGGGGTTAGTGCGACAGAGCCTGGCCTGACAACATGCAGAGCTGCTAAATCTCACTTTTTTTTTTTTTTCCTGCAAGGTGATGCTGCAACTGCAACTTTGTCTCCTGCAAAGACATCCCGTGCAGTTTATTTTTCTGCTGGCGAGGCTGGATGTTAGAAGTTGCCAGGCAAGGGGCTCTCCAAGCAAAGAACTACAAAGAGGGCTGACACCTCTAATGAATTACAGTAATACCAGCTCGGGGTGAACTCTAAAGTGCCTGTTTACACAATCACTGACCTCCCCTCACCCGCTCTCTGGTGCGAGCCCCCCCCCCCCCGCCTTGATGGATCGCAGCTGAATGGAGGCAGACCCCAGTGTTTATCATCTCCCAGCTTTGGGAAGGGAAGAAATAACAGCATTTCCTGGCACACCGGCCACCACCAGCGATAAAATGCCCACCCAACACTTGCTCTGGGAAATACCCTCTGTATCATCTTCTTTTATAAAGCCTTTTTTTATTGGGAAGGGCCCCATGCATGGGAGGTGGCTTTTGCAGCATCAGGTGCTGGGACCCCCAGGCAAGCCCCTCACATGGGGCAGGGATGGGTGCTGGGGTCAGGGATGGAGGACAGCCCCCACGCCCACCTTGCCCCGGGCAGCGAGGGATGCCGCAGGATGGCCCGCTCTCGGCCAGGAAACACCCTTTGGGGTGTTATTCTGATTTTTTTTTTTTTCCCCTACTTTGGTACAGGATTTCCCTGTGTCCTGGTGCTCAAGGGCTGTGCCACCTCCTGGGTCTCACGGCTCGGGGATTGCTGGCACAGCTGCTCCCTGTGACCGGCTCAGCACCAAGCTGGAGGGAACGGCTTCATCGAGAAGTCCCAAGCTCGGTGTAAGGATGGGACATGGGTGCTTAGATCAAGTCGGGGGGGAAGCCAACAGAGCAGCAGGTTCCTCCTTCCACCACCCGTAACACTCCCAGCCAGAGCTCCCCCATGGCCCCAGCACCTCGCTCTGTCCGAATCAAACCCCGCTCCGTAAAGGGGAGCTGAAGGTCGGTCCCCAGCTACAGGGATGTCAGATATCCTCATGCCTCTGCTTGGGGTCATACAGAGCAGACCCCAATTCTCTCTCCCTCTCTGCTGACCCCCCCTCTGGTGCGGGCAGAGCCTGGTGAAACACCGTAAGATCCCACCCTGTCCCAAAACAGCCAGCCCTGTACCCAGGCACGGGCCAGCACACACATGGATAAGGGACCAGAGGAGCCCCCCGGTCCCCCCCTCCTGCCCTGTGCCACGGTCACGGGAGTCCTGTGGTTGGGAAGCAGCCACAGCATCACCCCGCAAAACCCGGAGACCCAGGCAAGGAGAGCTCCCACCAGCAGAGACACGGCCGACGCCGTGATGCCACCGCTGCCCTGTCTGGCCATGCCACGTCCCACCCTGTCCCGGCTCTGACTGCACCGAGGAGAAAAATTTGGTTAGAGGATGGGCTAGGGGAGGCTCCACTCCCAACAAGCGGCGGGGAGGAAGGGCAGCAGGATGCTCTGTGCCACGGTCACCCGGCTGCTCTCACACGCGCCTGTGCTCACCGTGCCACAGCTTGGTAATACAGCTGAGTTTTCCTTCCTCGGGTACTCAGAGGATGAAAACTTCAGTGCTGGCCCCTGGGGAAGGTATTTCTCTGTTTCCCTGCTCCCCCTCCGACCTCTTCATTTTGTTCCAGAGTTATTTTTGGAAGTAAAAGCTTTTTTCTTCGCCCTTCCGCTGGCCCCCATCTTTCTGCCAGCCAAAGTGGCATTTTAAGCCTCCTGCCCACCCGACCAGAAAAATGGTGGCTGAGGCAGGGTAGAGTTAAACCTTTCCATCCCCCGAGGAAGCAGAAGGCCTTCTCGACTCATTAACCCTCCGGCAACTCAGCCACCCAAAGAGGTGCTCTCAAAAGACACGATGGGAAGTGCCTGCCCCCCACAGGGGTCCACGGGAGAGAGCCATAACCCCCAAAATAGGGGGTCACCCCATGTCTGCTTCTCTACAGCACTATAAAATCCACTTGATTAATTCCAGCATTGAAGTACCTACAGCCCCCCCATCCTGTGCAAAGCCCCAGCTGCATCCTGAGCCCTGCTTCCACTTGGAGCTGGTATGAACCAAGAAGGTCCTACCCCAAAAAGCCACGGGGACTCAAACCAGAGACCTTGTACCACCGAAAACACACACGCAGAGCAGATGGACCCTGCTTCATGCTGCTAACAGTCAGGAAAGGGATGTCCGAGCCAAAGAGCAGGTGCCCAGTGACCTACAGGTACCAAACCCCCAGGGTCACTTCACTCCTTGCTTGCTGCTGGAGCTGCTCTGCCTGGAGGCACGGGCACGCCAGCGACACGCTGGGCATTGCTGGCTGCAAAGGTCAAGGCTGCTCCCATGGCAGCTTGGAGGAGGCAGGTCCGTGTCGCTCGTGGGGACCAGGATGGTGGCAGGAGGGTGCTGGGAGCCAGGGGACAAACCACGCTCAAGGGGAGTAAGAAAATCCTTGAGCTGCTCAGAACCACAGTCCCAACCATCACCCCCTGCCCAGGGATTAACCTTTTCCTCCGCAGAACAAGCAGCAAGAGCAAAGCTCTGCAGAGCCAGACACTTTTAAACTCTCCCCATCTCCCAAGACAGTAGGGTGCTAGTCCCTCCTCCGCACGCCAGAGCGCAAGGACAGGCACTGGCTGCAGTTTGGGGTGTGATGAATTTCCAGAGTTCTGCCCCAATGTTATATCTCAACATCTGGGACTGAAACAGGTTCCCAATAAAAATAAGCAACAAGAGGCCAGTCCAGACATTTCAGCACCCTCCTCCTCGCACCAGCCAGCATTGGGCACTCAGGCAAGGAAGGGGCAGATGCACGGAGTTACTCCTGGCTCAGCTGCCGGTGGTCGGTGGTCTAGGGGCATCCTGAGATACCTCCAAACCACAGTGTTTAACACCCCCTGAGAGACAACCTTCTTCTCTCCGAAGGTTTCCAGCCCCTTTTGAACCCACTGACACTTCTGGCTTCCGTGGCATCTCACAGCAAGGCGTTCACATTTGATTACAGATCCCCCACTGGATTTTCATCCACTGGGTGCGACAAGATCTTGCCACAGAGCGTCGGGATGGACTACACCGAGCACCCCACGTCCCATGGAGGTACGAACCCGGGAAAGCCTGCCCGCATCTGTGCTTCATCAGGATGGCCGAAATTCTCACTCGCTGGCACAGATGCTGTTTGGCAAAAGGGAAAATAAAGGATTTTAGCCTCCTGCAGGGCACCGGGGCTGCCTCGCCATCGGCTTCACCCCCACGCCCTGCCGAGGCCGAGCTGGGGGCAGGCGCTCCGGGAAGGAGCCAGCAGCGAAACCTCCGGCCCGAGGGACCCGAGCAGCTCCCCGGGCTCCGGGCCGGGACAGCCCAGCAGCCTCCGCTGCTCCATCACCGCGCAGCCCCGGCGAGGAGCCGCCACCACAAGATGTCACCCGCACCCTTCGCCCCAAGCCCCCCCAGAGCCGCCTTCCCGAGCGGGGCTGGGGCAGCCTGTCCCGAGGGGCTGGTGGGTGTCGTGTCCCCCCCCCCCCCGCCCCCTCATCCCCTGGTCCCTCCTCAATGGGGACCGAACTGCATCTCAGACTCAGTATCTTCCCGTTTCCATGGAAACCCCCTGGCTGCAGCATCCCCGCAGTGCCCAGCGCTGGACCACGGGATGCTGCAGATGCTCAGCACAGTACAACAGGGCCGGCCCTCGTGCTCCCAGTCCTGAACCCCTTTGTAGACTGGAACCATTTCCCCTCAAATTTTACATCCACCCAGAGACCCGCGAGCCAGATCAAAAATGAGAACAAATTGCTTTCAAACTAATATTTACAAGCTTTCTGGCTCAGGAGCACCACAGTGGGTATCTGCGCAAGAAAATGTTCAGCTGAATTTGTACAGAGGGGTTGTGAGTAGTATGAACCCAGCTCAGACCAGAACACGCTGGTTTTTGCAAGTACATAAATTGGAAGTTTCTTTAAAGCACAAACTCATCAAGATATTTTGCTCCAAATTAATTGATTCAATTTGAACAAGAGCCTCAAAATCAGAGATAAAAAAATGGAAAGGAAAGGTCGCTCCAAGCCCAATAAACAGCAGGACTCTTCTACAAATACAAAGAGGTGAGGAGTTTTGGCTCGAGGGGAAATCCAGTTTTCTAAAGCAATATGCCAGAGAGCTTGGTACTCCCACAACACTCCCAGGTCTGTATTTCTTCCCCACTAAGAATACTGGTGAAAACTGCAGTGCCAACCTCAGTGCCAGCACACAGATCTGCAGCAAGCCTCGAGCGTTTTCCGTAGTGACCCCTTTTTCCTCCCCCGGTTCGGTAGGGAGTAGAAGACCTGCCAACAGGTAAAAGCCTCAGGTTCAAAGTGAAATACTAAAAGCACAGGGAACGGGACGAGCAGGCACAGGTCTTTCCTCGCTGCCTACAGCCTCCTTGGCCAGCACGAAGCTGCTCAGCTCTGCTCAAACCACAGCCAGCGATAGCAGCTGAGGACCAAGGGCAGCCCTTGCAGAGAAAGGACACCTGTGGGGTTCAGCAAGGCCAAATTTAATGCCAAAATTATTGGTTTCTTTTCCCCCCCTCCCTAGTTTAAGTTGACTGTGAGTTTTGCCACAGCCAGGCGATCCCCGAGCCCCGCACGCAGCACGCTGGGTGTCCCAGCATTTCCACCCCACTGCCTGCGAGGAGACGGGCTGGAGGGGTGGGAAGAGAGCCCCTTTAAGTGCTCTGGATGGCTTTTTCTTGAGAAAACACCAGCAGATTCAGAAAGGGAATAAGGCAGCAAGCGCCTGTGCCTTTCGCACGCAGCCAGGGGCTGCGCTCACAGGGGCTTCACCCATCAACAGCTTCTCCTGGCTGCTGGGAAAAGCGAGTGCTTAATCCCTTCTTCTCCCCTTTGTCTGTAGCAAAAACAGCCGGGCAGGAGAAAGCAGATGGGGCAGGGACACCGGATGGCTATTTCCCACCTCACAATCACCGAGCCTGGTTTTGCAGCTCAGCATTCAAACGTGGAGCCTGACCTCCCCCCCTCTCAGATCCCCAGCTTTCAGAGCGTCACATTTCCACCCAAAGCTGCTCTTGCTGTTCATCCACATCCAGCGACGGCATGGGCAGCCAGACCAGGCAGGGCACCCGCTCTCCCTTCTCACAGTGCAAGGAAAGGACATCAAGGTGCTGATCAGGCAGCAGATTTTAAACAGGAAAGAGAGATTTTTTTCCCTTTAAACCTGTAACCCTGTTGGAGAACACCGTGCCACAAGCCATGGATACCAAGAGCTCAAAAGGATTTGAGAATCTCAAAGAAGGACTGGCTGCCCTCTCCGGCCTGGGACATCCGTCAGCTGATGTCCCCAAACGGGTGCCACCAGGGTCTGCAGAGCTGTGTCATGCTGCCAGCCGCGGTCCCTGCCCAGACTGTGAGCACAGCCCCTTTCCTGTGACCCCCCCCCAGGAAGGTGAGTCCCCCCCGTCCTCCTCCAACCCCTCCAGAACACCCCTTACCCCAGCACCCCACGGAGCTGCAGCTTTCCCAGAGCAGCCGCTGCTCTTCCAAAGAGACGCAGGGGGACACAGGCTTTGCCTTGCGGCCAAAGCCCACCCGGGCAGAACCGGGAGCCCAGGCAGAGCCCGTGCCAGGACCAAAAGGAGTGCCCAAGAGCGGTGGGATTTCAGAGAAGCTTGAGCCAGGGAACAGGACCCACACAATCCCCAGCAGGGCTGCGCTCAGGACCATCACTACGCACTGCATCAGGGGCTTGCAGGCAGCAAGGCGGGGAGGAGGCTGAGCTCAGCAGCGTGCTCAGTAGTGCCGGTTACAAGCGATACATGAAATGCCCTCCCTGCCTCCTCTTCTGCTCAGGAGCCGCCGAGTGCTACAAGATGCACCGACAGCAGTGAGCTTCGGGGGCTCTCAGTCTCCTTGGTCCAAACAAGACAACAGAGACTTTTGGCTTTGAAATTTTAGACTTCTTTCTCAGAACTGAATTTTTCATCCAAACCCCATGGCATCATTTGTGTTACCCCTGCTGCCACCCACGCTGTTCAAGTGAGCATCCAGAAACCTCCCCTGTGCCAGCAGAGATCCTGACCATTGCTGCCTGAGCTCCTGTGCCGCCACGCTCTCACCGCACGCAGACAGCACAGAGGAGTGCGAGTCCTGCGCTGGACAGTGAAAGGCAACAGGTCCTTCCTTCTGCAGCCCAAGAGAGAAATAATTTAATCATCAAAATTCATGCTGGCTCTGCTTGAGGGCAATTTCCAGGAAATGCTTCTGTCCCTGTACGGCAGCTGGAGAAGTTGTAATGCAGAGCTACCCAGCGCACCCAGAGCCACGCCGTGCCCTGCAAGAGATGGGAACACAAAGCTACAACAAACAGTCCGTGGCCCCTGGCAGGTGGGGGACCGTTGCCCAGCACACAGCCACTTCTCCTGGGCTGCAGACCAATGTAACACCCACAAGATCACAGCAACACTTGGAGAGGGAAACGGGGATCCCAGAAGCCTCAAAGCACCACCAGCAATAAAACCACATAGACCAGCAGCATTTTGGCCAACTGATCCTGTAGCAACAACCAAATGCTCTGGAAAAATCCCATCCCGGGTCTTTTCATACTTGACCTTGTCTGCAGCAATACATTAGCCTCTCTGTAAAGGCTCTTTGCTGCTTGAGCCATAAGCGGGATGCTGCCGAGTTTATTACAGAAGCAGAGGGATCAGCTCGGCAAGGTCCCCGAAGGCTCCGTCCCCCACCGCTGTTTAACTCTGGTTGCGTTGTTTAATGGACTGGTTTACAAAAAGCACGTCTGTTGTAAGCCCCCACAGCGTCTTATAAAAGTCAGCACCAAAAATAAGCCACAAGCTTGGCTACGCGGCTTTGCCGCTTTGCTTTGCAAACAGGTTATTGCTTGTTAAAGTCCCTCGCTGGAAGGAGCGGCTCTCTATGAGGGAGAGCCAACGATGCCTTTTGATATGTTAAATAAGAAAGCCCCCACACTTGATTTCTTTCCCCAGGAATATTTGATATTTGTTGCTCTGAGGTGTCCAGAAAGGAAGAAAATTACTGGCCCATTAACAACTGCCCCTTGGCCTGTTTTTCCGGATTTAAAACAACGTACTCAGAATTGGCAGTCAAGTCAGCCTTAAACATTTGTTTTGCCTGAGATTATTTGCAACACCCTGTAAACTCGGTGGCTTTTCACTCCCTCGCTAAGGGGATTTCTCCTATGCATTTTTCCATGTGTCTCCAACATATGGAGCAATAAAAACATCTAGCTCTTAGCTGGTGTCACGAAATATTTTGAGGGTGGGGGGGGTGTCTTGGAGAGGTGTGGGACTCAGATCTGTATGACCTGGCGGAGACCTGGGCCTGAAGGAAGCTCATGTTTTTATGAGCCAGGAAATTGCAGGCTCAGCTTGGGCTGTGCCAGTTGTCCGTACGTGTCCAAGTTTCACATCATAACTTGGGTCTCGGCGGAGTCGTGGAGGTGGAGGGAGACGTATGCGGGGACAGATGGCAGCTGCACGGGACGGTCATCCCCATGGAGAGGTGGGCACCAAGAGGTGGCTCAGAGCGATGGCCGGGAGGAGGCAGGTTGGTGCTTGGGGATAACACTCAAGACCCAGGCAGGCAAGAAAAAGGAGAATTCATCTGATTTACTTAGTTTAGTCCCGCCTCACAATTGCCAAAAAGCCAATGAGTTGGGAACAAGTTGCTGAGGCTTCCCATTTCCCAGGAGCATGAAGGAGCCTGGAGCACTTCCCCGCACCATTTAAAAGCAGAGACGGCCATCCTTCTGCACAGTACCGGCTCTCCGTGAAGCCGGTCCACCAGGTCTTCCCTGTCCGACAGGATTCATGCTACGGGGAGGGAGACAGGGCTGGCAGAGGCGGCGTGCAGGAGAAGGAGGGTAGAAACACACAGGGAGGTGGGACCAAATGATGGAGAACTGCAGAGTTAAGAGAAGAAAGCTAACACATTAACCTATAGAGCAGAGCTGGTGCCCAAGGAGATACCCAAAGAGCACTTAGTGCGGTTTCCTCTATACATCAGCAGAAGAGTTCAGCTATGCCCAAGTTCCCAAATACATTTTCTCTGTATCTGCCTGAAAATTTTACCAGGCTCAGGGATTTCTGGCTGCCCTGAGGTCTCAAACAAGACTTCTTACTGCCCACGAACCACAGCATTGCTGGCAACGGCGATCCAAACACACTGATGTGTGCAAGACGCATTAGACTGGAGCACATTGGGAAATGCCAGCTTTGCTGCCTGTGCCCAGAATGCAGCGTTCAACCTGCCCACGCTGCTCTCCAGCAAATCCTGCCGACCGGTATTGGAAGCTTCGATGAGACAGTCGAAAGCTTTGCTGAACCACAGACAGCAGTGAAGACCCCGATGAGCACAGCCGGTGCCTTCCCAGCTCTTCCCACCCACAGATTACTCCCATCATATTTCAGGGCTGTGATTTAAGTTTTCCAGCCCACCAACCATTCCAGCAGCAGGGTGGGCATCCCAAAGCGCAGGCAGGGTGCCCGCATATCTCAGCTGCTCCCCACATCCCCTCGCGTAGGTGCTGCGAGTTGCCCACGCTCAGCAAGTGCGACGCAAACGTCCCTCAGGCACCATCCAGCATCTGTCAGGGAAACCCTGAGCAGGGCACCCCAATCCAAGGCAACGGGTGCATTTAGCCTCCTATTTAAATAACAGGCAGAAAATTCATCAAGCAACCCAAATTCTGGTGTTTCACAGCTTTTCTTCATTTGTCACTTCAATAATGTTTTTTTGATGCAGGTTTTAGGGGTGACGTGTACTTGTTCCAGCAACAGCCCTCAGGCTCTGCAGAGAAGGGGGTGAATTCTCCTCTACCTGCTCTGCTCAGCTGGTGGTCACCAGCAGCCTCAGCCCCATCTCCTCTTGCCCAGGCTGTCTCAGTGCCAAGCAGACAAGTCCCCTTGGGCATCAGAGCGAGGTCTCTCCAGGGCAAAACACACATCTAGGTCCAGATTTTGAGCCAAGCACTGGCACAGTCAAGGAGTCCAGGAGCTTCAGCCAGACGTTTTCAGCCCAAACCTTCCTGCATAGCAAGGAGATGACTGGTTTCTCTGCCTCACTTCTCTCCTTGCACCGGACAGACATTAGAGGGTGACAAAACCCCACCGTCTTTTCGAGAAAATCCCCATCTACCTGCTGGCTGCCTTCAGCTGCCCTGTTTGGTGTGATGGGGTCCAGGCACATGTCGCAGGGGGAACAGCCCACATCCAAGGTCCAAACAGACCTCAGCCCATGGCTGCGGGCTCGGAGAGGGCACTACGTACAAATATCTTGGCAAAGCAAAGGGGAACACAGCTCTTTTCCCTCACCTCCCTTGGAGCGGGCGAGCCGCAAGCAGGGCTGGGGCGAGGGCGAGCAGAAGGCTGGAGTTTGTAAAGTGGCGTCCAGCTGTCATCACTGGCATTTGTCAAACGAAGTGACCACTCTCGGGACAGGTACTATTTCAAAAGTGGACATCACTTTAAAAAAGTGCTAATGTACAAGGCTGTCAGGTCCTGGCCTCAGGAGCAAGATCGGTTCTCTGATGTTTGGGGGAAAGATAAGGCAACGGCGTGATTGCTGGCTGCGGCCGCTCCCCGGGAGGGATGGCAGCCTGGGCTATTTCTGTGAGTCACTCGGCAAAGCACACACAAATCTGGTCTTCCAAAAAAGTTTGATCCATGGCCTCCTCCTCACCTTGCTGCTACAAACGAGTCGCCCTGTACTGGGAGGTGAGCTCCAGCCCGCTCAGCTGGTCCCCAACATCTCCCAAAGCCTTCGCCCACCATCTGCGCCCCACGTGCAAGGCTGTGAGACACATGACGGAGCCCAGACAGACGAGATCGGAGGCAACAAACCCTCAGTTAAAGAACAGAGAGTTGAAGCACAGAGCAAAAAGTTTACAGGGTTAAAACTTTACATATTTCAAGTCACTGCCCAAGAAAACTGCAATGGAGGACTTATTTTCATAGAACAGGCAGTAGCTGCCATTCCTGCTCGTCACTCCAAGTGCTCTGCTCACCAAGGGCTGCTCCATCTGAAGCATTTGAGAGCTTTCCCCAAAACCACCATCCCTCTGGAGGCCAGGAGGGAAGGTACGAGCCTTTACCCCGGTGTCCCTCACCTCCTGTCCCCAGCCAGGGCACAAGGCACCCAGCAACCAGAGGATGACCCACACCAGGCTCATCTGAGCCCTCACCTCTCTCCATTTAACATCACTCCAGCAGAGAAGTTGCCTCACCTCTCACTTCCACAGTAAGAGCACCTGAAAGCTGTCTCTCCATCTCACTTTAGGAGAAAGAGGAAATAAAACCACCCAAACCCAGAACTCAACACATCCATTTCTCCTTCCTACTTTCATTTCTGGAAACAGCCAAGCCCCAAGCTAGCAGCTCTTAGGATTTTTAGAGATTATTCACCTGGTGTTAGCTCCAAAGCTGGAACAGGAGCTCTTCCCTTTGAAAAACATGAAACAGCCTCTGTCTGATGAGGGGACTCAGTGTAATCATCTTCTCTAGAGAAGAGGGGATGACACAATCCCACCCCTTGGTCACCCAGGGCTCCACACCCCAGCGTTTGCCTGCAGCCACAGCCCAGACCATCACACCTGCACAGCAGGACATCCCCTCCAAACATTGCTCCCTTGACACCAGCAGCACCCAGGGCAGAACATTTCTGCCCCCAAAACACCACAAACAATACCTTCCCACCCTATATATCCTTCTCCCAAGATGAAAAATAAAACCCATTTCACATACCTCGGGGAAAGCACACCCTGCCACCACCCAAACACCTCCAGCATTACAGCAGGTACCGTGGTGCCGGGGCTTATATAGGAGTTACCACCCCAGGGAGGGAAAGTCCTGCCCTTTCTCTAATTACCGGCAGGTTGTTCAGCTAATTAGCCTTCTTTCCTTCACTCCTGGGTCTTTACCAGCTGTGCTGATCAGTACATCCCATTCTTTGTTAAAGTCAGAGTGGAGGTCATCTTGTTGGTGTCTCTGTTCTGTGGAGCTCTACAGCTGGTCTGCGGTGCGTGGCTGGAAGCAAAATAATACTTTAAAATATTTTCCTTAAATGATGTAGTATTTATCATATACAGTATAATGTATTACACTTAAATAGCATAGACAAATGAAACCCAAAGAACCAAAACAATGCTACAGAAACACAGAGGGCACCTTACTTATTGTGCAGCCTTTTGATTGTTGATTGATTTTTGCAAATGATCATTTTAGAGATATTTAGTGGGGAAAAAAAATACATTCTAAGTCAGAACATTTTTTTAAATTCCTATCCATGGATAAAGAAATATATCTATTTATTTATAATAGAAACACAATTGTTTATTCCTTATTAATATAAGGCGATCACGATGTGAGGACTGAGCTCGGTATTGAGATATAGAAAAATGTGAATTAATAAAGCACCCCAGACAGCAAACCCAGAAAAACTGTCAGAGTCCTACATCAGGGTGCTGAGCCAGTGCTGCGAACTCACTGTGCACCAGCCGTGGATGGGTCTGCGGTTCTGCACGGGAAAGCGAAAGACTACTCAAAAGCTGGAGCCCTGCAAATTCCAGTGAGAAACGAGGCATGCATATTTAAGTGAGGGCGATTACCCGCTGGCACAGCCCACCACGGGAAGTGATGGATTCACCATCTCTGGATGTCTTCAAACCGCGCGCGGCCGGATGCTCCCTGGGAGCCCTGTCCTGAAACCCAGCCCAGGGGCTGGATGTGACCTTCCCTGGCGCTGCGATTGCTACCGTTCACCTCACAGCCCCCAGAAAAACACTTCTGGGATGCATGTGAGCTCCTGATTATTCAATACACACATGCGTAATTATCAGAGGCAGGCTTCTCATCAAGAGCCGTGAGCGACACAGCCTGGGTGGGCATCGTAATGGGTGAGGAAAAGAAACGCAGACCTTGAGAGACCAAATTTCTCCTCCCAGCTCTGCCTCCGACCCGCTCTGCGACTTTATCGGAGTTATTTCATCTCTCGGTGCTTTTGGCTGTCAGTTCTTCATCCGTGCTGTGAGTGTTTAGGGCAGGAACGCCTTGCACGATGGGTTGTAGCGTGCTCGGCGTGATGGGTGGGTTGGATTTTAGGGCTTTAAGACATTGTTTATGCATGAATTTTTAAGGGCTACGTACCTTTTGGTGGGGATAAGAAGTCTGGAGGTAATTCATGGCCAGTGGGCTTCACAAACATATCAACTGTACAAAAAGTCTTAACATTCTTCCATGAAAAAACTTAGTTTCATCCAGAACAGAAACAGAAAGAATATAAAGAGAAGGATTAGAGGATAGAGAAGTGGATCAGTAAACAGACTGGGAGAAACCAGACCTCTCTATCAACATAAAAAAACAGCTTCAAATACGTAGCAACAAGAGCAGAGCATGAATTTTTAAGCTAACCTCCTCTGGGAGAAGGACGAGTTCAGCCGGGGCCAAGAAGCCCAGAGGGGGAGGTTGTTCTTACTGAGACATCTCCAGGGGATGGAAAATCAGGAGTGATCAACCAGAACAGCACCGTGGGCACAAAGAAATAGAGAGGGGGGAAAAAATCTGACCAAGGAGCTGTGCTGGATTCGTGGGCTTGAATCAGACAGAAAAAGCACATATTTCACAGTGATTTTAATGGAAATTGTTAATATTAATCATCACATAGAAGCAAAAGTTTTTACCAGCTGGACTGGGAGAGAGGAGATTTCAAAGTAAAATTACAAGACTTTTTTTTTTTTTAATGGACCTTTTAACAATCCAATGGTCAAGCTACTGCATGAGCTTTGGCTTCAAGCCATGGGAAACTGTCGATGCATCAACCCAGGGTCTGTCCCACCGCAGGGGAGGAACAGGACCGCGGAGGGACGGGACCACAGAGGAACGGGACTGCAGAGGACCGCTGGAGCAGCGGGGATGGGTCCGGGAGAGATGTTACACAGCATCTCGCTGGTGTCTTTTTCCAGCTTGAGCTGCAAAATTTTGTAGATTTCATAGCTGCAGGAAGAAAGCGGTGGTTGACAAAAGGCCCATGGTATGGTTTTGATGGATTTTCATAGTGTTACCAAGCACGGAGAGTCAAAAAAGCAGGGTTTTTTTAAAAACATCTTCATCCGGGCACTGAAACAGAAGCGCTGACCTGTGCCATGGCTCGGGCCCTTTTCAGGACCTGAATTTCAGAGCCGAGCACAAGCTGCAGGCGAGCAGCGTTTTGGTGTTACCCCCTCTCCTCTCCTTGCCAGGGTCAGCCCAGCGGCTCTGTGAGCCCCGAGGAGGAGGAAACACACCGCCTCCCATCACCGCTCCCCGTTCAACCCCCCCGGGGGGCTGTTCCCCCTCCCGTGCCACCATCCCAACTCGGGCCACTTCCATTCTGCTCTGTTTCCAAAAACCTAACTTTTTTTTTTTTTTTTTGGCAATGCTGCAGGGAAATATCAGAGGCACCCATGCGGCCTCCCCTGGCTCAGAAAGGAGGTACTGGCTGGGGAAGAAACACCCAATTATTTAGCAGCTGTCAGGGTTAAGCTAAATAACCCCGGGATGGGGAAGGCTGGGCTTTGTGTGTGTATGAGCGGGAGAGGCAGAAAGCATCTTCCCCAAGGCGGCCGAGGAAAGCAGAACCCGCGAACCAAATATATTGCACCAGGCTGCCCGGCGGGACGCCGGGTTTCGAAGAATTAAAAGAAGCCGGGGATGTCCTGGCAGACGCCGGGGCAGGGCTACGGGCAGACGAGCTCTGCCCATTCATCAGGGCCCGTCAGGCTCCCCGAGCCGGCCGTGGGATAAATCAAACCGCAAGAGGGGAAGGGGGGAAAAAAGTGTCCGAGGGGGAGGTGGGGGGGCTGCAAGCCGGGGGGAGAAAAGGGAACGAAAAGGCAGCGCGAGGGAGAGGAAAAACTAGATCAAAGGCAGAAATTCATCAGAGATAACGGAATTATTTATTTTTCCTGCTGCTAGTGGGGATTTTTTTTTTTTTTCTTCCCCCCTTTGAGGCCCCCCAGGCCTTCTGGGTTCCTACGTCTCCAGCCAGTCTGTTATTCTCAGGCGTCCCATCACCCCACCCCAGGCACAAAGCAACATGTTCACTTCATCACACCGCTCCGCTCGGCACAGCAAGACCTTTTGATCTCCGTCTCTCCAGTGTTTATGTGTGACAGTGCAAGAAATGTATTTACAGTACACGGGGCTCTGTTAGACACTGCCTGCCTTCATTCGAACATTAATATTGGGAGCAGCTCTCCTTTAATTCACCCGTCATTTATTAAAATGTTTATTTGGAAATCCGCAGGCCCATTTATCTGGTTATTACTCAGAGCAGGATCAAATAATAACTCAGGTTCTCTGTGTCACACAAGACAAACCAAATATACGCTGGATGAGGTCTTTCAATGGCCCGATATCCATCCTCACGCCTGGCGCTTGGCCGGCTGCAGGGCCCTGGGTGGGCTCCCCGGACCTGTGATGCAGCTTTTCATCTCTTGCTTCACAGGCTCAGATCCAGCCTGAGCCAGTTGTTGCTACTTCTGGCGGTGCCCCCAAAAGCCCCCCGATAGCGGTGGGTGCATGGCTGAGTCCTCCTTACTCTGCTTAGAGCCTTTCCCCAGCTCCAAGTGACGCAGGCTCTGCTTTTAAAACCGTCTCCTTCCATCTTCATCACCTCTCCCAGGAGCAGATGGGTGTGTGCAAGAGGACCAAGCCATGGAGGACCACGTCAGCACAGCCAGTTCGCTATCACGTGTCAGTAGCAGCTGGAGAACTTGGAGTCACCACAAAGCTCCTGTTGTCAGACCCCGAGGCCAGAAGAACAACCCTAACTCTGGGGTATTCTGGGATGAATCTTGTATTTCTGGAGATGAAGATAGTCAATGGCCACCCAGCGCCAGTGGCCTCCTTCCTCTCTGTCTGCCCCACCGTCTCCTTCCAACCTGTCTCATACTTTCTACTTTGTTTTGGGTTGCCTGACGCAACCACATGACGAACAACGAGGTTTTGAAAAGTGCTAATTTCAAGCTCTCGGTTGCTCTAGGCTGACCTGTAAGGCCATAGTTGGACGGTCTAAGAGCCCCTGGCACATGTTTCCTGGTGGCCAGCTGCTGGTCTTCAGAGGCTAAGAAAACATTGAAGCCACTTTCAAGTGGGACTTGGTGCCAAGAAAGTTTTGACCAAACAGCCTTTGGCAATGAAACAGCAAAGGAAAAATCAATGTGGCCCATTTCACGTGGTAATGGTGGGCAGAGTTGGTCAGGTAGCACTTCCCACACAGGTCCAGAAGAGAGGCTGGAGGTGCCAATAAGCAAAACGCTTTGGAGAACATTGGCACTTGAGGAAAGGAATGATTACAGAAACTGGCCGCTGCAAGGAAAAGTAAATTCAGCAGATGAGGTTGGACACACGAGAGCTCTGTGCTTCATGCACCTAGCTCCATGCACTTCACACTCCTCCTACGCTGCTGCGTTACTCTTGACTACAAAGGATGAACCACCATCAGATCCCAGTTCTTCTTCAAGTGCTTGACACCACTAAGCACTTTGCATCAGCAGCTGCTTGCAAATTTTGTTTTAAAACTGTGTTGCGTTCCAGAAGATGATGTAGCAGGCATTATCTCAAACCCAGCTTGCCTGGGATCACCAAATAAGCGGTGAGATTAGCATTGGCAATGAGGAATGAAGGAACGAAGCACCAAGCCTGGAGCTAGAATGATAGACAACGTACTGACCAGTGCATCAGGCAATAACATGAGCCTCTCCTGGGCTCCACTGCAGCACAGGCAAAAGCGTTGTAAAGATGCAAAGGTACCAACCTGTGCTCCGAGAAGCTCTGCGATCCACCTGCCTCCTGACAGCACAGCTCCCCCATGGCCCCGCTGCCCCACACAGCCCCTCGGGGGTCCCCGGTGGTGTTATAAGGTGGTATTTAACCACGAGATCGCTCTGCCTTGATGGGTCCCGTGTGCTCCCAGGGCAGGGTGGTCCCAACGGGACCCTCAGAGCATGCTGGATGCGCAGACGCCCGTGGGACTCGTGCCACACGCTCACCAGCAACATCACCCCGTCCTCCGTCTCCAAAGCTAACGGGGCAAAGCCTGCAGAGAGGTGGGCTCGCCCCATCCTGGAGCGCGATGCTTTAAATTAAGCGGGGCTGGAAGCTGGCACCGTCACTCACAGCGTGGTGAGTCCTGCCCAACCTCCGAGCAGGGACCACCCTTAGGAAACATCCCATCCGCTGTTAGCATCCTGCTGCTGACCCAGAGAACCACCGGCACTCATCGGTTGGTTACAAATGTTCATTTTTAATGCCTGCTTTCTCTACATGCGGATTTAAGATGCATACGATAAGGTGTCATAAAAATATCTGACAACAGAGGAAACGTTGAGCTGCTACGCGCATATTCTTTTGACACTATTTGTAGAGTTGTCTGGGTTAAAGCCTGGGATTCCGTAACAGAAGCCACCGGCGGCCGGAGCACAGCACCCTGTCACCTCCCGGGGCTTCACAACCCCGGCCCGCCCTGCTCCCGGGGATCCGGCCCCCAAAATACAGACCGGTTCCCAGCTGGGTGGTGTATCGGACGGCAATCACACCGATAAAAATGGCGTTTGGAAGAAAAGATCTTTTTTTGGTAAAATTATGTAAATTGGGGGGAAATTTTGCTTAAAAGAAAAAGGCATATTCAGATTTTCAGAGGAAAGGGAAGTTCTGTTTTTCAGTTCAACAGGTCTTTTCTGTCTGAAAGTGGATTTTTTTTTAGCTATTTATACAGACGTGCACAGAGAGAAAAAGCAGTTTCAGTTTCAAGCACTTGCCTCATAAGCATACATACATCACACCTAAGTGCAATGTTTTGACTACATATAAAATGATTCAAGTGCCTTCCCCCTTTCCCACCTAAGTTTTGTCAAAAAAAGAAAAAAAGTTTGCATATTGGCCTCACAACTTCATTTATGATCATTTTATGTCTTCCAACGTACTCTTTCCAAGGAGCAACCATTCATTTTACACTCCTCACTACTGAAATCCTGTAGCGCTTTTAATCCTTCCTGTGCACACACGCGCAAAACTCCCCAATACAGAGACCTCACAAAATAAAACTTAGTAATTAACTGCCTGAAAAATGTTTGGGTTTTTTGGGTGGGGGTTTTTTATTATTATTTTACCTTCTCTTTCAGTCCTAACTCTGCAAGAACGGGTGAGTCACAGCTTTGAAATCTGCACTGGATGCCAGCTGAAAACAGAGGCTTTACACAATCAAATTGACAGATGATTCAAAGGCAGCCCTGCTACGCGCAGACCCATCCATATTCCGAGTTAAAAGAAATATTGCATTTTTAAGGGTAAAGAAACATATTTAAGAGATAAAGGAAAAGAAAAGTTTGCTGGTCATCAATTATCATAATAAAATGGGGGGGGGGGGGGGGGAGAAATTCACTTTAAAGACATGTTAAAGCCCCCTAATCTTCAAAGGGATAAAGGAGGGCGGCTGCCCTCCAGCGAGCCACTCCGCCAGGAGGCAGCCGCGGCCCCGCGGGGCTTAATCCAGCCACAAAATACACCCAGGGTCGACCCGAACCGAGCGCGGTCGGGTTCAGCGAATGGTAGGAAAGGAGGAATAAGGGGGCAGAAGGATATGGTGGATCCAGGGGTGGGCGATGGCTTGCGGGGCTGTTGGGAGAGCCCCGTGCTTTGGGGTGGCATCCATCTGAGACCTGATGTCTGCTCAAATCTGTAACGAGACTCCCTGCACATCCAATGACCAGCCTTGGATAAACTATTTATAACTGAAACCTTACTATGAAGTGGAACTCAAATGTCTGGCGAGTGCAGACACACCTTCTCCAGGACTGCTCTCCATGTGAGCTACCTGACCTGCATACACAACGGCCAACGCATATTAAACGGGACTGAAGGGGACATGGAGGAAAGTCTCGTTGCGTTCTTCTCCCTCCAAGCCCTGCTCCTCCTGCCAGGCAAGTGTATGCACAGTTTGAGCTCAAAACAGCTTAGAAGAGGACAAAAAGTCATGACTGCCAATGACCTGCTGTGGTCGGACCTGCAGGAACAGCCCTCATGCACAGTCCCCTGAAGTCAATGGTCTCCAGCTGAGTTCAGATGACGCCCTTGGGGCATTTTGTTGCCTGGGGACAACAGTCAAGGGATGGATGAGAGAGGTGAACTGAGATGGTACATGCCTTATGCTTCTGAGCAGAAAATGGGCGTGCAAAGAACATGTCACGTCATAGGTCAGCAGAGAACCACCACATCCTTAGATCTTGCAATCGCTGTTGTGAAAGTCTAAGCCTGGACTCTGCACAGGATTACTTATAGAAGATGCAGCAGGGTGGAAAACTGTACACATTTCCTCCCTTTACAAATTTTGTAAGATCAATTCAGTCAGAAGATGCTTCAAAATCCATGCTCTAAGCAGCCCTCCATGAAGCCTTCAGCCTGCCTGTCCAAGCAATGTGTGTAAACGGGGAGGCTCCATCTACAAATTGCATTTCATAGTCCGCCTGGTGGAAGAGACTTTTGTGCAACTCTAAGTAATTTCCCGTGATGAAACTATGCACTTTTTAGACAATTTGAGAAAGCAAAGTTCAAAAATCCAGGAAAAGCCACAAGATGAACAACGATAAGGCTAGGTGGGCTGGGTTTCTCTGCTGGAAAGGTGATGTGCCCTTGGAAAAGAAGTCAATTAACTGTTGAAGCAAAAATAAGACCATGAGCGCTGCCAAGTTTTGATCACTGGTAAAAATGTGGAAGCACAGATATTTGGGTCCATCTACTTAGTGTTTGCTGGCTGGGGTAAAAGGATTGTGACAGAAGGGTCCTAAACTTTGGTGAAAGGAGTGTCCCACTCTGAGCCAAGCATCAAGAGTCATCAGAGGAGAAAAAAAGGTCCACCAGGAAATGAAAACCTGGATTCAGCAAAGGGAGCTTATGCCAGCTATTTGGAGAGCCCTGCTGAGTTGTGGGGGTGGAAGGAGCACATCAGGGTGCTCACTCCTCCCAGTACCCTCAGAGGGCTCCCCGGACACAGACTGCTCAAGAAAATGGGAATTTGCTGCAGCATGCCAGGATTATGGATAATGCATTTTAACTGCATTATTGGATTATTAATACTAATACAGAAATTCTATCCATCCATCAAGATGGACTGGGTCCCATTAACCGCTCATCATGTTTTCCAGAGGATCTTTCCTTAGTCAGATGAAAACTGGACCAGCTCCACCATGAGCCATCCAGGCCCATGTTAAAGCTTGGAGAAAACCACAGCAAAGTTCACTCCAGTTCCTGCAGCTCCAACAGATTCAGAGCATGAAGTCCATTTTATATAGGTGAGCTCAACTAAGGATATTAGAGCAAAGCTGGAAAGAAACTCACCAAGGACAGATGATGGGTGACCCACCACAATGTGTGGAGGAACCCCAAAGCATCCAAGTGAGGTGTAAATAAGCTAGTCAGAGCATGGAAATAGCTGGATACTTGCAGGTTTGGCTAATTCACTTTGCTCCTCAAGCATGTGGTGTGGAGACCAACCCCCAAGGAGCAGAAGACTGCAGGTGTCCAAACTTTGGAGACCCCCTCCAGCAGCAAGGTCTTATCCTGCCCCATGTCCCAAAACATGCCCATGCCTCTTCTCTAAGCCCTAGTGTTCATTCAGCTTGCGATGTGCCAGTCTCTCACCCTCTTGGGCCCTTGAGGCTTTTAAAAGTTGTTTCCAATTCAGATCCCACTGGTGTGGAGAGTTTATCATGAAGTTCAACACCAGAATTTTTCTTCAGCTTGCAAGCCAAAACTAACATAAACAGCCAGCTCCTCATTCATTATTCTAATTCCACCATAAAACATGCCGAAGCCCGTTCTGACTGAGGTTTTAGCTGATTTACTGCCTTTTCAACAGGCAGTGTCTAATGAATTGGGTAAGCTCGTGGGTCAGATTTATACCGGAGGAGCAGCTGTAAGAGTTTGCCATCAGCGCAGCCTTTCCCGGACGGTGTCGCTGTGCCGAGAGCAGCAGAAACGCTGCTCACCTGCCGAAAAGGGACATTTCCAAGAATTTCCTATTTCCCACCACACGGAAGGGGCCGCCTCCAAAATTTTTCTGTTAGCGCTGAAAAGAGAAAGGTGAAGGAAGAGTTTAGGGGGTTTGGACCATCCAAACCAAAGAGTTTGCTTCCAGGTGGGGATTTGAAGGAGCATTGCCAACTGGCAGCTCATCCAAGACACCATGTGCAGGACAAGAGGTTCTGGCACACATGACATCGCTGAGTACATGGCACTGCATCAGAGGTCTTACAGAGGTCAATGGGCAAGGGGGTCCAACACCCCTGGTGTCAGTGGCAGCTATGTCTTGTGCTTCTGACTGCTGCAGAGAGCTGAGGCCCACGTTCTCAGCCTGGATGCACTTGCACATAAGCCATTGCTTCTCCTGGGTCCAGGGGTTTTTTTCTCCCTTGCTGATGGAGGAAGCCATTCCCAGCTTTGGCAGCACCACATATAGCTATGAGAAGTTTCATCTGAGTAAGAAACTCCAACACATGTTTTATCAAAACAATTCCCAACCAGGTCTGCTTTCAGTTGCTCCAAAATCCCCTTGCAAGACCTGCTCCAGCGAGTAGGATAGCAATGCCAGCTGTAGTACATATCACAGCCTGGTTTGCCTCCAGCTCTCCTCAACAGAACCCCTCTGAGAAATGGTGCTGGCGTTGGATGCTCCCAGCTAAGTTAATCCCACTCAAATATAAAGCGCGTGCCATTTTTTAAATTTTTCTGTATCAGGTTAAAAACCTGTTTCTCAGGGAGGCTGGGGCATGGAAAGAGGAGGAGTTCAGCTAAAACATTAACCCTTCAACATCCCACAGCAGGTATTTTGGAGTTCCTAGAGGAATCCATTTTTTACTTGAGAAATTTCTATTTTAACCACAGCCAAGCTCACACATAAAGACTCCTGAGCAGCATTTTCCAAGTAACATATCATCAGTAATGAATCCAGCAGCTTTGCAAGGGTATCAATCAGCTATTCTGCTTCCTAGGCTGCAAGAGGAAAGGACGAAACAAGCCAAAAAAACCCCACTTCCAGTTACAAACATCATTTTCTCCCTAGGCAGGGCAGAGCAAGAGAGAGCAGCCATTATCTTCACCAGGAAAAGCTTCAAAGTTAGCAGCAACATGCACCTTGCAGAGGCACCCAAATGGCTCCAGGTGGTGTGAGATCTTCCACTTAGGCTCTGCGCCATGCTCTCCAATGCCAGGGCTTCACTAGTGCCAGGAGTGAAGTCTCCAGAGATGGACAGACATCCACCCACCTGTGTACCCCTCCTCTTGGAGCCCTGGGAGAGGGGGGATTGCTCTTCCTCATCATTAGGCTGGTGCATGATCTTGGGTTGCAGGGAGCTGTTGGTCCGATGCCTCACTCTGCAGCTCACTCCTGTCTCTGCAGGGATGTGCTGAAAGGCTGCCAGTTGGGCATCTTCAAAACCCCCCGAGGCAAGATGCAAAGGGGAAAGAGCCAGGCCAGGATGAGGGAGGGCCATGGCTTCCCATCCCTCCCATCACCAGAGCCTGAAGGACTTCCTTTGATCCCGTCTCCTTGCCTGGCAGCAGTGGTTGGGGGACATCTTGGGAGCACAGTCCAAGAGCAGACAGACTGTCAACGAATCCAGGAGGTCCCAGATCCAGCAGAGCTTGATTCAAAGCACACTTTTTCTCATTGCTCTATCAGCCACAAACAGCCCTGACACCAGCCAGATGCTTTTCCTTCCTTGAGCTGAGACAGCTGAGTGAGCCATGGCCCTGGGCAGCTTGGGAGGTGGATAAGCCCCTACTCAAGCTGCCAGTGATGAAGCTATTCAAGCAATGCTGCCAGCAGGACAGCAAGGTGACTCTCATCCAGAGCATCCCTCAAAGGCTTTCAAGCCATGCTGTGCACCACAGCCTGCCTTCCTCACCTGCAAAGCTCCTGAGGCCTTTGCACCACACTCTGCTGGAGACCACCTGGCATGGCTTGTTCCTGCCTTGTTTTCTCCCGAAGGCACCAGAAGAAACAGTGCTGCAGATGTGTGCAGGGGAGGCAACCTGGATTTCACATCAGGGTTGCGAGGAGAGGGATTTTCGGTCCTTCAGCTTGTTTTGGCCCAAGTAAAAACACATTTCCCCTCTCTCCGTGGGCTGGATCCTTTAACAGCACACGCACTTTCACATTTCAGTCTGGCTCACCCTTATTCCTTCTGCCCGGAGCAAGACCAGTTTGATTTATGGTTGGCTACGTAACATTAAGGCCAGGAATGTGGGTCCTTCTCGCCTCACCAGAGTACTGGACGATGCAGCTTTCTCCAAGTATCTCCAGGCCGCTTGGCAGGAGATGCAAAGAGGAAAAGGAAAACAAAGCTTTATCTAGATGCCAATGTTGTTCTGGCTTGGCTAAAATCAGATGTAAAACCAGTTCAAGGCTTGGAGCGAGGAGCTGCGTAAGTCAAAGAGGCAGGCACCCTCTGTCCCCTTCTTGTGGGGACCACACGTCTGCTCGATGGCTCTCAAGGGCTCTCCAGTTGCCCAAGACTTTTGCACATCAGCCAACAAGAGCAGGAAGAAAGCCCGTGAAGCCCCTTGCTTCATCCTGCAGTGCCAAGCATGGCTGCTTTCCTGCGGCCAGCCAGAGAGGATCGCCGCTCGCTTGGTTGTCATGCTCCCCCAAAGCACATCCAGCTCTTCCCCTACCCTCAAACATCTTCAGGGTACCTTGCCTTGCTGATCTGCGCAGATACCCATCCATTCCGCTAATCAAAATATTTGGGGACGATTCCTTGCGTGTCTGTGGCAGCCATGGGTCATATTAGACCAGCATTTGCATTTTTCTATAGCTCAGGTGGGAGGGCACATCTCTCTGCCAGGAGGGGACTGTTCTCTGCATCGCTTGCACCACGCAGAAACCCTGCCGCTTGCCCTCGGCCCCTCCAGGACGGGGACGTGTCCTGGGTTTTCTCTGCCTTCCTCCTTATCAGAGATGAGAGTTGCCAGCAGCTCAGCACCGTGCTCCCCCAGGAGCCTGGGGAGAGCTGCAAGCCCCGTCTGCTAACGTCATCCCGGCTCCGCCGGCAGACCGGGTCTGCGTTATACCAGCCACGGCAGCTTTGCCAGAGGAATCAGCTCCTTCAGCCAGCAGTGCTGATCAGAACCCCTCCATCCCCTGACTTTTGCTGTAGATACAGGGGGAAAAAGGTATCACAGCGCGTTCATTAACCAGGTGACATTCAAATCCAGCAACCTCCCCCACCTTCCTCTAGGCACAACCGCTGTGATTTAAATTACGTGGAGGGGTAGAATTTAGTGGGCTGCAGGGAGTGGACTTGGCGCACAGATTCCCATATCTGGAAGAAGTCTGTCCTTTGTGTATTGTGTTATGAGACAAAGGCGGAAGAAAACACCTGGAACATTGAGGCCGGGGTGGGGGGAAGAGATGTTGCCATGGCTGCTTACAAGATTTTGGCCAGATTTGTAAAGGTCCTTGGAGATCGGCCACCTCTGCCAGTGGGACCTCTGCACCGTGACTTGGAGCAGTAGCCCGATGCCCAGAGACCTGGGTCGGGGCTTGCTCCGGACGGTGAGAAACCCTGGACCAACGTCCCCTGAACACACGCAGAGCAGCTCTGCGTTACATTTGCCGCGGGGCTGCCATGTCCCGGAGGCACTGACCTGCTCCATATGTCAAGCAGAGTCAATCTCTGCCTGCGATGTGTTGGATTTGCTGCGTACACGCAGACAGGACCACCTCCTTTCCCATGTGTTGACAGCACTGTACTCAAGCACCTAAAGAAATATAAAAATGTGCCTGGTGGGACGGAGCTGCGGGGCCGAGCTGAGCGGCTGACTCCCACTGAACTCACAGGCTTGCACCTTGCAGACCTCCTTCCTCCACGTCTCAGCCAGTACTTCATCCTCCAACAGCCATGGCACCCTTTTTGGCCAGGATAGGAAACTCTAGCAATGAGCTCTAACGAGCCTTCAGCTCTGCTCTACCCACGGGACACTGCGCAACTATCTTTTGCAGCCAAGAAGATGGATGTAACAGCTGAGGGAGGAGAGGAAACACAGATAAACCCTCTCCCCTACCTCTTCTTTGGAATTCCCCCATCGCAGGCGTGAAGAGAGGGGTGAGAGGTTCGTCAGACACCGATAACGATCTCCCCACCCTCTCAAGTCTGCTGCATCCCAAATGCAAAAGCAGAAAGTTGGAGAGCAGTCGGAGTTAGGATGCAAAGAGACTGAGCACCAGGGCAGGGTCCCCCCTAGTCTCTCCCCCCGATGTTGCCCCCCTGCCCCATGCAGCATCGCTGCCAGGTACCCCGGGGCCGACGGCGATTTGAGGGCTCCGAGCAACGAGCTGTAGAGCACACACTTCGCCGTGCGAGATGCAGCACCTCCCTTCCTACCGGGAGGAAGGGAAAGCCCCATAAATAAATGGTGATAGGAAAGATATTACAGGTCCTCCCAGAAAGTGCCTGGAAGCTGCCTTGGAGGCGAGGCGGGGGGAGGAAGGGAGGCTGACTGACAGCCTGATTTAAGACCTGTCTGAAAAGCAAACAAAAGCAATTGAAAACTGCATCATCTAGGAAAACTTAGTAGGTTGTATTTTCACAAGTGAGGACTGATGGTAAGACCAGCTTAATCCCCCAGTGGACTTTCCACACCTCCGCACGCCGGCTGACGGGGCCAGCTGGTTTGTCTTGCAGCTGATTGCTGAAACAACATTGCCGGGCTGGTGCGATTGAAACAGGATGGGCTGGGAGGGAGCAACCCGCGACCGAGGCAGCCAGCGTTAAAAGAAATGTGCTTGCTTTCCAAGCCCCCCTTTCTCCAGCCAGCCCTTGGTCCCCCGTAAAAGCCAGGGGAACCTCTTGGCCTTTGCAGCGATGAGCAACGGTGCTCTAAGCGTTCAAGTCCGGGCAGGGTCTCTGCTCACAGGCAACTGGAGAAAAAAAATCCCAGGAGAAGTCTTCCCGGGTGTTTTCAGCTAATTTGGGGTGAACAGGAAACACAGTTGAAAGGTAGAAACATAACTCACGGCCTTATCTTTCCTTCGCGGGGACCAACCTGGGGACCCACCGAGCTGAACAGCACTTTGGCCGCAACGCGCTGACTGACTGCAGATACGGTGCTTTACACAAACAAGTTTTAAAAGATTACATCATGTACATGCAAACAAAAAAAACCCAACCCAAGCCATTCTGAAGTTTTCTAACAGTAGTATTTCCATTTGCTTTTGGTTTGAACAAAACTGCAGAGTTCCCTTGTGCTAATTGCAGAATCCCAATAAATTCTAGAAAAGGACAGTGAAAAATATCACCTTGCCCAAACCAGGTGATGTTCAGTGCCCTTGACTCCTCCTTATCCCCTTCCCAGAGCCTTCACTGAAATTATGAACCGGAATGACATTTCCTTTCCCAACATCAAACTTATTAACAGAGCAAAAACCCCGCTCGTTTTAACCAGCTCAACACATCTCCTGTATGGATCAGACTTGCAAGCAGCAAATGCGTGAGCCCGTTACTGAATCCTAAAACTTTTTGTCTGCATGTGATTTAAAAAAAATCTATGTTTGATGGTTAAAGAACAAAAGGCAAAGTAAACGTACTCTTACATCCATTCCTTTCAAAGTCATCTATTTTAACCTACAAGACAATATATACACATATGAGTATAGATATATAATTAAATTAATATGGGAGGTGGTTCACCTGGGATATTTGAACATTTAGGGCTGACAGCCTAACAAGTTCCTGCAGCGTAATAAGCCTAAGCCTGGCATCTGGGAGCTCAGGGAATGTCCATACGATTGAAAGCAGCTGAGGCATCTCTTGGTAGCTGAGCCTTAATGATGAGACTGTGAAGTTAACTCCATCCGCTTAAGCCTTTTGGCCAGAGAAATCATTTAAATAATACTTTACGTTTGCAAACAGGTAAGGAACACGTGCGTGGCCACTTATGTCCGCTTGGCTATCTCCACCAGGAGACAGGACTGATCCCCTCCATGCTACAGCCCACGGTCTGTCGGAGCACACCACCTGCACGCGTACGGCTGCCCGTGCACACACGCGCGCGTGCTGCTGCTGGCTCCTGTTAGCAGGAGCGCCCGGTGCTCTCCAGATCCGAGGGCTCTGATAAGACACATCGTCTCTGCACCCCAGGTACTGCCGCGACAAACAACCCCTCCTTCCTGACATCTGGAATCCAGACCGGAGAGAATTTGCTCCTTTCCTTCTCTGGAAGAGAAGATGAATGAACCTGCCTGCCCAACCTGTGGTTGTTCAAAGGGACAGATGATATATCAAGGTCTCTCCCTACATCTAGGGACTGTGTGCAGGACCTGGACTCGGGGCAATCTGCCCTCTGCTCCGTCCCCGGCAAGCGGCAGCACAGGCAGGAGAGCATCTCCTGCTTCCCGCTCCCCGGGAAAAGACACCTTCACTCCCTGCGGGAGCAGGAGGAGGCTGCTGCTCGTTTCGCAACACAGATTACCAGCAGAAAAAGCAGATTGGCAGAAGTCACAATATTTTGCAGAAATGCTGGTGAAATTTTCACCAGGAGAAGTTTACTTGTTTCCTTCAAACAGCAGCAAAATGCTCTAGTTTGGGCAGACAAGCAGCCTTTCTCTTTGCCCCTGCTGTTTCATTTCCCTTTACTATGAGTTCTTAGGCTGAATTACTCTTTTCACTGACAATTAGGTTAGCAAAGGAGCTATTTAGGAGCTTATATTTTGACTTATGAAAACATGACATTAAAACCCAGCCTACCAAATACTCTGATGTTCTCAAAGCAGGACATTTTTCAAAATTCAACTCCACAGTAACATTTGATCTCTTAAATTCATCTCCATTTTTTACAAAGAACACAGATCTCAAAACAAAGCAGCTTGGTCCTCCTTAGCTAAGCCAACACCGTCTCTTCCTCATGTGCTCAGGTCTCTGTGCAACCAGCAGCAGAAAGGGTTGAGCAGTTTTGAGCTTCTGAGGGTTAAGTGAAGACTGAGGCAAACAAGAAGCAAGGCCTTAGAACACCGAGAAGGACAAGTGACAAAGAGGATGTTAACAACAACAACAAAAAAATCAAAGGTTTGGTCTCAAAGACGGTGCCTCAAAGCTGGATCATCCTGCAACTTAAACTTCTAGTTCCAAAAACCAAGGCGGGTCTGCTCCCAGATAGACACAGCCCTGCTGAATCCATCAAGCCCGACCCATCAAACACCTTGCTTTTCCTATTCTGACAAGGAAATGTTTATTCCACCTTCCCAGACTGGATTTTATTTCTATCATGAAAGGCCTGTGTCTGAAACACCACCTCCAACTCCTCCTTAATCCAAATTAAAGAAATTAACCCATCACTATGTGAACAAATTAAAATGTCTCAAGGACTTTGCAACTCTGGTAAAATCAGGAAAGTGTAAGGAACAAGTCAGGAAAGCGTAAGGAGCAAAGCAGAACTTCAAATACCTGTTCACTGCAGTTCTGAATTCACGCAGGACACAGGCGAACGCTCTCGAGGTGTGATTAACTCAGGGCTTTGGGTTTCTGAAACATCTGCACTGCCTGCGAAAAAAGGCAAGCTATTTCAGACACATCATGCTAATTGTAAAACTTTCATTCATATACTTGTGAGAAAAATCTGTCTGGATATTTCAGGGATGAGGGAGAGCTCCAGTTCCACCCCGACGTGCACACCATGGGTTTGGGTGGTTCTGGCTGCACCGGACAGGGCACTGCAAGCAATTCGGGTGGATGCTGTAAATGCACGAGGGAGACCGTTGCACTGGTTGGGAGGGCAGAAACGCTTGTGAACATGAGGTGAGGAGGGCAGAAGGGCTGGGGAAGGAGAATGGGGGGTTTATAGCATCGCTGCTAAAACGCAGATGCATCGTCTTTGCCTGGGAGGGGGTGGGAGCCGAGGTCCCAGAGTCCCTGGCAGAGCCGTGGCTGCAAACAGCTGCAGGCAGAAGCTGAGGAAAAGCCCCCGGGGAGCTGCGTGGTGCCCCAAGGCTGGGCTGATAAGTCAGGGGGGAACCTGCATCCCCCCGGTCACTGGCACATCTCACCCGAACCGCTCTGCTCAGCATCTTATGGCCGAACACCTGGTGCTGCCCGTTCGCTTCCAGCACATGCCCAGGACCAGCAGCTCACCCCGCTGCTCTGCCCTGACCGGAGCTGGACTTACCCCCCTTTCTCAGCCCCTCCTCATCTCTGAGCAAGCTCAAAAACCAAACGCAGAGCAAACGCATTGCGGCTGGCACTTCCAAATCCTCCTCTCCCTCACTAATGCCTTGCTCTGGGTCTTGGCGGCTGGGCTTGGCTCCGAGGCTGATGCATCTCCTCCAGGCTGCGAGCATCTCAAACGCACGACCCCAGCAACCTCCCCAGCTCCAGCCTCTCTCCACCCAACTTCCCAGCAGATGGGGGGGACGGCGAAGCAGCACGAAGCCCCAGAGCGATGGGCTTTCGCTGCACTTTAGCTGTGAACAGAGGGAACGGAAAAGCAACTGCCTCGAGAAGCAATTGCTTCCACATCCCTCACCTTAGACATCTGCCTGAAAAATGGAAAAAGAGGAGGGGAAGGGAGGAAGAAAAAAAGAAGGAAAAAAAACCCCAGAGGTCCCACTTCTAATTGATTTCCTGATGGAGACGGCTGTTTTATCACTTGCTATTTATTGAGCATACCTGTGCTGAGCAGTGTTTCTGCTCCCCGGGGGTTGCTCCCCGGCTCCCCCCTCCCAGCCCTCGTCGAGGGCTTCCACTTGCGCTGTCGGCAGCCCCAGCCCTGATGGAGACGGACGAGCGGGTTCACGCCATTAATACTGCCTTTCCCCGGCGGCTCACACATCGTCCTGCTACAGAGCTAAGTACCAAAATAGGCTGATTTCTTCCTAAGAGTGTCAGCTTTCCCTAAGCTATGTCACATATCCACTGAAAACTGAAGATTTCTCATTCAGAAACCTAAACCTGCATTCATTTTCAGAAAAAAAGCCAAACTTTCCTCTGTGGTGGAGACAGGGAAAGGGACGTTTTTTTCTGCCCAGCAGCTTTAGCTGCGATTTATTTGTTCACGTTTTCCTGATGCAGTGAGTGCCCTGGTGAAGCTGTTATTTGCTGCCCCTTGGCTCCCAGTGCCACCAATAACCATCAGGTCCCCAGCCGCTGGCAACGCTGCCTCTGACCCTGCTCTCTGAGGAAGGGAATATCCACAAGGCCAAAGTCTGAATTTTAAGGTGGGATGCTCCTCAAACAGGGTGGGATTTGGGCTGAACTCACCCTGTATCAGGTGCTGAAGTCATTCAGGCACATCTGAGGCTCATGAAACCCCAACCCCACGGCAGACCCAAAAAACATCCTCTGCGTGATCTGTGCACAGGGAATTGTTTTCCCTCCCCATGCCTTTCTCAGAGCAGCTATAAGCTGTGTGTTCCAGCACACGCACACACAAAAAAAAAGACCAAGGAAATTCATTGCAATCACTGTTACCAGCCAGTTCCATCCATTTTCACACCTTGGGGTCTGCGCTGCGTGGTTCAGTGTCTGCTCCCCACCATCCCTCTCCCACTCCAGAGCACCAGCAATTTCCCTGGCATTCCAGTAAACGGATTTACCAGCGATATCCCAGTGCCCAGCCCGGCTCGGCATAAGGAGCCAACGCTCTGGCATCCTGCCACGAGTAGCGATCGATGCTGTCTGCTTTAAGGGTTCAGCGAGAAACCTTTGTTTGGGCTGGGAGGCCATCTCCCCCTCCAAGGAGGCATTTCTCCGAGCAGACTGGGGAAGAGCCGGCCACAGCACTTCAAAAGAAAAGTTCATGCATGGATAAAGGTCCTTTAAAATGGGATTAAAAATTCACATTTTTGTCCCATATTTTTCTGACGTTTCTAATCAAACCTATCCTGAGACAGATATAAGAATGAGTTTAGCTCACTATTTTTCAGTGATAAGACCATCAGTCATTGGAAGCCTTTGGTGGGTATTTCTAATAAGCATTTTTTTAAAATTCCTAAAAAAAAATCAAACCCTTACCTGAAACACTCATCTAAAGTCAAAAGGTCCCATTGAAAACTTAGAGTTCAAAGCTTTGCATTAAAAAAAAAAAAAAAAAAAAGAAAAACACCAACAAAATTCTCTCCACGGTGTTTCAATTGCTGCATTTTCACCAATTTTGCCTGAAGTCCGGTTACACCAACATTTCTTCCCTCCACGGAAATCCTAACCCAAACCCTGCACAGGTTTAGCTCTCCAAAAAACCCCGCTTTAGCAGATCTGGCTCAACAGGGTCCCCTTTGCCTCCTTGCCCCGCGCTCCCCAGGGAGGTGAAGCCCCGTAATATGCTGCCCTTTAAAGCCGGCATTTCCAGCGCGGGGCAGGACTGCCGGGGGGGTGTGGGGGGGGTGTCCTGGGGGATTTGGAGCTCAGCAGCAGGTAGGTGGCCTTTGATCCCATGCACCGCCCGGGGCAGAAGGGCCGGTGGATAAGACTCTGCGGAGACGGGCTCCGCAGCCATCCCTCCTCTCCTAATTCCCTTCTGAAGTGCTGGAGCCACTGTCACCTCTCATTAAAAGAAGCGAATGCCCTTGTTTTAATTTCTAACCAGAGCGAACTGGATAATAATATTAATCCCGGCAGGGGGTGGCAAGAGAAGGCACCTCCTCGCTTCAAATGTTTGGACAAAAAATTTGCTCTCATTAGGGCAGAAGTCCAGGAGATGTCGCCTTTGTAGGGCTGGCGGGACGGCGCACAACGGGGCTTTGTTGCGTTTGAAGTGCTCCTCGTCTCCTCCGAGAGTGCCCAGGCTGTAATTGGGGCCAGGCAATGGTCGGGGGAAGAGAGGGAGAGACAAAAAGAGAAAGGGAAGCTTCAGATTTCCAAACGTTGCACAGACAGATCTCTCTTAAATCCGTATTCTGCTGCAAAATAAGCTGGCACCACGTGCTCCCAAAAATCAGGAGCAACGTGGTGAGCATCAGGCCACGGATGTCCTTAGTGGTAAAGGCAGAGTCTAACCCTGCCTAGCGCTCAGGCTGAGGGATGGTACCCGCTGCTCTGGGAGAAGCGTTTGAGGTCGCACCAGGAAAACCCAGTGCTGAGGGCAAAGAGACTAATTCAGCTTAAAATATCTGAGCTGGAACGGGAAACCCATGGGATACACCCAGAGGTCCTTTTTACCATAAGTGGGAAGAAAAAAAGGGGGGAGGGGGGAAGCACCTAAGCTGACCACGCTGTGTTCTTATTTCTCCTTGGACACATACTCATTTTCCCCCATCAATTTCAGGAGAACTCGTCCCCAGATTCGTTACTTATATTTGCCTGAGTTTCTCCCTCGTATGCAGGTGACAAAGATGCTGCAAAGCCAGCCAGGAACATGGCTCTGCTGCTGGGGGACTCCCAGTCTCAGGGACGCAAAGATGTAAGAAAAAGCTCATTTTTCCACAGCAGCAGATATTTTTCTGTAGCTGGCCACGTCACCTGGGGAAAGGGGCTTAGCTTGCAAGTTACCTGCTACCAAGATCAAGGATCACAGCATCTCTCCAGAACCACACCAAGGTGCAAACCAGGAGCATCCACAGCTGAAAGAAGGGATGTGATGGGAGACACGGGAGAGCCAACCCTCCTAAATCAGGGCTGCTGCAGCCCACGGTCTCCAGGTATTGCACAGGATGCAGACAGCTCATAACAAGGCATAGCATTGACTAAACATTGCCACTACCTGGACTTGATACCATGAATGAAACGTCTTTTTACACAGACACCACTAACTGTAGGAAATTCTGCTAAACGTAGCATCCCAAACCTTCATCCTAGCTCTACCATACTTGGAAAAGGAGCACCAAAAAGCAAGAGTTGGTGTGAAAGGAGCAAAGAACTGGTAAAGAACTGTCCAAATCAAGCAGAAAGTGATGGAAACACCAAACAACAGAGAAAAATAATCACCACACACCTTTCCTCCACCGGGAAGCACATTGGCAGCCAAAGAGATGCAAGTTTGGTTCAGTCTCAGGTAAGGGTGGGAAATTAAAATAAAGTGTTCAATTAATTCCTTATCTATGGAATGACCCAGTATATTGCTTCCCTCGTTCCCCGAATCACCCACTGGCAGTATGTTTAGAAACAGGTTGGAAATTAATGTTCTTCCTGTGAGTGGCTGTCAGAAAAGATAAAGGATTTCTTTGGAGGGTCCCTTTTTCATTATTCTGTTATCATACTGCTATGTGGAATCTCAGAGCTACCCTGGATACACACATTTCTACAAGCTGTTGAGTCAGATGCATCTAAGCATGGCATTAGGCTAACGGAGAGTTGGGAACGGACAGGTTCCCACCCATTACTGCAACGACAACACAGCTCAAAATTGCAAAACTAGCAGTGGCACTGGTGCTTAGTGCATTGAAAAGGAAAAAAAAAAAAAAAAGCAGAAATATATGAATTCACCTGACCTTATGGAGACCTCCACGTGTTAGCTCCTCCAAGAAGAGAAACAGGCACTTCCAGAAGGTAAGACAACTTATCCTGCTCCAGGTACCTAAACCCATGCCCTCAGAGAGCTTGCCTCACTGAACTCCACCAAGGTTTTAGATCAAAGGACCTTGTGCACCAAGGTCATGCTGCTGTGATTGACTGTAAATACTGGAGACTGGGAGAGGTGACTGCAGTCAGACACTTTGGTGAAGATTATATTCATTACCAATTTCAAGCTAGAGCTCGCTCATTAGAGGCACACCTTTCTTCAGCACATGACTTTTGCATAGCCCACGTCGATATCTTGGTTATTAAAAGCTTATTTCCCAAGTAAAGAAATATAGTGCCATTCTGTAACGCTTTTTTTTTTTTCAAATTCCTGTTGAAAACAAAAGAAATCAATCATCTTCCCAATGTTCCCTTTCAGCTTGAACCAGTTTTTAACAATTCTGTGTACAAAAAGAGAGGTTATTCATTCACTCTTTAGTCTAAGTACTATGGAGATTCCCCCTCCAGGCAAAACCAGGCACTTTAAAAATAAAAAAGAAACACGTGCTTTAACTCTGAGAGATCTGGTGAACAACCAGCCCACTGCAGATCTGTTGAGGGTAACTTGATGGGACAAACCTTGACTGTGATGGGACAAATGACAATTGTCATGTTATTTTCAGAAAGCTTCTTCTAACATCAAGATCAAGCAGAGCCTCAGGAAACGGGATACAACCTTCGTTCAACCCTGAGTTTTCTCCGAGTGAGTACCCTCTCCTCGCCCATCCCCGCTTCCAGTTTTACAGAACAAAAAAAAAACACCTAGAAAATTGAGTATTGGCAAACACCAAGTGCAACCCTGGTGGTACAGCACCTTGCCAGGGCAATTAGACTGGGCAACTGCAACATTAGACTGGGCAACTGCAACACGCTGAAGCAACAAGCCAAGATGCAAACAAGTACCAGCTGCAGCAGATAAACGCCCCAGTTTATTCAGCGTACGGCACAGCGAGGCACGCAGTTCTGTACATCTGAGCAGGTTTCATGGAGGGGTTGACTTCACACAGTCCCTCCACACCATCCATCCTGGCCAGCACAGACCGTGTCTGGTCCTGGAGGAGCTGGGTATGATCCACACCAGGGGAAGCACGGAGCTGGCCCCTAAGCCTTGGCTTCCCCTTCATCTTTCCCTCCCCGTTAGCGCTGGCCAAGCTCTCTCCCTACAGCTTGGCTTCCTTGTCGGTAAAATGAGGATAATGAATGATTTTGCCTTTCCTTCTGAGGGGCTGACATAATTCAGTTTAAGAAAATGACACACACGCACACACCCCAAAAAAAAGCATTATTGAGTACCAAGTGGAACTAGAAATCCATGGATCAAAAACAGTTGGTCAAAAAGTTATTGATGGAGGCCTTCCTTCCCAAACACATTTGGATCAAAATCAGAACATTTTGCAAGAACTTGTTGATTTCTACAACATTTTTTGAAGTAAGAGGGTCAAACCATTTGCCTCGACTTCCCAGAGGCAGTGCTGGAACGTTTAATTTCATTTTGGACATAATTTTGTTGGAGCATTTTATTTAAAATATATTAAAATATTTTATGACATATTATTGCATATTAAATGTCATAATGTGTTTTATGATGTTAAATTTAAAATACGTATACAAAAGTCCAAACAAAATACATTCTCATCTTAAAATATCAGATTTTTATTTAAACAAATGGATATTTTTTTTTTCAAAAACATGGCCAGAAAGCACTTGAGACTTAAAAAAAAAATTGTTTGCTTTTGTCCAATTTTACTGCATGAAAAACACTGGCTTCTTACTGCTTTTCAGAACTTGAAAATTTCATTTGATTATTTTAAAGCTAAAAATTGTGATTCTCAGTCAGCTATCAAGGTACTGGAATTTCTCAGATTCTTTTTTCCCCTAAAAATGAAAGGAAGAAGGAAAGATGGCCATTTCCATTAACATTTTTGAGTTATCAGTTAAGCAAAAGCTTGGGGCAGTTGACAGAAAAAAAAAATTAGCTTTTAGCATGCCAAGAAGAGAGAACTGGTGACAAACATTTCTCTTAAAAAGCCAACAATTTGCAAATACGCTTTGGATCCTACTGAACATCAAAGACATTTTACCTTTTTGGGGTGGAAGAGAATACATCTTGGTCCTCAGTCAGCAACACCTTTACCTGGTAACTCCTGTTGTTACCTGCGGGAGGGAAAAAGAATAAATCCTCTTTGTTGCATGTTTTTCTTAGGCTTGGGAAGAAGAAAAAGAGGAAAAAAAGAAAAAAGGAAAAAAAAGAAAAAAAAAAGAAAAAAAAAGAAATACCCATGTGCTACAGCTTCTCAGCACCTCCTGACGTTAAGGACTGTTTCTGTGGGAGCTAACAGGCAGAAGGCAGGTGATGGTCGTCAGTTCATAACTGATATCATGAACTATCTGCATGGCTGCAGACAACCCACTTGGTGGCTTGGCAAGCGTGGGGTTACAGCTTGCACATGGGGGAAAATGTGTATTGATATCACACATGTGGTGGTGAAAGCCCTCCCAGAAACCTCTGGCTGCAAGATCATGGTGCTGTTTTCAATCCCTTATCTAATGCAAATGAAGCTGAGAAAAGAGATAAAAAAACATAACTATTCCCTTGTACTAGCATGAGTGGCCCAGTCACGGATAAGATTTCACAGAAATGAAAAGCAAACTTTGCTCCTAAACACCCCCAAAATGCACAATATTTCTATAGGATCACAGAATTTATCAGTTCAGAAGGAACCTCGGGAAGTCTCTAGTCCAATCTCCTGCTCAGAGCAAAGTCCACACTGAATTCAGACTGGGTTGCTCAGGGCTTGGTCCAGTCAGCCCTCGAACATCTCCAGGGACGGAGATCCCGTGACCTCCCTGGGCCCTCCGTCCAGAAAAAAGCTGCAAAAATCCCTCTCCCTTCCCCAACATGGCTATATTAGCACATGGTTTTCCTTCGTGACTAATATTTTTTTTTGTGTGCATTCTTTGGTCTGGTTGGAATTGTCAGATCCCAAGACCACCAAGCACTACATGACACCACGCTCTACATCTCTTTCTTGGGATGGAGAACTGATCTGACAACAGCACTACACTTTCACCCAGTCTAGGGAACTTCAGTTTTTCCCAGCTGATGATTCAGCCACCAAGCAAAACAAAGGACATAATACGATGGTGTGGTCACCCCTCATCTTCTGCCAACATCGCTGTTAAGTCAGTTCACATGGGGTGTCTCTCATCCAGAGCACATAGTGAAGTTTTTATTGGCGTGAATCTGGTCCGCCTGCATTACTCACCCACTAGCAGAGCTACGCGGCATTCTCTGATGGAGTCACAGCATGCAAGTAAACTTCTTATTCCATTATTGACTGTTGGGTTTATGGCACCACCAAGAGAAGCTGTTTTGGAAAATGTTGCAGTGACTTCACAGCAGCAGCCGTCAGGGCTGTGAAAGAGCAATTCTCCCTCTCTCGGTCCCTCAGCTGGAGTCATGACCTTGCTTCCCTTTTCCACAAGCAAGCTCACGATGCCGTCTGAGGACTCCAGCCTCAGCTGGGAAAAGTCCAACCCTCTCCCACCAAGCAGCTGACTCACGTTGGCATCACCACTCTGCTGCTGTTTCTCATCACATCTCTCTTATTTGCCAGGACAGACCTATTGCTGTGTGTTCATACAGCACTGAGAACCTCTAGAAATTGTGACATCCTAATACTATTGTTAAAATAAATAAATATATATATATAAAAGGCAAGATAGTCATATAGTCATATCCCTGTACTTTTAGGCAACTCCCTTAATTGCTGTTGCCAGCACTATCTGGAAAAAAAAAAACCTATCTTGCTTCTATCTGGCAAAGGAGACCAAGCCCCAGATGCAGCGAGTGGAGGCTAGGAGAAGGAGGAGTTTCCTTCAAGTGCTGACCTGGAGTCCAGAACCAAAGTAAATCCAAGTGGCAGCTTCCCAGTGACTCTGTCCTGAGATATCACGTCTCTCAGACTCCACGGAAAGCTGCTGCCTTGAGCCTACTTAAAAAAGGAGAGAGATTATTAGTCCAAATAGTTCACAAGAGTCTCCACCTTAAGCGCAGGGAATGAAAAGAAAGATGAAGCTTTCTATTGGATGAGCTTAGAGTGGAGACCTCTTTAAGGTTTCCAAGGGTTCGAAATGAGGACAGCAGCCCCAGGTGATGAGCCATTGGTGAGCAGAGTGCAGGTGAACCCCTCAAGCTACCAAGGAAAGGCTCCTTCTCTCAGGGTCCAGGTTGCAGAAGTAACAGCATCCAGGGCCGAGCTGTCAGTAACACGTGGGGTTGGTGAGCGGGTGTTTACCCTGGCTATAAATGATCCTCACAGCTTGGGCTGCAGGTTTGATTGTCTGACAGTTCTACCATACCTATGGCTCGAGTGCACAAGTTCTTGAATGTTTTCATTATTTTTTCATTTGTAATTTTATTTCGTAATAGTAACAAGACGCCCCGGGGCAATGTGTTTCCAGGGGATTATTGCCTTCAGCTTTTTGCTTTATGACACATGCCATAATCACCAAGAAATGTACAACCTGTCATATTTCATTACATAAATGTGGGTTATATATCCACGTATTAGGCGCGATGGATAGACTACAGCCATAAAGTTATATGGACATTTGGTGGCAAAAGTTAGTTTGTGCAAGCAGTTCCCGAGAATGGCTTGCAGCTGGGCTAGCTCAGTCTGGACCCATCCTCAACTTCAGAGCTCTTACAAGTTGTTTTTGCTCTTATTCTGCCCACAGAGCCTTGGAGAAGGTGCATGAACTAATTCTGTGGTCTCATGCTCTCCGTTTCCCCCTTAGCTTGGCAAGGTTCACCCCGCCTGCAGACACCACCAAGAAACACCCCCCCAGGCAAGCTCAGCCCTGGGGTGACTCACAAGAATCCCCTGAGGACTTGCAAAAAGCAAGTCCCAAGTCAGGCTCCTTGTACCTTTTACTGCCCACTGCCTATAAATAACCATTCACAAGACTTCCTGGATGAGGAAAAAGGAGAGAACACAGAACTTGGGGCATGAGCTGCTTTCTTCCAAGGAATGGTGTCATTCTGGATTTATTTTATAGTTTCAGTCAGTCTGGGCACCTGGCACAGGAAGCCAAGTGTCTGAAGACATCTTGGCTTTTGGTCAGCTGCCAAGGGACAGGAGAGCAGTAGCCGGTAGGTGACCCGCAGGTGTGCTCTGCAGGTAATGTTCTCCTTGGCAAACAAAGTTGGACAAGATGGGCAGGACCCACATTCAGAGTGGCCTCACAAAAAGCCCTCAGCACTCCAGGATGCTTTCACCAGAGCTCTTGCACCATGGCCAAGAAGGGCTGGTGGTTACGAGCTCTTCTCTGGTGCCTGCAGAGACTCAAACAGGAGACCATTCATGGGGATCCAGTCATTCCCAACAGCTGTACTGGCTCTGGCTCCCAGCACTCCGCTGTCCTCAGCGTACTGGGAAGTTATGTCACCCCCGAGGGCTGAGTCAATGGACAGACTCTGATGCTCTTCTCAGCAGCGCACAAGGCTGAGGTTACAGCTGCCTGCAGTCTGGTAACTCGGGAGAGCATCAGCACTCACCCAAGCACAGAATGAAGCTCAAGTGGATGAAGAGTACTTTTGTACAACTCCAACACACAAATGCTCTTCGAATCAGAGGCTCCTGACCTACCACCTGCAAAAAAAAATTAAAAAAAAATCAAGATCAAGATGAAGACTAACTATACAGAGACAGCAGGCTGGAGGGGATATCTCTGGAAAGCTGTGGGGCAGATAACCCTTCGTTATGAGGGGGCCAAATCCTCCCCTGGTTGGACTCAATGATCTTAAGGGTCTTTTCCAACCTAAACAATCCTATGATTCTTGAGATAGATGCTGGTGGATCTAAGGGACAGCAAAAGCAAGCAGGAGAATTCCCTCCTGTGTATCTGACTGAAAAGGCAGTTGTGAGATGCTTTAGAAGACACTCTTAAGCTTTTGCCGTACAACTGCAAGTGCCTTTCTCCGGATGGGAGCACTCACAATAAGGCTCTGAGAGCTGGACCACCAGGAAGAGCGTCACCAAGAGGTAAATTGAGATTCAAGGTTTGCCTGGCAGGCTCCGTTGCAGCGCAAGTCTTCCCACTCGGCTCTCAATGAAGCTCTGTGCTAGCCTGGACGGCACACACAACTGCAGGCTGCTCTTCCAGCCCAGTCTGTCCTGGAGATTTCCCAGGACCACGGGGAAGCTCAGTCCCAGCTCAGGCTAGGATGGGTATTTATTTTTCTGACTGCAGAGAGCCTGCACTTAACCACAAAGCCTGGAAGAATCCAATGACCTAGCCCTTTAGAAACACAAGCATGAAATAAATCCATAACAAGGCTTTTTATCTCCAAGGAAGTTCATCTTACCTGAGCCCTGGAACAAGGTCACAGGGGTAGACTCTTTCTTTCTCCAGGGAGCATTGGCGATGGGATTTGCAGCAGATTTTCCATGTGCTGTGCCTTTAAGCTCTCTATACTTCTGCCTCCATTTCCAAACAGCAGCCTTTTTGTTCTCCAGGCTGCTGCAACTTGCAGATACGTGCACCATGCCCTCTTTCACAGGGAGATATTTTTTTTTCTTTCTTTCTTTCTTGCTATTCTCCATAATCTAAAGCTAAAGACAGTCAGGTTAAAAATACATGACTGAGGTGCTTTTTTCCAGACGACCTTCTCCCTCCTCAGAAACCAAAGGTACTTTCTCAATCGCGCAGGATCAACCTCCCCCAGGTAACAAAGGCGATTTATTAAGACATAAACTACAATCGTGCACAGTCAAATGCTCCTCTTGGATACACGAAGACAAATCCCCTTTCCCGCTATCCTCAGAGAGACACTCTGCAAACAAAGTGCCTACATCACTTCTGCTATACCCGCTCACGCTCAAGTTTCCCTTTATTCTCCGCTCGAGAGTGGTTAAGCATAAATCTCTGTCTTCCCAGAGGCTTCTACAGGTTTTTTTCTCCTTGCCAAGTTTCCTCCCAGCTCCCAGAGGGCAAACAGCAGCCACACAGCCCCTTTTGTGCTCTGGGGCTTGGCTAACGGGCCCCACCTGGGCCAGCAGGCAGGAGGGGTGCCCTCGGCCGTGCTCGGAGGGCTGGCACACCATCAAAGCAGGCTTTCAGAGGGAGCTGCCGCTGGGTCTCCGATGGCAGGGGCACCTCGCCGGGCCCCAGTGCTGCGAAGGAGGAGGGGGTCTGCAGGGTAGGGGGTTCAGCAGCCCACGGGTACCTGGAGGCTCCTGGGGAGATGCTGCTTGCAGGTGGGGCCAGGTTGTTTGGCAGCTGGGGCATAAGAGATGGGCCTCAGAGGGGGAAGCTGGGTTCTCTGGATTTCTGTTTGAAAAGCACAAAATGCAGATCTGAGTCTCACCCAGTTCACTGTCCGGGATGAAAAATCAGACCCTACAACTTCAGAAACACAACTTCCTCACCCCCATTCAGCCCGGGATGTACAAACTCAGCTGCAGGCACAGGGTGTTGACAAGGACCCAGCTGGAGATGTTCCTGTCCCAGCTCCTCACCACATCACCAAAACCTCCCCAGTCCCTCCACTCTGCCCATGGAAGGGGACATGCAAGTGCCCCCTGCGTTGCAAAATCAGCCAGGGGCTCCTGACAGAAGTTTAACTCGGCTTTAAGGGATGCTCCTGCACCCTGTTCTGCTCTGCAGGGGCAGCACCTTCCAGGGGAGGAATGGAAACCCCATCCAGGACCCTGCAACATCTGAAGCCCTGATGGCTCTTGCTCTGCAGCCTGGAGGGCTCAGCGCAGTGGACACAGGGTCCCCTGTGCTGGCAGGGCTTCGGCAGATCTGTTGGCTAGCGGGCCAGTGACTTTGGGTCATCATGGCCACTGGGGTCTGTCCTGGGCCATAAAACTCTTCTAGGGGTCACACAGTGAGTTAATGAAATCCTGTAGTCACCTGGGGACAGGTTCAGGTAATGGAGAAAGAAAAAACAGGCGAGAAAAATAATCCTTTGCAATGGCTTCTCTTCCTCTTGCTTTCTTTTAGTCTGTTGGGTTTTTTGTTGGTTTGGGGTTTTTTCCCCCATTATTGTACTGGTTCCTGTTTTTTCCCTCTGGTCTTCTGACTTTTCTGTATCACTTTCTTTTCCCAGTATCTCTTTTTCTCCCCCCCTCCCCCTTTTCTGCACTGGTGGGTTTTTTCTGTGCAAACCATGGCCCACACTTCATTTACATCTTGCCTGGCACACCTGCTGATGTTTGTGCACAGTGGCCCAGGTTGTGGTTTGCATGTGTTGATGTGCTCCCATTTATTCTCTCTTTCTTTGGAGAAAAAAAAAAAAATATGGCTTTCCTTAGTGGTGCCTTCATATTAAAAAAAAATCCCCCACACTTTAAAATCTTATCTAATGCCCTTTCTGTCTCCTTTATCGGGCGCTGGGCACTGCAAAGGGACACACAGGGACCACAGTCCCAGTGCCTGGCAGTGTGGCACCACTGCCCGTTCCTGTCCCAAGTAGACCAGTGCTGGAGGAAGAGCCCAAGATCTCAAACACCTCCAGACAGGTCTGGAGGTCTGGCCTGACAACACATTCCATCCTCTCCTGCAGCACCTTCTCCCCCTGCCCAGCACCAAGGAGGTCTCGGGCTGCCGGCAGACTCAGGAAGCCTTCAGTTATGCTTCCATCATGGAAGAAATGTATTTATTTATAAATGAAAAATGAGACTGTGATCTCATGTCTGGGATGAAGCAGGTCCTGACAAGTCACGCAAAACGGTTCCTGTTACTGCAGGGACCAGAATAGCAACATCCAGCCCGGGGCTCTGCTAGTGGACGGATTAGACTCAGAAAGACACTTTGGGAACATACCCTGGGAAGAGCAGGATATTTTTGGTTTCCAAAAGGTCCTTATGTATTAAGATAAAGGGGGAGAGTGAAGAGGAAGGTGGGCAAAGCGTGCCGTGCGCAGTCCTTCCAGCACCCTCAAAAATACATGGTGATTCCCCAGCCCCTGTCTTCCCCCTGTGTCTCACAAGGCCCTGCACGGAGGGAGGACCCTCCCTCAATCCCAGGAGTTATGCAAAGTCCATTCCCCTTACAAATATCCTTCCATTCCCTCAGCTTGCCTCTTAAGTTTCCCCAATTTCTTGCCTGACAGCAATGCTGCAGAGCTGGGCCCTGGCTCCCACACGGTCTCACTACCTCCCTCTTGGGTTTCCTGTACGTGCATTTTACCAAAGCTTCGCACTTCTCAGCTTGAACGGTTTAAAATGCATTAAAATAAAGCTATGGAGTATTCTGAGACAAACTCCCTATTTTGTTTATTCTCCAAAATCTCCAACATGAGGTTCCTTGCTCGGGGAAAACCTTCTCCCAGGCTGGGACACAACCCAGTGCGAGGTGTAAGTGCCCATCAGCCGTGCCCGGGGGCTGCAAGCCAGGTCTGTCACACCAAACCCTGGGTAAAAAAAAACCCAAACCCGAAACACCACCACCAGCTGTTCCTGGTACGGTCCAGCCCCCATGAGATGAAGGGACGAGGTGCCACCGAGTGGGCGAGCCACCTCCGGGCGCGGGCAACCTGCTGCCGGGTGCGATCGTACCCGCGACCCCGGGCCCGGGTGTCCCCGAGTGGGGGGGGACCGGGAGCAGGACCCGAGCATCCCCGGTGCCGGGGAGCCGCTAGAGGGCAATAGCGGTATGTCCCACACCCACAGCGGCTGAAGGGCGGCCAGGGGACCCCCAGGGATGCACAGGGACTGCTCGGGTGTCCATAGGGACGCACCAGGGCGTCCTTCTTTCCTGAAGATTTAAAAAAAAAAAAAAAAAAAAAAAAAGTCTTTGAACTTTTCTGCTCAGTGGGTAAGGGAGACGCACCTTTAGCATCCACACAGCATCCAGGACATCGCAGACGCTCCCTGGCTATCGCAGCTCAGAGCCACCACTCCAACACAAAGCAGAGAGGTATAGCCCCAGGTGAGCTGCCTTTTATCCTCTGCTAATTAGGCTAATTTAGGGAAAACCTGTTCCTGCCCAAGATAGGCAGGTGTCAGCAGGTAGTTTCTACCTTGCAAGAAATATTAGAGCCAGTCTGGTGTGCCCCTGATTTGCATTTCCTCACTCCCACGATGCTCCCATCACCTCTCCATCGGGCATTCCCTTTGCCCCAGGCCTGGAAGCTGGTTGCTCCCCAGTACGACCCTTTGCTCCCCGTTACCCTTTGGGGGAGGGCCTGCTCTGCTGCTTCCCCTCCACCACATCCTCATTGACACGGAGGGGCTCACGGGAGAAGCACCCCAGCCCTGCCACCTTTGTGTTTGGCCAGTCCCCAGCTCCATCCCCTGCTCTGGGTGCTTCCCCCGGGTGCCACCAGCCCCTCGTTTATCAGGCCGGGGTGGTGGGAGATAGGGAGGGAGGCCGATAAGCCCTCAAGTGGCAGCGTGCTGTAAACATTCCCACTGGTGCTGTTAGATTAGACCGCTGGGAAAATGCCTCCAGCCCCCCGGCCCACCAGCGCAGCGGGCTGGGGCTGGGGGGCTGCAGAGCTGTTGAAAAGCACAGAAGGAGGAGCCGTGTTGGAGCTGAAGTGTTTCGCTAGCAGGCTGCAGGGCTGGCTGCTGCCTCCCAGGGTACCGGGGCTTGTCAGGGCTCTGACCAGCAGCCCTAGGAAGGCTGCTTTGGCATCTGACCCTGCAGTCCGTCTCCATCCATAGGCTTCACTGCCTTTTTTCCCCAGCTGGTAAGAAAACTCACTTCTCCCTCCCTCCCTCTCCCAGGCTGCTGGTGGCCAGAGGTCTCAGCTGGCTGGCAACATGCTGGTTGGGTGTTTTAACTCCTTCGCAGGAGCTCTGGTATCCACACAGACCTCTCTTTGCACGTACCTGGAGGACCAGCACATGTGAAAGGCTGTGGTCCTCCTTTCATAATGATCTGTACCCATTTTAAACCCATTTTCCACCAGTAAAAACAACCAATCACAATAAGGTTTAGCAGATTGCACCCTGCTTACTACAATTTATTGTGGAGCGGAGAACGCAAACCCTTCAAGCCACTTGTCGTCGAGGAAAAGGGACCCTTTCCTTGCAGCAGCTCCTCTGCATGGGCTCGCCCCAAGCTGAGACCCTGTCACCCTCCTCTCACCCGGCACTACCTTTATCTAGATTCAGGTTTGGAAATGCTGATGGTTGTCGGGGTTCCTATTCTTGGCTCTGCAAAATGAGGTGTCTCTGCAGAGGCATCCTCAGCTGGGGCACACCATCAGCCGTGCCACTACTGGAGCGGACACGGCAGCGCGCAAATTGAAAAACCCCTCCGACTTGCACCCCAAGAACCATGCAACTGGCAGGTTTCAAAGCCTGCAGGTGGTTTCAGGGTTCACAGAAATGTGATCCAGTTCATAAACATCTTAAAACAAAGCCTTGGTGGGTGTCAGGACAGAAGAACATAATCTGACACCAGAACAGTGCTATCCTCTCCGAAATGCCTGGTGCATCGAGACTGGCCCACGGATTGGAGGGAACCTGCCTTGGGAGTCTTTTCCCATTCAAACTGAAAAATTTGGAATGCCACCTCTGATTTTTCTTCTTCCTTGTCAGGGGTTGAATGCAGCTCCCCCAAAGCACAGCACTGGGATGGTCTTACTCTGGAGTGATACTGCTGTAAACGGGAGCAGACCAGAGCCAGTCCTGGCTGCAGCACAGACAGGGTGGCATGTGTCACTGGAGATGACCGGTCCTGGCAGAGCGGTGGCACCTGGAGGAAGAGTGCCAGCAGTGGGAAAGGGGGCACAGCCTCACGTCGCCCTTCCCAAGCAGACAGAGCTGGGGTTGAGAAACAGATGGAGCCGGCAGGACAAAAAGCCCAGAGAAAATCTATCCATGGGGTGGGTACCACAAAAGTCAGGAGAAACGGGTGCTGGCAAAGCAGCACTGGAGGGAGAGGGGGCTGTAGCCCTGCAGAGCCCATGGTACCCGTGCCCCACGCTGCAGTCTGAGCCACCGCTTGTAAATCCTCACGCGCTGGGGCTGATGCATCTCTGTGTTGGGTAAGAGAAGTGGGAAACAAGCTACTGTTCTCCCTCCCATCCTGATGCACCTTTCCAGGGACCAGGGACTGACCCAGACATGGTGTCACCCAGCCCAAGGAGGTGGCAACATGGGCAGGCGACAACTGTGGGGTACAGGAGCAGCGTCAGTCCTGTTGGCCAGAGTCAGCTGGAAGCAAGGGACATGGTCTCAGCAGCCCCACAAGAACTGGATGCTGTTGTCCTTCTCTCGCACCAAGCAGCATCCCTCTCTCCTGCCCGCATCTCTGCGTGTCCCTCCTGACCTGCTGAGGATCAGCACCACCCTGCACCTTCATCTCCAAGGTGGGAACAAGGAGCAGATCTTCTCTGTCCACCTAACCTTTTTCTCTTTAGCCTGGGAAGGACCTGAAACGATCCTATGTTTAGGCATGTCCACCAGCAGTGGAAGATCAGTGCTGAGCAGAGCCCCCGCAGCTGCCTTGCCGTGCCGCTCAGAGGCAACCTTCCTTCCTGCTCCCATTCCCCAGCATCTCCTTGGCCTTTGGGCAGCTTTCAAAGCTCACAGGCAGGCAACGCCGAGCCATGGGAATGCCCCACTCCTACTTTCTCCCTAATATTTCCACAGTGAGTAAATCTCCATCCTTTTAGGGCTCTCAAATCTATTATTTTTACATTTGCAGTGGATTCCCTGGCCCTGTTATTAATGAAAACCTCCAGGAAAGCTCCTCAAATACAGCTTTGACTTTCTGCCCAGGACCTGTGGACAAGGGAAAAAAAAAAAAAAAAAGGCAACATTAATAAAGCAGGAGGTTTCTATTAAGTCTGAGGGACTGGACGCTCTGGCTTTCTTGGATGCTGAAATCCTCTAGTGCGAGATAAATCTTATACACTTCATTTTCCCAATCTCTCCTTCAATATATTTTAAGAGAACATTGCTAGTATCAGAGTAAATAATGTCCTAACTGCAAACGTGGGGTCTGCAGAGTGGCGTGGGGTCAGCCTGTGGGCTGTGGCATCCTCCACTGTGGTCTGCTTGTGGTCTCAGCCCTCTCTCCGTAATCAGGGGGTTGAGCTTGAAGAGGTTTTAATTAGCCACGAATACAAATAACAAGCAATTCCTTGGAGGCTGGGGAAGGAAGTGGGTGAGCTAACGTTATGGAGATGTGCACTAAGTCACAAAATATGCAAATCAACGAGCTCTGTAACCAGCACCACCTTGGTGTGAGCAAACCTCCCCCAGCCCTCTTTCCTGCTAGCAAGACGCGTTTCCCATCTGCCCGCGAGGGAACTCTCCATTTGCAGGCTCTGCTGTCTTCTTTGCACAGCACCTGCTTTTTTATACCTCTCAGCTCCTCCTAAAGATGCGGGGTTTTCTTGGTAAAAGCTGTTATCTGGGAGCGTGCATGCCAGCTTTCGCTGCAGAAGAAAAGGGAGCAAGTCCATGGGGTCCTGCAAGCCCAAGGTCAGGCTGGGAGATGACTTGACTTTGCTTTTATGCCTTTCACTGCTTCGCAGAGCACGCTGAATGTGAGCTAAATGCAGCATCGTCAGCGCGGGCAGGTGAGGGAGCATCTTTGCGTCTTGTTTTGGCACCAACAGCTCGCACGCAGCCACCAGCCTGTGATGGATGCTGCCAGCACGGGCGCAAGGGTTGCTTTCCATTTGTGTGCTGGCGCCTCTTTCACTCTGGATTGCCGTGCGTTGCTGGGGATGGGGCTGCTGTGCTTGCAGAAGGCAGGAGGAACGAACGGATTGTTGCCTCGGGCTGTTTTGGGGAGTAAATATGAAGGACTTTGCTAGCTAGAAAGACATAACCTTCCTTGGGAGCAGGAGCCTGCATGTTCTTCGCAGTCATTCACGCTGGTGGTTTTAACCCAGCAGGACTCTTAGGTGTTGCTATAACGCAAACGCTGATGCTTTCTGATAGTGCCAGAGTATCAGAAGTACCTTTCTCCCGCCTGAAAAACGCCAGGCCAGTCCCAAGCTGCAGAGGCAGCAGAGTTCAGCCAACGTCAGGCAGGAGCCTTGAGCTCAGAGCGTCCTGATGCTGACACACACACAACTAAAGCCCCCTGCAATAAGCAGTAAATGAGAGAAGGGGACGGCACGGATTCAAATTAATAAGATGCAGTGTAGCTTATACAGCAGTTCTGGGGCTTGAGAAGCCAACTGTGAAGGGCTCTGGCCCAAAGTTGGGAGTGCAGGGCTGGAAAGCACCATTTGGACGAGAGGCACAAATCCACTGGCAGTTCTGAGTAGCCAAAAAAAGGAATATTTTGGACTATCTGCCCAGTTCAGAGGCCACCTAGTCTGCAAACACATCCCAGCCTTCTCTACAAGATCAAGGTACGTAAGGCACGATACAAATGTAAATCTCACTTTGAAAGCCACAGTGAGTGGCCCTGCTTTGTGACGTGCTGCCTTTGTCCTACGTAACACTCAGAACCCAAGGTGTAATCGTGTTGTTTTGGATGCAAAGGTTAGAAAGACCGTCTTCTCCAGCTGAAGTTTCCTCTAATGGAAAGATGCATCCAGGAACAGCGCTGGGATGGGCAGTTGTAGCTCTTGGATGGAGATGATGCATTCTAGGGCTGGAGCAGCGTGGATCCGATCTGTTCCTAGCAGTGCCAAAATTGCTCTGGGTTCTTGCTGTTCCCTGTCTGGCCAGGGCTGGGAGAGGCTGAGAACTGCGTCTGTAAGCAGTGCTCTGCACAAAGCACTGCGGGTTTGGGATGGATTGATAGCTGCTGTGATTTTAGATGTCATGTGGCTTCACACATAGTCGGTAAAGCTCCTCTTCATTTTCCCAGTAACCAAACATGAATCACATCACAACAGGGCTCTATTGCCATCCACCCTGAGAAAGCAGCAATGGATTCTTCTACTAGGTTGGTAGAAGGATGGTAACAGCATCTTCATAGCACTCATCCTCCTTGCCATCTGCCCTACTTGATCCATCACAGGTCAAATTCAGCGCTGCCACGATGAAACACGTGGCCTGCTCCTGTTAGGGATAAGGGTCCAAGGATGATGCTGCGAACAATTCGCATCCTTGGTGGATGAGGCGTGAAATGGGTCCCTGAACAGACGATGTAGCTTTAGCACTGGGAAAGCATCACAACACATCCGTGCAATGGCTCGCTCAGGTGGGGCCAAGAGCATGGAAGGAGGTTTCCTCTCTGCAGGCTGTGCTGCGGGAAGCCCTGCGAGGAGCCGGGTACAGGATCGCCCTGGCTCCATCCCCCCGCAGTGGTTTTACAGGCCCCGGCAGGACTCGTATTCGGTGGAAGCACGTGAATTGAGGGGAGGGGGCAGAGAGAGAGTAACTCCCTGCAAGTGGCCAAATGTAATAAACACACTCACTAACCACTTTTCAGAATACACACATAATAATATGTGGTATTTATATTTTTACCACCCCAGTGGGACTTTGGCAACTAAATCGGATTTTCCCACCCTGACCCAAATAAACGTTCAGGAGTGGAAATAACAGATTGCCTTTGCCTGAAACAACCATGTGCTCATTCCAGGGAGATGGCAGCTGAGCGATCCTCATTTCTCTGGACCACTTAGACCTTGCAAAGCTCCCCCCTCTTCTCCCCAAGCTCTGGAGAACCCACTCACGTTGGGCCTGATCCAAGCTCCACCAAAGTTGGTGGAAAGTCTCCATCTGGCTCACATAGATTTTTACCAATCCCTTGGCCATTAAAATGGAGCCAAAAAGGTTGTGTGGGTAGAGTCCAAACATTTCCATCCCTCCTCAGAAAAGTCTTTACCCTCATTTCAGACCTGATCCCTGAAATGCGCCTCCATTAGGAATGGACACAGGGGAGCAATCCCCAGGAAAGGGCCACCCTCCCATACCCCCCAGTAGGGTACCTTTAAGGCCACAGGCTCCCCAACTGCCAGGATAGCCCTTGATGGCTATTTGCATAGCCATCACAGTGGCCTCCTGATGTCACAAGCTACCTCACCACATTCTGTTCTGGACCCTATAAATACTGGCCCCCCAGCACTTGTCCCACATTCGCTGAGCTTTCGAGTCATCGAATTCCACAGCGGTTGGAAGAATGAAGACTCAAAAAAGCAAAGCGAGCAGGCGCTCACCTCTGTGTGGGCGCCCACAAAACCAGCTGCAGGAGGCGCGGAGGAACAGGCTGCGTCAGAGGGGAGGCACCATCAGCTACGCGGTCCTCTTCCACGTAGCTGATGGTGCAGAGCCAATGGAGGTGGATCCACCTGAAGACGAGGAGGAGCCGATGGAGGTGGATCCACCTCCAGGATGGCTCCCCTGGCACCACAACATCGTGCCAGGGCTCCCCTCCACACCACCGACGCAGCACCGTAGGGTCATCCGGCCAGCGCCCTACCGCCGGCCCTGCCTCCGCGCTCGGCGCTAGCCATGAGGCTGACCCTCCGTTCCTGGCTGGCCTGCAGGCTTCCTTCCCGTCCCCCGTCCTCTGCCCTACCCCTCACCCCTTCTGAAGGGGTGTCATCTCTTCTGCACTGAGGCCCGAGAAAAGGGGACAAGACAACATGGCGTCACAGCTTCAGCCACTGCGCTGGGAGAAGTCCCTCAGCGGGCCACCGAGGTGCCTGGGGCCTGGAGACGGGGTCTCTTCGGCCTGGAGACGAGAAGGCTGCCCGACGGGAGGCTGCAGAGGAAGCCAGACACTCCACGGCGGCACACGAAAAACAGCAGCGTGTCAAGCAAAGACGTGAGAGACAGCCGCTCCTCTGGAGAGGCAGACCACCACAGGCCTGCTGGGAAGGAGTGCTGGCCTTCAGCATTAAGGCCCCTTCTAGCTGTCTCATTCGTTCTTTTCAAGATTGGGCAATTTAAAAATAAATAAATGACAGTAACAGTGAAAATGCTTTCCCTCTCTCTTATTTGGTGCTTTGGTAACTGTGTCCGAGCTCCTCTGTCCCCCCCGCAGTTCCCCCGGCCCAGCAAAGACAGAGGTGCGTGCGGCTCAGGCCCAGCCCTGGGCCTTCGGGATGGTGAGGGGCCGGGGACACGGGGGCTGCCGAGGGGACTGCCTCCGCTCGTGGGGGTGGGGGGACCCTGGAGTAGGGGCCCAGAGAAGCTGTGGCTGCCCCTGGCTCCCTGGCAGTGTTCAAGGCCAGGCTGGATGGGGCTTTGGGCAACCTGGGCTAGTGGAGGGTGTCCCTGCCCATGGCAGGGGTGGCACTGGGTGGGCTGTGAGGTCCCTGCCCACCCAAACCATTCTATGAGGCCATGATCCTATGAGGCCATTGTCTCCTGACTGGCCTGAAAAAGTCGCCAGGGGAACTGTGCTTTCTTCCTCTCTTTCCTTTCTTTTTATATACCAAAACCAAACCTCTCTCCTCCTCCCTCAGCCCCTCATAGAGCAAAGGTTGAGAATTAAGGCAAAATTAGGATTTTTAAGATACCAAAGAATATAAGGTTATATTTGCTCTAGGATTAAAAGGATCTAAGGATGGTCTTCATAAAAGGATCCTCCTTTTAGGATTAAAGGATATAAGCATATATTAGCTTTAGGATTAAAGCAAAATTAGGATTTTTAGATACCAAACCACTCTCCTCCTCACTCAGCTGCTTCATACAGAGCAAAGGTTGAGAATTAAAGCAAAATTTGGAAGCACCAGGTTTTTCTGTTTCCCAAGGACCAGCTGTTTTCATTGGGCGTGCACATTGTGCAGTGGTCTGGCCTGCAGCTTCCAAGCTGCTGACAGGTGGCACATACCTGCATTTTCATTAGGACCTTCCCTCATGCTGCTTCTCATGTTGTCTGGAGACACCAAGCCACAAAGTTGCAGCAGAACTGTGTCTTACCCTGTCCTACTACTACAACTGAGTTCCTCCCTGGTGCCTCTGGATTAGACATTTCATTTCTCTACAGGGTATGGGCTTAGTAGGATGGCCAATGGCTATTTGAATACTAAGGTGGTTGGTCTGTGAGGTTCCATGGAAAAAAGTTGCTCCTGTTGTTACATCCTGAAACCTATGCTGTACCTGAAGTAGGTATCCTTTAAAGCCTTCAGGAGCTCTATGAGATTCAAAGCCCTTAGTGTGGTCAGAGGCTAAGGATTAAAGAATAAAAATGATTGCCTCTGTGGTGCGTGGAGACCTCAGATGGTTCATCTCAGACTGGTGGTCCCCTGCCACTCCTAGCCGCTGCTGAAGGATCATCATCTCAGTTCAGGGTCCATAACGCTGACAACAGGAACAGCTGTCATCCCCTTTCTTGCCCTTGATCGATAGCATCCCAATCTCAGCGTTCGATGGCATAAATTATTTATCTCTAATTGGATTGGATGCTTCCTTGGTCCCAGTGAATCAATTAATGAGTATTTGCCATCAGAGTTCTTGGTGCCCTCCAGAGAGGCTTGTCACAACAGCACCAGTGAAAACTGGTGCTGGAAAGGTTGGGAGGAGCAGAAAGGAAATCTCTTGAGGGTCTTTGGAGGACAGGCTTAGTTGCAATGGCTGTCAGGCATCTGATCTGGAAGAGAAGTTGCATAAAACTTTTGTTCTAGTTGCAAGACCTTTCCTTGAAAACCAAAGCTCCTTGAGATCCATGTGAAATATGGAGAAGTCTTAAGTCAGCATTGTCCACTCTGCATACCCATCACTTTCCTCTTCTGTCTGTAAAGAGTTATCCCCTGCTATCATAACCTCAAGCTACTTTTCAAGGGCAGTAGCCATCTCTCCTATAACTCTTAACATGCTTGGGGGGTTGATGATCAGTGCGAGGATACCCTCACGCTGATACACTGTTGGGTAGCAGTGATCTACTGCGTGCCAGCAGCTGCCTTTGATAATGAAGGATTTTTGAGAATTTAAACGTTCTCATTTTAAGCTCTGACAATATTTAAGCACGTGTTAACGGTTTAAAGAAGCAACCCACTAGAGAAAGTCTCATTTGTCAGGAGCAGCTCCTCTAAATTTCATCATAACCGAATTAAGACAGCCCAGAAAGGAGCAAGTTAGAGTGAAGACAGGAGCACTGATGGATGGTTCACACTAGTTGCTAAAATGGTCCTTCGAAAGCTCCTTGAGCTGAGGTTCTGCAGACCAGCATTCGTGACTCCTGAGTAGAAGCAGGGCAGCTTGAAGAAGGCTGAACTGGATTTCTGAACTATTGCGCAGAGCCACACATCGACACAATGCCTGACAGTAATGCTCCTCATCCTCCAAATCATCCATATGCTATATGAAATCAAATGATGGGCTGTCACGGGTTGTGATGACTGGAGAGACTCAGATATCACCTTCGGAAGCGCAGCACAGCTTCAGGAACTGCATACTTAAGATAGAAGAAAATCCACCACCATTGCAGTTCTAAGAGATCTTCACAGTTCAGAGCCTTTTCTGCATTTTTAGCAGCAAGACCATGAAATACCCTTGGATTCCTACTGTTCCTGATTTAATATACTCTGGATAACTTAAATTGCTTGTTAAAAAAAAAATCAAAGCAGTGGGTTTAAGTAATTGCATAATGCTGCTGCAACTGCTAAACATGAGAATCAGCAAATATACTGCAATGAATTATTCCTCCAGGCTATAAATAAGGAGGACCATGGAGAGTAGGTACTAACCAGGCAGGGAATCAAGTCAGCAAGTCACTCCTAAAGTTATCCACAAGTTCGGTTCATCTATCAGAGGAAACTGAGAAAGTTGAGGCTCTTTTGGGGCAGCCAGGGCAGACGAGGTCTCAGTGCAGGGCAGGATAAATGGCAGGAAGTTCCTACGCCAGTCTGGGTTTGTTATGAACTAAAGTATTTTGGTATGAATGTGTTGAGACTGGGAGCTTGGGAATATTTTAGAATGTTAAAATATAGGAAATGGGATCTTCGTCCCACATCATGGCAGGTGCGGTAGTGACATGCGTTAAACTTGACGTGCCATGCAAGGAACTGTGCCCACAATAGCAAGAGACCACTTGGAATAGGTAAGAAAAAGGGAAGAGACTCACCCAAGACCACACGGTTGGTCAGACCTTGGACCTGCTGGTCTCAGTGACCGATGTTCTCACCCACTCGAGGCAAGCAGCTGCATCACGCGTCTATGGCTCCCACGGAGCATCGGCACCGAGCAACACGCAGGAGGGCAATGACATTGCTCTCCCTGTGGGGGAGTATTTTCTCTGTCCCATCATACAGCTTTTTAGCACCCGCACCAACCATCTCCATGCTGATTTTCAGCAGATGTTGTGCTAATGAATAACAATGTAATCTCAGTGCCTTAATATAGTGCTGGGGTGCGATAAGTCCGAAATTGCTGTCATCATCGGTGTGAGGACGATCTGGTCATTGTTCAGAACTGTCCTCCTCTGATGATTACATGAAGGGGAATGTATTTTCTTCCATCTACTCCCACTCTGCTTCCAAATTTAAAACTATTCAAGCATTAGATACTTCTATTTTTCTAAGGGCTTAATAAGAGGCCAGGATGCAGATGTTCTGATAAGGCCATGACAAATTGCAAGTGGAGAAGCCATATTAAACTTGACCGATTACAGGATGCCAAGCTCAGCTCTGTCTGTGGAAGCATAGTGACAGTCTGAAAAGGGCTCCAGTAATTCTGCTAAACTAGCTGCTACCACCACGAGCCGTTTACTGGTGAGGGCAGAGTAGATGGCTTACAGCCCAAGCAAACATCGCAACTCAAAGCTGAAAGCCAGAGATTAAATACAGGACTGGGGGAGGGAGCTGATGGGTGAAGGGATGGCTTGGGACCCCCAGAGAACCTGCCTAGCAGGAGGATGGTTGAGCAGGGGAGGCATCGCTATGGGGCTGTGCAGCTCCCACCTTCGGGAAGTTTGGGAACAGATGCTCCAGGCAGCTCTCGCTGTCGATGCTGCCAGGATGGGCTTGGCAGCACCCCGGCCATCTCCCACCCCATGCCCATCAGGGCAAGGCAGGCCCAGCTGAAGACTGTAAACTCCATCCTGTTTTTAGGGGTTGAACAAACATGCCCACACAGCCCACGCTCAGGAAGGGAATAGCAGGGCCACAAGGCAAAATGAAATGGGAGAGTAACGGGCAGTCCGGTGTGGGGAGGGGAGAAGCGAAGAGATGCAAGAGGAAGCTCTTTTCTAGGAGACATGACAAGGGATGGGAAGGCAGCCTGGGAGCAACAACACTTTCAGCAGTGCTGCCTTGGAAGGAGAGTGGAGAATTCAGGGGCAGAGGAGGAGAGAGGGCAGGCGTGAAGTGCCACGTGTGAAATCATTCAAGCAAATAAAAGGAAACATCACAACACGAACCTTTGTGCCACTGGAAAAGGAGTGGCTGCAGGCAGCTGGATCTACCACTCTGAGATCTAGAGAAGCATGTAGGTTAGAAGGGACCTCTGGAGGTGTCTAGTTCAACGCCTGGCATCTTGCCCTGCCAGCTTCTGACCACGGCCAAAAAACTTTTTCCTAATGTTCATCGTCAGTTTCCCATGTTCCAGCCTGTCTGTTCCCTCCTGGCATATTGCCATGCACCTTGGAGAAGAGTTTGGCTCCATCTTTTCTATATCCTCCCACCAGACAGTTGTAGACAGCAATAACATCTTTCCCCTTACCCTTTTCCTCCCCTTACCCTTACCTGTGAGCTGAAGAAACCCATCTCACAGCCTCTCCTGTACATCACGTGCACTGGATTCCCCCCATGTCACCTCGGTGGCCGCTGCTGAACTTGCTCCAGTATGACAATGTTTTCCTTGTCCTGGAGAACCCCAAACTGGATGCTATAGTCCAGTGCAGCCCCCACTATTTGGGGAGTAGTGACTGTCCCCGACCTGCTGGCTACACTCCTGCTCATACAGCCCAGCTCAGCTCTGCAGCAAGGACTCTCTGCCAGCTCCTTTTCAGCTTCTTGGTCACCAGGATCCTCTTTTCTGCAAAGCCTCCTAGAAAAGCTGGCCCCAACCTGTCCTGTTACAGGGCTAAGTCGCTGCCAGAAGCAAGACTTTGCGTTTGCCTTTGATGATCTTCATGAAGTTCCTGTGAGTCCAAGCCTCCAGCCTGTGGAAACACATCAAAGCAGGAGGTTAGGTGCTGAGAAGATTATTTCTGAAAAAAGTACCTCCAGAAAATAAGGAGAGGGTCCACAATCCAAGGAGCACACTGGCTCTGCTGCTTTTTTGGATAGCAGCCCACCTCACTGGGCCCTTCAGACTGCAGCAGGTGCCGCAGAAACCTCTGCACCCTCCCCTCCTGCATCTGTGGCAGACCCTGGCCAAAACCCATGGCCAATACCCATGGCCAATTTCCACCATGGCTCAAGCTGTAGCTGGTGTCCATGTGCTATTTTTCTTTAATAAAAATTCCTTTGGACAGCATTTTCTGTCTGAGGCTTTATCTCCTGATACCTGTTGCACGCAGTCCAACACTTACCCAGTCAGCGGGGACTGGTCCGTATCTACCAGCATTCACCAGCTTCAATCTTTTGAAGGCGAAAAGCCATAAAAAATACGTACACAGTCACTGAAACCCCATTTCATTCTGCAAAAACACCTTAGGAGGAGGCACGTCCACCTGCAAGTAGCTCTAGGGTACATTTCCCTTCTTCATCTTCATCTGTACAATAACATTTATACATCACCATACAAAATCCTGAGCCCAAATTAGTTCTCCTTATAAACTCCAGAGCCATGACTGGTATTCTGGAAAGCAGCTGTTAAAATCTCACTGTCCAGGCTTTCTTCCATGCTGCCAGCTTTGCCAGCAGCCATTCTGCACCGGTAAAGGCAGCATGATGGAGGAGCTAGCAAACACAGCTTAGAAATGCCTCTATTATCCAGGGACAACAGAAAAGTGGAGATTCATCTAAGTTACACAGTCCTGGGGACTGGGGAAATGCTAGCTGTGCTCCTTTTCTTCCGGACAGCTAAATCCCATTCTAAGCTTATGAAATATCGCCTGCTCTTTATTTATATATCTGATGTATTTGCTGACGGTCAAAACCGACATCTCTGTGGCTCTCTCTTTCCAACCCCACAGTCTTTGGATCCGAGAGCAGCCCTGATAGAGCAGATGAAAACACAATGGTAACTCAATCTAGCTTGCTCGGTGTAAAATGTAATAAAAAGGGGGCCCAGAGCCCAAGCCTGAGGCTGTAAATTTTCCGCCAGCACTGTGCCTGTCGTCCTGCTCAGACGTTTCTCCTGCATCTCTTCCCTGCTCTGCCCAGTCCCACCGCTGGGACTTGCGGTGCTGTCACTTTGCCTTGCTGATTTAGGCATTTCAAAGGAGCTGATCCAACGGGCTTTAATTCAATAGATACTCCAGCAAGGACAAGATGACTTAGGGGAAAGGCAGAAAAGATAGAACAGACTTTGCTTTTGCCAAAGCCCAGGTGACTGAAGGGAGGGAGGCACGTCTGCTACGGAGAACAGGCTCTGCTGAGCTCCGTGCGGCCAGCTGGAGGGAAGAGCCTGGCAGCACTCATCCCTGACTTGTGTGCAGCACAGGAAACACCACCATAAGAAGCTAATTATTTCAGTTTAACTAATGGCTTCATTATATACTGGGGAATAAAAAGCCATATGTATTACATACTGTCCCGACTTCTCAGTCTCGTCTCTGCGTCTGCTTTCAACTGGCTTGTAAATAAATGGATGTGAATAACAAAGCCTTACCTGCTGCCAGCTCCACGTCTTTCATGCTCTTACTTTGCTATCCATTTTCATCTCCCTTGTCTAGAAACAAATCAATACCACGTCAGTTCGCACCTTGTCCTGACTGTATGGTGTCATCAGAAATAGCTGGTGGCAAGCGGGGAGGAAGCACGGGCTGGTGGCTGGCATGCTCAGTTAGGACGCGGGATATCGCAGCTCAATTCCCTGGGCTGCCACAAACAACTGTTGTGACCTTCAGCAGGTTGGAAGGGCCTGAACTGCTCCAGCAGCTCCGTGTTGCTAATGGCATTAGTGGTGCAACACCCCAGCTCCTCGGGTAAGGGCTCGGTGCCACCCCACCAGCTGAGATGGGAGAAAAAGGCTCCTGCGTGGGCTCAGCAGGTGGGAATAGCTCCAGGTGGGATGCAGGCTTTGCAGAAAACTCTCCCAAAATGAGATTCTGCAGCAAAGACTTCCATCTCCAATGGGAGAGGGGAAGAGAAAAAAAAAAAGCCTATGGAAACCCCCACAATTTTTATCTAGAACAGATTTTTTTTGTTTGCTTGAAGTTTTCCTGGCAGATCAACACAAGAGAAGGGGGATGACACTGTTTAATTTAGTCATCTAAGTTACACAGCAGAAGAGTTAAGGGCTAGGGGACCCTACATAGATAGTGGGGGGAGAGATAGAGACTATTTCACAGCTCCACTGCGAGCACTCCTTGCTCAGCTCCCCAGTACCTCCCTCGTGCTCTTGGGCCCCCTGAAATCCTGCGGGCAGAGCATCCCAGCCAGACACCCCCTCCTTGGGCAGAGGCCCCATCCTGCGTCCCTGGGAGTCGGGGGACACAGACCCAACAGCAGCCTTGCAGAGAAGGGGGACGCCTCTCCTTCCCCTCCATCCCCACCAGCCAGGGCTGGCTGCAGAGCTCAGACCCTACAAGCAGGCAGCCCAGGCTCCTGCGTCAGGTTACCCAAATCCTGCAGGTCTCCTCCGCACATCGCTGGCTGCAAAGGGTGCTTGGAGCCAGGGGCTGCCCCATTTCCAGCAATAAGCCCAGCCTGAGCACCGGCAGTGAGGAAAGAGAGAAAACACAGCCCTACTCATCTTCCCCTCCCTTTATAAGATCCCTTCGCCCCAGCTGAGCTCTCCCACAGCCGTGGCGGAGATCCAGGGCTGCGATGCACTGCACCTGCCTGCAGTGCGCTCGAGCCGTTATCTGTGCCCAGGCACAGCTGTAATTAGGGAAGGAGGGAGAGAGCTGGGAGATTGAATGTCCCAAATCACATCGTCTCTATTGCTTTGTATTAAAACATTCCATGACGCACACTGCAATAAACAGGCAGACAAATAGACGATTTAAAATGTGATCCCCACAAGCCGTTTTGAAAAGAAATTATCTCAGCGCAGTGTTAACTAGAATTACCCCCACTACTCACTCCTCTTCTGCCTCCCTCGCTGGAAAAGCCCCGAGCCAGCACCTCCTGATTTACGGTGCTCAAAGACACAGAACAGAGTCATTAGGGAAGCTGGTTTTAAAACTCTTCGTTTATAGAGACATGGATGTCAAAGTGGCTTCAGCCCCAAATTTGACCTCCAGCACCAGGAACATGATAGTACTGGGTACAATGTGTCTTCCAGAGTCTAAATATTTGTTATCACCTGGAGAAGCACAGGCTGTACTCGAAGTGGGATAAAGAGGCAAGCAACCCCACGGGCACCGGTGAGGAAAACATGCTTCTGCACCAGCATCTCCTGCTGCTACAGGAAAATCTTTGGTCCCTATAAATAAAAACCTGTGCCATCTTCTGCAAGGCTCCCCCGCACAGCTCCGACTTCCTAACGATGATGCTGTGTTACCCCCTAAAGAGCTGGTAGAACTGGAGTTTGACTGGATCTCTGAAACTTGCTGTTTCTCAGTCAAACCCTTGAAGTCTGAATGAATTAATTTAAATGAGGAGTATTTCTGGAATGTTTACAACCTCACGTTTAATACCCAGTCATAATGTTGACTAGCCCTTCTGTAACCAAGAACTGAATGCCATTCTGGATCAAAAACGATATATACAAAGTGTAAAAAAATCGAAGTATTTTCCTCACCACCTTTCTTATTCTGTCTTTCCACCACATAGAAATGCTTCCCTAGAATAAAAATGTCGCCCTGCTGCACTGGTGAAGAGTGCATATTCCCACAAGATATCGGTCTTTGGGATTTAAATTTCGCGGCATTACATTTTATTTTAGCACCTTTGGAGTTTTCAATTGGCCGTATGACTTCACACGGTTTGAAAAACATGAACTTACACTGAGCCACGCTACCGTGTGCCCTTCCGTATAGACTTTTATGATCATGCCGTGCAGAAAGCTGAGGCTGTGGCTGGCCCGGAGCTCCTCTCCCTTCATCCCTCCAGGATGCGGTGGTTCATCTCACCCCAAGGTGTCCAGCTCTTCCCAGGTAGATTCCCATATCCATACACATGATCTTATAGCATATTGGGAAAATAACATCCTACAAAAATGTTCTTCAAAACCCTCCTCTTTCTCAGCACACCCTTTTTCCTCTCTTTTCCCGCTGCCTAGCAGCACCATGCACAGGCAGGACTTTCAACACCACCTATTTCAGCTTAAAACTGCACACGCTCCCAACCTTTTCCTTCTTTTTTTTTTTTTTTAATGGAAACAAAGAAAATAAACCCCTTCCTTTCTTTTAAAATGCCTCGCACTAAAATGACACTGAGGGGTGAAACGCTGGGCTGCGATGCTCACCGTGCCAGATGCATCGTCCCCACACACTTGCCTCCCTCCCTGCCCCTGAGACCCGCTGCCGGCAGGGACGAGGATGATACTTGGGACTCCCTCCATCCCGCTTGGCCATTTCCATCTCGCAAAGAACGGGGAAATGGGTGCAAAGCACGACGGGCCGCGCTGCGCCGGCGTGCCTCTGGAAGCCCATTACTGTTTTATGGAGGTCACCCTCACCTAATTATGCCACTGTTCCTCCCAGCCCCAGCCTGACCCTGCCTGATCCTGAAACGGATTAACATGTCTTGGTCACTTGAGCGTGTGGTGTGTGTCTGCTCCGGGAGGGCAGCGGCTGAAGGTCTGGCCGTATCTCAATGTTATTTTGACCTCGGCCGTTTTTTTCCGTGGCGAGTCCTTCGCAGACCTGTTGAATGGGGCTTTCATTTCGCTGACCCCCGGGGTCATCTGTTTTCGGAGCATGAAATATGGCTGCCGGTGGACAGGAGGGAAGAGATAAACTTCACTGAGGAGCCTTAACAGGCCAATGAGCCGTGACTAATGATGATTGTGGTTTGTCTTTCGAGGGCATAATTTATTGGGCTGCTGACCACTTAGTGCACTGGCGGGGGAATTAACTCCTTCGGGTGCGGTGCTGGGTGCAGGCACACGGGGCTCTACCCCAGAGGGGTTTGTCTGCTCCTTGCTCATCCTTCTCCCCTTTTGCAGGGGGACCGAGCATTTCTCCCCACAACTTCCCTCCCCTGCAATGTTTTCTGGCTGTTTGCATGACCTTTTTACCCTGTTTCCTCCCCCAAAAGATAGTTCTTGCAGCTTTTCTCCGAGCAGATTTCTTATTGCGATGTCCTCCGTGATGCCCCAGCCGTTTCTTGCAGCCAGAGAAGGGGCCGTGGAGCACGGTGACTCTTTTAGGCGAGGGACCGTCGTGCTCCTGGATGGCAGGCGGCTGACGCGAGCTGCAATTGCCCCAACAAAGGAGCTGGCGTGTCAAACACTGCTCTTACATCTTCATCATGGGGCTCCCTCAAGGCCTGCAGCTTTCTCCTGGGAGGAAAACCTGAGCCTGACAGCACGTTCCTGGCAGCACCGCCATCCGTCTCTGTCAGCCTGCGGACAGATGGGGGCGGACGGACGGGCGGACAGGGATGCTCCCCCCCCACCGTCTGCGGTGCAGGCAGCCCGGAAAAGGACAGCAGCAGCCCCATGGGCAGCAAGGTGTGCAAAAGTAGGCTCAGCGCTAAGATTCGAGCCCTGATTTCACCTTTTTTTTTAACTTAGCATTCAGCATTTGGAGGGGTTAATTACAAAAAGTTGGATTTGTCGTGGTCAGTAGCTGGAGCAGAGGCTGACGCTGCGAGGAGTTCAAAGGAAATTAGTTGTTTCATGCACATTGTTTTGGGGGGGGTCTGCGTCTTCTCCAGCACCCTAAAAGCTGGATGTTAGGGAAAAGAAAAAAAAAATCAAATGTTGTAGAAGTGTCCTACAGCCTTTAAGTTATTTTAACAGCTAAATTCTGTCTTTGTCTGCATTGCCCACTAGGTCAGCCACCCTGGGTGCAATTAAGGAGGCTCACTTAGTTTGCAAGTGCCTCAGTTTCCCCACCTGAACATATGGGGCAGGGGGAGGATGCTAACACCAACTTTCCACGCAACATGTTTGGAGATCAGTGGGGTGAAAAAGATCCAAGAGGTGCTGGGGGAGGGATGTGGTGCAGGGAAAGCAGCTCACCTTTCCTCCTGCCAAAAGATGCCGGCACCCCACGCTTGCCTGGGTGCTGGTGGGAGCCCATGCAAGCCCCCAGCCATGGCAGCCCTGCCTGGCCCCAGGGCTGGAGGGGGGGGTCCCATGTTCTGGGGTGTTCAGTGCAGAACCATCAGTTGTGGAGGCAGAGGGGACCGTGCTTCTGGAAATCACAGGTTTGGGGAGAGTCCTTAAAGAGCCATTTTCAAACCAGCCATAAATTGAACCAATTGATCAAATTATCAGTCAAGTTGAATTTTAAACGCTGATCCCATAAATCGGAATGAGAGCGGTCTCCTTTAGATAATTCCCCTTAAAAGCACAGAAAAAAGATATCAGAAAGCCTGGGGGGAGACTGGAAGAGTTCCCCAAGGGCTTACACGGGTCCAAATCCATTTCACCCTTTCAAAATCTGTGAGTATTTACATATGAAGAGCCATCGTGCCAGAGGAGCTCCCCGCCTTTGAAGGCACAGGAGCTCTCTCTGCCGCAGCAGCGGGTATCCTTTAGGGTGTGGGAACTTCAGCAGGGCCAGGGACCACAGGCCAGAAGCCATGAGGTCTCCCCCAGAGCCAAGAGCCCCCCAAGAGGCACAGCACGAGGTGTCCTTGGTGGCTGGCTGGGACACAGCTGGGAGATGGGACGGTGACACGACCGCAGGTGCCTCTCCATCCCTTAGCGTTACACTTGCCTGCTCTTCAGAGCTCCGGACATTTAGGACTGGTTTGCTGCTGATTTACAAGCCAAAGGACAAGCCATAAACTTCAGCCCGTTAATTGCAGCGAGAGCACTGGCACAGCCGAGGTCCGAGCTGCAATACTTGTACATTAATACACCACCGCGACCTGGTACTCTGCGAGTTCAATCACGCTGTAACTCATCACTAGCAAATTAGAGGAGATATTCTCCTCCTGTGCAGGCTTGCTGCAGGTTTCTGGGGAGGCACAGGAGGACTGCAGCTCCTCCGATAATCACCTGAGAGAAGATTTCACTGGAAATCGGGTGGCTTAGCAATTTGAAAGCTAGAGCAAAAGCAGTATGAGTTATAAGCAGCTTCAAACTCAGGTGAGGGGTTTGTGTGGGGGTACTGCAGCAGCTGAAGCTAGCTCTGTAGTTAAATACGTTTGGAGGAAGGACTCTTAGGAAGATGGTAAGTTTTTTACATTAATATTGCTGGGAGAAATAAATATTAAAAATAAATTTTAGGTAGAGTCTGGGAGCTTCTCTGTGTGCATTCCCTCAGGTTTTCAGACTTTTTTAAAAAAAAAAAAAAAAAACTGCTTTTTGAAAACTAAAAAGGTACCAGGGTTATTTATTTCTCCACATATTTCTTGCGGAAAGCATCGATGTTTGGAAAGGAAGGAAGGAAGGAAGTGCCTCCTTCCCTGCCCATGCAGCATGCTGGCACCTCCTGGGCTGCCCTCCCAGCACCATCCAACCCGACATTCCACCTCCTGTTTGATCTCCCTTTGCAAGAGCCCTCCCTCCGACTGTTATTGTTATCACTAAATAGCGCCCAGGCAGGAGAGACAAAATTACACCGCTCGGCCCTTTTCGCCCCAGGTGGAGGACCACACACGAGCACGGCCGGCCGTGCGAGAGCAACCTGCGCCCTGCCAGATGGGGGAGATAGCAAAGGTGCATGAGATGCGCGAGAGATGGCAAGGTGTGGAAATAAAGATGTGAGGCTGGGGGGGATTGGGGGGGGGGGAAGTGGGGGAGAAAAAAAAAAAGCAAGGCAGGCTGAGAAAGTGAGCTCACCGCATCCCACGGTGGATGCAGACCTTTAGGGCTCTGCAGCCACGGTGATTAGCCAAGACATGATCCAGCCTTCGCTGGCCTGATGCAGGGTAAGAGGTCAGCAGCAGGCTGATAAAACGGAGTATCTTCAGCTCCTCCCGGGGGGTGAGATGGCTAAAACTCAACAGCAAAGGTCTCTGAGCAAACAGCCTTGCAGTCCCCAAAAAGCACCAGCGGCCACTGGGCTCAGGTCTGCCTTCGCCCCCCCAAAACGGGCCCATTCGGGTCTTGCAAAGAAACAGGGTGGCTGCTTCTCCCTGTGGTGTGTTCAGATGCTTTTGTCAGAGGGTTTCATTTGGGGAGGGGGGAAATGGTGCAACTTTGTTCTTTTGAAGTGATATTGTTACCTGCTGTCACGACGCCTTAATGGATGGGAAGATGGCTCTTGGCTGGGCTGAAATTCCCAAGCCAAGCCTTGTAAAAGAGGATCTGAATGTAACAGAGAGGGGGAGATGTTTAACAGAGCCAAGACCTGGGGATCAAGAGGAGAGAGGAACATCCCAGCACATCAGGTTAACCCTTACAGTACCAATTTCTACAGCTCTGAAAGCTGATCCGGATAAATCACAGCTAAGAAACAGCGTGGAGTAAAGCAGGAAGAAAAAAAGTTGGGGTCTTAAAAAAAATAGCCTTCAAAAACATCCCAGCTTGGTTTTTGGAAGAGGAAATGTAGTTTGTCTTACCCTGCAGCCTCTGCTTTCCTCTCCCATGCTCTGGGGCAGCAGCACAGCTCCCAGCCCCACAGCCGGTGGGTGACCGACGTCGCTGCAAAATCATTAACTCCGCTGCAGATGCTTTCGCTAGTTTGGATAAACAGCCTGCTGTTGTTCTGCACATGTGAGTTACTGTAAGAGTTGGTGAAAGATTCTGGATTTATAGCCTTGGAAAATGATTTATTTTTTTAAGCCCACAGCTGATAATCTGGGGAAACGCCAGTGTGCGATTTCCCTGTACCGCCTCTTGCTCAAGCACTGCATCTCGGAGACGCCAGCCGTACAGAACGGGGAGAAATGTTCGAACAAAAAAAAAAAAAAAGCCACAAAATCCGCAGCTCACCATGGCGGTAAATACTGTTTATGCAGATCTGCGTCCATTTGGGCACAGACCCAGCCAATCTGCTCTGTTTCCAGTACCGAGACATCTTCAGATAGGAACACAAGCAGGCTGGGGATGGGGTGGATTACAGACCTCTTATCCCAAGAGTGGATCCGCAGCAGACAACCAGCAGCCACCTTCTGGCACTTGTCCCAGATGCTTCAGGATAACTCTTCCCATCCTCCTTCACCTGGGCAAAGCAGTGTTTTGGGGTTAGTCTGGCTCTCCCCTCTCACGAGCAACGCAGACCACGCAGCACCCACCTCTCGCACCCACGAGCGGTGCCCAAGGGTCCTCCAATGCCTTCACGTAATCTCCCATCCCACCAGAAAATCCTGCCTTCGATACTGCTGTCAAGGAGCAGGACATGAGGTCTCAGGATCATGGTGGAGAAGCTGCTCAGCGGCTGCTCGATGTGCAGCATGAAAAGAAAAACCTCGCGCCTGACACCAGCGCACCACAGGGACATTATTGCTTTGTCCACAGCCGTCTCTGCAGCATCATTTTTGGGGTCTTGAACTGTTGGAACTAAGGCACAACCTCCCCTAAGTCCAGCCATACCTAGAGATACTTTTGCCATGGGGATTTGCCAAATCGTGCTCATTGGAGGTTACAGCTATGCAAAATTTTAATTAAGACCAAAGTTGTCTTACCTGCAGTATTCCTCCTCTGCCCCTTGGGAGTACCAGGAGGTGTCAGTCATTAGTGCCAAGTAATTTCACACTCCCCAGATCGCAGCACTCGCTAACGTGGGAAGTTGCTGCTACCTCTGTAATTAACTCCAGGCTCCTGTGGGAATTGCTGCATTAAATCCCCACATGGGTTAACAGGCCGTGGATGTAGCCCTCTCCTCTCCAGCCACCTCCTATATGACAGAGAACCACTTTCTGTAGGAAGGGTCTCCTCCCTCCACTCTTTTTCATTAATTAGGGATCCAGCAGAGCGAGCAAGCAAGAAGGTGAAGAAAGTCTGTCCCTATCTGTGAAGCCCTTGAAGGAGGAATTGACACTCAGCAGGCTCTTGGTCTGAAAAGGAGAGTGATGCTCCAGCACCCTGAGAACTGGGGTAAGAGCTGTCCCCCCCACCCAGGACAGACGCTCTGGGGATGGGCTGTAGGCTGCAATGCCCATCCTTGCCTGATTTAGTTGAGACATGAGAGCAGCTCCGTGTCCCCTGTCACTGCTGTGGCTACCTCTGACCCTGCCAACCAGCCTACACCACTTTGTGAGCGAGTTTAGTCGCATTCTGAAGGATGAAACTCAGAAAAGGAGCTGAAAAGTAGCGTGGTGTTCCCAGATGAGACCAGGGCATTCGGGCCAGGGATTGCAAGAGGGGAGCAGGGTATGGACCTGCTAACTCCCCCTGATGTCCCAGCCAGCCTTGATGGAAAGTAATTGCAAACTGCTCCATTGACCACCACCCCATCTCACCTACCCATCGGAGATGCTGGGCGTTAGCAGTTTGCTGTGGCCACCCCAAATATAGGGTCACCTCTTTGGTCCCAGCTACGGTAAAAGGTGGCAAAACAGCTGTGCGACCCACTGGGATGAAACCGGTAATAACACTTGGTGCTATACATGAATAATCAGAGGTTAACAAAGTCCTCATTAAGCAAACTAGGGTTGGCTTTCCAGAAGATGGGTTGAAAGGTAAATGTCTCCCTTTACAAGTGCAGTGTCTAGAAAAGGAATAATCCTAGCCTGTTCTAGATAAGGGAAGAGTAGGTATGTCTTAAATATTTCTATTACTTCGAAGTTCATAAATCTATTGGTTTAAAACTGTCAACAAGAAAGAGGAAATATGAGCTAGAAACATGGTTATCACCAGGAAAGGAATTTCCTCCAAAGGGAGAGCAAGACAGTAAGTCCAGGAAAGAGGGGCAGATAGGGAAATACCTCTATGAGATGTTAGGAATCTGGTCAAGCTTGATCTATGAATATCTTTTCATTGACTCCAGCAGACTTTGCCTCTGCCCCAGCACCAGAGAAGGATGGCCAGGGAAGATTTCCACTCACCAGAAAAAGTAATAGAAAGCATATGGGTTTATTGGTGTTATTTTGTTGGGTGGCTTTGGATTTTTTTTTTTTTAAGTCTTTGAAAGGGAGGAGAAAGAGGAAAAAGAAGGACTGAAGAAATGAGTGCTAGCCTCTACGCCTGTTTTTGGTTTGCACAGGATGAAACAGAAATGGCATTGACCCTCAGAAGTAGCTTTTCCACTCAGAAGCACCCAAACCCCCAGTGCTGCTCAGCTTTGCTGCCCTAACACCAGTATCTCTCTAAACACAACCCCCATTTCAGACCATTGAGACTCTGATGCTGTTCATCCTTTCCCAGCTATTGAACACACCTGGGGCGTTGCTGCTCAGAGCAAAGGAGATCTGAAGAGCTGCTGCACTCCCAAACAGCGATGGGAAAAGGGCAGAGCTTATACCAGGAGTGCTCAGCACCGAATCAGGAGGTACCTGCAAAAGGCTGCGGCCATGGGAGCTGCACATGGAGCGAGCACTGTGACTGTCATCGCTGCGGGGGGTGATGGGGTACCCCTCTGAAGGTGCTGAGGACCAAAATATGTGCTTCCCTACAGGTGTACCAACAAATCCTCAAAAGATGGAAAGTGGCTCTTAACAGAAGCTGTGTCTGCACGGTCTGCCAGTGCTAACAGTACTGAAAACTGGGCATTTGAGATATCAGCTTTATTGTTCCCACCAGGCAGGAATGGTCACGGCCTCGTCTGAGCAGATGGAGCCTCCCCTTCACCCCTCGCTCTGGACACAGTGCTGCCTGGTGCATCTATTCTGGGAATACACCGAGGGCTCCGGTTCCCAGGGCTGTCAGGACAGCGCTAAATCCACCAAGAACATGTTCAAACAAACACATTACAGCAGATAAAGGATCAGATAGTTTGATGTCTCCGACTCCTACCTGAGAGCAACACGGCATTACAATTGCACCCAGCCTGAATTTCATCCTCTCTCTGTATATCTGAAAACGGTTCTTTAATAAGCCCCATCCTTCCCCCGCTCCTTCCCTTCTCCTTTTATCTAATTCTGCCTAAAGTCACCATCCTGTCTTAGGGCAAAGTTCCCACTGCTGTCAACCCCTCCCCTCCTTTCTCTCGATAACCCAAGAGTTTTCAGCCCGATCTGCCTGTGCTCTGCTCCGTGGGTAAGCAGTAACTTGCTCATATAAGAATGTTTACATTTGAATATAAGTACAATTACACCAGCCGATCTAATAGTCTTCTCTGTATATGTTACTGAGTACTTAGGGCCATTTTTTTGAAAGCCATTATGCTCATGTGATTTTCCTCAAAGCCTTTCGAAGGGATTTTGTTTTGACAGGAGGGCATTAAGGGGGTGAAACTGATAGCATAAGTACCACTTACAGACTTTGATCAGCTTGGGTCATAATTCTCTTGGAGAAAGTCTTGTATATATTAGAGAAGGAAATTAATTTTATTGCTGCTGTGGCTTTTTTTTCTCCTGCCAGTAATGTCCAAGCACTTGTGCTCAGATTTCCCCCCCCCCCCCCAAGCCTGTTGTGTTGGGAGCTGAAGGATAAGTTGGGCTGTCCTCCTCCCAGGAGGAGGCACTGGAAAGAGGCCATCAGCATGGCTTGGGCCCTCACCTCAGTCCTCAGGAGGATGGTTCTCTCCAACACCATCCCTCAAGGTAATGAGGGAGACTTGCAAACCTCTTCTTTCACATGCACTGGATTTAAATGTTGCACAGATGAATTACAGCAAGAATATATTGGTTTTGGTCTGTAAATATCCAAAGATAAGCAGGTAACAGGACCTCATGGATACCTACAAAGTATTATTTGGGATGCCCAGTTCCCAGGCTAGTGGTTTGAGAAGAGCTACATGAGAACAGGCTAATTATATGAAATGTTTCTGCACCCATGACACAGGGAGGATGATCCACTTTTGCCTCCAACTCAGCTGGAACACTCGGGAGAGGAGAAGCAGAACTGACTCGCACTGTAGAGTTTTGGGGTGAACAGATGTTTTCTCACAGCTGGCCATAAATCAAGCTCCCTACTCTGCATCTCAGGTCCTGTGCACACAGGGGAACTGCTGACACTGTTTGGCACAGAAGCACATGGTCCAGGCTGAGGCAGCTGTCAGTGAAGAAGGTTACACCATCACCACAAGCTCAGCTAGTGAGCCGTGGGAGCTCAGGTGCATGTTTAAAGCAGAGTGAGTAGATGGGGGGGAAGCAGCCGCCTTCTGCAGGAAGACTTAAACTTGGTCATTGGAGCTTTTGGCCAAATTAATAACACCAAGGAACAGCTCAGCCAGTGGGGAAATGGTGTATTATCACAACTACCACACATCTGAGCTGGTCATAAAAGAAACAAAGAAAAAAGATTTCTGAAAAAAAATCTCGCTTTGCATTTTTGCTAGTATTTTTGTTGTCTGGTCAGGTGGTGTTCCAGCCATCACTTTCCCTGGGTGCCACTCAGTGAAATGAAGGGGCAGCAGAGCATGGACAAGCAATCTCCGGGAGCTGATAGCCATCTGCAGTTGTCACATCTCAGCCGCACCTTGTCAGCAGGTAGGAGCTGGCTGTGATCTGTAGCCTGCGGTCGTCAAGGGCATTCCCGCCTTAAAGACAAGCTGATGATGTCACCCAGAAGTGCAGAGTTGTGTGAATCTGTTCCCTCCTTCCCGAAAATCTTCTACCAGCCCATGCCTTGGTCTTCTCTGTTGGAAGAGAGAGAACTACACATGCTCACCCTCCTGTATTCACTGTAACACATTCCTGCAAGACATTTGGGGTGGAATTAATCCCACATAACATTGGCAATCTAAAAGTGCTGTCTAGTCTAAGCTAATGTTTAGTCTAACTATAATGAGAAGATGGATCGATTCCTCAAGAAGAGTCTCGCCACCAGCCTTTTGCCAATGACAGTAGAAAAAGCACAAACAGCTGAAGTAGATACCTTGCCTATGGCTAGAGCCAGAAAGTCTTGTCATCTTCTGGTATCCCTACAGAGATCCAGGAACTGCATCATAAAGGAAAAAAACCACAATAGAAGTCTTGGACCAACCTGTATCTTGGCAGAACAACCCTCCGAAAGGCAGAAGTGGCATGTATTGCTGATGCTGGCCCATTCAGGTGAGCCACAACTGCACTTCAGCCCAGCTGAACAAAAAGCTCTGCGGACTTTGCTCCTATTGATATTCCAGTCCCTGTTGCCAGATGGAAGATGCTTATGGACTACAGCTTGAATGAAGCCTAGATCAACTTCCGAACCAGAACCAGTCCCAAGCATGAAATGCACACCAAAAGATCCTCTATTGCTAGGGGCAGTGGTAAATAGATGCAGAAAAAAAATACTGGTATCCCATCCCTTTTGAAGTCTAACTGGGACCTAACTTTGGATCAGCACCTATCTAGCCCTAATTCAACTTGCATGTGAGTATTTCACATTAAGGGAGTGCTTTAATTCCTGAGTGAACCTTGGTCTGAGATCTCCCTGGAAGCAGGATGCTTTTAGCAATATTGGGTCCTTTGACAGGGTGATACATCACTGACAGGTACAGAAAAGAATAGCCCCTCTTCATCCTCACCCCCACTCCCTGCCAAATCCAGATTGGAATCGAGAGTGGAAATGTTTGTGCGTAGCTAGTGAAGCTGGTTGGAAAATTTTTGTCAAAATAGATTTCCATCAGAAAAAGACACCCTGTTGGCTTTGGCAAATTTTTGTTCAGGAACAAAGTGGAGAGAGAAAAAAAATGTAAATGTCAGCGTGCCCTTTTGACATTTTCCCCCAATGAAAACGATGGACTTTCTTGCTTCGAAATGACTTTTCCTTGACATTCATTTTCTACATTCAACTCAAAGCAGATCAACTTTTCTACCAAAATGGAATTTGACAACTACTCTAAGAGGGTTTTTCCTTTCGGAATTGAATATGCAGAAATTCTAGGATACTGGCTTTTTCCCAATTCAGGATGGGACTGGAAGAGAAAAAACCTTTTTTTTCTGATGAGTCAAAGATTCATTTTTCACACCAGCCAGGCCCCTGCCATCTTCTCACCTGAATTTCTCCTTTTCTTGCTCATCCTGGACTGACACTTATCCTCCACTCAAACATTCCCTGCATTTTCAGCTCTAGCACTACCTTTTCCTGCTTCTCTTCTCCCGGTCCTGAATCGATACCAGACCCCCCATAAAAACTCCAAACCAAAAGCAACCTGGGGTACCCACATGTTCAGCTGCAATCCCGCAGATGTGAAGTGGAGATCACCAGCTATCTCTATACTCCCAACCTTTCTCCCGAGGTTCAGCTGTGGCTCATAGCCTGGGATGAGCAGCAGCAGCTCTCCTTGCCCTCTCCCACTGCTGCTGGGGATAGGAGCGACCATCTCTCATTCTGCCCTCACCCCTCGCTCCCTTTCTTCATCAAGGACTAATCTGCAAGGATTTCTCTCTCCCTCTCTCCTGAGAAGAAAAAAAAAAGAACAAATGTTGGGAGAAAAAACAACTGTCTTCTAGAAAACCAGCATCAGTTTTTCAGCTCAGGCATTGTCTGGTGAAATGTGAGCCACTTTTTCCTCTATGCAATAGGTTCCCAAAACAATTGGGAATTTAATTCAAGAGACTGTAATATTGATGCATTTTGCTTAAGCTTAACCATCTGCGGTGAAGTGTCTCATCTATGCTGACTGTGTGGCCGTCTTCTGCCATCAACAGACAGCAGATCTAGAGGGACAGAGATCCCCACCGCATCGCTCCATTGGCAATAAAGGCCACTCGGATATCTATCTTACCGAGCGCTGCAGTTTGCTAAGACACATGGCACGTCATTTCTTACCTTGGAGGGCAATTCTGGACTCGTACCAGCTTTGGCAAACAGGGAACCGGGACTCTGCTCCATCACCGCAGTATTTCCCAGCCTCTTCGCTGTAAAAGAAGAATGAAAAGGTCTCAAACACACTCTTGTCTGCCCTCAGCAGTTACAGAGTACTGACATCACAAACAGATTCTGTAATGAACCCGTAAAATGAGCAGTCCTCGGCGCAATGTCCTCAACTTGAGCTTTTTTAGATACGCACACCACTAGCGCCGACAGTCGCGAGTGCGTATCAGCAACCGCAGAGCAGAGGTACGGCCTCAGCATGCCATCCTGCGCGACAGAGTTTTCACTCAATGATTATCAGACCCTCACAGAGCCACCGACTGCTACGAAGGGATCCGTGAGAGATGCCAGGGAAAGCAAGTCTATAAACAGGAGCTTGAAATGCCTGTGCAGGGCTCGTGGGGAGTTGGGGGGGAATCTGCAACTCGAAAAAGATTGAGAGCAGCTAGACTAAACCCCTTTTTTTACTCAGCCGAAGCTGATGAAATGTCTGCCTCCTCATCCCCCCATCTCTCCTACACGCAGTAGATTTATCTCGCTTGAAACTATCTAAATGTTCCCACAGGGACTTTCCAGCACAAGCCTACTCTCCAGCAAACAAGCGAGCCTGCAAAGCCAAGCCGTGCTCAGGTCCTGCCTTGCCCAGAAGCGCAGGAGTTTTTGAAGCCAGTGCCAAGGATTTCCCTTGGCTTTGCAGCCGATTCAGCGTTAGGGCCAAACTCTGACTGTATTTCACCACAGGCACGACCACGCACCTCGGAAAGGATCATTCCTTCCCATCTTGGTAGCCCCAGGGAAATTGCACCACGAAATAGCATCTTGACACAATTCAGCCACCCTGGCTACTCCCCTGGAGGTTGGGGAAGAGGAATACGAGCTCAGAGCCAAAAAGTGACTGCAGCATTTTGTGGCCAAGTGGATGTGCTCTGGGAGCAATGGATTTTACCAAGGGGTTAGAGGCTGCCGGACCTCCCTGGTGTGAGGAAACTCAGCTGCTGTAGGCAGGAGAAAGCACTTTAGATAAGAGGCCAGCAAAGCAGGGGGGGAAGGAGCAAGCACGCTGGATATTGGATGCTGTCACTCAGAAATCTCACAGGGTCCCTGTGGAAGAGGCTGGAGTTCAGAGAGCCACAAACATCCACACCTCTGTCCCTCCAGGCAGGACAGCCAATGCTCTCAGCTCAGGTGGCCAGGCTGCACATACAGGACCCTCCTCACCGGCTGCTCCACACCCTCCCGGGGGAAGATGCCTCCAACACTGCAGCCGGTGACCCTCGGCAATGCAGAGAAATTCAGGCTGACAATTTATTGATAACATCAAGCAACACTTGAGCTTCTCTGTGGACCTGAGCACTCCCTGTTCAGAAGGACACAGGTGGTGGGAGCAAGGGATGTTTTCTGAAGTCCCACCTGGCCTCGCACTTTCCTTCTTGGCACTTCCAGGTTCCTTCATCAAGGACAATCGATGCATCCCAGCCCTCCCTGCCCTTGCTGATGAACGAGACAACTTCAGGGCTTGGTGCAGGTGCTGTGTTGACAAGGCAGCAAGGGGGAGAAACCCCAGGCTTCCCGTACAAAGTAGCCTTTCAGCATTGACTTTCTTGGCTTGTCTCTTGCTGGAAAGGAAGAAAGTGGGAATGGAGCTGAGTAGGTATTTAAACACACACACACACTTAGTAGATCAAATCACTGCTATAAATCAGTCTAGACTGCAGATCAGCAGAGCAACACTGGATGCTACCATAGAGAATCTAGCCCTTAACACCAGTCTAAATATTTAATTGTATCATTTTTTTCCCCAAAAAGAGCACTGTTGTAATGTTAAAATTGGGTAATTCCAGCCCTTGGGAAAGGAAAACTGATGTCAAGGAGCTGTGCTGCCCATACTGCATGCCTCCAGTGAAAGGCAGTGGACAGCGGTGTCCAAGCACAAACTTGCAGGAAACCAGACGCACACGTTTGGTGACATTGCAAGGGCACAGAAAGGAGCAAACCCAGCCACATTTTGTGTTTGCTTTGCCTTAAGAGCAGTTTGACCAACTGACCTTCACACTAGCAGTTCTGGAAGACGGCAGCATTTATTCTGTACAGCTGAAAAGTAAAACAATGAAACAAATTAAAGGATGAACAACTTTGTTTTTCTTAGATACAAGGAGATTCTTGAGTGGAAATATCTGCTTTCTGATATTTTGTTCGCCAAGATCTCAGCATCTCAAATACAAAATTCATTCTGAAAGCATTTTGACTCTTTCAGAATCATTTTTGCATGCTTGACCTGAACAGTCCAACAAGCCAAAACCCCAGCTTCCCCCAGACAGACCGTGCAGTATCACACAGCCGGGTTTTGTTCTCTTGTGCAAAGGCTCTCGTCACGCATTACGCAGACATTACCCGTTGGGTGAAGGCATTTCAGAACTACGTGCTCTGAAGCACCACCTAGATCAAAAAGCTTCTCAGTCCCTCTGCCCAGCCTGCAGCTGCCAGTGTTGCACAGGCACTCCGGCTCCTGCAGCGCTGCTGTGGACAGCGGCGTGGGCAGACGTGGTGGCGTGCCATTTTTGCAGTCTTACAGCAGAAGCCCAGATGCTTCATGGCTCAGGACCTAGACTTTTCTGCAGCAAAGACACTGACACCAGCCAGAGCTAGACATGCAGCTATAGAAGCAGAGGCACCACAAAGGAAAGGACAGCTCAGGGTTGCTCATTTGGGGTGGAATTATTTTTACTCGTTAGCCTCGTTCAAGGCACAGGAGCTCAGTCTAACATGAGGTTAACCTGCATTTACTGCCAATGGAAACAGAGCTCCTATGTTCCTTGCCCATCTTTCTTTGGATGAGTTGACCAGCCCTCTAGAGCTGCCAGTCCTTCTCCAGTGACTATGGTGGGCACCTGAAAGCCCAGCAGAGGTGCTCTAGGTGACCTCAGCTCCAGGTGGTGAGCCTGCTGGGGAGCCCCACAAGAGGACATGAGTTGGGAGCCAAGGGTGACCCCAGAACAGGCAATGCCCTCACCAGCGGGGTGCTCTCCTGCAGGGTCTGAACACAGCAGGGGCCATCCACAGTCTCAGACAAAGCAAGTACTGAATCAGGCTTAGAGTCCACCCAAGCAGATGACAAAGCCAGGGACAGGAGTAGAGGTGGGGGATCTATTCAGAAGACAGGAATACAGACAGACAACCTACAGGACCAGCCAGGACAAGAGACAAGTTACTTACAGCTCCAAAGTTCACGCAGGAGACAGGGTTAGAGACAAACCACCTACAGCAGATGGGTCAGGTGCATCCCAGAGGCAGGGCAGGACACAAGCTGCCTACAGCATATGTCCACAGTCCATCCAGGAGACCAGGGGCACATCAGGCATACCTACAACACAGCCCAGGAAGGGAACAACTGCTCGGGGCTAGCCTTAAATAGAGATCCAGGGCCATGGGAAGAGGAGGGATGGGTGGAGGCTTCAAGTGAGGCTGCTCAGGTCAATTAAGGCCAATTAGTGCCTCAAGATTACCAGCTTGCACCTGGTCCTGCTGTGGTGTGTGCCATGGCAGGGGAGAGGCTGGTGGGACAACCTCAAGGGACCCCAGGTTGGAAAATCACACTGAGGAAACATCTCCAAGAGCAGAAGGACCTGAGCGCATCCCACTGCCCAGGCCTGCGAGTCAGGTTTGTGGGGAGCCAACAGAAGGATCCGATGTGGCGGATTTGCTGAATGGTGACAGATGGGACAGATGTGCCATTTCTGCCCTCGACACCACATAGGAAAAAAAGTATTTTCTCACTGTTACACACATACCTGTGCATTGCTCAGGAAGTTTCACCTGTACCTGTCCTAGATGAACATCAGAGCAGAGGTCTTCCCTTGGAGCTCTCCTTCCCAACTGATAGACTCACAAGGCTGGTTATCTCCCCTGGCCATCAAACCACCTCTGTTTCCCAAGCCCACAACGCTCTGTTCTGGGCACCTACGCGGCAGAAAGGAAAAACGTAGCAATCACCATGGCATATGGAGGACAACTCTCAAATGCACCTTTTGGAGGATGACCTGACTTTGAAGGTGCATGAAGTCTCGTACAGCCTGAGACTTTAATTGTTGCTCTGCATCATGTTTCCATCAGGCGTGCAGAGGGAAGCAGGCAGGGGAGGGGGAAACTCGAAACGCTATCTGCCGATTACTGAAGCGCCAGACGTGAGGGCAATTTCCAAGAACACATTGACGTATTGTACAGCAGAGGGAGGCCTTCAGAGCACGCTTTGACTTTATGCCAGGCCTAGGCAGTGTGCTGCTTTGTATTAATTTGTGTAACTTCATGAATAAACTGTGCTTGGCTTGTATATGAATTTTAAATGAATTGTTAACACATTTTTATGAATCGAGGAGGAGGTGCTAGCTGGGGAAGTTGACTGTTTGTTGTTTAAAGCAGAGGAAATCAATCATGGTTTTTCGCAAAATAAAACTTTATTGAGCTGTAATAAACAGATACTTCTAAAAAACATTTAAAACCACATAAAAACCAAGTGGAAGGTGCTTGACTGCTTCAGCATGAATCGCAGGTCAGTGAATGCGTATCTGTATTAAAGCTCCTCTTTTTTTTTTTTTTTTTTTTTCCCCTAACATGAGGAAGGAAGATGCATTAATGTGCTACATCAGTGCCTTCATGGTGGGTGGAAGATGTGTCTATGTCCCGATGTCTGGGGTCAACGAGAGACCCCATGCAGCAGCTGCCAGATGCCAGTTTGGAGACGTTTTGATGCAGGATGCTTTGCTGTGCCAAAGGCTGCCCGTTGCACTTTGTAACGCAGGAATTCACCCACCATCTGTGCTTTCTGCTCCCATCCATCCTCTCCTGTCCTTTCCAGAGACTTTTGACTCATAAGATGGTTGGGAAACACAACCTCCCACATCTATTTCTTCATCCTTCTTTCAGCAGCAGCAAAGGAGATTCTGCTTAAGGTTGTTGCTGGGGAATAGGGAAAACAAGTGAGAAAACTCTGGGGATTTTCCTATGAAGATCTGAAGCAAGACGGCTTTAATTAAAAACAGAGGAGCAGCTCTCGGGATAGTGAGTCCCTCTCCTGCTATCCACTGGCTGCTGCTGTTGGGAAAGTGGGGTCACAGAGCTACAGAAAAGACATCTACACTGAAGGGAGGTCACTTTTGTGGCCTTTGCAGTGAAATTACTCCTCTTCATCTGTTCCACAGCCTTAGGAACCAAAAACTTCAGATGTCAGCATGGATGAGAGAGAGAGAGAAGAAAGATGAGAGCTCCAGAGAAGAAAAATGTGCAGGTCTACAGGATGTCCATGGCTTTGGCTACTACATGGCAATCAGGTCTCCAGCGGCGGGAGCAGAGCATCTCCTGCAGTAGAATGAAGGCAACTTCCTGACTATGCAATAAAGGTGTAAATAATAGGGAATAAAAAGGAGATCCAGGCCAAGAGAAACCTCGAGTGGAGAAAGTTCACATTGCTGCCTGTTCCTGCAAGCTGAGGTCTTCAAAGCCAAGGTCTCCCAGCCAGGAGACAAACCAGTTCTGCTACTTTCCCTCCCCAAAATCCAAGTCATTCATCTTGGAACGGGAAACTCTGACTGGAAAACCAATGGGTCTTGGTGCTTCCATTATAGGCTCACGTTAACAGTGTTATTCATAAAAGGTCCCACAGACTGAATGACCAATTCCTGGATTGCTTCCAAGGATTATTTAAACTTTTCCATATTTTCTAGGTCTCAGTTTGAATGTGTGACTTTGGCCAGTGCATTGATTGATGTTGCTAAAAACGCTCACTGCCCCCCCTTGCCGGAAAGTATGTGTTTTGGAATGTCTCTGGATCACTTTTAATAGTGAGCTTCTCGCTTGCTGGAGATCACTGGTGTTTGTTGTTAAAGTAAGTGGATTATTCAAAAGGCAATTCCCTCGTCCCCCGCCTGTGCACACTGGCTGCCATTTTGGTTGAGGACAGAAGACAAATTTTCAAAGCTCAGGAACAGCACAAGGAAAACACAATGTTGTTCCTTTAGCTGCAGAGGATGGTTTTTCTGTGTCTTTGTGTCTCGTGGCTGCAATCTCTGATGTCCCATAAAACGAAAGCTTCAACTGTAGCGTTGCCCGGGATTCGATCATGTTATAGCATGTCCATCCTGCACATATCCCTGATGCTGATGGGTGAGACCGGCGGGGTCCCTTCCTTTTCACCAGGTAACGTCGCTTCTCCATAGCATATCCCACATGGCAGCATCGAATGAGCTTCTTCATCTCACCTACTGCTAAACATCAAAGCTGGAGGATAGACAACTAGCTTTCCAGATGTCCAGACACCTTTAAAATCAAGAGGAAAAGGGCAACTCTTCAGTATGTCATTCATCCATTCCCACCTGAGCTATGTCTGCTGCTGGGATGGACTGAAGCACCCAAGGAAAGCACTTCTGTTTCTCCGCTAAGCTTAAAAGACAAGGTTATACATTATACTCTTGGATCACAAAGTCCGGAGCCAAACTTGTGTTGTCCATAGCCACACAGAACCCAGGACACCTTGGAGCGCTTCCTGGGCCAGAAAGCACAAGGTTTATTTGTGACTTTTACCCTCATGCCACCTGTGGGCAGGGAAGATGAAACGGCGTCTTCAGCCCTGCTATATGGGGCTAAAAGGAGTGGGGGAAACAAGCTGGGCAAGAGATTTCAGAGTTGGGAGCAGAACATTTGCTGTGTAGGGACCGGCACAGAGTGGGATTGTGGTTTGCCTGGGTATAGGAAATGCAGCATCGCTCAGCAGAACGGAGCTCGTAAAGAACCTGGGCTCCTCTGGGAGACAATTAAATTTGACCAGCGTAAACTCAGGGTTTTCTGATGGAATTCAAAACAAGGGATGGATCCAAGACGTGCAGAGACAAGACAAGTCTTACCAGCAATGGGTTGTTGTGTAGGTTGGGATTTGTTACCTTTTTACTTATCTTACATTGCACAAAACTGCGTGTCACCAGGCAGAAAAATATTGAAAGCAAATTCCTGAAGCCAATGGACCTGAGATGTCAACACCACCACCAAGGCACAAAGTCAAGATCATTTGCAACATTGCAAGACTCAATGGTTAGAGAAGGATGATTTCCATCAGCCCCCAACCTGCAAGAAAAGATTGCAAAAAACATGAGATAAAAGAAAATTAGGAAAAGAAAGAGTAAGAAAGAATAAAGGTGGGGGTTTCAATATGGGACTTTTGAGCTCATAAAAGGTCACATTTTCTGGCTATTCTTTGCAAATATGAGTGTTAGAAATGGGCTTTGTTTAAAGAAAATGAAAACTCAAGTAATTACATGGCTTCAGGAGCCAGGACTCTAAGAAAAACACCAAGTATTTCAAGAGTTGGCAACGCTGCCTGTGGAAAAGGAGTGAGTCATGGTGTCTTTTTGGACTCTGAGGTGGGGGAGGGAGACCAGCGCAGCCGCTCCGGAGTGACGGGGAGTTTGCTCAGCCGCTCGTGTGGCTGTGGGCCCACTGGCCACCTCCCCAGCATCACTGCCCACAGCTGTGATGGGACACACGGAACGTGGCGTGGCCAGGACGAGGGATGCAGAGCCCCGTGTGTCCTTAGCTACCTGCCTGGGGTGCAGAAGGGACAAAAATGCAGCAGTCTGGGGAAGGAGCAGGAAGGTGACGGAGGGGAAGTCCCTGGGCTTGTAGGCACAACGTCTCCCTCTGCCCTGGGAGCATGCATTGGAGGGAATTCATTGCAAAACAGCAGCTATGAGCCTTGCAGGGAGGTAAAATCCTTCTTTTCCTGGGCAAAGACTTTGAAATGCTGAACTGTTCCTTCTTTAAAAGGATGCAAACAGACCTGGACTCATCCTGCCCAATGCTAGCAGAAAAGGGTAGAGGGAGGATTAAGACATTAAATACAGACAGCACAGCGGGAGCAAGGATATGTTATGCTTTGCTTGAAGAATGCAATCAATATTTTAGCAGTTCCAAAGCTCGTTTGTTGTTTTTCCATGTACTTAATGTCCTTCCAGCCTACCGCCTCCCTAGCCCTCCCTGTCTGTTTTGTCCTGCATATGTTCCCGGTCCCAGTGCATTTTAGTTAAATTACTTTTGCAACCTGAGTCCCTGAGAGTCAGAGCACCCCCTCAGTCCACTCGTATGCTGTATGAGGCAGACAGATGAAGGGCATCCCTGGAGTCAGGTTGTGGCTGCTACCTTGGGTCTGGAGGAAGAATCAGCCCCTGTGTCATTGCAATATCTGTGCATGCATCCCTCAGCAGGGCTGTGCATCTCAGAGGGCACACAGGAGGCATCAGGAAGCCTCTGAAGCCATCACTTGGGTGGCAGCGGTGGGACAGATGGCAACTCTGGGAGAGGAGCCCAGGAGAGCCGCTGGTTGGTGATGCTGTGCATGGGAGAAGGATAAATGGAACCAGGCAGGGAACCAGAGCCTGCAAGCCAACGGGCCATTACCCACACAGGTGGGATGTCCTGGGTGATCGGCAGAGTGCTCCCCGAGCATCCAGTTCCCCAAAGCCACGCTGCAATCCATCTCAAGGAAATGGGGAGAGCTCATTACAGGAATTACTTCCAGGCAGCCAGCTGCACAGGCCAATAAGCTCCCCATTGATTTCTGACTGCCCTCCTTCCCAGCAGAGGGAGTTTGGGAGATAACTTCTGCATTGATCCAACCTGTTGTTTCCATAATGGGGTTCTTGCCAGATGAAGTTTACATTTAAAAAAAAAAAATTTATTATGTTCAGATGTGCTGAAGCTCCCGCTGCTCCAAGGAGCAGGCATTGGCACAATGTCAGAGAAATGATCCCCTCTTCCTTGACAGCCCAGTCAGCAGGCTGACAGCTTCGCTTCACCTCTGGTACACACCATGTCATTGCTGATTCTGATCAGCAACGTCTTGAATTCACAGCCAATGAATTGCAGTCAATGGCCAAGATGCCATGGCTACACTGGGGCAGAGTCAGTCCAGAGTCCCATTGCCCTCTTCACATTCTTTGTGTGATCAGCCCGGCCATCCGTGCTAGACCTGACTGCAAAGGAGGACGTTGGGATTGGGACCTCTCACTTGGGGGCACGGCAAAAACAAGCAGTGGCAGGGCTGTCTGGCTCCCCTGGGACACCAAAGAGGACCCCAGGGAGCCCTGGTGACTCCAGCAGGTCCCTGCGGGTGGGAAGGGTCCTCCCAGCAGAGCTGCTGACTGATCAGGGTCTGAGGAACAAGTTCTCCAGCCAGAGGTTAGGTGGTTTCATTTGGATCCTATGAAGCCCACCCTCAAAGTCATATAACTCACGCAGTCATTTTTTTTTTACCTAGACTAAACTCATTTTCTCCCTCACTGACATTTAATTGGCTCCATAGGATGAAGAGATACTCTTACTTTCTGTCTTACAGAACGCTATATCCCCTCATACAGCAACCGAAGACACTAATAACTCCATCTAATTACAGAGTGAGTGATCCCTGTTAAGGGGAATGGCAGATATGCTGGTATTATTTATGTCACCTGCTTTGCTCCACGCAGTGCTCGAGCCAGCTCCACTTGCTTTTTTTAGCAAGCACATTTCATTTTTCACTCCCCACTGTCATCCCCTTCCCTGTCTCATTCAGAAACTTCACCCACTCATTCTATCACAGCCTGTCTCTCTGCTACCCTGCGATATAAATCAGCATTAATTATGCTGGTAAAAATCCTCTAAATCACTCATTGTCCTCATTATTATTATTTATCTTAGCCTGAAGGTGACACATGCAAACACAAGCTCTTCTGTTCCCCCAGCAAGGATTTTAACGGGCTTACTGGCTTGGCAACCCAACCACAGCACCTTACGCAGTTTCCTAAGGGGGCTGCGTCCGCCTGGTTCTGCATCCCTCGGTTTGGGTCCATCGCTCCTGGTCTAACTGCTCCCTTCACGGACGAGGTCCGGCGAAGCGCTCGGGAGCACATTTCCCTGCGAGCATCGAGCTTGCTTTGGGATCACTGCTGCAAAGGCACCTGCTGTGTGCTGGAATGAGCTAATTAAAACCTGCATCCTCGTGCATATGTGCAAGGAAAGGCACACAGACAACTTTTGTCCAGGATGTTCAGAGCGGTTAAGCAGGCAAGCGTTGATAATTTTTTTCCCCTCTCAGTTATCTCATCAACTGAAGGAGTTAAAGCTCTGCAATTCTGGGCTCTGCAGAAAACGGCGTGTGTAAATAAACAAACAACCTGGCCGCTTTCCTCCTCTGCCTCCCCTGATCAGGAAAGACGAACGTAAGAAATAAATTGAAACTAAAAAAAGCTGGAAGCCAACTCGCCTTCCTGGAACAAACCCAGATCGAGCACAGAAGCCAAGGTGGCAGCTTCTGTTTTGGAGAGGGTCCCCAAATTACAGCAGTACCGATGGCACGCAGCCTAAAAAGCCAGCGGTCTCCTTCCCCGATGCCAGCCAAACAGCGTATCCCTACCCCCGCGCCTCCACAAGCTGCATTTTCCAGCCTGCCCCCCCCATGCCTCGGCAGGACAGCGCCGGCCCCGCGCAGCCGCGACGGTGCGAGCTGACCTCCGGTCCCCCAGGAGCAATAACGCACGGGAGTATCGATCCTCGCACTTGTCACTCCGGATGGATGTGCCACCGCTAAATCCCTAACCTTTAGCTGTGCCTGGAGTCTGTAAACTCCCACCCTCTCCTCCCGCCAGGCAGCGAACACCATGTCCAACAGCCTATTAGCAGGAGAACAGCCTGTCCCCTGTCAAAACACACAAGGTGCCACGGTCCCCGCGGGAATGCCGGCGGCTGCTGACAGCACACTGGCGTGCCTGCCTGCCTCCCCTGCCTGCACCGCCGTCCTGCCCCCATCCCGAAACCTGCAGCAGCGCCGGGGAGTCACAGCTGAAGAGCAAAATGACCCTGTAGCTAGCAAAGGGAGGAGGCAACGTCCACGTGCTGGCTTCAAGAGCCGCTTTCCTCGAGACACAAAGGGGATAGTGCTGGCCTTCCTCCCGTCAGCCCTCCTCATCACCTGCAGGAGAAGGGAAGCCGTTCAGGGCAGGACGCATGCAAGGGGAACGACTCTAGGCTCGCACTATGAGCATTTCAAAGCACACAGAGAGCAAGGGCCTGATTCTCTCCCCTTCTGCTTTACAGAATCATTTGTAAGCATTAAAGTTTTGAAACGAGATCAGGAACATTTTTTTTATAGTTTATTTGTTTCAGGAAAAATGATGCAGACAGGTGAAGGCAGGTAACGAACTCCAGGCAATTTATTTCTAGTAGGCATCTAAAAACCCCATGACAAATTAAAACAGTCATTAATTATTTCGGTAAAGACATGGCCACACCACACACGACCCCACCTCAGTTGGGTCTTGCCTGGAACTTGGATAGCATCTCAGTTTTAGAGACACCCAAAACCTTGATGCATCCTGGTGGCTTTGAGGCACCCTTGCTATAAAATGAGCATTTTTCAGTGTGTAAAATGGGACGCACACAGCCTGGGCTGGTATAAATCTGATGGCAAGTTCACGTTCACGATCTCTCTCGAATCACTATCCACAGGAATTAAGCACTCCTCAAACTCTTCAGAATAAGCAATTTGCCTGAAGCCTAAACCACTCCTGCAGGGCAATTCCTTTTCCATATAGCAAATCGCACTCCAGATGCATGGGTTTGGTGGGGTCTTTTTAAGCCTTGCCACGGTGGGACCATCTCCCCCCGCTACGCTGCACGGGGGCTGCAGTGCACCTGTACGGCGAGAGCCCCACGTCCTGTTGCTCAGACAGCCTTTGCATCACTCCAGCCTCTGCACTAGACATCTGGAGGGCAGTCCCTGCACCACACTGTTCACAACACTTGTCTAAGGTAGGTCTGACACCCTCACGTGGCTCCACCTATCCTGTCCTGATCCTAAATATTCATTTACTAAGCCCGGGTTTACCGTTAAACCCCATTAGAGTTGAAACTCCTTCACTGTTTTCCTCCAGGCTGTGCTCCACGTGGGAGCTTTCCTAACCAGCATCCCTCTGGGATGAAGCACACCAGGTTTGATCTCCACCCAAACCCCATTTTTTCAGTCATTCGTAAGGAATCGCACCATCCGTGTGTGTCACTCGGCTCCCTCCAGTAATAACTTTCAAAATCCATGGGTCCATTTCAATCAACTTGGACAGAAAAAGCCCCAAAAGCATTAAGAGTTGGCTCAGTTTGATGGCTATAGGCAGCTGGATAGACGGAAAACGCTGAATTACTGCCCTTGCTGGGAGAGGGGCCATGGCTGGAGCTCAGCGGGGCTGTTAGATGCTGGAAAAGGCACACGGGAGAGAGATCTTTGAAAGGCCCCAACCTCAGGAAATGTTTCGATCAGAGCTCACACCATTAGGCATGCGATAATCCAGCCATGAGACACAGAGCCACGGGAAACCAAGCTCCATAAGTCCTGCTCCTTGCAGACCAACTTCGACCAGAAAAAGAAAAAGAAAAAGAAAAAGAAAAAGAAAAAGAAAAAGAAAAAGAAAAAGAAAAAGAAAAAGAAAAAGAAAAAGAAAAAGAAAAAGAAAAAGAAAAAGAAAAAGAAAAAGAAAAAGAAAAAGAAAAAGAAAAAGAAAAAGAAAAAGAAAAAGAAAATAAGAACAAGTAAAATACAACGAAAAGCTTTTCATAAAGCAGAGACTTCCGGAGCAGGCACTTCTGCATCCTCCTGCCGTAACAGAGATAGGCTTGGGACTGCCAGGAAATGCAAACAGCATTGCTAAAACAGAAAGACATTAAAAGACAACAACGAGGATTTCCATCCAGCTCTAGAGAGGATTGTAGGTGCCAAGATCCGCTTTAATGAGACTGAGGAGCTAAAAAGCTTTGAGAAACTCTACCGACTTAGGGATGGCTTGGATTTAATAGCAATTCTTGCCCAGATTTTTTTTTTTAGTTCTGGTTTCATCCTATTTCTATGAAAGTTGTTAAAAGACCAATAAAAACCTTGAGCCCCATTTCTCTAACTGGAAAAGATCCCTCTACTAATACAGTAGCTACAAGCCAGTAGCAAACAAAGTTTGATTAATTTGACCTTGACTAGAGCTAAAAGACTTTTTTTTGGCCACAGTTATATTTTGAAGCAAAATAAGTGGAAATTCAATCAGAGCAAACCACTTCATAATACACTTTTTAAACACAAATGATTTGGCAAGTTCAAAAACAGAGAAAACCCAAACACTTTGTTATTTTAAAGAAAGCATTTAATTACACTCCACTTTCAGTTAAAAATATCTTTCCATCTTCTTCAGAAATGATTCTTTAGATTTATTAAATGCAAAATGAAATTCATTTCAAATTGAATAGAAGGTTTTTTTGGCTCAAGAATAGCGTTGCTTATTTTCTAATTCATCAGAAAAAATGTAGCTGCGCTGCTGTTCATTCTCCTGCGAACTGAACCGACACCATTTCTTTCCTTAGCGCTAACAAATTCAAAGCCACACGCTAAATAACGAAGTCTAATCCACACTTTTGCGTGGCCAAACCTGTGGCCCAAGTGGGGATTTGAAGTTCGACTTTAAATGCTACGTGTTCCTGTAGACGATATGCGTGTATGTAAATATGGTCTTGAGGAGGGTTGGGGAAGAGGACACATACTGACATTTTCATTTAAGATATCACTAATTTGAGAAGGCTTAGGAGTCACGAGCTGTGACCTCCTCTTTCAAGGCAAGCTGCAAGTCCCAGCCTTCACCAGGCTGGCAACCTCAGCCAGGAATTCCCTCTGATTTCCTACTCGAACCACTTGATTCCTCCTGCTTCCCTTATTATTACATTTAACGATCCCTGACATGCTTTTGGCAACCTCCTCAGAGATAATCAGGTTGTAGCGCTTGAGACCAGCTCCGCTCAGATAAAGAAAAAATGAGTGATAAAAACCAGCGATGTATTTGCAGATAAGAGGCAGAGCAGCGGAGAGCACGCTGTGTTTTAGACTTTTGATCAGAAGAGAACGCGCGTTCCTCGTTAGTGCTGTAATACGGCAGTCACAGGATTTTTCTATATCAATTGTCAGGCCGGGGTTAGAGCTGGAGCCTGCAGCTCTGTCTGCAAGACTCAACTTCTTCTCTGGTGTATCGGACACGGCTCCTATTTTCTACTCTCACAGATATTTCTTAGCACAAATCACACCAAATACTTTATGTCCTACTAGACCTCAATTCTTTTGCAGCTACCCTTTAAATCTTAGCCTTCCCAAGGGTTAAACCGGAAAAATTTACAACAGAGCAGAAAACAGAGAGAAGGGAAGAAAAAAAGATGACAAATATAATAAGAAAAAAAAACAACAAAAAGAATATGACCAAAAAAAAAAAAAAGGCAAAACAAAAAAACCGAACCACCCAGCTGTTGGATCTGCAAAGATCTCCACTCTCCACTCCAACTCTATTGATTTCATTACACCTCTGCTGCCCGACCCATTAAGCACGGCTCACTGGCAAGGCGTAAGATATTCAAGTTGCACTTTGTTACATCCTTAGACATCTCTTGTGCCTGGAGATGTTCAACACCTCCTCAGCTTTCAAATTTTCTTTGTTTAGTAGCAAGTTCACATAAACCTCCAAGTGAGAGGAATTCGTTCATAACCCAGTTTGAAAGTGCTCCTTCCAGTCTGGGTCTTGACTCATCAGGGTTGATTCTGGCTGAGAGTCATTTAACCAGCGTTGGCCAAAGTTGGCTGTCCCCAGGCCACGTCTGTAGATAGTGGGAAGGGACTGACGCCTCAAAAGGTCTTTCTTCCCTCCTAAAAAAGGCTGTTGGTTTGAAGGATGGTCTCTTGGGCTGCTGATTGCTCTCCATTGACTATGGATGGAGCCTGGACACTTGGAAATCTGGTTTGCAGATGATGAGAGTTACTTGAGAAGAATCCTTCTCCTCCAGCACGGCTAGCATCATCTCACATCCTTCAGTGACGGGTTCCAGACACGCTTTCAGACCCCGGCAATCAAAATATATTGGGACACACAACAGGGTTGCATGTCACAGCCTTTCCTCACAGAGCAGAGAGTCACAGTGAAGGTCCCTTTCAGGGAAAGAGAGGGACTGAATTGCCCAGACACTTTTTCAGAGATGTTTGCTTCCACAAAGAACTGGCTCCATTCCTGTGCCTGCACCTCACCCACGTGTTCTGGGATGTTATCGTCCCTTTTTTGAGGGCACTGGGCAAGAAGGCTGGACTCTCTGTGCCCCCTGATGCAAGCACAGGGCAGGGGTTTATCAGCCCACACCGCTCCACGGAGAGGCCATAGGCCGACCTGCCTCCTCCTCATCATCAGGCTCTGACCAAGACCGTGGTGACACCCTGTTGCCACGTATGTGAGTTCGTATTATTTGTCAGGCCAAAAACCTGCAACCTTTATCTCTGACAAGACATCCGGAAAACCCAGACAAATGTCTATAAGCCTCAAGCCCCACCCAGACACAGTTTATGGGGAGAACAAAGGAAGGATATGGGCAAAACCCAACCTCAGGCGAGCCCACTGACATCCCCATCAGTGTCCAGCTTCCTACTCCCCCGGATGCACGACAGTACCCCGCAAAGGACAGACCTGGGTTTGGTACAGACTTGATTAGGGCAGAAATAACAGAAAAATGCAATTCTGGTGTCCTGGACACTTTGACGGCGGTAAATCAGGGCCCGCTCAGTGCTGTGGGGAAAACTTCACTGGAGAAAACTCCTCCACACGCGAAAGCACTTTGGAAACACCCGCCCCACGTCTGCAGTAGGTCCCAGATCTTCCAGTGGGAGAAATGGTCTGTCTTTCCCAATTTTCTTCCCAAGCCTCTCCGTATACTTTCCAATACACCGTGCCTTTTCCTGGAAGACGATTAGGTCAGTGGTTTTCCATATAGTGGATAATTCAGCCTCATGGGTCAATGCACAGATTTTTATCTCAACTCTGAGTTCCCATCAGCCTGGCAGCTTAAGCTCTGGCTACCCGTAATGGATGTGCCTTCGCTGGTATTTTAAGCTTGATCCTGCTTTTTACCCAAAGAGAATCGTAGCCACTAGTGGGGAAAAAAAACAAAAACAAAAGAAAAACAGAGTATCTTTATCCTGTGGGGATGACTCTATCCTTTCTGGTGCTGGGTACCTTAATAGAAGGTGCTGGTTAACTGCAAGCCTATTGCTTTCAGTTGAAAATATTACCACCGATAATACCTAAATTGCTACTAACTTCAAAGAAAAATTTATGTGAGCGAGGACTCCTTGAGAACTGAAGATCTCCTGTAATTCACACTTACCAGCGCATCTCCCAGGCAATCCCTGCAGAGGAGTAACAAGGGTGTTTCGGTTTTATTCCCCAGGCAGCAGAGAATAAATAGCACATTATGGAAACTGCTTATCACAGCCCAGGATCAGACACTTTGCAGGAGCAGGTTTTTCCAGGCAGATCTTGGATATTTCCTTGTTGTCCCCTCTCGTTGGAAAGTCTCTATTTTTCTTCCAATATTTTGGAGCTTCCTTGGCTATTCTCACCCAAACCCAAGCAATGGCAAAACTTCTGGAGCCTGATGCAGAGGTCTGCTGTGCCTTTGGGTGTAGCTGACTGTGGCTTGCCACTCAACTCGCTTTAAGTGTGCGATTTTGTGCCACCTGCTGTAATCCACCCTGGAACGCTCCCGAAGAGACGCAGGAGAAATTCTTGAGATGTATTTCCCTCAGACCACAATATATTCCATATGCTCCAACAGTGGAGGAGAAGGGAACTGGTAGGTTGAGTTACCTCTGGTAAATCTATCATTCCCAGCTGGGGGGACGGGGGGGGGACGGGAGAGCTTATCAGTGTTTTCTCTGACTTTACAGCTGGAAGAAATTTACAGCCAAATGCACCCTCCTGTTGCAAAGGAGGGATAAGCCCTCCCCAAACGTGCTTACAAGCCACTGTTGTTATCAGAGGATCAGGGGGGCTTTGGATCACCTTTATTGCTGGCCACCAAGGCTCTGCTGGGGTCTGCTCTTTGTGGAACCGTCGGGCAAGCAAGGGGCTGCGACGCTGCCCTTTCAGGCGCAACACCCTCAGCCGGGCTCTTGGAAAGCGCATTGACAAAATTGAGATTATCTGTGAGCGTACATCTTTCTGAAGACTGCTGGGTTTTGTCCCCTCTCTCCAAAGCTCCCTCTTTGGGAAGCCCATAACCAAACATCTGTTGCCTGCACGCTGCAAAACCACTTTGTTCCTGGGAGCGTCGAGGTCCCAGAGCCTGCTCCCACTGCAGGAGCCACGCTGGAGGTTGGGTGCATCGCTGTGGGCTCCTCCTCGTACGTGCTAAAAACTAAACGTGTCTGGGGCCCAAACGTCTACTCCATTTGTGGCTTCGTTGGGACCTTACCATTGGGCAGGAAGAATTTTACACCTGAAATTCATCTTATGCTTTTGACAAATTGGCGGCTGTCAAACACCCAGCTACAATTTTAGTTTCTGAAATGTTGAAAGGCATTTAAAAAAAAAAAAAGGCAATTTTATAGGCTTTTTAATTACTTACCTTTCAGCAGCTTTGCTTAATCTTCAGGTTTTACAGCCATCGCTGAGCTCTCGCCGTGCCACCTCCTGCCGTGGAGAGGGTGAACTCAGCAGCGGAGGGAGCTCTGCCCAGGTCATCAGGGCTGAGCATGTCCTCAAGAGCTGTTGGGAAATGGGGCCCGAGGGAGGGCAGCAAGATAATTAATTGTTATCTAAGCAATTGACTAATTTGTAATCACTTTTTATAATTAACTTAATTATTATAATTAACTTAACATTGATTGTTTATGTTTAATTTATAATTATCTAAATTGTTATCTAAACTGCAGGCAGACTAGACAGTCTGCATCTCTGCAGTTAATTTCTGCTTTTAAACATGGGACTCTATAAAATGGGACTGAATAGAGGACCAAAAAAAAAAAAGGAAAAAAAAGCAAAAGCTTTTATACGTGCTGGTTTTCCTTCAGAACAATTTTTTTTCTGCACTTAATTTTTTCCAGCTACATAAAAATACCTCATTGATGATGAGTGTCTCTAGAATAACAAACCTCGTATATACCTGTGTGCGCACACAGCCCACGATTCCCCCCCCCCCAAAAAAAAACCTGTTCGCCATTAAACCGGGGTTCTGTGGAAGCCAAACATGAAAACAAAGCGTGTTCATCGCAGAAGGAAAGAAAGTCCATGAGGAAGCAGATGTAAAACTCAGACTTTCAATACGCTCTAGCAAATAACCAATGAAAGAATAATGACTTGAAAGACGCCGGGCCAAACTCCGTGCTGGCACAAGTCCATCAGAGCCGGTGGAGATAGGCCAGCAGCGGATGTTTCCCACTTCGTCAGTTGAATGTGAAGAGTTTATTTTCCAAGTCACCCCTCCTCTTACTTAAATTCCCTGTCATTGATCGATGGGTGTCCCAAAGATGCTGAGTGGAGAAATCTGTCGCTTGCAGAACTGGTACTTTGCTGTATAAAAACAAAAGGTCTCTAGTCTGGAAATGGCAGAGATATATTTTTTTTCCCCCCCTTCGAGCGGCTGCCAAAAAAAAGATTAAAGAAAAATTATAAGCTAGAGGCTGCGCTTTCTGAGGACACTGCCAATTTTTTAAAAGGATAATCCCAGTGGATACAGCATTACACAACAAAAGTCCCATTGTGGAAATGCTGCCAGTTTTTTAAACATCGGCATTTAATCTCTTGGCAGTAGTACAAGACCAACTGTGCTTTTATTTTTATTTTTTACAGTGGCTAATCACATATTTGCATACATTAGAGCAGCAGCATATGGTCTGGAGAAGGTTAATTTGCTCTGCAATTAATAGTGGCATGCAAATCCACATACAGCTAATACGGACTGAACCAACAGAGAGAAAGTCATTGATGTTAGAGCTGAAACGTGGGGAGGAAGGGAATGTTTGCCAAGCACCTGACTCTGTTTCAACCTGATTTCCTTTCCAGAGCAGCTGATAAAGGCAACAACAGGTTAAATCCAGCTCTATTAAGGCCAAACTCCTCCTAGTTTTTTTACAGATGAAATTTTGTGGGATTTGCAAAGAGGTTTTAAAGAGCTGGGACCCAAAGAGGACTTTAGGGCAGATTTTTCCAGGCAGCAGAGCATGAAGCCAGGATCCTCGTACCACTGGGAGCAAGGATGCGCTGGTGAGATGTAACGAGAGGCTGAGTGGGAAGAAGCCAAGACGGAATGGCTGTGAAAACGCTGAGGGGGCACTCAGATCTGAGTAAGGAAAGAAAACTCCTTGCTATTATTATTTGTACGTAAAACATTCAAAATTTGGTAATACATAGAGAGATATAACATTATTACAGTGCCATAACGATGTAGGGAGCGACTTTGTATAGACATAGACTATTTTTATCTGCAATATATATATATACACACACACCAAAGAAAAAAATAGCAAGCCTAATTGCAGCTCGTTGGCCACAGCCCGGCACCACCATCCCTCTGCTCCCTCCCACCGCCTGCCCAAGACACAAACCCTGGCTGTTCATCACCGCGCCCCAACCCTCCCATCCGGACAGGAGCCGGTCGCGTGGGATTGTTCACCTGTCATTTTGTTTTGCCGCAAGTCCTTTTACGAGAGGGTAGGGCTGGATACGGAGAGCTGGGCTTTGAAAACGGGGCCCCCCGCGGAGGGGAAGGAGGCAATAAAGCCCAACCCCTCTGCGCATCGCACGGGGCTTTCGCCTCGCAGAGAAGCAGCAGGAGTTGGGGAGCAAGCGAGCATAAGGTCACCGGGTTTTGAAGAGGGAGGCTCTGCTCGCAGGGGGAGGGGGGAACGTCTCTGGTCTGCCCGGCTGTAGGATTTCCTGGATCTTTTATAATGATGTGGTTGCCCAGGGTTGTTCGGCTTTAATGAAGCGATTCATGTCCGGTTGGCTAATCGCGTTGGAGAGGTGCGGAGCTGCCCCTGGCTGACGTATCTCTCGCTCTGAAGATGGGTGTTTTCCATCTTGGCTAAAGGGAAATGAATTGGGTTAGATTCTTTATATTGCACAACCACTCCCCAGGTGTAGTACAGCAACTAGTCCCCCGTGGGTCATGGATACCCATGAAGGCAAAACACCCAATTCACCTGATGTAGCTGAAATCGCTTGTCTCTATTAGGAGAAAGGCTCCTTCAGAGACACACTGACCCTGGGAAAGAACCCGTGTCCCTCTCCTGTATCTCATGACAGCAGATATTTTTGCTCTTCCTCAAGCCCCAGCTTCTGGAGTCCTGTAATTACAGGGTAACTCAGCTTTCAGCAAAAAAGAAATAGAAGAAATGGGGAATGGTTCCCAGTCTCCTCTTTGGGGAGGCAGGAACATGGTTAGCCTATAAAGTATCAACAAATAAAAAGTTCCCCTACTACCGCTATTATCATTATTATTGCTAATAACAACCAGAACATTTTCAGATGCTTTTAAATTTTGAATGTTCAAATTCACGCTCTAACATTGGGTACCCGGTTTGGCTGCAAGGGGAGGGCAGGCTGCGGCAGAGGGGAGCCACGATGGGAGCTGGCAGCACGGGCACAAGCTCTGGGCAAGACCTTCCCGTGGGCTGGCAAGGACAGCAAAGCTCTGGATGAAGCAGGAGCTCCTGGCCACCAAGAAAAGCGACAGGACACAAACCCAGAGATGAGCCTTCCCAGAGATTTCCACCATCTACATCTGCCAGGAGGGAAGCGAAGCAGAATGATTCCCCCAAATGCAGGTTTCATCGCTTAAAAGTATTCCCCGCGTAGCAGCTAACCCAGGCCACGCTACGTAGCATTGAAAGGGTCAGCAAAGACCGGCAGCGCTATCTGCCTGCCCTTGCAGGGGGACGCAGGGAGGGGAGGAGAGCCCAAGGGCAGCACGTTCACGTGCACGGCTGCAAATGGGAGTCTCCCGCAGAGATGGCCCCTCTGCCATGCTCTTGCGTATCTCCAAAGTGAAATGGATTAGCAGCTCACTTTCAATCAGGCTGAATTATGAGTGCAGCGATTTGCTGGACATTTTACATGAACCAGAAGATGTGTTATCTGATGAAAATTGCTTAATTTAATATCCTGGCCTGACAAGCAGTGAACTGTACATCTCCTGGAGAATTTACCAGTGCAGATGATTTTACTTAGCTAGAAGGATTAAGCAATCAGACCCCCTTTCTTCCCCCCAAAACTCACGGCAGAAAACTGCCCAGAGAAACTCTGAGAAGCTGGTGGTGCCAAGGTTGCCAGCAACCTGAGGAAAAGCAAAAGGTTTGGGTTTTTTTCCATCAGAAAACACTGCAGAATTACATGCACTTTGCCACTGTCACGCCCCAAAAAAATCACTTCTTGGGAAGGGAAAGTTAAAATGCCAGGAAACAGATCAGATCCAGCTCTCAGAGCTGCTGTGAGGACACAGGACATGTGCCTCTACTATATGAAGGCCAAGCTTCAGAGCAGGTCTTCTAGTTATGTTGCTCTGATAGATGGGAAGCCCTACTGGGAGCCGTCTAAAGGATGGAGGACCAGGGGCAGACCTCAGTCTCCCGTGCCTCAGGGTACCTCCTCAGGCTGCGGCTGAATGAGCGTGGGCTCATCCCAGCCTCTCTGGGCTCCCTTCTTCCAGCCAGCACTTGTCAGCCCAGGTTTGCACAGAGACAAATGGGTGGTGGGTGAGGTTGGTCTTCGAAGCATGCACAAGCTCTCCCTTTCCTTACCGTAAGGATCTAGCCAGCAATTAATGTTCCAGCAGAGTTCTCCAGCCGAGCCAGGCTTTCTTCTGTGGCCCATGAGTAACAAGCCCAAGCCTATGCTTGTTTTCACAAGGAAACTCTTTCAGGCTGAGCCATAAGCGGGGAATCTGCGGGCAGGTTCAAAATACAACTGCAGCGCGGAGCAGAAATGCTCCTCAAGCCTTTGCAGATTCATGGGGAAGCACAAGTCACAGGAAAAGCATCCACTACCCTGACCTTCCTCTTTAAACAAAAGAGACCGCAGCAGTCTGCGAAGATGGATAAACCTTTCCTACTAACTGCACTGAGGAAAAGAAAACAGATGGACAGCTCTGCATAAACCAGACCCTGCCAAAGCACATGCCATCAAGCAGCTGAGAGCTGAAGGATCCTGAATTACCAGTCTCTCTTGAAGATCTTGCCATAAACTAGTCGTATGTATTCCCCACGCTTTGGTATGAGGCTCCCATTGCTGTAGACATAATACATGAATGTAATTACGTAGACTTTATCCGTGCTGGCAATCTTATCCAAATTCAAGGCTTTTGTTATAATTGAAGGTTATTATGATTTATGGTTATGTTTTTAAACAGCACATAATTAAGTGGTAGAACTCATTGTCATAGGACATTGTAGAAGCCAAAAGCAAAATGGGTTCAAATAACAATTAAAGACATTGAAAGATCCATCAAGGGCAATTACAGAGAGGGATGTGGATACGACCCATAGCTCAGGAAGTCCTTCAGCTGCAAATTGCCATGAGTTGGAAGGGCCATAGGAAGTATCACCAGGGGCTTGCCATGGTCTTATATCTTGCCCTAAGCATTTGCTGCTGGCGCTGGTAGAGACAGGATATTGGGCTAGATCTTTGATCTGAGCCAACACGTCTATTCTGATGTCTACATAACGTGACCTCTAACAGACCTACTCTTTCCAAAAGGCAATAGGCCAGAATAAGTTTAGATTGTGGTTTAGGCCTGCAAGATACAGACCTGACTTAAAAGCTGTATCTTCTCCATCTAGAAGACTGAGCCAGAACTTCAGGTCAGGCGATTGGCACATCTTCCAAGCTTCAGTCTCAAGAAGTCCTTCAAAAGGGAGTTTTCATTAAAGGAATTTTCTCTGACTGGGAGGAAAAAATGTTGCAATGTGTGCTACAGTTTTCTGATTGCCTAAGTTGGCAATGCTTTAAAAAAACCTAAATATCAGGGGAGAACACAAACATCACACCAGTTCACAAAACATGCAGCTGAGTTTCCCACAATTGCGATGATGGCAGGGGTCAGCGTAGCCAAAGTGCAAGAGATGAGCTTCAGCCTGGGGAAACAACCTTCCCAAGTGAGGATGTCCCCTGCATTTGCAGGATTCATGAAACAGTTCCCCTTTGAGGGGAAACTTGATGGACCTTTGGTCTTACCTTGTGGTGGTGTTTTTACGTTGTCCCAGGCAAACACGCTGTCAGAAGGCATCAGTTTGACAGAGTTGCTCATTGACTTCGCGTTGGGGAAAAATCTCTTTACTTTCAATCAAAGTAGCTGAAGAATGATCCGGTCAAGCCCTTTGCTGCACTAAATAGGCACAGCCAGGAATAAATCAAGGGAACAAAGCTCTTTCATACCAGTTGAAGAGCTGCTTCTAGAATACCTGTTTCAAAGCATCTCCACTGTTGGCGACACTTTGATGTACATTAGACAGGGCAAAGCTTCAGGCCTGTTTTCCAGTGACCTACCAAACCCCCAGGGCACAGCAGGAATTCGAGTTGCTTTTGCAGGGGCAGAGGATACCAGATAGGTGCTGGAGTCCCGTCACCTGGTTATCACAGGCGATCTAAAGCACCATCACGGGTAGTAAAGAATCACTCCAAGGGACAATAGAGGACAAGACCTAAGTGTTATTCCTAAAATGAAGCAGTAGTTCATAATACTTCATTAAGTCAAAGAGATTCCTGTTTGAAAAGCTCAAATCCTCATAGGGCATTTTGACTGGATCCACATTCCCAGAAAAGCAACTAGAAACCTGCTGGGACCAACCTCAGCATGACACCTGGCTGGGGCTGGGTGGCAGGGGGTGAAGATCTACCTTACGTTAAGGTTATGCATTTAGACAGAGCTGACAGCTATCTTTGTCCCGGATGGGTCCTTTAGACTCAAAGGTGCTTTAAAAGACCCATAAATGTACTTGAGCAACCCGGCATCTCATCTACTTGACATTAACGGCTGGAAAACGAGCTGATTTCTCAGCAGTCACCTTTGATTGGATTAGCGTTAGCGTTGGTGCAGGAGGTAGCGTGGGTCTCTTGGCATGGCACAAACCCGATGGTGAGCGTTCAGCAGCAGCTGGAGAACAGCACATCTGGAATTTCCCAGACCCCGGCTCAGGGACTCCTCCAGCCACTATAGATACTCTCTCGTGTAATAAAAAACAGGGGCTGAAGTGAAGCAAGCTGGGCCCAAATCTAATGGTGTTTAGGCATCTAACTCCCACTGGGGAAAATGAGGTGCCTAAAAGCCTTGAAGATCTTTGACAAGATCTGGTCAGGCACACAGAGGCTGCGTAGGAGAACGGTGTGTGAAACTGAGCGTATTTACAAGCATTTTTTTAGAGCTGTAAATGACAGGACAAAATAAAATACAAAGGAAAATCTGGCCCTAAGATTCAGGCCTATGCCTTTTAGTGGGGAGACATTTTGCAAGGACAGAGAGATGTCATAATCAAAATTAGCTCTTTAACTTGTTCTTAAATGGAAATCAAAGGGACCATCATCTGAGAAGTCGCAACATTCAGTCTCTGAAGATTTTCCACCCACTGAATTTTTGGCCAGCCCAGGCCTAGAGAGGACTTCCCTGCAGTGTCTTGGGCCGGCTAAAGAAAGCCTTAGCAAATAATAAATGCCAGGCTTGTGGGCACGGAGGGGTGGGATTACACAGCACCTCCCCGCCATAAGCCTGGGAGCATGCACATCACATTAGGCAACGCTAAAGGGGAGGTGACAGCCCTGGAGAGGCCACAGCACGGAGTGGCTGGGGAAGCTGGCTGAACCGGAGGGTGGACAACAGCAGTGGCCAAAGCAAAGCGTCTGGCCAGAGCTCGGCCGGGGAGCAATGACACGCAAGTTATGCTGCGGATATAAGAGCTGGAAAAGGGGACGGGACAGGCTCAGGAGCAGGCTGGTTTAATGTCTTCCTCTGGTTTAGCAACCAGATCAACAAGTCTCAGTGCAGTCTGTTGATTTAGTCAAGCCCTCAGCAGCCCCCCAGGAGAGCCAAGTAGGTTCAAGACACTGGTACCAATACGCAGACCTGAGAAGCCCTACACAGTCCAAGACACCATCCTTAAACTAGGAAATCAGGTTTCCTAAACCCCTGCACGTCCCTGCTCCACCACTATAGGTCCATCGCATCTTCTGCACGTCCAGGCAGGGCTGGGACACCTTTCCTCTGCTGAGGACATTGCTCCAGCCTGACCTCAGCTGGACACCCACACCACGAAGGTCCCCCCCAGCCCACTGCAGCCAAAATGATCCACACCGATTCCTCTGTCCCAGCAAACCTTCCTCCTTCTGCCTGAACCCTCGCCAGCACCCTCAAGCAAATAACCCACCTTTATAACCCACGTCTAACCTGGACAGCCAGGCAGCTCTGTGAGGACACAGCTGCCCTAGCACAGCACAACAAACATGGGAAACTTTTGTTTCCCTTTTGCCAGGGAGATTTTTGAGAAGCCAGTTTTGTCAGCAGCTGCAAGACAGAAGCACAGACTAGAGAACAAACGCGTTGGCAAGTGAATGAACGTGGCACATAGTCGGAAAATAAGGTACTCTAGAAAAAGAAATATTTTAAGCTCATGAGAAGGCGGGATTCTTTTCAACTTTCCAGACAGATTATATTGGCCAGCTCACGTACCATTTATCACCTTGCCTACCAATTTACAACCTGCAGGCTTTGCTCTTTTTCTTGCTCATTTTAGCCTAAGAAAATGCTCTTGGCTTCGTGTGCCTTGTTTGGGTGAAGTCACCAGGCTAGCACAGGTCAAACTGCTTTCTGCCCGTGTAGAAGTGCTTACATAGCAGGACAATTTCATTACTACAAATTTGCTTAGGCAAATGAGCCAGCTAAGATTTCCTATTGCTGTCCATTGCAGGGAACCCAAGTGCTTCTATAGTCACAGCTTCAAAGCAGCTCCTGGATTAAAAAAATCCCTGTTTGGAAAAGGAACGGGGGAGTTGATTTTGTTTGTGTGTTGATTTCCTCCTCTATTTCTGATTTGACTTAACGTAGGAGTACATTCAGGTTGTAGGAGGTGACTTGCTTAACCGTCAAAATACTTTTTCAAAGGAACAGCCTTTCCGCCAGGCAGCCAAGCTGTGAATTTACCCACTCCTCTCCAGAAATCGATTGTACAGCCAGATCCCTTCAGCCAAGAATGCAGACCTGTCAAATCTCAGGCACCGAGCAGGAGACGCGCAATCTGCTCTGACCCTCTGCTCCCTTCCAGCACAGCCCGGCTCTCCCCTGCTCCCTGACCCCGGGTGCCAGACACGGCCCCACTTCTGTTTGGCCCCAAGCACCCATGCCTGGTGCTGGGGGTGGTCCTGGGGCTGGAGAGCAGCTGGGAGCCTGCATCCTGCTGCTGGAGGACGCTTCTCCGGCCATAGCTGTCCGCTGGCTCTCCCCTGGTGCCCTTTCCCTCCTCGCCGCATGACCAAGCACAGCGTTGTCTTCCATGTTAATGCTGGAGAAATCCGAGAACAGTCCGTCTTCAGTTTGTGAGCACTTTCATCCTGGCTTGCACAGAGTATCCCAGAAGAATGCAGCTGTCTCAGTCCAGGATCATTTTTGTAAAGCAGGAGAGAAGATAGACTCTTCCCCCTGCTTTTTTCTGATTTATTTGTTCATTGCATAACAGCTTGTCCACAAACATCCCAGCTTGGTTAAATCTTTGACATGTAAAACATTTCCAGAAATTCTTGCTGCCATCCAACAAGAAAAATGGGTAGGACTTGGTTTTTGTTTTTTTTTCTTTTTTTTTTTTTTTTAAAAAAAAGACTCCTCACTTTTCTTCTGTTTTCTTCTTTCTAGTGTGACTTCGTCTCTGGCTTTCCCAAAGCAACGCACTCATTTATCAGGCTTGCAAGTTCTTACGCATTGGCAGACTCCGCGGCTTTCCGCTTGGCTCAGGGCTTTCAGCCACCATATGGAACGAGTTGCACATTTTCACTCCTTATCGGAGTTTAAGATGGAAATATTTCCTTGGTTCTTCTTGGGGTATTTCTGCAATTGCACACATGCTGGGAGTATTTAACCCTGACATTGCTGATGAGTAGCTGTTACTATTAAAATGCCATCAAAGATTGAACTGAAAATCTTTTACAGTGAACTACGCCAGCAGTTTGATTCTGTTCCTGGTTACAAATAGTTCCTTTAATAGTTTTGGAGTTACATGCATATAACAGAGAAGAATCTGGCTAGCTGTCTATTTGTCTGTCTGCTTGTCTCTCTAAAGAGACAACTTTTTCTCCCTCTCTGCATACTGATCCAGTTTTGCTGTAGTGCTGTTGTAGCAGTGACCGTCTAAAGAAGTAAGAAAAGCTATTCCCTCTCCATCCTGCCTTTATTAAACTAGATGACAGCTGAAGACAGACAATTTTTCAGGCGCAGATCAACCATGCATGAGTCTGCCACTGCTATGCCTCTAGCTGAGGAATTTTTTCTCTGCTCTGTGCAAAGACATGCATCATACTCAGGGTTTGTTCCAGCCCCTCTTTTTAGCAAAGGCTACTGGTTAGCACCATCACGGTAAGTGGAGTGTGAGCCCATCCAAGCCAGGCTCTCCAGAGCAGTGGTGATAGAAGCGCAATCCTCCAAGATCACCGCTAGCCTGGAAAGTTCAGGAGATAAGACTGGTTTGAACTGTAGCTCCAGGTCCCATCAACACACCAGTTACAGTGCCAGAAGGCAGCTTTCCTGCATTGCCAAGACAATGCTCCAAGACACTCCAGGAGAAGGCCAACCCTGGGATGGAGATGAGGAATGGCCACCCCAAGCCCTGATTCACAGGTCCATAGTTCTGCTGAGGAGCCCCGGTGAGCAAGAACCTCAGTGTGCAGGAGGTGCAAAGGTCTGGCTGCCCCAGCACAGGTAAGGGGAAACAAGTTGAGTAAGGTCTCTCCTGCTCTTCCCCTGTGTTCTGCACGGCCGCAGTCCCATTTCCATTTAAGCTGTCACTTCCAGCTTTACATCCAAGGCATAGGTCTTTCCTCATTAGACGTTCAAGCCTAGACACTCTTGGATGATATCACTGATGATGTGCACATGTGGGTTTTTTAACAGGTTATGACATATACTAGTTTACACATCTTAGGTAGGCCGAGACTGAAGGATGAAGTCCCTAAATCCACATTCATAGAAGAGTCACAGCAAAACTTAGAGGGTAAATATGATGCAAGACCTGGGTCTGAGACCTCAGTGCCTCTTCCTCAGGGTCTCTGTAAAGGAGGTGAGGAACTTCCATACTTTCCCACAACAAAGGCCAGAGTCTGGATCAATTCAGTCTGCATTGCATTCGACAACTTGCTGCAGCTCAAATACATCATTGGACTCTATAAAAACAGACTTCTCACACTTGTCAATTCTGCTTTTCTTATTCTATGTGGTTTCTGGACACATAAAGGATAGTTCTCTGTTCTCCCAAAACTTAGTCCACGGTGGTGGAATACATAGGCCTTCAGCGGGAAGGGAATTGAACACAACTTTTAGGCGAAGGAATGCTGCCAGAAGGTTGTAAAGCAATATTATTATAAACGGAAAGCAGGGTCTGGTGTCCATATATCTGAGATTGGATGCTAGCCCTCCCTTTGTTTATTCTTGGTCAGGTTTTATGTTTTCTTCCATATTGGCTTTACCGGATTTGTACGGCTGGCCTTAGAGCATTTCACTGTGAGCACCATGTTTTTCCGTCAAGCTCAACGTCCACTGGTTTCAGCGTTAGCTCCATGAATTCCAGCATTAGCTCCAGCTGCCAGAACTTCACCTTTAGTGAGCATACATCACCATCAGTCTCCAGAGTTGTTAAAAAAAACACAGTTTCCATGGAAATAATTGCTGATACTAGTCTAGATGTCTGCTTTCTCTTTTTCTGTGCCTACAGTCAACATATCGGGGGGAAAAAAAACCAAACATGTTAATCCCTGTTTTTCAAAAGTTCTCCCTTTCTAGGGGAAAACAAGTATGTCTAAAAGATTGAGAAGAGGGAGGGAGTCCAATTTCCATGCCCAGGGTGCAAGGTAGCTGGTTGCCAGGAGATGAAGCCACACTGATGCTGCAACTGGGGCAGGAAGGTGCTGGTTCCCTGCACCTCCTGCCTGCCTGGTGTAAGTTGGGACAGTGAGTGCACAGTTTTCCTTTATTCATCCATGGTTGCATTAATCCAGAGACAAGGGATCTAGGCAGAACCAGGTCCTCTGTGGCAGAAGGTGGAAGATCTACTCACGGCCAAAGAGAGACACTGAGGTTACTGGCAGAGGACGGCTTGGGTAGAGATGATGTAGATTCACCGAAGGGCTAGAAAGCAAGAGCCCACTCGTACCAGCTAACGGAGCACGTGCACCACCTAAGGTGGGTGTAACTGCTCATCCTCCCTGTTTGGATGGGAGCCTCAGCCAGCCCTCTCTACGAATAGCCAAATCTGGGGCAGCCAAAGAATTTTCCTTCTTTTCACTTATAACTAATGAACCTGTGAGAGCGCTACGATCACGGATCTCTTCGGACATTTGGGCAAAGTCATAGGAAAAAAAAAAATGCTGAACCATTTGCCAACTTTAACCTCCATTAGAAGAAGGCCAAATATTTTAAAAGTCTCATTCAACTTCCCAGGCACTTGTCTCCTCCCACATCAGCCTGTTCAATCCAGAGAGGCAGCTGACCCAAGGGAGAGTTTGGGTTGAGTTCTTAGCAAGCAAATGACATTTCCCCACTGCGGTAAGCCTGGAGAGGCACTATGTTAGCACTGTCCAAGTCAATTTTTTCCTTATGTTCAAAGGAAACTCTAGATATGTTTTCTAAATTGCTTTCCAGCCCTTTCAGCGAACAGGAGGCTTTGAAAACACATTCTGAAATCCTTGTCTTCATCTCAACGCATCTGTTCTTTTTCTTCTCCATCTGGACAGCAGCACAGGTACGCAGACTAGACCCTGGCCTTTGGCCGACATGATCTTTCCAAGTAATTTTTGGACATGAAGTGAAAAATCAGTCCAAAGCTCACTCCGCAAAGGGTTTTTATTTCCATTTGAGTCCACTTCAAGGGGCTGCAACAGGCTTAGTTTTGTTATTTTTGTTCCCCTTTCCAAAATAATAGCCGAGCGATCCAAAGTTTGGATTTAGAGAATTATTGGGCTGTTGCTGAAAGAGCAAATAGCAGAAGCTGCGTCTCTTCGCTTGTATCTCTAGAGTCTTGACCACTAATTGTACACAAGATTAAGTCCTCGCTGTCATTCTCTAATTCAAGATCAGACTCCTGGACTGACTTCAGACAGTTGCATTAGGCAGAAATAAGAGCTGGCACAGTCAAGCGATGCCGTTATTCATCCAGCGAGAAGAGCAGAGCTCTGGAAGTGACATTGGCTGGTAGAGAGCAGGCACCTCCCGGAGGCAAGACATGACTGCTGGCTGTGAGATGGCATGCTCACGGAGCCAGGACAGAGGGCTCGAGTTGACACATCCGACACAGGTAACCTAGTGCCGCTTCTGCAGTTAAAATGCAGCAAGGGGAGAGGTGGCAGGGAGAGATGCTGTTTGCAAGGGGGAAAGAAGAGATGACTAATGAGGCAGTGTGCCAGATGCTTCAGGAGAGAAAGAAGGAATCATATCTACCTGAGATTTTAAAAAAAATCATACCAGTCCAGGGGGAGCATCTCTGCCAACTTCCCCCAAGGATCCGAGTTCACAGAGCAGGTGTTTTGGCTTCTCACAAAGCGCTTTGGAAACTCATAGAAGGAGGGAGCGAGCTGAAGTGTGGGAAATCGAATGAGCCAAGGCTTCCCAGCAGGGCAGCGCTGCAACAAGTTTGGGAAGAGGAAACCAGCCTCCAGCTTCACCCTCCTCTGCCAGGAGCTTTGCTGCCAACAGGTGACAGAGCGACACTGTGTCCCGGAGCGGGGGACAAGGCCACCGGGAGGGCTGGGAGCACGGCTCCTCTTCCTCCCAGGAACGCTGGCTGGAGAGGCACAAAAGAGGAGGGGGCTGGAGGAGAGGGAGGTGAAGCACATCCGTACGCAGATGAGAGACTTGGAGCTTGCTTTTCCAAAATAAACGCTTGGCCTTCCGAGCTTGACATCCTGCCTCCCCAGGCAGCCAGGACATGATTCCTTCTGTGTAACAAGCCACCCCTTCCATGCACAAAAACACTTTTTTTTTTTTTCCTCTCCTTTTTCAGGGCCAGATGGGAGGAAGTCTTTAGTGCTGGACTGGAAATGGCCAATGTCTTTTCCAGCCATGGTAGATTCTATCATCTCCCTCTGCAGAACACACAGCCCCTGCCATGACTTAGAATTAGACAAGAATTTCCTCTTTAAAGACTTCTTCAACCACTTCCTTTTATTTTATTCCCCCCTCTTTGAGTTGGGGAGGAGTGCAAGAGGAAGGATGAGGCTAGGATTTCAGCAGAGATTAGCAAGCTTAGATCCAGACTGAGCTAATTCTGATCAAACACCAGTTGCCTATTTTTTTTGCCCATCCAACAGTGAATTTTCACTGATAGACCCTCTTCCCCCTGTCCTACAGTATATGGCCCATTTTGCAGAGGAGCTGATCATGCATGACTGTTGTTGACATCCATGTTGTAAACCAGTGATTAATCCAAGCACAGCAAGATTGGAGCCAGGTCCTAGAAAGGGTTTTTGGGGTTTTTTTTTGTGGTTTCTACAGACAGCCATTCCCCTTTCCCTCGTGAGTTGCCTTTCATGTTCGTCTCTGAATGCAAGAAAAAAACAAAAACTTTTTGACTCTGAAGCAATGTTTTCTTTCTCTCAATTCACTTGGGCCAGCAAGAAAGTTTCCACAGATTTTCCAAGGTCTCTTCTTTAAGAACAGAGCAAAACTATTAATGGAAAGCAGTCCTCATCTTTGTGCATGCTGAAATGTTTGCTTTGGAGGGTTGAAGAACATATGCATCAGTGGGGTGGAAAACAGGGGTTCAGTACTGTCATGCAGCTATTGATCTCCTGGGTCCACCTCTGTGAAGCAGTTGAGCAGGTGCATAACTAAATTCACTGCAGAAAAATGAAAATGCACGGCGAGCATGTGCTAGATCAAGCACGAGAATAGTGCCGTTGAAGACACAGTAGTGTGGGCTCAGCACACGCCCATCACCAGAGATGGTTTGCAGTTTGTGCGAGTGCAGTGATCTCACCTTCGCTGAGCTTGTGGCCAAAGGCTGAATGGTCCCTTCAGGTCAATGGATCTAAATAAGTGTTTGATGTTAATTATTAGAGGGGTTTACTGGCCTAAGGCTGGTCTTTGGGCAAGGTTCTTGGCTTTACAGAGGCCATCTCCCTCTCCTGCACACCCACCGAGTGCAGGGAAACCAGAGTCTGGCACTCTCCATTGGTCTTGCAAGACCAAGCCCACATCTGCTGGGAAAGATCCTCACTCCATCACCTGGCATGCTTGCCAGCGTCTGTAGGTGTTCGTTTGAAAGGGATTTGCCATCTGTGGGATGAACAGTAAGAAAAAGGCAACAGACCCAATGAAGAACTATAGGAGCCCAAGAGGGGCCACATCTGATGAGTCACAAGCTGCCCAAAGCTCCTCCCCTCCAAACAGGAGGGGGAAGAGGCTGTCTTCTTTTTTGTCATCATCACTTGGGTGATCTGTGGAACTTTCTGCTAAAGAATCCATCATTTTTCCAACGCTGGCAAGTCCACAGCTACCTTACACCTAAAGTGAAAAGGAGGTCCTGCTCCAAAGAGCTTCAGCCAAAGTGTGGTTGTGTCAACGGTATATGTGCCATTTACCTCACTGATGCCTCAGTCCCAGAAAATGTGGTTAAAGCAGTGACGTTTCAGTTTTGACTAGCAGATTGACCTACTGCCCGTCAAAAAGAACGGAAAATTTGTCCTTGATTTGCAGCGCTGCATCAGGCTCCTGGGTGTTGAACCACAAAGTCAACCCCAGGAAAAGCCTGAAGCCAGTCGGTTTCCTTTTGTAGCATTGTATCTCTCTTTCTATTTCTAGTGCACTTTAAAGTACAGGAGGTTGCGTGCTTCTTATCACTTCCAAGCAGCACTATAACACAAGCAGCAGACAGTCCGTGCCAAAGCATGAGGTAGGGAACAGGCCGAGTGGGGATTTTTTTGATGTTGTTGCTGTGATTATTATAGTTTGTTGTTGACTTTGTCACTGCTTTAAATAATGTAACCACCACGAGCAAATATCAGAATAGAAGCTGCATTTCTGTTGATCCGGCCACTGTTTCCCATTTCTGTTTATCTTTCTGTCTAGGCATACGAGGGGCTCAGAACAGAAGCCTGACTCTGTGCCAATGCCATGTCTTCACCCAAAGCCAGCGCACCGTCTCACGCTGCCGGGACATCCCTACAGCCACGCACTTTACCTGTACTTTTGCTGTGGTACTGTGCCGCAGTGTCTCCGGGAGCCAAAGGACACACCTGTCGCTTAAAGAAAAGCCTGGATGGATAGCTTAGATTCGATGCCTAAATTTTAAATTGCTAAATTAGATGACAAGGACTCCCAGCTCTGACTGCAAGAACAGCTGATATCTCTGGGAGGTAAGAGTTTTCTCCCACAAGGAAAGCTTATATGGGGATGGGGTTACACTGTCAGCCATCCCCTTCTTCCCTGGAAGAGCGATGGATGCTGCACTTGCCAGAGTATTAAAAGGTGAAGGCTCCCAAATATATTTTAGTGGTTTCATATTTTTTTTCAGCAGGTTGATGGTCACAGTGCTTGCAGGAACATGCATCAGCTGGGTGCAAATACAAGATGCAGCTAACAGACATGTTCCTCCAGAAAAGCTTATGGGCTCTGCTCCACTTGGACCTGCTCTCCCCAGGTCTTGGTTCAAGGCAGCCTCATACACAACAAGGCAGAATTACTTGTGGGAATTTGCTGGAAAAGCCCCTTTCAGGGGGACATTAGGAAGGTCAGGACGCAGATCACAGGAGATGGCCATACAGAGAGTTCTTAAAAAGGGCCGAGAGCCCCAGAACACATCCCTGGTCCAGCTGCCACCCCCCTCCCCACTTACTTTCACTCCTTTCCCTCTGAGCTCCCCACGCACAGTTCTTTTTCTATAAAAACCTCTAACTGGGCAGACAAGGCCTGTGTGGCCTTCTCGGCAACTGCCCCCGTCATTTCGCTGCCCTGCCAGGGAAGAGCTTTGTCTGGAATTCCCTTTTTACTGATGGCCAGGCTGTGGCCCCACTGACTTTGGACCTCCTCCCCAATACCAGTACAAGACATTTACCCTGCTCAGTCCATTCCTGGTTTGGAAAACCTCAGTTTAAGGGTTTAGGTGCCCCCCTCAAAGAGTATGCTTTGGACCTGGACTCATCCTGATCCGTCCATAGGACGGCAGCATCGTTATGACCACAAGCGAAAGTAGTCATTGTTTTAAGTACGGTCACCCTCCCAAAGCCATGCCATAACTGAATCTTGTCTAAGTTCCCAGCTGATTCCTTGGTAAAGGGAACCTCAGTGTCCCATATTCTTTTTTTGGCTGTAGTTTTTACCCTATTGTAGCTTTAGAGCTGAAGGCATCAAAAGATTTCTGTGATTTATGAGAAGGCTTTATGCCTTCCTGCTTCCCCTTTTGTTCTAATAGCCTGGCTTCTCAATATGACCTTGAAAGCATTCTGATGTCTCATCTTATGGTTTCAGAAGTGCACATTTTTGTGCCAAGAAGAGTGATTATTGACCAGGAATGAAAGAGATCTTGTTATTTAGGCTCTGGAGAGCAGAGCAGAAAGAAGCAGCTTGGTACCTTGTCTTGAGTAAGAGCAGAAGCAAAGTCTATAAAGCTGTCTGCCTCTCTGCCTCACTCCCTTTCAGACACATCTTTCAAAGCTTCACCTCCAAATGTGAAATTCCAAAAGCTACAACCTTATCAAAGGAAAGGGAACACAGCCCAGTCATTGTGATGCCCTAGAGAATCCAAAATGACATAAAAACAAATAAACTCAAAGATTACATTACAGAAAACTCTGCTGATGCATTTGAAAGACAATACATAAAGGACTGCATATTCCAGACCCTCGGGCACTGCAGGCTCCAGGGATGCTCAAACTCCTTCATTTTGCCAGCATTAACAAGACATAGCTTGAGGTCATTGCTCCCACCAAAAGCCAAAGCTATCCAACTTCTCTTATCTGCTCCCCTGTCTTTATCCAGCTGGACAACACTGTGTATTCATTTAGCCATCTTTCACTAGACGCGGTCTAGTTATTCATTAGATCTTAACATGGAGGCTCCAGTGCCTCGGACAGAACGTAAGCACTTGAAAGAGGAGGGATGGATTTATCAGAGCCGTGGTTCTCTGCTTGTGGCCATCGTTCCCTGGGGGCTCTGTGGCTTAAATTCAAAGGGAAGGGCTGGTGCCAGTGGGCTTGCGCTCACCCCTGCATTGGGAAACTTTTCGGAGATGCTGGACAGACAGCCAATCAAAATGATGGCAGTGGAACAGAAAAAGGTGGAAAAGGGGTGGAAGCCCCTCAAGAGATGCAGAGGAGTGGAGATGATGAGATGAGAGTACAGCCCAGCTGTATTTTCTTTCTTCTCCAGTGTAATTTCTGACATTGCATTCACTCCAGTGGAAACCAGCCTGGATGGGCACAGACCTACGGAGCCACGGTGGACTAGGGAAGAGAGGCATTGAACTCACACTCACTGGGGTCCAGGCCCCCAGGCTGTACCCAACTCTGCTGCATGATTCCCAGCCAACGTGCCCACTGCCCAGAGCCCAAAGGGCTACTCACCAGCTGCTGTATCTCAAAACACCACCACCCCGATTTCAGCTCCGTCCGCCAACACGCAGGAGAACAGTCCCTCTCCTTGCACGAGGAAACTCAAGTCCAGAGGGGCATGCTGGGAGTCCCTGAAATAATCTTCTCCCAGCTGAAGCAGCCATCCCTCCACCACACTGAATTGCTCCCAGCTGCCAGGAAGGAGGAGCAGGAGTGACTGATGTGAGCTGAGTAAATAGCTAGATAGACAGACAGATGGAGAGATATCTATACATATATATATACACACACACATATATACTTTAAGTTGGATGCATAGAGAGAATTACAGTTTCTTGAAGCAAGTTTCTGCCCCACAGCTTATTTGACCTCATATTCTGTTTCGCCCTCGCTAAGCTAATAATCTCACTTGTGGAACCTTATCAAGTGATGTTTGACAATCTGGTAACTATATTGCATCCAGGAGTTTTTTGCCTTGCACCATAGAGGCAATATCTCCAAAGAACTCCTACTAAAGCTAGGACCACTCCTCATAAATCACACACACACGTTGGCCATCTCTTAATCAATCTTCCCCAGGTGTTCCCTCACTCAACCTTACCACGATCATCTTGAGGCTCTTCCCAGCAACTCTGATTTTTTTTTTATTTTTTTTCTAAAGCAGCTCCCTGGCCATGCTCAGGGTCTTTGGCTTTTGTGTTTTCTCTCTGGTAACATCCTGCTCTACCACTTTTCTGTTTGCAGAAGTCTCAATGGTCCATAGATGCCTTCTTCAAATGTCTGATAAGGTCGTAACTCCCACAAAGATGTTACATTGGCATCTCTACCTCAGTGTTTGGTTGCCCATCAATCAAGAAGATCAAAAATATTTTATGGATGCCTTACAAATACCATATACATGTATGTATACACACATATCTCCAGGAGCTCTTCTCTGATACCCAGAGAAAGCATTTTGCTTGAAACATTTTTTTCAAAAGAGAATGCAATTTTTCAACAGAATGATAATTTTTAACTTAAATTGCCTGATATATTTGAAGACAGTTGATAAATCATTAAAAGAGGGAAACATTTTTCTGCATTGAATCATTTTGTAATGAAAAAGATTAATTTTGCCATAGCTTCAGTTTTGGACCACTTTTTTTTTCATTTTCATCTAAGTCTTGCATGAAAAAACACAGTTTGCTAATAAAACCTCTACTACTTTTCATTTTAAAAAAATAATTTAAAAAACCATTGAACATATTTTTAATTCCTATTTTTGGTAATAGCTCAGGCTTAGCACCACGCTGACAGAGCTACATGCCTTCTAGTGCAGAGCTGGCTGACATCCAGCCAGCTGAGGGTATGGGCAGAGAAGGTCACGTCTGCTTGCAAAAGACCACATAGATGTCCCCTGAAATCCCTCTGAGGTTCTCTGCCTAAATGCAAAGGGAGACACAAAAAATAAAAAAAAAAGCTCCCATTCCCGAGATAGCTCCTGTTTGTGAAAGACTATCAAAGCTAAGAAATCACCCAGGGCTGCCCCTTCTCCATCCCAAATGGCTTTTCCCTACCTCCCGTCAGGCTCCTGGAGAACTTTTGCAATGGGAGGAGATGCTGCGTGACACCACCAGGTAGGGACATCACCGTCGGCGTGTCCGCAGCAGCTCAGACCTGGTTAAACCTGCCTCTCCCAGCCAGAACGGGGGTTCCCAGACCAGGAGACACCGAGCCGCTCTGGGTACACAGGCCACTTCACAGCGGCATTTGAAGTGCTTGAACGCAGCCCAGAGAGCTAAGTGCCTTCTCCAGGACAGCACGTGGTCCCCGTGCAGAGCCGGGAGCCGCCGGCGCTGTTAGCCGCTGCTTCCGATGCGCACGCGAGCGGCTTCCCAAACGCCTGTGCCGAGCTGGGGACCAGATGTGTCCCTCTGCAGCCCTTCCACCGGCTGCGCTTTAGGGCTGGGTAAAACACAACAAGTGTCATGAGTCGGGGGCGGGGGGGGGGGGGAAGGTTTTCAAAGTGATATCTCTCTGTTATTGCCCTGAAGCCCTCTGTTTGGGTCAAAAATGAAAAGCCGGCATGTCTCAGCTTGATTTCTTTTTTTTTCCTGGCTGCTAATAAAAGCTTGCTGTGCATAGAAAGTTGCATCCCACTCTCCTTCTCCCAGGACTATTTACATGAGACCCCTGCTCTGAGCCATCACTGGAGCTGCCTGAAAACCTCGGGCTGTCCCAACAATCTGAGCCTATTTGGGAGGAGTTTGAACACAAAGGATTTCCTAGAGGAAAAAAAAAAAGACCCACACAAAACATCTTTCTAAGCAGCTTTAATTTATAGCCAAAGGAGACCAGCTCCTCTGAAATTGAGCCAGTTGTGTCTAAAGTGTTAGCCACTTGAGATAGCACAGAAAAGTCACAGTCCCTGCCCTTTTTATAACTATTGCCTAGTTCTGGAAACCATCCTGTGAGTAGCCACTTGGACTTTAATAGGATGAATCATTGTTAAAACCATCATGTGCTTATAAATGTTTATATGAGTGGGCCTTAAATGGAGATGCCATGGGGGTGAAAAAAAAAAAAAAAAAAAGAAATTAAGCTAAAAGCTGCAGCCAGAGCTGAAGAACACTTGTCTGGAGGGTTTCACATGTGCCATTTCTTGATTTGAAATCAGAATAAATAACTGTAGTACTTGGGAGTTCCCCAGAAGTAATTTCCTCTGCTAATAAATGACACCAGTAACAGTAGTGCCCGATAGCAGAGGTAGTAGCAATAGTAAAGAGGTAAGTCAAGGAAATAAAGGTCTCAGCACTGGAAGGTACAAAACTATTCATATGGTGGGAATGGCTCATGGAAGGGTCTAAACCTGCAATGAGAAGCCCATGTTCATCCAAGAGAGATCACTGAGAAGCAGCAAAGGACAGCAGAGAAGAGGCAGCCTGACAGCGCCTTTCCCCTGAAGAGCATCCAAAACACACGTACACACACCTATTTCACCCCAGTGAATGATTTTGCCCTCCGCCATCTACCTTTAGAAGAAATTACCGTGATCGCCTGACCATTGCTCTGCTATGTCTTTCTTGGTGTATCCTTTGTCCAAAGTATCACGTTGTTTTTGCATATGTGAGATCAATTCTAATCTTGGACCAAAGTTTAGGAAACTTTGAGGCTGTTTCTTGCAACCACACGTGTTATTTTTAAATAGCATGTACACTCAGGATACTGCCAGATAGGCAGGGTATGTTTAAGGGCATGGTAAAAAAAGCTCCTCAGGGTTAATGGTAAGATTCCCCACCAACTTCAGCAGCTTTCAGATCAAGCCTTCCGAGAGATAAAGCTTAGGCCCCTACCAGACTTCTCTGGCACGGGATCTGGGAGGTCTGCCGTTGGCTTTGAGACTTTGAATCAGGGCCAAATGATTGCAGCTCCTGGTTTAGGGAAAAAGGAAACAGAAAGGAACTATGGGCTTAAAGGATTAGAAGGAAGAGCTAAAAATAAAGTACCAGCAATGCCAGACCCCAAACTTTTACTGCTTTCCTTGCAAAGAGGATGGGTTTTCCTGTTGTTTTACTGAGGGGAATCAGCCTTCTGCATTACTTGGAAGAGCAGGACACTGAGGCAAAGCTTAGTGATATTACTCTCCAAGAACAGAGCTGTTCCTGTTGTTCTTCCTTCGACTCATCCTTCAGCTAAACACAGAGAAGAAATGATTCAGCCTCTTCCTGGTGACCATTTCTCAGCCACTTCAGCCCTTTTCAATGAAGAATTACAGCCAAAATGGTAACATGATTAAAAGAAATGCCAACAGATAACACGATTAAAAGATGCTGGGCATTTCTACTTGTGTAGCCTATGATGGGGACCTGAGAACAGAGAAATATCCCTGCCTTTACTTCCTCTTGCATTGCTGTCCATCTCCTCCTGCCTTTTCTTTCAGGTCTACATTGTTCTTTCTATATCACCCAGACAGAGATGACACTCAGGAAACAGGGGTGGAGAAGAAGCTGTGGGAGCAGTAAACTGGGAGACAGCAAGCTGGTTGGAAGGGACATGGGGTGGGAGGCTAAGGAGGGGGAAGCTACTTGAGTGGTGCTGTTCCCGAGATGGGGAAAGGCAGTTCCACAGGTACCATGGGCTGGAGATATGTCGTCAGCTACGTATTGGGAACTAGATGTGATTTCAGCTGCAGAGACAAGTGGGTTCCAACACTGCAGTAAGCTCAGCTCCATCAGCTCAGTCACGGGTGTCAGCAGAGCACCTACCGAGCTTTTGAGCTTCACTTGCTGCTGACATTCAAATCCAGTGCTGTGTGAGGCCTGACTCATGGCTGGGATTACCAAAATCCTGTCTGAGCCTTTGGACCAAAAGCTCCAGTTTTCAATCTAGTTGATCTTGCCTTAAGGCCTGGATGACCTTTTGGGGTCCTTTGAATCATATCTCCCACCTGATCCATTTCCAGGTCACCTCACCAGAGATGAACAAGAACAGGAGCAGGTACCACCAGGACACTGATCAGCCAATTAAAGCTCAATGAGGGATTTTTCCAGGAGTGAAAGAACAGCAGAGAACCACATTCAAACTTCTCCTGAGCAGACGGTTCACTCTTGAGAGGGAGCCCAACACTTGGGCCTAAAAAACTACACACACACAGATATGTTACATATTTATTCGAGGCAGAAATTGGCCAGGAAATGGCTATAAAACACACATTTTGAATAAAAGAAGGGAGATTTATGGCTCTTTTGCGAATCTGAGTCATATCTTTCTGCATCCCCCAGGCAGGAATACCCTAATCACTAACATACCCCAAACATGTACGCACAGTGGGCCGAGAATTGCTTCCTTCTGGCCATAGCTCCGGCTAAAGACGTGATAGGGATTGAGCTACTTTATCTGACAGTTGGTAAATGAATTGCCAATTCATTCTGAGCTCGGAGGGGGATTTTTTCCCCCTTTAAAAAAAAAGGTCCTTTTATATATGTCTTTGATCAGTCAGGGCCTTGACAAATTATTTTCCAAGGAATTTCTTGAGCCCTAATGCCACAAGGAGTTAAAAAAAAAGGATTTGGTCTCAAAGAAAAGCTTTTATGTCTCAAAAATTACAGCAATGTAAGGGGTTTTCCTCCATTTCCCCTCATCTCCTTTGCTTCAAGAAATGGAGGCAGGTAGCCTGAAGATTTTTCCATCCCACCTAAAGCCAGGAGGTGGATGGAGAGGAAGCACTGCCAGGTCTCCCAGCCTGATTCCTCCCCAGCATGGGGGAGCACCGTGAACTCTAGCATAGACTGAACGGAAAGGTCATGGTCATCAACGACACTAATAAAGAGGCCCTTCAGCACTAGCACGAGCAATGGGAGCAGAGAACAGCTCAGGGTTGTGTCACCAAGAAGTTGCTTGCTTGCCACAAACAGGAGCACTAAGCACTTTGGAAAGGCTGAGATACAAGGGAGCATCTCCCCGCCGGCTGCTGGGGTCACTCCCAAGGGTGAGAATAAAGCAGCGTTTGGGGCGGGGGGGGAAGTTTCCTGGTTTTGCCACTTTACTCTTGTTACCCTGTCATTTAATCCCTCTTCTCCAGGCAACTGTCATGTCCTTGATTGAATCCCAAGCTGTACAGGCAATGAGTTGCACAAGCCAGGTCTGGACAATGGCTGCACTCTCCATTATCATTAACGTACAAATAACTTATCCCCCCCCAGTTATCCCACTCATCTGTCCTGCATGAGGACAGATTCCCAACAGGACAGGATTCAATTAATACATTTCTACTACAATGAACTTCATCAGGATGGTTCAAACTCAAAAAACCCACAAGACCTTTTTTCCACAGCCTAACCCCACATGGGCACATATGTAACCTGTCTACAGGAACATTCATACCAGAATCCCAATAGCAACTCCACTGCAGACAAGACTGATGGATAAAGCCTTTTGGTTAGTGGCTAGTTGGTCCAGAGAGTATGTTACAGTTTAGTTTCCTAAAGAAATGAGCCTAATCAAATCACTACAGCTGTCTCTTGGGAGCTTTTCACCTTCGTGAGCAAAATTCAACCCCCTTCAATAAAAAGACAGAATGAAAAACTTCAGGTTGAATATTGTTGAGGGCCCTCAGTAAGACGACATTGAGCTAAAAGAGTTCTTCAAGTTAATTCACTCTTTAAACAGTACCTGTTAAACTTTTCCTGGCTCACAAAGCCTCCAGATCTGGCTTTAGATTAAGTCCTAATTTAGGTTATATATAGCTACCATTCCATCTCAGCTAGCTGCACCTCTCAGGCACAGGGCCACCTCTCCCGCTCTTGGAAGCGAGTCCTCCGGGAAGGAGCGGCAGCTGCCTGCCAACCGGCAGGAATAGGAGACGGCGCTACAGGCTGGACCCAGCTAATGAACTGAGGGGGCTCTTGCCCCATCCATCAATAACTGATCAAGTTGTTAAAGTTGTCCTAAAAGCTGCCACCATCAGATGAGAAAAGAGATACCGTACACAGCTTTCCTGTACTTTATTAACAGCTGTGTAAATAGGAGTAAAATCCAAGCAAACCAACATTAAAAATAATCCCATATATGGATCAGCAATACCCTGTGACAGTGATAATCCTGCTCAGACCAAGAGCTCACTTCCTTATGAGCAAGAGTCCTCAAATGTTGGCATAGACTGAACCATGAAGTCTGGAAGACAGACATTAGGAAAATATTTAAGACTTCAGAATTATTTTTTTTCCTAATGCTACAGTGCAGCTAGGAATGAGGTGGCCCTTTTGGTTCCTAGTCCTGACTTTGCCATGTTTCATTCTTCTCTTAAATACTGATTAGAGCTGAGAAACATTTTGGGATAGTGGGGTGGCACGAGGTGAGAATTGTCTTTTTTCCCCCCACAAAAAAAGGCAGATGAGATCAAATTGCCCTTACAAAAGGATTCAGCAACCGCTATGAGAACTACCCTCACCTCCCATCCCAGCAGCAATGTTTTATGTCAAAGCTTAAGCAGCTCTGATGTTTCCTATTCTAGGAGATGCTTTACATAGAAACATACTTTATTGTTTCAGGTGAATTGTTTAAAAATGGAAGAAAATGTATAATTATTTCTTTCTGAGCTAGGCAAATGATGTCATTCAAGCATAAGTAGTGTTTTGGTGCTGATTAAATACACCCAAAAAACCCCCAGTTATCCACATGGGTATTTAATTTCCTTTGCAAAGTGTTTTTGGAGGCATTGAAGGTCACCCAGCAGTGCAAGGTGGCCTCATCTGTGGCCCGTGACCCTGGCTATGCGGTGCTGCCTCTTTCCCTTGCTACGCAATCTTATAACGTAGGACACTTGGAAATGAACCAAAACAGAGTTTTATTATTTGCTCCCCACATAGGCAAGTGCTGCGGTCACTGCCAAGCTGGGTTTGTCATCACCACCTTGGCTGGCATCGACCCAATAGTAATATTGGTGCCTGTCACTCAGTGAGGCTGTTAAAGTGTCTGTGCACGGGCACATGCTCTCATAACTCACTGACCAGCTCCAGACTGCTTACAGCATCGTGGACCATCCGTGGTCCATTGGCCCTCTCCCTTAAATTAAAACTTCTCCAAGTCTGGAATTACCTCTCCTTCCCTGCCTGGGCACGCCAAACACCAAGCTCAGGCAGGGTAGCCAACACGATTTGAACAGCAGCAAATACATCATCCTAACCTAGCTTTTCAGCCAGGCTCCATCTAGGCTTGCTTTCCCCAGATATGTGCCCCACAAAAAACATACTGTGTTTTAGTGGACTGCAGCGTTTCTAATTAAAAGCTCTGATGAAGAAGGTGCACGCAGACATCCTCAGGTCTACACTGATCTTGAAATGGAAAATGTTGGGGGACTCCCCAGCCTAAGTTTCTGATGAACATCAGGACCCGCAACTGCCTTTGACAGTCTCCCACAGCGTTCTCCAAGTCCGAATCGATGAGGCATGGACTGGATAAGCAGACAACAAGGAAGGTGGAAAAGTAACTGGACCATTAAGTGCAAAAGGTGATCATTAGCGGCAAAAAGTCCAATTGGTGGTCGGCTACTAGCAGCATCCCTTAAGGGTCAGTATTGACCAATGCTCTTTAATATTAATTATTAGTCATTAATTAACAACCAAGATGATGGGACAGAGCACACTGTCATCAGGTTCACAGATGATACCAAACTGGAGGAGCAGCCAATACACTGGAAGGCAGAGCTGTTACTCGGAGGGATCCCAACAAGCTGGAGAGGTGGGATGGCAGGAACCTCATGACATTCAAAGGCTCAGAGACAAAGCCCTGCCTCTGACATGGTCAACCCCATAGAGTAAGACAGGCTGGGGCTAGAAAGCAGAAAACGACCCAGGGGTCCTGGTGAACAACAAGTTGAACAGGAACTAGCCATGCATCCGTGCGGCAAAGGTCAGCTGCACAAGCAGAAACATAGCCAGCAGGTCCAGGGATGCGATAATAAAGGATGCATTAGAAGTCCGGACACCAAGAGCAGGAAAAGAAGAAATAGTACTCCATCCTGACCACCTCATTACCTTTTGATGAGAACGTTCCCCTGAAAACCCCAGTGACAACAAACAAATTTCTGATTCATCACAACACAGGTCTAAGTAAAAGCTGAAATAAAATATTGATGACTTCAGGATCCCCGGAGCTAGCCATAGGGATATCACAACAGCACAAAGCCCTGCAGTGATACAGACACACGTTAGTAGTGGCATTCTCCACATGCCAGATCACACAGAGTAGAGGAAGAGCAACAGTATATTATTATCATGATACTAAAAATGATAATATACTTGTTCAGCCTTATGCAACAAACACATCTCAACACCAGCATTTATGGATATAAGTACTACCGGAGCCCTCAGTCCCTTGCTATTAAAGGGCTTGCTATGCACTGCAGCAGGTTTCTGCCCCTTCCCCCCTCCAATTTAGGGCTGGACTTTCTGTTCATAATTCAAGCAACATTTTTTTGCCTTGAGGCATATTACAAGACATTTGTTAGGTCTTAAGTAGAGGCCAAATTCCCCCCAACACATTATACCCTGAGTGAGAGCACTGCACAGGTTCCATAGAAACCTGTTCACAGGGACCAATTTCCATCTCCTCACTACATCCCCATTTTTTTACTTACTTGTACTTAAATGCGGTCCCAACAGCAGCAGTGCTGCTGAGCTGACAATACAACCAGGAGCAAAACCTCCACAGCAGAACCCAACCCTGGTCTTGTCTCTGCCTTTAATCCCTGTGGTGGGAGGGCTCATCCAGGTGGAAATGATGCTGGTGGGAAGCCTTGGCTAACTCAGGGCACCTGCAGACCCCACGGGACTCTCCTCCTGCTGATGGGCAGCAATGGGCATTGCCCAGGAGTTCCCAGGAGAGGGGCAATGCTAACAGCACAGCTCGCCAGGATGCTCAAACAAGCAGCATTGCCCCACCAACAGTCCTTCTGATTGACAGTAGGAGCCGTCACACCTAAATGCATTTATTTATCTCGTAGGGGAACCCTGGCAGAGACTTGTTGACTTCTAACTATACTTTGCTGTAGCTGAGTCCTCCCAGGTGCAGGGCAAAGCCTGCAGAACCCGCGGCAAAGCGCAGTCGGAACCAGCCGCTGAGGCTGTAGGATTTGTTGCAACCAATCCAAGGAAGTAGAAGACGTTGGAGCCACTGGGTGCGGTGGGTTCCAAGTGAAACACGTCAGTATTTTGCTCTGAAATGACTTCAGGTTGAAAAATTTCCTTTGAAATTTCAAAAGAGAAAAATCTTCTGAATGTAAACAAAACATTTCTCCTTTCTGGGGGTGGGAATTTATTCAAGCCACTTTTTGAACATTTTCCATTCACTTAAAACTTTGAAATTTTTATTACTCAAAAACTCCAGAAAAGGCATTCACTTCTCCAGCAAGAACCCCTCTCCCCAAAAAAGCTAAATATTTTTTGTCTGGTGATAAGTTCTACTCCCACCTCCAGACAAGTAATTTCTTCTCTCTGCCTCACTTTCCTCATCAGTAATATTTCCAACTTTATTATATATTTTAAAACCCAACAAAGAAGAAAAAACAAGAGAGGAAAAAAAACCCTCAGAATCCCTTGAGAGTCTCATATAATCACAGGACTCCAGGAACTGGAAACTTCAAGAGAAAAAAAAAAAAAAACAAACACACACACAAAAAAAAAAAAAACCACTTTTGCAAATCGCAGGAGACTCATCATAAAATTGTCAGAGTTGGCAGCACTGTAAAATCTATGATATTGTGGGCTGGATTTATGAGCAAGAATCCTGAGGCTTTGGGATATTTTTTTCCCTCAGCCCTTGAGGCACAAAAGCAGTTTTCAGCCCTGGGAAGCGGAGGGGGAGGACGGCTCTGTCCTGGAGCAGCACCGAGCAGGAGAGGGGTGACAAGTGTCCTTGTCCCCAGGAAAAACCTCACCAATGCAGGTTTGGGAGCTGCTGATCCCAGCAGGTACCACGGTGGGGAAAAGGCACCTCCCAAAAGCACCCAGCATCCTGGCTGTGGAAACTAGAAATGTGGAGGTGAGCTGATGGGGCAAACAAAGAGGTCTCTGTGTGCCCGCTCGGGGCATCTGCAGCCTCCCCAGGTACAAGCTACGGTAACTGCGGGGAGTGTTTTAGCCCAGGAAGGCAGCTGAAAAAACAGCATTGTGACCACAGCCTGGGAATTCGCGTTCGTTCTTTAAAAGATGTTTTTAGCAGAGGTTGGGTTTCTTTCTCCCCTGCTCCGCTTGAAGGAATTGCGCAGCCTGCACTTATTTATTATGGTTCATACATAAAGCCCTGTTTTTCTTCTGCCTGGTGATGTTTCACGGCTAATTTCCACGCTGCCAGAGCAGTGAGCTTGCTCCAAGCTGTCACCAAAAGGGAGAGGTTTGTGGTGAGGAAGGTCCCCTGACCACGAGGAGGATGGTGGGCCACCATTGCCTTCTCCACCCTCCACACCAGCCCTCCTCCTCCGCCAGCTTTGCAAGGCTCCCCTCGGTGCCCAAGCTCCCTCCTTGCCTGGGAACATGCTTCACCCTCCAGGACACTTCCCGGGCAGTGGGATTGACCAGTCCAGCTCTTCAGGACTCTTCCACCATCCCTGTCCCCAAACCCATGGCAGAAGCACCCCAGGTCCAGCCCACCCCCCTGCACCCTCAATGGTGCCTATGGTGCTGGGAAGCCACCAGGCAGTAATGAGGATTGTTTTATGGCTCCTGGGACTTGCAGGCAAGAAGGGAAAGGCTGGTGGTGGCCATGCTTGGTCACTTGTACCATGCTGGGATGGTCTTCCTCAAGTTTCAAGGCTTCTTAGGGATAAATTACCAGTTTAGCTCTGAATAAGGTGAATTTCGCAACCTCTTTTGTCCACTTCTTTCAATGACAGTAACTCCTATTTAATTTATATTTTTTTTCCCCTAATTTTTTGGTTTGTTTATTGTTATCATGATCATTATCATACACTGCTAAGGAATAAGTCCGTAAGAAAAGAAATTAAGGAAATCACTTCAGGCTCTTTGTAACATAAAAATCACGACCAAAGGGAAGGAACACCCTCCTCCTTGACAGCTCCCAGTGTTGTTTTGGACCAGTTGGGAAGAAGTTCAAGCTGTTTCTTAAGGCTCAGCACAGACCAGGCACGTTCACATCCAGGCTGGGAGTCCCCATGGGCCTTTGAACACGTCACCTTTTTTCTTTCACATCCTATCTGACTCCTCACGGTCCTACTCATTCAATGGAAGAGCAGGCTGTGCTCGTACAGCACAACTGGGCTCCATCCAGGCTAAAGCCTAGAAATGCCATGTTGAAGCAGTAGCCAGTAACAAACTCTTCAAGAAGAGGAGGAGAAGGCTGTATCGCATCCTCCCACCCACCTTTGCCTTCATCTCAGGTGTTGCTGCTGCGACAGGTCCATCCTCCTGCCACTGATGGCCTCCTTGCTCCTCATGCCAACGCGGCTCCACAAGGCTGCATCCTCGGGGAGCTACCTGGCTTTTCAGCAGCCAAACCCAGCGATCAGAGCCCATCACAGCATCGCAGGCTCCACCAAAGAGCCTCGGCATTTCCATGAAGAGCCAAAAAAATAATGCGAGGAACTCAGGTGCAATTGAAAGCTCGAGGCTTTCCTTCCGACGCTTGAGAAATAATTTACTACGTGGGTTTAGTTTTCTTAATACTCTTTGAGATGCATGGCACACATTTCTGGTAAGACCTCTTTACTTACAGAGTAACCACTGGCCATTTAATTACACGTAAATTACCGTATAGTGATAAGATGATTACAAGATTAGCAGTGGGATAACGAAGTCTGGAAAGTACAATGTAATTGACAGCTAAATACAGTGTAATTTTTCATTCCTTAACTCAAAATGCAATTTACTCAGTCATTAATCTCGGACAACTGCATGTTCTGGAGGAACAGCATGTGATTTACTGAGCAATGCAACGTTTGAGTATCTCCCTGGGGGTGGCTCCATGAAGACAAACAGCTTTGCCTATTACTTGAGGTCCCAGCCATGCCCGCAGAATGGTTACATGATGCCTACATCTCCTTCTGCCTGCAAACATGGCTAATACCCAGACCGAGCTCCCAGCATGGCATTTTCACTGCGTCTAGCCCAACATTTATGAAACCCAGTTGTTGCAAGCAGAAGACAGTAAAAGCAGAGACAGCCGAAGGAAGAAAGCTGCGTTGTAGCCAGCGCTGGCATAGCCCCAGCAGACGCCATCCCCCAGGTCCTACCTGCCATGGGACAGCTGGGTGGGAGCATCACCTGTGAAGGGGCTCTGCTAATCCTACTCACTTGCTGTCCCTTTGCAAGGTGTCCCTAGATCTCTGGTGCACAGGAGGCCACCAAGGCTGCCGGCCATGCGTTGGCAGTGCCGCTGCTGCAGCCAGATGAGCTGCTGCCGGTGGGACAGGCTGGGGACACCTCCTCGGTTCAGTCCCAGGACCTGGCCATGCTGCTCCCTGGGGTGGCCGTGGCTTCCCAGCCACACGGAGGGGACCTTTCTGCTGGGCTTCTTGGCTGCAATCTCTTTATTTCTCTGGAGCTGATTTTCCCATCTTGTTTCCAATCCACGAAGCATCCAGCATCCTCCCCTCCTTCGCTGAGGCTGGGACACGGCCTCACACCTCCCCTGGGCCAGATGTCCCTCACCGATCCCTTCTGCGTGGGAACAGGGGGGGCAGCTCCATCTCCACGAGGGCTTCCTGGTGCCACCCCAGCACCCACCTGGATTCCCAAAGTCGCTTCTAAATCTGCCTCAATGGGAAAGTGACCCCAGGAGAGCATGTCCCTTGGGAACCCAGAGTCCCTTGGGGACCCATCGGGTGGGAAGGACCTGGGGGACCCAGACCGTTCTGTAGGGGGACAAACACACGGCCCCGGACACAGCAGTCTCAAGCTCAGCCCATCCCCATTTGGGATGCTGTACCTCCTGTGGTACAACAGAAACAAATACAACTCAAACTTACGGGCATCAAGCAGAAAGAACCAAAAAAACCCACACCAAAACAAAACAAAACAAAAAAAATTAAAAATAGGTGGGCAGGTCCCTTGCTGTTGAGAGCATGTGGTATTTATTAGACATAAATCGGCACACAAGAATAGGAAAGCGTAGCTAGGTGGGGATTATTTTTTTCTTCTTAGCTACATGGCTTTGGATACCTGTCTACAATCCCTCCCACGCACATACCGGCATTCCCACGCATTCACACCCGCATTCCCAGTTGCTGACACACAGGTATACCTCTTCCGTTAATTAGAATTACTTTTAATTAAAAATATATGTAAATTATATAGAGTGTGCACAGCTTGGAGAGAAAAATAAAAAGAAAAGAAAGCAAACTTCTGTTTCAATAAAAATTTTAACCCCTGTGAATCAGCTGCTTGCTAGGTTTGTGACATACCATGAGTTATTTGAAGTCCCATGTATAAATAAATAGTACCAGGAAATTTTACACCTGAAAAATGCTGCAGTAGACAGTTTTACTTACACACACTTGCTTTTTCTTCTCTTCTTGCCTCCCCCACTCCCAGCCTCTCATGATCATTTTCTGCTCCTTTTAAACACATTTATTTAATATCTCACTTAGCATACCCAGACCAGTATCTCTTTTTCTTTTTTTCTTTTTTCTTTTTTTTTTTTTTTTGGAGAGGAAGAAAAAGAATGCACAATAAAATGAAAGTCCAGGATTGCAAACAAGCGTCATCATCATTTTTATGAGCAAAGTTTTTCCTTTCGCTGTCCCCCCCCCACCCCTTTTCCTCCCCCTCGCAGCTGGCTCAGAGCCTCGCCTTCCGCATGCCGGTAAAAATTCGGCAGGAGACAAGCCGTGGATGTTTTCGAGTTTGAAAGATACCCCATGCTTCCGTCAGAGACAGCTGATGGACCGGGAAAGACCGGGAGATGGGAAGGAAAGAAGAGTGAAAGAATTACACACAAGTGAGAAAGGAGATGAGTTTACGGGGCTGGTTCCTGCAGAGCCGTGATTTGGGGCGTTTGTAAGGAAACGCGGCACCCTGCAGGGACTGACTTCACTCGTGGTACAACGCCCCGGGCGAGGTAGGTACCTGCTTTTCTTATTTGTCGGTTCATAAAACCTCTTTCTGTTGAAAAGTAACAATAATACTAATGAAAAAAAAAAAAAAAAAAGAAACACCACTCCAAAATCCACCCTTGGTAAAAAGGGCCGGTGTCTTTTTTTGAGAAAATTGAAAGAAAATATATATATATTATTATTTATTATATAACATCGTCAACATCAACACCACAAAAAAAAAAAAAGTAACATCCTAGTTGTTTTCGTTCAAGCACTCTGACTGTGTTGAGAAAGGCAGCAGGAGTTTGGTGTCCCTTGAAGAACAAAAAGAGCAGGAGGGCGGGAGGGGGACGACAAGGGCACAGGGCTGGTGGTGGCAGCAACGCAAACTGGGTGGGGACCGTGGCGGGGGAGAAGTGTGCCGATCTGTTGATTTTTCTTTTGAAACAAAAGAAAAAAAAAGGGGGGGGGCGGGGAGCAAGTCACACCGAGGCCGATGACTATTTCATCTGTGGTTTCAATCAGTGTCCGTCCCTCTCGAGTGCTATCGGTGAACATTCAGTTAAAAGGAGTCTTGCAAAATACTCTCGTTTTTATTAGCGACAGTTGTTTTTTTTTTTTCCTTTTCCCATTTTTTTTTTCTCCCATGGCTAATGCTCTTGCACTCTCCTGACCGCCTTGTTAGCTGTTCTCGCTCCACTCTGGCACCATACCCACGCCGTGGACCGAGTGGTACTGGTGGGGCGAAAGGGTTCGAGGCACGCCGTGGGAATACAGGAACTCTGCGGGCTGTAAGCTGCTGGGGGGAGACTGGATACCGGTTTGAGGTCCACACTGCCGGACGATGGGTTGGTGAGAAACCGAGGTTTGGTGCTGAAACATGCTATGGGTATCTCCTATTTGGGGAGAGGTATGGTTGGCCACGCTGCTGAGCCGCGGCATCAGCGGCCCCGAGGTGAAGTGGGCAGAGAAATGCTGGTAGGGTAACCTGTCCATCGGCTGCATGGCAGACACTGTGCAACTGCTGTAGGATGGCACGCTCGGCCACGTGTTACAGTTGATGTCTTCTAGGCTGGGCACGGGGTCCGTGGGGGGAGCAGAGCTGGCATACATACATGCTTGGCGCTGGGCTGATTCAGTCCGGTATGAAGTGTTCAGTCCCTGCTGCTGGGGGTAACTGGACCTGTAGAAAGGATCCTCTTCTGCCGGAGAAGTTTCCATGTAGGGCTTCTTGTAGGGATGCTCGGTGGTGGAACATTCCTCATCTGTTGGGAGAGAAAACTGGTAGCGAACAACAATACCGTGCCCTCGGCTGAACCCCGCCTCTCCACAATCCTTGTTTTACCAAGGACACGGTCTGCGCAGCGGTGATCCAGACACTGCTCTCAGCTATCTCAGCGTAAATCCAGATCCCTTCCTCGGAATCGATCTGAATCAATCCTGCTGAAACCAAGTCTTGCACTTGGCCCTGTCTGCTGGACTGGGAAAGGGATTAGCTGGGAGCTCTGGGAGGAAAATCAAGGCTGAAAGATGCTGGAGGGATCCTGAGGCTTAGTTTGCCTGCGGATACCCCATGCACACCCCCACACCACCAAGCTCCTCGTCTCCTTTCTGCTGCCAGAGGAGTAACATCTGCCTGCGCATGCAGTGCACCTAACAGACTCCCCACTCCCAGCTGAGAGGCTCAGACCTGATGCTGTTAACTAAAAGCCTTTACAATCACATATTTTCACAATAAATGAGACAAAAATGGAGATCACAATAAAAATCCCCCCAGGAGAGCGTCAGCAATGGCACAGTTGAAACAATCAGATTTGGAGCCCTGGTCTTTAGCTGTGCCAAGGGAGCTGGGCACATAAATCCACGCAGGGCTGTGTGCTGTGTGCTGGAGCCAAGCGTAACAAAAAAAGAAAAGTAAATTTCACAGCTAGAAACAACAAGGCACAGCTTGCAGAGCCCTTTGTTTCCTGCAGCATCCTGCGCCAACAGAGGGAAGAAGATAAACAATTTAGGTGAAATCTCTAGGGCGAAGCAAAATGAATAAATGAATATGCACTTATTTATTCATTCACAGGGTCATCAAATGAAATCCAGCTCTGCTGGAATGGATGGCAAAGTTCCCAGGAGCGAGCACTTCACCAAGAGATTTTAAGGACAGTGAGGCAAGGGAAGGGGAGCTTGTTCTGACCCAGATTAACTTTGCTGCTGCTTCGAGAACAAAATACCTGGTGCAGGCAGAAAAACATCCCACTTCTCTTGAAGCCCTCTCGGCTGCACCTTTTCAACAGGGGTAAAATTTGAAAGACCACTGCGAGAAATGGCCCTTTGGAAATTTTCTTAATATATTTTGAGCTGCAATTTTTTTCACCCCCAAAATACAAAGGAAGAAAAAAAACAGTTCCACAAAAAAGAGGACTAAAAGCATCTGCCCCCCCCCAGAAAGACTTGCCAAAACACAGGTGCTGCTGCTGGGCTGCTCCAACGCAAGTGCCCACGCCTCACCTTCAGGAGGTGCAGACGGGCAGCGCAGGCACCTTTTGTTTCTTGTAAACACGCACGTGTGCGTACCCTTATTACTATAAACATCCACGTGCTTTGTCCTGGAAGGTGCACCCACCCTGCTTGTAAAACAACCCGTTACTCCCACTCAGGTGCCCACCAAGTCCAGCTGGAACAACTGCTGCTGTTGGTCTCCTTGGACCAGCGAGCCCAGAAAACATGGGGTGCTGAGGTACACACCATGGGGACTTTCCCCTTCGTGTCCTCTGACTTTGCAATAGCAGCTGCCCGTAAATTCGGCTGGCGAGCCACAGTCCCATTTCACGCTTTCTTCCTAGCAGCAAAACCTGGCTCCTTAGTCGCAGCAATGCAGAGCCCTGGTAATCAAGTTACCTTCCTCCTCTGCCTTCTCTTAAGTCTGGACAGAAGGTAGGGTGGGATAAGCGAGCAATGCAATCACATCTTTAAAGCAGCCGAAAGAGTAAGCAGACAGATGCGAAAGCGTATCCCTCTCCTTAATCCTGATGAGGCTCATTTTATATAGGAGCGGCGGAGAGGATGTAGTCCCCTGAAAGACAGCAGCTGGAAGCACGGGTCTAAGCTCCCTCCTCAACATGGGTCTATCACCAGAGGTACGTTTGGAAGAACAGCCCGAGCTTTTACAGACAGCTCAAAAGTTTTGGATCCCTAACCCGCCACTGAGTAATAAGAACGCTAGGGTGGAAAAACAATGTCTTGTAAAATGATGCATTGTTCTGCTAATAAAGTTTTCAGCATTAAACCGCATTACTCCGCTGGCATTAGAAATCATTGGCTGGGGTTTGACTGTTTATTTTATTTTTTTTTTTTTAAATATACAACGCAAAATAGTCAAACTCTGGTTTTCCGTTGTGTAAAAATGCGCCTGACTTACAACCTGAGGTTGCTGATTTTTCCATTTAGCCCAGACGTTTCGCTGCCTGCCACAGCCCAGCCAGAGCCGCAGTTACGGATCCGCTTCCAGAATTCATCACAGGTGAAGAGAGAAAAACAAAAACAACCAGAATTTCAGTGGAAACCCGATAGGTACCCTCTCTTCTTCTGTAAGCTCTCGCGATCGCTCAGCTGGCCGTTCTAGAGCCAGGCTCACTGATGTCCTGTGTAGAAAGGGCACCATCACTCCAGATTTTAAGTGTAAGAACACCATACTCATCTCCAAAGAGGACATAGTCACTAACGAAGGATTACAGCCTACCCTAACAGCTTCTGCCTGCCTTCTAGACCCTATTCCTGATGATTTTCGCATCTATGTAACCTCAAAGTGCTGGAGAGGGAAGAGAACAGCCCATCTTCATCATCAGATGGGATGACGCAGACCAGAGATCCTCAGCTGGTGAATTTACACTGGTCCAAGCTCTCTAGTCTGATCTGACGTTGTCCCACCACTCCTCACAGAGGAGACCGGGGCCAGCACAGAGCAGGTGAAGTGCATCGCCATGGTGTACAGAGCAGATCTGGGGGTGGGAAGGGGATGTCTTCAAGTAAGAGAGTGGCAAAAGGAGGACAAGTCAAACAGAGCTCTCACGCAGTGCTGGAAGCAGCAGTTTAAAGTCAAACCCACCTGCTCTGGAGCCTGATCACTGCATCCCAAGGCCATAATCCTCTCCTTGAAGGTCCTCTCACCTTCTCAGCATCAGTGTAAGCAGAACATAGGAGATAACTGGGTTTGATTTTTAATGCTGATTCCCTGATAGCACTTCATTGTCCTTTTCCTGTTGCCACTGAGCCCTAGGAGGTGCTGGGCACCTTCGGGAGATGCTGACCATCCTGGGACATGCTGGCCATCCACCACATTTGTTGCTATTTTTGGAAGGCAAGGGTGGGTGAACGGCTCTTGTGACCAGCCGCTCGATAGCGGGCAAACCTCAAAAAGCAAAAGGTTCTGCCAGGCAGGGGAAGCTGCCAGCGTTGGGAGAAGCTGCTCCGAAGTGGATACAAGGAAAAGGGAGCCTGCGGAATGGGGTGGAAACTGGCTCCCTCACAAGGAATTTCATGATCTATCTAATGAAGGAGCTTGAGCGAGAGCATAAGCAGTTCCAAGATTTCCGGTATTTACTACTTCCAGCTGGGTTGTAAATCCCACACAAATGGCTTTTTAAATGGAATTTTCCCAATTCCAAGATTAGGGCCATCCAGAATGAAATGCAAACATGTAAAATCTCTGGACTTTCGGGTGCACTGGGCCCACCTCTTCCCCTGGTGTCAATTCATGACAATCAGCTCCCCGGGACAGAAGGCAATAAAGAATGGGACCCAATTGTTTTAGTTTTTAAAGCTCACCCACACTTCCAAGGCATTACAGTAGGTTCATCCCGACTTTGTGATGGAAACACAATGGGTGATCATCACTAACGCTGCTGTTTTATCCAGTCTGGTTTCTAGTATGACTCTAGCATGAGCCCGAATAGCCAATCACCATGTGCAAGACTGGAAAGGGTTGTCAAAGAAGAAAAGAAAAAGGCAGATTTAAACAAAATTCACATCCCTAAAGGGCAAAGCAGGCGTGCATCCTAGGACATGAAACCTAAGACACGCTAGTTATTTCAGCAATCGCGCCGTTTGCAGTATGGCTGCGTTGCATCGCAGGGGAACAAGACAGAAAGGGTTGTGGGGCAAAGACAATCCAACGCCAAAAGCTGGAACCTCTTCCAGAGGCTGGGAGTTGCCAGGCACTGCCTGCAGAGGCACATGAGGCTCCTCCTGATGGGAGAGTGGGATGCTTATGTGAAGCCACTGAAACTACAGCGCTACAAGCAACGTGGCTGCACAGCGAAAGCTGGGTGCACACCAGCCCTCCGAGTAACTCCCCATCATGCAGACAGGCTCTTCTTCATCTTCGGTGCCCCAGCAGCCACATTGGTGTGGGCTCCACCACATGTACCCAAGTTGCAAACACCTCTAGCTGCAGCATAGCTCAAGCCTTGACCAACTCATTGCATCTAACATCAGCAGGACAAGCAGCATGTCCTACAAGAAGACATCCCGTACATGACTTTTATCCTACAGATTCTTTGAATGAAAGAAAAGTTGGGTGGGATGAGGGAGAAATCAGGTCAGTCAACAAAGAGGTCTGTCCACCCTACCAGCGCCTGTTCTTGAGGAGAAGGGGGAAAGGCATTGCTGTATCTCTGCTGACCTCAGCAGAGCAGGAAGGAGATGAAAAATATATTCTTCCCCACGGGCAGGGTCATGTCCAAGCTAGGGGGGCTGAAGGATACGGTCCTTGCTGGTTGGAGCCAGTGGATTCTGCCACATCCCTCTTCTCCCTCAGAGTGCCAACATGACAACTTTTATAACCTCCCCAGGGAGAGGCTGTTCCAGTCACCTCCTGTTCAGCATCACAAGCATCCCAGAAATCTGCCAAGTGGTTGAGATTGTGTAAGGCTGGGAGGGAGCAGAGGTTTAGAGAGATGGCTTTTTAGTTCACAGGAAGTCTTAGGGAGAGGATAACACAAGGGAAAACAAGCCCCAATACCCTAATTGGGACGTGGGGCTAAAATGAAAGACAGAAAGCGAGCTGCCTGCTGGTAAGTCCTCTTGGGCTTCTCCAAGCACAACAATGAGAGAGGGAGAGGTGGAGAACAACTAGAAAAAAGGCAAAGCTCTAACTGGTCTTTGTTGCAGCTTAAAAATCCACATCAGGAACTGAGACAACTCCTTAGTAAGATACAGGATTGGAATTAATCCATCCTCTCAAGACCAGTGACTTTGTGAAATCCCATAAGCAATCTCAGTGTGGAGCTGGGATACAACACAGCACGTTAGAGTGGTGAGGCACTGGAACAGGTTGCCCAGAGAAGTTGCGGAGGCCCCATCCCTGGAAGTGTTCAAGGCCAGGTTGGATGAGGCTTTGGGCAACGTGGTCTAGTGGAGGGTGTCCCTGCCCATGGCAGTGGGGTTGGAACTAGATGATCTTTAAGGTCCCTTCCAACCCAAACCATTCTATGATTCCATGATTCTCGCCTTGAGGACTGCGATTCCCCAGCGTTCAGCATGTTCAGAAGACACCTGGAGCAGCAACCCCATTGCACCACGCTGGGGTCATTCCCAATGCTGCGACCCCACGCTCCCACCTGTGCACCAGGAATTGCCAGATTTCGGGGTCTGGGATGTGTCCTTCCTTCCTTCCTTCCTCACCCAGAAGAGAATCAGCTCCCTGAAACAGAGAAGCCTTCAGAGATAACATCCCCTCGCAGCCCTGCTGCTCTCCCCTAATGCAACTCCATATCAGATCTCCAGAGTGAATCCATCTTGACTTGACAGCTAAGAACAACACTGTCAACCACAGAGCTAAATCTTTGTCCTAGGTCACCAAGGCAGTAGAAGTTGAATAAGATGCCTTTGAGTTGCTCGAATACAGGCCTATTCTTAACTGAGCCTAAACCAAGAGTTGACCTCCTGATTAAAAAGGATACAGAGAAACATCGTGAGATATCAAAGCTAGAAGGAGCTTTATCAGAGAGACTATCTTGGAAAACAGTGGTGGTATTTGCTACAGAAGATACAGACACCAGCTGGTCTCGAACCTAGTTGAATTGCCCTTTGCCCCTGCGAGCATTTATCCATAACCACAGCCTTGCAAAAAGGAAATAATCCGCTTAAGATAAATCCTAAACTGACTGAGGAGGAGTCAGTGTTTGGGGAGCTGACGATCCAACGAAATCAATAAAACTTCCAGTCCAGACAATGGACAGAGGTGCATTAGGAGTGAAAGCGCTCTTGCTTTCATACTTTCTTAGATGGTAAGGCTTGTTAAAAGTTATGCAGAAAAATAGGAAAGCACGAGAGCTGTGAGGGAAAGCTTAATATTACACTTAGAAAGGAGAGGCTGGAAAAGAGGACTATTATCGGTAAGGTTATTTTCCCAAGTTTAATAAAGATCCTTGCTCGGTGCTAGAAGAAAGTGCACGCTCAGTCTGAGTTTGAGATGAAACCGTGGATCACGTTCTGATTTATCTGAACAGAATTGCTCATCTCCAGTGACTTTATTTTTTTTTAATTAATTTCACTTTGCAAAGAACTGCTTGGCAGCTTACATTGGCTCTCTGTTTCCCATTAACTTTGTGTTTCTTTTCTTTAAGCCCTGGTGGCTGTTTTCGATTTACTAGATGCATGGGGAGTAGGGGGGGAAAAGACACAGGGAGGAAAGCAGAGACTCGGGCTCCCGAGACGTACGGCTTCACGGAAGAAGCCGGTGGTATCGGACAGGACACTGCTTCTCTTTGATTAAAGCATTTGGCGGCTTTGATAAAAGGCCCTTAACTGCTTGTGCCACTCAAGCCATCGTAGAGATAATGAGGGGCCATCAGCCGTGCAGACAAGGACTCGCTTTGCCAGTCTCCTGCACTTTTGCAAGGGCCACGCAGGCCAAAAGGGGCCGGGGAGCTTATTACAGGGCAGATAGTCGTCTCTTTTGTGACAATAAGAGGAAGTGAGATAATTGGGGGATTGAGGGAAACCACCCATGGAGACACCACTTAGCGGGAATCCCAAAACTGGAAGGAAACCTCTGTTGATTCCTTATCACGTTACAATGTGGAGGCGAATGATGAATTGCCCTGCAGTGCGGGGACACGCAGCAGTCAGAGATTGTCCAAAGGGTTTGTTGCCATTCAGGCCAGCTTGTTTTGGTTAGTTTTTGCAAAGGGGAAGAGGAGCGGTGAAAGCTTAGCTCCCAGGGCAAAGGAGCACCGAGGACAGATCGCAGGCTGAGGGACGCCAAGGGCGAACGGGACCTGCATTTCCATCACCAACAGTGGGGCTTTGCAGCAACCCAGTTGTGTCCCAGCACCTCGCACCCACAGTCCCGCACCGGCACGGGGGTACCAAGGGCCACACACCCCATCTCTGACCTTAGGGGGCACGCTGGGAGGCCACTGCAACTCTATTCCCTACCTTACGGCTAGCTCAAGTCTAGCATCACCATCTCCAACACACTATACGAGCACGAGGGTCGCCTGGTCAGCTGGAGGGGTCAGAAAACGATGCCTCTGTTTTCCACTGTTTAGCTCAGTATCAGGAAAATATTAAAATTTCTCAACTTTTTTTTTGTTTTATGTATATTCTTATACACAACACATGTGACGTTACAACATTCAGGGGATTCACCAAGGATGCGAGAGAGATTTCCACTGCCCTCCTGCCTCATCTGCCAGCACTTCCCAGCATCCGCTACCTTAGACTGTGTGTCTACGCTGCACATCCCAGCGCCCCAGGGGTTACGTTACTAAAAATAATGACATGTGGCTGACTGATAGGACTGTGCGGGGAAGCAGGAAGGGATCTGCTGTGGGGAGAGGCTACGGGGCTGGAGAAATTCTTGGTGCGTTCAAATGCCACGGTGCGTGCCGGCTCCTGTTAGCTTTTCCCACGCAATGTAGACTAAATCCTGAGAAACGGGGATAGGGGTAGGCAGTAACCATCTCCTGCCCACCCACAGGGTTGCATTCAGCCCCGCAAATTCCCTGTTTTCTTCTGAGTGTCCGGGGTGGAGCTGATCTGAGACTTTTGCTCTCTGCGTCCTGCAAGTGTTTCAGCACCTGAGCAATCCCATTGCTTTGGGAGAGGAAGGGAGAGACCGCAAACCGCTCGCTCCTGCCTGAGAACAATTATCCCATCCATATCATGGGGCTCTTCACGCCAGGACGAGCTGAGCAGTCAGTGTAAAGCCCTCACAGTTTGATCCCTCAAGCTCTGTCAAAGCAGGTCAGTCGCACCAGAGGGGAACCAACATGGATATCATGATTTTCAATCCCACGCCCCCTTCATTAGGCCAAGCATTTGAGTGGAATTGCTTTCTGCTTACAGACAACTGTCTCCCAGCTGTGAGACTCTTAGTTGAAAACTGCAAAATCCAAGCTGTCAAGGTATCTCCACTTGGAGATTAACCCTGTCTGAGGGGCTATGGAGACAGATAAAGTCATCTTTATCTCCGGCACCAGCTATCTTACTGAATGTGGATTCAGCGTGGCTGAAAGGTACTGCCACCCCTCCAAAAAGCTCGCTCCCAGCCCAGCAGCAGAGATGGGGTTTTAGGCTAACACCAGTGAGATGAGTTTCCCAGCCCAGCCTGGGGGAGCTGCCCACGTCCAGCGCGCAACCCTCACCCCTTGCTCACCCTCAAGTGTCACCGTAAAGCGGGCTGGGGCTGCCCAGCCCGCAGGCAAGGGGAACCATCAGAAAACAACGCTGACAGTCACGGTGGGAAGGGGAAAGCACCGAGCAGGGAGCAGCCAAGTCCTGACCTTTTCTCTTGGTGCAGTGGTAGATCTGGCTGTGCTCCTGGGAGATCGGGTAGGGGTTGGCAGGCGGTAGCAGGTCCTGGGAGGTGCTCGACACCCCGTTCTCACACTGGTACTGGGAGCCCAGGTTGGAGGAGGCAGAAAGGACCCTGGTCTCGCCACTGAAGGGGCTGTGATTCGAGGACACTTTTTGTCTCACTGTGCTCCTGGGAACAACCGGGTACTCTTTACTAAAAGCAAAGAAACACAAAAACAAGGCAGAAAAACAATCAATTAATAAATAGATCAGTGAATTAATAAATGAAGGCAGCACATTAGTGTCATGGTGTTTGTTTAGACTTTCAGGGAAAGAGAGGCATCCCTCCCAGGAGACTGCAGTCCCGTCACACTTTATCAGTGCAGCACTCTCTATTTCACTTGCCTTTTAATACCTTTCCCTTTAGATTCGTGCCTCTTCTACCACAACTGCTATTTTACACCCATACATCAAATAGATACATGGACTTATAGAAAAATACACAAGATTTATATTTACATATTATGATAGCATTTATAAATTATGTACTATTTATACTGTATATGTGGATGTGCACATGCATGTAAATAAAAACTTCATTTCTGCCAAGCTGACTTGGAGATGGATTAAATATTTAGGTCTACTTTTCCCCTTATGGTAGTTGTCCCCATTCCTTTTCCCCAGGGTCTGCCAGTCTGGCTGTCCTGGACGGGGGGATCCCTGGACCAGAGAACAAGCTCCACTCCAGAGCACTCAGAAAAGAGAAATAAATAAATCACCAAGACCTGATGCATGCCAGAACCACACGCCTCAGCAGAGCCAGGCTGGGAGGGTGAGCACTGATGGAAAGTCTGGTTTGTTCCCTAGCTCCGAAATCTCGTTTGAAGCAGGGACGCTTTGCCAACGCTGGCTGGAAATCTCATCTCCTACAAGACCCTGCAGTGTGTTTTGGAGACTTTTCTCCAAGCACATCAGCAATGTGGCTGGACAAGATTATTCCTGCTCTGCAGCGGGGGAGAGCTGAAGCTGAGTAGGGTGTCTCAGAGACTTCGGATGAGGTGCAAGCCTCCTCCTGGGCTGTTTCCAAGACAGCCAAGTGCTCCCTGAACCCAAGGACTTGCTAAAATGCATAAAGATGAGGTAGCACAGCAGCACCTCGCAAAGCGCCACCAGGCTCAGAGCAGCACAGATTCCAACACAAGCTTTCTTCTTCGGGGCTATAACCATTGGACCAAGCTGACTTTGAGGTATCCTATTCACCTGCCCAAAATCATTATGCTGGAGCAAGGAAAAATCCCATCAACAGGCTCACCTGGCCACTCACATGTGCAGGAGGAGCCCTGCATCTCCAACTACGCCCCTTAGAGAGGACCTATCGCTGTAGCAACTCAGAACTTATTTACAAAATTTGACAATACCAATTATATAAACCTACTCACAGCAGGGAGCTTTCATCCAAACCACTGCTGTGGTGGCTGCCAGAAACATCAGCAACCGAGCTGTAATGGAGGGGAAACTCACCCAGGAGCTCAAAACCAAATAAATGTGTCTCTCATTGTGCCACAAAAGCTTTCCAAACCCCGGGCACTGGTGGCTTGCCAAGCCGAGCCTATTCCAAAGGTGGGGTTTCTTCCCCTGGAAGCCAAGCAGCTCCTCCCCGCGGGGCCGGCAGGAGGATGGCTTTCCACACACTTGGACTGGCTGACCAGGCAGCTTTTTCCCAGAACTGAAGTCCAGGCTGTGCACAAGGAACAAAAGAAGTAGACTGGGAGGAAGCAGAGACTTATCCTCCAGATATGCAAGACTGCAACAACGGTGTGTGGTGGGCTTCAGAGGACCTCTCTGCCTCTGGACACCCAGCACTAGCATTTCCATCCCAGGAGCTCTTGCTGCAGGGCAGCTTTGGTGGCTTTTCAGGAAGGTCAAGAGCTACAGCCTTCAAACCTTCTAGGTTCTAGGGGGTATCCCAGATCGATCAGGTCACAGTTTTGAGCTGCCTGGTCCTGTCTTGCTCCACCTTCACAGGGGGATCCTTATGGAAAGAGTACCAGCATAACACCCCAAAGCTGCATCACCGTGTTTCCCTTCCAAGGAGACAAGCCACAAGAAGGCGACACAGGGACCTTGCCCTTAGGTCTCCACCCTAATGAGAGGTTTCTGCATGGATTGGCTGGTTCCTTCTTCCTCATCTCCAACACCACCAACGCCCCAATCCCTCAAGAAATGACAGAGCCTTGTTTTGGTTTTTTTGTTCATTCAATGGGGTACCTGTGAGCTACGGTGCAGAAGGAGAGACATACCGAGGCATGATACCACATCACGTTCTCTGTGGCTTTTTTGGAGGATGTAGAGATGACTGCTTTCACAGTTTCTCCCTGCTTCAGTGGGGGAAGAATTAGATGTCTTTTGGAACCTGGGATTAGATCTGCATGGGGGTTTCTTACAACAAATTCTCACAGTAGTTCACAGGGACCCCATCAACATCAGACCCTCACTGTGTGAAGCACCACACAAACACTTAGAAGCCATCCCCATCCCAGATACTTCTCACCCAAATCAACATTTTCTCTGCTTTCTCTGTCTCAATGGAGAGCTGAGAGGGGGAAAATTTAACCACCTGATTTTCTTGATACAAGAATATTTTCTTTCCATAAAGAAGCTGTATGCCTGAAAGAGCAATATTTTTACCCTGAGTGCCAGCATAGGTGGTGTCAGGATCCCACACACTCCCGTTATGCACCGGGGACCAAATTCCTTTCAGATTGCATTTCCCATGGGACGCGACAGCCTCCATGGCCATAAGAGAGGACCGTGGTGTTCTGCGGGAGACACGGCAGGAGCGGGGAGTCACGCTGGAGAAGGAACACGTTGGAAACACCAAGTTTCCAAACAGCAGTTCCCAGGAGGTATTGCAATGACTTCTCTCCAGACTGAAATATTTCCATTTCAGTCAAAACATGTTGGGTGCTATTTTTGCCAAAAAATCAACTATTTGAGGAAGGAAAGTATTTTCTAACTAAATATCTAAAATATTCTCTTTCTTTCACTTTGCCTTTTTTCTATACACAAAGGCAGTTATGTCTGTATTTCTACCTTTTTCTTCCTTATAGGAGCTGAGCTCTAATAAAGAGATATCTTTGGTACCTTGTAAAGCAACAGTCATCTTGAAACATTTATACTGTTTCCTGAGCCCACTCAAGATGCAGTGTGCACAGCTACCATTTTAGTTTGTCCTTTGGTCTATTAAAAATGTATCAGATTTTTTTTTTTTTTTCCCCTTCAGTGCCTAAAAGTCACTATTCCCAAAATAGCTGGTTGTAATCCCAGGCCACAGTTTAATGGAATGAAAGGTTTTGTTAATCGCTGGCACAAACTGACTGTTGTGTCCAGAAATTTTGCTGTCCAAAAAAAATTGTAGCAAAGTAGGATGGGAAAAAAGTGTTAAAGCTTGACTTACACAGGCAATATAGGAAATTGTCCACACAGCAAGGAAGAGACTGTTGTTACTGGGCCAGAACGTGAGTTAGTTTTACATGGGAGTGTTAATGGGCTACATTTTTTTTGCATTAAAAATTGTAAAATTAGAAGGGAAAAAAAAAAGTTTGTTGGGGAAGGAATTTACAAGGAAGGAAGCTGTCACTGGTCTATTTAAAGTCAGTTGGAGGCTAATAATGAATATTCGGTTACCATAGTTGGTGTATTACAATAGCAGAGGGGGACGGGGAGGAAGGGGGGAGCCGCATTGCGCAAGGTGCTGTGCAGTGTCTGCACCACCGGGCTTCCAGCTGAAGGGCCACCAGGAGACAATGTTACTCTGATTTTCATTAAAGCTTGGGGGATGAAATCAAGGATGAGGTCCAAGTCTACAATGAAAGCACTTGGTCCTAAAACCTGGACTCAGTTCTTAACTCCCACCTGCCTAGATGTTTTCCAGACCCGTAGGATCGGACACCGGCTCTGCATAACCATTTCCAAATAACACACACATTCCTCTTTAGAGTTCATCACAGAACCCCGACCCTACACATCAGGCCTTACAAGTGAATCCTTCCTGCATTTCCCGAGCACTTCCACCCAAATCAGACCTCTGCCAGCTGGAATTAGCAAACTTGTTCTCGTTTTCTCTCATGACATCTTCTCCCTCCCCTGGCCAAACGATGCCGTCACCGTGACAGACTCAGGAGTTCCATAAGATCACTTATGCCACAATTTCACGTCTAGCAAAGAATTCAAAGGAGCAAATTCAAGAAAGTTTTGTAATCTCAGAGCTGGAAACCTTGCTGGCCTCTCCAGACCAATAAAAACTCTGGAAAAATTATAAATATAGACCTTCACAGAGTGACACCCAGCCCACTTTCTTCCTTATCACTATGCTGTAAGAGAGTAATAATTTTCAATGTATTTTCATGTGCAGACTTGAAGTTTCCTAATGTACCAGCCAATGCATAGTAAATGCAGCTGCCAGACAAAAACCTTCTTAAAAATCTCTTTAAAGATCCACAGCTAAAGATTCCAACTAGGAATCTTCTGCATTGAAGCATCCAGCTCCTGCTGCCTCTAAGCAAATTATTTTAGAAGATGCTTCCGATATTTCTGCAACAAAGCGTTATACACCAAGGCTTTCCAGAGCTGCTGTAGCTCATGATAACAAGATTTCAAAAGGCTTTATTAAATGTCAGGTCCCAAGGATCATACTGATATCTGTTCAAGGTCAAGATGAGGCACGATATGGAAGAGGATTTCCCCGTGGTTAGCTGCTGCCATGTCTTACAGCATCCTTTGAAGCCCCTGAGCTGGTCACTGTCTAGACCTTGTTCACAATGGCAATTCCCAGTCTAAAAATCTGACCAATATCAGTGGCCAAACATAGTGATTGCCCTTGACTCTTCCCAAATTGCCAGAGGTTTTAACTCCTCTTTGGTCAGTCATTAAGAAAGGACAAATGTTTGCCATCCTATCAGTCCTGTCCCCTCCACCCACCCAGCACCCATGGATACAGCGGTGAAGAATCAGACCCCAATTCCAGATGTGCAAATATAACTCAAAAGTATTTGGGTTTATATTTCCCAGGCCACCAATTGTTGTTCTTCCTGCTGAGACTCGAGAGCGGGGAAGAAATGGAAGTCAGCCATAACAGATATAGAAAGAGACAAAAAGTGACTGGAATAAATATACCATCTCCCAGGAAAAAAAAAGTATACCAGAAAACAATTGTCAGTGTGCATTCATTTCAGCTTATTTCCAGCATACAGAAATAAAATTGAACCACTCTCAAGAGACTGTCTGGAGAGTCTGAAGTGGATAAACTACAGCAGGAAAGGACTTGGTAGTAAAGGAACTTCCTTCAGTCTTACCCTCAGATCAAATACAAGCACTCTCTGCATGGGGACTGCAGGCCAGCCCCACAGAAAATAATACCCTAGACTGGATGTCTAGTAATATAAGTCAAAACGTTCACTGAGAAATACGGGAAGCTGTTCACTGCAGCATTCTCCACCAACATACCAAATGTCCTGACCCTTCTTGCCAGAATGCAAAGGGGTCCAACCACCCTGCTTTGGGTCCATGCATGGTACGTTAACAACCAGTGCTTCCATCACTCATCTGAGCAGTGCAGCCCAAAGGGATCACTGCAACAAACCCAAGAACCAGCAGTGAAAAGAACCAGCTAGAGATCCAGAGCTGTCATTATCAGGCAAATAAAAAGCTAGATTCCTGCAGACAAATACCACTGTTCATGTTGGAGTAAAAGGAACACAAGAGGCGATGGAGAATGGATGTTGGTCTACAGAGACAGCATCAGCATCCCTCCGCGCTGCACTGAACTTCTGCAGATTGGGTGCTGCTGGGCAGATCCCGCAAAGAAGGGGCAATGGAGGAAACCACAACTACCCTGTGTTTCTTGAGCTGACTTTCTCACTTTAAAAGAGTTGTGGATACCGTCCAGTGAAGTCTGTAGAGCCTTATTTCAGATTTCACCTGAATTCCATCAAATTCTATGGAATACGGTTTAAGCCTACAGCATCCACTGGGGCTTTAACCAGGAAAATTTCCTCGGGGATGTTTGCTGGAGGAAAGTATCATTTCTCCAACGGATGTTATAACTCTAAGTCTCACACTGAAAATGTTTCAGACAGCATGTGGCTCTGGAGATTTCAGTGACAGAAGACAGGAAATGAAAGTGGATGTAAAGATGCAACGAGAGGACGCAAGAAGAGCAAGGTCGTTTGCAGTGGACCAAGACCTACTTGCATTAGTCCGACTGGTTCCTATCAGTCCAACATGATGTTAGCATGCCAGGGTAGACACCCTTTTGGAGCCTAGAGGCTCATCCATTTATTCTACTGGCACCCCAAAACGCACCGTCTTCTCTGTCACGCCAGCTCTGAATCATGGTAGTGATTTTATGTCCTTTATGTCTGGCCCAGTTTCTGTTCTCGGTTACATCAGGAAATCTTTGGAATAATTCATTTGGAGCCAGGAATATTACTGTGGATTAATGACAAAGGCAGCAAACTATGGCTCATGGTTTTTGATGGAGAAGATATATACATAACATGGAACTACACCGCCACTCTTCTTTGTATCCTGGTTTCAGCTGGGATGGAGTTAATTTTCTTCCTAGCAGCGGGTATAGTGCTGTGGTTTGGATTTAGGATGAGAATAATGTTGATAACACACTGATGTTTTGGTTGTTGACAGGTGATGCTTACACCAAGTCAAGGACTTTTCAGCTTCTCATCCTGCCCCACCAGCAAGGGGCTGGGGGTGCACAAGGAGCTGGGAGGGGACACGGCCAGGACAGCTGACCCCAACTGGCCAAAGGGATATTCCACACCATATGACATCATGCTCCGTATATAACTGGGGGGAAGCTGGCCGGGGGTTTAGACCACAGCTCGGGAACCAGCTGGGCACTGGTAGTCTGCAGGTGGTGAGCAACTGCGCTGTGCATCACTTGTTTTGTATATTCTTTTATCATTATTCTCTTTCTCTTCTGTCATATTAAACTGTCTTTATCTCAACCCACAAGCTTTTTGGGTTTTTTTTCCTCCAATTCTGTCCCTTATCCCGCTGCAGGGGAGGGACTGAGCAAACAGCTGTGTGGTTGTTTTAGCTGCCTGCCGGGTTAAACCACAGCACTCGGTCAAGTGGATCATTCTGGATCTTTGTTTCACTTTGAAAGGGCCCAGGATACCCACCAAGGGAGGTAAGAGCCACCCTTTCACATAATCATCCTTCCCCTCAAAAGCTTTCCCAATAAGAAGCTTCAAGGACTAAATTGCATTAATTTAACAGTAACTAGGGCCTGAGACTTCCAGAAGCTCTTCAGCACCCATAATAATCACTGCAGACAATGGGAGTTGCAGATGATCAGCAAAAATTGGTTAAAGGGTTTAACAGAACTGCTCTTTTACAGTGCTCTAGCCCCAGACCCACAAACACGTCTCCCCTGCTGTCTTTGGGCAGTCACAGATTTAAAAAAAAAAAAAAAAAAAAAATAGTAAAAGCTACAACTTGTATGCAGCCCCCCAAATCACCCTATAGCTATGGTTCGTTGAGTCTCATGTGTGGAGAATTTTAAGAGCAAAGTCCTACAGTGGCATCTGCAATGCAGATCTCATCGTCTCTCTGCATAAGCTTCACTCTCGGCGGATTTCTGCTGCATGTTTTGCTCTTGCTCTCCACACCAAATTCCCCTTGGCACAGGCAGAAGTTCTAAGTGGAGACAAAAGGAATTTTTACGGTACAGCAGGGCAAGAGATCTGAAAGGAATACTTTGCCTAAAACTCCCAGCATCACAGCTACATATTTTTTACCTGATTTATGTTTTTCAATTGCAGCATGACCACAGGATACAGACACAGTATAACTCACATCCCTCTACACATTTTCCTCTAGCATGTTTTCCTTTTTCTTTGTTTGTTTTTTTTTTATTGTATTTTTTAATCAAGGAAATTACAAAGTTGATCTCATGCTCAGAAACTTGAAAACTTAAAAAACCCTGCTCTCTCAGAGCCCTCATCCTGTCAAAGAAACTGCTAAAGGAGTCCCATGTGTCTCAGGAAAGAAAGGCAGTGGGGGGGAAGATGAACGTGTATCAGAAGTCTGAGTTCACAGGAATTTGGATCTCTCTGGAGCTCGTGGCTATTCTTTTTCAATGAAATCATCTGCTGCTGAAAGGCTTAATATCACTACTGAATGAAGTTTTCTACCTGGACAGACTTATTAACTTTTCTTCTGGGAAATCAGAGGAGAAAACAAACGAACACGGAGGCCTTGCGAAGGAGAAAGCCACAGAGAGGGACGGACTCATAAAGACATCCTCATCCACCCTGCGAAGCTCCTGTCCCCAGCGACCCACTCCAGCCAACACGTTGCCCTTGGCTGGCCAGAGCACACACAGTCAGAGGGAGAGTCCTTGATAAGGCACCCGAGACCTCACTTTGAACTCACTCGTGGTGCTGGAAGTTGTCTGTCTTCCCTGCTTCATCTTCCTTCCTCTCAGTCCCTTCCCTTTGCCAAGGGTGGGTGTTCAACAGATAAATCATCAGATCAAGTCTCCACCGGCACCTAGACCTACGTCACCTTCACTCCACTCCAAGACCTGCTCTGAGGTGAGTGAAACCATTCTAGACCCAGCAAACTGGTCTCCCTCCCATCCTCTGACAGCCAAAGGTGTAAGGAGACCACCAGAGCTGGCCCAATGGCAAATCTTTCTATTAGGATGGACTTTATCTCATGTAACTTTAGCTCTTTAAAGGCAGGCATCTACTCTGAGCAAATCATTCAGACTCTACAGGTGAGACAGGCAGAGGGAGGGCTCCTCACCCACACTACCGTCTGTGGGGTGGGCTCTCAAAGGAAAGCAGCTTTGCTCTCCAAAAGTGCCCATCACGCTCTGCTTTGTGCAGAGGGAGCCTAGACACCAGCCCAGCCTGGGGACGCTGCTTCTAGATGGCATCTTCAACCACCACCCACCTACTCCCATCTGGTCCAAGCCCCACGCAACACATGGACCTGAAGGTTTAGTGCTGGAAGCACATCTTCATCAGGGCTCAGGCCTCCAAGGCTGCTCCGAGGTGTGCGAGTGTAGAGGGGTGAGCAGAGGGACACGCTTGGGCCATAGCCAGGGCCGGCCTTCCCCAAAAAATGGGATACCACATGCCAGGTCATGCATCCAGCTGGGTCAGCACTGCCTTTCAGCCTCATGTGCCAGGGTTTGCTTCTCCCAGGGCTGCTTTCAGCTAGGAGATGTCCCTCTGCCATAGCCCTACACTGGGAATTAAGAAACATTGGAGATTTAAATAAAAAAAAACACAGAAGCGCTGAGGCTTTCCTCAGCATGAAAAATTCATTCCCTCCATGGCTATACCCCTTAATGAGATGATCAGTGACCTGATGAATGCCAGGTCACTAGTTTCCGGTACAGAAGGCTGTGCACTGTTTAAAAAAGCGTGGGTTTTCCAGCTATTTTTTTTTTCTATAATGAAAGAACACCACTAAAAACATATCCCACCGTATTCCCCAAGGGCATAAACAGACATCACTCCCCTGAAGCCAAGACAGACGTACCTATACCTGCCAACTGAGTAGCGAGTCCATCACTTACTACAACTTCGCTACATATGCACACACATATTTCTATATTAAAATATATTTTATATGTATTTAATTATATTTTAATATATATTTATATGTTAAACCTATATAAATCCACAAAGGTAGGTCATACGTCTCTGACATACTCAATCCTGAATGGTTCTTTATCTTACATATGCAATTTATTTTTTTATATATATATAATTTATTTTATATATGTTTTCATATATTTATATATATAATTGTGTATATATTCATATATATATAAAAACCACAAAGGTGGGTGCATATTTGTCTAATATTTTCAACCTTGAATGGGTCTTTATTTTACTATAATAATCTTATCCTGCTTTCCCTTAAAAAAAAAAAATGACATCTTTGTAAAGGTACAGAGTCATTTCTATGCTATCAGTACAGAGGATAAGTTATTAAGGAAGCGAGCATCAGAAATTATCCTGTAAAGTCGATGCTGTGGATTTTAACCCTTTCAAGCCTGCCAGGTCTGAGCGGGTGTATTTATATATTCCAAGTGTTTCTGTTCACTGTATCATCGACTATGACCGCAGGCCCGCATAAAAATGCCAAGCAATTTTTAGCACAAGCTCAGCATGGCCAGATGCCATGCTCTTCGTATGGCATGAAGCCCTTCTAATAGTCCTCACTGTTTTACCTCCTGCTCCGAAAAACCCCGTGATGAATGTAAACCTTCAAATCTTTCCATTGACCATAATGAAAGGGTAGTTTAGCAGCAAAAATGTGCAGGGGACATCGTTACTCAAGTTGCAGCAGAGGTTGGGAGGCTGGCACGGGAGGGAGGGGAAGCTATTTCAAGTGGTAGTGCACCCATAAATAAATAAATATTGAGATAATATGCCAGGATCTGTGCTGTTGTTGGAAAGGGCAGACAGGCAGGGAACACAGAGCACATTCAGAAGACCACAGAGATGATTTAGATTGAGAAAAGCGTGTGGGGTTTTTTTTTTTTAATATATATATATTTATTTATATATTGGCTTTTCTGGGTCTGAGCCTGAAAATGTTTGTACACAGGAATCCATTTGCCCGTTTGAGCCGGGTGACGGGTGTAAGCGTTTGCACAATTACAAGTGTTATTTGTTGCCCGCCGGCGTGATTTGCACGGCTACGGAGAGCCTCGCTCAGGCCACCAACTATGGCAACCAGAAAAGACTCCTGCAGCTACACCGGCATCTGCCCTCCAGCCTGCAGTGACCACCTACAGCCGGGTCCCAGGCGGGCGGTGCAGAGAGCCCTCCCTGCAGAAGCTCACGTCACAGGTGCCTACAGCCCTCCACCGAGAACCAGCTCCGCTGGTCCCAGAGAATAAAGGACCTGAGTCACTCCTGCCCTCCTGGATGGAAAATGCTATATTGAGCACCTACATCTGTCTTAGATATAATCATGGGTATGGCACTGTTCCTGCAAAACATTTGCACCAGGAAGTAACTTGACACACAGACGAAGTTCCAAGTGAAGTGAAAGGCATGAAGTTAATTACCGGCAGGACCTGACATTTAGAAAAGGACTTTAAACAGGATTTAGGCTTGATTTTCAGCTTAAGCACTTACATCCAAAACTGAGATTCAAAAAGACCTCTTCAGCCACCTGGCCCTGGAGATCCCAACATTTTATAATACCTTCCTTCTTCAACCTGAAACCACTACATCTACGCTCCTGCTCTGCACATCCAGAACCAACCAGACAAACACTCCCCTCCTGCCAAAGACCCTCTGAAAGCCAGAAACCAGCACAACACAGGTCTCCGCACCAAGATCTCCAGAGGCACCTGGAACATCCTTAACAAACCTGCTCCCAGAACAAGGCTGGGGGCTTTGTCTTTAAAGCACTGCCACCCAAGAAAAAAAAAAACCACCCAACAGCTCTTCCATAGCAGCCTGATGACCAGAGCTTCTCAGACCTAGTCCTTGTTGTTTTAAACAGGTTTAAGCCCACATGCAGCCGCAGAGACATCTGTTTAGCACAAAGCTAGAGGTTGTTCTGGATGGGGACACGTCAGAAAAAAATACAAGGTCCCTGTGGCCAAAAGGACAACCCACGAGTGAGATCCTGCCTCTGTAACGCAGCAGTGAAGGCACTCACCTCGGAGGGGGAAGTCCTGGCCCCACATCCTGATGATATTTCAACAGCTTGACGTAAAACGCACATGCAGAGGACAGAGAAGGGACTGCCACTAAGTCCTGGCTTAGCTCAAGCCACAAGTGACATGCAAAGCAAAGCCCAGGTGGCTCTCACGGTCCTGAGTGGATCCCCACGATGGAGGCACATGTTACCTCTGCATCCTGGACATCCTGTGGAGCTCCATGTCGTCGCTGCCGCGGAAGCCTTTCGCAAAGGGGTTGTTCTCAATCTTTAGCTGGGTGATCTGAAAGGGAGGAAATGCAACGGGTTCATCACAAGTCCAAGGCATGGCCTGGGAGAGAGGGGATATTGTTTATTAAACCCAAGCCAATAGGGACGCGGGGGAAAACACAGCTTTCAGGAACTCAAGTCATCCTTCAGGCACTGACCACTCCAGATGGGCTTTCCTCTAGATCTCTCCACTGGAAAAATATCTCCTGTCAACAACCTCTCGCTTCTCTCAGGCTTGTCCCATAACTAACATGTGGGACTGCGCACACACACAAATTTCTCTCTGGAGGAAATCTGCTTTCTTAGAGATACTTTCCTTTTGCTGTTGGGACTGACCAGAGGACCAGGGATGAAAGTCACATTGCCTGAACAAATCCCACTCACCCCAACAAGTATTTTCTCATCAACATGCAGCCATGACTGAAACCTTACCTCCCAGATCCTCTCACCCAGATGGGTAAGGCTCACCCATTCTCTGTCTCAGACCAGCTAAATGTACTCCAGGTGCTCTGCATCTGACACCCTTCCCCAACCAGCCCCACACCTGTAAGCACTGCATGGACTAACTACCAAAGGTACTTGGAGGGCAACTCCACCTCTGACCATCATGCCCCAGAGGAATGTTTATCTCCCCCTTAATTCTAGAAGGGATTAAGAGGGACGACTTTGCTCACTTAGTTGGCTACCTTCAGCATCTAAAGTTTTCTGGGATGAAGCCCCCTCAGACTCCTAACTTTGGTCCTCTTAAAACGTCCAAGTTTAACATTTAAAGCAGCTGCTGTACAAAATGTACTCTTATCTAAAGCAACTGCGTTGCTCAGAGAGGTGCAATCCTCTCCTTCAGAGCCCTCTCCTGAGGGCTTAGGTGAGTAGGATTTCTCAAGGCAGGGGTTGTCATTTAAGCAAATATTAACTGTGGACCAGCAGCACCCTCAGATTCCCTGCTGATCTTGTACAAACTCACTCAGCCATGCCAAATTTGATGCAAATGCTTTGGTGTCTTTGCAGAGTAGGATTGAGTCTGGATCAGGTGTGATCTACCTGCAATGCCCTAATATTCAGGCAAGAAGAGACAGCGGTTCCCCTTCTTCTCTTTCTCCTTCGCTGCCCAGCAGTCCAAGTCCTTGGCCAGGAGTCGGGAGAGCCACTTGCATTGCCCAGGAGGAGAGACAACCTTGTGTTTGCCATTGGAGGAACTTCATGTGCTCATCGCATTTTATGGAAACACGGTCCTTCCTTCCTGTTGAAAGTTGGTCAACAGGAAGGAAGGAGCAGAGAGTAATGGCGGGAGAACAGAGAGAGGTTCGTGTTCACCAAGTCAAGCACACATAACTAGACCCATCTTTTTTGCCAAAATTCAAAGAGAAAAATCTGGCTTGGCCAGTGTCAATAGCAAAACCTGCCAGGTGTCTGCACAACAAGATTATTTTGCTGTTCTCTCATTTTATAGCATTTCTTTTTTCCAAAGGCCATATATTTATTTGCCATTTTTGCCCAATTCAGCCCCAAATCTCACACAAAGACCCCATCACCCCTACGCTTGTCCCCATGGGCATTTCCATTAAATCAGGACCTAATTTAGTACATAAACAGGGCATTGCTTTTTTTTGGTCACGCATTTCAGATTTCAAAGAGAAAGGTGAACAAGCAATCTATTTGGTCTAATTTGCCATTTGAGCTGTTCTCTAGTAAAACAGAGGCACGTTTTATAATTAAAAGCCCTGAATAATTAGACAACCAGCTGTGAATTTCACAAAGAAACTGCCCATCAGTTCCCACCGGAGAGGTGGTGGCAATTCTATAATGAATAATAGGCATTATTCAACTTTTTGAATGTTTCTATGCAATTTGCATTCTGAAGCACACTAAATGTACAAGTTGTCCTCCCTTGCCGAACCCAATGGCAATATTTGCTTGCATAAGTGAAGTCCTTCACTGAGCGAGGATTTACAGCATTGGCACCGGCACACAAATGTACAAAGGGCCGGATTCATCCCAACCTAACCGAAGGCATTTTAACCAAGGCGCCTGCACCGGGAACCTCGTCTCCCAGCGTTCCTGCTGGAATCAATGGAAGGAGATGGGGACTGCCAGAGGGCACTGGGGCTCTGAGGTGGGTAGCGTTGCCTTCACAGGTCCCCAACACTCTCCGTTCACCGGAGAAGGAGCCGTCAACACTCTAGCTCCTAATTTAAAGAGCTCAGATGAATGCCCTGTTTGATGAAACAAGCCTTTAATCACCCACAAAATGTCGGACAAAATATCGTATGGGACCTTGATCTTGCAAATGTGTTGCTTTATGAGTAGAGGAGTCCTCTAACCTTCATCGGGAAGACTCGTACAAGCAAAGGTATTAACATACGCGTTGGTGGCAGAAAGCCCCAAGTGAAGCACGGCTAGCTTCGGCCTCCTTAAAATTAGAGATCTGCTAGACTGAAGGCATCTAGAAACCAGGGACTACAGAAGGTTTTAAATTAGGTCTCAACTGGATTTCAGCAGGAGCTTTCAGAACAGTTTTCCTAGTTGGTAACTCATGGCATCAGCCCTAGCACTAAGCCAGGAGAGTCCAAGCCAGATTTAACAAAACCGTACACAACAAAATAGAGAACAGAGAAAAAGTTGGTGAACCCCTGCTTTACAAAACAGCCTGTGGAAGATATTTTGTTTGGCCAGGTTTTGTCTGACTTACAAACTATTTCAGAGATGGAAAAGCAAACGAATGGGTGGAAATAACCTTCTTCTGGATCAACTTTGCCATAGCAAAACTCTGTTTAATTGACTGTAACTCATTAGGGAGGGGGGAGAAAAAGCTGTCAGAAAGTCAAATGACAATTACATCATGAAAAATAAAAAAAATACAACGTCCTGCAAAGTCATTAAGACAGAGTGCCCAGGGCTAAATTATATAGCACAGATTCAATAAAACTGTAGGGCTTTGTTTATGTATTTGTTACTGAAAGAAACTGATGGCAAAGTTCGCTTCTGACCACTGCTTTCTAAAGCTGCTGCAGACCCTTCTGAGATGAGAGCTTTCCAGGGTGAAGCCTCCCAGATTTACACTTTTCAGGGCTTGTCTGACCTATGGGTTCATCTTCACTTTAACGGGAAGCGACAGTTCCCAATGAAATCTCAGCGCCGCTCCTCTGCACTCCTTTCTCTGGGCTAACTGACCACAAAGCACTTCTGCTGAGACATTTCCAACGGCATCTTTAGCTCCAGCATATTAAAATTTAGCTTTGCATCTAGTTAGGTCGAGGAAAGACACTTTGCTTTTTTTTGTTTGTTTGTTTTTTGCACAGCCATGTATTTATACGGGTATTTGCGTCCACAGGCTCATGAATATTGTTACGACCAGGATCGAAACTACCACTTAGTATTACTTTTTGTCAAGCAAATGCTTGACAAAATAATAAGATTTTTCTCAATTGCTTCTAACTTTACAGAACTTTGTTAGGGCTGAGATGTTCTGCACCAGTTGTCTGCCCTGGACTTCTTTTTTATTTACTTGTTTTACTATCAACTGGTCCCACATTTTTTGAGCACTTCAGCTAAGGTAAAACACACCACCCTGACCCTCCTGGGCTCTTCTGAAACTGTCCTAACGGCTGAGCCTTCTGGAAAAGGGACTTCATGTTCTGCAAGGGATGGGGTTCCCTAGTTTCTGAGCTCTCTTCTTGTCAACATCAGCCCCACTTGGACAATTCAAAAGACTGAGGGAGAAAAAAAAAATCACCATTCGGGTTGACCCATTTAGTGATGAAGTGGTCGAGGTGATTACCCTTGAGCTGAGCACGCGTGGACCATCCCTGCCACTGCTGCAGCTGTGCTGGGAGCAACTGGGAGGCTGGGCTTCAGGCTTGAGAGCACAGAGCCTTTTTCTTTTGCACTCTCACATACCCCAGGTGGAAACCAAGTCAGCGTGGAGGAGGAAGCCAAACCAGAGAAGTGGGAAGGAAAGAAATAGATGAAGACAAGGTGCCTGCTGAGACTACGTACATCTGGCTGGGCCAAACAGAGGAGCTGGATGGGCAGCTGGGACTTGGAGCCCAAGATAAAGTCCAGGGGAAGGGGGGGCTGCTCATGGTGGGGGAGAAGATGCCGAAGCCAGTGAAGGAAATGGGAGGGATTGAGAGCCAGTGGCTGGTCGGAGGTACTGGTGCGAGACAGAGGGGCTCATTGAGGAGGCTGTTGGCTGAACTGGGAGACAAGAACAGAGGATGAGAAGAGACAGACCTTGCGCACAGTGCTGGGTTGGGGGGAAGGAGGTGGGTCGGGAGTGAGGCTGGAGAGAGATAGGGTGCCTTTGCGGATCTCGGGGAGAGGGTCTGGATTGAGGGTCAAAGGGGGCCGGGGGCTCGAGGCTGGCTGAGCACCCTGTCCCAGGACTGGCAGGGAGGCAGGGACAAGGCTGAGGACGATGGGAGGCAGGACTGGTTCAGACACAGGTTGTAAAGGACACGAGACCTCTTGAAGGAAGCACTCTCCCACTGAAGCCTGCGACAGGACTTAGCATTTGAGAGTACAGAGACGTGAGGAGCCCCAGAGAGGGTCAGTGAGAGGAGAAGAGCTCACTGCGGTCCCCGAGTGACCGAGGGTGCACAGAAGCCACCAGTCCTGGAGATGAAGAGGAGCTACACAGTCTCACCTCGCTTAACCCCAAGGAGCCCTGCCTCCATCAGCCCTTGGGAGACCCCCCCTTTGGAGCAGAGCCTGCTCTGAGTAAGGAGAGGGGCTGCCCCTTCCTGCCATGGGGGGGAAGACACGGGGCCAATGGCGCAGGCTGGGCAGGAAGAGTTTGGGGGACAAAGCCCTGCAGGGCTGCTTCGGGGGACTGGACTGGGTCCAGCCTCTGCACAGAGACACTCCATGGGATGCCAGCTGGGCCACCACATTGGTAGCCTCTACTGAAGTGATGGAAGCGGCTACCTGCAACCAAAGACAAAAAGAACTGAGCGCTCGGGGCAAAACATCCTGAGCCCAAGGACCTGCCTGCCTCCAGCAGCAGCTACACCTACACAACCCTGGGGTCTTTCTGGGGGTGGGATGAACCTATATATTCAGAAAGCCCACCGGCACGTTTCTCTATGTCCACTGGCTCTCTGGGAGTGCATCAGATTAGTCTTCAGCCAGGCCCTTCCCTGGTCCTCTGCTTTGCTGTGGTGCATGTAGCACTTCTGGGTGCCTATAGCATCCCAACTAGAGCTAACGTTTCCTTGAAAGAATTTGGGCTACCAAGAATGTTAAATAACTTGGGGAGGGGGGAAAATCAGCATAAAACCGGATATCCTGAGGGGGAAAAACCAATATAAAGCCCAAGTCCAGCTAACGGGGAAAGTAGGTTGTAAAAATTAATGAGAATAATTGTTGTGAATTCTTGCTTTTGAAAGAACCCTCATGAGGGCAGAACCTTAATTATTTCTGTCTATTAGGGTTCATTTCCTGGTCCTAAGCAGAGAGCTAGTACCTAATAAATACGAGCTAGTAACACAATGATTTAAGCTACAGCAAAATGGTACTTAACTGCAGGGGAAGTTAATATTTGGGAATCAACCTGATTGCAAGCACCCATTGTGTAAATGGCAAGGAAATGAAATGTGCATGTGACCTATTTTAACACCTCAATATTTCTGGGGTATTTTTTCAAGGTTGCAGAGAGGGGGGAGGTGGTCAACCGAGCTGCTGACAACCGCACTGAAAACTTTACCAAAACTTTCTTCGTAGCTTAAGCCCCCTTTTGGGGAGTAGGGCTGGGGAGGGGGAGATCCCAGTGTGCTTAAATATCTTTTCAGGCTGTCTAAAATATCAGGGGAAATAAGCACAAGCCCAACATTGGGATTGCAGCTGTGCTATTGAAATAAATTGACGGATCTGAAATCAGGCAGGTATTTCTATAAGCTGTGTAAGCATAGACTAAAATGCATTTATGGGCAAGTCATACAATTAATGCTGTAATATAATTCACCTATAACATAGCTCTTGGAACCTAAAACACACGCACGTATAAATTTGTTTGTGTATATGTGTATGTGAGTAAAATACATGGGTGTATAAAACTATGTGTAAAATATGTTGGTGTATACAAACTATGTGATGGTACAGATAGGAAAGTTTGCATGAAGGATGTGCTACAGGTGATAGGTGGGAGAGAGATGGCTGTAAATGGGGAAAAAAAATAGGTAGTGCCCTGACAAAGAGACATGGGGATGGACAGGCAGACCCTCCTCGGGGAGCTCGATGCAGACAGACACAGAGCGGTGGGACTGCCATCGCTTACGGCAACGGGAAACGCAGTCTGCATTGCAACATGAAAGTATATTTTGTCAAGCAACATCTCAGCTGTGAAAACCAAACTCAGGTTTCTGCCTGTGGAAAAGAGCCCGCTTGCCACTCGACTCAGCTGGAGGATGATACCCGTTCCACACAGCCGGCATCAGCAACAGCATCAGCTGCACACTGCCTCAACCCCAATATTATTCTCCATCTGCACTGGGGCAAGCTACAAATTTTATTCCCTTCCCTGGAGGGAGATGCCATTTAGGGTAGATCATTCCCCGGTTTATTTTTATGGCTCTATCTTTCTCAATTGGGTCTTTATCTTGGGGCTACAGCCACTCTATTTGTTCCCCCAATGATTCAGTGCAGCAAGAAGAGGAATGTGTGTGTCGGGGGGGAGAGAGGGATGTAAATGTATGTAAAATGTGTAGGGGAGTGTGTAAAATATGTAGTGGTGTCTGTGTGCGTGTGCATGCGTCTGCTGGGATGCGAGCGCATGTGTGTCTGTAGGGATTCATGCATTTGTCAGTGCGTATGTTTTGACAGAGACGGATACGCAGATGTCATTTCTTATCAACCAGATGTTGTTGATTTACAATCAAATATTCCTGCTCCTCCTAATATGGCAGTATTCCCAAACTACTGTACTTACATGTTTCTGCTTTGCTTTTTGTTTTATTTGCATGATAATTTTTTTTTCTATAAAACAGTCCTATTTTTCTTCAAAGGAAAGCAGTTAAATTCAGGTCTGTTTTCTCATAGGGAAATGCCTTTAAAGCGAGCGGTGTGTCCTGTTTTATTAACTCCCAGTTCTATTAATATTATATTCTTTCTCCGAATCCATCAAGCAGAAGTTAAACTTGATTTTATAGCATCCACAGCGGAGTTATAATTTAAGGCATAATTTGGCGAGGACTCAATTTGGATTCAGTTTGCTTGTCCTGGTTGTGCCAACAGCTCCTATTTTAAAGGGCAGGGAAGTATTTTCTTTTCTCCCTAGTTACAGTGAAACACTCTTTCTTCTCCAGCCTACCTCTGCTCTCTGCGTCTCCCTTGCCAACTGATGGACGGAGGAAACGCAATCATTTCACACAGGTTTAGGAGCTTCCTACTTACATCTCCAGGAAAGCATCCAGGATTTATCCGGGGTGTTAAATGACCTTTCTCCATTTGAAAAAATAAGCGCACAATTTCACTCTGTCAAGTGCGAAGGAGCTATCCTACCTGCCCGTAAGTACCAGTAAAAGCTTGTAGTAATCGCTTTCTATGCGATTTGGGGAGGAATTTGCTTTTTTTCCAAAGGAAACCTGGCTTTTCATGGGGCTCTGCCCTAGAGAGGGGCTATCGGGCTCTGCATGCAGCGGTGAGGGGCAGTTGGTGAAGGGCATCCCTAATACATCTGTGGAGACCTACCCCAGCCCTGAGCCTTCCTCCTCAGCCCTGCGCCTTCCTCCGCCTCCTTCCTCGCTGGGGGGAAGCCCAAAAGCCGAGCAGGGGAAGGAGAGGGGGCAGCAGCCCCGCGGCGGGGTCCCCCCGGGAGAGCAAGCGGAGCGGGGGGGCAACAGCGGGAACCCACGCGTGTCCTACCGGCGGCACCCCGAGAAAACCTGATTTGATATATTTGATTTTTTTTTTCCCCTGCTTTGTTTCGCTTGGGCAGGCGAGGAGCTGATTTCAGACGCAGAGCCTCCCTTTCCTTCCAGGGCCTCCTCACTGCCAATCCCGCAGCCCCCCGCCGACCTCCCTCCCCGCAGGGCTGCCCGGGCAGCGGCCGGGGAAGGAGCCCTTCCCCAAACAAAGGGCCGGAGCGCGGCCAGCCCCGGTTATCAGCGCCCCGGCCGCGGAGGGGAGCGCCGGGCTCCCTGCTCCAGATTACAAGGCTTTGACCGATGCGGGGGTGGGGAGGGGGGGAGAAGATAAAGTTAACTTCCTCGGTTGGTCGTCTCCTCTCTGAGCGAACCATCCTGTTGAGCTAATTCCCCCTCGGCTCGCCCTAAGCCCCGTCTTTAGATGCTTTGCCTGTGTGGTCAGGAATAACAGAGGGGATGGGATGGGGGTGTGGTGAGTGAGGGGAAAGGGGAAGAAAGGAAGGGGCGGGGGGGGGAGAAGGAAAGAAGAAGAAGGAGGAAAGAAGAAGAAGAAGGAGGAGGAAAGAAGGAGGAGGAAAGAAGGAGGAGGAAAGAAGGAGGAGGAAAGAAGGAGGAGGAAAGAAGGAGGAGGAAAGAAGGAGGAGGAAAGAAGGAGGAGGAAAGAAGGAGGAGGAAAGAAGGAGGAGGAAAGAAGAAGAAGAAGAAAGAAGGGTCGGTAGGAGAAGAAGAAGAAAGGGGGGCAGAAGAAGAAGCAGGGGCCCTCAGGAGGAGCAGGGAGGGAGAGGGGACGCGGTTTGCCGGTGCGGCCGGCCCAGCCCCTCACCTTGTGGTTTTGGTAGGAGGTGACGGCGATGAAGGCGGTCTCCGGGAAGACGTGGGTGCAGAAGGCGGTGTTCTTGGAGCCGAAGCCGTTGTTCTCGTCCGCTTTCACGATGTGGAGCCGAGGCTGGTATTTGTGCATGGAGTTCAGGATGATCTAGGCGAGGGGAGAAGGAGAGGACATTCCGTGGGAATGGAGGGGGCACAGCGCGGCGCACCCCCACCACCACCACTGCCCGGGGAGAGGGAGAGGAGGAAGAGGAAGAGAACTCTGGCTGGCTCCTCCACCCCTCTTCAGGGCTCCCCCAGAAGGGCTGATTTAGGTGCTGGGGTGGGGGGGACATCTCTCTCAAGAACACCACCCCCACCCAAGGAGCCCATCAGGGCAGGATGATGCTGTGAAAGGTGGCTCCTTACCCGCTGCCCCCCCCCACCTCCACCAGCCCTGGGTTGTGCCACTGTCCCCTCACACCCCTGGCATCCTGAACCTGCGGCTGGTGGGGTCCCTCCGCCTTTCTAGGCCCTTCACAGCCCCCAAAACCTCCCAGCTCATCACCACGATGGCCCGGGCATCTCAAGCACCCCCAGGAGGGCAAAGAGGCAAGAAGAAGGGATGGAAGCAGAGGGCTGGAGGGATTTAGTGTGCCCCCCCCTCCGCAGAGGATGGGAGAGGAGGGTGGCGGGGGGACGCGCTGTGTTCAAGATAAAAAGCGGTCCCTGCTCGGTACCGGGTTAATCTCGGGGGAAGGTGGCGGGGGTGGGGGGCGGCGGGGGGCCGCTCGGTCACGATAATGACTGCCGGACCCTGGCGACAGCGAGACGCAGCGCGCCCCGCCGCCGCCTCCCCCGTCCCGGGGGTTTAAGCAAATTGCTTTGACATCCAGGAAAGTCGTAGACATCAACGGTGAACGATCTAATGGCTTTTAATTTCATTACAGCGACTCTAATTGAGAGACTCCTGGTGCAGCTCCTCCTCTGAAGTCCCTTATTGTCCCCTCAGCGCCTTCGGTTTGTTTAGAGGGACTTTTCCCTAGAGCCGCCTGTTCGCAGCGGGGGATGCTTGCCCCCCCTCCCTCCCTCCCCCCCCCCCCCCAGGGACTGCTCCCCAAAACCAGCGCGGGGGGTGGGAGAGGTCCCCCCGGCTGCGCTGCTGCGGAGTTCCTGCTCTCCCCTCCCTCATCCCGGGGCGGGGGGGGGAAATGGGGAAGGACCTGATCCCTGGAAAGCAGCACTTGCAAACCGCTTCGCCCCCAGCTCAAGGCAAAAAAAAATAAAATTAAAATTATAAAGAAAAAAGAAAAAAATCAACCCTCCAGCTGGAAGGGGAAAGGAGCACTCCTAAAAAAGATGCTCAGCATCGGGGGGAGGGGGGGGGTTTGTGTGGCCGCTCTGCCCTGCAACACACACACACACACCGTTTCTTGGCGACCACGTGGGCAGCGATTTAATAGCACAAGATTTATCACTAAAAAGCGAAGAAAAAAAAAACTTGGAAAAAATGAAACTGAAGTGTTGAAATGAGACTGGAGAAAAATACACTCTTGGAAAGGGATGGCGGGATCTGGATTCGCATACCCGCTTAAGTAATTATATATATATTTTTATAGATATATATATTATTCATATATGCACGTTTATATTTGCTCAGAGGAACACACATCTTTGGAGACCTTCGAAGGAGGGCTGTTTCTGGCTGCAGAATTCACACAAGTTTCACGGCCCCACGGGTCTAGCAAAGACTTTTTTATGTCCAAGAAGCTCTAGCGGGATTTCAATTTTTTTTATTATTATCTTTAATTATTGTTGCGGGGGGGTTTTTTGCATCGAGGGATCCACATGGTTTTAGGTCCCATTTCCTCGAATAATTATGCCTGATTGATTTTACCTGTTAGGCAAATTCACGGAGGCAGTGAGCAGATTTTAATGCTCCGAGACTCCCCATGAGATTAAAACCAGGTAGCTAAATACTCAATTAGGCCGGGCGACTGTCACCCACTCGTGGACTCCAGCCCCCGGGGTCTGTAATCAATTCCCACGCAGTGCTGCGAAATAGCCCTTTTTTAAGGTTTATGCTTCCATTTTGGGGGTTCTCCTTCACTGGGTTTCATCCCACCCTCTCAGGGAAGAGGATAACGGCCCACCAACGCAGCGGATTTGGGGATGAGCGACACTGCCATGACCTTGGTGGCGCTGGCAGTGGTGGGGGAGGCCACGCGTGGGTGAGGGACACGCCGTGGGAGAGGGCCGTGAGCACGCGTGGGGGCCCCGATAGCCCTCCGCGGGCGCGGTACCCTTCTCCCGCCCCCGGTACTTACATGTCCGAAGGGGTCGAGGTGGTTGTTGGTGAGTTTGAGCTTCTGGAAGGAAACCAGCTGCCTCATCCAGTGGGCGCCGGTGGCCGGGGAGTCAGGGTGCACGTACAGCCGCCCGGGCATGGCCGGCTCTGCCTTCCCCGTCACGGACCTGCGTGGGGACACAAGCACTGAGCTCCGGGCGGAGGGGCCCTCCCGTGGGCTTCTGCGCCCCTTCCACACCTCTACTTGGGTGCCTCCCGTGGGGTCCTGCTCCCCCACCCATCCCCTCCCGTGGGGTTCCTCCCACTCAGGTATCCCCGTAGGCGGGAGGCAGTGAGGTGCCGGACTGTCACGCCGTGCTGGGGGAGAAGAGTCATTTACCAACCCTGCTCGGGGAATTAATTGAGCTCGTTGGCACCTTTCCCATCGGAGATGGGTCTCGCCGTTTCCCGGTTTAACCCCATCCTTCCCCCGCTCCCCAATTACCCGCACCCGAGCCAGGAGCAGAGGACGGATCGTGTACCAATCCGTAAAGATTTTCCTGCCCGGAGATATTCCCTTCCTTAGTATAATTAAACTATTAGCCCTACAACAGCCAGTAATCTCATCGCCGCACAGAATTGCAGTTATCCTTAGCTAATTGCGAGAGATTTTTCTCTTTTTTTCGGATGCATTTTCCTCCCAAGGACTGCGGGAGCATCCCGAAAGGCTCAGGTGAAGCCCCTACAGCTCAACTCTCTCCTTCGCAGGGAAAAAGGAAGGATGAGCGGCTGATTTAAGGGTATCCCCCAACCTGCGCTGCCCAGGTTTGGCCAGTCCAGAAAGCCCGACACAGAAGTCTCCTCCCTCCCCTTTCTCCCACGCGTGCATACCATTTATTATCTGCAAATTTGTATCTGTGGTCATCCGCTGGTACAATATCCATCAACAGTATGTACTTAGTTTTTGGATTAAGTCCAGTGACCTTCACTTTGTAACTGGGGAACATACGCCTATTTAAAAAAAAAAAAAGAAAAAAAAAAAAAAAACAACCGTAAGTATAATGGTAAAGAAGGGAAAATTTTCCAAGGTGGTTTCGTGTGTGTGTTTGCCAGGAGGAGACGGCGGGGGGGGTCATTTAACAAAAGGGCAACGCCACACCCTCAGACGGACCATCCCAAAAGGCTCGGGCAGAGGATGGGTGCACCCTTCCCCTGGGGTGTGGGAGATATTTGGGTACCGCTCCGGGTCCCAGCTGAAGCAAAACAGGCGATTTATCAAGGCAGAATGGTAATTACGAGGTTGGCCCGTTTATTTATTCACCTAGTCGTGTGCCTGCTCGTCTATTCGTATTTTTATTAATTGTTTCGCCAAGACTCCGACTTCTTTGAATAAATCTGGTCGTGAGAACTTTTGGAAGCAAGTTATTTCCCTCTATACATAAACCGCTGGAACAGGAGGGGAGATTTGCCAAAAAGAGTAAAAAATATATATATTTCTTTAAATATATATTTAAAATACATTTATTTCAACCACCCCCCCATGCGTATCAAGGGTTCTATGTACAGATATGGGAAAAAAAGAAAAGCCCCACGCACGTTCAGGTGTGACACCAAATCTATGTGCAGCCATACACGCGTACAGAGACATCAGGAAGCACACCTGACAAACACTTGGAAACGCTCGGATACACACTGAGGACAGGGGCTTTTCGAAATATTTTCCATTACTGCAAGGCAGGGACTTAAAACACTGATGTTATTTTAGTTCGAGCTTTCCAAATATTTAAAAATAAAGCAGATGAAAATGTATCCCTGGACTTAAAATGCGCATGAACAAAAACCCCACACCTCTAAAAATACGGCACTCTGCTCCAAGGCTCGGGCTCTTATCTCTGCCATAGGGCATCTGGGCTGGGTTTTAATTCGGTTGTAAAAAGCTGGAGGGGGAAAGCTACCAACGAAGAAAGCGAATATTTAGCTTTAACGTTTTAAGGGAGAAGAAACCAAATTCCACCTGAAGAAGGAAAACACCTGACCAGCAAGAACACGGACTTCTCCAACAATAAACATAGGTTTTCTTATTTATATAATTCCCTATCTCATATCTCCCCTAAAGCCCCTGCACCGTAAATGTCTATTTTATTGCTCTCCAGATGAGCTTTCTGTCCACTGCGATATTTGTTTGAAATTTCTGCAAGGTGGTTTATGTCTCTTTCCGTGTGCTGCCTTTTTTTTTTTTTTTTCCTGTGAACTCGGGGTGGGTTTTTTTTTTTTTCGGGAGGTCCCTCCGCTCCCCCAACCCCGAGCGGGACCAGAGCCCAGCCCGTGTCCCGGCATCGGGCTGCGGGGGTCGGCAGGACCCCGGCCCCCAGCAGCTTCCCCCCACCCCTCTTTGCACCACGTCCCCTCGGACACAAGACCCTTCTTTAAAACCGATTTTTCCAGCAGCAGCGAGGTTCAAGCGGAAGGCGACCCGTGAGACACGTCTACTCGCTAAAACTTTATACAACCAGTTCGATTTTTTTTTTTTCTCCCTCTTCAGGCAAATTTTGGAAGACCACAACAAATACCAGATGACAGAGCAAAATGAAAGTTTGACTCTGCGTTGTTTATTGTGCCTCTGCAATCTAAAGCTACTACTATTTCTACGCGTGGAAGGTTGGGGGGGTTTTTTCCCCTTTCTCCGAGGATTTTAATTTAAAACCACAACGAAGAGAGCCTCTCTCAGTCTGCTCCCAGTTTGCTGGTGCGATTGGAAAGACTATTTTACTGGGTCTCGCTGGCTTAGGCACTCTTCAATTTAACAGTCCTCCAACATATTAATATTAAAGATAATGTTAAATCGCCTCAAACACACTCAAATACACACGCGTACACATATAAATATCTATGGATAAGGTTTACTAAGCCTGTCATGGAATCGATTACGCGCAGTCCCAATAAAGTTGGATTTGCAAGGCTGTATATTTTTCTACACACCCACGCAGACAAACACACACATATAGAAATGTGTATCTGGATGCAGTTAGATCCGCATGCTATTTATTCGCGGACGCACCTATCTATGCATCTAAACCGCTTTGCTATCAGTATATAAACAGTAGCTTAAGACAACATATACTTTTAAATGGGGTGGCGTGGGTGTTCTGGATATATTCGCCACAGTGCGTGTAAAATAAATGAGAAACTTCTGGTAAGCAGCGTAAGGCATTGCAATATCGCAGAAGGGCCGAGCTGCTCCTTTAATTAAAAATAATAATAATAATAACGAAATCGCCCAGCGAGCTGCTCTAAACAAGGTTAGCTTTTGGCCAAGTGGTTGCAACTCGCGTTCGCCTGGAAAGCTTCCAAAGGCCTGAAATTGGGATTAACGATCCAACTGTTCTGGTTAAGAAAGGAGCCAGAAGAAACAATTTCTTCTGAATATATCCTCGCAGGGAGGGTTCTCCGCACGGCCGCCCCGGGGGGCTCGGTCCCGCCCGGGCATCGCCGGGCAAGGGCTCTGCGGGCGCGCCCGGGGCCGTGGCACAAGCACACGCACACACACGCGAGGGGGGCTCGCACACCAGAGACGCGACCGTATCGATGTCAGGGAGAGCGGGACTGCGGCCGCAGACACGCACCCCCACCCACGCGGCGGTGCGGACACGCGTGCTCCCCCACCCCCCCCACACCCCGTAGGCAACAGTCCCGTCCTCCCCCCGCAAACACGCGCAAACGAAGGCAGATTCAGCCACGCAGTGGGACGCGGGGCCCCCCCACCTCTTACCTCCCGGCCTTTGTTATGATCATCTCCGTCCCCACTTCGTGAAATTTCAGCCACAGTTCCCTTTCGTGCAAAAACACTTTTATCCCCTCCATGCCCTGCGAGGGAGGAAGGCACAAACCGTCAGTCCCGAGCCGTGCGGGGAAGACCCCCGCCGGGGGCAGCCGGGCAGGGGGCGGCGGGGCCCCGCACGGCTCCAGCGGGAAGCTCGGAGGGAAAAGGCCGGGCGATGGGGGCCGGAGCTCGGGGCATTCCCGGGAAAATCCGGCCGCTTGTGTGGCTGCAAAGCCAGGGAGAAAACGGGATTTCAGGCCGGAGCTCGGGGATGCTGGTCAAGGCGCGGGGAGGGCTGGGGCAGGATCCTGCGGGCCTCGGTGCTCCCGGGGAGGGGGGGGCAGGGCAGGGAGCACCCCGAACCAGCCCCAGCCCGTCGCTGGGAGAAATACCCCAGCGCTGCGGCCCAGCTGCTCTCAAGAGATTTACACCCCTCCGATGAGTGATTTACACCCACCGGCTCCGCTTCTACAGGCTGGAGGGATGTGGGGTGTCATCTCTGCTCCTTTTATTCGCCCCCCCAGTCCACACGGGCCGCTGGCAGCGGGGCCCCAAGAGCCCCACGCCTGGCACCGCAGATGCCACCGCGGGGACGACACATCCTCCCACCGTGGGGCTGGAGGTACAGTGGACCCCCCGCAAGCCAAACACGTATTCCCCCCCCCGCTGAAAATGGAGCCGAAGCGCCCCGGGGGTCGGTTTCCAAAATACCCACGGTGGCCCCGAGCCCCACGACAGGCAGGGCAAGCCCGGGACCGGTACCCGTGCCCGTACCCCCGTGGGCGGCAGCCGCAGCAGGCGGAGGTTTCCCGCCAGGGTTTACCTGCCAGGGGACAAGCGGAGCTCTCCGGAGAGGCTCCGCAGCCGCTGAAGGCGAGGCGATCGCGGTGGAAAAGCCCCTCTCCCCCGCCTTCCCCAACCCCCCCCTCACCACCCCACTCCGGGCTGCCCCGAGCCGGCTGGGGCCGAGCGCCCGGGGACGGCTCCCAGCACCGCCCGGCCTGGGCGGGGAAGGCCTCGGCAGCGGGAAAGGAGAAGCCGAGGGGTGGCCTGGCCCGCTGCCGCTTCGGCCTGCTCTCCTCGGAAGCGCGGAGGTCCGCCGAGAGCTGCGGCCGGCGGGTCCCGCGTGGGAGCCCACGCGTGTCCCGGCAACACACGGTGCCCGGGGGACGAGGGCTGATGGAGGGTATGAGGGGCACCCTAAGGTCTGCCTGGCCCCGAGGTCGCTACGGGGGTGCCCACGCGTGACACCCCCGTCCTGCCCTCAGAGCCCGTGGCATGGGTGCGGGCAGGGCTGTACGCGTGCGAGTGCGGCTGTATCTGCGTGTGCATGCGTACGCCTGGGTGTACAATAGGTGCATATACCTGTATGTTTGTATCTTACACAAATAGGCACGGGCGTAGCACACACACACACGCTCACGCAGCTGCCAGCATGTGTGTTCACGTGTGCATTTGTACACTCGCGCGTGGACGCCTGCGATTGTGCATCTGCCGCTGCATCAGCGGGTGCCTCTCTCCGGTATTTTGGGTGCTTTTCCACGCGTGTCCCTCCACGCACCCCAATATTCACATGTGCACTTCCCCGCACGTCTAGCGCTTGAACACGACCCCAAATAACACTACAGAGGGATAAGGCCCACGATCAGGTGAGACTTTTCACTCCCGTGGGGCCTAAAATGACTCATCGCCGCCCAGAGCTGCAGCAACCACCCAGCTGAGCTGATATTTGGGGGGAAAAACGCCGAGAAAAGGGGGGGGAGGAAAGAGCGAGGGGGAGAGAAAGAGGAACGTGGGTCCTTACCTGCTGGGTGAAGGCTGCCTGGGGCGAGGTGGGGGACTTGCTGGTGGCCCCCAGCTGAGTGTCCTGCTTGGCTTCAGCCTGGAGCTCTTTGGCCTCCGAATCAGCCGGCGTGGTCGGGAGCCCAAAGCCTTCCTCGCTATCCGCCATGTTACGAGCTTCCTTCGCTGAATCCCCCACTGCAGGCACACATCGGGGAGAGAGCAGAGATAAGAGACGCATAAGTCAATGCTGACGTTTAATAAAATATATATATACACGCTTATGCAATGGGGAGAGAAGCCGGAGCGCTAGGCAGGGCTGCCCGGCAAACCCGCGCTGCCCGCAACTCACTTCCAGCTACCCGGGGAGGGAACAAGGCCCTTTAACTTTGGGAGAGGGAGAAATAAAGACTTTTATTTATTATCGCAGCCCGCAAGGGATGATAGGATTTGGGGGGGGGCGGGAGGGGGGAGAGGGAGGGGAAGGAGGAGGCGGTATTATTAAATGCATCTTTTGGAAAAGGTAATTTAGGTCTGTCTGGCAGGACACAGGGAGCAAGGCACCGGGGGGGCCGTGGACCGGCCAACTCATCGCATAAGTGACTCTGGAGGTGGGGGGGACACAGAGCCTCCCCCGAGCCCTGGACACCTTCAATTCCCTCGGGCTCGCTGCGGCCGAGGGGGCTTAAGCCCCCCCACTTTCCTCCCAGGGAAGTGGGAACTTTCACCCCATCCCGGTTTCGACCAGCTAAACGTCACCGACACGCGAGGCCACTTATATAACCCCAGTTTTCAAAGAAAATTCAACTTCTCGCACCCCTACGGAAAGAAAGGGAAAAAAAAAATAAATAAAAAAACCCCCTTTTCTCCCCCCACGCCGGACAGCTGAAAGTAAAGCAAAGGATGGACGAGATAATTAAAATATAAAAGTGCAAATAAATCAGTCGGTCGAGACACTGTGCAAGGTAACGCACACTCGGGCTGGTAAACGGGGAGTGGAATTAGGGCCGAACTGAACTAAGCAATAACATTTAGAGTAAAACCGCACCAGCACAGAAAACGAGCTTAAAAAATACAAGATTTACATCTGATGCGAGTAACCACAGTGAATTTTAAAAGCCGTATTTTGACGTAGCTTTAAAGGCTCTATCAGGAATGGTAAAAGTTTCAAAGCAGCACAAAAAAAAAAAAAAAGATAAAAGCAATTGAATTATCTGTTAGGTTTTTGTTCTTACGGAGTTTAGAGTTTTAGCAGCTTTAAAAAAAAATATCTCTTGCATGTTTCAAAGAAGAGGATTCATTTTTGAAAGGCCAACCATATGGAGGCAATATTGTTTTTAAGTACATGAGAATGTTTTGAAATGAGTTCTCCTTCTCCCTGCAACAATATTTAAAAGCCGTTTAAAAAAAAAAAAAGGGGGGGGGGGGGAAAGGCAATTCTCCTTTAAATGCAGAGGAAAATTGGGAGTGGAAAGGAGGGGAGAGAAAATGATCTTCCCTGCTAGTGGTGGGTAATATATACATACACGTATATATAATTTAAAAGGACAAAAAGCGAAGGGACTCCAGGTCCACAGCTCTGGAGCTAAAGATCATGTACAGAAACGGCCCGTGCCCCCCTCCCTCCCTTCCCAAACGCTCTTGTCCCACCGCACACCATCAGGCGCCTCCAGTGAGTGACTGAAGGGCGAAGCGAAACCGCTACGGGCGCGGAAAGTGCGCGGAGGGGAGCGGGGCCGAGGGCAGCTGCGGGAGCCGCTGTCCCGGGCCCGGGCACAGCCTGCGGGGGCAGAGCCGCAGCTCCAGGGACCATTTAAGGCTTTTCTCTTCCCCTCCTCCTCTTCTTTTTTTTTTTTTTCCCCATGGATTGTTGGGTTGTTTGGTTTTTGTTTTTTTTTTCTTGCTGCAGCTTGGGAAGTGCCGGTTATCCATTTTTTTTAATCGATTTCCCTCCAGCTTGGAGCTATTTTTCCCCCTGAGCTGGCAAATTTAGGGGGGAGGGCGAGGGGGAATAAAAAAAAAAAAAAAGATAAAGCACGTTTATTAAAACAAAGAGGGACCCGGCTATGGCAGCGCAGGGCAGCCTGCCTCCAGCGAGCCTCCCTGATGCTCTCCGCGTCGAGGCATAATTAAGCAGATATAAAAATAATAATAATAAAAAAGGGAGGGAGTGGCGGCAAAAAATAACGCAATAACTAAGAGCAATTGGCGATCCGTGGCTTCTAATTTTTTTTTTTTTCCCCTTTAAAGAGCTTCTGAGAAGAAATAGAGCTTGACAGAACCAGGCCGCGGTGGCTGTATGAAAAATGCATCTTGCCTTGCTAAAGTAGCACCAAGTGGGTTTGCGGGAGGAAAAAAAGGGGGAAAGAAAAAAAAAATACCCACCCTCTGCTTTTGTTCCAGCTTCTCCCCGGCCCCCCCAGCCCCACACACCGCCGCGGGAGCCCTGGGGAGAGCAGCTCCCCCCCTTCCCCTGCACCCCACGTCTCCCGAGGCCTCGCAGCTCCTCGGCAAAGACAATTTGTGTCTAACAATGCCCCCAGCCAGCCACTTTCGCTCTCCCTCGGTCACACACACGCAGACACAGATTACAGACACCGACGGACATACATGGCAATGGAAGAGCTGTTACCTTGCTTGTTGAATTCCATGCAATCAATGCATCTCCATATATATAATGTATGTGTATATTTTCCCCCTTTGCAATGGAAATTACAATGGGATCAGGCTTCTCGTGTGCATATTTCCTTTTATTTATTTATTTGCGGATCAGCATGTGAAAACCCAGCCTGGAAGAAAAAAATCTATCCAATGCAAGCCTGCTTGCCTGCTTCTCTCTCTCTCTCTCTCTCTCCTGCTTTCCCCAAACACTTCCAGGTTGTCAGACGCACCAGAAAGGATCCTGAGACCAAGATAAAGCCCCCACCCCCACCTCTTTCTCAGCCTGATCTGGAAGATACAGTTTTCCCCACCCCACGCTTTCTACTCCACATCTAAAAATAATAATTAAAAAAATAGTCATAAAAAAATAGGGAGAGGACGAAAGAGAGGGAAAAGAAAACAGTACCCCTTTGGAGGAAAAAAAAAAAAAAAGAAGAAGAAGAAAAAGTTTCGGGCGGGCTGGCAGCCGCCGCTCCTCCGGGCAGGTTCGCGGCGCTGCCGCCGTGGCTGCGCGGAGCCGGGCGCGGAGCCGGGCGCGGAGCGCGGAGGTGACGTGGGCTCGTCCAGCTCCGTTCGCCAAGTGCCGGGACCCACTGCCCAACCAGCTGGGATCCTGCTCCGGAGAGACTCACTCTCACACAGCCCTCCCTCCCTCCCCCTCCCCCCCAAACCTCCTTTTCCAGCCTATTTTTCTGGCCGGCAAACAAGAACAAGGCACAAAGACAATCATCAAACTCCCCAGCAACCCTCCCCCTCTCCCTTACCTCCTTCCCCGCTCGCTCGCTCACTCCCTCCCTCCTCCATCCATCTCTCCCAACCAAAGAGAAAATTCAGCGCCTGGGAATATCCCCCCACCCCTCCCCTCCCTCACCCCTTTAAATAAATCGCTGGCTCCGCTAACCTCGCACCACCCCCGGCCCCCCCTGCCCTCAAAGGCAGCCTAGAGGTGTGGATTTAAACCCAGCTCTATATTTGCTAGTGCTCACAGAGGCCTTTTATCGGGGGTGTGGGGGGAAATCCCCCCCAAATGGACTCGCCTAATGGGTATAACCTGGGGAAAAAAAAAAAAAAATAAAAAACCGGGATGAAACGCAGCACAGTGGGACTGAAACCCAGCGAAGGTGGACCCCAGGGTGTGCGCGTCGGGTTGTGGCCCTTGTCCCCGCTTCTGAAGGCATCCAGGATCCTTCCCCTGCCCTTCCTCATCCTCTTCCTCACCCCTCGCAGCGCTGCCCGGCCGGCGGCTCGGCTGCCCCATGGCCCCGCCGCCACGGCCGAGGGCCGCAGCCCCCCGGAGCTCTTTGCCGTGCTCAAATAATCAAACCGTCAGCGAGGAGCGGGGATGTGGGTTTATCTGCATCTTCCTTCGCTCCCTCTCGCTCCCTTTTTCTAATGTATTATTTGGAGGGTAAAGTTGAATAGGTCAGCGCAGGGTAAACAGCCTCCCTGTCGCATTCTGCAGGCTGAAGAGAACCAGATTGGCGAGGCGGATTTTTGATAAGACTCGGAATAAATGGCATGGTTTAGATCTGCTCTGCCCACCCTCCTCCTCCTCCTGCCCCCACCCTCTTCTCGTCGGTGTCGTTGTGTCGTGTCCCCCCCCCCAAGTCTTTCGGGTTTTTTCTGCCTCTCGGTCATTTCTTTTTGCATTTCGCGGAAGTTTTCAGCAAATCCACCCGTGCTCCCAGCTCTCGCAGGGCGCGATAACACCGGAGCCCTCTGAAAGTTTGAGGTGAGGAAGCGAAAAGTCTGGGGGTGAGCGGCTATTGGGGAGGGGGGTGCGTGTGTGGGTGTAGTTTGGCATCTCCCAAACCCTCTCCATGTGCACGCCAGTTCAAACAGCCACTTGAGAAGAAACAGCCAACAGTAAACGGTTGCAAATAAGAATAATAAAATAACTGCACTTGTAGCTGCAGAGAATAAGCCAGAGAACGCTACTTAAACAAACAGAACAAAGCTTGTCCCATATTTCATTATTTTTAGAGAGGAAAGGAGCCGTGGAGCCCTTCCAAACACAAACAAACGAGCGAGCAAACCGGGCGGTTCTTCCCCCGCGGGGAAGGCGGGCGGCGGCAGGAGCAGCCCCGGCTCCGGCCTTGGGGCGAGCGGGCAGCGTGCGTCTCCCGCAAAAGCCTTCCCATCGCACGGACGCTGCTTTGAAAGGTGCAAATGGGGGGGGGGGGGGGCGGGAGGGGAGAATTAAAAAAAAAAAAAAAAGGAAGGAAAAAAATAAAGCAGGCGATCAGCGTGCTGCGGGAAAGCCGGGAGGCACCGCCGAGCGCGGCCGTGGTGGATGCAGCCGCTCCGCGCCGCACGTGTGGTGGGGAACATCCTTCAAGGCATTCAGTTCGCCCGAAAGAAGAGGCTTTTCTCTTAAAAAAAATAAATTAAAGCAGCGAGGAGAAAGGTTTCTCGCAGCTGCTAGCGAGAGAAAACACGAGCTTCCCTCCCCTCGCCGGAAAGAAAGGCAAAAGTGAAAATCTCTGAAGTTTGTAAGAGCGAACCCGAGCACGGCCGCTGCCTGGGAAAGCACTCACCTCTCCAATGCCAAACTAGCTCTCAAACACCTTGAAGACAAGTTGAAAACGATGCAAATAAATCGAATTTATTTCCGTCTGCAGGTTGGGGGGGAGGTGAAGAAGGAGGGAAAGAAAAAAAAAAAAAAAAAAAAAGGACCAAGTCCAGGCTCTCTAGGACTGTAATGTCAAGGCGAAGGAGCCTTCCAGCTAGAAGCCGATTTGTGGTCTCAGACAAATTAAATATTACTGTTTATTACCAGCCATACTCCAATAAAATAAAGAGAGTTCAAGGCGATAGCTGCTATCTCACGAGCTTTGCTCCTATAGGACACGGAGACGTCACCAACCACGCAACTGGCCTATTCTGTCATGGTTGACTGCAGCAGTAATGGAAGGTTAATTTGTATTATTCTCCTCTTTTTAAAGCCCTATCAGTGAGATTCCTGCCTTTTTTTTTTTCCCCCCAAAGAAATCCACTCGGTGCAATGCAAAATACAGCGAGGTTCTGCGTGTGCACCCTCTCTATATAGAAGCGTGTGTGTATATACACACATAAATGTATATATTCACGCGGCGAGACGTACAATCCACGTGTATATATGCGAGTGTGAGGGGGTATATATCATATATGAGTGTGTATCACCCAAGCAGACACGGAGTCGCTGGAAACTCCGGGAAAACCCACTCTTTCTTGGAAATGAAAAGAAGGAAACCAGTAGCAAAGCTCCCGCGTCACTAGGAGCAGCCCAGTTAACTCAGTGGTATTGGCATCATTCAGCTGAATTTATTTTAAAAATATATATATATAACGCTAATAGAGTGAACAGGAAACTTGTCAAATGAATGCTCCGGCGCCTCTGGAAGCAAGCACGCCGGGCTATATATAGTAAATGATAACCTGGTTATTTGCACAGATTCAAGTGTGCTTCGGGAACCAATTATTTGCTCTGATTTAAAAAAAAAAAAGTAGTAAATCGAGGCGATTATTTGCCAAATGAGATTGACAGGGAAAGAAGGAAAAAAAAACCCCAACACCAAAACCAACCCACCCAAAGACCCCAAAATCCCTCCAAGGGCAGCCAGTGGCTGCAGAGAAGCCACTGGCGCTTCCCCGCGTCCCAGCTCTCCCTCAGCCTGGAGGGAGATCTTGGGATGCGCTCACGGCCGCTGCAGAAAGATTTCACCAAGAAAAAAAAAAAAAAAAGATGCTAAAACGTTGTTTCCTCCAACAGAAAAAGAGAGGAGGAGGAAGAGGAGGAGGAGAAATAGGGAGAGAGAAAATAAAGAGCAACACCTAAGGAAGAGCGAGAAGTTCCTGCAGGAGCTGGACACTGCAGAGGGTGAGTGTTCCCAGGCAGGGACCTCCACAGCCCTGCTCCGGCCGAGGGGGCTGCAGGCAGCCTTCCCCTCCCGGCCGGCAAACCCTGCCTGCGTTTACCCGGTTTCCCCAGGCTGAGCTCTCCCCACCACCACCAAGCTCTGCAGACACCCAGGGGAAGCCAGGCCCTTAGCAAAAGGCATCAGCGAGGATGGGGGGAAAAAAAAGGGGGGGGGGGGGAGGGGTCGTGGAGGAAAAGCCCCCCCCTCCCCTTGCCCCGATTTGCCCCAGTGCAGCGCTGGATTTGGCCGCGCTCCTCAGCTCGGGGTCCCCCCAAATAACCGGGATGTGGGGGAAAACTCCGCGGGGGATGATCGTGCACTTTGCAACGCCGCCTCCTGCGGGGAGCCAGGCTGGCGCTCACTGCCCGGGGGTGCTGGCGCTGCCAGAGCAGGATAGGACCTTCCTGCTGAAGGCTTCTTACCCCAAATCAGAAATAAAAGTCACTCCCCGCACCCGACAAACACACACACCCCACAATGCCGCCTGAGGTCCCCCCGAGGCGGCTGCAGCCGGGGGACGGGGAACCGCTTCCCCCCGCCAGCCCCGCTCCGGATCCGGCCCGGGAACCGCCGGCTCTCGGCCTCCGAGCCGAGCCCAGAACCGCCGGGGTCCTGCGGCTGCTGGACCCCAAACCCCGCCGGGTACGGGGGAAAAAATAAGCAGCAGGAAAGCTAGCACCCGTATGTATGCAGATATACATATATATATATATATAAAAGTAAAACTGTGCGTGCATATGAGTCTGGACACGCGCAGTTTGCAAACACACACACGATGCGTTCTCCTTGCTCAAGTGTTTGAGTAAATTTTATATCAGTAAGCTGAACGTGCAACATACGCGCATAAGCGCAGAGATATATAGATACGCGTGCAATATACCTGTATGTATATATGTATATATGCACAGACACACAGGCACATCACAAAATCGTATGTGCGTGGATCTGCGGATAATGAGATCGTTATGCACACTCGCACAACGTCTATGCAAGTGCAAGCCATCCGTGCCCCATCCATTATACATACGCGTGAATATTTACATTTCATCACAGGTTTTGGGTGCGCACAAGCATCAATCTGCCCCCACCCTCCGCACAGCTCAGTGCGAGTGTAAATCTGCGCACACCCAAAACCCAGGCGAGTGGATAAATGTGTGCACACACCGCCTATACACCGTACTCCATATCTGCCTATAGAAATAGATATATAAGCTCCCGCATGCATGGAAATACCAGAGCGTCCATCAGCAGCCACGGACCCAAACACCCACACCGTGGACACTTACCTACGTGGATGTGGGGGTGCGTGGCTGGGCAGAGGGGACCCTGAGTCCTCTGCAACCCCCCCGGGCTCGCTCCCTGTTGCTCAGCTCCTCGCCGCAGGATCAGGCCCGCGCAGCCCCGGCCCCGCCGCCCGTCCCGGGGGCCTCAGGCCGCGGGGAGCCCCTGGTTTTGGGCACCGCATGGCCGGAGCCCTGCGCAGCCACTCTGCCCTTTTACTACCTTTGGAGGGTGTCACTCACCCTGGAGGTTTCTCCTTTCGGATTTTACCCTGGAGAGGTGGAAGGAGGCGGGTGGGGGGTGGGGGGGGTGGCCGGGGTGCTGGCTTGCAGTGGGGTCGAGGTGTCAGCAGTAAGAAATAGTGCCGAGCATGAACTCACTCCCCCCCGCGCACCCTTTAAAATCACGTCTTGGATCGGCTTAACCAAAGCGAAAAGCCTTTTGCTTTCCGCCCGCAGCCGGCGGCTCCTCGGCAGCCCCCCTGCCCAGGCACGGGGCAGCGCGCCGCTGGCCGCCCCCAGCTCATAAAACAGATATACTTCAGGATTTTGGGCTTTCTAATTCTTTTTTTTTTTTTTTTTCCCTCTAGAGATTTAGCTCTCCCCATAGCAGGGATTTTTTTTTTTTTTTCCCCCCCCAGTTTTAGGTAATTTACTTCTCCTCTCAGACCAGGTCTCTCTTCTAACTCCCTTTTGTTGGCCGCATAACCGCTTTGGCGAAATACGCACCTGGGAGAAAACAACTATTTAAAATAATCATCCTCTCTGGAAGTATTTTGGTCCATTCACTTTTTCCCCCCCCCCCCCCTCCCTAAATTGCTGTAGCAGCGACTGACTGCATTTATTTGAAGGTTTATCAGCAAGATGTTTGTGTCAAAGAAACGCCAATCCCGTTCTCCTCGTGTCAGTATTTCCATTACAAAACCCTACATTTAGTGGTCTAAAATTTGTATGCTTAGACGAGCCTTCGGGGGTAGATACCTGGGTCGAGCTTTTTATTCTATTTTTTTGTAATTACAGGTGAACAGCATTTTTCTTTTAAAGTTTGTGGTTTCGGGTCCTTTTTTTTCCCGCCCTTCTGGCTACTTTAAAAAAAAAAAGTTTGCAATTAAAACCCGTTCCCCACTCCCTTCAGCCCATTAATTTCTCAGGCGAACTGCAGGCTTTAAAACGGTGACGAAAATGAAAAATAAGCAGCCGGGCAGAAGCAGAGCTGCAGAGCCCCGCGTGGCGCGGGCATAGCGCTGTCCTTTGGAGCCTCCCACGCGTGCCCGTGGGATGGAAGTCCCTTGTTTTTTCCCAGATGGCAAACGGGGAGGGGGAGAGATGGTCCCAAAGCCAAGCTAGGAGCATCCCTGGAGCAAAAGGGATCTATTCTCTCTCCCCTCTCTGCCTCCAAAAAGACATCTCCCTCGGAATTAACTGCAGCCCGGAGGGGAGCTGAGGCTCGTCCCCCTCCCCAAATTTCCCCGTGGACACAGTGCTGCCCAGGGCAAGAGGGAATTAGGTTGCATTTCTGTTACCCCCCCGCCCCCGCCTCAGGGACCCAGTTCGGGTGATTTTTTGACACGGGGTGCCCATCGGATCCCCCGCCCCGATCAATGACTGATGCTCCCGATGGAGCGGGGCGCGTTATCGATGCCAGAATGGAAAGGCTAATCTGCTCTTGCCAAACAGGGTGTCAATCAGGGCGTTATCTCGGGGGCCGAAGGAGAAAATAAAAGCAGATAAGGCCTTCGCTCTCGCCCTGGGAAGAAAGCTAATGGGGGCAAGAGGGGGAAAGTCTTCAGCGCCCCGTGCCTTTCCCTGAAAGTGATCTTGCAATGACCTTGAAGGGGGAGCTGGGGGGCGGGATGGGGAGAGGAGCCCGAACCGAAAGGCTGTGAATCAGTGGCGGAGCAGAGGCCGCAGGAGTGACACCTGTAACCGCTCCCTCCTTCCCCCCGCGGCGGGCAGGACCGGCCCGCGGCCCCGCTTCTGCCCCGGGCACCCACGCAGCTCCTCATCCCGGCAAACTTCCTTCCTCCCTTTCTTTCCAACTCATTTTTCTTTCTCCCTTTCCTCCTTCCCAATCCATCTTGCCTTCTTTCTTCCTTCCCCCCGTTTTCTCCCCTTTGCTTCACCCTCGTTCTCTTTGCTTTCCCCTGCCCTAAAATAACGCGGAGCGAAAGCGCAGCCGAGCCCGGCCGATCTGTTATGACCACATTACCCTTTATATTAACAGGATACACCCAGCCCCGCTCCGTGGACGGGAACCGCGTGAACCTGGATTCGTGTGGGTGTCACGGGCATCCTAAAAAACATTTTTTATCCGAGCAGGGAAAATACAGATTATGGGAATCACCTAAAGAGCTCCTGAGGCTGTTTTTTGTTGCTGTTGTCTTCAAAAAATGTTCAGTGCAAAAAGAAAAAAAATATCCACAGGAAGAAAAGGGGAAAAGAGCATTTTTCCCCTTATAGGGACTTGCCCCTTGTGCCAGGGCTGGAGGAGGCCACGAGCTATAAATCTTAGGGCCCAGTGCGCTGCGCGGTCGCGGGTGGCTCCACGGCAACCAACGCAGAAGAGAAATCGGTTTCCGAGGGGCAGAGACCCACGGGTGTGCGGGGAAGTACCAGCGATATTTGCCAGCAGCGGGCCTCGTCCGTACCCTGCTGCCCGCAGCGTAGAGCTCTCATTCTGAGACTCGCAGGTAGCTTTTTCCACGCAAACAGAGGTGCGGAACGGGGCTGAGTATTTGGGTGCGGATAGATGCTGGTGTTGGCACTCGGTTTGGTGACCCCGATTTTCTATGTGCGCCTCCATCTATAAATCGCTGTAGGTTTATGCCTGTTCCATGTACATTAAGCGTTCATGCAGGATACGTGCTTGCCTGTTTTAATCTAGGTGGAGAAGTGGTTGTGGGCATAGAAAATCCTGCTTTCACGCATTTGAGAAATTACTAGGAGCTCATTCCGTGCCTCACTGTTGGGGTTTTGGGGTTGGTTTTTGTTTGGGTTGGTTTTTTCTTTTTTTTCTTTTTTTTTTTTTTAGACAAACATGCGTGTTACCTGCTGCTCTGCGTGTCTGCAGGCTGCCAGCACAGGGGCTGTGGGTTAATGCCTTTGCGAGCACATTTTGGATACCGTACGCTTGGAAATCGTTCATTTCCAACGAATAATTATTTTTAGGTGAAAAAAACAAAAACAAAAACCAACACTCGAATCTTCGCGCATAACCCTCCCTCGACGGAGCCCGGAGCCCGGGCGGTACCTGCGGAGCCGAGCCCGGTTCCCCCCCCACGGCTGCCGGGCGCAGGAGCCGCCAACATCCCCGCTCCGGGGGCCGGAGTAGCCGCTGTTGAAGACAATGCCTATTTTCTGTCATTAATAACTCGTTTCTTTAGGAAAAAAAAAAAAAAATCTCGTTTGGATCCAAGATTGTTTTTTATGATTCAGTTGGACAAGACGGAACACATGTTAGTTTAAGCAGGTTCATGAAATAGCTGTAAATCAAATAAAGTTTACGAGTTTAGCAGGAAATACTGAAAAGATGAAGAAAAAAAAAAAAAAACAACCCTCCGCCGAGGCAGAGACCAGCAGGCTAAAATAGTTGGTGGAGTTTTGTCCTGCTCTGTGTTTCTCTCTGTTCTCTTGTGCATCTTGCCGATTAAAGGCCTCGAGACCCCGTGTTGGCGCCAAGTGGCATGTTATTAATCAGTTATCCCTAGGTTCAGTCCACATAAGAGAGAAATTTAATCACCAGAAACCAGACCCGACATAAAAGAGAAATCTAAAATCAATTCCCGCCCGTCGTCGTCCCCCCCCTCCGCTTCCCCACCTCCGAAGCGATCAGAACGAGCAGAAGCAATCAAGATCTCGCTCCCTTTCCCTCTTAATTGCAGCAGGAGAACTGCAAACTTCTCCGAGCTTTACTCTGAAGAGCATTTAGAAAGAAAGAAAAAAAATAATTAGAAAAAAAGAAGGAAAAAAAAATCCCAAACACCCGCCACAGCAACGCAACGAGCTTGTCCTTGATCTCACTATAAAAACGTGATGGGGGAGAAATATCCCAGGCGGAGCCTTTTATAATGGAAAAGGGGGGGGGGGGAAATCACATTTATCGCTGTTAAAATGATCTTTGAAGGCTCCTGGGGTAAGAGCCCATTGGGGAGGGGTCCCCCCACCCCAGATACCGGTCGGGGTATCCAGCCCCCCGGCCTCTGCCTCCTTTCCCCCAGCCCAAGGTCCACTCGGGGACGGGAATGCTGGGGTGGGGGTGGGGGGTGTTTCTCTCTTCGGGCACTTCCCGACCCACCAGCAGTGTGCCCCCTTTTCTGCCAAGGCGTTTTGGGTAGGAATGCCCAGGTTTGGGTTAGGCCGCGTGGGTAGGAGAAGAAATCCTTGGCCCTTCTCGTTGTCTCCGTGACAGGGCAGGCGGGAAGGTCCCCTCCTCCGGGAAGGGTCCGGAGGTGACAGCAGGGGACAAGTCACCTGAACATCCCGCTCCCTCCCCAAAAAGTCTCCTTGAAACCCGGGAAAAGTGGAGTGCGGCGGGGATCGGCTCCGCGCAGCCGCGGGAAGCAACCGGGCTCGGACCCGCGGGTTCCACGCGTGTTTTGCGTGGGAGCACAACTCCCCAGGTTTCGTCCCGAGTGCCGGGCACGGCTGGGGGCGGGGGGAAGTATACGTGTGTCGCGATTGTCCCTCGGCTGCGGCTCAGAGCCGTGAAGGGCACACGGGGGAGGCGGGCGGCCGCCCCGGGGCTATATTTGGAAAAGAATTTGGAAACCCTTCCAGCAAATCTGTGCGAAAGGTACCGGCCCGATGGGAGAAGCTTCCCCTGGGGCTGCCCCTTCCCTCGAGCCCCCCCTCCCAGGGCCGCCCCACGCTCCGGGGCCGGCCCCGATGGCAGCGTCCTACTCCCCACCCGCGTATTTATTCCTCGAAAGAGAAACGACGCAAGAAAAACTCTGGTGCAAACCTTCGCCTGCTCAAAGCCGAAGAGAGGCACTTCACCCCCGTCTACCCCCACCCACGATGGCCAAGGTGTAAGCAAAAGCTCCCCCCCCCGCCCCGTGGGTTAAGGCTTCGTGGAAAGGCTCTAACTTTGCTCTGCCAGCCAGATTTTTTGTTCTGCATAAAAAAAAAAAAATAAAAAATAGCAGGGGTTGTGTGTGTGTCCTGCGGGCTCCAACCTTGGGGGGATGAGGGGCAAAGCAGAGCCGCCACCCCTCCATGCTGCTCCCACCCCAAGGCCCTACCTGGGCAAACCTGCTAGGGGTATTTTAACGAAAACCGTCGTTTTCCCCGCATTCCCCCCACCCCACCCCGCCAAAGAACCTAGAAAGCATTAATATGGTTTGGGCTGCCTATTTTTTTTTTTAATTTTTTTTCCCCCTCCACGCTCTATCTGATCGCTTTCCTACAGCCCAAATAGACTGGAAACCACAGGGAAAATAATCAAAGTGCGGCATGTTTTCCCACAGTAGGAACGCATGTTAGCACTCTCTCCACGTCTTGATCCTCTGTTTGCGTGTGGGTATCCATACGGAGATGCGTTCAGGGCGCATCCTGCACAGATGCAGAATGCGTTTGAGTGTCCAGAAAACACCCGGACCCACGGATGTGGGAGCCCACGGCCTCGGGGTGAAGCTACAGGTGAGGATAGCTGCGTGGATCTGAGTATTTCGACATAAACACGGGAAGATATGTGCACAAACAGGCATAGAGCCAACTTCTACCCACTCGGATCGTTGTATTTGTCTGCACCCCGTGGGTTCATGCTAACAGACCCGTGGGCACAGCACCCACCCATGCCCGTGGGTGCTACTTCCACGCTCTAACAACTCATCTGCTTCGCTGTCACCTGGCCGGCCCCGACACACGCACACACACCCCGGCAAGATACTGGGGAAAAGGGTGGAAAATAAGGGGGAAAGGCAAGATTTTGGGACACAGAGGGGCCTTGCGGGTGGAGGGGCCCCCCGCCCCGGGCAGGCTGCGGCAAGGGAGCGGGTGGGCTGCTGGCGGGTGGGGGGGTGGGGAAGGAGGGAGAGGGCTCGTTTTCCAGCAGAAAATGGTTTTCCAAAAGCCCCCTCGCTGTCAAGCACATCCGTAACTCCTCCTCTGTCTGCGGAGCGGCTCCTCTCCCCCCTCCCGGCTCCCGCAGCTGGGCGGCGTAGGTAGCTCCAGATAAGTGAAAGTGGTATTTTTATAGGCTGATAAAAGAGACTTATCTCGGCTTTCCCGAATCTGACAAAGATTCCCTAATTGGTCATTTGCCCACAGCAGCCTCCCCAGCCCGGGGCCCGGCAGACGCTATTTTCAGCCTCCAAAAGGGGTGTCGTGCCCCCCCCCCCCCCCGCCCGGGCTCCCGGCTCGGCTGCTGCTCCCCGGCCTGTTCCCTTCCCAAATCCTCCGAGATCGCTTCTCCTCGTTCCCACCCGCTGAGGCTGGAGCAGACGGGGAAGCTCCGCATCCCCGGACAAGGGCAGAGCCGCCGGCACGGCCCCCCGCACACCCCGGGGGGACCCTCCGGGGCAGCCGCCGGGTGGGTTAGGGCCCTCCGGCGAGACTTTTCCAGCCCCATCTTTCCCGCAGGAATCACTCCCTCGGGATTACCCACCGAGGAGGGCTCGTCCTCGCAGCCCAATCCCACTAACCTCCCTCTGTGTCTTGGAGGAGAGCACCCACAAACTGCATATTAGGTTTTTTTGTGACCCCCAAATACATTTTATCAACTAGAAGAAAACCTCTCTATCACATACAAATACACCTTCAAACACAGCAAAAGCCCTCTCCTACGGACGGGTAATGGGTGGAGATGCACACGGTTTTGCACTGACCCTGCCTCCTGCAACCCACTGGGTGTTGAGATAAAATGGAAATTTAATCCCCAGGATTAAATACAAACAGCAAAGCAGGGTCACCCCCTTTTCTCCCATGGCTTCCCAGGGAGCCCGGGTTCCCCCAAAACACACTACAACCATCTTGCTGCCAGCCTCAGCTCTGCTCCACGCATCAGCTGAGATTTTTTTTCCCCTCCGATGTGTTTTAGTCACCAGGCTACCAAAAAAAAAAAAATATAATCACCAAAGCATGGAGAAAACACATTTCTGAACACCCGGACCTCTCAGCCAGCTTGCATCACAAGCCTTGAAGCAAGCCGGGAAGTCCCCCACTAAACTTATTTTTCATTTTCCTTTTTTTTTTTCCTGGGGAAGGGGGAAGGGACTCAGGGATTAACGGCCCATCTGACCTACCAGTGGTGTACGCACATGAATCAAAGACAATCAAAGGCCCCAGTGTCAGCATTGGCTTGACCCCTATGACTGGCTCGGGGCTCGGTGCACAGCGAGGCCTGTTCTGGCCAGAGCAGCATGAACCTTCCGCCGGGTTATTAACGCTTGTGAAGGCTCTGCCTGGCCCAGCCCGGCCCGTTGGGTTGGGGTTACAGTCACCACAGCTGCCCCGCAGCGTGGAGCCCGTGGGGATGGACCTGGCTCTGTCCCACTATGGCAACACCGGCAGGATGGGCTTGCTTGGTTGAGTCAAAATGGGTCTCACTGCTTCAAACCATCCACTCAAAGTCACGGAGAGAAGGTGGGCAGGTGGGTTTATGGAGGTTTGGTTTAGTTTGTATTTTTTTCCTTGTGCTCATGCCTTTTGCCTCTCCATGACTTTTTTGGTAATGATTTCCCTTGAGTGGTTTTGGAAGGAGAAGCAGCTGTTCACATCCCATTGGAGCCTCTGCAGCCGGGACTGCGGGGCAAGGCCAAGCCCCATGGGAAGAGGCAAAGTCCCAACTCCACCGTGCAGTGATGTGGGACCCACATCCCAGCAAATGTGCTCCAGCAGGTGCTGAAGCATGGAGGAACTGAGATTTATTAAAGACCAGATGAAAGCCCCATGCTCCATTCGGGGATCTTCAGAAACAGGGGTGGCACCTGAGCACGTCCTTTAATACTTTCTTTCCTCACAGAGCAGAATAAAGAGGAGCGCATCAGTTAGTTCCCAAATCTAATCTCCAGCAGGTTTGTCTGTAGGAGCTGATTCTGATACGAGTATTTCAGTGAAGTTTTCCCACATCCAGAAGGAGCACCCACATTAACCAGTGACCATCAGGAGGGAAAGCTGTGCAGCCCTGGCTCTGCAGGAGCAGCTTCTGGAGCAGATGTACACGGTCTTGTCAAAGTTTCAAGCTCACCCTTCATTTAAATGTCATTTTTAATGGAAATAGTGAAATCTTCTCTTCTCCCCACCTAGTCCTACCTGGGCTATTTTTATCTTTCATGCACGCTTTAACTTCACATTGACTTCTGCTTTTAACCTGCTCTTTCCAAATCTATATAAATAAAATCCTCCTATTAAAAAAAAAAATAGATGCCAACACACTCTCAGCAACACTTGGCTCTTCAATTTTAACAGGTTAGCTGTCATTAAATTTTGTTTTATTTTTTGCAATGACAACTAGATGAGCAAGGGCTTGTGTGGGAAACGCTGGTGGGAGCTGGGCAGGGGTCTGGCGGGTGAGAGGGCTGACTGACACTCAGCTCTGAGCAGGCATGGACCAGGGGTGAGAAGGGAGCCTGCGGCAAGGTTGCTGTCAAACCCAAGCTGCCAGAAAGCTCGGCATGCTCAGAAATCAGCCTGAGATTCCTGAGAGTGAATTCAGAGGGAGGCTGGTCCTGGATGTCCACCCAGAGCAGATTCCAGGCCAGGAAGAAGCGTGAAGTTGTGGCTGCTTGAACCGCTTGCCCTGTCTTGGATCATCACTGCTGGTCAGCCAGGCATGCTGGAAACACCGCTGCCGCTCCTTCTGCCAAAGCTTTTCTGCCACCAGATTTCAGAGGAGCAGCATGCTGCTGGATTCCAACCAGCAGCCGCTGCCCAGGCTGCCTGCGAGCCACCCTCCTGGGGCCAGAGAGGCTCCTCAGCACAGCCAAAACAGAGACAAGGTCACCGGGACGGAGCAGGGAGGACAGATCCACCCATGGCAAACACCACGCTTGCAGGGCTAAGACCTCACCCTAAGGAAGTCCCCAGCTGGGGTCCTCCCTGCCCCAACTTGTTCTCCCATGGCTGCACCCAGGAGTGCTCTGCAGCGCCCATGGAGCCGGAAACATTAGATCCCCGAGCGCATCATCGTTGTCGCAATGCAATCAAGAGAGTTAGGCGTCCACTTCAATTGCAGTGGGATGCCAATACCTACATTTCTGACAGCTTTTTGAAACCCTGGGAGTAAGAGTTGTTGCTCATCCCGTTCAGTAGCTTCTGAGCTGGTGTGGTGGTGCCTGTACAGTCCCCAGTGCAGGAGTGTCCTTATTACACCGTGCGGTCTCAGGGCCAGCAGCACGTCCCACACTCACAGACGGTCCCAGAGCAGTACCTTGGGGAGACCGGTCATGTCAGCCCTGATCCCCCCCACCCAGTAAAGGCAACATCTCTGCTTCTCCGACCCTGGGCAGGAGCATGCAAAGTCCAAGATCATTTTTTGAACAATTGTGGACCTATCTGTAAAATAGTGGAGTAGTTCAATATCTTTCATGACATCAGTACTAAGGTCTTGGGTAGGACAAGTACTTTGAGCTCCCGCGGTGGACTCATCCACTGTGGAAAGAGGGGGCTTCAGCATCGCACAACTTTGCAAAAGGATGTAAGAGAACAAGTGAGCGTCTATTCTATTTATTCATTCCCAGTTCCACTCTTAATTCTATCCAGAGCATAGAGCTGGCTGCATTAGTAAGGCTGGAAACTCAGCAGCCCTCTAATTCGGGTAAGTCTTACTGGCAAGCGCTCTAAAATCCATCTGCTTCTACAGACGCAGTTAAACTGCAGCCTAGATAGCTCGCACTGCAATTGCTGCCGTAACTGAGAACAGAAAGTTGAATCAAAGGGAACAGAGACGGAAAAGAGACAAACTGGGTTGGGACTGCAAGAAACAGAAGCAAATTTGCCTTGAGAACAAGTCCTTCGGTATCCGTTAGTCAGATTGAAGTGGTACTTAGGGTTTTTACAAGCCCCGTGCATCAAGGAGAATTTCATCGGAGGCAGAGAGTAGCTGCATTATGCTAAATCAGCCACGATGGATGTGCCAACCCTGAGCAACGTTCCTCAGGCAAGGACCTCGAGTAAAGCCTCCAAAAAGCTTTGTCTTGCTTTCAAAAGACCGAGATTGATTTTAAACCATAAATCAAATATACCACAGCTGTCTGGGGAGTCTGGCAAGAAAAAGAAAAAAAAAAAAAAAAAAAAGCAGCTCCAGCTAAGTAATGCCTCTTTCCCCAAGAAACCTGGGGTATCTACAGAGGGTCCTCCATCTAGCACCAGCCAGGTTGCGGTGGGATGGAGGTACCTCACTCATCGCAGCATTTCTGCAAAAAACTATAGCCTTTCCATTTCTCCTTCTACGGGAAGTCCTTAGCGCACATTTGGCGTAGTTTACAGGATGATGATGACAATGTGTTTCTCCTAAATAAAATCCATTTTTAAAGAGTACATGTGCAATTACTTTGAGTTTTGGCCTGTATTCAGGAAAGAATTTCCCCTCGGGCCAGATTTGGCAGGGACTGGTAAGGTTTTCTTGCTTTCCTCTGTAGGGTGGGCCATGGTCCACTTCTTAAGATCATCTGGACATTTTCACCTAACAATTTCCCTGCTACTGCCGGGACCCGGGACACTGGCAATGCCCTTGATCTCTCCTGCATGTTCAAGTTTTTGTGGCTTTTGGTCTTTTGTACTAATGGTCTTAAATTTGTTATAGGGTGTTGGGAAGTGTTTTACGGCCTGCAGCGTATGCAGTGGATGTTCTGGGGACCCCTCTGGATTAAGCGGCTATTACATGGTCACCTGTAATTGTGAGCGCCTGTACTCGATGAGGCAGGTGGTCCCTCCTCCCGCTCTGTCACCCCTCCCTTATCTTACAGTAGCAGGAGTCTAACATCCAACTACAAGGCAATTACATCCCCAGCGTGGTCACGTGTGACATCTCCCGTTTCTTTTATTTGAAGTGTGATGCTTATAAACCAAGGTGATAGGGGATATTAGGATAATAAACAAGGTGGAAGTCCCGGGACTGGGAAATTATGAAACCTGGGCTCTGCTCCTGTCTTGCTACTAACTGACTGTGTAGGACCCTTCCCCTCCTTCACATCCCTTCCATTAGATACTTAGACCATGCTGGTTGCCCCACACTCCCTCTGAGGTCAAAAGAAAGGTGTTTTATCTAGTCCTCATACCTCCCTGCAAGAGTGGGGATGACTTGCTCCTACCCATCCACTGATAACAAAGAGAGACTCAACAACCAGCCTAAATGAAGTATCTGCTTTTTAGATCTCTCAGCCCTCATGAAGACATGTGATGAGCTTAGGGCTGCGAGTCTGATCTTAGCCGGGTCTCCTACAGAACAGGTGACCGGGACAGATCCATCCACGTTAAGTACAAGACCTTGGAAACCAAACAAGGCGTGAAGTGGTACAGCACGATGCCTCCCGCTCTGTGACACAGGGGTACGTATTTGGGTATACGTTTCACCCTTGGTTATATTACTAAGGTCTCCCTGCAGACGGAGTAGGACAAATGCTGCTGTTGCCCTTGGTCGTTTCCAAGCGTGAAAGGTAACAAACATAAGACATCCTACATAGCAACTCAGTCCTAAACTGCTAAATTTCAGCCTAGGCAAAAACGATGTCTGTGGATCAGGAATACTTTATGGATGAAGCATCATCCTAAAGCTCGTAACTGGGTGCTTCTGCTACTCACGTCTCATCCGCCTCTCACAGACAGCGGTGATTTTGTTTAAAGCACATCATGCTCCTTTAGACCCCTACACTTCCCCACCTAGAGAGCACACAGAACAGCTTCGAGATTGCCTCCAGAAACAGAAAACACCCAATGGACAGAATTGCTGGTACTAAACTACAGGGCTTGTGTAGGATCAAGGGGGGGTCTGTGTGCTCAAGTCCTTGGCCATGTCCTGAGCTCCACTTCTACAAACACGCTCTGCACAGCCGGGAAATCTGGTCTGAAACTGGCAACAGAAACACCCCCTCCTGCTACCAGATCCAATGTGCAGCACAGATACATTTCCCCCCAATCATCTGAAGAGAAAAACAAACAAGCACACAAATGCCAAAACATTAACTACTCCCCAAATTACTCAGACTACTGCTAATTAGTGTAAGTTTACAGCAGCTGCACTACTGGAAGTGAGCTCAGACTTTAGCCCTGGAAATTACTAGGGAGTATAATTTTCTACAGTTTTTCAGAACTTATAGAAATCTACAGGAATGTTCCAGTATACTAACTAACTTCATCAGCATTTCTAAGCCGTCTTTATTCTGCTCATGCTGGGGTAACCATGAAGCTCACAGCCATGAAATCCACAAATGCATTCCCTCTCAAAGACTCCCGTAGGCAGCAAGTCCAGCGATGTGTGTCCAGGGAACCGCATAGGAGAAGGGTGTGGAGCTCTCTAGCCCGATTTCTTACGCCTCGTTCATCAGCTCTTACTGATCAGCACAGATCAATGTTGAGGGCTTTGGAGGTGTTCATCGTGTTTGGATTTCGTTTCTCAGTTTCCTGGTGGAATTACTGAGCAGTGATTTTCTGTGTGCGTTACGAAGGCTTGGTCTCAGCAGAATACAATGCAATGCATTTTTTTCTGGCAGGACAAGCTCTAGATCTGTTTGTCGCTGGTCTTTAGGAAGGCGGGCTGGGTAATACCAGCTTTGAATACCAGCCCGGGTCTGCAGCATCCATTGGGCTCTGTTATCATCCACCTACCTTAGCACCTACGTGTCTCAGTAACACCATAGAGCTTCTGTAGTAAATAAAATATAACCATCAATCTAATACAGCATTGACTAGCAGGTTATTTTGCTACTTTGAGTCGCCAACTATTACAATCTAGCAGACTTTCCTCCCTGAGTAGTTCTCATACGTTTAGATCCCACTTCCTGCTCCAGAACTGGCGATAAGATCATAAATAGCGTACGTGCGCCTAAAGAATTGATACTACAGTAACAGCAGGTAGGCAGACAGGTAGACAGACAGACAGACATGATGATAAGCCATACATCTGGCACGTAAGTATCATGGCAGTGGAATTACCATTCCCCAGCCAAGTTTCACGCTTTGGGGAGTTGTTTTGACATGCTGTCAATGCCGCACCAGAATAACCTGATTTATTTCCCTTGTTCTCTTTGAAAAGGTCTATTCGGTGCCATTTATTTTGCACTCACTTACTCGCCATCCTATCAGGAGGCGGGAGGTCAGCGGGGTCACTCCTAAGAGAGTATCACGTTCTGTACGGAATAGAGAAAATGCTCTAAGTTAGCGGGAAGGGAAGAATTCGTGCTGGGGCCTCCTTTCAGCCTCTGCTCTCCCACAGTGGACTTGTATACCTCTTCTCTTCCCACATCCTTGCTCTTCCTTTCAAATGGAAAAGCCAGAATTGCTTTTGCTGCTATCCCACCAGCACCAATCCCTCTCCCCGAGGAGCCCGCTTCAGTTTTGCTTCATTTGTGCCTACTGCGCTGAGCCTTGGCTGGGAATTCTCAGGATTCACATCTCAATCCGTCCTCCCTGTACCGCACAATAAAATCCTTTAGTCTTTTCTGTCTGTGCGTATAAAATAGATCTCAAGTCCCAAGCGGCCGTAAGAGGAACTGAAGGCACAGCAGTAGACAGAAGAGAGATGTGTTGCTCGTTTCAACAGGGATGGTTACAACGGACTAAGGCATTTGTAGGCATAAAGTATATGGTGAATACCCGTATTGGCGTATACACGCTCGTGCCTGGTACCCAGTTCGCTTGTCAGCTGTCAAGCTGGTTTTGCTCTGAGATGGCAAACCTCACACCCCTCCAAGCCCACCAACCAGGCGAGAGACACAGTTTGGCAAGAGCTACCCAGACAGGGTCAATTGCTTCTGCCCCGTGGAAGCAAAAAATTGTTGTGACAACAGATCTGCTGCGGAGACGCTTTGAATCCACAAACCATTGCAGCGGAAGTGGACTTGGCCATCAAAATGCAGTAACTTCAAAGGCAGATAGCACAAGGGAGAAACCATGAGTATGTGACCTTTTTCTCCTTCTGGAACACGACACGGATGGGGAAGGCTAGCACAGGAGTGGAAACAGAGTCAGAGCCTGATGGATCCATCTGCAGCAGAAGGAGCAGCCCAGGGAAGCAAAGAGCATAGGCAACTGTCCAAGACTTCAGCAGAAGCTCAGACCTGCTCAGTAGCAAGGCAGGATCTCCTTCCTGCTGAATAACGCCTGTTTTATCGCTGCCTCCTGCACACAACTAGCCTTTTGCACTCTTTTATCAACGGTTACATCAGTCAGAAACATTGCCTACATGTCCTACAAACACAGCCAAAGCTCTAGCAGGACAATTTTAACCAGAGACTCTTCAGCTGGCACTTTTGCTTTGTTTAGTTCATTAGTTGGGGAACATCTAAGCTCATTACTAGGGGGGTGACTGGCCTGGGCATTAGATCATGGAATAACACAAGCTCTGTGTGCAGCTGAGAGTCAACACTTGACACTTGCCTTCTTCCATCTTCACAGCCCGGTACTTCTGCTGCTCCAGCCTGCAGGTCTCCATTCAGTTAATCACCCTCACACTTGATAGCTACTGCCTGGCCAGCTGGCCTGATGTTTCCAAACACATGAACCCACTCCCCTCATCCTCTACACCGAGGAATGAACATTGCACTTGCCACATTGTGTGCATGTCAGAAATCAGGAGAGCACTGGAAGAATTACGTATGGTTGAGATAAGCACGGAGGCAAAGCATAGACGTTTATGCAAAGGTCTCCTCCCCCCCAGGCTAAGCCAGCGGCAAAAGAGGAGAGGGCAACCTTGATGTCTCAAAAAAAATCATTAAAAGAAAAAAGTAGTAGTCAAAAATAGAAAGCAAATACTGTTAGGAATAATAATAGCACCCCAGAAGTAGCAATCAGAGAACCCAGGATCCCAACTTAAGGTAACATAAAAATAGCCACAAGGTCCAAGGCAAAAGAGGGAGATGTTTCTAACATGCACACTTCAGAATTCCCTCTGGAAACGCAGATGGGTTTGCTTCATTTCCTCTTAAGCTTTTGCTGAAATATCAAACAGCACGAAAGCCCCCTATTTGCACTGAGAATACAACTGTTGAGTGCATAAGCTCTCTCCACGTCGCATTAGGCACATTTCCATTCAGCAACCAGCCTCTTTCAACTCCCGTTCCTATTTGAAAAAAAGAGAGAAATCTGAACCGAAGAGCTGGTTTTGACAGTCCTTTATTTGCAAATCTGCTTGTCTTTCAGAGGCATTTTAGCTGAAAAACTTCACCAAAGGAGAAAACAAAGCCCTCGCCAATTCCTGCATCTGTCTAGAGCGAGGACTTCCCCAGAGGAAGAACCGAGCTCGTTGAGGAGGCTCTCTCCTCCTGTTCCCCCCTGACATGCCCTCTTTTCCCTTTCCCACTATTCAGTCTGAGCTCTTCCACATCCTTATTATTCAAAATCCAGCTGCTCTTCCAGCCTCTACTACTCAGACCTGTCTCCTCTTCCACTCACAGAGGGCTTCTCCCAGAGCTGCATAAGGACCGTTTCCTATTCCACGTGTTCCTCTTAAATTAACATAGTAGCTAGAAACAAAAAAAAAAAGGGGGGGGGGGGGAAGAAGAATGGCAAACGAGTTCTTGGGCTATAAATTGATAACCAATGCTGTAAAACCGAGAAAGGCTGAGGAAGAGGTGGGCAGCCTTTCTCACTGCTTCACAGACCAAGGAGGAGAAGGGGATGATGACCACATCATGGTGAACGTAACAGGCTGGTTGAGATCCCCAAACCGGGCTCTTGGAGACAAGAGTTGAATAAATACTTCAATGCCCTTCTTAATTACTCTTTTTATTACCATGTTTTAGTTACCTCAAATGGAGCGTGCGAAGGGATTAGTAAATAACGCTTTCCTTTGTTAACCTTTCTGTCTGCTTTTTGCTGCTCTGCCAAAACCTGACACCCTCCAAACCAAACAGAAAATACGTGAATAAGTAACAACTTCGTCAGCCGCACGAGGTGTTGAAACAAGAGCCGTGCAGAAAGGCTCGGTAGTGTTAGTTTGATGGACAGAAGAGAAGATCCCCAGAATTCCCATTACAGGATCTTTGATTGGTAGCAATCGATACTGTGGGACTAAGAGAGTTGCAAGATCTTTCCACGTGCGTTTTTTATACGATATTCTGCAGCTCAGAGGCTGTGCCCTGCTTCTCGCAGTACAGCAGGGCTGATAAAGCTCCCAGAGGGACTGTAAGCGTAATGCTGCTAGCAATGCTCACACTATTTACCTTGGACCGTTTGGGATCCACAGAGGACGTCCCACTAGTCTGAGTAGGGTTGCCTGGCTTGCTACCTTGTTTTAAGCCTTGCTGCCATACGCTGAAATGTTTAATCCAGGCAGCTAAAACAGCATAGCCTGCTTTCCCAATGTCTTTTTTGTGAAAGCAAATACTGCTATAGGGACATCAAGGCCTCAGGTGTGGAAGGAGGTGGTGTGTGAGGTCACTCACGGCTGAGTTGTCGTCCTTCAAGACAACCTTCCCCATTAAATTAGTTAGTAGAGAAGCGGTGACCAGAAGAATGGTCAAAAGGGTGATGGTATGAGCGTGGGCCAGCTCCCAGGTCCTGTGATAAGAGGAGAAAGGGACCACTGGATATTTGTCTGCCTTCTTGCAGGATGACAACAGCTCCTGAGAGCACAGCAGTGTGTTAGATGCAGGATGTATCTCAGCCCTACCAAAGAGAAGATGCCTGCTCTCCACCTGACCTTGGGGAAAGCTGGACAGTCTCCTGCCATGAGCCCTCACCTTCCTGGTGGCATCTCAGCCTGCTTTACCCTCAGGCTTTGCCCACCTCCAGCTCCCAGGGACCAGTGGGGCTCAGAGCCCCTGCTGCGGGGCGCACTGCCAGGGAGCTGGGATAGTACCGAGACCAACTCATCTGGGGCTTTTTCCTCCCTCTCCTCGCTTTGTATTTCCACTGCAGCCCTGTTTCTTGCCAGTTTGTTCTTCCCTACAGGGATGGAAAGGAAGAAAAGGGATTCTTACTGCCCAAACCCCGAGGTCCTTCCAAGAGCTTTCTCCTGCCGCAGAAAGTCCCTTCATCATCCCTAAGATTAACATAAAAGCGACTGAGGTTAATAATCGGAGAAGCCAAACTATAAACTGAGAATTATACTTTACCCTAAATAAATCACTGCCTTTGAGGCCGGGTGGGGAGAGGAGGTGGGGAAGGCTCCAGGGAGCACTAGGACACCCCCCCCCCGGGGGGCTGGGGAGCAAAGAGATGCTGTATGCAGGGGCTGAGCACCCAGAGGACTCATCCGGCTCGCTTGGACCAACCTCCTCGGTGCTACCAGGAGAAATCTGCCCTGCTTTTGGGGGGCTCCTGGAGGGACCCCAGCCTTCGGCAGCCCCAGGCCGCTTGGCAGAGCCTCTCCGCCCACCCCGGGGCCGCTTCCTCTCTCCCTGCGGGAAATGCCCCTCTAATGATTCCCCTGCCTCCCTGCTCTGCAGTTTGTCAGGCCGGCTGACTTCAAGCCATCCTGCATCTGTTTCGCCTAGAGAGCCACGCTCGCCTACATTTTAATAAACCCTATAATTTACACATTTCCCTCATACCCTGTAATTTCACCACCCCGAGACACGGTGAAGGGAAAAAGCACAGAGCTGGGAGCGCTCACGGAAAGCGCTGCCAGAGAATCAAGAAATAAGTAGAGGGCTTAAATCTGCAGCAGTAAAATAATCCAGGGGAGGGAGCCAACAATGACTGAAAAATAAACATCTCCCCCTGCAAAACTCCGCAGCCAGCCCCACTCCTCGCAGGCCAGCGCTGCCAAGAGATCGGGTGCGCTGGGAAACGCGCCTGGGGACTCCAGGAAAAAAAAATTGATGTGGGTTATATGGACCCCTTTTATAAGGCAACTGTTAGCGGTAACTAAGTTTAAATTTATATGTTCAATAAAGTCCCTTTCCCCCCCCCCACACTCTTCCAAGTGCCAGAACCACTCGAGGAAGCCGACACACGCTTCCCATTTGAAAATGTGTTATTTGACCATTTTTATTCTCTGCTTTTGTTCTCGGGGCTGCAGCCCCTCTGAAGGCAAGGGGGGGCATTTCTGCACCGAGATCAAAGCAGCTCTGTGTATACACACACTCGCGCAAATTATGTATTTGTGATCAAGTAACGCAGCATCAGGAAAAGCTAGGCGGGCATGTGGGAGAGTGAGATATTTACACAGGCCTGGCCAGAGGCAGAGGCATTATTTTAAGTGTTTTTTGCTGGTGCCAAATCATCTGTTCACATATATGTATGCTCGTGTAAAGATGATGGAGAGACCAGCTCGCCGGAGCCAGGAAATTCAGCATTAACCGCGCCCCCCACTCCCAACTCCCCAACATATCCTGCCCGGACTCCTGACACCCTCCAAATCTGCATGTCCCCCCATTTCACTCGCGTCGTGGTGTTGGCGTGGTTCAGGGCCCCTGTCACGGCGAGTCACGATTGTCTGTGAACCACGAACACTCTGCAACACACACCAGCCCCTCTCGCTTCCCCAGCGCAGCTTTATAGCCCACATAAAGGAATATATATATTTCCCCTATAAAGACACGGCTTAACCATAGGATCTCAGGCTCTTCAGCATCAGGGGGAATAGGAAAAAAAAGAAAAAGAAAAAGAAAAAAGGCAAAAAAACCGAAAACTGGGCTGTGCTGCAGGCCGGGCTCCCTAAATGGGAAACAAAACGCTGCTGCTCGAGTTTTGGGGGAGGAAGGGTAAAAAGCAGAGAGCGAGGAAGGAGAACCGAGGGATGTGGGATCTGCTGGGATCCCGAGAGCCCCGGCTCTCCCCTCCTGCGGGGGGTTATTCCCTCCTGCCCCTGCCAGCCGGGACCAGGGCGAAGAGAAAAGCCCCCCCGGGGGCCGGGAACACCGAAGCAGCCCCCGGGGCAGCACCGCTGCCCGTCCCGTGGGTGCGTGGGTAGAGCCTGTCCGGGAAACCCCAGGGAAGCCGGCATCGGAAAGAAGAACAAAAGAGAGAACTCAAGTCTGGCAGCGTATTTACGATGTAAAATTACGATAAAACTTACACTGAAATTATTTCACAACCAAGCCGGGGTGGGGGGAGCTCGAATTGACTCGAAATGTCCTTTCCAGGCAGGTGGCTGCCGGAGGAGACGGCGGGAGGGTGGGTAAAGGTCCCCCGGGGAACTGTAAAGCAGAAAGTCTCTCCTCTGCGCCAGCACGAAGCTTGGGAGGCGCAGGCACGGTGGAGCAGCTCCAAAATAGGGAGCAAAACCGCAGCGCCCCGGAGCCTTAGGAAACGGGGAGACCCCCCACCCCACGCTCCGCTGCAGGGAGGGAGCCCTTGGGGTGGGGAAGGGGACCCCCGACCCACAGCGGTCCTGCCTGTGGCAGGGACACGCAGCCCCTGGCATTGCAGAGCATCCCCAGCCCGGCCGGCCACGGGGCTTCTCCCCCGCCCCTTCCCCCTTCTCCTTCCACTCAATCTGCATTATTATTAGCAGTATTTTATCCTAGGAAAAACAAACGTCTCCCTCCCTTCCCACCACACACCGGGGGTGGGGGGGTGGCAAGGGGTGGCAGGCCCAGATAACAAAGCAGCTGGTGTGGAACGAAGTTGTAAGGAAATAATTGATATGTAATAAGGCTGAGTGAATCTATCCCAAAGAAAATATTGCGTAAGCGGTTATGATTAAACATGCCCGGGCGAAAGGCGCTCTCATAAAGGAGTAATGGAGCTAAGGAAACAAATGATCATTGGGAATGTTAAACACAGAGGGGCATTTCATCACACAAACATAAATTCAGCTTGAAAGAGACTTAGGGGAAAAAAAGAAAAAAGCCTTCCCCCCCCACCCCCGTTACCCTCAGGTTGTGCGATGGACGCCGTTTGAAGATGCTGGCAGTGCGGTGGGGGCGGCAGGAGACCCCGCTGGCAAAGGAGGGCCCGATCCTGCCGCAGGGTTTTAGAGCCGGAGCAGACCCGAGCCTCCATCCATCCCTGCCCCGAGCGTGTGGCCGGGCTGTGCCGGGTCGGGCGGCCCGTCCTGCCATCGGGGCATCCCCCCGCGGGTCCGAGCCGCGGATCGGGGCCGGATCCTTCCTCCCGCCGCCGGTGAGGAGCCGCAACACTGCCTCCATCCATCCCCCCCCCCGCCCGATTTCCCCCCCTCCAAAAAGATATAATCCCGAGCAGGCAGCGCAGACCCCTGCCCCGTTTCTATCCCCAATCCCGGGCCTTTCCCCATTTTTATTAACAAGGGGGGGAAAACCCAAAAAGAAAACCAACAACAACAAAAAAAAGGCCACTGTTACCCCAGATAAACGGAAAAAAAAGGGGGGGGGGAGGGGACAAATAAATGGCCAGAGCCTCTCTTCCTTTTAACATCTCTCTTCTCTCCCGGATAAATCCCATTTCTGAAGCCAGGGAGCGCGTTCGCACGCTGGGAAAGTTGCACCGCTTATTCCGGGGCCAAACCTCCGCCGCTTGACTTGTTTGGAGCTGGCGGCTTTACAGGCGGCAACGTGCTCTTGGCTGAAGCCCTCGCCGTCAGGCACGGGGATCTGGGCTAGCAAATTCGTTAGGAGGGAAATAATTTGCTGCCCTGACCGCTCTTGGGTGATTTTGGCTCGGGGGAACCGGCCCAAACACAGCCGGGACCAGCTCTGCTTCCACCTGGTTGCAAAACCAGGCGGTGTGCCGGCTTGTTATTAAGCATTTTAATTAATTTAAACAATCACTCTCATTTTCCGCCCCCCCCCCCCCCAAACCAGCTGAGGTGGGTGTTTGCACCCACTCGGGGCTACAGGACTGGCCCTGCCATTGCCCCAAGCCCGGGCTGTTTGCGGGGCTGCAGGAGCTTGTTTTCGTTTGAATTAAATCCGGGGGGGGGGGAGGGAGGAGAGAGGAGGAAGATATTTGTGTAACAACTTGAAATAATTTACCCCAGAAAAAGGAAATCTGGGCAAGAGTTTATCAGACAGTTCCCTTTGCCAGCATGTTTAAAATGTATAAGTAATTTTAAAGTGTGTCTTCACTTAATATATTTTCCCCTTTCTCCTTCAGATGACAAGGAAGACCAGTGATTGCAAGATGTCTACAGATAGCGCCCTTTAAGAGTTTCCACATTGTATGGTTAGGGGGAAAAAATGTGTTTGTGGTTCCTACGTCCCTGCCGACAACTTTCTTATAGTCTCGGTTTACGGCTCCTATTGTTCGGGCTGCGCACGGCGGCTTTTAAATTACACTGTTCTCCCCAGCCAAACCGGGGAGGGGGTGAGAAATTCAGGGGTGTCTCTGTGTGTTTAATAGGAGAGAAAAGGATTTCCTCTAAAAATCTGTAAAAGTGAGAAAATCCCCCAAATCGCGCCCGAAGTGATATCCCAGCTTATCCAGGTTTAACGGTGGCGCTGGGTTGGGTTTGATGCGGTGTTTCGTGGGGGGGAGCATCAAAGAGAATCACTGAACTTTTGTTTTTTGGGGGAAAATTAAAGCAGTTTGTGGGTAATATTAGCGAGGCACCCGTTTTCTTGGCACATGCGGGGCCGGGCTGCGAGGAGAAGGAGCTGCCTGGCCTCGGGCAAAGCCCGGCTACCGTTAGGCTCGGGATTAAAAACCATCATCGCGATCGCTACGAAATCAGAGCCGTTCGAATGATAAATTACAACGTCTTCCACACAAGAGCAAAAAAAGCACTTTTTTTTTTCCTTCGGAAAAGGAGGCGAATTCCCTGTTTTCCCGACAGAAAACACTTCTTTTTTTCCTTTCCCCATAATTTAAAACACGAATATCTCCCGCTCCAGAGAGCTCTCGCAATGCACTTGCTGGAGAAAACACGGCCGTGATTTTTGCCAGGGAGAGCTCCCGGGCGGGCGTGAGTGTCTGGAGAGTTTTCGCAGGACTTTCTCCATCTCGGAGGGAAGATGTTTCATTTCTGATTTCCTCCCTGCCTCTTCAAAAGGGGTGCGGGGAGCCCCCTCCCACCACCCCTGAGCTCAAATCAAAGCTTTGAAACAAGCTTTAAAGCCGAAGGAAGAATGAGCCGGTGCATTCCTTCGGCATCGTGGTGAATATTAAGATCGGCCGGACAAATTAGCCAGGGTTTCTGCAGGACGGAGCAGCCTCGCAAAGAGAAGGATGGAGGAAATTGTGCAGGGCTCCAGGAAAAAATATTTTTTTCCTTGGAGCAGGCAGCGTTGCAGCCAGGAGTTCATTTGTGCACAAGCACCTACGGCGGGATCAGGCAGGAGAAATAAAATTTTGCAAACAAACGTGCGCGGAGAAGCGATTACCCACGGGTTTCCCAAAGCGTCAGAACAAGCCGTGAAATCGGTTGCAGGAGCGCGGGGTTGAATTGCCAGATATCTGGTTAATTTTGTTGGGCTAAGGAGCGGATTTAGGATCATTTAGGATGCTGATCCCATTTTATCCTGATCATTTAGGATGCTGATCCCATTTTATCCTGACATTGAAGAATATAAACCAGAAGAAACTCGTATTTTACTCGAATTTAAAACTCCGACCTAAAACCAGCCCAGAAAACCCCGGCGTGACGGAGTCGTTACCGTCGCGCAACCAATTCGATGTTAATTCTCTAATCACCGTTTTTACTCCAAATTAACACAAAGCAAAGACGTCCTTTTTCCCCGTGTAACGATCTGTCTCAGCCCTACCACCACTTTAAGTTTTTAAGAATTTGTGAACGGGCGGGAAGGCACCTTCGGCTCTCGGACAACAAGAAAATCATCGAAACGCGCTTTTCCCGGCAGATAATACCTTTACTAAAATGGGGAAAAAAATATTCTTTATTCGTCCCCGTGTCCCCGGGGTTTATTTCTGGGGGCTGGAGGCGCACAGCCGTGGGGGCCGCACCCCGCAGACCCCCGTCCCCGTTCGTGCCCCCCTTGATTGGCAGAAGGAGGACGGAGCGGCCGGGCCGTGGGTTATATGAATCATGGTTTTCATTATTTTCGAGGTGGGAGGGAGACGGAAATAGGGAAGAAATATATATATTTATGTTGAGCTACTTCTTGGACATGAGCAGCGGCAAAGGCGCAGATGCAGGAAAGAGCCCCGAAATGGCCGGGCGATGCTCGGGAGCAGCTTTCCAAAACACACGCCTGTGTCCCCCGGCTCCCCGAGCCGCGGTCCTGCCTGCCCTTCACCCTGCCACCCGCGGAGGTTGCGCGCTCTCCACGGGAGAGTCGCCCTCCGCACCCGCGGAGCCGCAGCCGCCCTCCCGGGGCTGCATCTCCCTGCTCGCCCCATCCTCCCTCGCAGCCACCGGGAGGGGAGAGCCAGCTCCTCACCCTCTGTGACAAGCTGCTAACGCACATCGCCAAACAACGTCTTAGAAAACAAAACGGACAAAAAAAAAAAAAAATTAAAAATTACCCCAAACCCGAAGCTTTGTGCCACCTATAATCAAGGGGTGCCAGATCCCACCGACAGCGCAGGAAAGGGGAGGCGGGGAAAGGGGGTGGGTTTTTCTTTGATGAATTCCTAAACAATTCCTATTATTACTTTCTTCACCAACCAAGGGTGAATACGGGGTCCAAATGGCAAGATTTGCTTTTCAAAGAGTAACATGAAATCAAAACACCTGTTATACATTAGCCCTCTCCTACTTCCACCTCCCCTGTAAATGAAATCATTTAAATAAAAAAAAAAGAAAGAAAAAAAATATAAGAGAGAATAAGCTTATTGTTTTTCTCCCCTGACATATGGGATCAGAGCTGGAGAACTGGGCATCACTTCAGGTGAATAAATTAATAATACAGCATTTGGGAACCAACCAGGCAAATTCTACCAGAGCATCTTTAGGCACATTCGCATCCAAAACCCCACGGAGGCAGAGGCAGCCCCAGATCTACCCCCCAAACTCCTCTGCCAGGTACGGACACCCGGAGGGCAACGAGCCCAGAGGCAACCGCCAAACACTCACAGCCCCAGCCAGCGCACCCCAAACCCTCCGCACCCACGGGTGGGGCCCCAACACCCCCCTGCCCCAGCCACCATGTGTCCGCCCCGTCGGGTCCGCCCCACGCATGTCAGGCCAGCCCCACGCACGCCCACCCACCCACTCGGGTATCCCCACGCGTTCCCCCATCACAACTGCCCCCGCTCGTGTCCACCCCATTGGTACCAACCCCAGGCATGGCCCTGCAGCCCGGACCAGGGGAGCCCAAGGGGCAGCCGGGGGTTGGGGGGGGCAGCTGGGGTAGCCCAACTTTACCTTGGCAACAGGCAGGGGCTCGGCAGAGGTCTCATGGATGCCGAGGCCGCAGTGCCCCTGGCAGCAGGCTCAGCTGGCTACCGGCCCTATTTCCGCTTGTAACTACGAGGGGACGCAATGCCTCTCCTCGATAAGGTATCACAGTGCCTCTGCAGTCGGTGGTCAGCACCTTAGCTCGGAGCTCCACGGCACCGCTGGCAGCCGTGCCGGGACAGCGGGGAGATGTCGAGGCATTTCTGGGAATAATCACATCACACAAGTGCTTACATTCCGGCTTCCTTTCTCTTTATCCCTACCACCAAGTTTGAAGTCACACCTTCTACCGGATTGTTTAAGGTCTCCGGGTTGGAGTGGGGGTGGGTGGCAGTGAAGGAGTGTGCGTGCGTGTGTGTGTGTGTGTTGGTGGGGGGGTTGCTGGTTGTTAATCTATAGGGTTCCTCTAGGCCAATAAAACTAACATGGTCAGAAATTTCTTCTTTTCAATAGAACCATCTCCCTCTCCCCCGCTCCAACCCCTAAGCCTTTCTGTTTGTTTTTTGCCTGGACGTAAGGGTCTGCAAGGAGCACTGCAAGGTTGGGAGTCCCGAACGCTGCTCAGACAGAGCTGCAAAGTAACAAAAAGACTTTGTTTTCCCTATACAGTCACGTAGGGGTTCTGGTATACGCATATACATTGTGGAAAATGCACCTGGAAAGGAGACTATATAAAAGTATCTTACGCACAGGCACTAGGGTAGGTCTGCCGAAATGCAAGCGAAGGCCTTAAACCTGCAGCATCTGGGAGGTTTGATATATGTGCTGGTATGAAAATAATCCGCAGTAAACATCTGTGGGTACGCGCACACAAATACCTCTTTACACATCGGATCCACACTTTACATATACAGGCATTTATCTTAATTAGCTTTACTTCTTAAAAGACTGAAAAGTGGGGGTTTGACTGGGAGCTGGGTAGCCCAGTGCTGTAAGTAGCTCTGGAAATTCACACTTATCTTACAGAAAATCACCCACCAAAATCTTTTTCATGGGGTATTATGCTCTATTCTCCCTCTGCTCTCTCTCCAGATTACCTATGGCTTTGTGCTACCATCTACTGTACGTTGTGCTCACCTCTTCATCCCCTTCATTTGGGTAGCAACTGGAGATCTACTCAGAAACCCTAAAATCAACCTGAATATTCATTCAAACAACAGGTCAGCAGAAACAGGCACCGACGCAAAGTGCTGGGGGGGCAGCTGAATCCCCTCTGCTTATGTTTTATATCAGGTGCTCAGCTTGCCTGCCGAGCAGCAGCCACCCAGAAGACACAGGCCGGTTTATATATTTTCTTTTTTTTTATTTTTCCTCCTAAGCTACCGAATTTTACAAAAATGGCAATTTGGGGCATGGGAAGCTGGTCGTGAGGTATCCAGCGCTCGCACACTGTAACGGGGAAGGTAAAATCAAGCAGATGGAGACAAGTGCTATCTGACTGAGAGGCAGCGTGGACTGTTGCATGGCTACTGTCAGAGGGCGAAGCCTTTGGCAGCGCCCTTGATCTCACCGTCACCCTTCCCATCCTTCATTTCGGTCGCTCTTTTCATACGGTAACCACCCTGGGACCAGGAGCTGTCTCTTCTTCGTGGAGCTCTTGGACAAAACCAGGACCCCCATCACACTGTGACTCCGCTGTTTTCTAATAAATAATCAGAGCATATGTGCACCATGCCTATCACCACAAAACCCAAGGTTTGGCTTGGATTTCTAGTTATCACCTAGTGCCAATAATAATAACAATAATAATAATAATATGAACATTGCTTTGTGAATTCAAACCTGCCAGAAAGGCAGTAAGCCAAGTATTACACTTGTGGGAGGTATCTTGCAGAGTACTCCAAGGATCTTTTGTTAGGTCTGGCCTTATTTAATATTTTCATTAATGACCCTGTAAATGGATTACACAGCCCATTAATAAAATTGGCAGATGCTACCCAGTTAAAGGAACTCATGAAAGGCAAGAGAGGACGAAAAAGGGGGGAAAAGAGGACAGAGAAAAGCAGAAAGAAAGGACAGAGAAAGAGTACAAGATTATTTGTGAGGATTAAATTCAGGGAAAGGTGGCTGGAGGATTATTCAAAAATCCAGATTCTTCAATTGTGGTTTTATCCAAAATCCAGTAAAAATAAATTATGAGTCCCAGAGAGAGCGTGGGGCAGAAGGTTAGCCTGAGGTTTGCAGTAAGGAGTGCCGGGAGGGCAGGTACCGCAGCAGGAGCTCTGCTCACACACGGAGGTGGGAGACAAGGGACATGCACCCTATCGCTGGGCAATCGCCAAAAAACTCAGAGAAAGTTTAAGGAGAACAAAAATAAATGCCCGTGCTGCAAAGGGCCGAAAGGAGCCTCGGTTCTGAGGGCAGGAATCATCAGCTGCTGCACACGGCTAGTGCAGAGAAGCCCCCATATCTTTTGGGGTTCCCTGTGCTTCTGCCACGCATCGTCAAATCGATCCGCTACGGCTCGATCACTTACAGTTTGTGAGAGCGATGCAGGAGAGAGCAGAGCACGGTAGAGAGGACAGAGGCTGATCATCTTGGACGTTGACCGCCCACCTTTCCCTCTCAGCCCTGTCACGGGCATCTTGCGGAGCATCTGAAAATAACTCTTCCTCACCATGAGGGGTCTGTGAGGATGAGCGCAAGGATGATGCACGCAGAGAAAAGGCACTTGCTCTCCCTCAGCGAATATCTGGGACCCCGTGGCTGTTGCCCACCCCTTGGCGGGGACCGAGCACACAGTCCCGCAGAAAGCAGCCCAGGAAAGATGAGAAGATACCATGAAGCACGAGCAAATTTAAAATGAATAAGCAGGAAAATCCTCCCCGCAAGCTCTGCTGGGGCTAAGGGCGGAAGATGTTGCAGTTCTCCACTGATAAGAGGCTTAAAACGAGACAGAAGCTCATGAACAAAAAGTGAATTGATCTGGTACAAAGAAAACGGAAACGGGGCGGGGGGAGGAAAAACAAAAAAAAGGATGAACGATACGTCCTAATAGGTGTTTCTACCTCTCTCACCTCTGACAGCCATTTCAGGATGCGTAGATGGATGCAAAGCAAGAAGCAACACGGCCTTTCCGAGCAGTTACGCACATGTTAGCAGAAGAGCTTAGATACCAAACAAATGTACTGGGTGTTCGGAGCCCCTCTGTCAGACCAGGTCTGCGGATTTAAACTGAACCAGGGACAACACGTGAGCACAAAATACCAGATGTTCCACTGCTGGAAATCAGAATGGACCCAGTGACAGCAGGAAACCCACAGCAACACAGGACGGGCTGCGGGTCCGGTGCATTATATACTCAAAGGCTGCGGATTTAAGTGTGTGTCCTGCTTGCAGAGACAGGCAGGCTGACATGGACAAAGTACTCCTACCTCAAGCTTTTACAGGTTATCGGGTACTTAACTTTTGAGGATCTGTTATGCCAAGGACTGGAGCTTGATTCAAATCTGTTTCCAGTTGTCCCACTCCCCCCGCCATAATAATGATACCACTTCCAAAAGGCAAAAAGAAAAAAATCCAACACACCACTGGACCCAGTTTACCTTTGTATTACACCTGTTTTATATCACACACACACAAAAGGACTACTACCAGTACAAAACCTACCTGTTCCAAAGAATCAAACCTCTATTCTCATCCTGACCATCTCATTGACATACAAATCCTTAAAAACCCGAGTATTTTAACATTTTCTCTTTCCCTTTCAGCACTTGCCATTTAACGGTTTGCTTTTTTCTTTTTACGCTGGCTCACCACTACAAAAATCTTAGCCAAACTATGCGAAGCCATGAATATGATTATGGCCTGCTAATGTAAACAGGCAGGAAGGGGTAAAAGAGATTGTGCGTGTGTGTGTGTGTGAGAGAAGGATCCAGATCCAGTTTATAAACATCCATCTCCAGTAATGAGTCCTCTAGGAAGAAATGAAAAATAGCCCAGGCCTGGTAAAGTCAATTAAGTTGCTTTTAAATAAGAGGTTACCCAGAGAGGCCAAGAGTTAACATGTAAAGGCTTATTGCCAGTGCTGTAAAAAATAAAAGGAGGCTTGAATATTTGAAGACATTTGGTTGCTATTATAAACAAGTGGATCTAATAGTGTGGGTACATTCATAGACTAACTGTAGAAGTTGGGCATCTTATAAGGACACATTGAAAGGAAAAAACTTGCAAGGTTCCCTGGTTAAATAATTCCAAATGGGTCATTATAAAACCACTGATACAACACGTGTGGTTAGGACACAGGGCATTTATAAGAAAAGCTTTTCAAACCAACCAATAATGAGCAGCTAACAACAAGAGCACAGCCAAAGGTGTATGTAATCTGCGGAGAACACATGGCAAAGCTTTACGGTGCAAATTCTTCTAATGACCTGGAGAGCAGATGGCCCTGACACCAGTTCAAGCCGTTTGGAAAAATCAGCTAAGGTTTATCACGTTCTTGAGATTCGGAATTGGGAAAGCGAGCTTAGTGACAGCACCTTCCAGGGAGGAAAGGGCTGTATTTCAAGAGACAGGAAAAGAAAAGAAATGGAAGAAAAGACAAGAGGAGAACAAAGATGCTCCTCTTTTCTGCTGGAAAGGCCAATTTTTTCTCCTCAGAGCAAAGACTCATTTTTGTTTGGCTTTCAAGGAGATTACAGCGGGCAGCTAACATAATCTGGGCACAGACCTGTAATTCTTGCAAAGACGGCTAACTTGGAGGTGGAGAGGCATTGTAAGCCCAAAGTCACCTTCTCGCAGAAGTCGGTGCTGCGATCTGACCCACACGCCCTATCCCACGCCGGGGAGCTTCCCAGGACAACGCGGGCTGTCGACTCTTCCCACTGGAAACAACGGCAATGCTGCTCTCTGCTCCAACTCCATAAAGACCGATCCGTTCCCACAGCACCCCACGGCACCTTGGGAGATGTAACACGGCCATCCATACCAACAGTGCTGTCTCCACAAGGCTTGCTAGTTTTTCAAGGGAAAACAGTCACTGTTTGACCAACTGACAAAGCCGCAGCATCCCTTCCCAATGGGAAACCCAAGACATCCGGCAGAAGCTTTGACCGCCTCGGCCCTCACCTGCCAGAGTCTGATGAGCAGCTCAAAGTTGGCCACTGACCTGACCTACTCATCCTCTCACACCTCATATTTAAATATCTGAGCCTCTCTTCATCCTTCACACACTCATCTTTGTATCACACAAGTGAGGGACAGTAGACGGGAAAATGAGGTCCGAGGGAACAACAGGGAACAAGTTTTATGTTCCTAAAGAGACAGACAGATCCCCAGTGAGGAAGTTTTCAGAAGCATGAACGTAAACCTGAGTTAAACATTAAGCTCCTGACTACCAAACAGCAGCAAATTGCCTCTGCCCACGTTAGACCCAGAGGTGAGGCTGAAACGGGAATTCCCAGGAGACTCAGTATCCCCGCACAGGATGCATCCCTTCAGCACAGCAAAGGGGAATCTGGGATCAGGATTCCCATTTTGAAATTAAAATTTGAACAACGGATCCCTCAGCATGGATCAACAAGTTGCTGCTCCCGCTCTGGAGCCCAGCACTTATTTAGTGCACGCTTAGTAAGCGGCGGGACGGTGGGACCGCGTGCCCTGCCTTTCCCGAGCCTCCTGCCTGCCTGCCTGCCTCCTTCACACCCGCCTGTCAGCTGCAAGGGAACGCGAGATCAGCAAACACAAGGTCAAGCGAATTAACGTCACCAGAAAGGAAACGGGGTCAGAGTTAAGCGCTGTTCCCCTGCATCGACCGCAGGCTGAGAGCACGGACTGGGACAATTAACTCAGCAGCTTAATGAGGAGACTGTGTCTTCAGTCCCCTTTTCCTTCGGAGGGAAGGGAGTCACCAGGAATCGTTGCTACCTCACAGCACCCACCTGAAGGACCATCCAGGAGCACAGCCCCACCGTACCTGGCATTCGATAGCAAAGGTGGCTCCAGCCCTGGCTGCCCTCTGGAGCACAGCGTGGGATGGCAGAGGAGGAGGCAGGAGTGCAAATCTGCCTCTGTTTGTTTAAGCCACCAGTAAATTAGCACTGCAAATCTGCCAGGCTGACCCTGTGGTTTCAGTGAGATTTTTTCTGGCTTTCTGGTCTGGGGTATTATACACACAGGTTTCCTTTCTAGCCCTTGATAAACATTCCTGACCAACTACTCAGGAGCAACAGGGTGGGGCAGATGTTCCCAAATCCCAGCGCGAAAATCTCAGTGCCTCTCCCCTCGTGTAAACACTGCTCTTGTCACAAGAGTTCCACACATGGCTCCCAGTGCAGGGGAATATCTCTGCCAGCCACAGTACCCGTGTGCCGTGGGGTCAGCCTGCCAGCCGGCTGCACAAAGAGTCAGGCTGGGTGTCAGCAAGCGCGTACCGCACCAGCGAAGCGCTGAGCTTAGTTATTACCTTGTGCCCGTGCTATCAAAGAAGAGAGCAGCAAGAGCCTGCAGACACTGGGGAGAAAGGAAGGAGAGGCTGGGTCTGTGGGGTGAAGAAGAGTCAGGTCTGAGGAGATGCCAATGAAGGGTCTCCGCAAGATCCCTAAAATCTGGGTCCAGAAGTTGTGCAGAGTCCAACTCCTACCCTCCAGAGACCCCACCAGCACCTCAAGCCAACAGGCGCAGCGGCAAGCAAACGTGGCTTGGGCAGCGCTCCCCATCCTTGCCAGCCATGAGCAGAGCAGGCGTTTCTGGCTCTTCTAAAGCTGCAGTGATGGGCTCTACCCTTGAGCAAACTCCCAGAATAAGGAACTAGATAAAGCCTTCTTGGAGTTATTTTGTGGGTGAAAAGTCCTCTCTTTTAGGGATGCGCTTAGTGTCACAGCATCCAGTACTACAGGTCATAAGACCTGGGGTCATTGCCAAGGGCTCCAGCTTGGTGTGATCCTCCGTAGAACAAGACCCCAGTGCTTGGCCTGTTTCCCTAAGGAAAGGAGATGACCTCTGCATGCACGTACCTGCCTCTCTTGGTTCATTTGTCTCTCTTGCCTCCATTCACTGTTGTTGAATGTTCGGTCCCATTTCCACCACATTTAGCAGCCTGCTATCGCTCTTACAGAAACAAAGTCCTTACGCAGCATGGAAGAGGAGAAAGTCAGTGCCCTCACAGAGACAGCCGTATGACTTCAGCCACACTTGGACACCAGAGAATCCACAAACGAGAGCATCATTAGAAAAGTGGTGCACACAGATGATCACTGGACTAGACACCAGAAAATCCCTCTCTGAGAATGTGTTTGGCAACCAAGTTTCACTACTCATTTGCCCTTTCCAAACTTGCTTTTAATATCCCCTACTGCAGAGGAGGTTGCTGGGGAGAGGGGGCTCACACCACGGATGGGCTGGTCCACCATTGCCCATGCTGACAGTTGTCTTTCTGCTTATCAGGGAGGAACAAGTCAAGCTGTTCTCCAAGAGTGTGAGGTAACACCTTACGCAGCATGACCACAGCGGTTGGGAGAGCCGCGGCGGCGCTGCGAGCTGAGGTCTCGCCGGTGGGGCAGGGAACATTCTTGGACTAACGGGCAAAGGCTGGGGAGAGGGCGCAGAAACATCAGCATCAAGTGCAACGCAGAGGGCTGGCTCTAGGCACGCACAATTTAGCAGGTGCCTTGGCGGCACACTGCCATGCAATCAAAGAGCTGTCATCTGCGCCAGAGCCCTGGGGAGCCAGGCTGGCTGCTGCTGCGGAGAGCAAAGAGCTGCCACGTCACGCTGAGAAATTCCCCCAGCAGAAAAAGCCCAAGTCCTCCAGCAGCAGCAGTGAGACGAGCCCGGATGGACTCCTTGCCAGCTCCTTCTCCTCTCCCTCCCCGTGGCACAGGCAGCCCAGCCCCTGTGGTGTGGCCGGTGAGTTTAGTTTGTCCTGCAGCACTCAAAAGCCTCAAGCCCACTCCGGCTGTGCTGCTTCCAGGTAATATCTGTCACAAAGATAAACCTTTTTACGTACACCTCATCCCTTCTTCCCCACGCACAGCATCGCTCCTAAATCCCCGTTGTGCTAAAATACAAGAGCAGGAAAGAGAAAAGAGAGACACACGTGTGATTGAGTTACAATTTGGCTGCCAGGTAGGGCTAAGTCAGGTCCTGCAGCTGGAAGGAACTGGATGGTCTCATAAATCCTTGGATTCTCGAGGACAGCAACTTTCTGCTTGACTTCATTCAAACCTCATCACTGGGACACTCTACCTGTGTAGTAGGAAGGACCAGGAGTTGATCTGTGCCTGTATGAGCATCAGCCCTGTGCTACCACTTGGCTTTGCCTGCTGAGGTGGTGCACAGTGACAGGGACCACCCAGCCTAGGGGACAGAGCAACAGGCTGGCTCTCAAAACCCCCGTCCCTGTCCTTTGCTTTTGCGTGCCTCATTTTCCCCAGCTGCAAAAGGAAGACCGTGACCCTTCATACAGGAAAAAAAAAAACCAACAACAACCCTCTTGTATCAACCAGGGGACAAAATCCACTTAGTATTGCACCAAAAAAGGAAAAGTGCCCCTAGAGGGAGATCAGTCAGCACGGGGTTGTTCCAACGCCCCAGCTTCGATTAGATCCTCCACCATGGAATAAACAATTTTCACCTTGCTGTGACCCCAGGGAGTCCTACAGCCCGCCTACGTGGCAAAGCCACCAGCATCCCCACGCGGAGCAGCCCAGAACCCCCCACTTGCAAGGGATGACCGGGCAGCCCGGCCAGAGCCAAGCCCAGCCGGGACCCACGCCTGCCTGACCGTGGGTCCCACACCACGGCCGTGTGGGACGCCTGAACCGCGGAGCAACTGCTGCCTTTAGCCGAAATAAGGCAGCTCAGCATGTGGAAAAGGGCAGAGTTTTATTGTGCTTCACCTATATATAAATAAAATAATTGTGCTTCTTTGGGATGAAATATATATTAAGTATATGACATACTGTGCTTCATAGCTGAAATACATGTATTCAATCTGCCCGTATATTATTTCTATACTACTTGTCAGGCATCTCCCCCAAGCTGAGGGGGAGGGATCCATCTGAGCTACCAATTAAAGCCCAGCTCTCGTTAAAGGCACTATTGTAGGGAAGGGAAGGGAAAAAAAAAAAAAAAGAAAAAGAAAAAAGATAATTCTGTCAGCACAGATGTCTCCTACGCTGAGGGGTTTGCAAAGAAATAAAACCTGAGCAGCTATTATACCATTTGCAAAGTTATAGACTGTAAATAAACAGACCGGAGCAGTTCCCCCACCTATAAGATACCGCAAGTCAGTGGACAGCACTGACAAGCCTGAGTCTTGCTGTAACTGGCTTATCTTTCTAATCCTCTGGATTATTAATAGTAGTAGGGCTGTGATAGAGTCCAGAGGCCACGCCATGACAGACACCGCCGCGTGAAGCACCCTACAAACGCACGGGGAGAGGCCGGTCCTGCCTCTCCAGAGCTCGCAAGGCAGAAGGATGGGCACAAGGCAGGCACAGAAAGATTAGGTGAGGTGCCCGAAGCCACGGGGGATATTAGTAGCAGAGGAGAAAATGGATCTGCTTTCTCCCAAGCTCTTTGCCTAGGCCACCAAGTTCAGAGCAGGATTCTCACTGACCCCATCTCTCACTTTCCCCTCCACAGTCCTTTGGCAACGCAGTTAAGGAGAGTAGTGGCCACAGCCCCCCTTGGCTTGATCACACAGCAAAGCCGCACTAAAGCGTCAGGGCCCAGCCATAAAGCGCTGAGCTCAGTACCTGACACAAAATCCACTTCCTTTGATATATTTTTGATCTGCCATCGGCTCAGTTGAACCTGTTCACCCCACCCTGTGAGGGATGCAGGACGAGTCAGCAGCTGAGGAGCTGGAGGCGAGGAGAGGCAGGGATCAGCCCACCCCTCTCCACAGTGGCAGGCCAACGCTAGAGCTGAGCCAGGATATCGAACCAGGCACAAAGCAAACGAGAAAAAACAACAAACAAAGTTTCATGCAACTGGTGCTACCCACAGTATGGAAGGACACACACTGCTCCACGCCGGTATTTTCTGATTTCTTTCCCCCCAAAACACCCAAAGCTTGAGATGATTTGTATAGTGGGATATAGGGAGGTGGACATAAGGAGCAACAGCACCACGCAGCATCTGCTGAAAGACCAAATAGGTGGGTCCCTACCAGAGAGCACACGCAGAACTGGGAAGAGTCATCACCCTGTGTCATGGTTCAGCCTGTCTGACACTGGTCCTGAGGAAGGACTGCAGCGTCTCATTGCTGGAACCAGGGACAGGAATGAGATGGGCTAGGAGGGACAGATGCCCTCTAGGATAGGGTTTCTAGTTCTTTTCTTTTACTCAAGTTTGGGTTTGTGGGTTCGTTTTAAGAGAAATCAGTGTTTTCTAAGGACCTGGGGTAAAGGCAGCAGTAAGAGGAGGTTGTTCCTGCTTCTCCAGCCTCACTGAGACCCTCCAGTAGGATCCCAGCAAGCTCCTGGATGTCCAAAAGGAGAGCCTAAAGTTCACCAGGAGCTCACAGCAATGCCAAACCCACAGGCTCTGCCTGCCTCCTGCCCCCCTCTTACTCCCACTCACTGCATGAGAAGGAACCCTCTTGCTCCTAGCTCTGCCTGTACTTCTGGGACAACACAAGCCTGGGGTGAATAGGACAACTCCTTCTGTGGACAGATCTCCTAAGCTACCCGCAGCCCTTGGCCAGGTCACCAGCCGGATTGCTGATGCGACGCCAAATGCTTTGAACTCCCCAGCTGCCATCAAGGTCATGGCTAAAATTCCACTGCTACCCAAAGCTGAGCCCCTGCTCCGAATCCGCTGTCCCCGAGAGCATTCGCTTTGCCTCTTGCTCATTTAACTTGGCTCCTGCCTGGATGCCCACAAAGCCTTGAATTTCCTGCTGGCTCAGGACTGCTCGAGCTCAGCCCCGTTTCCTCCAGAGGCGAATGGGTGCATTCACCGTAGCAATAAAAACCGAGCGACGTTCTGGGCACGGGGCCTAATCCAACTCCCAGTGAGGTGGAGGAGGGTTATTCCGTTCAAGGAGGGGCTGGTGGAGGGGGGAAGGCAGGAGGACGGTCCAGGCTGCAGGGATGGGACAGTGACATTGCCAGCCTGGGGGACCTCTTCTGAGGTCACCAGTGGGAAGGCAGCAAGTGGTAAATGCCTTTTCCATTGCGTGGATGCCCCCTTGTTCTCATTCATGTTTTCTCAGTGCTACCTTGTGCTTCTTAAGCAAGCCATAAATTCAGTCATATGGGTTTTCTCTGTCCTCTTTTTTTTTTTTTTTTTGACATCCATTTAATGACTTTTCTCTTTAATATATGGCAGGCATTTTCCCTCTAAAATACCTGAGGTTTAGGACAGGTAGTAAATGGAGACCTCTCACAGAACCACTGGCCCAGAACCCAGTCTTATTGGCGCTTAGAAAAGGAGATCCATTTTTCCTCTCTGCTCTTCAATTAGCTGTAATGTTTGCCTTTAAAACATAAAATTAGAAGCCTTTTTGGAGGCACAAAGCAATATTATACTGCAAAGCACATTTTTATTCTCCCCTCCCTGCTACCAGTTTAGCACAGCAGATATATTAGACAGCTGGTTTCTAGGCACCGCTCTCTTCTGAAGATTTAGGGTCCGACTTTCAGTTCCTGTGAAAATAATGACCTCCCTTGCTCTTTAAAGGCCTGTGCTTGATCCTACTCATATTAGCAGGACCTTTCAGGTTGAATACTACAGGATTTAGTGCTGGAAAGCAGAGGAATTGAGCAGACAAACATCTCAAAGGCCATGCAACTGAGCCATTCATTGAATATATAGGTCACGGGTTCCTGTGCGGTACTGTCAGGTCTTCTTGCATATCCAAGAGCTGCTTTCTTAAGAAAAGGCGTAACACAGTCATTCTCACCCATCCAGATATTTCTTTATAGAGGAATCAAAGAACAGGGATGGGGAAGACTCCAGGAGTGGGTCACAGGTGGGACATGCCGATTGAGATCCCAGGGATCCATCGCCAAATGAGGCTGTGCTGAATGTGAGACTGGGTCTAATGCCAGCACCTTCAGCCCTAAATCCTGCCCAGACCAGGCTTATCAGTGGTAGCCTCAGCCCATCATTTCCTCAACATGACAAAGTCCTGGTGCAGGAGACACCTCCGAAGTACCAGAGCTGCATGCAGCTCAAAGAATCGCAGTTTGGCTACTCTTAGTTAAAAAGACCATAGCACGACTTAGTGTTTCAGCCAAACCCGAGTGTACAAAACACCCTTCCTACTCCAGTCTCCCCTCTTGCATCCAGTCCAAAAAGGCTTTGAACCCATCTCTGCTCCAGGTAGGCAGCTTAAACTCAAATTATAGCAGCTGACGCTTTAGGCTCTGGAGATCTCTGCTTTGATTACCGTGAGGCTGTCCAACACAGCCACGGCCACCCATACTTTTGTGAATCTTTAGTCAGGCGGTATTACAAAGGTGAAACCAACCAAACTTGGAGAAACAGCTCAACGAGTTGTGCTCAGTGGGGATATCCAGCTGGTCCATGCCATTCTCTTCCTGGCATTGGCCTTGCTGTCACAAATTCATAAATAAACACATTCTAGGACAAAAAGGAGTTGACATTCGTATTTTCTTAAAGTGGTTCAAATCACCCACAGCATACGAGAATGAAAAATGTCTCAGGATGGGAGCTATTGATCTCAAGAGGCAGTGAATTGTGCTCCATGTTGGATCAAAGGGGAGTACAAAGCAGAGAAGAGCCACTTTCTCCACCACACGCCAATGCTTTTCCAGATGTCTTTTATGGGAAATAATGGCACTCAGAGCACTGTTAACAAAAAGCAGCCAAATCACAGGAAAGGGAGTCTTGACTCTTTTATCTCACTAGTGTTACTCATCCATCTCTAGAGCTAGCTGATAGCAGAATGATTGATTCAGAAATTACAGGAAAAGAGGAGAAAAAAAAAAAGTCAATGAAACCACTGAGACATGTTAGCAGATGTACCTGCCCCAATACCTCTGTGCCCTCAATTCCCGTTCACCTTCCTTATCCATGTATCCAGGACACGTTTGGTGACATTGGTCACCAAAGAGAGAGGAGGATGGATGGGTCAGTGGAACTTCAGATGGTGCACCAGGACACCAGTATTTCTAGAGAGCCCACCAAAACCTAGAAATACCCATGAGAAATCATGACATATGTTACCTCAATACTTGGCAGCTTCAAGTAACAGAAAAATCCTTCTTTCCCTTCCCAAAAGAGTTTCCCAGTGGACATAGGGAAAGAAAATGATTTTCCTCACTTTTTCCTCATTTTTTACTAGAAATTTCAGTGGTGTCGTGTGGTGTTCCCTTGTCGTGTCGTCCCCCCCCACAGTTCTGTGGCCTCTTTAGCCTGAAATGACAGGAAGGAAAAATTCTGACAGACAAAACGCTGAACCAAAATACAAAAAAACCCCTGTGTGCGTTCAAAATGGCTGAGCCCAAGATTTGGCGATGACATGAGCCCTCAAGGTCCCCTGCTCTGGTCCTGGGGTCCTCCACCACTTGGTAGCCGGTTGGTCTCTCCCACCAGCCCTTGAGCATTTGTTCCCGGGCAGTGGGAGGTGTTTTGTGGTGCGGATGCTCTGGGAGCCCTTCTGGGGCCCGTTATGGGATGGCCCGGGAATGCAGGGCTGAGTGGCCGAGGTGGTTCCTCTCAGACCATCTATACATCTAACATAAAGCAGGTGTGTTGCCCTACTGCTCTCAAACCTTTTGAAGTTCACTAAGAGCTTCAAGTCCCTTACTTTGCTGAATACAGAAGTACTTTTCCTGCTTCTCCAGGTCTTCTCTAGGAGGAAACGATAAAGGCAGCTGAACTCAACAGCCAGTCCAAGTGCCTGAAGTCACACGCGGGCAGTGGGAGAAAAGGGACTGGATTTTAGGGGCGCTGAACCAGAGCTGTCCTCCTTGTCTTCACCCAGATTTGTGAGGATTCAGCACTTCTGAGAACGGCTCCGTTTCTATTTAGGTGCCTAAAACCGGCTGGAGATGCATAAATTTAGGTTTGCCCCTCCAAAGCCTTAGTGCAGAGCTTGATGTTCAAGAGCTCATTGAAAAAACATGGGATTTGTGTGTGTGTGTGTGTGAACAGTGTTCATTGACATGTCTGAGGAGCTCCAAGTTTTCCACTCCCTCTGAGTTGTTTCAAAACTATGCGTTTTCACCAAAACCATTCACCCAAACCAAAACAAAACAAGTGGACTGTTTTCTGTCAAAGTTTCAAAAACACCAACCCGCTTACAAGACACGGCTTAAGAATCTCCCAATTAATGAAAATGTTAAATCGGAGGGAAGAGAAAAATCTTCAGGAAAACCAAAAGAGAAGTTAAAAACAACTCCTTCAGGAAAGAGAATTTTAATTAAAAATAATATCCTGGTGGATAATTTATGTTTCTATGTAAGGATTTAAATTGCAGAAGCAGCAAAGTGGATTTTTTTAACGCCATCGGCATCCAAGAGTGGAAAACACCAGATTTCAAATTCATACATTCTATATTTGAACATCTTGTTTCTATTTAATAGAAAAGGCCTTCTTTCTCTGGGTTTTTCTCCCCCACCCCCCATCCCTTTTTTTTCTTTTTTTTTTTTTTTTTTTTTTTTCAAAACATATAATTCATCCTAATATATTACAAATGGCACACTAAAAGAGCATGCCCGGAAAATATTAATAATTGAATTCAAATGAGTTTTTCCTAAGAGTCGCTAGAATCGAGGGGCGAAATTCCTAATGTATTCGTGAGGGAAAATAGGGCAAAAATAATCGAGACGGAGGGTTTTGTTGGTGGGGTTTGTTTTTTGGTTTTTTTTTTTTTTTTTCTTCCAGGCGCTCTGAGAAGTGGACTGTGTGCTGTGTGGAGTCTCTCCGAGCATGACAGAAAAGGGATTAAAGCAGGTGACACTTTGAACTTAGCTTAGATAAGTGACCCTCAAAATCAACAGTCCAAAAGTTTAGTACACAGATTCCCTGGACACGTCTAGTCGGGTCTTCGTCAAACCCTTCCCGACTTCAGTAAGTCAAATTAAAATAAAAAAGACAGGTTGCTCGGGTTATCTTCTAATATTGTTTTAGCCACTTATTAGCACTAATGGACAATTAGTGGCCGGTGCGGATATTTTCTGTAATACGAAGCAGAGGGGAAAATTCTTTGTTTGCTTCTGTGTGCGGGAACTTCTTCTGTGGTTGAATGTATAAAAATAGCAGCCAGAAAAGAAGTGTGAAAGACACTAGTTAAACAGTCCAATTTCCAAAGAAGAATATAGTTGAAAACAGATCCTTCTGCAGAGTTAAGAAATCCTCCTGATGCACTTGAAGCATAAGGAAGTCTGCACTTTATAAACAACCAAATATATGCCCAGGATAAAAGGCGAGGCTTTTTGAACTCCTAGCTGGCGTGTTAGGAAGACCTTTAATGACATTAGCAGTTCTTCAAAACCAGAAAGGCCACATTATTTCTGATCCTATATGGTCACCACATGTAGCTTTATAAAGAGGAAAAAAAAAAATAAAAATCCTCTCTTCATGCCAATAAATAACTTGCCAGAAGAGAAAATATTTACCACTGCTTTTCAAAATTCTTTACGCATGCAGTAAAATCCTCCTCTGAGAAAATGAGCCCGTAAAGAAACCCAAGGCGTTTCCTCCAGCACTACCGGCGGTGCGGGCCCGGCCGTCCCGCTCCCCTCCGCGGGGCTCCGCGCCCGCTCCGCGGCTCCGCACCGCAGCCCAGCCTCGGCCTTTAGTCCCCTCGTTAACACCTCGGGGCTGGTGGGGTTCCCAGCGCCGGGGAGGGAGCTGGAATGCGCGTAGAGGAGCGGGAATCAGCGGATATAGCGATGATAATAATAATAATAAGAGTAACGATGGCGATAATACCTGGCAATAGCTGCGCGCTTTGTCTCCGCAGCCTGGCGCGCAGGCAGGGCGATCTCCTGCTCCGCGGACGCGCTGCTGACCGTGAGCACAAGATATTAATGGAGTTATAATTGAGGACTAACAGACACGTCCAGCCACCTTTGGTGCTCGGGCGGGCTCGATCGCTTCCTTAAGCGGTAAAATTAAGTCGGGACCTAAAGCGAGAGCAGCGAGCGGGTTCCTCCCTCGCCGAGCCAAAGTTTTGGGCGCGAAAATTTATATTCCCTAGCTCCGAGCAGCGAGAGAAAACACCCATCCCATCCCCGCACCCCGCGGAGCTTCCGCCGGCCCCATGCGCATCGGCCGCGGGTGCGGAGCGGGAGCCGGCTCTTCTCTGCCTGCAAACCCTCTCAGCAGAGCCGGGGGTTTTCGCGTTTCAGGGAGATCAATGGTTTGTTTCTGTTTGGGGGGGAAAAAAACTCTCTCAAACAAACACACAATAAATCATCTCCAGCCCCCGGGCCGGCTGCTCCGCGGGTCCGCCCGGCCCGGGGAACCGCGGCGGCGGCAGCAGCAGCCCGCCTTCTCCTGCGGCTGGAGCTCCGCTTCGCTTCAATTCTCATCTCACTAGAAGGGTGCTTAAACAGCCCCGTGCAGTTACAGAGAACGGGGAGTGAATGCCTTCCCCAAAGCTCTCGCCGCTCTGTTTTCCCTTCTTGCTCCAAAACCGCCTTTTCTAATCATGCTGCACGTTTCTACATTTTTTCCCTACTAAATAGGGCAATTTTATTTTTTTAAATTACTAGGAAGAAAAAAAAAAACCCCGAAGGATCGCAGCCTAAAAACACCCGTATTTTAACCCCCGGATCGCATCGTTCCCCGAACGGTAGAACCCGTTCGCTCGCTGCCGCCGCACCGGGAGATCAAGAAAGTGGTTTCTGCGGGAAGGAAAACGATAAACAAACTCCTGAGCAGGCAGAAAACTTTATCCTGGGCACGGGGCTCTTTACCATCTAGTAATTCACCAGATCGTCTTAGTTCGAAGCAGCAAAAAAAATATATATATACATAACGAATTAAACAAAAATACAAAGCAAACTGGGGGATGATTGTCCCTACAAATAAACGTGAAAGGCAGGAGAGGGTAACGGCTCAGGCGGAGGGACCAGGTATCCCTACGAGCTCTCAAACAGCTGCGATTTTCCTTTTTTTCCCCTGTATCCAGCCCTAGAGACTTTGCTCCGGGAAGGGATTTTGGCGGAGGACGGTGGCTCTGCCCGCTCGGGAAGGGCAGAACGAGCTCCAGAGACACCGGCACCCTTAGTGGGTGCCAGCACCCAGGCGCGCACCTCCACGAATAAAATCTTTATTTTCTAGTTAGTTTGGTGTTGGTTTTTTTTTTTTTCTTTCCCCTGAGCTCTAATTCTCGCATTTGGAGCCGCTCTCCTCACGGTTGGCTGGACACAGGTTTGCTTTTAGCCTGTGTGCTCTTGGCTCCGCCGTTCCTATAAAATACAGAGCGGAATTTATTATTCTCCGTCCCCTGACAAAGGCACGGAGCAGTCTGTGTGTCCGCCCCGGGCAGCCGCCGAGGCAGAAGCACCCTGCTCCATCACCGACGGCTTCCCACGGCGGAATCCGCTTTCACTGAGCGATTCGCAAACTAAAAATACCCGTGCCATGCTTTTTTGGTTTAATATCGCACAAGCCTAAAGAGGGGGGTGCCCCAGAGCTTTACATTTAATTCTATAAAGTCGCTTGCAGAAGCACTAAATTGCCCGAATAATAAATATATGTTTTAGCCTCATGGTCTTCCTCTACGTCTGATTTTTTGGGGGGGCGGCGTTGTTCCTATTAGGTTTTGGGCTGGGTGAAGGTGAACCATCGCCAGCCCGGAGCGCCGGGGTGCCTTCACGGACAGAGCACCCTTTTCCTTCCCAAACACCCGAGCCCAGTTCTGCCCAGCAAACTCTCCAGCTACTTTCCAGGAGGGAGAAAAAGCTCTTTGCCAAACTATTCGCAAGAGCACTTCAAAATAAATGAGTTGCCTACTAAAACTTAATGTTATACAAGATATATACATTTGTCTATATTAGATTTTGAGCAGCTGTTCCTATGCTCAAATCCACACACACACCCCTCCCGCGAATTTAACTGAAGCAAAGAGATAAAACAGAGCATTGTTTATTTTCCCGGCTTCTCTCGGCTCCCCCCACCCTCCCTCCGCGGTGCGCTGGGAGCGGAGCCTCCGCGCTCAGCCTGCGCGGAGCGGCGCGGCCGGTTCTGCACAAACAACGCCCCGTCATTAGGACGGGATTGCTGGTTTCCCTAGAGCCGGGTTTAAATTGTTTCTTTGTTCCCCGAGGTGCCCTGAAAAAAGAAGAAAAAAAAAAGGAAAAAAAAAAAGGAAGAAAAAACAACTGAGAGCCTGGAGATGGGGGGGAACGAGACAAAAGAGGAGCGCGGGGGTCCGGCCCCCCCCCCCGCCCCGGGCCCAGCAGTGTCTGACTGCGCAGCGCCCGGCCTTATCGGAGCCCAGTGCTAAGAGGAGATAATTTGGACCGTGAGAGTGGGGTGGTTTGGGTGTGGGTTTTTTTTAATTTTCCCAAGCGCTGGAATCGTTCGTGTCCCGTCCCCCCCCCGCCCCGCAAGGCAGCCGCTGCCCGCACCGCCGGACGGGGTGACTGCGGGGAACCCCCCCCCGCCCCACAGGCGGGATCCTGCCGCCGCTGCCCCGGTTAGCCCGGCGGAGGAGCCGCCGCCGAGGGGAAAACCCCGAAAACAAATATGTGAGAAACGAGTTTGCACTGTTGGAAACGCCGGGGTTTGCCGGGGAGCCGCGGCGGGTGGGGGTCAGGGACAGAGACTCCCCCTCACTAAAACCCATCCCAAAATACACCCCCCACCCCCCCGACCTCGGCCCCATCCCCATCACAACAGCCGTTTTTCAGCCGCTTTCTTTTCCTCCTTCCCCGGCCCTTTCCGTGTCTGTGGGACAAACCCCCTGGGAAACTCAGCTCCCAAATCCAGACTCCAGCATCTCTCACCCAGGATCAGCGCAAGCTATACGTATTATATACATACCCACACTACACATACACACACACACTTCCTGCCGCGTTGAGCTATTCCACTACGATTTACTTCGCTCTTTCTCCATCCCTCATTAATCTCGCTTGCCAATTTAAACCGTTTCCCTTCTGCTGCATGGATTTTTTTTTTTATTTTTTTAGGGAAGGGGGTAATTTCCAAGCTGCTTGCAGACAGGACCCGATCTCACCGCTCCCATCCCCTCCAGTTTTTCTCTTGGCGGGATGGGACCCCTAAAATTCTTTCCCCACATTGTTCGGTAATTATAGAGCCGAGGTCTGTAGGGAGATGTAATAGGGTTTGTGTTTTGTTTGTTTGGTTTTTTTTTATTAAACCAACTGACATATCGGGGCGGGGGGAAGATAAACTTGCCGACACACAAGCCCTTCTTCGAGGTTTAAATATGTTTGCTCGAAGCCAAAATCCGTTGCTCTTTACTCGAGCAAGGAAAAAAAAAAAACCTACAAGCGGGAGGTTAATAGCTTAAATGAGAGACTCGGGCAAGGAATGCAGGATCGGCTCCCTCCCCCCATTAATAGCCTTAAACGACTTTACATTTTTATACCCGGAGTTGAGTACTCAAGAACTCTGAGCTTGTTTGTAAGACTAGAAAGATCTATTGAGAGACTTTCCTTTTTAATAGCGCACTAATGTTTCCCAAGACTTCGTATTAACTCAAGAATCACTGAAGGTCGATTTGTAAGTGTCTGGACACTATAAAAGCGTTTGTAAAGCAAAGTCAGTTGCGTGCATTAAAATAAGGAGGTTCCTTTGTGAGATTTCATGCCAGGCCAGGAGCCCTTTTAAATGCTATTCAACTGCCTCATTAGAAGGAGCTAACAGGAGTCAGGCCTCCTCTTTACCCACCCCCACCCCCCCGTGTCCTCCCCTCAAATCAGCCCTTTAATACATAGACTGGCAGATTAGGGGCTTTTAAAAGCTGGGTCTGTCCCGGATAGCCGGTTTCCTATCCTGCTATTGTGACAGCTCTTCCCTGCTATCAATTACATCCCACCCCAAGCTAAACACCCCTCCCGCCCTCCGCCGAGCACCTCCACCAGCTCCACCGAGGGGAGCGAGCCCCGGCCGCCCCGCAGGGCCGGCTCCCGGCCGCCTCCTCCGCTCCTGCCCTAGGCTCCATCCCCGAGAAGCAAGATGAACATCCCCTTCCTATCCCCTCTCAGCCAAAAACAAAAAAAAAAATTAAAAAATAGTATGCCTGGACCCGAAAATCCGTTTCCGAATAGATTAACAACCCCTCCTGTGTTAACACCAGCTCTGTTCTTTTTCTTATTAGATCGCGGAGATGAATGGGGCGGTGGGGGGAGAAGGAGCGAAGCGGCGGGGGGAGGTTGGTCACCATTATCTGCGCTCCACATGTTCTCTGTGGGTATATATAAAATATAGGAATGGAGTCCCCTTTAAGTAGTTCTTTTATGACTTGTTTTAACAGAAAACACAGAATAAGCCAATGTTTGATATTACAATATAAAACACATTTGTGGTATGCTAGGGGCTGGCTTGTTCCTCCCTCCTTCCCCCAATTCTGTTCCTCACCCAGATCTGGTCCAGACCCCACCCCTCGTAGTCGAGCGGGCACAGACCTTCCACCCCCTGAAGTGGAGCGTCCTGCCTCGTCTGCAGCCACGCAGAGGTTCAGTCCCTTGAAAGAGAATTTGGGCTTGCAGCTCATATGAATATGAACCTCCAGTTCTTTATTATTATTGCTACTAGGCATAATGTTAGAATCATAATTCTCCATTTATATGGGGGCCTGGATTCAAAAAGCCTATTGGAGCCTGATAGAACAGAACATATAAATCTGAAATCAAAGCCAAACATGTCCTAATAAAAGCCAACCCAATGCAAAAATCTGGTGGAGAAACAGCAAACCCATTCTCGCTCCCATACACCAAGCCCCCAGTCCATAACTATATAACAATGATTAAAAAGAACCACAAATACAGTCCTAAATGCCATGCACAATCTTGAATGTGTGGGCTGAAATGCCAAGTGTCAAGAGAAAAAACACAGCTGAGAACTTGCCTTCACAAATGCTCACAGGATTGTTACCCAAGAGCAGAAGCCGTTTTGCCCAGGCCGAAGTCTCATCTCTGCTCTAAACACAAACTCAGCCTCCCTTGGAAAGTCTGCATGTGTCTCATTTTAATCAGAATCACAAGATTTCCCCTTATGCTGGGACAAGTCTATGAGGATGTAATTACAGGCAATTACAAGCCATCACCTTGTTCTTGAAACAAAATAGGTTTGTTTGACACCATTCTCCAGGGTCAGAGCAAGCTTTCTCTTCAACCAGAGGAGAAGGATTATTGAAGATTGGTCCCATGAAGAAGCACTGGGAGGTTCAGATGTCACAGAGGTATGACAGCAGACATCAGGACAAAATGAAGCCGCATTTGCAACCTTAAATCTGGGCTATTACTGCAGCGGAAAGGGATCCTGATGGGGGTGAAATGTTACGGGGCACGGCATGCCATAACCAACCATCATTTCGGATTTATATCTGCCCTAAAAAGACAAATAGCCCTTCCCTGTAATTCCCTGCCCTCGCAGGGAATAGATATAAATTCCTGATTTTCAGGGCCAAATATTCCTTTCTACTCACATGAGCCCAGCCACGGAGCCCTGATGACAGTCATGTCTTAGCCTGGAAGGCCCCAATTCAGAAATGTACCCCATCAGCAAACCACTTCAGCACCTGCTTAACTTCAGGGCTGGATTAAATCGGCCTCCAGAACACGCTTTCAATTTATTAATAGTTTTGAAGCAGCAGGAACAGATTATGGGGGGGTGGAATTTAGAAACCATGCTGCATTGGGATCTCTATGGGGAGAAAGCAACCCCCCCCCAAAAAAATCAGATAATTATTTAGGTGAAAAAAGCAAAAAGGATGAGAAAGTAAAAAGGATTAAAGTCTCCTCAAATAGATATATTTTAAAAGAAATGCCTCTGCCCACCCCCTCCCACTGCTAGCATATTTCAAGCACTTTGGATGTTTGTGTCTGTCTTCCTTTCAAGGAACCCTGAGCACATGAATGGGCAGAGCAGCAGAATGAATGGGACACTTCAAAGAAAATGAAAACCATTACTGGGAAATCTGTTTATAGAGAGGATGAATGATTATGAGACAAGATGCCAGCAGAGAGAGAACACAAGTGAGGGTGCTCTTTGCACAGTGCACAACATAACTCAGGGGGTTTCAGACCTTTCCTTAGCAGTACACCCTTGTATAAATTTTGGGTGAAACACCCCCACCCCCAGTCTTCCCAGTAAGCCCAGAGCCCCCTCCGATGCCTTGGGAATGGTAGCATTCTTTAACCCCCATGCACCTGCTCCTGAGCCCCCAGTGGGGCGACTCCCCCCTCCCTCCCGACGTCAAGATGGGATATTAAAAGAAATTATTTCCATTGCCTGGAGTAGATGAGAAATGGATAAACAGTGTGTCACTCACGTTCCAAGTGGGTAAACTCCATTTACCCTCGACACCACTGCACAGAGACCCTGCCCTGAGAACTGCAGATTTTATCTGAACCTTACAACATTCTCACAGAGTCTCATCCATCTCCACTATTGCCTTGTGCTAAGTTTGTAGAGAGCTCCGCATTACACATGCGCTGCCTGGGACCAGAAATTTTGTGCTGATTCCTCTATACCCAAATGCAACCTGTCCTGAATCCATCTAACTCAATTGTTGGCACCCACACTGGGAACTGGGTCTCTTTCTTTTAGGGAAGAGATGGGAAAAAACCAGCTGACAAGTATTCCTTTCTTGGCACCGATTGCACAACCAGTGCAATCTTCCACACAGGGAGCCTAAGAGATTTCCATGCCTCCATTCAGCATCTAAAGCATCTAGGCGGATCTACCAAGGCAGAACAAATGGCCCCTTGTCATCCCCACCTTCATCAGCCTTGCTCAGCAGAGCATACGTGCCCAGACACATGACAGATGGACAAATGCATTGGTTATCCCCTAAATCAGTGCTGTGGTTGAATCTTGCTCACTGGCAGATAGAGAAGACAGAAAGGGAAGCGATACGGACCACGGTAACAGTGCAGTAAGGCCATATTTAGGAACCACAGCCTTACGCTAGAGCAAAGAGGTGGCAGTAGAAAATAGCCCTCAACCGCCCTTGTTGTTTTTGGCAAAAAGAGGCAGAAAATATTTGTGCTTCTTCAAATACTAAGAATATTTGTACCATGACCAGTGTGGTTTTCACAGAGCTCTCAGGAGATGCGGGAAAACGAATGCTGACATCCCTGGGGCTGAGCTCGTGGCATGTGATATGCCAGCATTAGTTCTCCAAGAACTCAAGGAGTGATGCTAACACAGCATCATTCAGAGCACTAGCTGATGGAACCACCAGTTTTTCCCATGCCACTGACTTCTTCAGGAGGAAACAAATCCTTCCTAGACATGTCCAGGATAACAGAAGACCCCAAGGAAACTCGAGGCCTTCACACTAGAATGACCCTTATTCTCTTGGGTCCATTTAGCAAGGCAAGGATAGAGCTGGGACCATGCTGTCGCCTAGGTTATGCTCTAAGACCTCCAAGCAGCATCATGCTCAAAGAAAAGCAACAGCTGGTGGGTCACTGGCAAATGTAGCTGGGAACCTGTCTGCTGAAGTCCTTCCTCAGAGCCTCTACTGACTTGGAATCTGCCTGTTCCTCCCCTCTCCGTAGGAGCTTGCTACCTACACTTTGGCAGTGAGTCAGCCCTGCTGCCCACCCAGCTTTCCTGGTGGAGCCCTGCACTGCCTTTCACGTAGGTGGGCACCATCAGCTCTCCGTCGCTCTAATCATCTCCCATTACAATTTGGACTTCAATAATCAAAAGTGAAACATGAAAGTAGGCTGAGCTCCAGCAGAGCGTGAAGGCAGCAGCCGTGCCAACTAGCTTTCAGTGGCTCATTTCATCTCCTCTCAAGGGAGGGACAGGGAGCACAAGTCAGTGATGGATCAGCTCGGTGTCAGCAACCCAACACAGATACCCACTTGCAGTGCTCATATCTCCCACATAATCCCCCCAGCATCTTGCTGAAGTGATAATAATGTTTGACCCATGTCTATAAAGAGGTTCTCACCTATTCTTATCCATTCAAGTATCTAAGTTTCCCATTTTATGGATCAAGCAGATAAAATGTCCTCTGTGCCTGGACACACACAGGCACAAGGCACTAGAAAAGCCCTGAAACAGCACAATTACCCAGCTGCCTCTTCTGAGCTTGGGTGCACAGTGCTCCAAGCAGGTTTGTGCTGTGTGCTGACTTCCATAATCCTTAATTCCTGTCCCAGGAAGCATCTCCAGCTTCTAACAAAGAGACCCTTCAGGTGACCCAACCACCAGCTGGTACCACAATGCTAATGCCAGCCTACAGGTGCTCATAGAAGAGAGCTGGAGGAAAACACAAGCACTTCCCATTCCTTGTTCCAGGGCAACCTCCCACCAGCATCACCCAACATGGGTGACCACACGAACGTGAGGCAAGCTGCCAGGCTCCTGCCTACGCTCCAGCTCAGTGACACAATCAGAAAGTACTCAGGCTTCACTCCCATGGTTTATCATGATGTCACCAAAGCCCCCCGTCCGTGTATTTATGTAACAAGAATAAATGATTTGGAACCACAAATTGAAAAGTTATAAATATGTCTGGAGAGGTGACATCATAACAAATGAGATGAGAACAGAGCTCCAGTGACTTATGATGTCATCACAACGCCTGGATGTATGCATACCCTTGGATACAATTCCACAGCTTTATTTTGTTGGGGGTGATTGTGTGACTTTTTGATTTTAAATAAAATACTTTGGTCTTCCTCTCCATCATGCTTGTCCTCCTACCTGGGGCCAGCGCTCATAGTTACTATCTCCTCCATGCTTCAGGGGCATCAAGTCTTACCTTAACATAGACTACAGTCTCAAAAGATATTATTAACAATTTAAGTTAGGTAAGTAAAGGTTGGCTGAAAACCAGAAAAAGATATGAGGACATGAGAAAGTTAGACTTTATTCCTAAGCAGTTTTTGAAAAGGGTTGGAGAGTGAGGAAAAGGGAAAGGAATCAGATTTTATGTTAACCTAGTGTTTTATTTTGAACCTGACTTAGAGGGATGCTGAGCATCTCCAGGTTTCATTAATTTTCTAGAAACACTGGGGAGTTTCAGATTGCAGGTCACCCTTAAAAAAGCAAGGATTGAAGGAAAAACTTCCAAAAAAACATGTCTGACAGAGGCCAAAGAACTACTGGAAGAAAAAGAAATCAGTGGAATTCAGGCTTTGAAGTCACTTTAATTCCTGCAAATTTTACATTTACATCCAAGCTCACCAAGGTATGTGGCTAATGCTAAGGTTTCACGTACTGTCAGAAGGTCTCAGAACAGCACAAACATCCACATGGCAAAGTTCAGCAGGACTTGGGATGCCAAAACTCATTCGGCTTCCTTGGAAATCCCAGTCTGAAGTTGGGTAACTAAACTGGAATCAACACTGCAAGTAACCGCACTCCAGTAAGGGCAGAGGCTGCAATTCCTGACATTTCTGCAAAATCAACACAGCAAGGTGCTTTATGTCAGTGTTTTAGCACCACGTGAGCTGAGTGTCCTGCCCATGGCCCGAGGATGGACTAAACAGGCTCACAAGGTCACCCCAAGCCCTGTTGCTAGCAGCTTCCACCTGGGCACGACGCTGAACCTGCAAGGTCTGGGCTTTTTACCCACAGCTAAGGTGCAAGTGGGGCAATTCCCAAGCAACTGGCTGCGTAACTGCCCCAGGAAAAGTCTGTGCCAAACCTATAAGGACTTTTCTCTTGCTTGACTCTCAGCTGATATTTCTGCAGGACATCATGCCGGGTTGGTGTACCAGCTCTGGGATTTCTTCCCCATGCTTCACATGCAGACCTTCCCCTGCCACAAACAGCAGTGACATTCCCAAGTGGAAACTGAAACCCAACCCCTCTCCCCTTCGAAGCTGGAGACACACTGGTGTGGGAGGCAGGAACTGGCCCTCTGAGTGAAGTATAGGGTTGAAAGCCTTTGCCCCAAGCTTTGTAGGGCTCCAAGTCAAAAGAATACAGCTGGGTCCACAGCAATGCAAGAAAGTGAATTTACTGACAACAGCTTTGCTTTTCTTAGGGTTTTTTTTTTTGGTTTGGGCTTGGTTGTGGGTTGTTTTTTTTTTTAGTCCACAGAGCCAGTTCTGCAAACCACATGCTGGCCTGAGTCTTGGGAGGCCAAATTTCCTCCCCCCCTCCCCCAACTCTCTATACGAGATGGGCATGTCCTTTAGCACCTCTGTCCAGGTAGGGAGCTACGGCACAAGGTAAACACACTGCAGAGATGAACACAACGCAGTCTTGAGATCAAGCAGTCTATATGCATGAAAACCTGAAGATCTGCAGCTGAATTTTTGCAGGGGGTTCCTATGTCGATAGCCAGACAGCACCAAGCTTCAGCTCAAACCCTCACAAAGGGGGCTTTCTGGGCCCCCAACCCCATCATTGCTTCTGATACAAGCCAAAGGTTCAAACCCCTCCAAACTTCAGCAGAGCTTTGCTCTGAGATCCAAGCTCTAGGGCTTGGGTTTTAATGGTGTATTTACTGATGAGGTGAAATATGAATCTGGTTTTGACTTTAAAAAGCCAATTGTATTTTGGGGGCGGAGGGAGGGGGAAGGGGTGCTCTGACCTGACCCGCTAATCTCTTTTTCTTCCTTTAAAGTTGTCTTCTAAATCTGAACATTAAAGGTGATTAGATACCTAAGGGACTTCCCATGTCATTAGTTAATACTTTAGAGCTTGTTTTGGTTCCAGCTAGCAGCAATGCAGAGCCCTTTTGATAATACATCACCCTGCTCAAATATGCCTGCACAGTCTCCAGATGATATACCCCACCAGTGTCTGCCTCTGTACAGCTCACAGATTGGAAGGGTCGGAGACGAGTTTAATTTAAAGATGAGCCGCCCTTGGGCTGCCAAAGGAAATGGCGTGTCAGCTACGTCAAAAATAGATACTGTTGTGCAGATATATGGAGGGAGAGATGGACGCTGCCAGTGCTATCAATTACCTGGATTGCCTTTAAATGTCAAAGCAAATCCTTACCCATTCCTTCTCTAAAACCTAAATCACTGAGAGAGACAAGGTCAACCCAAGCAGGCTGGAATGCTGGGAGAGGAAAACATGTACATAACGTTGCGTGTGTGAGGGGATAATTTGTGCGCACACACGTACTAAAGGAGCATTAAAAGCATATTGACTCGTGGATTCAAATTCTGAAATAGCGTTGCTGGGTTTTCAGGTGTCATCAAAAACATCAGTCCCTGAAAGAAAGATCCTTTCCAAGTCAATAAAAGTGGCCTCCTGGAGTAAATAGATTTAAAATTCTCATGTTGCTCCTATTTTGCATTGTTTCAGTATTTTTTTTTTCCCCCCTGCGGGGATATAGATGCCTTTGACAGATTCAACAGAAACCACACAAATCTAAACTGCCTTTGGGAGCGACCAGAGCAAACTGTACCTCTGCATAGACTTTTCCCTCTCACTGCAGAGCAAATACAAGCATAACATATGCTATTATCCACCTACATATCAGCATCCTTCAAGGCAGACCTCCTGGGAAACAGCATGAAATGATCCCTTGGGAAGGGCCCCAGCCCTTTCGGGAACAGGATATGGGGAAATTGAGGAGTAGGGGAAAAGGGGAAATCATCAAATCCTACAGGTGGGTAAATAAAAGGAGACAAAGTTTATTACAAAAGAGAGGCAAACATAAGGTTTAAGCTTGGTCCCTTAAGAAATGAGGTTTTATGCAATCAGTCTGCACATGGGATATATATATAAAATATAAATAAAATAAACATACTTATCTCCCCTGTCTCCAATAACTTTCAAATTTGATGGCCAATTCCAACTCTGCTTGGTGGAGGGGGCAGAGGTCTTGCAGCTCCTATAAGTTTTATGAAAATAGGGCCCTCTCCTGTATCCCGAGACCTATTAATGCCCACACTGAAAGAAATTGTTGAGCTCACGTTGCAGCTTATTAGTAATATTATTAGACACTAGAGAATCCACAGGGGAGAGAGAAATATTAAGAACGTCCCAACGGCAAGAAAAGCTTCAGTTGGAGTTTGCACCTTCTTAGACACTAGAGGATCCAACCACAAGACACCGACTGGTTGAAACCCCCATTTCATTGCATCTCCTGCTAATAACCACTGCTTTTACATAAAGATATTTTGTGTATTCCCAGCCTGGCCTCACAGCAAACTCACGCCAGCCAATTAAGCCGAGCCGTAATTTACAGCTCCCTGCTTCCTTCGCCTTCTTCCTAGGAGGGATTAGTTAGCTATGCCGAGACACACAGAAGAGGAATGTAATCACAGGGGTACATTTATCACCTGCATTTTCACTGAGGGCACTGGCCTGATTTCTGTACTCTTCTTCCTTCAACAGGATCGTCTCCTCTAGATAACTCCGCACCAGGCCAGCAACCAGATGTACATTAAGCGCTGATTTCAGCGCAGTGCATCCGAGAGCCCAGCCGCTTCCCATGCGCGGGATGAGGGGTAAAAATGTAAAGAATTTCAGATAAACACATTTGGAAAGCCACTTAGGGCTACTGGACAGATGAAGGCGAGGAAGGCAGGGGAATATTTTTGCAATGAACAGGCAAAGAGGGACACTATTCATCTCTTATGAAGCGTGTTCGCGAGCTGCTCTCTAGTTCTACACACTGAGTTTTGGCTGGCCAGGAGATCCTCAAGCACCAAAGACTTTAAAAAAGGAGCCCTGTAAGAGCAGGGAGGCCACGGTGGAGGTGGAGGACACAGACCAGATCTATGTTAAGACTCGCCTGACAGCTGCCCCTGGTTTAGTTCCAGTGGTTTGCCAAATCAGGGAAAATATTCATCAACACAAGCGGGTATACGGCTGCCTTAGTGTGGTGCCACACAGGTACTGCACAGAGGAACAAGCGCTTTTGGTACCACCATATACACATGACCAAGAGTGTCCCAAGACAAAAGACAATCCACCTGAAAGGTTTCCCTTCTCTAAAGGAAAACTCTGACACAATAGCTGTGGGGCTTTAGATGACAACCATATGGCACCACAACAGTGTTCAGCCCTGACCTGCTCCCAACCCTACGAGCCCATCTCCAGCATCACCGGGCATCTGCTCACGATGTGTCAGCCTAATTGTCCCTTTTTCTATCCATTCCCACAGCATAATGAAACATTTATGGCTCTGTTCCTTCAGGGGCTGTTTGTCCAGTTGCATCTGCATACGACAGGCTGGGTTTTTTAGGTGGTTTCAGCGTGAAGTGAGAGACCATTTCAAGTTCCATGTATCTCTGTCTGCCAGCTGAGAGTCAGGATGATGCAGGTGGCTGCAGGAACCAGTCAGTCAGCAATTGCCTGAAGCAGAGCAAGCAGAAGGCAAGAGCTGCCCAATACTGCTCCTTTACAAAAACCTTCCCCTTCCCACAAAGTGGAGGATCAAAGGAATTATGAGAAGGAGAAACTCATGAGTACACCAAATCATTAGGCTGGGTGATCCCATGGGAGTCAGGATGCCACCAATTTCAGCAAGGCTGGGATCCGTCCTCCCCTCTTTCACCAGATTGCTCTGAAAAGCCTGGAAGCAACCACAGCCCACCAGCTCTGCAGAGCAAGTGCTGCAAATGCTGGTCAAAGCCACCTGCCCTGAGCACCCTGGGCTCCATTCCAACCTCCAGAAACCAGTTTTGGGGTCAATGGGAAGTTCAGCTTGGCCCTCAGGAGAGGTGAACTTACCCATCCAATTAACAGCTAAAACACTGCTGCTTCTTATATGGGTAGACTCCCAGCGGTGTTGGGGTCTATATGAATAATTGATGGCCAGATGGAGCTGTGGTTATCAGTATGACTGCAATACTGTGCTGGGAAGAAATTTCCAGTCCATAAGGAGTAGAAAATGCCTCCTTCCCTCTTCGTGCAGGAACATTACGACCCACTATTGTGCTTTTGTTGCTCATTCAAGCCTGCTTTCGTGCACCGGACACAGACTCCCATGATGGTCTACAAGCTTTTCACCCGCTATGGGCTCGATTCTGCAGTCTCAAAGTTGCAATTTCCCCAAGAATGCCTGGAATTTCCCCCTTTATGCAACACACGTTTGGCAGGTTCCTGCTTTGATGAGTGAATATCTTCATTTACCAGTGGAAGTATTCCCACACACGTGCTATCTCTTTGAACAACCCAAGCCACCAGCTTAAACCCAAGGCAGATGAATTGCCCTTCCTCCTTCTTGGGGCCTCTAAAGCCTCTGACATTTTTTAAGGGTGCATGTTTTGATTTAAACCTCACAGCTCAGACCTGACTCTGCCTTTTCTTCAATTGCTTGTTTGCCACTTTGCAGAAAGCACTGGGTTTTGCCAGCTGGAAAAAAATCCTTTTTTAGTATTATTAAAGTTTAGTATTATTTTTAGTATTATTAAATTATCAAAGCTTCACTAGAAATCCTTTTGCAAGTGAGATTCTCATTTCTCAGTTTATTAGTTGAGAGAGAAGTTGCTTTAATGTCACACTATTTGATAAAGGACTATCTCAAAGGGAAATTGCGAACTGGGAACTAAAGAGTCATACTTCAGAAAAAGAGACCTTTTCAGAACGTACCTGTCCTTTGTGTTTTACTCAAACTGAATAGCTTGAAGAAACTGCTCTCTAACCTGAGTGGTGTATTTTTATTGGAGTAAACTTGTTCCATTTAAAGACGGGACAACCAACAAAGTCAGGTCATTTCTCTCCTGTGGCACCCTCCCTCCCCAAGCCCCATTAGGAAGATGGGGGATCCCCTTCCCTGCAGGACCTTGGGTTCTCCTGTGGTCTGCTGATCTCAGGGCTGTTTGATCTGAAAGATCTGAGGATCAAACTGATCACTAAGGCAAATCTCCAGGCTAGAGGCCCAACTCGTGCCAGCCGGCTGAGCCATGCCAGGCTGTGTTCAGTGATGAAACCCTCACAGCTTTGGGTGGAGAACTGAGGAAAAGAGCTTGTGAGCACAGGGCTACAAACAGCAATTCTGCCCCCTCCAAAAGCTCAGCCTGCCAACATACCACTTATTTCAGCCTCAAGATCTTATGGAAAACCACTAGTTTTAAAATAATCATGCAAGTCATTTCTGCCCCTTAAAGGTTTATCCTGGGCCATATCTGAATCCCCAAGCCTGCCCAGGTCACCCCTCTGCTGGGCTGCAGCCAGGGTCCCTCTGCGCAGTGGGGTTAGGAGTCCGAGCACTGCCATCAGCAGGGGAAGGAGGAGAACTGCTGGGGACCGGGCAGGGATTTAGGATCCACACACCACAACCCTGGCTTTTGCTATTTAGCAGTATCTAAGGTGCTGTTTTACTTGGAGGACTCTCCATTTTGGTGCAGCTCACAATACACTTCATATCTACAGAGGTCAAAAAATATTGTCTCTGCACTTGCAAATTCCCCTGCTCCATCCCCAGCTCATGGACTCTTTTTGTAATAAAAAAATGATGCCAGATATAGTACTGATTCCTGAGAGATTTCCCATCTGCAGAACTCGAGGTGTGGATCAGTGTCCAATGGGGACTGAAACCTGCATCTTGGTTTGCCTTGGCCTTAGTACTAAATGCTGGGCAGAGGATGAAGTGAGAGACTACTTGAGAATGAGTTCCAGCACAGCAAAGGCATCACAGTTCAACACACCAACAAAACCAGAAAGCCACTGTCAGAAAGATCAGAAAACAGAATTTTTGTCTCCAAAAGAGATGCCAGGGTGTTGATTTAATTTCCTCCTGATTGCAGGTTGAAAGGAAAAATAAGTCAAGATCTTTAAATATTTTCCAGAATGGAAATTTTGAAATATTCCAAGATGGAAATTTTTTTACTTTAATGTATAGTCCAAAAATTAGAACAAAATTGAGTCAGAATAAAAACAAGGTGAGAGTGAAAGGGGAAAATAAACATTTCCATTTCAAACTGTTTCTCAATTTCCTCTGAAGCTTAGCTGAAATAGAACATGTTCCCGCAGCACCTTCCTCTGCAGGCAAGACAGCTGCTTCTTTGGGAAACCTGTCCCTGTCACCATTTTGGACTAAGAAATCAAGTATCCCCTGCTTGAAGTAAATTCAGAGAAACCAGACAGAAGCTGCAGCCTCACAACCAGGACAAAATACACCTGAATCCTGTAGCTGCAGAGGATAAAGCAATCCTTTGGAATTTGTCTCCTCTGTGCATCCCTTTTGCCTTGGTTAAGGGTCCCATCTCCAGCATTCAGGATGCAGAAACCAGAGTGCTCCCTTGAAGACCTGTGCTGCTGCAGCTTGATAGGACTCTGATGCACTGAAGGAAGATGAGCAAGACACAACGGGCAGGTGAAAGCTCTTGGAAGAAAAATATCCCCACGCAAAAAGAAAACCAGAACTAGGCAGTGGTGTTGGGAGTTTGCCATTCCGGCCTTGCTTCAAGCTCCAGCGTGCTGATTTCTGAATAAAAGGGAGGAAAAAAAAAAAAGGCAGGGGGTGGAGGAATCTTTTTTCCCGGTAAATACAGCTCTCGGATGGTTTGGGACAGCCGGTGCATCGCCCCGAAATCCGCATCATTTCAGTGCCCTCTCGTGGCCGCCGCTCCCCGCTGCAGCCGCGCCAGCCCGGCCGCCCCTTCCAGCCACGGCCACGGAGCGTGGCCTGGGGGAAAGAGCATCGCCGGAGGGGGATAGGGAGAGTTGTTTTCCCAGGATCCGTATGTCGCTTAGGAACAGCAAGATATGGGGCTGTGTGCGGGCCATTACATTTATTTGCACGATTTCTCCTCTCTGAGCAGGTGTAATCTCTTTTCAAGACTAACTTGGGTCTTCACCTCCTGTAGCAATGACTTTCATCACCTCATTAATTCTCACATTAAAAAGCCTCTTTTCCACCTGCTTTCTGACAGACCCACCAAGGAGCCAAACCTCTCAGTATTAATCCCTTCCTGAAGAGCAATACTTCCACCTTGCACTGCACGACACCAGGCATATATCAGGACCCTCACCTGGCCACTGCAGGCAAAACAAGCCACCCTCTTCCAGGACATCATCTCAGGCCATGTCCTTTCAGTGTTGTCAGATAGTGCCACAATAGGGACCAGGTCTGGAGGAGCATCAGGTCTCCATCAGAGAGGGGAGAGGAGTGATGCTGCCAGCTGAGAACATGCCTTCACACATGCGGAGCAAGGAACCATACCTTTGGCCTCAGCATGTTGTGGACTCTCCAGGGAGGTCAGGGCATGAGGACCACAAGAAAGGTGCTGCAACCACACCCAGGTGTTCCCTTGGCTGAAGGGAGAGGTTTGGGATGGGAGCCAGTGGTGAAAGTCTCCCTGCAGGCCTGCCAGATCTGATAGCCTGGTGAAAAGCACAGCTTGTACGCGCAGTGAGATGAAATAATATGCAATTAGAAAGATGTTTGCCCTGGGCAGAAAGATGGCAGGAAGGACTCCAAGGACCTGCTTCCTCTGCAGCAGGACATTTTCTTAAGACCTCAAGACCCCTTTCACCATTGTACCACGTTCAAGCAGTGACCTGGATATGGGTTGCTCAGTTTTAAACACCTCAAGTGCCCACATACTGGTATGAATCAGCCCTTTTCCCAGGGATAGTAGCAACATTCAAAGTCTTTCTTACACTGTGCATGATCTTGCCTGTTCTTTCAGCCTATTTTGATGACTTGCTCTGTTTGCACAGCAGACAGGCCTGAAAAGATACCCTGGCTTTCAATTCCTGTGCAATTCTAATAGCATCAGCATTATGGGGTCCCCAGTGAACTCTAAACGATCCCTTTTGTTCAAAGAGCTTTGTTCCTCCAGATTCACAGCAGAGTAACTCCAGATTAAATGTCAAGAGAACAGATTAAATCCAAACCTAATCCCATTCTATTGGTGGTGCATGACTTGAGATTTATCCCCCGGAAGAACAGACCCATGTCCTAACCTAGCCAGAGTTAACAATAGTGAAAATCCATCCCATACAATCTCTCCTGGACATGGCTTTTTCATGCATATACAAATCAAAATTTCTCTGCAGTTCAAGTGTTATGTTCCTAGATATTTTTTGTATTCATGACAACTGAAAATTGCTCTTCAAAGTCAGCCCTAATACATTTTTCAAACAGTACAGGAATTTGTAAGAAGGGAAGAGAAGGATGCTCTCCATTACAAGTCCATCTGTACAGCTGAGGCAGTTTTGTCTTAACCAGCACATTAACATTTATGTTCCCCTCCCAACACTGTAAAAGGGTCAATCACTCCTCCATTAAGCTTCCCATGAAAAGTATAGTGCAAGTAGTTCTGCAAAAATCTTATAATGTCCTCTATTTGGAGGATAAGACAAAATTACAGATGGTCTTGGGATTTCTACATGGGAACGGGAACCTGTCTTGAGTGCTTTCAGCCTGGACACTTTCCTGGTTTTAAAAAGTGGTATTTTCTGTGATACCCTTCACCTCTTCCTGCCACACACACTTTAAGGGGAAAATTATTCTGTTTAAAACAATTTTTCACTTGTAGGGGGAAAAGATTTCCATTATACACTGTCAGCCAAGGAGTTTGTGTTGCTTCCAGACGGGTGATTTACCAGGACAAGAGGGTAACGAAGCGGTTTGGTTCCCCCTTGCCTTTCACATTAATGCCAAAGGACTGGGGATGGAGGGAAGAGAGACAGAGTCACCCCAGACAAAGCTGCTCTGCTCTACAGCTGTCCAAAGACCTTAAGGATGCTCAGGAGGGTGGGAAAGCCTCCAGTTCCTTTTGGTTGCATTCATTCTTGGTTCCTCTAGTGAGGGTAGGGGTGAATCTGGTTCTGTTGCAGTAACACCTTCCTCACATCCTCGCCTGCAGACACAATTATTTTGCAGCATGGAAGAGGCCAGCTTTGCTTTGGGTCCTGCAGAAAGGGAAGGACTGCTTCTGCACCAGGGAAAGCAGGGACAAGGACTGGGGTTGTGCCTGTCACTTCATGCTCTGATCCAGCGAGGCTGGAGGAAGGAGTGAATCTCTGGGGCCTGACTATTTTAAAGACTATTTTTAGCCTCCCACTCCTGTCTCAAAGCAATAAAAAAAACAGGGAAAGGACCACAACTTTGTCTTTCTTCACCTGGCAACACCTCAGCACCCCAAAATCCTCCACATTTAGCCTGAAATGGGCTGTTCCCAGTTGCCAGTAGACAGGGTTAGCTGATGTCCTTGTTTCCCCAAGGCATGGGGAAAATCCAGGCTCTTCACACCCCAGCAGGTCTGGAATTCAGTGCAATCCTAAGACCCAAGTACAGGTTTGCTTGGGAGTGACACGGATGGGAGGAAAACGGTCCCCGACACGAGCCTGTTCACAGCCAGCACTAGATCCACACAGGGAGGAGTGGGAGGGAGAGCAAGTGCTTTGCAGAGGCAGACCTGTAATGCCAGTTATACAGCACCTATGCACAGAGCTGAGCCTAAGGCTACACTCTCACTACTCTCCAAATTTCCCAGTTTTATGCATTTCTTCCAAACTTTGATGAAGGATCTACTCCTCAGATCCAAATCCTTGCCCGAGGCATCGCAGGATGGAGTGAAAGTTTCTTTCTGAGGCTGGATTTCACTGTCTCCAGCCTGCTCGCGCTGTCCCACCCACTTCTCAGCCCTTGCCAGGAATATGGGTTTCTGCAAGCTTGTTCTTGTGCAAGGCAGAGCCCTGGAAACGTCAGAAAACGTGCTTTGTTCCCAAGTTCTGCCTCAGTGAAGGCTGGTGGTGGAATATGAGGATGTGCCCAGGGAAACCCAGCTTCATGCAAACAGCCCTGCTTGTCAAACTGCCACATTCGCTGGGCTTTTACCAGCCATGCAAAACAAACCCGGAGGAGAGGAGGTGCTCCCAGGCGCTGCTTTAAGCCATCGCCCTGCCAGTGCAGTGCTGGGGGCTGGAGGAATAAGATGCTTTATTTGCAGCTCTGTCTCCCGGCAGGACTGCTGGCCCTCCACACAAGTTCGCTCTCTTCTGCCACAAAACCAGCTACGTGACCTCAGACAAGTCCCTGCTGTGTCACCAAGCGCACAAGAGGCAGAGGGTGAAAACAGACCAAACCTTTCAGGACAGGGACCATCTCACATTGGGTTTCATCCAGATTTTAAACATGTCCGTGCCCAGCCCAACCAGCTTGGGACCACTTTTCAGGTATAACCGTGCTGTTTGCAAAGCCCTGCTGCAGCCCAGCTGGGTGAAGAGCATCAGAAGGAGAGGTAGGCTTTAGTTGCCTGGTGAGCCCGGAGCGAAGCGTGACAGGGAGCAGATGAGCTCTGCGGCACCACGCGTGCTTCCCGGGCACTGCACACAGAGCACAGCTCCGACTGCTCGCAGCAGCCTGCCAGACTCGCTGCTGGCGCAAATAGGCCAAGGTGTTTGCCTTTTGCTCCCTCTCATTCCACCCAAAGCTGGAAGAGACCAGACACTTCCTTGCAGGCGGCGCAGGGCCACGGGCAGGCAGGCATGCCGAGCTCACCCACAGCCCTTCCATCTGCTCTGCCAGCTGAGACTCCCCAGGTGAGAGATGAAAAGCAGATGCCATAAACCAGCTTGGAACTCAAGCCCTGTGCAACCAGAGCTCCCAAAAAGGACTTTGTATTAAGGGGGGGCCTTAGCAAGAGCCTTGGGACCAGGCGTGCTCCCAGCCTCTGCTCAGACCTTGCCTCCAGGACACCGCTGCTCAGTTGGCTTCTCTCCAATACAACTGTCCTGATTGCAATCTACACTACAAGCAACGGTTGCATTCTGGCAGAGGCAATTTGCTGCCGTGGCTATTGCACTCCCTGCAGGCTGAATACACCATGGTGACAAAAGGACAGTCCCAGTAATAGGTTGCATCCACGGAAGAAGAAATCAGAGTGGTCACAGGTAAAACACAAGGAGTTCAAGTACCAAGGCATTGCAATTGGGCTCACATATCCAGCTGTTTGAGGCTTCTTTGGACATCCCTGATTTTAATTACAAGTTTTTCTATGCTCCTCTATTCTCCCCACACCATGTTGTGACTCATGGCCTGGACTACTAAGCAGACCAGAGTTTCCTATATTTGCTGGAGCTGGAGGTAACACCCCCAGTATCACAGACTTCCAGGTGTACACCACACTGGAAGGACAGACTGCATGGCAAAAATACACACACAGGGAGATGTTTCCTTTAAAGGAGTGGCTTGGGTACCAACAGTACTACGATTCATCTCAAGTCACCAGAGGTGACAAATCACATGAGCAAATTTTACCATCTAGGGTCTAAAAGTTTCTTGTTCAGCCTCAGAGCTGGTTGAACACCCCACATTGGCAATATGTCCCCAACAACGTGATGCTTTACTGGAGGATACCCAAGAAGCACATCCACCCATCCTCTCACCCATGGTTGCACTGCCCTTGTGGCATGTTCCCATGTCCTGCAGCTTCCCAGAGACGCCTGGCCCGTTTATTCAAACCTTGGACATTTTCCCCAGCCACACTGCTTCAAAATAAGCTAAGAGGCAGAAATCCAAGCTGTTGTAATTTCAAGCTTCAAAGAGGATACTCTAAACAAAAAGGAACACTTCAGTAAAGCATGTATAAACAGGGAGCATCTGGTCTTTCCCCTGGCAGCACTGAGCCTCAAGAGATGCAAGAAAAGAGTTACCAATAACATCAGGTAACAAAAAGGATGTCTCAGGATGGGTATGGTTCTTCCTTAGAGTCCACTGAGTCTTAATCTGCTTCCTACACAGCAGCAAAGCCCTGTGCAGAGCGATATACACCTGGTTCACCTAGTGGCATTTGTTTCAGGAAAGCAGCTCTTTGTTCTCCAGATCACATGCTTGGAGGCAGCAGGCAATCATCTGCTTCTCCAGGGATACAGATACACAGCGAGATACTGCAACTTAATGGAAACGTTCCTCTCGGTCAAGTGGCAGAGCCAACTGCTTTCTTAATGTAGCCATCTTCATTTCAGAAAAGAAGAGACAATCAATTAACAGCCTCCGAGCAGGGAAGGCTCCTGGTGAGCAGTCACATATATCAGAGATCATGCCCCACACTTGCTCAGAGAGCCCAGCTTTTAGTGCACCTGGGCCAGCCCTCCACTCCATTGCCTGCGACAGCATCACTGCAACCTCTGGCTTCACCCTGGAGCTACCAGAAAACTTCAAGGGGGAACTGTAGTCCCACAGAAGCATTTGCTAAGTCAGCAGGAAAAGATAAACCCACTGACAGTGACAAGACATATCTGCTAACAAGACTGCACCTACTCAACAAGGACAAGCAACAGAGCGTATCCACAAGAGCTAAGTTTCTCCTCTCTGGGAAGAGACTCCTCCATCATATCCTGAGTGAATACTTTTCTGTAATACTGACATCACAGAAGCTTCACAGCTTCATTTCTCCAGCTCACTCCCCCCCAGTTCCCATTTTCATAGCTCAGCTAGTACAAACTAGAGAAGAAAGATCCCTCTGCTCCTGTGAATTTGGAGATCTCGGAGGCAAAGCTGAACTGCAACACAGCTCATATCTAGAGGGGCATTTTGGAAGCATCTCTAAAAATAACTAGCTCTGACTTTCCTCAAACCACCTAGAAATTCATATGGTGCCTAATTAACCTTGTCACAAAGCTATAGCAACGAGTCCTTATATTACCAATAGTCTCACTACCTCAGCTCCATCTTAACCAGCAGCCTGGCCATGCATCTGAAAACAAACCAGTGATTAGATCATACTATCAAATTCTTGTTCCAAGTAACCCAGCTCCTGAAGTGATCTTTATTTTGAAAAAGCTTTCAGCCCAGGTAATTTCCAAACAGAACACTAAATCACTAATCTCACCAAGCAGAACTTATTTCGCAATTAAGCCTTTTTATTTCTGTGGGACAAAGGCTCCTTGCTATAAGTCAAGAGATCAGAACATGGCCCACAGGGCTGAGAGCTTGGGTAACATCTAGAGAATACCAACACACTCCTGACACGATCCTAATAAATAATAATGAAAATAAATAATAATGAACATGGTATAGGTAAGGAGATGATTATAGACAGAGAGACTTAACTACAGGTGCGTTAAGTACAGCAAATCCGTGAAGTATATTAAGGGATTTAAAGGTCTGTATGGATTGCTGAGAAGCAGTTATCCAGGCAGAGCAGAAGACAGCAACTGCTTGAGAGCAGTTGTAGATGCCAGCCTTTAAAGACAGAAAATGAAGACTTCTTCAATTGAAACCAAAAGGGTGTTCAATAAACCAAGAGCAGATTGGCAGCCTGAAGTGTGAAAACTGCTACAGCCTCTTCAGAGAGTCAGTAAACGTCTGAACATACAGAATATTCTGGAGCCAAGAACCTGAGACATCAATTCTGACAGAAGTGCAAAGCCCAGGTTCACCTTTCACTTCAAGAACCAGATCAGAAACCCTATCTTAATATTTCAGAGAACTTCATACAGAATTAAACCCATTTCTAAGCTAACAGAACTGCTGTGTGATCATTTACACCCATTTATGTCCTTGTTAAGAAATGCCACTGAATTTAGTATGTTGCAAATGTGTTGCAAGACCTGACACCCATGATCTAAGGGACACCACCAGCTTGCATTCAGTGCCTCGGATGTATTTTCTGCTGTAAAACTGTGTGATTATGTTTCTTTGGTTTGAGTTTTTCCCTCTCAAGGTGAGGAGAGATGGGGAGAGCAGTGGAAGACTAGTCATGGGGAAAAGCATGCCAAATCAGCGATACCAGAATCACTAAACTGCCACAAACTCTACCCAGTATGAGCCCCAGAAGCAGCTCCTGACAGGGAGACATGGGAGTCCAGTTAATGAGACTAAGCCAAGAGTGTCCAAGAGCACGCATCCAATTTTTCACTATTTTTCCTTTTTTTAAACCAAGACAAGAAGTGCTGAACGCTTTTAGGGAGGAGATCTGGGGTAAATCCTGGACAGTCAAACCTAAAGCTGTGATCTAAAAGAACTTCTGCTCAGCTGCTGCATGAGCTCACGATACACCCTTAATACAGCTGGCAATATTTCCAGGAGTGTTTTCAGAAGCAGAATAGCTTCTGTACAGGCAGCCGAGACCCCTACGAGAGCCAGCTACAACATAAATGTTCTCCAGAGGACCTGGCCTGAAATCCCAGCATACGCTGGTGAGCGAGGCTTTCCACACACTGCAGCTACTGGAACCGTTTTTGTGTCACAGCTAGCGGCTAAAACATTCATCCAGTGCATGGGAGAGTCAAATCTGGGCAGGGAGTTACCCAGCTCGCTCTGTCCTTCACTCCCACTGAAGTCAAAGAGCTTCCAGAGAAGGTAAAGGCAACAAATGCTAGGACAACACCCCTTTAAACAGCAAATCTGGTCTTATAAAACAATAAGCATTCCTTAATCTACAATGCTTAAGCCTTGCTTCTCTGCTTGTGCAATATAGAAAAAATAGACCTTAGGTGTCACTCAAGGCTCCAGTATTTTTAACAATGTCATCCAGCTATAGGTGAAAGATTGCTCAAGTTCATTTGAAGCCCTATCTACCAATAGTTCCTGCTGCCAACCAGCATTGCCATTACATGCCCAGCACAATTCATCAGATTTGTGCTTACAGAAGTTCCAGCTTTCAGAAAGAAGAAGGCTCTGAATTCCCTGGAGCATCTACATCTGGCCTCAGTCTTTGAGGATGTTTTCACTAATTTAGATTAGGAAAATCATCAGACCATGGAGTTTGTTAGAAACACTGTCAAGCCTCACTTTCCCTCTCAATTCCCTGCCTTCCCTCCCACATACGGAAGAGGGGGAAGAGCTGCCTTAGTACAACTTCTATTTTTGTTGAGAACGGACATCAGGTTTGTTTCCACTAAAAGTGGAAACCCAGACGTGCGTTTCAGCAATAAGCAGTACATAAAGAAATCCACTTCTTGCCAGGACTTTGTGCTTCTCTAATAACTTCAAGAAAAGCAAAAAAAAAAATCTAATGCAGAGCCAAAACATACCACTTGGTCTCACATGGGATCTGATCAAACATCTAAAGGCATTCAAAATTCCAGGAAGGGAGAGCTTCCTCATTCTTAATGCAACAAAACATACAGAAGGAATGAATTTGTTTCATTGCAAGTCCCTTATGATTTACTCCTCTGATCAATATAACCCCAAAGCTTTGAAACAGACTGAGTGTTCCAAGCATTCACCTGCAGTCTATGGGAGACATAGGACACCATTCAATTAAAAGATAATAAAACATGCTATGTTCGGCATTTGTTTGTTTGAAATTCAAAAGGGTTTTCAGATCTGTCTGCTTAGCCTATCTCCTACAAAAGCCATAAATCTCCCTCTTCTAGCTAAACCAAACCATATTCTTATGTTTAAATCACATGAATGAGCTAAAAGACCAGAGGAATTTGCAAGCGCCAGTCCTTTTCTTCCTTCCCAGCATACCTCGTGGCCTTTGACAAGTCTCTAAACCCAACTTTCAGGAGCAGAGACCTCTCATCTTTCATTTGGAAAATTCAATTTTTCAAAAGACACTCTCCTGTTGGCCTGCCGACATTTGCACAAGGGCATGCTAGCGCTGAAAAGGATATTTCTTGATCCCGTAAATGCTGCTAAAAGGCAGGGATATGCCATGCTTACCTGGAGAAGAGGCAATACACATTTGAAAGTCACCCTGAATACGCAATTGGGTGGAGGAAAGGAGTCACCAATAAACAACCAATACATGAAGCAGATGATTGAGTATCAGATCACAGCAAGAAGTACTGAGCACAGGAACAGTGAAAAAATGAAATTCTGGATAGTTCAAACAAGAAACAAGTGGGACACATCCATCCTGGCTGTATTTCCCCCCGAGGATCCTAACACACCATCATCCACTCTTCCTGGAAAAGCACCTCCCCAATGCCAAAGGTGGTATTGGCCACCTCCATCCAGCCCCGCATCTCAGGGGGAAAGTCCTCCAAAAGATAAAGCCTATCAGCTGCAGAAGGCACTGTTGGTTCTCCACTGTTGGTTCTCATAGAAAGTCAAGGTGGAAAACCCAGGAGGCTCAGTCAGTAATGAGTCCAGAAAACATCCCTCTGCAAAGAGCCTGGGATGTGCCTTGTGCAGAGTGCACCCAGTGTGGGACAACTCAGAAGTGAGGCGTCAGACACCTCATTTACCACAAGGATGTTGAATCCAAGGCCTCATCTTAAAGGGCAGGAATTAGCTCTGATATTTTGTTGGTATCCCTGAGTAGCCTTTCAGTCTCAGCTTTTAAATGAAGGCAGTAATAGCCTTCGCTGTTTAGACTTAAACACTTTGGAGGAAGATACATCCTCCTTCCAGATAGCTGGAGATGCCTTCTAAAAGGAGAACGATACTGTCTCCATGCTGAAAGCAAGCCACTCAAGTTTGTTTCAGAGGGTTTGCACCTTCGCCACCCCAACACACTACAGTGCAGAAGAGGAGAAAATTGAGAACAAGGACAAAAATGCCTGTGAATTTAGACCACTTTTGGCAATCCTCAAATATTTTTGCTTCCCTGAGGATCCATCATTCCTCTTGCAGAAGCAGCAGTGAGGTGGCCTTCCCTTTCAGAAAGCTTTGGATCATAACCAGCAAGAACATTATGTTTAAGCTTTGAGGACTAAGCGTTCCCACAGGATTCATGGATGGCACTGCTGAGCCAGAAGGATGCATTTAACAGTTGCTTAAGTTCTGGCACCCACACATATTTCCTTATGATAAAGTCCAACACAGGCAGCCTTCAGATGTTGTGTAAATATTGTCAGAACTCTGGCACAGCTCTTCTTTTATGATTTGTTTTACACAATCCCCAAGTGTTTCATAAACACTAATTATATTCCTGATTCCTCTAAACGAGCTGCAAGTGCTCTACATATGAGGAAGCTAAGGCAAAGTGAGGATCACTGCTTCCCACCAATGCACATGAGCTGGCTGAAGAAGCTTTACCCCCTCCCATGAACGAGGCCACTACCTAGCACAAGGTAGTACATTTACTGAAAGTTAGCACTGTTGCCACCTCAAAAGTGATTTGAGGTTTACAGACCAGCAAGGTAGAAGTTCAATGTCGTGAGCTTCTCAATGGTCATGTGGTTTTGAAGCTTAAGCTCCCCTAATGCTCTCGTGATCTTCGCTTTCAGTATCATCATAAGCCATACCATCTGCTGAACTCTTCAAACTGTGTACGGAGTTCCTAGACAATGGATCCTATCCCAACTCCCTAGCTAGATCTTGCAGATATCTTCAAAGCAATAACAGTACAACCAGTTCTGTCATGGCACAGATATTTCTCCTTTGCGTTTTGCCCCAGTACATAACTAAATAGACTGAAGCTATCGCCTGGGTCCATATTTTCTTGAAGACTGTTCTGTCAATTCTTGTGTGCTTGCCAGGCAGATTTTAATGCCAGCAAATATCAAAAGAACCAAGAGCACCACATAAATAAAGTTGGAGTCCAGAAGAGTCTCCAGGTGAGTACTACCTATGTGCAAAGCCTTAATTTTATGTTTAATGACTTATTTGCAAAATAGGAGCAATAAGCCCCAGCACTAAAGGCACATGCATCTAGAAGTCACTTTGGTGCAAAGCACTCCTGTTTTCCATCTTCTGCTACTGAATCTATAACCACATGTTGTTTTGCAAGGAGTGATAGGCGTTATGAAGATGAACTGAGAGATTAAACTCAAAAGCATTTTATGGAAGATAAATGGACATGATATACCTGGCAAGGAGTGAGGCCTCAAGTCTTAACAGTATGTTTTGTCATCACCTAGAAGAGGATATTTCAACAGCTGGAGATAAGTGGAACATGACCAGCTGAGCTCCTTTCCTTACCCTGGAGCACACAGAAGCAGCAGGGAGCACTGCAAAACCACATCATCTCACATCATAGCATGCTGCCCAACATGGAAAGCATTTCAAAGCCAATGGAGCATGCTAAGTAGTATTGTGTTTTCTGCATTTTGAAACAAAGAGAGGTTCAGATGTGGTTCTGCTAGAAGAAAAATATAACTAAGCTTTTTCAATTCCACAACATTTACCCATCCCTATTTCAGACAACAAAACAGTAAGAAGCTGTCTCTGATGCGGGACACACCCCCAGTGCCAACACCACTATGATATTGTAACTCAGCACTCTGAAAAGGTGCTCCCTTCAAGCTTAAACAGCCCAGGCACAGAAGATTTTACACCAGCCTGGAGAAAGGGATGCCACCTGAGCCCTGGTTTTGCAAAGAGCCTTCAATGTACCTTAACAGCCTTAAAGAGAGTTTAAGCTCATCCAAGGCTCCACATCTGAGCTAATTGCTTTAGCTCTAAGGAGAATACAACAAGATACTAAATTTGCTGCTGGCTTGCTCAGTCATTTGCACTCCTGATCCCCTGTTCTCCTCTGATCTTGGTGTTACCGTAGCACTGCTGAACCCTCCCGGCACCTGCAGCCAACAGGCTGATGTGGCTGTGCCACTGGGGACTCAAAACAAGCCCGTGCCAGAAAGCCAGCAGCCTGTTAGCAGTGCCTGGGACAGGTCAAGGGTATTTTGGCAGGAATCATCATGGCAACCCATTTTCCCCTACATTTCCCAGTTAGTTGCCCATTGCACAGCAGCTCAACTATAGACAGCAACCCACAGCCTCTGCACCACCCTCAGCTGCGTTTCCCATCAGCTCTGTCTCAGCCTTTCCTCCTCTTCCCACATGATGGGAAAACCCAGGAAAGAAGAGGAGGGTTTATCATTTCCAGCCCTGCAATGCCTCTTAGGGACAAGAGTCTGCCACAACAGGCAAGTCCTGCACCATTAGCAAAGGTTGTGAGCTCTCTAGAGAGAGGAACTTGCCCCAAAATAGAGGTAAAATATGCTGCCATGAAATACACCTAGTTCAGCTAACAGAGGGACTTAAAACTATTCGAAAGCATCAGCAAGTATGAGAGATGAAATGCTATAGGCTACCTAATTTGATCTTTACAGAAAGGGCTTATACTGGGAGAAATTCCATCTTTTGCAGGAAGATGTTACACCTAGATAAGCTTGTTCAAGAGGAAAGAGAGGTAAGCAACTCCTTTCTCACTGCAAAGCACAGCTGACAAGACTTTAATACCCAGCATTAATTTATTTGGGCATCAAAACTCTGCAAACATTTACTGTGCTCTGACATGAAAGCACCAGGATTTGGGGCACAGGTCATGTTTTTACTATGCCTGGCACAAAACCCCGCCACTCTTCAACAGCATTCAGAAGATACAGTAAGACTGAGAGGCCAGGACAGACTGTTTGCATCAGATCCATCTCAGGGGCACAATGAGACAAAGATAAAATTTGCATCTTGGATTTCTTAACACTTGCTTTATGGTCAGTTTGATTAAGAACCACAGGTTTGCTGCTGCTACCACCACTACCCTGGAATAAAACAGCCTGTGCCAACTCAGCAGGCAGACTTCAGCTAAGTTCAGAAAGAAGCATGTGCACGCAAGTCTGTTTCGTAATCAGAGTGGTTTATTGCATTGCACCTTACATAAGGATTAAGCTCCTAAATTCCAGGCTTAGACAGTTAGCAAGCCTCGCGTTACTTGTGGCACATAAACGTAACTCCAACCGTATATTTTACTCTGTGCCCCAGCATTAGGAGGAATTCGGAAAAGAGGAAGGAAGCAAACCCTATTGTGCTATTATACAACAATGCTGTCTGGCCCAGAGATCCAGCCACTGTAGGAAAAGTGACTTTTTGACTATTCTAGCCAATCTTTCAGTGTTCGTAATATAAGCCATGGGCTGAAAAATCCTATTGCAGCTTAGTTTCTACCTGCCACTTGAAGACAAATAATGTCACACATTCTGGAGATTAACAAGCAATAGCATCCACTTGTTTCCATGTTTGAACCATGAAACAGGAAAAGCTTTATACTATCTTGAGTGAGCAAAATCACCATAAACAGATAGCACATGAGAGGAGTGTTTTTAAGGCATCCACAGCTGGGCTTTGTCAGCTCTTTGGTCTGAAAGCTGTACTGGAAAGTCCTTAAGAAACCATGAACCATGACCTCACATTCTCCTTTGAAGCCTGTCTGGCTTGTTGGTCACCTAGATCTTGGTCCACATGGGAACCAGAGCAAAACTAATGGAGAAAAAAATTTAAATTGGTGAAGACAAGTGTTTCTAAGCCTTTGTCAATTTGTACACCACCTCAGATGAGGGATGCAATCTGAGCAGTGAACCCAAGAGGGACTGCACTCTGCAGAGCAGTGGCTGAGTGAAAGACAGGACCTCCTGACCGGAGGAAATCACCCTACCCAATTTCTTCTCAGTGCAAGGAGCATGTAATCAAAGTAATCACAAACTTCTCAGAGGAAGGTGCAAGACACTACTTTGCTTCATTCTTCACTTTTTTGCAAGTAGTAGTATGTAGTACTCACTGCTCACATGCCAGGCAGGAGTATGAGGTAGCTGAGACATCAAGCTCACATGCTGGACTCGATACAACTGGGAAGGGAGTCCTAGTGCTATGGACACAGAACAAGCCTGCCCACACTGCACAACACAGCCCAGCAATTGTTTGGAAGCTCTGCATCAAGGGGAGGATGCTTTACACCTGCTATTTCCCTCTGGAAGTGCAAATAACCACACAGGCTAGGAGGTAGGTCTCCATCTTCAGAGCAATTTGACACACTATTTGTTTTATCTGCCTTTCCTGCAGGACAGTGACACATGGCTTGTGGCATTACCCAGCCTTCAAAAGCTTCCCCGCCATTGCAAATTAATCTCAAGGAGGGAAGTGCACACCAAAACAAAGAAGCCTCTAAGCAGAAATGCTGCCTCCAGGGAAGCTCTTGCCTACTTCTCCTGCCTCCTCCATCTTACCCCTTCATAAAACTCAAGTTCAAGTCCCAACAAGCACGACTTTTAATGTTCTGAGTTGCTCAAAGGAGCAGGGTACACATGCTACCATGCCTGAGTTACATGCTGCCCCGTTTCCTTCCACTCCCAGTACCTCCCCTCTGCACCTCTGTTCACCCCAATTTCCAGGACATCAATTTAATGAAGACTAATGTGTACCCTCCAAACATACACCGTATGCTATCTCTAGAAAAGAAGCGCCACCTAATTTTAATATTAAAGGATCATTTTTCCCCACCCTGAGTATATGAAGTTTAAGTACTGCTTAGCAGACAGCATTGTGTGCCTGTTCCATTAAGCCATAGAAATCACCCCAAGCTCCACTTATAAAGCAGCAGAGGTCTGATTTTTTTCCCCCTGTTTTTTCCCCAAAAACCAGCTGCACGTGCAAGACTACTCTAGGTACAGTCAGCTGGTCATATATATAGGGCATTAAGAAACTGCAGAGTTGGGGATACCTCTTCATACAGCATCAGGTTGCTTGAGCAAGATAAACAGAGCAACTAAAAGGTTGATATTTATCTCTGACAAGCATTTTGTTGATGACTAGTAGGATTATGAGCTGAGTATTCAGATTCTGCTCCAAAGGTGACCAATAATGCCAAAAAACTCAGATATTTCTCAGTATATAGAACAGGGGAGAAAAACCAAGACAGGCAAGCTAATTATCAGCCAAGCTGTGTAGAACCAAAGATCTGAAACTCCTATTTGTCTAAGAGCGAGCTTAGACCATCCTCAAACTGGTCCCAGAAGCAAAGCAGCTTAAACTTCCCTTACCTGGGGTCTGGAGAGGCTGATTCATATCAGATTCTCAGCCTTAAATAGATAGTTACACCACCTTTAGTACTATCCTTCCACTTCATTTTGGGACTTGCAGGGAGCATAACACCTTGGCCATCAGGACATCCTAGCCGTAACTAGGACAGCCTAGCCCTGCCTCCTCTCACTTTGACTTCAGCCCATTTCTAACATCTCCAAGCTCCCCCTGCGCCTTGCATCATGACTAAGTACAGGAGTTGCATTTCCTAGACTTTTCCTCAAATTACTTACATATCTCCTTGCCTTGAAGGCGCTTTGCTCTTTGGCCTATAGTCACTGGCACAGTACTGGGATTAGCTGGCCGGTTTTGCCTCTTCCTGCCTGGAAAGGCAGGAATTTGCACTCTTGTCCCAGTTATGGATCAGTCCTGTGTCTAGCCACAGGAAAAAAAAGTCTTTGCAATCTGTTACAACCTCATGATTTAGGACATGAAGCCTTCTTTGACTAACAATCATTGCACAGCAGCCCTGAGAGCACCTTTTGGGAATATGCCAAATTCATATTTCTGTCATTTTCTACATCTTGCATGTCCATATATCCATTTATACTCATTTCATTAGTAAATCGCCCTATCCATTTACTTAGCTATTTGTCAGTGTGGCTGTCACTTTAATTACCTCTGTCTACATGGATTGCTATTATTTATCTGTCTTGTTTGCAATGCACCATCCACCAAAATACATTCTTCCCTTAACGATAGACACTGATGTTATCTGTGAGCCTGACCTAGGGAGCAATGCTTTTAGAGAGACAAACTGTTTCCAAGCAGATTTGTGAATTATACTGTCTTGTTAAGAACTAGCATCAACACCACCCTTGGAAAGCCACTCATCACCACTCCCCTGAACAGTAAAGGAGTCTCACACCACGGACATCACCCAGCTCTGCAGCTACACAGGGTACCTGGACACAGTAGTGGGGTCTGGCACAGTTATCCAAGCCAATTGCCAAGTGGCAATCCACGGACACGCACCTGAAGCAACATGGATAGTCACAAAACATTGAAGTTCAGCTAGATTTGGGTCCATCTCCACCTGCATACCCTCCTGCTGAGCTTCTCACATGTGTCTGTAGGATGGAGCAGGGCTGCTTTGGTGTGACACTGCAGGGATGTCCCTTTCCCTGCGAGACACCCCAATGAAACACCGTCCCTCCAAAAAGGACGTACCCTGCACACTAGCTCTGCCTTAACTCTTCCACTACGCTTTTTACTCTATTCCTTTGGAAGATTTTTGAGCAAGCACTTGAGGAAGCCTCACAGATTTCTTCCTAAAACGAATAGCTTTCTTGCTCCACTGCTTTTCCTTTTTCACCAAGTGGAAATCAAAGCCAAACCCATTTGAATTAACCCAGGTCTCAAATCCAAGAACATTCAACTGGGTTCAAAGAGGAGACAAAACACCTTTGACCAACAAGCAAGCACACAAACCGCCTTGCATACATCTCCACTTCTCTCTTGCCCATCTCTCCTCCTCCTCCTCAAAGGCTCACATGGTAGAAACACGTTAGAAAAAGTGTGGTGAGGATTCATAAGAGATCCCTTGTATGCCTTTGTGTGCAGACACTGGCAGCCTCAAGCCTGCACACTTGGATCAGGGTGTCAGTTATGGGGAAATCCCATTCCCCCCTCCAAGGGACTTACCCAGTAGCTATGACAGAGTTCACCTGTGCTGTGGCACAAGGTATTTGGTGGAGAAGCATTCCATGATCCACATGGCCTGTTCAGCAAAATTCACTTCAGAAGGCACACCACCATGATCATGCTGCCCACCCAGGGTGCTTTTCTCTGTCTGCTCATCACACAAGTGAGGATTGACTCAAACCAAGACCTCGGGCACCAGGCTAGTGGTTTGTGAATAAGCAGCAGGGAGAGCATAACCATTTTCAACAGATCATTGCAGCTGTGGTCAGTCCACCTGCCTCAGCTTCTGCACACAACTTCCACCCATGGAACCATACACAGCACCAGCTGCACACCTACCTCTTCAGGCCTCAGCTATAATCCACTTGGAAGCACACACCAGTGCAGACACCAGTTCCCTCAACTCCTTGAAATATACCTTATAGAACAGCCCTGCTAAGCCCAGCTGTAGCAATCAGACCCAAGGTCAGAAAAGCATCCTGACTCTAGCATAGCCCACACCTGGCAGGTATAATGGGGTCCACACATCTTTCCCCCATGTTTTCCAGCCTCCAGCTGTCTGGTTAGAGTCTTTCAGTGCTCACATGCACATCCAACCCAGACATTTCAGCATAGATCTGTTGAAGTCACCCAGTTATTCTACCTGCATTTTCTTGGTGGCCACACCAACTGGATCACTGCCCACCTCATAGTGCTTTGCAGCTTCTGCACCAGCCTCACACTGGTAAGGCCGTGCTATGGCCCAAACCTCATTTTCTGAAAGTCCTTCCATTCTACCAGGTTATTCCCCAGCCAGACCTGTCCCCTAATGTGCCCCACAGACAGCAAGGTCAGTATGGGACATCTTCAGTTGCTGATGCTGCAACAACAACTTCAATCTCAGCAGGTATCTACAGCAAGTTTTCTTCTCCCTGTGATCTCTGGGAGATAAACGCTTAAAACAGAAGGACTCCTAGAAAAACCGTCTTCTTCACAAGCCAGTCCATCCCCTTAGGACAAGCTTAAGGGTTCAGTGGAGAGACTAAAGGCCACAAGAACTTGTCTGTCACAGGGAAGGAGATCAAGGGCATAGCCAGTGTCTGAGGTCCTTCAGAAGGTGGGAAATTTTCTCAGTGAAATAAATGCTAAGCATGATCTTTAAGGCAGGGAGAAGTGACATTCTTCTAAGGCAGACAGAGGATTTCACGTGATCTTTTCCCGAGAAGTACATGCATGGGTGGAGGATGAGAAAGAAAACCCTCAACCCTGGAACAGTGGAGTACTGCCAGTTGTGATGGGTTTACGATAAGCCAAAAAACATCCATAAGCATTCAACTTCAAAAGCAGGGAAAGAAGGAGGGGAGCTGCACAGAGTCAAATGCCTGGGGCATCCCATTTTCAGTCAGCATAAGGAGGCTATTTTTAGAAAGCCTGCGTACACCTACAGGAGTACTAAGGCTGGAAAGAAATTCTTTGTTTTAATGGTCCCCTTCTTCACACCGTCTTACAGGTGGCATTTCTACAGGAACCACTCTATCCCCAAGGAAAGCTGTCTGCAACACGTTCTCCCCAAACAAAAAAATCTCAAACCAAAAAGCTTTATTACCAAAAAGCCATTCCAAATGTAGATACAGACAACCTTCTAGTCAGGCCTTGGTTTCCCTCAGTATGACAGACTCCTGCCCACTTCCCATCTCCTGTGGTAGTTTGCATTAGCCTGTGGGAAAAACAGCCAGAATACCCAATGGAGACCTACAGCCATGGTCTGCCATTGGAGACACAGACCAGGTGGGAAACTTGTTCATGAAAAATAGGTACATGAGACACCTGAACTGCAACTACTGCACTAGTTGCTTCAGGGGCCCTGGAAGGCAGATGAGTATCAGATCCAAACTGACATTTTCCAACACTTTTTCACATTAAACAACCGTGAACTCCAAAGGTTACAACCTAAAAGCACACACTTTGCCCATGCCAAAGACAGTACTACAGTTTTCCATGGCATGAAGGGTATGGGGAGGGTCACGGTTTGGCTTGGAGGTTAAGGTGCTGGGCTTTATCTTTTGTTTTGCTTTGCTTCCAGCTCACAGGGACACGTTACCATCAAGACAAACCAGTGGTAAAGAACAGAGCCAGGTTATCCACCCCACCACTGACCATTTTCAGATGTCTGAATATAATGAGAACTTAGCCAAAGAGGGGACCTGTGGGACACAGCAGAGATGATCATGAGTACCTACAGCCTCACAGCACCACGGATGCCCAGTCTCCCCAGAGTCTGAGCTTGGCATTCTCTTCCTCCTCCCCAGACTGTCACCAGCTGAGAGCATGCAGCAAATATCCCTCCACCTGGCCAGCAATAGAAAACAGTAGGATGCTACAAGTCCTTTCCTTAAAAGAGATGCCACCTTTCACTTCAAGGAGCCAGCTATCTTCATCTCCTAAAAAACCAACCCATAACAAACTTGCCAGCAATCCTCTTTCCTTCACACCTGCATGTATCAAATGTTAACTAAGTGATGGAGTCCCCAAAACATGACAACATGCTTCCAAAAATGAACCACCACCTTGAATGCTGTATTTCCAATCCTTCTGTTTCTGCTAATCAGGACAAATTCCACCCAAGCCAATAAAACTGCATTCCACGCTCCCCAAACCAATACCAATTGACACTGTTTTCCACCTTAATCCATGAAGCTGCCAAGCAACCCAAAAATCTCAAAACCTCCCTACCAGGAGCTCACTGTCACAAAGAGGTTAGTGAGGTTCAGAATTTGTACAGATAACTTATCTATGAGAGTCTCTAACAACATCACAAGTGGTTCAGAAGAGCTATCAGCCCCAAATGCTTTGGGTTGATAGCTTATCCAAGGGCTAAGCTCTCCTCTGAGCTGGTGGCTATCTCGTCTCCTTGTGACAATTCTTTCCAGGTGACTTTTCTGTTGCTGCTGCAACAGGACAACCGACTCCTGTGTCCCTCAAAATACAACAGTGCAAGGTGGCACTGCTCCACCCCACGTCCTTAACATTGCCCCCTGTGGTTCTAGTTTCCGCTATTGGTGCAAAAAAAGCCCACAAACACTTGCTAAAAAGCAAGCTACTGTTCTTTGCCCTTGCATACAGTTAAGGTATAGGTACAGTGAAGGTGGAGGTGGTAAGTGAGGAACAGAAACCCATCTCTTCTCCCTAACTTTGTCATCAAAACTGGTCTGGGACCAACCCATCTTCCTCTGTCCACTATCTCTTCCACCACAAAGGAGCAGGACATTTTCTTCCCCTCCAAGTGACCAGGGAAACATTCTTCAGAAATTCCTGCCTGTTCAAATATTTGAAGATGGCAAAGAGAAATCTTCTCTTGAAAGCTTGATAGCACCCCTTTAAATGAACATTGTGGTTTCAGCTCAGCATTTTCTTCTTGTTTGCATGCTAGACACACACTTGGATGGCATCATGTTTCCCAGCTGAACCCAACCACATCCCTGCACCTGCATAGCTAGCAGCAACATGAGAAGTCTTCAGCACGCAATTCAGATAGAGATCTATTCAAGCAGCTTTATTGATGTTAATGGAGTTACTTGGGATTTACACACACGTAAATCAGAGCACAGGTGGATGATAAATTCTTGCAACTGGCAACAATATAGGGAAGGCCAATTTCACCCCTGGTATAACACTGCTGATGTCAAAAGCCATGCACCAAGCAGCAGCTGTGTTCATAAGCCACCTTAATCAGGCAAATCAGTCAATTGCAAATAAACCTGCAAATTCACACAGCATCACTTGGTAGCTCCAGCAGTGAGCTGCACAGGTTCAGGACCCCACCCAAACAGACTGTGTTGCAAGTTTACTGCTTTAAAGTACTGCCTTGAACTAACATTTTTCAGCAGACTTGGGCATGCAATAGGCGACCACATTTGTGCATGGTCATCTCATCCTTTGCAGAGACTTCACCTTTGGACATTGGATCATTTTGTAAGTAGCAGTTGCATTTGAAGCCACAGCAGAAGCTGTTTGGGGAAGTCTAACTGGCCTTCAAAACAAGCCTGTCAGTCTGACACACAAGTAGGGCAGCTGATAAGGGCTTTCACCCAAAGACAAGCAAAGAGCTGTGGCATTCCTGTGCACACCACTGCTCGTTCCTCAGCAGACCTGACTGGGAATTGCGATACTTTTCCCCTTGCATTTTAAGCCTTTGCCTTCTCATGTTGGGGTTGGCAACCCACTTCCTCATGGTCACTAAAGACCTGACAAGTCACTCAGTGTTTCCTTCCAGTTTCAGAGGCCTGTAAAAACAGCCCAGTTTCCTGGACTTTTGTATGACCAGAGAAGCAAGAAAGTCAGCTTGCAGTAGGGATCACCAGTACCCAAGGGGAGTTGAGCAGCAGTTGACTAATACTCTCAAAGACCAGTGGATCCATGAGGGTAATGACGACCTAGACAGCACAGGCAGGAAACAAGGAAGGTCAAATATACAGGAGAGATGGTAAATGGCCAAACTACAGCTTCCTCCTCTGGCTACAGGACACAAGTCTGAGTCCTACAGCAAGACTCAGGACCTTGGAAGTCAGTCAAGTAGGTCATAACTAATGGGGACAGATAGAGGCACATCTCAGAGCAGATTACAGAAATATGGATTGTTACAGGAGTCTCAGGCTCTCAACCCTTTCAAACAGCAAATTCATGGGCAGGTGGCCTCAAGATGTCCTCGCTTCTCCACCTGGCCACCAGGGTGTATTCACTCCCCAGAGGCCACTGCTCACACTCCCAGGGCTTAACCTCCTACTCCATTAATTTTTTGCCACCCCACTGTGACTAATCTGGATTTACAACCCGGAAAGCAGTAGGGAAAAGAATCTGATCAAAAGGACGATCCTCACAGCCAGAAAACAAGAAAGAGCTGTGTAGCCAGTTGTTCCAGGACACTTAATCCATCAAGCCTTCGCCATTCTACCCTTGGGCTTAGGCTGAGTCAGTTATGATTTGCTTAAAACCATGAGAATTCCCTCCTCCTCTCAAAAAAGAGCCAGTTGTAAAGTTTGTCAAGGGGGAAAAAATGGGGGGGGTCACACTACACTTTTACATTATGAATCAGTGGCTGGTGATCAGCCAATTGGCAATTCTCCATCTGTGGCATCTCCATGCTTCTGAACACCAAAGCAAACGTTTTGTTTTATCTAAAAGCCTTAGCATTCAGCTTGGCAAATTTGTTCTTATGCTGCCAGTTACACTGCAGGTCCAGGACCACTCAGTCCCACAAGCTAGCTGCTACAAAAACACCTGAGTTAAGCCTGGTTGCAGTATCACTCTCCTACGGAGAGGAAAGTGGGAGCTTTGGGTCCAAACGCTTTTTTCAAAGAGAAGCAATAGATATATTCTAGCTGAGGCCAAACCAGCAGCAGGAGTCATGAAGCATCAGTCACTTTCCTTTTATCTAATAGAAGATATATCAAAAGACCAAGGGGAAATGCTCAGTTCATGAGCTGCTTAAGTACCCCAGTACACAAGGCTTTGCCCTCCTTCTACCCCCTAAATCCCAACTTCTACCATTTTGGGTCAATCCCTTGCTCTGGCACTAAGATCCAGACTTTGCCAAGACTTTTTTCCTCTACCAGGAGCAGAGAATTTCCCTTGGCTTCTAGATCTAACAAAAGCTGGGCTCAACCTTTCTCCAGTGCTCTCCACACTTTGGAAGCGATCCAGTATCCCCCGGACTCGCAGAGGTTTTCCATTGGTTTTACTGAGTTCTGGATAAGGGCTTTAAAGATGTTTTCTTGCTTTTTTCCCCCCACAGCTTAGCAGAAGTCAGAACCACTTTGCCTGCAGTTTTACAAGAGGCAGCTGGTGAAAGGTTAGATAACCAGACAACATAGCCAAACCCAGGGGAGTCTAAAGAAACCCCCATTTGTGGGCTTTTATGCCAAGTTATCGCTTACAACCTTCTTTTTTTTCCAGGAAAGGGCTGTCTATAAGCCAGAAGTTCCTTTCCCCTTTATCAAATGATCAAGTACCCTTTACAAGATGACTCAAAGACACCAACCAGATGTGCATTTTAACTGCAAGTTCATGGGGAAAAGAGTAATAATCTACTGCAGAGGCAACAGGTAGGAAAACTGCCTAGCTTGCAAAGTGGGAGCAGTCTTTCTTCACTCACAACCTTCTAGATCGTGTTCATCTTGAGCCTGCTTTTAACTGAAGATTGGACAATGATCTGAGATAAGTAGGTTGCATTCACAGTAGAGATGCTTTCCTGGCCCAGCAGGAAACGTGAACACCTCATAACATCCCCAGAACCCCTTCAGATTCCTTGGCAATATGAGGCAGAAACACACACAGCACCTCTGTACACCGAAGCAGAATTTTAACAGTCTCAGCAATGATGCCCACAAACCTGAAATAGAATATTTTTTTCCATCACACTCGCAGGAGAAACCCCTTCTTTTTTTTCCCCCTCAAAGAATAAGTCTGAGAAGGAACTAATCCTATGGTCTTCAAAGCAAACAATTTTGGGTGCCTTCTTTAGGGGTTAAGCTTGAAACCCCTTCTGCAAACTGATTTTAGAGTCTGCATTCAGCATGTTGTAGGTCAAGGGGAAAACACTCAGAGATGCTTATCAGCACCTCACACAGATGCTGTCACTGAGAAAAAAACTGACTGTGAAGGTCTTGAATGAAAAACCATAAGGAAATGCCAGGCAAGAGATTGTCTCACCTAAATTCTTTGCTTATCAAACACTGGATGCTCTTCTCTGGACCACAGGCAGGATCCAAAGATGGTTACCAGTCAGGTCTTTTCTATAACTTCCTCCACCTTCTGGACAAGCTCACACGCTCTCCACCGTAACAGGGAGAGATTTAGAAGAACTTACTCTAAGAGTTACAGGCCACTTGAAAAACCTGCCCTAACACAAGTCTATTATTGTACGCCCTGTTTACTTAAATTCATTCCACAGCCTGGGAGACTTTGCACAAGGAAATTTACAGCTCAAGTTAATAGAGCAAAATGTAAAACTGCTGGCTTTTGGCTGAGGCTGCAAGCAAAGGACAGGCACAGGTTGTGACTGGGGGTGTTTTCACAGGGCCACTGACACAGAATGTGTTTTCAGGGAGTATTTATTTTAAATAAGGAAAGTTTATACAGCTTGAGAAAATTATTGGGAAGGAAATTAAATCTCGTTCTGTTGCTCTTCCGTCTCACCTTGACACTTGCAGTTCTCCTCCCTCCCCCAGGGCTTGGTTAGGGCAGGTTTCACTTGCAGAAAATTGCCTTCCTCGTGCATACTGATTTACAATCAGCTCGTGGACCAGCCTTCTACACCCACTTCAGGAGAGAAGGGGCAAGCAAGACCCACTCCTCCCCTACCCTGACCCTAGGCTGCAGTTTGGGAGCACAGGGACACGTGGCATTACAAAGAGGTTGTATCCCACCCTGAGCAATCTGCAAAGAGATGGCTGGGACCCATCGCTTGGGATCCCCCCACCAGGCAAAAACTACCCCCACTCAAGCAGGGGATTGGAGGTGACCAGATTTCTTCCAAAGCTCCTCCAGAAGCACCAGAGCTGATGCTGCCCCTGCCTGGGAACAGCTCTGCTTAGGAAACCACTGCACCAGCAGCGCTGTTGGCAGAGATCAGCATTCCTTCTTCCAGCCCAGGCACGGCACAGCCACACAGGGCCAGCACAGCCTGTTCCTCTCCTGCCCCAGACCTCCCCACCCCAGTGAGCCGAACCAGAAACCCCAGCACCACGCACAAACAATCCATGCGGCGGGGTTCTTTGTTGTAGCCCTTTCAGTATTTAGAGGTAATTTTAGGGTTTTTTTCTATCCTCCCAGAAGTTTCCTCCCCACCTTGCAGTGATATTCCCAAGGGCTCCCATGAATATGGCGGTAGAGACTCGGACACCAGACACAGTTACCATCATGCTGGTACTATAAGGTGGGAATGACACAGAACATAAGGCCAAAAGAAGCCGTTTGAAGCAACACCACCCTAGTTTCCTCCAGGCACAGACATCCATGCTATTCTCCATCCCAAAGGGCCCACTGAATACCTACTTCCCCCTCCTGCATCCATCATGCACACCACAAAACACTCCTCCATTCCCCACATTGCTAAAAGGCCTAAAATTCAAGAGACCCAAAGCCTCAAGATTCACCATGCAATTAGCTAGGTGAATTCATAACACACATCCCCATAGCACTTAGATCATAAGGGATCCAAGCCTACCGCTTCTGCCACCTAATAAACTCAGAATCAGACTAACAAAGTTTGGGAGTAAAATCCTCACAGCGATGTGTTGGTAGGTTCACTTGCCTAATCCCACAAAACTAGTGGTCTGAGCAAATGTTCAAGCGCTGCAGCAGGACCCGCACCCCACAAAACAGGTTCAACTCGACTCCAAACACTTGGGAATTATTCCTGCTCTCTTCTGCATTTCACCTTCCAGAAATTCCTCCTCTCACAGGTAAAAAAAAAAATCCTGGCTGGGATCTTCAGCAGGTGTCAGGCAGCACATTTCACTTCCCATCAAACACAGCAGCAATGAGACAGATTGACTCAGCAGGTACTTGCTGTGGTTCAGCTGGAACTAAACCTCCCTGACATAAAAGAAGCAAAATCCAAAGCATTGCAGCTTTGCTGAATCCCCAGCCCAGAAGGGCTCAACAGCAGGTTTCAATTTATCTGTCACAGAGGACATTTATTCAGTGAGCAGCTATTTTTCAGGATGCTCTCTAGAAACACTGCTAGGAGGAAAATAAAGGCCCTGAACTGATATTTGGGGATGGACAGGGGTGATATGAAGCTTTCCAGGGGAAAAGCTCCTAGCTACACAGACAAGGTGTCTCAGGCTTGCCAATCTTTCCGAGCCACACTTAACTGGATCTATCTATGGTTACCCAGGGCCTCTTTTCGTAGCAGGTGTTATTTCAGCTCACACTGGTTGTTATCAACCAGTAGCTAAAATCTGTATAAAATATCCCAAACTGAATAAGTTCGGTCATACCAGCTCAAGCACAGGGATGGATTTCAGAGGATGAAAGCTGCATTTCTCACCTGAAAGACCTGAGTTCTGTCCTGGGGTTTTACCACTGACAGCTGATGGCCACGTACAAAACAGCAGCTTGTACCAAGGTTTCCATCTGAAGGTTGGGTTGCTCTTTTGAGCAAAGGGTCTTGTGGAAGAGCCCTCCTCCTTTCTAGAGGGATGAGTGTCAAAGGACCAACTCCTAAATCAAACTGCTAAGAACACGGTTACTGCCAGTGCACCATCGATTCCTGCTGGCATCAGGAGGTACAGGCAGACAGCTCAGGATCTTTTGAGGGCCCCAGCTTGTGTCCTTCAAAAAGCAAAGTCATTCAAGGGACCTCAGTCCTTCGACACTGGTCACTCCTCTGGGAGACAGGAGGCAGCAGTGTCTTGTAAATTCAAACAATAGATTGCACAGGTTTTTTTGCAGAGTGCTTAAAACCTGATGAGTAATTAACTCTGACACCCTTAGGTGTTATTAATCCCACTAAACAGGGGAGGAAACCTAGAAAGGAAACCAGACAAACCCTTGGACCCATTCCAGTTTGCCTCAGGAGTGAAGCTTGGCTTGGAAGAGCAGCGCCGCTCGCCTCGGGCTGCACAAGAAGTCCATGTCAGAAGGAAGAGGGACTCAGCTTCCCTGTCTGCAGGAGAGCAGGTACTTCCCCGGCCAGCGGCAAGGTGCGAGGCAGGGAAGCAGCCTCGGCAGCCCCGAGGGGAGCCTGTCCCACAGCCTTCCCTGGCAGCGCTCACAGCCGCCTGCGGCACTGCAAAGCCTCCGAGATCTCATTTTAGTGCAGACTTCTGTGCCAGCACGTCCCAGAAAGCTGACTTTGTGGCAGCTCCAGACAGCTCCTTCCCTGCCTACATTTCCCCTCCTAACCAGCTCATCCAGCAGCCAGCTCCTCCTGAAGGACCACCAGACCAGGCTCACTCTATGGCATGGCCGAGTCACTGTTTTACACTTCCCCAGGTTAGTGATTTTTCCTATCTCATCCATCAGTGAAGCTCCATTCATTAAAGCCTCCACAGGAGCTCAGCAGCACCCCAGAGAACCACTGCTCAGCTGTAACGATCCACAGCTTCACATCCCTCCGGATTCCCAGAGGCTGAGGTTTGAAGTACGGGCCATAGGCACATTGCAGGCTCTATGCTCCCCTCCTAACCCTGGGATGAGACCATTTGGTCCCTTGGAAATGAGCACAGCTACCGTTTTTCCCTCCAGATGACCTGGAGTTATACTGGGACCTCTACACCTGGCTGGGATCCTACTTCTAATTGAAGTAGCAACCACAGCTATAACCAGGACACATGACATTTGGTGTCCTCCCCTTGCAAGGTCAGCCTTTAAAGTTCCCTTGCACAAGACACAGTGGCAGAAAGGAAGGGCACCTTGCTTCAGCATCTCAGCTAGAAGACAGTCCCCTGAAGAGCAGCCCTGAGCCCAAGTCCCACCATTCAGGCCAGCAGAAACCAGGGGTTTACTCATCACAGGGCTGCATGTGTCATTGACCCTAACATGCAACTTCAAGCAGAGTTGCCAGTTTGGTTTTAGGCAGAGGGTGTTGTTTGTGGGTTACCCACAGCTCCAAGAAATCTAATTCTCCAACCTGGTTAGAGCTGCGGCACTCCTACAGCTCTGTGCAAGCTATAGAGCCACCTGCATGTGCCAGCTTTGCTGGGCTGCCACCCATTTCACCGATGGGTGCAGAGATAGGGCATGACACTGGAACAGGCAGCTCACGCCATTCCTCCGAGAAGGCACCACACCTGCGTGCTCCCCTGCACCCCGGGAGCCACGCTCCGGTGGCGCAAGACCCAACAGAAAGTGCTGTGAAAGATAAGGCTGTGTGGGAGCCCCGAGTGCTCCCCTTGTTCTTTCCCACCGGTGGTGTTTCAGCAGGACCGTGCTAACCCCAGCCCTTCCCCAGAGCAGGAGACCTGCGGCGGGGCAGGCCAGGTGCCTGCCCTCACCTCGCTCCCTCGGGCCCCGCAGCCCGAACCGGCTTCTTCCTGGGGCCATCTAGTGGCATATTTTAATATAGTTCCTTAAAACACAAGCACGTTCACCTGGGGTTTATGCAAACACGGTTCTAAGAGCCTGATGCACATCCCTCAGCATCTGAGCACAGACTGGGATCACCTCCAGCACTGGCTCCTCAGCTGCCTTGCCAGCACCACATCCTTCCTTTGACAGACCAAGCACAGCATACTGCTCCCTTTTCTCCTCTATTTACTATCTTTATGTACAGAGCATATGAGGTTTCTTAATCCAAAAAGATGCTTTCACCAAGGCTGATTAATTGTGAGAAAGCCATCTGGATCCCCAGCCTGGCACCTCACAGGCAGGTCAGAAGAACCAGGACTGCTAACTCCAAGGGGTTTTTCTCTTTCAAAGTTAAGGACTTAAACACCTATGCCTTTGCATCCATTCTTTTGTTAAAGCAGACATTCTCCAAATGGCATGTCACATCACGTGTGTATAGCCATTTCTGTGCACTAAGCTCTGGGTCAAAAATAACCTCCTGCTGTCTAAAGTCATTTAAATGGAACAAAAGATTCCTACGAACCCCAAAGACTAGAAAAAGCATTCCTCAATCTAGATGAGGCTGCACCAATATCAGATCAATGAAATGCTAATGGTTTTCCTCCACACAGCAGCGGAGCACAGTACTGATGTCCACAAACCCCAGACATCACCCCGCAAGAGCCAGCCCCAACAGATCAAGTCACTAACATGGCACGAACCAGAAGGATGAGGACAGCCCTACTCCTGCACACATTGCAGCTATGAGAAAAGGGACTCAGGCCAGCTCTTCCCTTTATATGTCAGAAGAGATGTCAGCAGACACTGGAAAAAAAAGTTATTTGCAGAGTGCTGGTGAGCCCGGGGGGAAGTAACACCATTTCTTTGGGTGCAACCTCTCACAGAGCAGAGATTGATTTCTGAGGTCAAGAAGAGCCAGGGCTGTGGTCTTCAGCCCCTCCCACTGCTCTGTTCCCCCAGTGCCAAGGCAGAGGTCTTGCATCTATTTACCCACTGTAAATCCAGCAAGTGGCTCTTCAGCCCTCAGCTGTAAGACATGTCAGAATGAACTCCCTCCTCTCCACCTGGGACTGATAGGTCATCAGTAAGTCATCAGGAGTCCAGCATTTATACAGTGGATTGGGGGCAGGTGTGTTGTTCCCATCTCATGCCCTTCTAGAAGGAAAAAGGGCTCCTAATATGAAGATAGCAGATATTATTATGCTTCTAGTCTTCACTGAAATTTATGCAGATGTAGTCTATTGGGAATACAACACAGCCTAGAAGGTTGTGTGTGCTCCTATATACATCATCTCATTTTCTAGAAAATGAAGAATGAATCCGGTACATTATTTTTCCCAAAAAAAATTCATCTCCTCAGTGATCAAGTACCTGGCATTGCCTTGTGTCAAAGACAGGAACATTCTGCAGCCCAGTGACAAAAGGCACAAGCAGCAGCATCTACAGCCTTGAAAATTGCAGTGGCAAATAAGACCCTTCAGAGGAATTATTAACCATTAGAACTAGTCAGAGAAGTGAGGGTATCTCCTATAGTCTTGATATCAAGTCAGGATGGACCTCTGGAAGATCTTTACCAGGCTCAAACAGGAGCAGCTGGATGAAGCTGAACACCCCATAACACAGAAGGTCAGATTGGAACAAAGCCAAAAGGGATTAAATGGTCCCATCAGTTATGTTCCCTCACAGGAGCAGGAAAGGAACAAGGCCAAGGACTTGTCACACAAGCCTGGTGCTCAGGATGCTCTGACAGCCTGGCAGTTTTCCAGCAGTAGATACACTGGGACCCACTCTTCCCAGGACTGCTATCTCCTGTCCTCCCACAGGCAGGTACACCAGCAGCAGGGCTCCTGTCAGAGAGCTGCTTTTGGGAAAGATAGAAGCCAAAAGCACTTCTTGGCAATGCCTTCCCAATGGGAAGTAATGCAGATCTTAAATATGAGACTATTCCAGGAATAGCACCAAGAGCTACATGTAGCTCTTGAAGCCCTGTTTTTTCCACCTTGTGTCTGAGGAGTAGCTAGAGTGATTGCAAGAGCTACAGCAAGCATCATCTATGCACCTACCTACCAGTCTCATACTCCTGACCCCTGAAGTGTCCATACTCTAGATCTGGTTGATTTTTACACACCCCTTTCCAGCACCAGACAACAGGTTAACTGGGTGAAGCTGGGATCAGCTTCAAGATCAGTTCTCCCTGGTTTTGGGAAGACCTTCTAATCCCAAGTGTCAGGAGAGGTTTGGTCTAGCCTGCCTGAACTGGGTCATCCAGGCAAAATAGGTTTCACATTCCTCAGTCACTACTATCTTCATCACCTTTTCCACAACAAAAACAAGAGCAGTCCATATGAGGGAGAGCCTAAAGAACAAGACATGCCCTGTCTTGAAGCTCTGCTGGACATCGGCAGCCAAGGGGACACCAGGCATATCCCACATACACAATGCTTCTGTTTACCTTGGACCCATTAAAGGCTGATCATGCTCAAGACCTGCTGTGAGCTCCCCCTGATAAAGCCTCTGCCCTTCTGTTTGTGGCAGCTTAAGGCTCACATACATGCAAAAACTGTCAAGAGTCAGATGCAGCCATGCTGCCAACAGGAAAGGAGATTTTTGCAAGTCCATGGCTCCAAACACAACCAGCAGCCTGTGCAACACCAGGCTTTGCTGGTGGGAGAAAAGGCACCCACACCCAGCAAACTTTAGTGTTAAGGGAGCTGAGCAAAAAAGTTTAACCAACATCATGGAGTCCATTCTTCAGTGCACTCTTTTGTGCTTTTAAACTGCCTAATCCTTTGATCAAATATACTGGGGGTTTTGGTTTTTTTTTTTTACACCACTGATTCTCTGCAGTGCTGGAAGAGGAAATCCCTTCCCACAAGTCTTCCTACATCCTCAAATCCCCCCACAAACTTCAGATTACTCCCACTTGTATCTCCAGTCAAGGAACCCCACTGTCCCAGGAGCCTCTAGAGTGAAGGGGCATGATGATTATGGACACTCTGAACCCTTCCCTCAGGAGGGCATCTCCTGCCATCACAGCACAGGTCCCAAGGGGTTCTTAACCAGAAACCACAACTAAACCCATCTCCAAGCCCTGGTATCTTCAGGGAAAAGGTAGATTTCAGAAATATAGCAAGAATAAGGCTTATTTTCAGTAAAATCAATATAAACAGGTCTTGCTCATGCAGAGCCTCATTCAGTAACTCTAGCAGAAGGTCTCATGGTTCTTTCCCCATGTTCTGCAGAGCCAGAACATGGAGCTGACTGCCCAGATCACACTACAATGAGAAGGGGGAAACCGAGGCCATCAAGCACATCAACAAGCAGTGTAGTGAGAATCCAAACTGAGCAGCCCAGGTTTCAGTCCAGTTTTAGGAGCCTTGATTCAAGTCTCCACTTTGGCACAGCACCAGTCACTGACTCGGTTCCCAACCCATTTTGCAGTTAAACCTCCCATCATAGGCTGGCTGACCAAGCTGGGCACAGGGAAACCCACTTGTAGAGAAGCACATAAGGACATTCAGCCAAAGCTACAAACTACAATGGGAGAACAGCTAAGATTAACTAGAACAGACACCAAAAAATAAGATGGCTCCATCCAGTCTTTCTCTCCACACCCTGCCAGGCATTTTTCATTTTGTTACATTAAATCTCTAGAGAGGAGCAACGGGTTGCTTTAACACCAAAAAGATCACAGTTCCCTGGGAACAGTTTCTTAAAACTGATATTTATTTCTACTTCACTCCAGACCAAACAAGACCATAGTGTTGAGTAACACCCAGAAGCTCCTATCACAACTACTACCATATTCCTTTATGCTGGTTACTGAGAGTACTTGCCCCAGAGCATCCACAGCCCCAAGCGTCAATCGTTATCAGCAGATGACTGTCCCAGATTTACTGAGGTGTGCCTTGCCAAAAATGGAAAATTATACATTGATGCTTTACCTGACTGAGGTCCTTAAAAATAAGAAATGCCCTAGGTATTTTGGGGACTTCTCACATAAGAAAGCAGGTGTTGAAGGGACCAGCCAGGCTGGCAGATGAATGCAGGATGACAAAAGGCTGCCAGGCCAGCTCAAGGCAGCATGCCACTCGTTTATCAAGTTCCTTCCCTTCCAGCTATACTCCTGACTCTGGAGCAGGATCTTTGCCACACTCATCCCCGAGTTTCGACATCCTCCCCAAATCCAGGCAGTCTCCTCTGTTCTCCAGCCAAGGAACTCCAAAAATCAGAGAGCACAGGAGACTAGTACCACAGGACCCCACATATAACTCAAATCATTTCACATCCACTTTCAGGTGCAGAGCAGATTGGCTACAAGCTCTCTGCAAGGACACACTGGCACCTGAGGACCAAAAACCAGGTTGGCCTTGCTTAGCTCTAATTGAGTCCCACAGAAAAGCAAAGGTAGATCTGGAAGAGCCTCAGCAGGGAAGGTAACCAGCTAGATTTCTGCACAGGTGCCATGGAAAAACCTGGACCCCCTTATATTGTTAAACACTTTGCCTGGCTAGCATTCACAGCCATGAAGTGAAGGCCAGCAGACCTAATATCAGCTGAGGGACCCTGGCAATCCAGCAGACCAGGGATGAGAAGCAGCACCATGGGGAGCTTCTACCAGCCCCCCCCACCCCCTCAGGTTTTCATACAAACAGACTGCAGATTTGCACAGAGCAGCTTTCTCCTCCACACTTCAGTTCCATGTAAATCACATTGCTTGTGTCTCTTCTCAGTCCCCACAGAAGCAGAAACTAGAAGCGCCAAGTCCCTGGAGCCCTCTGAGCCACGGGGAAGGCACATCCAACACAGCAAGACTCCCTCCAGCAAAACACCCACCTCACAGCTCTCAAGAGCAGCAAAGAAACCACACAACAGCCATTTCCAGCACCATATCTCCACCAAATCCCCACCGCTTCCCACACAGCCTCCTACCTCCGGAGTGAACACCGAAGTCTCCATTGCAGCCACCACAGGTCCTCTCAACAGCCTCTCACAGCTCCAGCAACACCACAGCCTTCTGGAAAAGACCCTTCCTTGGCCTGAGCCAAGCTTATAAAGACTCAGGTCCCTCTTCCTCCCTGCAGCAAGTTCACACCTTAATTTTAACTCCATCAATCACAGCTGGTTCCCTTTGCTCCCGCCGGGTAATGGCTTGCACCGGTGCAAAGCCTGGGGTCTGCAGCACGAGGGGCAGCGCCGTGCCGAGCAGGCAGCGAGAGGCCTCGCAGAGACGCCGGTGCTGCAGTGCGGGGCCCTGAGGCGAAGCTTTGTGCGGGCCCACGACCGGAGATGTGTCGGGTCCCGCTCAAGGGTGGGGAGGTATTTTGGGGGGGATGTTCGAGTGATGTGCTAGGAATAAAGGGCAGCCTTCAAAGCCCTCGCTGTCTGAGCTTACAGAGTACTCCCCCCCCCCAATTTTTCTGTGAGTTACAGGGTTTAGCCCCAAAATGGGTGTCATTTCTGTCACAGCTCGTTTCAACGCGAGAGAGCAGGGTGAGCCCGATGTGCACGGTGCTCAGAGGAGAGCTGGGGAAAGCACCAAGGTCCCGGAGCCGTGAAAGCAGTTTAGAAAACATCACCCTCCATCACTGCGTCCTCAGGGCAGGGGCACAAGAGTGCTCGCCCAGCCCCAGACTACACAGTCAAATCAGGCCCTGGCTGTTATTTCTTCCATCAGTCGCTCACATTGACACCTAAAAATCTGATGGAAATACTTTTTGAAGGGAAACCTCTGTGCACTTGGAGAGGTCTCACCCCCTAATTGCACCAGGGTGATGTGATTTAAGAGGAAGCCGAAAAAGCAGCGATCGATTACCCGTAAAACAGGGTTATAATCCAATAAATAAATGATAAATCAGCATGTCTCCTCTTAGCAAGGAGCTGGAGACCTGAAGTTCCCCTTGAAGGAGCTGAATAGAGTATCCATTATTCAAACTGATCGCAGCTACCCAAGTGGAAAGAGCAGCTGTGCCTTCATGTTTTCTGACACTTTTTCTTGTGCGTTACACCATCCTCGCTGAAAACGAAGTGATTTGGACTTGAGATAACTCACTAAGGAAAGGCAGGGATGGCTGTTTTCCAGATTACCTAACCTCTGTCAACGCGGATCAGAACCCAACACCCAAGGAGTGAAGTGGGGTTGCTTTGATACGTCTCAAATTAATCCTTCTACTCCCAGCAAAACTGCTGCCCTGGTAGTTGTGAATTCCCCAAGAGCTCTGCTCACGCAGCTTCACTAAACATTTGCGATGCGGTTGCATGATCACCATCCTGTCTCCCCTACCTGCCACTCCTGGAAGCACTGAGACGCCAAAGGTTTAACTCCTTCAGAAACCTTTCAGGCCACTGGCACCCAGGAATTACCTTCCACAGCAACCCTGACCGTTCCTCCCTGCCAAACAGCTCTGACGCCGACATGCACACACACAATTCAGGGCCCTTAATGAGAGCGCGCACCAGCCTGGGCAGGGACAATAGGCATTTCTCATCGCTCGGCAGAGACAGTCGGAAAGTAGGACAGCACTTTATTTGGAAGCTCCACTGGACCTGGAAAGCCACTTCCCTATGGGGATAAGGCCCCCTCTGCGCTGGTCCAGAAGTTTCACTGAAACATATGCTACCAGTTTCTTAAGTGGGACAAGTGTCTTTTTTTTTTTTTTTTTTTTTCCCTGGGAAGGCTTTCTTCCCCATTGTGTGACCACTGCACATTAAAAGGCAATCAATATCATTCCCATTGTTTACCCTGAAGTTTGATGCATGTCTTCCTGCTTTTACATCCTTGTTCTCACATTTTAGTGCCCCCCGGTTCCACCAAAGCAAGTTGATCTCTGGCCCGGAGTGAAGTGTTTCATGCAAAATGGCAGTTTCTGGTGCACAATAGTTTTGTAATGAGGGAGGAGACAGAAAACAGAAATAAGGCTATAATAAGACAAACTGCTTATGAAGAATAGCTCTGTGTGCGCAAGAGACCACAAAACATGTAGGACAAATAGGAAGAATATGAATATAACCGAAACAAAGCATAAAAAAGATTAGCTTTGTGCATGCATGTGTTTTTGTGTATGAGCGAGCAAGTGGGGAGGCTAGCATATGAGAAAAGATGAAAACATGGAAGCAAAATAGCTCAGTGCACGTGTGCGTGTGGATATGTGAGGGAGGACACCAGAAACGCAACAAGACAAAGCAGAGCAAAGCAGAGCAAAGCAGAGCAGGCCTTGTGCCATGTGCAGCACAACCAGCCCGCGAGTGCAGCCAGGGGACGGTGACAGTTCTTTTTAAGAGCCCGCCCACTTTAAGCGCAGCTACGCACACCTGTAAACCTTTCCTACAAAAATGCCAGGCCTAATGCCACTTCCCTATGAATGCGCAGCACCCAGGGTCTCATTCAGAGTGCGCTGAAATCACCAGGAGCCATCATGTCGGTGGTGATGCCATTCTTGCACACATGCTTTCAGGCCTCCCAGGATTATACGTGAACCGAAGGAGGGTGGGCACGTAGGATTTCCAGAAGAGTCTCATTTCTCAAACTCTGAAGGAGAAACACTTTAGAAAACACTTTCAATTCACGTCTTTTCCTTTTTAATGCTGCTACTTGCATCCTCTGTGTTTCTCACGCCCAGGCAGTTGGGGATCCCCCGCACACACCCCCACGCACACACACCCCCACACCCACACACACCCGCCGCTGCCCCGCTCCCCCTGCCAGCCCTGGGCAGACGCTTCCCGGGGATGGGGGGACGGGCGGCTGCGGGGGGTCCCTGGAGCCGAGCCCTGCCCGTGCTTCCGGGCCGCCCCCACCAGGTGGCACTCCAGGAGCGGCTTAGCGCCGCGACACGGCCCCGGGAACGGCCCCGGCTCCAGCGACCCGCGGGGGCACCCCCGGCAGCAAGGCACCCTCCTCTTCTCCTCCCAAACATGCGGGTTGCTGGCACGGGGCACCCAGGTCCTGCCTGCTGCCGTGATTTCATGAAGCCTTAATTTGGCGATTTCGTGATTTCAGGATTGCATGAGACACAGGGCGAGGATGGAGCCCCCTCCCTTGCTCTGCCCGGAGTCAGCCGGGGCTGCCCTCGGGGACAAGCCGGGCGCACGGGCAGCACTCTCGCACCCTCCGTCCATCCTCCTGTCAGCAGAAATTTGGAGCCGCTGGTTGCCGGGTTGGGGGGGGGGGGGGAAGAGGATGAAAATTATGGTTTATCTTTCTTCCCCACCCCGCCCCCCGGTTTAATATTTGGCGGAGGGAACAAACCAGAGAGCCGGCTGTAAAAGGGGTGTGAACACAAGCACCGGGGCTCCGGGCCGGCAGCCGAGCGGGGAGGCTCCCGCGTGCTGCCCGCTCCTCGGGGGGTGACGGGCAGGGACCCCCCCCCGCCTCCGCCCAAAGCTGCGCCGGGGGTGGCGAGAGGGCCCGGGGCTGCTCGGCGAGCTGGTGTTTGCAGAGCTGAATTTACCCAGGACACGCGATAGGGCAGATAACGCAAAGCTGACCGAGCCATGGATACCAGCTACACCAGTTAGAGCCTCCCGGCCCCAGCCTGGGAGTATGGCTGTGCTCGGCCAGGCGGGACAGAGCCTGGGAAAGCCGGGGTACCGGGGGGGGCTTATGTGCGGGCTGCGGGGGACGGCACACACCGTGCCCGGTGTCCCACACCGCACACGTCTTGTGCAAAGTGAAAGGAATGCGTTCACATCCTCATAGCTTCGCATTATCTTTGAATAACGACACACACACACATGTATTTGAACTATTAAAATATTGGAAACATATAAAGCTGCTTAACGCTTTATACATATTACGTACGGAGAGACCAATATCTAAATACAGTAATGTACAGCTACGTAGAGGCTCTGAAGCTATGCACATGGTATGTCTGTAATCGCAGAAATGCGTGCATGTAAACACAGCCGTTGGAGTGGGGGTGTCGGGAGCTGCTGCCCGGGTGACCCCTCCGGTCCCCGCCGGCCGCTCCGTGCCGGGGACGGCGGCAGCTCGCCCGGCTGCCCGCGGACTCGGGCGGCTGCTGTTGCCGTTGGGTTTGGTTGTGGGTTGTTTTTTTTTTTTCCTTTATTTTTTTTCCTCCGTCATTGTTAAGAATATTGGAAAACATCGCTAGGTTCACTAAAGTCTCTGCTGGCCTGAGCCGCCGCTTTTACCGGGAGCAAATCTTTCGGGGTGCAAACCAAACCCCCGCTCATCTCAATCCGAAAAAAGCCGCGTTTTCGGCGGAGTCGTCGCTCTCTGCGCTCCCACGCGTGTTCCCTCCGTATTTCAGCAGGGAACCCTCCCGGGACAGGTTATTCCTCCGCTTCTGGACGGGTTCCTGTTGAGAAATATTTAAAACAAACCAAAGAGCGACAAGACCACCACCACCACCGTGGTGCGGCTCTCGGGTTATCCCCCCCACTAATGACTGACGGCTGGTGCCACTGAGACAAATAAATACATCGTAAGGAGGGCAATGGGTCGCGAGTCGTTTTGGCCCTAAGGTGAGATTTAGCAATGACCGCCCATTAAAACAAGCTTTTCACTTTTCCTAGGGGTAGCCCCGACCCCCCCACACACGCACCCGCTCCAGCAAGCGGAGCGGGGAGCCTCCTGGCATTTGTATTTAAGGTTTGGGTTTGGTTTTTTTTCCCCTTCTCTCTGTTTTTCAGCTCGGAACCGGGACAATTGGAAACCGGCAGAAACAGAACTCAGGAGAGCGGAGGAGTTAAGAAGCGCCCCTCAAAAATCCACGGGGAAGGCCCCGAATGGGCAGCAAGAGAGAGCGGAAAAGAAAAATAATTTTCAAGAAACTTGTCAAAAACAAATACCAGACCGCCTAGGAAAAGTTGCACGGCAGAAGGGAAATAATCCTGCCAGCTAACCGCGGTGCCACATTTCCCACAGAGCGCGATCGGGCAGCGCGATCGCGGGGGGCGGTGGCGGGAGCCCCGTCCCTGCAGAGGGACCGGCAACGTGACTCCACGCTTCGCACAAAAGCTTGGAGCAAACCCTTCCAGCTCCCTCCCTGCCGCCTCCTCCTGCCCCAAGAAAGGCTCTTTATTTCATGGATCCTTCAGTCCGGTCGGTGGGATGCCCCAGCCCGGACACCTTCCCTCCCCGGCCGGTCCCCCCCTTCCCCGGAGCCGCTCCGCTCGTACCTTCACTGGAAGGAGCAAGTCCGGGGGGGACAAAGCACCACTGGCTTTTTCTGTCGAGCTATTTTCCTTGTTACCTTTATTTTGTCAGTGGCGCTTTGGCGGCTTGCAAGGAAATAAAGCTTGAAAGGATTTCGGAAAGGAGAGAAGCTGAAGGCAGAGGGGGGCTGCCCCGGGAGGGGAGGGGGTCGGGGTGTCCGTGGGGTCGGGTCGGGCTTGGCACAGCCCAGCCCGCTTGCCATCAGGGGGTTTTTGTTGTTGGTTTTTGTTTTTTTCAATGTCACGTTGAAAAGCGTCATTTTCTAGGAAGGGCTTTATTTTGGGGGAATGAGGGGAAGCTTAATTTAGTGAGACCAACGTGAGATTCAGCTGGAATTATGGCCGCGGTTACCTGCACTTGAGGTCAAACTCTGTTTCGGCTAAGAGCGGTTAAAAAAAAAAAAAAATTTACTTTTTCCAGAATAATCAAATCATTAAAAAAATAATTACAAAAAAAAAAAGGAGAGGTGGCTTAGAAAATTGAAAACCCAAAGGCGATGTCTGCGGGGTGGCTGCGGTCTGAGCTGCCAAGGAGGAGCGGTGGTAGATGAGGAGGACGCAGCTCCCGAGCCCCGCAGAGCCCCGCAGCCCGCCCGGCCTCGGGGCTCAGGCTGCCCGCAGCGGGCGGGGAGGACCCGCCGCAGCCCTCCGCGTCGGGGCGAGGAGCTGGAGCCAGGAGTTACAATAGCGCCTTGAACGGCCACTTCAAGCTAAGGGCTTCGCCTCGCCGTGTTTTTACACGCCTTAATTGTTCACTAATAATGCGGGGTTTGGGGAGAAGCACGTGGGAAGTTTGGGGTTGGCTGGAAAGAAGAAAAAAAAAAAAAAAAAAAAAACCAAAAACCCCAAACCAACCCCATGGATCATCCTCCAGAGCTGGCTACCTGGGAGCCGCTGGCTTTTTCTCTCCGCCCGCAGTCAAAAGGCTTCAGGTGTAAAGGGCCGCCCCTGCGCCGCTCGGGAGAGGGATGCACGGAGGGGCTGGCTGCGGGAGAGGTCGGCGGGTCAGGGCGCGAACGCGATGCGAGCCTCCAGCTACACGGGCTGGAGTGTCCCTGTGCGGGGCTCTTTGCTCTCCTGGGGTGTGTGTACAGTGCGTGAGGGGGGTGAGGGCTCGGCGGTGCCACCGTGCCCCTGGGGACGCGGGTTTCTTTGCAAGATGCTCGTAGGTGTCGCAAGGGAGAGGGGTTTGGTTTTTTTTTTTTTCCCGCCTCGTTTCCCACCTCCCCCCGCCCCAGCTCACCCCAACCCCGCCGTCCCGGCGCCTCCATCACGGATCCGCTCGGCCGGCTGCCCCCGGTGCCCCCCCTCCTCCCGGCTCCCCGGGACCGAGGTGACGGGGACCGGCGGGCACAGAGGAGCGGGGCGGTCTCTGCAGGGTGCCACGGCTGCTCGCCTCCGCCGTGTCAAGCACCAGTGCCTCAAGGCAATCGCCACATCAGACCATTTACCCTCCCGAGACAACAAACAACCGATCCGTCCATCCGTCTGTCCGTCCGTCTGCCGGTCCTGGCCAGGGCAGTGCGTGTCCGTGCGCGGAGCAGCGCGCTCCGGTGACCGGTTTGCAGAGACCCTCGCACCGGGCTTCCCCGCAGCAGGAGCTGCAGAAACAGAGAGGGGTGCGCCCTGCCTGTCCCCCCGCACACCCGCAGGCGCACTAAGGTGTTTGGGGTTCGCCTTGGTCCCGCTTTTGCGGGGGCATTTTTTCGGGGCTCACGTCGGAGCGTGGCCCGGGCCCCGCTGCCCATCCGGGGCGCACGGACCCACAGACCCCGCGGCTCGGGCTCCCACCCAGGACTGATGTGTGCACTCTTGCAGACACACGGCAGCTAAATTTAAAGCAACTCCTCTCTTTTTTTTTTTTCCTTTTTTTTTTTTTCTTCCCTTCTCTCTCTGCCTTCCCAAAAATCGTTTCCCGGTGCAATCCTGCAGCCCGGGGCAAGGGAGGAGGCGGGATGGTCCCTGCTTCCAAGACTTTTATGAACAATCGTTAAAGAAATCAGCCTCTTTTTTTTTTTTTTCCCTCTTCCCTTGTGCGGAGGCCGGAGAGGTCCCTTTGATCTGCGAGGCCTGGCGTGCTCCGAGCCCGCACGCCGGCTGTGTGCGGGGAGGGGGCCCGGCCGCCGCGGGAGCCCCCCGAGCCGGGACATGAAAGGCGAATTAAAAAAAAAAAAAAAAAAAAAAAAGAAAGAAAGAGCGGCCAGGGTACGGGAGATCGACCGAAGGGCTTAAATATTTCATATTCCTGGAAGCTGTCAAGGCCAAAAACAACAACACGCCTCCCGCCTCCCTCCCTCGGAGTGTTTGCAGAGGCCAGGAGCGTGTGTGCGTGCGAGGGGGCCGGGGGGGAGAGGGTCATAAATTTTCACTTGTAATCAATCAATAATTAACTAATAGCAGAGCGTGGCCCGAGCGGGCCGGCAGGACGGCGGCGGCGGGCGATCGCACCGCCGGGCCCCGCGGGGGTATCCGTGTCCTCCCCGGGCCGCTGCGGCTCCGGTTCCCCCCCACCCCGCCCCGGGACCGGCGGTGCGGCTCCTGCCCCGCTTTCCCAGAGACTTTGGACTCGGGGCTAAGACTCCCGCGGGTAAAACCCAGCTCTGCTCCTAGGAAAGCCAGCGGCGAGCTCCGCCGCGCTGCCCGGTCGGGGGTCGGGGGGATGCCTGCTCGCCTCCCACCCTCCCCGGAGCCACCCTCCCGGTGGGGTGCCGTGCCCCTCTCCCACGGGCCGTGGGTCCCCTCGGGGGCCGCTCCGCACTGCTCGCGCTGCCCGAGAGGTGGCGCCGGCGCCCCGCCGGACCCCCCCGCCGCCGAACCCCCCCCACACACACCCAGCGCCGGGTCGCCTGCATCAGCCATAAAACCATTGAGGATATCAAGACAGGCGCCAGGTGAGTAATAGACAGGATAATCCAGAGAGATTGCTCGCTGTTTACCTCCTTCCACAAGCGCCACAAGAGTTACTCATTAACGTTACTATATACAAATAAGATACACAAGAGATAAAGCCATTTGCAAGTCAGAGTTACACCTGTGGTACACGGATTTCTTGCAAGGGCATGGAGAGGGGGAGGTCAGCGTTAGGCCCATGGAAGTGGGGGGGGGTTAAATCAATTAGGCTGCACCTTAAAAAAATAAATAAATAAAACTAAAAATCGTGATCTCCGGTTTTGCGGCGTCCCGGGCTGCCGGTGCCCGCCCGGCCTGCGGAGCGGCTACCGGACTCCCGGGCCGGCAGGAAAGGGAGGCGGGTTTGCTTTCCTCTAAACATCAGCAGCAAATTTCCTCGCCAACCACGCAAATTTACCCCCCCGCACGGACCATAACCGCTCTCCCTCTGTAAGAGAGATTTGGGGGACCGGCAGCTGGGGAGGGGGAAAAAATAGAGGTTCCCCCCCATCATTCCTAAAGCCAAATAAATGAGAACGAAGTGGCGGGGGAGGGAGGCCGGGGGGGTAGGGTGGGAGTCTGTAAGACACGGGAAGGTGCCTCTGCGCTGCCTCTAAGGCCAGGGCTCAGCGCACAGAGGAAAGTTGAACGCCGTGGCGAAGGATGGGTTTACAGCCCGGAGGGGCTGGCAGCGGCCGGCCCCGCCGCTCTGCTTCCCCCCCCGCCCCGGGGCTGGGTAATCCCCCCCACCGGAGCAGCCCCAGCTCCCACCCGCGCGGAGGATCCGGGTGGAAACCGGCTTGTGGGGCTGCAGCCCGAAGGCTGTCTGCCTGCAGACGCTGTCTGGTTCTTGGAGTGGGTATTTTTAATTTTTTCTGCCATATCCGACGCCATCTCTATCCCTAAAAGCCTCACCTCGCCCAGGCCAGCTCAGAGGAGCATCAGCTAAAGTGACATTTCCAGCAGCCATCACCTTGGGCCATCCGAAGGTGGGGAAAGACGGAGAGAAATAAAATCATCCTCAGCCCAAACCTTTCCACCGCTGCAAGCACCGTGGATTTAAAAGACTCACACACACTCCAAGCTGAAATGAGAAGGGTCCCGTCCTCCACCACGAAGGGGACTTGAGCAGGGGTTGATGTGCATGGGGGGGAGGGGGGTGTCTCGCTAGGGATTTGTGAAAAAGATCGGGGAAAAAAAAGCTTTATCGCCACTTTCACCCACTGAACCTCTCTTTATCTCGCCGGCGCAGGAGCTGGGGACCACGGGCCGAGGGTCAGGCAGAGTATAAAACAGGATACAGGCTGGAAGTACATCCCTATAATATTTATTACTGGCGGAGGATGAATCACTTTCCAATATACGCGCCACTAACTGTTGAAGGGAGGGGAAAAAAAATCTCTTTAACAAGTAGAAATATATATGTTCTGCTAAAGGATGTGCTCATGGACTGGCAAAGGTACAGGCAGGGGCTGCCAGTTCTCCTTAGCTCTCTTCTCAGTGACCTCCCAGGCCACTGGTCCACCCTGCAGCCTGGATGCCTGTCCCCGTTTCAGCCATTTTCTAGCTTAATCTCAACATATCATCGGCCCAAGGGCGAGACGGGGCGATTCCAAGGGAGGGGGGAAAAAAGAAAAAAAAAAAAAATCCCATGTATTTCCAGGTGATAACTAACTGGAAAAGCCAATTCCTCTGCCCGGACGGGAGGGAAAACGAGCCCAGCAACACCATCAACTCCTGAGCACTTTACCTGGAAACTTTGGAGGAGGGCTCTGCATTAAAATTTAACCGATCTATTCTCTAATTCTTCACTTTTGCGTTATTAATTTATGACAGATAAAAGCATAGCTGAGCCTTTCTCATTAACTTTTCAAACGCCACTTAATATTGTTCCATTAAAAGAGGTGACTTAGTAGCCTCTGGATCGACTTTAAAAGCGGGAGGGATGAAGACGGAAAAGGTACATTAAACAGCTTGCTTAAAACTCATACTTCCCCACCAACAATTCAAACGACACCATCCCGACTGGTTCGTACTAGCTCTTTCCGGGAGAAATATCTTAATATTGGGAAGGGGATGGGGGTGGAGGAGAAAGGCAGAGGAGGGATATATATCTTTCAACCCCTCCATCCTCCCAGGCACTTTCGGGAGGGTTGGGGTGAAAGCATTTCACAGTACGCCCAAGACATTTCAATAAAAATTTATTGAAACTTCAGTGACTTTTAAAAGGGAAAAAAAAATTACAGAAAAAAAAAATAGCAAGAACTTCTCAACATTTATATAACACAAAATATACCTTCATTTTTTTTTTTCTTTGAACCAGCTCTGAGCACCTGACTTTCAAGCCAAGAAAATATGCACTCACTCAAACAAAGACAACAATAAGCACAGTAGTAAAACTCCATCGTGGGGTTGGTTTTTTTGACACACCAAGGAAATGGGGAAAAAATAATACAAAGTAAAGAAAATCCTAGAATCTTCATCTTTTTTCTCTCAAGCCACTGGAGAAGCCTGTTGTCGTGTATTAACGTATATAATTTTTTGTTGTTGTTGACATTTTATACGGAAAGTAGCACTTTGAACACTGAAGAAATCGAGGATTAAAAGCTACCATGGCACATTGCTTTTTCTCTTTCTTTTTTTTAAATATCTTCGATTACTTTTTTTAATTCTTATTTCTGGTTTGCCTTTTGCATTCGACTGTCTTACAAAAGGACGAGGTCAGGTTTTTCTGGGGTGAACTCCGATTTAAAAGTGAGCCCTCGGAAATGGGGGTATTTCTCCTCTGGGTCGGGGTGTATGTTTAAAGGAATTATGAACTTGAAATGAAAACGACTAAAAATAAAAACAGAAGGAAAAAAAAAGAGACAGCTGCAGTCGTATTTACAGAGATATGTACAATGTCAATAAATTAAAGTTTAATTTCGAGTATTCATATTCCACGTATTTACAAGAGTTATCAAATAATTACATAAATACTTTTTTTAATAATAGTGTCCGCTCTTTTCTTCTTCTCAGCATGTTTAAACCTTGTTATTGCATATACAATTAAAGAGGGAAAGCTGTGATAAACCTACAGTCAAGCTACAGAGGTTTTTAGATAAAATAAATTCACTTTTTTTTTTTCTTTCCAACTACACTTCTTATTGTTGTTGCTACAGGGAGAATGTTTAAGGTAGAGGGACAAGGGTCTTATTTCTGGTTTTATTATTATTAATAATAATTTTTCCCTGGGATTTGAAACGAGCATTAAAAATAAGCAACAAAACCCCACCGAAATAAAAAAAAAATACCCCACCCCTCCCAAAAAAAAGCCAACTACAATGGAACATGCAAAAAAAGCCACCGACTGGCTTTCAGGCGTCACAATAATATTTTAAACACACAGCTTCCCTTAATATTGACTAAGGGGGTTGTCGTTAACAACCCACCCAGGAAACAACTGTTGAAGAACCGATATGCGAGTTACTTACACACTTTTCTTTCGGAAAGAAAAAATCACTTCTCTTACTTAATTTTTATTCATACGTTTGTTTGATTTTTTGTTTTATTTTTGCTTTTAGATGTTTTTTTCTTTTTTTTCTCTCTCTCTTTTTTTTTTTTTTTTAATGTTACACGGTTAAAAAAAAGAAGAAAGGAGGATGCCACAACCCCGCCGGTGACCCGGCCAGGCCAGCCTGCTCCCTGTGAGCAGCCTCCGACCCAGCTCTCCCACCTCGGCTTCGCTCCCCCATCCCCGACCCTCTCCCTACCCTCACCCCCCTGCTTCACCAGATACCTTTTTGCTGATAAACGCGCACACAACGCCGGGGGTGGGGGGGAGAGAGAGAGTATATTAATAAAAAAAAAAATAGAAAGTGGGGGGGAACCAAAATAAAAGAGGGGGGTAAAAAAACAACTCGTGGGAGGAGGATGTGGTTTCTTTCAAACAAAGTGCACTGAGAGACTGCTTTGAAATGAGCTCCCGGAGGCCGGGGGGGTTACGGGGAGCCGCTGCGGGATCTGTCCTGCTTGGGGTCGAGCCCACTGACCAGGCGCTGGATGTTTTGCAGTTCGCTGGTGGCCGCCTCCTTGTCTGCGCCCAGTTTGGGGGAGAGGGAGACGGAGCCGGAGGAGAGGGTGGACGAGCGGCTGGTGAGGTCCGAGGCGGAGTCCAGGGGTACGGAACCGGGGCTGGTGGTCAACCCCCCCGCTTTGCCCTCGCTGGAACCGGCGGCCAGGCCGGGCAGGGCGGTGGTGAGGAGGCTGCTGCCGTCGGGCAGGGGGACGGGCAGCGGGTAGGGGCTGTAGCGGAGCCGCGGCCGTACGGCGTTGAGGAAGGGGTGCCGGTGCACCGAGCTGGAGGCGGCGCTGGAGGCGGCGGCGGCCGCGGCCATGTAGGTGTAGGGGTAGGGAAAGAGGCTTCCGAAGGGAGACATGGCCAAGCCCTGCGGGACAGGGGGGAGAGAGAAAGAAAAGGGTTACTGGCCTGCACATAATCCCCCGGGGTATGCTCTACGGCACCCCCACGCCAGCACGCCCCACGCACACACCAGTGGGAGAGCTGACAGCGGCCAAGCTGCCGCTGCCCACGGGAGGAGATGAAGACCCGTCCTCCCAGTGCCGAGGCCAAAACCACCCGGATCCCCCGAGGCAGCCCCTGCCGAGGGTCTGTCCTGCACGGCCCCCCACTCCCCGGCTCCCCTCCCGCTGGGCGGGGGGGCGAAATGACATAAGGGCCTTGGTGTGTCTTCCCCCACTCTCCTTGTCCGCGAGATTTTCTTTTGCTGGGGCGAACCCTCTGTCCCCGTAGGTATAGCCGCCGCTCGCAGGGCAGCCCCGGGAACACCCCACCATCACCACCCCCCCACCATCACCACCCCCCACCACCACCCCCCCCACACACACCCCCCGCGACGGCGACGCCGCTCCACAGGCCGGGACGCGCCCCGCAGAGCTGCGCTCTGGGACTGCCCGGGGAGCCGCCAAGCCCTCCCGGGGAGGGGCGGGGGGGAGCATCAGAGGCCTGGCCCGGTACGGTGTCCCACGGAGCACAGGAGCAAGAGGACGGCAGGACGGGTGGAAGAGCTCCGGGAGTTCAAGCTGGGCCACCCCCCCCCATCCCCCTCCCCGGGACTTTCCCATCTCTGACTTTCCCCCAAACCCGGCGCCTGCCCCTGCAGAAGGAGCCGGGGGGTGGAGGGACCGGCAGCGAGGACGCTAAAGGGGGTGCTCCGCTGCCCCCTCCCTTCCCCCAGGACGGACCCCCCTGCTCCGGAGGGGCAGCGGGAGGCGGGGGGGGGGGGCGGGGGGGAGCGGAATGCGGTACCTGAGAAGCCAGGACGTGCTGCTGCAGATGGAAAGGCAAAGCAGCCGCCGATGCTCCCGAGAGTCCCTGGGCCGCCGCCGTGGCCATGACCGTGTTGTCCAGTCCCGAGACACCGGCAGATGCCCCGGAGACGGTGGCGAGCAGTGGCCCCATACCCGCGGCCATGCCGGAGAAGGCCCCCCCCATGGCGAACTGCCCGGGGTGAAGCAGCAGCGGGTGCCCGTTCCCCAGCGGGTTGAAGAACTGCTGACCGGCCAGGGTGGGGGGAAAGCCCAGGTTCTGCAAGTGTCCCTGGCTCAGGTGGGCCGTGCTGTCGGTCTGGACCGTGAGGGGAGCGAAGGGCTCTTTACCCAGCAGCCGGTTCTCATCTACTTTGGGGCCATCCCTGAGGGGGCTTTTCAGTTCCTCGCCGCTCAGGCTTCCCCCCCGGGTGCTGGAAGAGATAGTAGCCGGGCTATGCCGGGAGTCCGGAGGGGCTTTCTCCGTCCTCTCTCGGCTCCGACTCCCCGCCGAGTCACCGGGGAAGAAGTGGCTTTTGGAGGGGCTGCCCCCCTTCTCCCGGGGGTCGTCTCCCGCGGCCGCGGCGGAGCTGGCCGGCGCTGGGGTGGTGGCGGTGGTCGTGCTGATTTTGCCCGACTCGTTGGCTTCTAGCAAGGGATCGTCTTTGCTGTCTGCATCGCTGTCTCCCTCGCTGGGACAGAGATCTGCAAGACAAAGGGAGCCCGGGGCTGGGGTCCAGCACTGCCACGTCCCTAACCCCCCGTCAGGCTGGGAGAGGGGGCAGAGAGGCTTCCTGGCCGGCCAGACATTTCAATGTAAATACTTCCTTTTTTATTATTAGATAAATAAATATACCTCCCGGCTCCCACCACCCACCCTATCCAAGCCAACCCGAGTTTTACACAGCGCAGCAAAACTGGCTGCGAAACAAAGCGGCGGCCCGAAGGAGCGACCCCCCAGCCGGGCGGGCCCAGGGCCAGCGGCTCCGCTCCGCCGGGGCTGCTCGGGGCGGCGGGGAGCCCCCGGGGAGCCCCCCCGGCCGCGGCAGAGCCAGCGGGGCTGCAGGGACAGCAACGCCCTCTCGGCGAGCTTAGAGGGTCTTGGGGATGTGTCTCCTAAGAACTTTTCCAAACTTTTCAGCCCTTTCGACGGGCAAACTTTGAACATACACACGCACACCCATCCGCCTGCATCACCCCCTGGACACCCACCCCCCCCCTCCCCAAACGCATGCACGGCTTCGCTGGATTCCTCTGCGCTTCATCTCCTAATTTCAGCGCCCCAGGTGCGAAGCTCTGGTTTGTTTTTCGGGTCCCCTCCCAGCTCCCCTCCCCGCCGCTCGGCAGGACTTTAAACAAACGAGTAAAGCAACAACAAAAAAGAGGTTGTTTCCTCCTCCCCCCTGCACCCCCCCGCCCCGGGATGGATTAATACATGTGAGAGAGCTGCAGACAGCTCCCAACCCCGCACGGAGAGAAATCGAGGGTGACTTTTCTATAACAAAGTTCGGGACTGTATCCAGGGGAAAGATCCTTCCTCTAATAACAGATTCAGAGAGGAATATTAATGGAGTGACTCCAGTTTTGAACTTTTGCCCCGTGGTCTGTCTTTGCTCCCTTGACTCAGAGCTGGCTCCTTTCTGAACCAAGGAGGGGAGGAATGAACGTGCAGCAGGGGGAGAGGGAGGCCGGGGAAGAGGGAGAAGGAGAGAAAGAAAGTGAGAGGGAAACAGTTGGAAGGGCAGAGAGGGAGAAAGAGAGAGAAAAAGAGGGGGAAAAGGAAAGAAAAAGAAAGAAAAAGTAAGAAGGCGAGTGAGACAAAAAGGAAAAGAAGGCGAGAAGGAGAGACAAAGAAAAAGACAAAAAGAGCAAGAAGAACAGAGAGGGAGGGAAAAAGAGATGAAGAAGAGGAAGAAGTGAGAGAAAAGAGGGAAGAGATAAAGGAAGGAAGGAAGAAACGTCAGTGCCAGAGGGCAGCGGTGCAGGCCAGGATCCGTCCCCTCGCGGAGCAGGCACCCAGGCTCTCCCCGGGGGGACTCGGGGGGGTCCGGGCTGCGCAGCTCTCACCTTTGAGGCTGGAGGTGCCGACGGCGGGCACGGCGGGGCAGGAGGACTGGGCGAAGCACTTGAAGGCCGTCTGCTCGTTGGACGACTCGTCCGAGGTGGGGTTTTCCTTCTTCTGCCTCTCGTCGTACACCCGCATGGACTGCAGGGTCAGCTGCTTCCTATGGGCACACGCACCCGCTGGGCGAGCGGACCCCGGCACCCCCCCGGGATCCCCCCAGGACCCCCCATCCCTTCCCCAGCCCCTTCTTGTGTCCCTATTGGGGGATGACAGGGGCAGGGGAATTAAGGGCCAAGGTCCTCTCGAGGGGGGAACGCGTTTCTCGCAGGCAGGACTTGGCTGCTAATGAGAGGAGATTTCTTGGAAGCGGTGAGCGGCTCCTCAGCAAGGGCAGATATTAAAGACAAGGGGCGGAGGGAAGAGGGAAGCATTCCCTGGAGATTAGCTTTTAAAAGGCAAGGATGTTCCAGAGATATGAGCCATCTTAATGGTTGCTAAGATTGCTAGGAAGTGGTTATTTTGTTAGGCACTTTATGTAATCTTTTCACCAACAATTAACCCGGACTAAAAATCTATTTATATTTAGAGAGAAATTAGAAATCATTTCCGTCCTGTGGCTCCAGTGTTGGCTTTATTTTCACACTGACGGACAAGAGGAACTGGCGTGTGCGTGTGTGTGTGTTTGTGCTGGGCTCAGTGCTGGGCAGGGAGAAAGGCCTCTTGTTTTACATTACCGTCCGTGTCGTGTCCCCCCCCCCCTTTTTTTTTTTTGTTAAAAAAGAGGAACAGACAGATTTATTCATTATCTAAACTCTAAACCCCAGTGCAAACGGCTAAAATATCCTGTCTGCTGTAACAAAACAAAGACATATCCCCCATCAAAAGAAACAAAAAAAATCATTCCTTTCTCTATTTTCTCCAATATTAAAAATAAAAATCTTGAGTCCCATTAAAACGAGTTCTGTCCGTCTGTCTACCTGGAGCACAAACTGTGTCCTGCTGCTTTTAGAAAAAATAAAAAATCTTCTATCATTAATTACTTCCATATTCACGAGACACCTCTGTCAAAACAGTTTATTTATATGTTTCTCCTCCACACTTTAGTCTTTTCGATACAGTCCCCGGGAAAAAAACAGAGGAGATTCAACCAGCAATCAGCTCTGCCCTCACTTCTCCCTCTTTTGCAGTCCCACATACAAACTATAATGTAATATTCCTCTCAAAATTTTAAGGGAAACTTCTTTGTTCCAGTGATACTTGCTTAATGTACCACCATTCCTTTGGCCAGCCATCCCCTCCGATGTAAAAAATAAACGCGGAAAGCAGGAAAGAATTCCCATGCAATCAGTTTGGCGTTATTAATGACAAGATCCTTACGAATTTTGGTGGGGGGAAGTGTGGTTTGGTGATTTTGACCTCTGCTCATGTTCTGAGCTTTACACATGAAAACCAAACAAGGCGCCTATATACAATCTATGCAGACTCACCTTTTTTCTCTCCTTCCATTCCCGGTGTCCCGAAAACCTTTGGCAAAGGGGTTGTTGTCAATTTTTAATTGAGTGATCTATAGGATGGAGAAAAAAAAATAGGCAGGGGGGTTGGGACAGAAATAAGGAGATTTTGTATTAAGAAACAACAGCAAAAAACCCCTCTCCTCAGTTCCTTCAGTTCCACCAGGACCTCGGCAGGAGCAGAGGACAAAGGTCTCTGGTTTTGGGGTGAATCTCCTTGTTTTGCCGAGCCTGTTTGGAGGCAGCTCGCACCCGATCCCCCGGCCGGGCTGGCCGGTGACCCGGGCTGTGGTGGCAATGAAAGAGCCCCGTGTTGCTGCCACCGCATCGGAATTAATTTAGCCGTGCAATGCGATCCATGCAAGTTATGCCTGCGCTTAAAACTCTTTAAATGCCATAATTAAACCGCAAAGGAATCATACCCACCCCCTTGCTATAATAAAATACTTTATATAATCGCATTATGCTCCGCGTGTGCGTGTCTGTTGGGGCGCCGGGGGTGCCAGGAGCGAGCTGATTTTTTTTGGGGGGGGGGTGTAAGTTTTTTGGTGAATGCTTGGGGGTTTCCTCGGAATTCAGGTTATTGCAGGGAATGGCTGTTTCTTCCTGCGTTTAGAGGGATTGGAGGGGTGGGGGGGTGCGGAGCACCCTGCAAGTCCCCGTGCCTGCGCGGACGATGCGAGGAGGCGGATTCAAAGCCCGGCCAGGGACTCCCCTCACTATAGCGGGATACGGGGATGCCGCCTGCCCGCCGTCCCGCTCCCGGTCCCGGTCCTGGACCGGGCTGGAAGCGCCGCAACCCTCCAATTTGAGAGGAGAGCAGGACCCCGACGAGCAAACCCCTGCCTGAGGCTGAGTGCCGGGCAGGACCGGCGCCGGCTCCCAAGTTACACCCCCCCCCCTCCGCCCCCCGCCGCACACGCAGGATCAGGAAGGAGCAGGAAAACCCACTGCTAAAACCAGCAGGACTTTTAATCCAGGTGATCCTGGCCGTGCCTTCTGACCTGCCGGCGAGGCGGCTCTCCCAGCGCCGGAGCCGAGGGCTCCCCGCCGCTCCAGCACGCCGCTTTCCAGGAGATTTCATGGCAATCAGACAAATATGCTCATTTTTGTCCTTTAACCAAGCCGGCCCCAGCTGATAGACCGGGGCGAACAGCCCTGCTGATAAGTCCCAAAGCAAAGTCTACTCTCTGTACACACATTTTCTTTCCGTTTCCTTGCAAGAGCCCGGCCGCAGAAAAAGAACAAAATAGCCCGAGGCCCGAGGGAGAAACGGCTTTTTTTTTGGAAAACGAGGGCAGAAAGGTGCAGCCTCCCCCCCGCCTCTTCACCCCTTAATTTTTAATAGTGAAGGATGTGAGGGGACAGAGAGAGGCAAGGGAAAACTGCAGCGAGTGGACGCTGCACATCCAGACCCTCTGCGCTTAACGCACACACGCACAAAGTTATAATTTATAGACAGAACAAAAATCAAAGTCCCTTTTTTGGCTCCTTTGCTTCCTTCCACTTGACTTAATTATCATAAATTCGCCATTTGCCACTCTTCCAAATACACCACCTTTGTCGCAAGCGACAATAAACCAACAGAAATGGAAAGGTAGTGTCTGCAGTGCTGCAAAAGTTTCTCACACTGGCTTTTTCAGACCTTCCAGCTAAATTCAAGCGAGATAGCCCTCTCTGATCAGAGCATATTTCTGTACCACAAAAAATAATAAAACACTACAGGATGCAAAAAAAATCATAATATAATAATAATAGGAACCAGACGTGTGCTCTAGCCTTATTGCCAATTGCTGTTAAAGGAGCTAAAACAGCACAAAGGCCAGGAAGAATTACAAAATCGCCCTGCTGCTCTCCTCCCCCCCCTCCCCGTCTTTCGACACACGGAGCCGATTCTTTTTTTATTCTTTTTTTCTTTTTTTTTCTTTTTTTTCTCCCTGATGCGTCTTAGATTAAATCCACACTGAAAGCAGCGATCCCCACCCCATCCTACCCCTTTCCCCATACCGGGGAGCGAAAAAAACCCTAAGCAGGTTAACCCTAATACCCTCCCCGAGGTCGGTATTAGGAGAGTGCCCGACCCCCTCCCCCGGCGCCTTCCCGAAGTTGGATCAAGGAGGTTTTGAAGGGGAGAAAAAGAGGAGCGGGATGGGCTTCGTGATTTTTAAGGGAACAATGCAGAGTAAAAGCTCTCTTAAAAGCCAAAACACGTAAAACAAATCCTTTCTTAATCTCCTTACCTTATCATTCTGGTATGCGGTCACTGCGATGAATTCAGTCTCCGGGAAAACGTAGGTCCTGAACGTGCTATAGGGAAGCTTGAGAATATCGTTGGCTCGGACGATGTGGAACCGGGGCTGGTACTTGTGCATGGAGTTTAAAATGGTCTGGGGGGGAGCAGCGGCCGGCAGCAGAGAGGGCGGGGGGGGGGGGGGGGGGGGAAGAAGACGGTCAGCTGGAGCAGCACCCCCGCCTCGCACTTTCCCCAGCCATCGGCACTTTCTCCTCCTAATTTGCCTTCCCTCTCCTTCCTCCCCTCACTCCTCCTCCCCGCCGAGCACACTCCAAACACACGCACACGCCTTGCAGCATCCAACAAAAAGCACTGACAGCTCCAGCTCGCCGGGGTTAGGCTCTCCGCTGGACCTCTCGGAGAGGGGGTTAAAATCCCAGCAGAGCTCTCCTAGGAGAGGGGGAGAAGCTGTTTGGGCTCCGGCCGCAATGTCTTTTGATTTCAACGTGAAAAAAAAAAAATTAAAATCAAGTAAAGAAGCAGCAGCAGCTACAATAGCAACACCACCACGAGAGCCTTGGCTAGGTCTAATTGCTTGCCCCAATCCACTTAAGGCCTTCTGCGAAAGGCAAAAATGTATCGCCTAATCAAATCACAGCTAGCAAATGCAATCTTCGGCACATTAGAGATCCCCCGACCGCGGCCACCACCAGCAACCCCCGGCTCCGAGGCGGAGGCTTTCCCAGGAATAGAAAGAAATGGCAAGGATCGTCAGAGCACTTATCAGCAGGTTTGTTTGATTTCACTCTTAGGGTAAGTTTTTATCTCTGCACACCCAGTAAATGTAAAGGAGTGGATAGACATGAATGGGCAACTTGACCTCTGATTTTGGTCCCTGTTTATTTTCACTTTGCCTTGCTTTACATTATCCAGATTAATATATATTTAAATGTTTGCATACTTAGGCCTTTAAGCCCTTTATACACATATCCATATCATTTTCCTATGCTTAAAAAGCGTGATCGACCTTATTAAAAAAATATAGAGAGATATATAAAGTCACCACAGCTCTGAGAAATATCGAGTTGTGCTATGCTGGAAATATATCTCTAAAGTTAATGCTGAATGGCACAGATGGGGCTTCGGAGAGGTTACAGAATAAACTCGAGTGTTTAATCCTGACCTCAGCAACAGAAAAAAAAAAAATAAAGGAATATTATAAACCGGACAGATGCAGGTCCCCGCGTGCGTGGAGGGAGGTATTTATTCCCCGTTTTCCCCGCACTTCGGCCACCCGCGGGAGCTGCCAGCCGGGGCTGCGGGAACGGCTCCGGCCGAGCAGCCGCTGCGCTCCCGGGTGGATCCCCCCCGCCGGGACCCACCGCTCCGGCCAGGCAGTGAGGGAGGGAAAGGGCGGGGGGGGGGGGGGGCAAAGGAAGGTGTAAAAGGCACTCACAAATCCGTGCTTGTCAGAGATGTTGTTAGTGAGCTTCAGCTTGTGAAAGGTGACGACTTTGGACATCCATTGTTCGCCGGTGGCCGGGCTGTCCGGGTGGATGTACATTCTCTTTGGCATTTCAGGGTCAGCTTTGCCGGCTACCATCCACCGGGAATTATGGAATTTGTACCTACAATCATCAGCCGCCACAATATCCATCAATAAAATGTACTTGGCCTTTTTATCCAGTCCAGTGCATCTCACTTTAAATGGAGGAAACATTCTCCTATGGGCAGAGGGGGGGGGGTAAAGAAAAGACAAGACGAAAATAAAATAAAATTAATTACAGCGTTTAAATAAGCTCCTGAATCTCGGTAGCGCGTCCACCAAGTATATCGCTTCAGCTCTCAAGCAGAAAAGTCGCGTGTGCGCGTCTTCCCCCCCCCGCAGCAAAAGGGCTTCCCCCCGCCCCCAGCGAAAAGGTTTCTCAAACGCTGAAAAGTTTCAGGAGAAAATGGTCCCTGGGATGGGAGAGGTACGTGTTCCCTAGAAATCAGCAGGCGCCTACCCTCTGCCATTCCTAAACAGCAAAGTCTCACTTGGGGCTCTCAGATCGCTCATTATTTTCCTTTTTGCCTGCTAAACAAAGAACTGGGAAGAGATCGCGCCCCGATAAAATAAATATTCCGCATTATTCTAACCTAGTCCACCGGTGAAAAGCGGAGAGGGGACTTTTTCACTTTGCAGAGGAAGAAAAAAAAAAAAAAAAACCTACAGCGAGGGCAGGGTGGCTGCCGTGGCTTTCCCAGCGCTACAGCCTGCCGGTGATAACCCATTTGTGCAGAGGGCTCTCTGCAAACCCCGCTCCCCTCCGCTCCCGAGTCCAGCTCGAAACTGCAACAGGATACCACAAATTTGCTGTTTATTATATCGAGCGGTTGGCATTCAGCAATCTCAACTTAAAAGGAAACACATGACTTTGCAACATGTAAGAGCGCTTAATACTCGCCGAGGCTTTCGCGCAAAAACTTTTGACCACAATTAACAGAGAAAACTTCGGGAAAGCAGTAAAATGGGCAAGGGGATTTTTTTTTTCTTCCTTGCTGCTCTGAGTTGTTTTTAGTAATTTTTTTTTCTTGAGCCTGTAGCCTGTAACTGGTGCTCTGCAAGTAGGTGAAGCTCCAGCAAGGCAGCTGAAGGCCAGCTAAGAAGACTTTTCAGGAGTGGCTTCCTCGAGTAATTCTCCTGGCAAATTACACGCGAATTGTTTGGGAGGTTTCTAAGAGAGTCCCTTAGAAAAACACCCGGGTACGAAGAAAGTTTTCTCCCTACATGTCATCACAGCAATAGGTAGAGTTGTAAAAGAGCACAGCTGTCAATGAGTAGCGAATATAGAGAGGGATTTCAAATGGGTAAACCTATAAAAAGCTGAAATGCCGAGCGTGGACGCGCCGTGTATTTTCATTCATTCCCACGTGAAGGTTATATAAATACAGCGACAAGCAGCGCGGAGCTGCAAAACCTTCCCTGCCACCACAGCAGCGGCTGCAGGACCGCTGGGTATTTTTGTCAGCTTTTTGTGCATTTCCAGATGTAATTAGTCAGCACAAATGCAAGCCTAGACCCCAGCAGAGAGAGAGGCACAAGCGAAGCAACCGATAAACTGAGCCTATCTGCCCTCCTGCAGCTCCTGCCTCACCAGCAGCGATACGCTGCTCCGAATATTTTTTCCTTTATTTCCCTTTCTCTTTCTTAAGGAAGAAAAAACTACGCGTAGCAAGGCTGAAATCAGGCCAGCTCCTTGTCCAACCCCAAATTATTTTCTTTCTGCTACCAGTCTTCTCCAGAAAGCATTAAGCTACTGAACCATGAAGGGACCCTCTCGCCCCCCGCACACGCACACGCTGAGCAGGGCCGGTTCGTGGTTCAGTGGTCGAGCCTTTCCCTGCAGCGTGGTGCCCGAGGTGGACTCGGATCTTCAGCTGCCTAAAACTTTCCATAATTCCAGGTGAAAGGAGCTTTACGGAAGAATTTGTCGGCGAAAAAGCCTTGCTCTGGAGCAGCCTGGTGGGGTGCAGAGACAGGGCTGGGGGAAAGGGGAGGGGGGGGAAGGCACGAACCCCCGGACCCAGACCTACCTTCCCGATTTGGTAATCACCATCTCCGTGCCTCTTTTATGGAATTGCTCCCAAAGCTCTTTGGCTTCCAGATGCACTTTCGGATCATCTTCCACCTCTTCTTCTGGTTCCAGAGTTTTTAAAGGCCTCAGATGGGCTGCTGCCTGGTGACCCAGGGAAGAAAAGGGGATACCAGTCTCTGCAGCCCCCACTAACTGATCCATGATGGGTTTAGCCAGAGCCCCGGGAAGGGAGAGGGCGGCTGCCCCGTTGGGAGGCAAAGCCAGAGCCGGGAAGAAGGGAGGCTGATGTCCCAACACAGCACTCATGGCAAAGTCCGGTGCCCGGTGAGGTAAAAAAGGATGATAAGCCATGCTTGTCCCAGGAATTACTGGATCTCTCATCGGTATATTCATCCACTCCACTCCTCGGTCTTCCTACTGCTGGAGTAGTCCCGGAGTGGTTTCTAACAGCACATCATGAAGAAGAAAAATTAAGATAATAACAATAACAGCAATAAAGCACCAAAAAATAGGGTGGGGGGAAACAAGCTCTAGACAGCACAGTACATGGGGGAGAGGCAGAACTTCTACAGCCTACAACTTCCCGAGCCGGGGCACATCCCCAGCCCTCGGGACAGCGGATTAACAGGATTGTTCATTATTAGTCTTGCTTTTTTTGTGTTCGGTCTCTGCGGGTTTGTTTGGGTTGTTGGTTTTGGGTTGTTGGTTTTTTTTTTTTTTTTTCCTGAGTGGAAGTCCTTGCGCTGGAAAAGAAACGCCGAAGAAGGGGAAAAAAAAAAAAATCCACCGGGTTCGCTGTCTGCTCCTGTTGCCGCAGAAGGGCTGGACAAGCCGAGATCCTTTTTTTTCTTCTTCTTCTTTTTTCTCTTAGTCTCAATCCCCCTTCTCTTCTTTCGTGGCGGAGGGTGACGGGTCGAAGCTGGGTTTTCTTTTTGGGTGGCTGGTTCTTCCCCCCCCCTCCCCCCCACCCCTCCACCTTTCCTCCGTACAGTCAGGCTGCAGAGCAGAGGCTGGGAAAGGAGGGAAAGCAGAAAGAAGCAAACAAACCCACCCCCCCTCGCCGACCGAGGAAGGCTCCTGAGCAACCTTCAGCAGCAAAAACTTGTAGGGAAATCTCGTTTCCGCCTCTCCTTCCCCCCTCTCCAAGCAGGAGCTGGTCAGGGTGCCCTGATTTCCATCAGGATCTCTTCTTTCTTTCACCCTCCTTTTCTTTTTATTTTTCCCCTCTCTTTCTCTTTCACTCCGCTTCAAAAAAAAAAAAATCTGGAAGAATTACGCTCTTGTCTCTGCTCCAGCAGCGCTCCAGCAAGGGAGAGAGGGAGAAAGAGAGAGGGAAAGAGAAAGGAAGAGAAAAAGGGGGGGGGGGGAGAAAGAGAGGAAAAGAAAGAGAGAGAGGGAGAAGGAGCCTCTCAGCTCTGAGAATTCCCTGTGAGTCTGTGCTCTGCGTGCACCAGATTGTATGGATGTGTTGTGGGTTACAAGGGAGCTGGAGCCTCCTTGATTGGCTCTTTGACGCTTTCGGACCAATTGTGTGGCTCCATAGGCGTGGTTTTGACAGGTCGAGTGGAAGGGGGACAGAGCCGAGTTATAAAAAGAAGGTGTCGGAAACTGTAACGCTGCAGCAAAGCATCACTAGTACTCCGGGCCGTGTGAATATGTCAACATGATCAGAGGGGAGGGAGCAGGCAGCGCCGGGGAGGGCGGCCGGGAGCACCCGCCTCTAGGGGGGGTGCTCGGGGCCGCCTCACCGCCCCCCCCCCCCCTCCACTTCCCCCCCCCCCCCCCCCGGCCCCGGCCTCCCGCGGCCCCGGCGAGATGGCAGGCTGGGCATTTTCAGTGCGCTCTCCTCCGGCTGCCTGCCCCGGTAGGAGCTTCCAAGGCAGCGGCCGCGGGCAGCGCTGGAGAGGCGGCGAGGGCGCGCCGGGAGCTGGGGGGGGGGGGGCTCCACGCGTGGCGGTGGTGGGGTCCGGCTCTGGGTGCTTCCGCCCCGCACCGCCCCGCACCCCAGCCGGGCCGTGCACTGCGAGCTTTGCCCCGGCAGCCGCCTCCCGGCCCGCAGCGGGGGCAACCCTGGGTGCGCCCCCCTCCTCCCCGCCCCGAGCTCCGGACCCACCTCGGGCAGCCGCGGGGCCCGCCGCGCCGCACGCCCATCCCCGCCGCGTCGCGGCAGCCGCCGGGGTTGGTGTCATCCCCCCTCCCGCTGCTCCCCCCCGTTCTCTTCCCCACCCCCCCAAGGAAAGTTGCTTTCTTTAAACGAGACAGGACCTCCAGGCCGGGGACCGGGCGCTTTCCTCCCTCCCGCAAATCTGAGGGCGAGCCCCGGAGGGGTGGGAACCGGCCCGGGGGGTAGCTCTGCGGGTCTCTCCCCGGCTCGGGGCTCGGCTCCGGCTGCCCCAGCCGCCGCGGCCGCCGTTATTATTGTTGTCGTGGGCGTAGCAGGCTGCGGCGAGGCGGGCAGGGGCCGCCGCTCGGCTCAGCCCCGGGCCCGGCGGCTGCTGATCGCGCTGCGGGGGGGCGAGGGGGGGGCGAAAAGCGGCTGGAAAACGGGATTTTATTTATTATTCTTTTTTTCTTTCTTTCTTTCCCTGGCGCTGAGGATTAAGGCCACTCGGCTGGCACCGGCGCCGAGAGGGTTACGCTCCCACACCCCTCCTCTTCCATGAGGTGCGCGGGGAGGAGACGGGAAGTGCGGCTTTCCCTGCGCCCGGGCCGGGGCAGCGCCGGGGCGGGGGGGGCCCATCCCCGGGTGCCCCCGTGCCCGGGCTCGCATGGAGCCAGCCACCCCCACCCCCCGGGGAAGACATCACGCGTGGGTCTGCGCCGGCCCCACGGAGAGGGAAGAGCCGGGCGGGATCCTCTCGGGACGTTTCTGGGGAGACATGTTCCTCGGGGAGTGACAGTGCAGGGCAGCAAGACGGGGCTTTGTATGCGTGCGTGTCGTGGGAGCCGTGGGCATGCAGGGCACGGGGCGCCCACGCGTGTGTTAGGCGGGATATCCCAGCGCCGAGAGGTGCCGAATCATCATCCTCTCTCGGGGGGAACGGCTGGGGGATCTCCCTACACCCCCCACCCCCCCCATCCTGCTTTAAAGAGAGGAAGATAATCCTCCGGGAGCGGAGCTGGGGAGCGCGGGGGCTCGGCGCTGGCTGCGCGCAGATGGGAGCGGAACCTCTTAAAGTGATTAGCTCTTCTAACATTGCATTTTTGACGCACATGGTTAAGAGCGCTTGGCGCCAGCTTGGTGAAGTCCCTGTAGTAACCAGCGTCTAGGAGCGCTTTGCATTCACCAAAATATCTCCCCTTTGGTCGGGGGTGGGGGTGGATGGAGAAAAGAGGAGGGAGGAAAGGAAGCGGGAGTAATGCGTTCAAAGGCGGGGGGGGGCGAAGACAAGAGGGGGGGAAGTCTCATGTGTTTCACGAAGCCAGGAGCTTGGCTACCCGCGCAGCGCTCGGCACTAGTTATCAACGAAGGGAGCGAGTGTTTTCAACGTCTGCTCTGAGCCGGTTCTCGGGCTCCTGCCTCCAGCCGCTGCCGCGGTGGGAACCCCAAACCCTATGCCTTTCCTTTAATAGAGCCCACAACAAACGGCCGGCGGCTTCAAGAAGTTTGCCGCAATTTGCCCCAACCAGGCCGCCGCTCTCTCCCTGGGACCAGGAGGTGCCCGCGGGCTCCCGCAGGACAAGCGCAGCCGCTCCCAGCCCCGCCGCGCCCCGATCCCCGCGCCCGCCCCGCCGGTGCGCGCCCTCGGCGCCGCGGCAGAGGCCGGAGTCGTTACCGCCCTCCGCGCCTGCCCCGCACCTTGCACCGCGCTCGGCACCCACCCGCGCAGCGGCCCGCGGAAGAAAATAAAATGTTTGCCGCTTATGATTTCCAATTTCAGCGTCTGGCTAATGGCGTGCAAACTTCCGCCAGTTCCGAGTGACCTCCCCGACGAAGCCCCCTGGAGACTCGTATTATGAAGGGAGGCTGCACTAATCTAAGATCAAAAGCGGGAAGGTGCGAACAGTCTTTGTCTCCCTTCGGCCGCCTCATTCCCCCTTCTGTGTGTGATAAATCTACCCTGGCGCCGACTGCGCGCTGGATGATTAATTTGCAAGCAAACAAAAGGGACCTGATGGCCAGCCATCTTAGTTAAATATTGGCCAGTGCTTCCAGCTACTTGTTAGCCGCCTCTTTGCCAGAAATAAATAAATAAGCGAGGCGCAGAAATAAATAAATAAGGACGCCCGCAGAAATTAATGGCAAAGCAAAGGGGAGGAAGGGGGATAAGAAAAAAAAAAAAAAAAAAAAGGAGACCAGGGCGGCCCGTGAAGAAGGGCCGGGAGCGGGGTGGAGGTGGGAATGGGGCTGGTCGGGGGGGGAGGCAGGGTGATAGCACACCGAGATAGGCGGCTGCCCCCGCGCCGCCCGGCCCGTCTGCAGGCTGGGCTTGCACCAAGGCCGACACTATCTTGGCTCTTCAAAGAGGCATGAAAGGTCTCCGCTGTCTCCCCGGAGAGCGGCCAGGCCGGAGCTCTCTAATCTCGGACCGCAAAGAACTAAAGGCCGGGGAGGGGGGAGCGGCTCCCACCTTCTCCAGCTCTCCTCTGCTTCCCGATGCCACCAGCGCCAGCGCCTCGCTGGGTTTTCCCTGGTTCAATCCAGGCCGGAGGAAAGCGGAGCTGGCCAGACCCCGGGCCTTTGGTGGTTGAGTGGCTGGGAGAGCCCCGCTTGCTCAGATTTCACCCTCCTAAGCAACTTTTAGCGTTTGCACGAGAGCTCGGGGCATGCAGCGAGCCTGCCCTGTGCGTGTGTGTTGGAGGTGTGGGAGGAGAGAGGCTCTGGCTCTCTCCCGGTGGCCTGAAGAGCCAGCTGGAGGAAGAAGGCAAGAGGAAAATAAAGGCAGCCCGGTTTTTGGGCCCACGTCTTCTCCCAGGCCTGCGGGAGCAGCTCCGAGGCATGTGTGCGTGCGTGGAGGGGCTGTGTGTGCGTTACGCGCCCTCTGTGTGTGTACGTGGAGATGTTGTGTGGGTGTGTGCGGCCGGGAGGGATTTGTGCCCTGGGGTACACTGCATATCCCTGCTCCGACAGCAAAACCCGAGGTGTCCCTTGCACCCCTTGCGTGTGCTGGGTGCTCACGGGTGCTCTGCAGGAGAGGACAAGCCCTGGTGCATGGTGAGCGGGGCCAACGTGCAGAACGTAAGTGGGGTTTTGCATCCTATCTATGCATTTCCTTATCACGCTGCCCGTCCCAAGCATCCCCCAGGGGCCCAGACCCATCCTGCTTGCCAGCCGCCCCACACCCTGCAGGATTCATCCCTCTCCTCCCTCCCTTTCCCGTGGCGCTGCAGCCTCTGCTCCATCTCCAGCCCTTCGGAAGGCAACACCCCACCGCGGCCATGCCGTGTTTATCCGAAATAAAACGCAGAGGGCTGGTTTACTTTGGCAGGTTTGCAGTAAATACTGGCTACAGCACGGGGGGCGTCTGGTGAGCGGTGATTACACGCTTCTTCCGACGGAAACTCTTCCCTGCCTGTGCAGGCCCTTCCCAAGCCCAGCAAAAGGTGTCAGTAAACGGGGACCGTGTTGACACAGCTCCATCCCAGAGTGGCACTGCAGGCCACAAGTGTAATGAAGCAGGTCCCTTAGGGAGAGAGTCTATATACTCGGACTGTATAAACTATTACGGGGAAAGGAAGGGTCACTGCAGCAGCTCTTTGCCTTTCCCTTTAGCAGAGCCCTTCCTCTAGTTGCCAGCTGAATTTCATGGAAAGCCTGGCCTGAAAACTTTGCAAAATAACCTGCCTGGGTCTAAAAAACACAACAAGGCATTAGAAATAGCAAGAAGAAAAAAAAGTCATGTCTCTGAGCAGGCTGGGCCCCATCATGTCCCCATCACAATCAAAGGGGCTGTTCCCATCTCTCTGAACAGAAGTAAAGAGGGGGACAGGGAGGGTCCCTTTCCCAGTGCAGACGAGCTCAGGGCTTTGCAGGGCCCCTGGGGCAGGGGGACACACACACATGACACAGAGACAGCATTACACATGCCTTGTTGGAGCACTGGGGGAAAAAGCAGCAGTTGGAGAGGTTTCTCACCCTCCAGCCCTTGCTGGGATGTGATCCTCTGGGAGAGGCTGCTCGTGCCCCCAGCACGGCTCAGCCTGATGGGAGCAGCACGGCACTGACCGTGGCAGAGCCGCTGCAGGGTCAGGCAGCACCATCCCCCCAGCCTGGGGTCACCGCAGCACTGGCAGCCAGCTGCCCTTCCCTGCCTGCCTCTGCTGCGAGCAGCCCCCAGATCCTCACTGGTCCTGAGCCCCCCCGGCCTGGCTCCTACTAGGTGTTGGCTCTGGTGGGAGCCCAAACATCACGGCTCCAGGACTGTGATTTTTCGCTCCCCTCACAAACATCCCTTGTGCTCAGATCACTGGCCCTGCCCCGGTTCCTCCCCTCCCCACAAGACCTGTGTTCACCTTGTCCCCATCCAGCTCTGATGGTTTCCAGTCACCTCCGCTTTGCCACCCAGAGCCGCGTCCTGCAGCTCTTCCCTCTGCCTCCTGGCTGGGCCCAGCCTCATCGACGGGGGCACTTTGGGGCACAGCAAGTTTTGGGGCCAGTCCTCTTCCCTCCCCAGCTTCACATCCCTTTTACCCTTTCGAGACATTTTTGCACCACTCGGTTTCTCCTTGCCACAAAGCATCACCCGCTGCACACACAGCCCTGGCAGCCCTTTCCACCCCCCTGGTCTTGTTCTTCTCACCGGTGTGCTGTTGGCAGAGGCAAAATGAAAGCCCTGCTCCCTCCCTCGCCCTCTCTACACCCATTCTTCTGCTTCCACCATCGTTGGCCGAGCAGAAATTGTAAATAGGGTTCACTATTTGGATAAGGGGTTTTCTTTTAAAAATAGCCAGGCGTATACATACAGTTTGCTGCTCAGGAAGTACCACTAATTGTCGTTTCCTATAGTCAAACAGATCTATCTTTTTCAATGCTGTCTTTGTGTGTGTGTCTGCGTGCGAGGGAGAAGGAGGGAAGGAGTGGATACGTTTATTCAATTATTTAAACACACACACAACACAACAACAGTACAGAGGAGGGACGGTTCCTCCCGCAGCAGCCCTCCAGCTCTCCAGATGCGGCATTGCCCCCCCCCCCGCCTCCCTGCAGACCCAGTAGAACAAGGCACTCGACAGCACCCGGCAAAGAAACCGATTTTATCTGCTTTGACCATCAGCCGTGTTCTTTAACAACCCAGAACCGGAGCCTTTCCCATCTCCATCCCCCCCCTCCCCCCCCCCGCGTGTCTCCTCCGCGCCCCCCGCCCCGCGGGGTGGGCGGGCAGCAGCATCCCCCGGGGCTGCGGAGCGGTGCTGGAGCCCGGGCGGTGCTGAGCACCACCGGGCACAGAGTAGACGCCGGCTTGCATCAAAGCAAGGAGGGGATCCGGGAGCCTCTGGCACCGACGCTGACACACACTTTGCTCCCGTTTTCTTCAAGATGCCACCAAGTCACCCGGCCATCGATTGATACCTCGGCCCGGGGGAAGTGGGGGGAGGACCAGCTGTTGCAAAAGGACATGGTAAATCTAATAGGGGCTGCTGTCAATAGCGAAATGACAGAGAAGAAGAATTGGCTTCTTAAAGTCTGCTGAACTAACGCTCATCACGTAGCCGCGGACACGTATTCTCCATCGGAGCCTGGTATCCATTACTATTTTCCTTCCTAGGTTTCAATTAAAAAGAGCTATAACCCCCCACATGCACACCCCAAGGCAGGAGATACATGACAGAGAAGAGGAGGCGGCGGACAACTGCCTGTACGCGACGTTTGTTATCAGCCCCGAGCCCCTGACATGCGTGCCCAAGGGAATTCACCCCGACCCCGAGCTCCCGGGCCGGGGCAGCGCCGTGTCCCTGCGGGGTGGCGGGACCCCGCGTCCAGCATCGCTCCCTCCCCGGCAGCAACTCTCACCGTGGGCTGCGGGACTTCAAAAACTGCTAAAGGTGAACGTTCCCGACACGGTTGGGGAACGGAGGAGCTCCGGGTCGCAGCGGTGGGGGACCCACGGTGTGACCGTGTCCCCAGTAATTTAATTTCACTCATTCCCTTTCGCGTGAAATAGAGCCCAAACCATCCCCAGCGCAAAGAAATAAATTAAAACAAAACCCCAACTCCCCCGATTTTCTGGGGAAGGAGGGAAGAGCTTTATTTTTTCAGTGCCCCAGTTAGGAGGTTTGGGGGCGGCTGGGAACGGGTTTTGCCTTCCCCTGCAGCCCCTCTGTATGTTTGACCTCTGGCATCTGCCTGCGCAGGGCGAGGGAAGGGTTTCACCCGCCCTGCCTTCAGACGGGGGCTACAGAAGGCAGCCGAAATGTGCCAGCTCAGCCCTGGGAAACTTTTGGGTAGCGACAAGTTTCGCTGAAGAACTTGGCCGCTTCGGCCAGGCTAAAGCTGACACCCGACGTGCAGGGGAGGGGGCTGCGGGCTCCGTCCAAGCGGCACTCCGGAAGGTGTTGCTGGAGGGAGAAAGTCCTCTCTTCTTTCCCCATGGCTTTCCAATTCTCCCTGCTGCAAGGGGACAACTCCCCGTGGGGGCTGAGCCGGCCGGGAGCAGCCGGCGGCGGAACCGGGAGAGGGGAGCCGGGACCCCAGACCCTCATCCCCACCCTACTGCCCCACCGACAGCCCGCTGCGCTTCACCAGAAAGTTCCTTTCCTTACACCTCCACACACGATCCAGCAAAACCCTCCGGAGATAATTTCCGTGGGGAGCACAACAAGATGGAAATTCCAAAAAAAAAAAAAAGGGCAGGAAAAAAAAAGGGGGGGCTCTTCTCTGTCTTTAGGGCGTGGGAGGTTTTGCAGCGCTGTTTTATTTTAGGTTAGCATTTTGAACAAACTTTAGATTGATTTCCGGAAAGCGCAAATGCGCACACATGGGAAAGTGAAAAAACCGGTCCTCCGAGGTCATCTGAGAAGGGGAGAAGGGATCTGTATATCCCCCCCCCCCCAAAAAAAAAAAACCAAACAAAAAAAGTAACAGAAGGGGAAAGATCCCATGTTTTTATAGTTTAAAACTACTTTGAATTATTTGCTTTTAATGGCACACATGGCTGCAGAAAAGACAGGCTCTGCTTTCGATCTTGCACTTGCTCCTTGCTTTTCTATACATATGTATGTGTGTGTATACACATATATAAGCTTTACAGCCCCCACTTCATGGCCAGGTTTCTCTCTCGCCGTCCCCCCACCCTTTCCCCTGGACCAAAAACAAGTCCCAGGCCACTCTTGCTCCTACGGTAATTACTCTTCTGCTGGGATTCAGAAACACGGGCAGAGCCGACTTCTGCCACAGCGTTTCTCTGGAGCAGCAGGAGTGTTGTGAAAATTTATTAAACCCAGATGATCCGGGAGTTGAAGCAGACGGAAAAGATTTCCAATTAAAGCCGAGCGGAGCAGAATACAGCCAGCTTCGCGTCGCAGGTGTAAACAATATTTGTGCAGCTCTCTCTCCGCTTCCCGGAGCGGATCCTTCCCCCTCCTATAACTGGGATTAGAGGGGAAAGGTTTGGGGTTGTTGTTTTTGGTTGTGTGGTGGTTTTTTTTTTTTTTTTTTTCCTCGCAGGAGGTTTTGCTGGAGAGCCGCCGGGCTCGCCCCGGCGCCGGGCTCCGCGGCGCGGAGCATCCTTCCCCGCGGTCGATGCGCGCCTGGGCGGCTCGGTGCCTGCAGCCCCCCCGGGGCCACCGGCCGCCACCTCCTACCCCTGAAAAATCCCCGCTCACCTGTTGCTGCAGCCGCTTTTTTAATGGCATGGACTTAAAGGGAAGCTAAAACGCTCACAGGCGGTCTCGGAAAAGCGGTGGCGGCGAAAATTATTCCAGTTAGACGGGAGATGGGGTAGGACAAAATAGACGGGGAGCCGGGGCATCATCTCTGATCCTCTAGATAAAGGGAATACGCTCCTGGAGAGCAAAACCACTTTCTCACCGCTTTGGTACCAGTTCTTGAGGGGTTTGGGAGCTTAAATTCAGCCGGGAAAATGATTCCCGGTTCATCAAGTGCATTCAGGCGCCCAAATCACCTCGGGGTCCGTGGGAGCCACCCACCCCACCCCCTCCCCTCCAAACAGCTTTTTCCTCGTTAGAGTAAGGCTTGACACACGCTCCGTGCGGAGGGCACCCTGGTTTCTGAGGTTACAGTCTAAATAAGGGAGAAAAGCATTAATGAATGTTTAATCCGTGTTTTCTTTAAATACCATTAGGACAATTGTCCGGATCCCAGGTCAGGGAAAAATGTTGCTCAGTGGAGACAGGAAGGCGACGGGTTGGAAGGAGAAGGGGGGATTTTAAGAGCGAATAAGTGGGCGCACGGTGGATGGAGCTCACCTTCTGCAAATACAAGGCGTGATTAATGCCCGCCACTTGTGTAGCCGTTTGCCCCTGCCCTGGCGCAGGCTACAGAGGCAGCACAAATCCTGCTGCTCTTCCCCCGACAGCAAAGTGAGCAGAGCATATTGTGAAAGACTGTCTGCACGCTGGGACGGCGGTGGGAGAGGGGAAAAAAAAAAAGAGAGAGAAAGAAAATACAAGACAAGCCCGTCCCAAGAGCTGAAGTGGGCAGAGTATTACATGTACAAACATCCAAACAAGATTCGAGCAGTACAAAGCGTCGGAAAATCCAGAGCAGCCACATAAAAAGAAAAGTTAAGTAGGAAGTGGTGTAAAAGTGTTGTCATTTATTTTGCCTTCCCTTACAGATGTTCTGCATAAAGCCCTATCTTAATGAGAGAGAAGGAGGGAGGGAACGCCGGGTGAACTGCGCGCTCCGTGCTCCCACCGATGGTGGGGAGAAGGCGCGGGGGTTCCCGCCACCGGGGCCCGCGGAGGGCCGGGCTCGCCCCACGGAGCGCTTCGTGGGCTCCGGCCACGGGATGGCGCCGCGGCCGCCCGCTCTCACCTGCCGGAGCGGTGCTCACCTGGGCGGCCCGGCTCCCTCGGCCCGGCCCGGGGTGCCCCCAGCCGCCGTTCTGCCCCCCCTGGGGGAGGAGGGACAACTTGGGCGCCCGGGGCGGGGGGTGGGCGTGGGGGGGGGGCAGCGGCTGGAGCAGTGGCACCGCTCATCTTAACGAATTGCAATAAAAGAGCTATTAGAAGTGACAGCCAGGCGTTTATGGGCTGAGAGACAATGAGTGCCCCGGCGGAGAGCATCTCTGCCTCCTCCGCCGGGGAACGGCGGGTCACGCAGAATAACCGGTCCCGGGGGTGGGCGGTGGGGCAGGGGGGCGAAGGGGATCCGGGAAGTTCAGATCCAGGCGGTGAGAATTTGGCCGTCAGAGTTAGCAGCGCAGGAGGCAGCCCCTGAGCTGCAAAGCTCGCCCATCAAGGAGGAATAACGCGGCGAGGGGAAGGGAAGCGCTAAGCCGAGCTTAGGGACCGGGAAGGGAAAGATCGAGTCTTGCAAAACAGCTAGACTAAAAATATCCACACCCCACACCCCCCCCTTACATTTAAGGCTGGATGAAAGTGTACGAGATCTAATATTTCAGGTGACATAAGAAGGGAGCAAACACCCTGCCAAAAGCGCCTCTCGTCCCGCACCGCCCCCTCCCCCGAAACACAGTGACCACGCACCCCACCCCCCCCAAAAAAAAAAAAAATCTAAAGCAAATAAATCCAAAGCCAGGTCTTGCTGTCACTCGCCAGCAAGGGGAAAAAAAAAAAATCTCGTTTCGTGAGTGCTGATGACCAGGAAAGGAGCCGGTCGCCCCGGAGCCCCTCTCTGCCCCCTCCCCGGACAGGTGCCTTCAGGTGCGCCCTCCGCCCCCTCCTCGCCACGAAACGACAATCCCACCCCGCAGCAAAGCGCTGGGGACAGTAGCTGGGTTTAAGCAGAGAAAAGAGCCTGTTTGCTTCTTTATTAGTGTCGAGCCTACTCTAATTACGAGAAATCGCTGCTCTCGGGCTCAAACGACGTGTTGTCTTGTGCTTGTAAAATACATTTCAAGTAATTCTTCTCTGTCTATAAAATACAGGGAGGGGGGGGATATAAATAAACCGCTGTCCATTTGTTTAATGCTATTTTAGCCAAATTGACTGGCCGGATTGGAATTCGACATAAAAGCTTTAGTTTGCAAAACATCCGCACTGTAACGTCTGGGAGACAGGGCTTGAGCTCCAGCGCGACGGGCACGTTAACTGCATTAAACCCCCTCCATACATTTTCTAGCTTTTGCTTTTCTTTCCTTTTTGCAGCACATGCACCCGCTCTCCTCCCCGCCTCCGGGCGCCCGCGCCTGTTTTTCTCCAAATGAAGTATTTTACGTGATCGATGGAAGGAGTCATTTGGCCCATAATTAGGTCAATAAAATCAATGTTTATTCCTCTGATGGCCTGAAAGCTAATAAATTCCTCTTTTATATTCGCTCCCTCCGAAGATTAGAAACGAGCTCCCCAGCCCCTGCGACGGCGGAGCGGAGCGGGGCGGGCGGCAGCCCTGGCCGGCGGGAATCGCTCCGCTCCGCCGGGAAGCCGCGCTCCCCAGCCCTGGCACCAACAGAGCCTCCCCCCCCCAAAGCTTTACCCTCCCCCCCCCCAAAAAAAAAAAATTATCCCATTCCTATCCCTCCCCGCTCCTGTTTATTTTTCAAGACGGGACATTTCACAGCGAATCCAAATTTCCTCTAAACCGCCCATCACGCACACACACGCTACTCTCCTGTCTCGCAGATAACTTCATTTCGCTTGATTCCTTTTGGACCCCCGATTAAAAAAAAACCAAACCAAAAACCCAAAACAAACCCAAAACCCACAAGCCTTTTCATGAACACCCAGGGAGATTTGAAGGCGTCTTGGAGAAATCCTATTAGTATTGGGGAAAGTAAAGCTTTTGGGACAAAAAACCGCGACATTTTTATTTTGCACGCAGTAATAGCGAGGAAAAAGCATCCCGGTCCTAATCAGATCAATATAGAGACACACAAATCTTTGCAAAGGTTCAGCAGTTTACAGTGGGTTCCAGACCTTTGACATACATTGCGGATTAATTGGGCACTGTCAAGAGGGGGGGAGAGGAGGTGGGATTCCAGTTAATTAGTCGAGAAATGAATAAAAACTAAACATTATCGGAATTGTCTGCGGGTCCCGGTTTGTTAGTGGGGATTTGGGGATCAGCTTTTGTGCGCCGTAAATTGGATCTGAGTAGCGTGGTGCTGTCTTACACTGTCGTTTTGTGAACTGGCGACAGCTCGAGTCCATGGGAAAACTTAAAGGGAACCTGGGGCCGGTCACAGAGCCTCATTATCTCATGTCGGATACCATCTTTCGGGGAGAGCGTTTAATCAACAGTGGCACACAATCCTCCCCTCGCAACCTGGGCAAACCACACCACCTTCCCTTCCCTCCGTTTTGCAAACGCCCCGCCGCCGTAAGACGCCGCTCTGAAAAAGAGAGAGAGAAAAAAAATAGACACCCCCTCCCCCGCCCTTTCTCGAGTGGGTGAAACCATCCGAGGAGCTGGGAGGCGGCGGCGCCCGCGGAGCTCCCCGAGCCGGGGCTGCCCGCGGCCCCTCGGAGCGCGGCGGGTCCCCAGCCGGACACGTGGGGCTTCGCCCGTGCTTGTGTTTGAAGGGCCGGGTCTCCACGATCCCTCGGGCTCTGCCTTCTCCCAAAGGGCAGGGAAGGAGCCGGGCCCGTGTCTGGAGGGAGTTTTCCCCGCGGAGCTGGACGGGGCGGTCCCCGCTGCCCACCCGCGGAGCAGCCTCGGCCGCCGCTGCCCGCCCGGCCGGCCGAAAGCCTGGCACCGCCGGCTGGTTTCTCCTTCTCCCCGGCCTGCTTTCCTCAAAGAAGTCACGGCTTGTCACCCGCTGCACCCCCGGTCCTCGCAGCCGGGAACGGGGCTGCTCGGGCCGCCCCGCGGGCCCAGGCCAGCGGAGTCCTGCCGGGGTGTCACCCCGCCGGAGGAAGGGAGTTTCCCTTCACTCTCAGGAAGGTGAATTCTCAGGAACTCTCCCTGCCTCCCCCGTCTGCCCTGAAGGGTCCGGCTGGCAGGAAAGGGGGAGAGGGAAAAAGAGATGGGAAGGAGCGAGGGACCCGGCAGCACCTTTCTCTAGCCGCGGGAGTGGAGTCTTTACGGCGGGGGGGGCGACGGGGACGACACGACTTTTGGCATTGAAGGCAAACGTTACTCCCCGCCGGGCCGGTGTCCCGAGTACGGGGGCTCCAGGGGCGGCAGCCGCACGCCAGGGTCCCCCGGTTGTTGCCGGGGCCACCGCGGAGCCCGGCCGGGCTGGAGCGAGGGGAGAAGAGAGGGGGAGCCCTCAGCCCACGGGAACTCACAGCTGGGTGCGGGCACCCCACCCCGAGCCGCTTTGCGTGCTCCCGTGTGGGTAGGGACCCCGCTGTCCCCCCGGACTGGGGGACAAAGTGAGGGGTCTCTGGGGAGATCTGTCGGGGGGGTGTTCCGTGTCCCAGGCTCCGGTATCCCAGAGGGACCGGGCCGGGAGGCACCGGAGAGCGAGGTTCTGGTGGGCAGGGAGGAGATGGTTATGGTAGGACCGCGGGGCCAGGTACCCCACCATCCCGCGTGGGGTTGGGAGAGCCCGAGGGACGGACAGACGGACCTTTCCCACCGGTAAAATCCGCTGCACCCCGCTGCTGTAGTTAGCGGCGGGCCCAGAGGGCGATCCCCGTGCTCCGGGCACACCGCAGCTCTCCCTCCGGGGCTGAGCAAGAACGGGCCCCGGGGACGCGAACTGCCCGCCGGGGACAGCCGCTCCTCGGCGCTGCTACCGTCCTCCTGGCCAGCTCACAGGCCTCCGGGACCACCGGGGCAAGTCCCCGTCATCCCCCCACCCCGAGACGGAGCTTGAGAGAAGGGGGGTGGCAGCTGCCCGGGGGGCTGCGCCAGGCATCCCTCCCGGAGCAGGGGCAGAGAGGGACCCTCCCGGGGTGGAGGAAGGCGAATATCGCTGGGCTTTTCGGAAGGGAAGCTTTGCAAAAGGACCGCATCCCCGTCCGTGCCCGGGAGCTGCCCTTCATCTCCCACACCTCCCGTGCGAGGCGGCGCGGAGCCACCCGCGGTCACCGCGGGGCCGGCGACAACCCAGCACAGCCCGGAGCATCTCCGCGACCGGGCAGCAGCCTCTGCTCCCGGCCTCCTCCGGGCCAGTAATTGGGTGTGCTTAAAATCAACCCGGCTAACAAGCCTGTTGTCCTCCTCACCCCACCCCCGCGTGTGAAACATTGTCATTAGGCGTCTAATATCTCCATCGCTTCCAGGGGGGAATGGGAAGAGGCTGCTCGAAAAAAAAAACAAACAAAAGAAAGTGTGTGAACTCCCAGCGCCCATACGCACAGCACAATGCAAAGCGGGTTAATATCAGTTAGCAGTTCTGCAGTGACCTGTAAAGTTGCCTCTCTGGAAAGATTCTTGATGTATTACTTAACATGGCTACACAGTTATCTGTCTCGGCATTAATGCGTCCATTAAATCACTGTTGAGTAGCATCAACCTACTCCCGAGTCTTTCCGTCCCCTGGGAATATGGTTTCTAAACAGGATCAAACATGTGATGCTGACAAGTCATGAGATAAGTTATAATTAATTAGAGTTTGCTACATCCACAGAATGGGTACTTGGGGGAGTGGGGATGAACTGGGCCATTAAAGACTTCAGCCGGGAGGGAGGATCTATAATATTGAGTCGGAAAACAAGAAGAAGTAATAATCAAAGGTGGCCGAAGAAAACTGCAAACCTTTAGCTTTCAGAACTCAGTCAAGATTAAAGTCGTTCTTGATGGGAAACACACCATCCCCTTCTTAATGAAAACCATGGGGAGACCGATGCTGCGGATGGCTTCTTAAAGAGGGAGAGAAAAGCCTCGCTCCAGGTTTGAGGACAAAAATCACCGGCGCAGTTTGCAAAGGGAAGAGGAGAAGGAGACGAAGGAGCTGGGTGAAGGGACCCGCCTTGCCTGACCGAGCAGGGAAACCGCATCCAGAGGTCGTGTCCCCACCCGACACGCATTTTGGGGTCGTTTCGCAGATGTTCCCCTAATTCAGAAAGGCCCGTAGCATCCCCCCCCGCCCCGCCTGCCCCAGAGCGCCCTGGAAGCTGCCGAACCCCCCTCTCCTCCTGGCAGACAAATGGCCCCTCTTGCCCTGGGCTGGGGCCAGCCTCCAGCCCTCCCCCTGCCCTCTCTCTGCTGGGAATGACAGTTAAAAATAAGACTGCAAACAAGTGGATTTTGGTCCGAGCTGCAATAGCCCTTATTTGCTTTGCTTTAACGAACAGCTCGGGGCGGGGGGGGGTTACTTTCAGGCTGGCTGTAAAAGCCCCGCACGGGAGGGAAAGGGCAGAGGACGGAGGTTAACTGGCAGCTTGGGGTGTCTTTTCATGCCCTTTGCGAGTCAAAGCGATGGCCTGGTTTATTTGCTTGCTCTCTGCAATAAATGGGAGCCCTTCAGGTGAGAAGATGCTGGAAGGGTGGAATGACAGGACAGATTTACACCTGTCCTTACAGCTTACTCTGACAACCCCTATAGCCTACAGAAATGACCAGTGGTGCCGTGCAGTCTGGGGAAGCCAGCAGGTTCACTCTGCCTTTTTGTTGTTTTTTCTGTTTCCACCCCCCCACGCCTGCTTCTTACTCCCTTTCCCCTTTTTCTTACGGAACGACATGAAACGCAGAGAGATCGCCCCGACTGATACACTCCCCCCAGCCACCCCCTGCCTCAGGATGACAAATGACACAGCCGACCCCATGGAGCCCCTTCTTGGCACCTCCTTGGTTTTGCACAGTGCCCAGGCTCCAGGGCCAACACGCTACAGCCTCCCCCCATACCTGCGGAGACAGCCAGGCGATGCTGTTTCATCGCTGGCCTCCTCCAATTCTCAGCTGCACCCTCCCAGCCAAGAAGGCAGAGGGGAGATAACCCCCCCCACTTATGGCCCGTCCCCCTCAACCATCCCACCTCGATGACAGAGGCTGTCCAGATGCCTCTGGAATCCGGCCGGACCCGGCTGCCATCTTCATCTGTGGAGAGGACAAAGGTTGCATTCCCCATCTCCCAACCCAAGGGCCTGTTGCCACCTCGTAGTGCCTGCTGAAAGCCCTCCTCAAAGCCAGCTCTCAAGTGTGGCGTCTGGTGGAGCCAGGACCACTCAGCCCTGCATTCAGCACTCCTAGACGAAGGGCTGGCTGCAGCCATTCAGGCTGAGGGCATGGAGGGTGTTGCTGAGGGTCCCGACCCCTCTGTAGAAGGGTGGAATGAGTTTCAGTAGCTCCTAGCCAAAAACATCTTGTGAGCAAGCAACGCAGCCCAACATCTCATCACCCAACCTCATGCAAACACCACTTCACAGGACCTTTGGGTGCTCTCTTCCAGCATGGGTGCCTTAAGTTATATTCAAAGAGCCAAATATAAAAGCCACACAATACGGCAGCGCATAATTGAGGTCTCCTGATGGATCCCACATGTCCATGTTAGGAGCCCACATTCCCTGGACAGAGCTCCTGAGCAACAAAGTGCTCAGACATTGGATGCATAGGAGGTAGGACGCCATACACAGAAGAAACACCAGGTCCTAAGCTCCCCTAAGCATCTTCATCTAAAGTTTGATAAGTGTCACGTTCTGCTCGGGATCTCCAGCTGCAATCCTTCTTCTGCAATAGGCAACGGAGCCAAAGTCACCCGTTCTTACAAAAAAACCCAGAGAAGGTTTCTCATCTCCCCGTGCCTATTCTTAGGCTCATTCCAGCGATGATTTCCCAATTACACAAAGTCAAACAGTTTCAACAGAAAAGACTGGGAATGCCTCACAGGAGGACTCCTGCCTCCCCCGGGGCTAGGAAAGTATAGAGAACCTGACCCAAATGAGGCAAGCTGGGGATTTGCAAACAGGTCCCTCTGCTCATGGCGACAGCCCTAAGCCCTGGGCTGGGGTTGTAGCCAGAGGCAAGCACTCAAGATTCCTCTAAAATCTTTGGGAACATCTAAGGGTTCGGCACTTCTGAAAATCTCTTAAGGCTTCTTCAGATGCCTGGAGAGAGATTTCACAGCTTGCTTCCTCTTAATAGCTGAGTTTCGAGTCTCTGGCCAGAAAAATAGGCTATGCAACTTCAGAGCGCCTTCTCCAGGATAATTAAGATTAATAACTCACCATTTCACCTATGATACACACCATTATTGTGTAGTAATCATCAGATAATATCTTCCATGGTAAAACTCAGCCCAGTGAAGAAGATGGACAAGGATATCACAAAGGAGTACAGAGGACGGGGAGAGGAGTTAAACCTTTTATAGCCTGGAAGGAGCAGAGGCGACTCTCCCTACTGCATTCCCTTTCAGAGGCTGAGGCTTACTGGGATGATTCTGCCAATAAAGACATTGCAGGAAGCGATGAGGCCAAGAATATCCTTTGGAAACTTTTTTTAAAAAAAAAAAAGATTTTGGGTGATTTTTGCTTTTCCATTACGTTTTTTTGGATACCGTTTTTGCAGGCTAGGCACAATGAACAAAACCACGGCAAGAGTCAATGCCCAGATAACAGCACCGGCAGAGCAGCAGCAGAGCAGAAATGCGGCTGGTTTCTCATCCACAACGTGAATACTTCAGCTCAGCAATTTGCATATGACTACTCTGTAGAGTAAACGCCTTTCAGGGAAGAGGCAGAGATGCTCTTTGGGATTGGCCGGGGAAGAAGAGGATGGGACACAATACTATTTTGAATTGTCTCTTTTCCAGCCACTCTGGACTCGATGGAGTGACATTTAAAGGGAGGCATCAATCCAGGTGCATGACCATGCAGGGTTAGACACCGCAGTGCAGGTCTCCATGGCATCAGCCATTGCTGGCCAGAATTTCAGACAGAGAGTGCATTACGCCTGTGCTTGGTGGTCTCAGATCAACCACAAAGTCAAGTTCAAGGTCTCACCCTCATTGCTTTAAATGATCTGGACCCTGCCTCTTAAAGAAAACACTTCCGCTCCTGTACACTGGGATCACTGGAGGTGCTGGAGTTTATACCAGGAGGAGGTTGCGAAGGGGAGAGTGCTGACAGCAGGCTTTGCTCGGTGAGAGGCCCTTAGCAAGACAACCCACTTCTCACCTCCATTTACCAAAGCCTGGATGTGGTTACCTCCTGGTGGAAACCCACTTTTTTTCCACTGAGGACTTCCCAGATGGGAACACATGCATATTCTGTCCTGCTGCCCTGCCAGGTCCCCGGCAGGCTGAATTTCCTTCCCTTCTGCAGAGCACACACAACTCATCGAAGGCATCCCAGAACTGCTGGGTTTGCTGCATCTCTCCGAGACACAACCTATTTGCATATATTCAATGACCACGTCTGGGAAGTCTGGATGTGTTCAGCCTAGACATAATTTCCAGGCATGAAAAAGGGTGTGCTCAGAAACCTCAGACATTTTCTAAGGCTACTCAAGATCTGCCATGATCAGATACTTTGTCCAGCCAAAGGAGTCCTGAAGATGGAGCACATGGCTGGGAAACATCAGATTTGGAGGAAATTAAGGACATTCAGAAGACACTTCTGAACATGCAGTTTTTCTTGCATGACACACAGGGTCACTCTTGTCAACAAATACCCTATTTTAATATTTCATTAAACTTTCATGGTGTACTTTGAGTCCATGATATAGGCACAGTCAACAAACCTAAAAATCAATTAATCAGTCCCTAAGTGAATACCCACTGAGAGAGAGAAAGGCTCCCATTAATTCCTTCAGACTTCAGGTCAAGCCCTAAATGTATAAAGATCAAAAGACCTGGAGATTACCATTGAGCAAAGTCATCAGTGGTGAGATTTCCAAGGGCCACACTCAGCCCCTTGCAAGTGGACGAGAAAAAAAACATTGACCCAAGATTTTTTAGTTCTTTTTTTTTTGCAATGAGGCACCTCTTGACTTTTTTTTTTTTTTTTAAAGAAAGGAAACGGTGAAAGAAGTTGTTTGCATTTTTCACCACAAGTGAGAGTTTTCCTAGAGGCGTGTGTGTGCCTTGCACACACACACATCCCCACACGCGCATCACTCCTAAGTTCCTGAGAAGATGAGTGACAGTCAAATTGCCTTGCAGCCTTCGCTCTTTTACACATCTCCCCTGCCAGGTTTGCACCGAGAACAGGTGGCTTTCGCACCTAGCACATATTTCTCCTGGCTGAGTGTTAACAGTGAAATCAAATCCTTTCCTTTGACCTAGGAATTTTGATGGGAGAGGGAAGGGTGTCTTGTTTGAGGGGGCGTGGCACTTCTTTCCACAGAAACATTTATCATTTCTCTGCTGAAAAAGAGACCAATAACCCATACCCCATGCCTGTTATTACCCTGTGAATTCAAAGTTGTCTCATTTTTAATGGGCCCTTAGCAATAATGCAGGCACCTCATCATTTATCATCTCGTGCTGACATCTTCCTTGATGCAGAAAGCTCCTGAATGGCACTTCTAAAAGAGGTTTCAGCAGAATGAGCTGTGACGGGTCTTGTAGCTTTTCCTATAGTCAAGCAATGGGAAGACACGAGCCACGTTTTATGCCTTTACGCAGGAAAGAGTGACAATATCAGACACCCTATGTTCTCCTCTCTAGTCTATCTCCAATGCCAGGCACAGCACAGGGGATGAAAACCAACCTCTGAGGGCAACATCTTCCTCTTCAGCAAGGGCAAGAGGGATGAGACACAGCAGTGCAGGCAGGAGAGCCCTGCTCCCACCTCCTTCCCGCATCCCGTGTCCTGGTCGGAGCCAGCACGGCATGGAGATACCCCTACACAGGGCAGAACTGACCAAAGCAAAGCAGAAACGAAGGGGTGAATCACAGCTTTGACCTACAATTTGAAGCCTGCCTTTTTCCCAGGGCTTTAAGGAAATCTCGTGTTAAATCCATAACCGAGTCCTAAGGGAGACAGGCAAAACATCCTCTGACACAGCTGACCTCCTTTCTCTCTCTCTCTCCGAGAAGATGTTTTTCAAGGAAAGAAGCCAAAAATCCAGCTTAGGGAAATGAGCAGAGCTTGGCTGGGTTGGTAGGGCTGCGCTGTCTTTGGCCAGGCAGGCGCTGCCTCCTAACCTGCTCCTATGCAAATCCCACCGCCACCACCAATAGTCTTGTTGTGGCAAGGCTGCTCTTTCCTCCTGGTAGCCAGATTTGTGCAAATAAAGTCTTGCCACAAATCCATTTGCAATGGCCTGAAATGACAACAGCTGATTTTGACGCTCGCAACAGTAAATCTTCCATTTTCCCCTCAGAGGGTTTGGCAGCGTGATGTTGATTTTCTTCTACAAACCTTGCCTGGCAAAGGCTTCCCTATCTCATAGCCTCATGCAAGCACAACGCTCTGTAATTACCAGGTCCGGAGTCTTTCATTCAAGTGCCTTCAAGGACTTTGAAGCATGAAAAATTTTGACTGGGGGGCCCCTGAGGCAAGAACCCAAGGATTACTTTTCCCAATTTACTTATGAGTAAACTGAGGCACAGCGGAGAGGAACCTCTAATTTTCACGAGTCTGTTCATTCAGGGTTCCTCGTTTTCCACACTCCCAACTCAAAAAATGCCCTAAAGGCTTCAGTATTCAGGGCTGCTGAGCAGCCAAATATTTGGCGGAAGGATTTTGCAGCGCTCCAGAAAGTCAACTCCATCATCTTCCAAACCGCCCACTCAGAAAAAAATCGGGGCATCCAAAACTAGTGGTTTGATACACTCAGCTGATAATAGGGTGTGTTATTAATGAGTCCCAAATCTCAACCTTTCTGAACTTTCATTGAAGAGATATCTAGAGGGAGAAATAGAAAAGTAGGTAATATCTTCCCCCTCTTCTGCCCGAGAGCTCAGTGCGTGGGCCAAGGGTGGGAGGAAGGGAGCTATTTCCAAACAGCTTCATAGGATGCTCAATGCCTGAGCTCGCCAGGAGACACCTCTGTTGCAAGAAGCATGCAGTGCACCAGAACATGAGCGCCAGAAGACAACGAACATGGCCTGGTTTCCAGCAGAGCTGCACCCATGGTTGATGATTTCCCCTTTTAACTGAGTTATACTAAGGCTCAGGCATGAATTCATCCCTCGTTTGTCCCCAAGGGTTTTGCACAAGGGATGGACTCACTGTTGAGTGGTTTCTCCAATGTCCAGTAACGCGTGGGCACCAGCGACAGCATTATCACCCACTCTGCGTCCCAAGCAGCTGTCCCCAGTGTGGATCCTCAGACCTCTAACCAGAAACGAGTGTCTAAAACCTGCTACTTTAGTGGGAATCACTAATGATCTCCTCTATCCTATTGCCTCTGTTTTCACAAATGTATCGGGAAACTCTCATCTTTGGTCAACTTTGCCAAAACCACCATTTGCATTCAAAATTCACTAGGAGAAGGGCAAAGCCAGTGAAACCTCGTTTTCTCAGCAACTGAAGAAAAAGGGATAATTGTGTATTATCCACACGCAGCCAGAAAAGAAGCTACAGGAAGGAATCCATCAAAGAAGGAAAGGAGATTCAGATATTCAAGGAAGATACTTCCAAGTTGACTTAACGATTTTTCCTCCAGGATCTCATTGCAATAGGCACTGTGCAAACACACAGTGAGAGACAATTTCCTGCGCTAGATATATTAAAATCTAAGCTGCAGAGACAGAAAGAGTGTGGGAGGGAAAATGGGAGGGTTAAGGAGAATTGAACTGACTCACCCCGGGTTACTTATCTGGTCAAGAATAGAGGCAGGGAGAGAAAAAATCCAAGGCTCCAGAGTGCCAGTCCAACACTTTGTCCTTCAGACAAGGTTGCCCCTACCTACCCCTCGGATTTGTTCATAACACCAGGGAGCAAGGGCCACCTCCTGTCAAACTGCGAAGCCAGGCAGCAGCCACAGAGCAGCGAACGGAGAAATACCAAGAGAAGACAATCTGAGAATGCCAAATATTTGCGAGAATAACGCGTTTGTTGCTAACAAAAAAAGGATGGTGTCGCATGCGGGCTGGAGTAAATCAGCACGGTTGCCCAGCAGCCAGGGCTCTGCTCATTGAGTATCAGCAGGATCGGCTCCACGTTATCAAATCACTAGTGCCAGGTAGAGTAGAGGGGAGCTGTGAGCTCAGTCAAGGCCATACCCCAATTAGGAGAGCATCAAGATGTGGTCCCAAGCCAGTGATCCGGATGTGTCAGGCAGGGAGAGAGAGGGGGTGATAAAAAGAGAAAATAATGCCAAAATAGTGATGTAAATTAACCGCTGTGAGTACAGGAAAAGAGAGGGGAATCGGGTGCTGGTGAAGGTAAATTAAACCTTCCTTATCCCTGTGAACCGCTGAAAGAGTTAACAAAATAGTAGGAAAAGGAGAACAGAGATTCTAATTTATGGAGAGGTTCAAAGGGCTTTTGATAAAGCCCTTCAGTAGAGTCTCTGAAGGAAATTTTATAATCATGGGGTTGGGAGATAAAGTGCTGTCATAGATTAAAAACTTGTTGAGACAGAAAACAGAGGAGAAGGAAATAAATGGCAAATGACCAGCATGGAAATAATTTAGGAGAGGTGTCCCCAGGATGAATTTGGAAAGTGGTTAACTGTAGTATGACTTTATGACTAATAGCAATTAAACCTGGTAGAATAATAAACAAGCATACTAACAATGTTGATCCTGTACCCATTGCCTGCATGTGCTGCAGAGAACAGCCTGATCTAGAACAACCCATCAGACTTTTTTGATTACTTCGGGGGCGGGGGGGGGGGGGAAGAAAGTGTTATTATTCCCATTCGTTCCCTGTAAAAATAAGAACAGAAACATTTCAATGACACCTCTCCATCCCCACGCTCCCTGCGCGGGCAGACATTTCGAGAGAACACTGACAAAGAATACCTGGCACCGGGAAAGCGGAGGAGCAGGATTTTTTTGGCTTTCGATTGCAATAAAGTTTTCAACAATTCCCTCCCCCTCACTTCTCCCTCCCTTCACCGACTGCCTTTCCCGAGCGCGTACGGGCTGCGACCCACTGCCTGAGAAACACCCATGGGAGAAAGCGAGCATCATGCTTTGCTGACAACTAAAAACTATTTCGTTAAGTCGAGCCTAGGTGAGAACGCTTGCAAATACTCGGGGGATCCACGAGGATTGTACAGAAGGGTGGGATAGCAGCAAATAAAGCTGAGCGGCAGCTAGGTATCAGCCTAAACTGGATTTTCCTAAGTCGGTCCCCTGAGTTTGAAAGGGATGAGGGAGAAGCCACCAGCTGCCCCTCGAGACCTGCTCCCACTGCGCCCGGGGAGCCCCCCAAACCCTTGCCCGCTCAGCCGGCCAGGGCCGGCCCGTGGCTCAGGCGAGGAGCCCCCCCCCAGAGCTGAAAGGTGCTTTGCAAGGAGAGAGGATGGGGATTTACTCGGCAGCAGCTCGGCGCCGAAGCGATTCTCCTGCGTGCTGCGAGGTGATGCTAAGCTTCTGCAGGTGCAACACATGGCACGGGGCACACGAACAAACTCGAGGCATCTTTTACCAAAATGTGTGCTGAAAAGATGACGGTGAAATGCCCTTTTCCCACTTCCCAAACACAGGAAAACATCAAATACCTGGGAGGCCTTCCGCATGCCGGCTGCCCCCCACCTCGGCAGCTCCGCTCCGAGACGCAGGTTTGGAAAAGATCCTTTGCACCAAGTCCAGCCCCTTGTTATCCATGGGGGAGGAAAAAAAAAAAAAAAAAGAGCAGCGTGGAGATGAACCAGATTGCACTGTACGTTTCAACCAGCCTTTAATCAAGTCACGCAATCTCAGGATAATTTGGAAACAAATGAAAATTGATACATTTTAGGTATGCTGAGGGCAGGGAAGGGAAAGGCTGGATGCGGCTGCTGCGTTGGCATGAAAGGTGGCACGGATGGTCGTGGTGGGTCCATGCACTCCCCATGCCCCTGGGGAAGAGCAAGGCAGCTGCTCTCAGCAAGAAGGTGCTTGGCATTTTGAAAGAACCGGACTCTGAGTAAGGAAACGGTTGCAGGAATATTGATTGCACAAGATGGCTGGTCGCCTGGCTCGTCTTTGTGAGTCTATTTTTTTTTTTCCTCCCCAGTGCGCCCACAACGCCAGCGCTTTTATGACAGAATGATTTTAGTGAGCCTAAACACAATGTGCCTTACAGCTGTAATTCTGGGACTCCTCGAGCATGAATCATATGATGCACAGAGCTGATAGTGGGGGCAGAGGCATTTGCTTCGTTTCCAGACAGAGGGATGGAGTCAGACTCCATCCGGCTGAACCAGTGCTACCACCGCTCCTGCACCTTTTTCCAAACACCACGTCAAAGCGGGGCCAGGTACCTGTATGAGCCCTGTTTACAAAAAACCACCCTCCCGAGCCGCAGTGTGTCTGAGGAATCAAAGCGCGGCGCTGCTGTTGAGAGCTCAAGGCATTCCAGCCCCTGGTCTCTTGCAAAATCTCATGACCTTGTGTAGGCAAGGCTGCAAAATTCACTTGTTCAACTTCATTCTCAGACTTTCATTGAGTTTGACTCGGGGCGGGGGGGGAACCTAAATACAAAGCATCAGAAATAAAAATAATACCAAAGGGAATGGAGTTTGCAGGGAGAGAAATCTCGCTGCCCTTCCCTCCTGCCCGGAGCTACGGCTGTCGGGGACCCGGTGGCAGAGGCACTGCGAGCTGTCACTGCAAGCGATGGAAAGGCTCCGGGGCAGGATGGTGCCTATCCCGGGAAGATGGGCAGCAGGGGCTCTGCAGGGCACTGAGGGAAAGCAGGGACGGGCAAACTGGGGGTGACTGCTGCTCACTGCCAGATGGACCCTCCCTTTGGCTGCGGCCAAGGCGACGTGGTGGCAGGAGCCATTCTTTTAGTCCTTTCTCAACCCGTCAGATCTGAATCCATCTATCCAGACCTCCCGGAGAAAAAGCAGGAAAGAAAACCTTGGGACAGATTTGAGAGACAGGGAAGGATCTAAGAGTACACACAGGTGCCTTCCCCCGAGCAGGATTGTGCATTTCTCCGAGGCCCAACGCACGCTGGCATGGTTCCACTGACTTCAGAGAAACCGTGCTACCTCAGGACCGGATTCGTTTTCCTTAAGCAAATGCTCTTGACACTTTTTCCACTCACTTTGGTGGAAACCAGCACTGTCCCCACCGTCCTCCTGTTACACAGCGCATCTCCAACACTTTGCTTACGTTTTATTTATGTAGCTTCACTCAAAAGGTCACCAGCACAAAAAAATACACAAATTTTACTATTTGTAGGTCAGAGGATTTCACAGGTATGAGTGTCCTTTTATAGCATAGAAGCAAACAGCTAAGAACATATTTTGATTACCCTTTAAAACTTGCAATAAAGGTGTTAAAAGGAAAGAGTGTTTTTACGTGCCATGTCAAGCTGTAATCTACTCCATATCTCACACGCACGCTCTTCCAGCAGAGTGCAGTTGTTTCAAGTCTGTCTCCAACGTGTTGGGTTTTTTCCCTAAGTAGCGCTTGTGTAACCGGCAAAGGAAAAGCAGAAAAGCGTATCTGCAACTGGCTTTTTAAAGTAGCAATTCAATGTTGTTGTTCTCCTGCCCCAAGGAGTTATGTATGACGCTGCTATTGCCTTCCCATGAGAGGTGATAAGAAAGTTTGGGCTCAAGTTACCAGCAGAAACACTGGGCTGGTGACAGCGAACCTTTAGTGTCCTGCTAGCGAGGAGCAGCTGTACGCCTCAGCCACGGCTCCAGCGCTCAGCTTTCTCCTGACCCACTGTGTCCAACTCCGTACGTCCCTACATCGGAGCGGGAGATGGGACGTGGATCAAGCTGTGAGGTCTCTCGGCGTGCGGGTCCTGCAAAGCGCCCAGCCTTGTCTCCAGCCCCATCTACAACACCGGAGGAGAATTAGGGGGCCTACAGCTGGAATTAGAGGAGCCAAAGAGCTAAGCAAGGTGGTGGGAAACGCTTAGGAGATAAGTCTGGGCTTTGTCTCCCTTTCACTGAGAGCTCTAGTGACAGCACGGCGAGGAAACAGAATACTTCTTTTACCCTTTAGCTATCTGTTGTGAAGTTAGGGGAGGAGGGTGCTTAAATGCCATAAAACCATCCCCTAATCCCCCTCCCACTGGGAGATAGTTGTCAGGAGCGCCTGTCTTCCCGAGCCTGCCAACCGCCTTGCGTGTGACACCTCCAAGACACAATTATCATTAGCCGAGATTCCCAAACGACTCCCAGAGCAGTCCCATCCCCGCATCCCGCGCATCCTCCGTGCTCCTCACCCTGATGCGCTGCTCAAAGGCTGCCTGCAGCCTCCGCCAGTGATGCTTCTGCTCTCTCGCCAGCCCGGCTTAAAAGTCACGAGGCAAACACAGTTCAACTCCTGATCAGCTTAAAAATAAACAAACGGCGACTCTCCTAAAACAGGAGAGCTCAAACAAATAATTATCACCTCCCCCTTGACTCTGGTGAGCAGGGCCACAGAGAGCCGGCTGCTCTTTCTGCTTCTGTGTGGTCTCCCTTATAGACAGGCGAACATAAAGGACTAAGTCACTGAAACTTAACGAGTTACTGCTCGTTAGCCGAACTGCATTAACTGCCTGCGTGCGCACTCCCTACGGATAGTTTGGGCAAACTAATTTTATTTGTATCGGAAAAGGGCTAGGACAGCATTTTCCAGCCTCCGAATCTAAAACTGGTTTCTAAGAGGTTTGCGAAGGGAACTGGAAAACAAACCACTTGTCACTAGGGTTAAACCACTAACTCAGGGATCCACACCCAGTGGAAAAAAAAACCCCAAAACATTAGAGGGCTGGCAGAGATGGAAATCACTGTGGCAAGAGCATGCCAAGAGCACGCACTCAGCTGGTTAACACAGCCCCGCTGATAAGTGGTAACTCATGATGTTTAATTGCATGCAACTACCTGTCCGTGCTTTTATTCCCCGAGTGTCAGGAGTGCCTCGAGATGGTGCTGATTACAGCAGCCGCTCTCTGCTCTACACGCAGTGCAAGGGCACCCAAAAGGAAAAGAAATAAATAAGCAAGCAATTAATATGCCCATTTCAGAGAAAAGTTTCTACGTTGCTGGAACCCCCAACGATGGAGGGTTTGCCTACTCCGGAGAAAAACCGCGTTCCAGTTATATTTGATCTACCTCTTTCAGAGTGCTGCAAACCGTGATGCGTTCAAAGCATTTTTGAAACGTGACAAATATTTTTAGGAAGGGGAAAGACAGAAAAAGTTACGCAGGGTGAAAGGGAAGGAGGAGGCTCTGCTCCGGGTGACTTCCCGTTTGGGATGGGGTAAGAGCAGCCCCACGGACAGTTAGTGCTGAGCAGCTGACAGGCTGCAGCTTGTCGGCGTGGCCCTGCCCTTGTGTCAGCAGAGCTGTAGCTGGATAATTATACTTCTCTCTCTGGACAGTTGCACAGAGGCAAAGCTTGAGGCGCAAACCTAAAGCAAATTGCACGGTGGCATCTGTGTGCTAATAAGATGCTTCTGCATTTGAGAGCGTGAGAAATAAGCTGGCTGGGCTATAAAAGCAGGAGGATGAGCGGATGACAAATGTCATCCCTGTTCATCCTAGGGGTATGGGTGTCCCTGCTAAGGAAGGGTTTCAAGCCGGGTCAACCTGTCCCCTGTCAAGGCCTTCCTTACCCATATCCGTCTCCCATGGGTGAACTCAGGGCTGACACCTCTCAACACGCAGTTCACGGGGGTCTTAGGTGTAAGACTGGGGCTTTGGCACGGAGTGCCAGCTGCAGCAGTGCTGCTTGAGCCAGGCTTCTGCCCGGGAGGGATTTATTTTTATAAACAGGTTTTATTCCATCACCAAAGCTTTCAGAGAATTGGACTATTTAGGAGTATTTGAAACCTTTGGGTTGCTGATTTTTTTTTTTTTTTTTTTTTATGTAGCCTAACTTGGTTGGGATCTCTCATCTTCTGTAAAATACTACAGTTTTATTTTCGGGTGGAAATTTTATATGAAATCCAAATGTACTTCATGATTCATTTCTGTTGCCAGCTCTTTTATTTTTAATAACTTCTGAGATCAACAAAGCAATGCTGTTTTCAGAGAATGTTTTGTACGATCTGTCCAGATGTTCAGACACCAATATAGAAGTATTCCAAGAAAAGAAGGTCTTCTCTTCTGTCATTACAAGAAATATATTTGCTATCACATTATTGACAGATAACCCCTCTCAGTGATCAGCAGAAGTAAACATCAATTTTTATTTGTATTTTTGTAAATCTTTCTCTATGCCATCTATCTAATGAACTCACCCCAAACAGCATCTCCAACCGGTGCCGCGCTATCATTTATACTGCTGAGCTAATAATTTAATTTTCATTGGGGGGGGTAGGAGGGGAGAAGATGGAGGGGAGGAGATGATTTTACTAAATTGCTTCACTTTGGATAATGTTCATCCTCCGGCCACTTCTGATTTATATCTGCCATTGACATTTCCAATTTCTTAAAAATTCATTCTCTTATTTGAAAGAAAGAAAAATACCCTGACTGGCCGCGAAGGGAGCCCAAGACCGCGGGGTATTCGACAGGGTTCGACCAAGAAGGGTCAAGTAAAGCATCTCCCAGACACTTCTCCGCCCCAAGGGCAGGTTTTGGGGCCGGCAGCCGCCCGCCTCGCCCCGCAGCGCCTCGGCCGGGGTTGCCGGGCAGGAGCGGCGGCGGCTCCGCTGCCCGCCCGCGGGGGAGGCCCCGCTGCCGACGGTGGAGCAGGGCAGGGCAGGGCCCCGGGCCAAAGGAGCAGGTTTCTCCTCCTCCATCCCTGCCCCCGGGAAGGGCCGGGAGCGCCCTGCGGAGCTGCCCCGGGGCGCAGGGGGAAGGTCCCGCCGCCGCTGCGGGGAGCGTTCAGCAGCTCCGGCGGGGATGCCGGGGCGGGGGGGGGGGGCACCCCAAACCTCCCGAAAAAACACGCTGCCTGAGTCGACTCCCCCCCAGGCAGGGTGCTGGGTGCCCCCCTCCCTCCCCCGGCTGCCTCCGCTGTCCGCGGGGAGCGGGCAGGTCCTGCACTGCCCTCGGCCTGCTGCAGGCTCTGGGGAAAAAGGAGAAAGAAAAACCCAACCAAGGTGCCATTAAAGTTAATTGTTTTTATTGCTGGTTTAACAGTGTCTTGTAAATCTTTTTACGACCCAGCCCAAGAACACCAGAGAGGCCTAAACTGGAGCTGGAGCAGGATGAGTAAAGGAGCGAGGACAGGGGAAGAGCAGCTCTTGCTCTGGTCTCCCACCCCTGATCCCTGCCGGGGAGCTGCGAAGTTTGGGGCCGTGATGCCCAGAAGAAACTCTTGGCGGCGCAGAAGAGGATGGAATAAACCCCCAAATATTCCACACCCCTTCCCCACCCAGACAAGACCTGACCCTTCCTTTTGCCCCCGCAGAAATCTCGGCTGGGCCCATCTGTCTGTTCCTCGCAGAAACGCTCGCTGCAGGAACCCACGCGTGGCTCGCAGGGACACTGCCTGACACGAAGGAGGAGTGGAGGCACCTCCTCAAGGTCCCCGTAGAGCACGGGAAAACCCCTTTGATCTTGTGTACTTGCAAGGAGAAAGCTAATCCCATGTTGTGATATAAGTACCAGATGCTTCTTGGAAGAATTATACTGGGGCACAGGGTTAATGCTCCAGCTTTTCTTTAAAGTGTCTTGTGGATTATTCCCCGATTAAAAGGATTGTTCTCCAAACGGCTGGAGTGTCAACCCGCCTGTTATTGTTGTTGTTGATACATGGGGCGGGAGAAAGGACGTGGGGGGAACAGGGTGTTGGGATTTATTTCCTGCCTCAATAACCTTTCGCCCCCCCCTTTGCCCGACCCCTTCTCTCCCTTACGAGCTCACCGGGGATGGGTTGGCCACTGCCGGAGCTGCTCACCCAGGAGGGGAGGGAAGGAGGCCGGGGACAGGGTGCTGAGAGGGGCTTTTACTTTTTTTTTTTTCTTTTCCCCCCAAACCCAACTCATCGGACATCCACCTCTGCCTGCGAATGAACCCGTGAAACCGGGGGGAAGGGGCAAAGAGCAGGTAAAGGGCTCAGCCCCTGAGCAACGGTGCACCCCACTCCGAGCCCCAAATCATCTCCACTCAGCACAGAGGACACAGGAAAAACGCAGGGAAAGAGAAAAGGAAATATTTTGCCGCTTTCTGCTCCTGCTGCCGAAGCTGCTGGTCCTTTCCCCGCGGGGAGCCGCCCGTGAGCGCAGCCAGCCGCTCCGCGCCCGCGGAGGAGTCGTGTCCCGTCTCCCCCCCCCGCCCCGAGCCACTCGCGGAGCAGCCGCATCTCCCCTCCTGACTTCCCAGCTCCGCTTTTTTCCTGTTCTCTGCCGCTTTTGAGTCCCAGCCCCAGTAAGATCATCCACCCGTGTCATTTCGACCCGAGCATCCTTTGAGCCTTCGCTTCCAGCCCCAGGACGCCCAGGGGCCGCTGCCACGGTTGTGCGAAGCGCGGCGGGCTCCCCCGTGGGATGGGGGGAAGCTGGCAGAGGGGTCGGTGCCGGGCTCGGGCGGAGGACGATGGGCTCCGGCCCCCCCGGGCCGGGCGGCACTGCCAGCCGGGCACCCCCGGCCTCCTCCCGCTGCACCGCTCTCCCCGCTCATCTCACTTTAACCCGCGTCCGCCCTCGAAGAGGAAAGGTCTCGGACCTGTAACGTTGCTAAATGTTTTAAACCAGGACGGTGCCGGGCTTGGAAAGGGGGGAAACAGCATTTTCCCAAAGGCAGAGAAAAAGCAGCAGCTCCGAGGAGGAACAAGCACAGCATCCCCTCCCTCACCACGGCGAAGGGGCTCCGGGGGCTCCCCCTCCTACACCTCTCCCCAACTCCCTCTCCGGTATGGCGGGGAGGATCAGCAGAAGAACCGCTGCCTTCGGGTTAGGGAACATCACACCTCTATTTCCTCAGGAACGTAAACGAAATCGCCCCCTCCGAGGCGGTGAGAGGAGCGCTCCCCCCGCCCGGGGCCGCCTGAGCACCGTGTCTCCCGGGGGGGCTCTGCCTCCCCTGGCCCCTTACTCCCATACAGCCAGGGCTCCTTCCCTGGAGACTTTCTCCCCTTCGACTACGGCCCATCCTGATGAAAAAGAGTTTGGTGCTCCTCGGCACTCGGCTCCTTTACTGGGGGGGTGACACTCTCCCCCCATACCCCGGGCCGCGTGTCCTGCCCACCCACCCGCGGGCAGGCAGCGCCGGGGCTGCCCCACAGACAGGCGCTCGAGAGCAAAGCGCTCCTGGTCCTCCCTGCAGGGCTGGAGATCTCCCCACAAAGCCGCTCAAGCGCTTTCAGCGGCCTGAAAACATCCCGACCGTGCGCCCCTCGCCCGTGGACCGGAGCGTAACCCCCGCGCCGGGCTGGGCGGGGGCCGTGCGGCCCCGGTTCTGTCTCCCCTCCGCTGGCAGCGGTCAAGGGCTCGGCACCGAGGTCGCACCGCCCAGGAGGGGTGTCCGTGTCCGGGCAGGTCCCTTCTCTGTCCCCGCTAACGCAGCCCTGCGCTCCGCGGGGTTCCGCGCCTCGCTGTGCGGGCCCTGCTGCTCTTAAAGCACCAGCGGTTCGGGGCGATTATTCTTCGTCTCCCAAAGGATTCTGATCCCTCTGCCCCGCTCCTCGTCGCAGCCATTTCCATAACTCCCCTGCGGTGGTTCCTCCCGGCAGCCCGGGGAGAGAGAGAGGCCGCGGGCTCGGGATGCTCCCGGGGACTCGCCCCGGAGATGTTCCCAGAGCGCTGCGCACCGGGGGACCGCCTGCCCCGGGAGCCGGGAGCGGCGGCGGGGGGAGCGGGGAGAGGCGGCGGCTCCTCCGCAGGGAGCTCCCTCCCCCCCCCCCCCCTCCGCAATCCCAGCCCGGTGGGGCAGCCCCCGGCCCCTGCCAGCCCCCAAACTCCCGGGCTCTCGGCCTAGCGAGTCCCAGCTGCCTGGTTGCTTCCTAAACTCGTTCGATCTACATCAGTATTTTCGCGTCTTCTAAGCGCCCAGGGCGAGCACACCCCCCCTCATCAACGTTACTCTGCATAACAATATGTTTTATGCATTCAACAGTATAGAGAGCTGCATATACAGCCACGTAGAGAGAGCTGCAGCCAGTACCCGAGCGGCAGGTCGCCCCGTTTTTGCCATTGCTCTGCCTGCAATAACTCCTGCCTGTGTGCAGGCAGCGGATCTGCCCTCTGCCTCAGTCTCCCCCGTACACTCTCCTCATTTTGCTCCTTCGGGCTTTCGCAGGTTTTGCTCTCTGCCTGTCCTTTTGGGGAGACCGGGGGTTTTATAGCTGTGTAAAAGCATCAGCAAGGGGATGGGGAGACACAACAGAACCGCTGAAAAAAGGGGGAATATATCAAGGCCTGATAAAAAGGGGGAAACCCCCTAATACATCCAGCAGAAACCTTCAAAACAAGCTATTTCCCCTCAAGTTGAGCACAGAAGGGACGTTTTTTTCCACAATAAGTGTTGGGAAGGCAAAACCAGGGTCCATAACTGGGAAATTATAAAAGGAAGTAAATCCATCAAAGCAAATGCAATTGGGAATACAATTAGGCAGAGGGCTGGAAGGACACAAAAGGAGGCAGGATGGAGGGAGCTCTGCCGCTGAGTGACAATACACAGGCTGCGTGGGGGAAAAACACCCCAGCAAATGCGATTTTGTAGGAGGCTCTGGGCAAGGAATAAAATCGATAGCAACCCAGGGAGGCTTGCGGGAGGTGGGAAATGTGGGCTGCGACGGTTCCCTCATCCGAAGGGTTGGTTTTTTTTTTTTTTTTTAGGCAGGCGATTTGGTTTTTAAGACAAAAGCAGCTCTTTTTGTGGTGCGAAGGGGTGATGCCGGCGGTGGGGTGGAAGCTCCCGGGCAGCGGGACACTGCTGGGGACGGGGGGCACGGAGCCCCCCCCGACCCGCTCAGCCCCCCCCGCCGCTCAGCGTTGCAACCCCCCGGGGTGGGCAAAGGGAGAAAAATGCCACCCTGGCAGCCCAAAATTCAGCGTTTCCACCTCAAACCCCCTTTGGCCAGGACTCCCCCTCCTCCTTCCCGCAGGTATTAAGGAAAAGCGTGGGCTTTGCCCCAAGCCCTCCTTCCCCGCTGGTGTGCGAAGGGCTCCTGGCACCCGAGCGGGAATTTCGGCTGCAAAGGAAGCGGGGAGGAATAAAAACTATCCCAAACTCTCCACGCAACGCTTTACCCCCCCCCCCCCCTTTTCCCTGATTTTTTCGGAGCAGGAGACAGGAAGGGCTGGATGGACAGTACTCAGAAAAGTGAGAAGGTTTTATGCGCCGTCATTAAGAAAAATAACCTACCCACCCAACAGTGAATTTTCTTTTGTTTGTAATATAATCTATAGCCCAGCTCTGGAAACTTAAGGAAACTACTTATATACCTATGCGCATCTATTTATACAGCCTCTAATTAACACATATACACGCTCAGAGCCTTACATGACATTTATTGTTCAGATCTTTCTTAAAAACAATAGATCTCCTGTCAGAATTTCCTATTCCCTGTGCTTCAACTCATCATCGTTTCCACTGGGGGGAAAAATGTGTCAGGATAATCAGCGATTTTCAGCAGCAGTGATTTTTTTTTTTTCGATTGGGGTTTAAAAAAAAAAGAAAACGAGCAAAGGTAGTATAAACACGCAATTACATTGCAAGAGTTTTTGCACAAATGAACTTAATGAGTAAAAAAAAAAATCTGTAGTTAAAGGCTTTGCCCCCTCACTGAACCAGATTAACAGTATTTGTTGCTTTTCTAACTATACACAACTGCAGTAATGAAAAATAATGTTGACATCCTTTAACTTCCTTAAGGTATCTTTCCCCCGCAGACACTCTGAAAGCTATTAACGAGATGAGACGAGGTTGTATTGAACTGTTACAATGTTCGCTTTAATCAAAATTAGATGGAATCGCTTAAAATAATAATTAAGGAAAGCTCCCATTTAAAAACAAACAAACAAAAAATTAGTTCCTAGCATCAGCAAACTTCAGCATTACCAGCCCGCTTTCCTCCAGCCTTCCCAGCGCCAGGAGCCAGACACCGAAAATTTGACGGACACAAAGGCTTTAAAACCCCTTTAATAAGAACACGCTGGGGACCTCGGGGTTTCTTCGCTTCCACCTTTCGCAGGCTCCGGAGCCGCTGCCCGGTCCCAGCCCCCGTGGGGTGGTGGCACCCCCTTCCCAGCCCGGTCCCCCCCCTCCGCCCCTTTCCCGCAGGCGACGTGGGCTGAAGCGAAAGTGCTTTTAGCTCCTTGTAGGAAATAAATCTGACATACCGCCGCTGTCATGGGACTCGGACAAGATAAGGGAGTAGCCTCTACCACAGCATCCCGGAGAGTCATGTCAACAGCTTGTCCCCTCCGGAGGGGACCGGGGACGCTGGGGAGGGGGGAGAGGGAGCTGGAGCACAAACCCCCTCGTTGATCACAGGGGTTTGAGCAAGTTTTCTTGAAACTCCAAGTTTTTGTGAAGCTGCCAGGGGAGCTCGGGATGGACCTGGACTGCACCGCGCGTAGTGTAACAGTAGAGTTTATATTATACCGCCGAGTAGGAATAAAACTACCGAGCGCAGCATTGGAACCAGATGCGGTGGGGCAGCGCTCCCGCAGCCGCCACCCCCCCGCTCCCCCGGGAGAGGCCGTGGAGACCCTCGTTTGGGGCAAAACTGGGTGCCCACGCGAGGCAAGGACAGCCTGCCCACCTGCAAACCGGTCACGTAAGATTTGGGGGTGAGGGGAGAGCAACAGTGGAAACCCCTTTCTGGAAAGCAAAGGAAAAAAAAAGAAACAAAAAAAAAAGAAAAGAAACAAACAAAAGAAACACGCCCCCTCCCCACCAAACAAAACCCCCACCAAACAAAAAAAGAAACAAACCCCAACTCCTGGTCCCTAGGAACACCCGGGTCGAGCCACCCAGTTCTCCCACCGCTCTGTAATCCAGGAGGAGAAGCCCAAGGAAATAAAAGGCGAGATCAAACATAAATCCCCCCCCAACGTTAACCCCCAGCCAAGGCTTGGCAGGCTGGGGAAGGTGTAAAAGCCGTGAGCCAAAGGCAGATGGCGGGTGTGAAGTGCAGCATGGGGGCCAGGAGCGCTGCCCCCCTGGTGCCTAATCCCAGCGGTCTCCCCCCCCTTCCCTCCTCCAGATCTGTTTTCTCCAAGGAAAGTCACAAGGTAACCACGGCTGGCTGTAACCTAAGAACTGAAGATGGCTGGGAGATTATTTTTACATTAAGAGCTGCCCGAAGATGCAAACGTGCCTTCTGATGAGTTTTGCACTTTGGGTTTTGACTGAGGCATGTGTAGTCATCTCCTGCTAAACGTCCTACCCCCGAGACGGTGCTCGCACACAGACACACGCATGCCCACGGCGCTCGGTGCAATCCCCAAGGCATGCGTACCCAGATAGAGCACCCAAGGTATAAAAAGAAATTTAAGCTTCTGCTCTGAAACCGATCTCCTTTCCCCTGGATCACACTTTTGATCTAATTTGTTTCTCTGTCCAAATGACTTGGCTCAGCCTTCTCCCTAAAAATTCGGTGTACAGTTGACATCAATCATGTCTCAGTCCAGGGAGGGATAAGGATAGAATATCAGAGAGGTGACCATGCATGCCACATGATTCAAATCATCTCAGCATTGATTAATTGGGTTCAATCTGAGTTTCAGAATCATAACAACTGTTGTTCCCCTTCACATAACATCAACAGGGCCTTTAAAACAGAGTATCCATTTACTCCAAGGCATGTGATGCATTAAGACCATCATCTTCTATTAAACCTTAAAGGCTGGATGAATTTTTAGACAAACTCAATTAGCTCAAGATGGTTCTGCAGTGATTAGACATTGTTACCCCTTTCCCTTCATCAGGGATTTTTCTACCCCCTCTACTTTTTAATAGAAAGGGCAAAGTATTTTGACATATGGAAGATGCATGCATGCCTCGAGATCGTTCTATTGCTGCTTTGACCATGCAGGTAACCTGCTTAAACGAAGGCAAACCCCCTCTAAAACTCGTGTAGGAAATCTCTCATAAAAGCATGACCTACTTTCCCCTGGATTTAAAGAAAAACTCTTTGGATACCTGAGTTGGGGCATGAAGCTGTTCTCAAGAGGGAGCAGGAGCAGACAGAAAACAGAGTTTCTGAGTTGACCAGGAGAAGATTGTACCTCGACCTCAGAAGAAAGGAAGAGCCAGGCAGGACTCCAGGCCCTTATAAATGAAGTTATCCCTGCCCCTACACCCAGTAAGAAGTTGTGCTTGGGTTAGATAGTTGCTCATCAATTAACTACAGCTAAAACAGGACAGAAACACCATCTGGGCAGATGGGGGGGTGTGAGCAGGGTTCGAGATGGAGACTACTTCTGCAATTCAGGTTTCCATATGTTAAGAAAGATGAGCCATATTTGTGTGTGTTTGATTCTTATCTACCAGCTGGGATCACTCATCCGGGTTGTAACTGAAATAATAATGATTAAAGAAAAGCATGCCTGCCTTGTAATGTTGCAAGTATGGGCCTCCACATCACATGTATTCAGCCCCAATTGAGGAATGACCTATCACAAACGCAGCCTTGAGCAATCAGAGGAATATCATTTCTAATTACTGTTTTGCAAGCTGAAACCCTATTAAGTACTTCCCTGTTGCGCCTATTATGACTGGTTCTACACTTAAAACAAAAGCATCCTTTTTTTTTTTTTTTTTTTTTTAAATCGTTCCACTTTGCGTGGGAGCGATATCATTGTGATTCAGCTCAGGGATTGCCACCTTTTTTTTTTTTCCTATTTACTTCTTAAGAAAAGCTCAGAGGCTGTGGTTGCAGGGTTTGAGAGAGGTGAGTGTTGCATGAACGCTCCTTTTAGCGGGGACAGCCTAAGAACTGTGCTTAAATCAGTCCCTTGAATTAATACTTTCAAGTAGAGACACTCCACAACCAGACTTTTAGGAGACTTTTAAGACAAGTTTACTTTAAAGCTTTATCTGCACAAACTGCCCTGCTATGAGTATGCCAGCAATGAAAACGGATATGTGATTTTCACGTGATATAAATGAATATTGTAGAGCAAAACACATGCAACGTTTGCTAAGCAGAGCACTGGGGATGACATCGCCCTTCAGAGCACCGGACATCACACCGCTAACCCGAGTACCTCATCTCGAGCTGTATGGCTGATAGCCGGTTTCGACTGATTTTCCCACTAGAAACAGTGCAGTGGGGAATAAAACAACCCCCAAAGAAACGATAACGTTAAGTGCGCTACTGAAAAGCACAAGGGATGGGGGGAGACGGCAGCTAACACTCCGAAGGGACATCCAGGTGATGCTCAGCTTTGGGACCAGGACTCTGGAGTAGGGACCTGTCACTGTGTTGACATAAATCAATCAAGCTAATTAATTAAGCAAGTCGCTGTACTGACTTCAGGCAGGATACCCAATTGATTTGATCAAACAACAGAAATTCTTGTCCGGACGCTTATCAGGGCCACATGTGTTTTACTTGCCAGTCACTAAGGCAGAACCATTTCCCAGCAAAAAACCTCCAGAGTTTTGCTTTCTCTGGCTTCCACACCTGAAAAAGACAATTCCGCTTGCTTTTCTTTCACAGGTCTAAGCCAGGGGGACAAACACACTTTGTGAATACCCGAAGCAACGTTTGAAAGCCGTGATATAAATAGATGAGTACAGAAAGACGGACAACTCCTGATTTTCGGGCCAGACAACTTCCAGCTCAGCCAGAGCAGAAGCAGCCAGTCTCCATCGCTGAATTTGTGCGAGACCTCTGGGACATCCCATGTTTGCACCCCAAGGGGGAAACCCAGCACAGATCCTTCCCTGACATCAGTCAGCGGCTACTACTGACGCAAGCAATGTCGGAATATGTAAAAAGACCATAAAAAAGGAACTCCTGCTAAAAATGTATAGCCTCCAGCCATTTCAATATATATACGTAGCCCAAACTAGCAGACACTTTCACCTTTTCTTTCTCACTAGACAGACTGAGAGTAGCATTCCCGTATGCCCTAAGGGAGCTGAGAAAAGAAACATCCTAATTTGAGATGCACTTGGGTAGAACAGAAAAACCAACCGGAGATTCACATTGCAGCCTTCGCATCCGGACTGGCAGGGAGCGAGGAGGAGGACGAGGGCCATGAAACAGCAAAAAGCTGCTCAGCTGCTGATTCACGTTTCCCTTGTGAAGGGAGGGAAATTCAAGGAGGCAGGGCTGGGGGCAGAGCGGGGGCACGGCATTAGAGACCGAATTGTCCATCGCCCGCCGCAGGAGAGGGCCCACGCAGGATTGCACTGGCAACCTGGGACTGGCACCGCCTGACCTGCCGACCTTAACGAATCCGTTACGGGGTCGCAGAGCAGCAGCAGCCCTTTCCTATGGGATTAAATGCTCAGAGAATGGTCTGCTCTCCCAGAGAAGAGGCGAGAATCTCCCCCGGCCCTTTGTGCTCCCAGGGATGGAGGTCTTAGGTGCTGCGGGGACAAATCCCAATACTGAGGCTTACTACGCTGAAAAAAACAAACCCTTTTTTTTCTCCTCCTTTCCCCCCCCCAACTCTACTCATAGAAGACGGATTTCCCAAGTGCTGACGCCACGTGAAGACGTTCTCCATCTTCCTGTAATCCAAACCATCCATCTGCGTGGAGTGGATTCCTTGAGGGTTGTTTATTTTCTCTCACTTCTTTTTCCTCCTTTCACATCAGCTGCTCAGTCCCTTCTCCCAGCTCTTGCGCAAATTCTCAGATGGGAAACTGGAGACGGATGCATCCCTGAGAGCGATGCCGTTATCTCCTAATTCGTGGCGGGAGGGGAGCACAGCAGCACCTGCGCTTCTCAGTTGGGGCCAGTTCTTGGAGATGACCCTCGCGTTTCCCCCTGTAACGATACCCACTGCCCATCACCTCTGTAGGCTGCGAGTCTTCCCCTGGCAGGAACAGGATAAGTACTCACAGCAGACTCTTCCAAAGCAGCTGAAGGCAAGGAAACGAGAGAAGGAATGCACTGAACCAGACCTGGATTTGAACTTTTAAGTCTCCCTCTCGCCGAGCATAACTTTTCACTTTGAATTTGACTGATCCAGTAGCTATAAGCTACGGAGAAAGAGCGCATATGTAAGGATGTATCCATCCCTCCGGACTTGCTGGGAACTCCAAGCTGGTGCTGCCCCAAGTTTCTTCTGAGCCTCAATTCGTTTAGCGTTCACCGAGTGAACTATTCCAGGAATGTGCAAGGATCAGTCCCCAGAAGAGCAGATCGGGAAGGGGGAGGCTGTACAGTAACGCAGCATTTCCCCCGGCTTTTTAAAACAGATTTCTTTTCCCTGCCTTCCAGCCAACTTCCCCTATGTGACCTGAGAAGTTTCCCTAATAAAAATATAGATGTAACCTTATCTAAAGTGAGTGCAGCAAATGTACTATGGATAATGCGTAATTAATAACAGAAAAATAATGTTTCCCCTGTTATTAAATCAAGGCCTCCTCTGACCTCTCACCCTCGTATAAGTGCCTTTAGTTTTATGACAGCAATGGACAAAGTTATTGTGTCTCCGTGTGTGCACGCACATCCTAGCTGGCAAGGGGCTCACCTAACTATTGCTGGAGTTAGTTTAGGGATTTTCCTTTTTTTTTTTTTTTTAATGTTAAAAAAAGAAATGCCTCCAGTAGTTTATACGACGCTTGGCCCGCGAATGAACTCAATCAGTGTATGAAACTAATCTGGTTCCACCGAGGAAAGATTCTGCCTCTCGGTCTCAGCGTAACAATATCTATTTACACACACGCACGTGTACGTGGGATTGGCTTTTGGGGTCCCTAATGCATTTCTAGGCTTAGATGGATGCTGAAGGAATGTATCAATATTTATATATATTTGCAGCATGCAAAGAGAAAACAAAGAGCAGTCGAATTCCCTGGAAGAGCTCAGCATTTTTTTTTGGTCGTAGCGCAGTAAAATCTTCACTGCTTACAAGGCGGTGTTTCTTCCCTGACTGCTTTTCTTGTTTTAATACTTGCAGACGCTCAGCCCCCAGCCATCGCTGCTGACAAAACCATATTTATACAGCGCGAAAGATGAACTAGGGAAAATTAACAAGTTTGGACCTGAAAGCGCATCAAGACTTTAAAGAAATTAATAAATAGGAGGCCAGCCTGGTTTTCTCTGCCGCTCCCCCCTTCCTTCCCCAACACGCTGATTGTCAGTAATGCTATCCAACTCCAGAGGTCATCGGGCTCGTCTGATGTATGGGCTTCCCTTCTGATTCATTACGTTTGATGCACGGCTCTTCCAGGAGTCAACTCAGCAAAGCCCTTGGGTTAATGGAAGCCACACCAGCTCCTAATCCAGTAGCTTTGAATTCTTCTGTTTGTGTTGGATAGGCGCTGCGCGAAAGCCTGGTCTCCCAGGGTCAGAGAAGTTCCTTCTGATCATCATCATCATCATCATCAGTGATGTGAACCCCAGGTCACACGTTTTCCACCGGTCCTCCAGATTTACCAGCCGGCAGCAACGGTAGCCCCCCCCTGCGCCCCACCAAAGCCCTGCCACGCACCCCGGGGACCTCGGCAGGGAGAGAGGGAAGGGGCGGGACCGTGTCCCTGTCATCGCATCGAGCCATTTGGATGCAAACCCCCTCCTATTCCCGGGCTTATGTCGTCATCTAATTTCAAGGCAAGTAATTTCAAGGCTCAGACCAGAGATGTGCCTCTCCCCCAAAAGTTTTTCTCTCTGTCATTCTCTGAAGTGTTAAAAGAAGTGGAAATATTGGATTCCTTCACAATTTTCAGGCCAATGCTTTCCTTTAAGGAGGTGGAAAACCGTTTGCCTTAAACACACAGACGTGAGCCACCCCCCGGGTTTCGGTATTTATCCGTTCAGCCCCTGCGGTTTCAGCGTATAAATCTGTGCGGAGACAAACGTGTCTTTTAAACAGCAGCCGTGCGCGCAAACGCTCCAAGGTAAACGCTCCCGTAAAAGCAGATATTTCCTCCATCTTCGTCGCTCACACATCTACCTGCCACGCTTCTCCAGCTCTGCCTGAAAAAGGGTCACCACGGGCCCCAAAGTTAGGCAAGCGGGAGGGCACGCCGCACTCCCTCCTCTGCCAGACTCATCGCTCGCTTTGGTTGAATCATTCAATCGAGCTAAATCCTGCCGCGTTCCTTGGACGGAGTATCACGCACCGGACTATAAACACCGTGCCCTGCATTTCCCCGGTGTCCTCCCTTCCCTCAAAATACGAGTCGAGGGCGTATCGCTTTCTAGCCGGGCTCCAGCAAAGGCACTTCCCGGGAAGGGGGAGAGGGGACATTTCATCTTTTGACTGATAAGGGCATTTGTGGGCATCCCTTTCGAAGGCGAGCGTTCCCCAAAGGGTAAGGACGCAGGTGGCACACGATACGCGTGCGAGGGGCGGGGAGCCTGAAGTTTTCCTCCTTTGCTGTGTATTCCCAGGGGACCACGGCTATTTTAAGAGGGTAAGGGCTGCTGAGGCTGGGGGGAGGCTCCAAACCCAGGGAGCGCCGGCAGCAGCCCAGCTCGTGGGGCTGAACAGTCCTGCTGCCCACCCGCAGCAAACCGGCTTTGCACTAGGCAGGATGATACCCAGCTCCGGGAGGTTAAAATCGGAGCAGGGAGCTGGGGCACCTTCCCCCCAACGGCGTAAGGCAGGCGACGGAAATGAGTTAACCCCGCCACCTTCCACCGCTCGCCGCTCTGCGTTTCATCCCTCTCCCACCGGGTACGGGATGCACCGACACACGTTCCACCAACGCCTGCCGTTTATTTACCGATTTAATAACTCTTCCGTGCCCACACAGTCCGTGGACGTGAACGGCTGCAGCTGCTTCGAAGAAAGTGCTTTCTGTCTTCCAAGTCACCATCAAGTCCCATAAATCTTAAAAATATTTCGTGGGGCACCAAAACAAACCCCGCACACACACAACCAGCTTCTTTCCAAGCACACAAATACTTTCAAGTTCAACAAAATGTTTCATTTTAGTAAGAGCAAACTCTTTTATTTGGTTTCGGAGCCTCTTGTTCAATTCCTTCTCTACAGATTACCCCTTAAATGAGTTTAAAAAATGAAATAAAACCAGCATTATCACTCTGAAAACATCCAAATAAGGTATTTTGCAAAGAAACTCGCTATCCCATTTGGGTTTTTTTGGTGTTGGTGGGTGGGTTTGGGTTTTTTTTTTTTTGCACAAAGTTTTGCCATCAGTAGTGACATTTTTCAAAGAAAAAACCTAGTTCCGTCAAAATAGCATTTGCTGATGAAACCCCAATTCTGCTGCATTTCCTCTTTCTGCAGAGATCAGTCCCTGGGACCGAGCATCCCTCCACTGCTCCTAAAAACCCCTCTCCAAAAACTATGCGCAAACGCAGCCAACTCCATTTTAGAAACAAATCTGCTCTGTTTACTGATAAATATTTATTCAGATATTTACCAAGAACACATGAAAGGCAAATCCAGCATCTGTATTTCTAGTATCGCTCGCCGGGGAATATTACTGAATACACTGAGGCACAGGCATCAGAGGGCGGCTTTGAGATCACCCCCAAATTTGCTTGTACAAATCAGCTTCCCCCCCCTCCTTTAAAATCAAAGGTGGAATTCGGATTTACTCTGGAGACCACGGCATTTCTGCCAGCTGAACGTTGCAGCCCTGCTCTGCGAAGCGTTATGTTGTCATGACTCAGAAAAAGCAAAATAATGAAGTCACATCCCCATGGAGAAAACTCAGCATGGGGGTGACTTGGGGTACCCCCTCCCAGGGCAGGGGACATCTCTATGGTATTTGCGGCCATTTCCATTTAAAAAAAACTCCTGTTGTGGCTTCCCCCCGCCCCGACTTTAGGTGAGCTGCTTATTTCTGATTTATGCCAGCTAGCGAGAGACGAGGGTCGGTCTGTGTGACGCTGTACGGCACTTCTTCCTTTGCTAATACGACGGGAACTTACTGGCAAATAACAGGTCTAACTAGAGCTTTGCTGCAGCTTATTCTCTCAGACGAAGCTGTGGTTTCATATGGATGGAGGAAATCAGCTACAACAGCAGCAGAGCTCAAAACCAATATTATAACGATAGAAATACAAATAAAAAAAAGCAAAAAAAAGGAAGAAACGCTCATGAACCCACCGCAGAAATGTTCCTAAGCAATGAAGCCCCAGTAATTGTAAATCTCAAGCCTGTAAAGCTTCATCCCTGTACTTAGACTTAACTTTGCTTTCCCTGAAGTAGAAAACAGCTCCTGGTCCGAGTTCAGTCTCTGGTTTGAAGGCTCATAGTTGAAGTCCGCCAATTCTGAAGTGTCTGAATAGGCAGAAAATTCAGGATTTTAGCTAGGGTGCTTTGTTGCCAAACACCAAACCAGAATTTTCTTTTTATTATAAATTGATATTTATCTTTCTGTACAACACATAAAAGAGTAGACTAATGGAGCTAGAAGAAACAAAGCCATCACTCCCCAAAATCATGGGAGTAAGTACATATTCTGGTCAAAAATTACACACATTTTTGCAAGAAAAGGTTGGGGGTTTTTTTTCTTCCTTTTTTTTTCTGGTTTGTTTGTTTGCAACCAGCTACAAAATTCTGCAAAACCTAAGGAAATGGCTCCGAATTAGAGTGCAAACGATTGCCTCGGGGTTTCTTCAGTATATTGGGGATATGGAAAAAGAAAGAAAAAAAAATAAATTATGAGGTGGCACCCGAAAACCTGCTCGGCTTTCAGCCCAGAGGAATGTAAACATGTTGTTTTGCTTACTTTCATCATCGATTTCAGGAAGCCGAGGAGGCTGCTCAGAAAATGGTTCCCCAGCCTCAGCTACAATGCCGTTCCAATAATAGACAGCGTAGGCAGATGCTTAATCATCTTCAAATCATGTTTCGCTATGCCAGATCTAAAGCCCTTGGCCCGCCGTAGGACACAGTTAAGCTCCTGTTTAGCCGAGGAGTTGCAACAGGGCTCGAACGCAGTTGTCCCACCAGCCAGGCAGAATCAGGCCCTCGATGCGCGGGGGAATAGGGGCGGTTTGGGGCTGTGATTGACGGGCAGCGTCGAAACTTTCCACCGGAGAGGAGCTGTCAAATTACAAACACCTCATAAGTCTTAGGAACTATTTTTCCTCCTTCTTGACTAACTTTTAAGCCTTAAAATTTGCACCTACGCCCAAAGCGCTCTGTGCCACGATCCCACCTCTGACACTTCAAGGTGTAAAAGAAGGGAACGCCTCTCCTGGGGGAGCCGTGGCATCCTCAGAGATCCATTCGTCTTCCCAATAAAATTTACAGTCTCACCTCCACCATCAATCTAATTCCTGCCAGAGCTGAGAGAGGAGCTCGCTTGGGTCCGAAACCCACCCTCCTCTTCCTGGGAGGAACGGCTGCAAAGCCATCTGCACGTTCAGCTGGGTCATCCACGACGGCGCCCAGCTGCACTCCCACGTGCAAAGCTTTTGCTCGTCTATTTATTGCAACCGCCCGTGAGCGCCACGACGCGCAGGTGAATAATACCACTGCAAAGGGCTGCTGCCGCTCACGCGGCTGGTGGAAACGGCACGAGAAAGGGACGGGAAGGGTTAAGCGAGCCATGTGTCGCGTTATTCCGACTGGAGTTTGGCCAAGCCGCGAGGGCTGATATTGCTCCGTCGGGACGTGTGCCATGGAATCCTTCCTGATCGGGAACGCTCGCGGCCTTGGTCTCACATCTCACCCAAAAGGCACCGCAACAGCCCAGCGACCCCAGTTCAAGGCGATAACGGGGTGTTGAAAGGGACGGCCGCCGGCCTCTCCCCCAGCACATCCCCCCGCACTGTCTCGGGCAGAGCCGGACCACCCGGGCAGACCGAGGGGCCAGCACGCGTCCCAACCCGCTGCCCCCCAGCAAAGGCTGCCGCCAGCGCTGGCTCCGTCTCATCCTTGCCAGCAGCTTCTCTGCAGAGATTCGCAATCGCAGACAGCCCTGGGAACGCCTTCATCCACACCACAGCGAGGGGACACTGCCTGCTCCCTCGCCGTCGGCCACATGCCACAGTCGCAATCCTCTGCGCTACATTTTCCGCTGTGGCTTTTTCTCTTCCTCCCCCCCGGATATATCAGAGCTAACTTTCATCCAGCTACTCCCGACCCGGTAAGAGCGAGGACACGGCAGTGCTGAATGCTGGGCTGCGGTGTGGGGATGCCACCAGTGAACACAAGCTGGCGTGGACACCTTGGTCTGCTCCACACACCGTGGCTCTGATTCCATACAGCCACCAGCCTGGCTCCTCCCTGCCAGCCCCAAGAGGGATGCCGGCGTACGGACAAGGTATATAAATCCAATAAAATTAACACCCCTCTCCCTCCTACCCTCCGCTTACTTTGGGAAACAGGATACACAGGCATTTTTCTGCTCAGTGCTACCAGGCTGAGCTGTGCTAGCACAGAATCCGCGTGATGGCTCCGTTCCTTGAGATGGGGCTCAGGATCAGTCCGTGTCGGAAAGTGCCACCAGTGACACGGTTTGAAATCCATTTAGTTGAGCTGGGGCAAACCCCTTAACAAAAGCTCTTTCTTTGGGTTCAAGGTTAGCACGTTTCTGCCTGGCTCCAAATAAATTTGGGATGCTTTTCTGAAAGCATCCTGGACCAAACCAAAGCGAGCAGCAGCAGCATCAGAGCTCGCACAGCTCAAGGGTTCGTTAACCCATCCAGGGGCTCAAACCGAGCCACTGCTGAGCCCCGCTAATTGCACTCACGCATACACGGGGCAAACGACGGTTTGCTTAAACCTCCGTGAAAGATGTTTAAACTAACAGGTTTTACCTTGTATTTGCCATAGGCTGGGAATACCCCCGTGGCTGGTTAATGCACAGCAGCTGAGCCCTGGAAACTCGATCGTGTGTCTGAACCCGGTTCAGAAACCGTCATACAAGAATTAAAACGCCGCAAGAAGTTTTGCGCGCGGGGAGAAGCAGAGGAAGCCTTTGTGTGCTGGGTGGGGGGAAAGCCCAGCGCTCCCACCCCAGCCCTGGCACCCGACCCTGCAGCCACCCCCCCCCCGGGGAGGCCAGGCTTCCCTGACGCTGCTTTTGGGGAGGACGCGGCTTTTTCTAACTTCATGTGGTTGTTCCTGGATTACACTGGCAGGGGCAAGGAGATCAGATCTCTGCACTGGCCACCTCCATCTCTGTGGGAGCACAAGGCTCTACGTAGCTCTTAGCATCGCTAAGCTGGAGCTGAGTAGGTAAACCACAGCTTTTCCCTCCGATCCCCAACCAGACTAACTTAGCTCTGTATTTTAAACAGGAAGGATTTGTTCCAGTATCCAGAACAGTGCCAAGCATTTCAAAAAGGTGAAAAATATGCGCAAAAAACCACTCATAAATACCTCTGCTCAACTCAGGGCAAGCCAAGCAGACAGAAGCGTGACATTTGTGTAGCAAAATATTCTGGGAAACAATTAATGCGGGATCCGGATCAAGAAAAATACACTCACTAAGTCATTCAAGTAGCAAGACCAGATGGCAGGCTGCTCTCCCCACCGATGGCACTTGTCCATCGCACTGTCACAAGGCTCGCGCCGCCCCGAGCTCACCTGAACGGGTGCCAGCGGCTGGCAGGGAGCGGCGTGAGCCGGGGAGAAGCCAGCTCTGCTAGAGCCATCGCCAGGCGAGCACGCAGCCGGCTATCTCTTTTTCAGCTGTGCAATAAGTCGGGTAAAGAGTGTCAAAAATAACGACCTGGCCGGGGCTGGAGGAGGAAGGTTCAAGAGTTCAGCCTGGAAGTGGAGAGCCAGGGCTTCTGCGGGGAGAAGATAACCACGAGCAAGGGGAAGGGCAGGGGGAAAATCCTCTTGCTTGCAGGAAGCGTCGGTCGGGGTTGCTGGCAGAAAGGTCTGCCCAGGTGTTACTGAGCCGTAATTCACAGGGCCAAGATTCGGGGCTGAGGACGCAGCCCAGCTCGGCTGCCATTAGACAGTGGGACCTTTGTCTTGGTAGGGAGCGAAGGAAAAGGCGATGTTTCTTGCTCACGGCAGCCCCGCTGGTCCAAAGGGACTTTTGGGGCTCAGAAAGCAGCCCCTGCCCCACAGCGCTTCCAGCATGAAGCAAAAGAGCAGTGTAACTTCTGGGAAGGGACGATCGAACCACCACAATAACCCCCCTGATGCAAAAGCCAGCGCCCACCTCTCGGTGCGGCTTTGACCCTTCATCTACCTTTGGAGAAGAGACCCAGACAACCTCTCCCCATTACAAACACTGACCCCAGCTCCAAAAGCTCGTTTGGTGTCAACAGCGTTTGCACATTTGTGGGGTCACTGTGGAGGACAAGGAACATGAACATCTCCTGCATAGATACTCAATGCCATCTTAACCCTGGGCGAGTCTCAGAGCCACGGCGTGTATCTCCCACCCCAGAAGATTTTTGGATGCTGTGCACCTGCAGCGCTATCACCGCCCTCAGCACTTCAGTCTAGAGAAGCTATTTTGAGCGTACGACAGAAGGCACAAAAAGTGCCCAGAAGAACTTGCAAGCCTCTCCAGCGGGAATGGGAAGGGCACCCCTGCTCCCACCGGCAACACGCTGAGTAGTCCAAGACAGTCAAAATCACCACTGCCGCTCTCTCCTCTCCTCCCCCCAGCTTCGTTGTTAATAATTGAGATTTCTGCAAAATTATTCATTGAGATTTTGCCTTCCAGGAGAAGCTCTAATAGGATCAGGTGGCCCCATCGCTCATTCCAAATCATTTGCCTCCCTCTTGGAAAGAAGATCGCCTAGTTTATTCTGGTTTCTCCTCTTTCACTGGACTTCCCGAACAGGGACAAAGTTTGCGCTGCTTTTGCAGGGAATGTGGGAAAACCAGGAGTCATTGGCGCGAGATTTAGAGGAAACGAGGGTTTTGCCTCTTCGAAACAAGTTGAAACCAACCCCTCTTGGCCTCTACCCCTCCAGACGTCTTCTCTGCAATGCAGCCATCGGAGGCAAGCACAGACTGAGCAAAGGCTCCTCTCGCGAGTGCCCCGGCTCCCATCGAACCCAGCGCCTTCCCCGCGGTGCAAGCGCTCGGCAGCGAGCGCTTCCAGCATCAACAAGACATTACATGCAACGAGGACGAGGTGTTTGATGAATCATTTGCAGAGAGGGGGATTTTTTTTTTTAAATAATAATAAAAAAAAATATAAAATTTACATCCTGCTGCAACACCTACAAGACAAACAAACAGACGAAACCATCCGTGAGCTCAGCTCGCTGTCTAATTGCACGCTACCCGTCTCTTATAAAATACTACTTAAGCGGTGAGAACCCCTCTCATTTAACGCCTTACTAAGATATTAGCTGTAATAAATTAGCAGGTGTCTAAGAAACACGCATCTCCAAAAGTTAATACGGGTGGTAAGTTTTACTTGCAAGCCCTGGCCAATAAAAGGCAAAAATGGCAACACGGGTATTTCGTTAAATAAAAATAAAATGTGTCTCCATCACTAGCAGATATTTCTATCATATATGAAGACGACCTGAAAATGGCAGGTAAAAGTCATGAAATAAGCTTTGGCATGGACCAGCCATCCCATACCAGCCCATCGCATGGGATCTACAAACGAGAGGAATTATCGCAGTTGTGGAGCAGCGATGACCTCACTTCTGATTTCACTAGGACGGCTGAGGAGCACACCGCCAGCGGGGAGGGAGAAAGGCAGCGAAATCCAGCGCTGCCCATCTAAGTCTAACTCGCTGCACTTAACTTCATGCAGGAAAAGGCACTGAGGGTGGGGAAGCAACACCGCACCCTCTGTTATTCATCTTTTATGCTGTTCTCCCAATCCTTATCAAGTGGAAAACCACTTGAAGCAGCAGCACTGGGGAAGGTGGAGTAAGGACTGCCTCGTGCTGCGCTCTTCAGTCTAAAGTGATGTTCATATCACCGCTGAGAAAACCATCAAGGAATTAAAAAAACCAAACCACTATAAACTCTCAAGCATCTTTCTCAGCTGGTCAGCATTTCTACAGTGGGACACATCTGTTCCCATCTCCCTGAAAGAAGGCAGGCGGTGGGAATAATTGGGATATCCACTTAGCACGAAGCTACAAACCCGACCGAGATGCCCAGAGCCGTGGAAAGGTGTTTCCCCCACTGCAAGCTGCGCTGACCAGCCCATCCCCGCCGGGATGCTCCCACCTCCCATCGCCTTTAAAATCGTTCCAAGTTCCAGCCAACCTTCCAGATTTACGACGTGTTTCACTTTTTGAACACCCCTGGATCAGACCAGGGTGATGAAAGCCCAGTAGGTCTGTAGATAGCTTGTTGTGCAGAAAGAGTATGTAAAAGATATTGCCCCCCCATACACACACATGCACTCCTCCTCTCTCCCTTAAATGTGTCTTTTCTGAAAACTTCAGCCAAGTCCATCCATGCCAAGAACCTTCCCACACTCCACTCCAGCCTCTGCTTTACTTAAAATTAATTCAGAGACACAGTACCGGGGACCGCAGCCTTTGCTGAGTCTTAATAAGACCGCAAGGAATAGGAAAGGAAAAAAAAAAAAGAGAAAAAGAAAGAGGGGAAAAAAAAAAAAAGGAAAAATTGCAGCAGTTCTTGTAACTAAATCTGTTGGAGTTGTAAGTGTGGTAAATGTGTGTTCCTGCACTATTTGGACGCCTCTGCTTTGCCTTTAGCAGCTGCTGTAATAAACTTCCCAGAAAGTATTGGATTCACAGAAGCGTTACTAGAAACCCTAACAGAAACCTAATGGCAATGATGTACCAACGCAGCAAACCAGGGAGATAAGCCCTGCTACAATAACGAGAGATTTAAACTGGGTTTCCTTTACTTGAGAGAGAAAGGATTTCAAGGGGGGAGGGAATAAAGGGAAGGGGGGGGGGGCTGAGATCTAATTACAACTATCTAGAAATTCCTTCTGCATAAAGTTTCCTTAAAGAGCTGCCAAAAAAGCAAACTCTGGGAGATGGCGTTTGAGGGGCAGCTCGGCTCAGCTGAAGCGCACGCGGCTTTGCCCTGCGATGACAAAACATTTAATTATGACTAGCCCGATGTCTTCCACATTTGGAAACTGGATTCTTGACACACATAATATACCCCATGCTGACACGACTATTTGGCAAAAGCCGAGCCTGTGATCTCACATTAATTGCTACACAAATATACTTATTGTGGCCATGGGTTTTATACGACTGAAGCCTCCATTTGCACATGTTCACAATAAAAACAGTTCGCCCCCCTCAAATAACGATTAACATTTTTTTTTTTTTTTTTGGAGAGGTTTTTTTGAGATGCAGTTTTAATGGCATGAGAATTGTCTGTCGGCTTCCATTACCCCTTTGTTCTCTTCATCTCTCACTTTATATGTGTTTTTATAAGCCTTTTAAAACCAAGTCTCCCCGTTCTTAATTCTTCTCTCTCTTTACTTTTCTTTTTATTGTAGGGCATCAATAGAAACAGAAAGATTTCACCCGATTAAAGACAGAAATTGCTGTCACTTCAAAGCGAGTCCACTGATAGAGATCTTATAAGATCTCTCCGTTTCTTCCATCTAAGGCCTTTTGCGGGGAGACAGGAGGACGGCGACACGTTTCCCCTTAAACCGGTGGCTAGAGGCGCGAGATATCCACCAGCCTGTGGGACTCACCTCGCCCTTCGGTCCACCAAAGCCAGGTGAACAGACGTGAGCATCAGCCCCGGCATCCCCAGAGATTGCTCCTTAGTGACATCATAGGCTTCTGAGGTCAGAGCTCCCGTGATCTCATGCGGGAACACGCAGCAGACAGATGGCAGGGGCCAGAGGCAGGGTGTTCATAGGGTTTCCCGTTTGATGTCTCACTATACAAAGACCCGGGCTCTTCACCTGATTTCCCGGCTTTACCCTCAGATCTTAAACCTGACAGCAACCCCTTGCCAAGGAAACAGCATCAAAGCACCAAAATTCACCCTTCCCCAGCTCCTCCACGGCACATAGCAGCCGGGCCGTGAGCTACTAACTCTGGCTCTGCTGCTAATTTGCCCGATGACCCCGAGCATCCTCCTGAGTCCCAATGAGCCTTGCCAGAGGCAAAGCAACAGCTAAACAAAGTCATAAAGTCCCACCAGGCTGAGGAAAATCCTAACGTGCAGCAGGCTTGGCGACCCAAAGCCAAAAAAGCTATTTAAGGCTTGAAACTATTATTTCCATCACCCTGCTCAGAGCAGGAATGCTCCGACGGCCCCTGCAGACCCCCCAAGGGGCTGCTAGCACGTGGAGGTCCCCACCGTGCCCCCGCTTCCCCAAAAAAAGCTTTGCTGCACAGCAACGGCTGCAATTGGTTTTTTTTTTTTTTTTTTTTTTTTTTTTTTTTTGGCTTTCTCAGTACAAAGAAACTGTTTATTTAGAAAGATCAAGGAACCAAAAACATAGGCAAATCGCTCTTCTCCTGGTAAGGCAGCAAAGCATGCCTGGCCTCGCTCGCATGTTTGTGCAGCGCTGCCGTGCATGCAGCGAGCTGGACGCAGCCTCCCTCCCTGCCGACGCTTTCGGAGTTACCCCACCGCTTGCCCAAGAGCCATCGGCTCTCTCAAACAATGACCAATTTGTTCCCTGGGGTGGCATTTCCTTATGATTCATCCCGCTTTGCAGCAGGCACGAGGGCTGGGATGCTAATACCAGAAGGATATGCTCACGTGCTGGCCTGCGCACTGCAGCGAGAATTTCCGTGACCATCTTTTTTTCTTGTTTTGGTTTTTTTTTTTTTTTGTTTTTCCCCCTTCCAAGTGATGCCAAGCCCCGTGCCAGTGCCGGGACAGTTTTTCCACAGGCTGGAGCTGCTTTTCTGTGGAGAACCCGTGGTTATAAACCCCAGATTTTGCAGAGAGTCACTGTTGCAACGGCCTCTTGGAGTGGAAATTGCATAAAACAGCAATTCGGGGGGGGGAATTCATCTCAGCGAGGCAGAAGCGTCTCCCTTGAACAACAGGATGTCTTCTGTAAACACGCGGCTACCACAGCTGTTGGAGATATAAAGTGCTGCATTAAAATGTTTCATTTTGTCATTGCTGAAACGGAGTGAGAAAGCTGAAGGGAAGGGTTTAGCCTTTCCTCTGCCCCCCCACGCTGCCAAAAACCCACCAAGAAGGGTGAAGCCTTTTTACTTTAATGGAAGTTCCTTTTCCAAAGGGCAAGTATGCCTCTAAAAAGGTTGCAGGCACTTCCCCCCCCACGCACATATATGGGGCTGCCAAGTCATAATTTTAACAACAAATCTTTTTATTTGCCTTTTTTTGTCTTAAATCCCAAGCGCTTGGGATTTATGCAGTGTATGGGAAGCAGCTTTCATGACGGGAGCGAGTTTTCACACGCGATGTTTGTGTGGTTTAAGCTTTTCTCTGCGAAGGAGCGGTCCAGCGACCGGCACACAAGCAAAGGGAGCGAGATGAAATATTTTCAGTCCCTTGATTATTCAGTATCTAATTGCATTTGACCGGTGGAGGTTGGCCACATCGCACGCATCCAGTCACCCGCGCGGCTCCGATAGCATCTGCAGCCTGGAACCTCACACTTCATCTGCAGCGTCCACAGCCCGTCGGTACAGCGCAACGACGGGATTTCGAACAATAAATTATCTTCTAGAAGTGGCTTATCACGGAGACGCATTCATCTCCATGAGCTGGACCAAAACCAGCTCCGCTGGCTGGAAGTTCAAGCGAGGGCATGCACATTCGCTATTTTTTTTTGACCATACAATTTTGGGGTTGCAAAGCCAGACATTAAGCTGGCTGAAAGTCCAGTCCTGTGAAGCATTCTGAGTTGGCAAAGTTTTGCTACTGATTTATGTGGCGCAACAGCTCAGGGCCTGGGATGCATCCATAACATTCGTTCCATCTGTCGTCAACGCAGATTCTGTTCTCCACCGCTCGTGTTGGCAGAGCTTGATCCGAGATCTGCCGCTCTCGGTGTGGTGGGGGGGAGGTAAGGAGAAGAGGAAGCACAAGTCCCCCAGTAGTGCCAATGGCTTCACAGGAGGCCTCAAGTTCTTCAGATGCCTCTAAGCATTGTTGCTGGAGTGATAATCTTTGGCAGCCCATTTAGGAGAGGAAGGGAATGAGCGGTGACACTGATTTTTCAATACGGTTTCAGAATCGATGTTCACCAACGGTCTCATTTCAGGCCCACCCACGCCTGCACTAATAAAGGATAAAGGTCCAGAAAACCATATAGTCCTCTTGGTCTCCTATCCTTCTTGTTCCTTCCAGGCAAATATCTATGATCAATCCACACAAGACACCGACTCCTTTCAGAGCAGTTAAAAAGCCCGCTAATCTGTGAGTTATCTTCCAAGACTATGAGCAATTCAGTCCAAGAAGCAAAGGGAGCGTTTATCTTGGGCACAACAAAACCGTCCAATCTGCCCTGGAGATCTCTGGCACGCCTTGGGGCTCGCTGAAGTTGACAGGGCTGGAAGCTCCATCCGCAAAGCAAGTGCCGAGCGCCACGCTGGGATTCACACCAAGCGTAAGAGGCCTCTTCTGCAGATAAAGATAGCTGAAGCATGAGCCAGGCTGCAAGCCAAGATGCTCTTCCCTCCTCTTACCCCCCTCCCCAAATTTGGGAAGGCTGGGGATGGTGCCCCCTCCACGCACAACCCATATCCGAGGCTGTGCTCGGGGTGGGGCGATCCTCCCCGCTGAAACGCTGATGATGCGATTCACCTCTGAATATTACCTTCTGGTTCCTTGCTGTTCCAACGCCTCCGACATCTACAAAAAGCTGGAATTTCCTGCCAGCTCAGTGGTGCAATTTCAAATGCTTTTTGGTTTTCGACTGCGCTCTTTAATCTCAAGCCAGCTGGGCCCGTGCGTTAGCGTGAAGGCTGAAAGCTTCAGAGCTTTGGGCAGTTAGTTTTCCAAAGATCTCACCTGTGGGTGGAATGGTTTGCTGCAGCTCTGCATTAAATTAAAAAGGAACGCACAGGCAAAAACCATGTGTCTGAGCTGCCCTGTCCCCACTGCAGTGTGGAGGGAAGCTGCAGGCCAGCTCCGTGGTCCGATTTCCCTTCCAGAGAGGGAGAAATGCAAATTTAGTTCTCTGTGCCAAGAAGGGCAAGGAGCAATTTGGAATAGAGAGCTGCAGGGGCTGGCAGGCACAGCACGGTGCCGTGAAGGTCCTCCCCGGCCCCTCCGCCGGGGAAGGATGGAAATCGAATTAACCTGCCCCACACAGGCACTGGGAGGATACCTTGAAAGAGAATACACACTCTCTCAACATTTATCCCATTATACAAATGGACTTGATTCCCCTATTTCCCGTGAGAGCTGTGAAAAGGATCCCATCACAGACTCTACTGTGCTATTTGCAGCCTTTGGCGTCACGGGAGGCTTGCAGAGATGGGGCCAGGGCCACCATCCCACCATCCGCAGCAGAACGAGCAGCCCTGAATTTATACAAACGCCTGGGCAAGATGTTTCACAGCTCCAGACTACGGGGAGCGGATCCGCAGCTGATGCAAGGTAACATCGTCTCTGAGAACTTAATAAATTCGTGCTGGTCTACATCAACCGAGGATCTGCTCAAGGAACACAGACAACTAGAACCAACATATGCACCTGCCGGAGCAATAACAGAAGTATTTGAGAATTAATCAATCAATAATATTTGATGATAAGTCGAAAAAAAGGTGTGTGGCAGAGAAGAGAGGGAGGTATGAAGTAGTCCTGTTACCCCGCTCACTCTACCATTTAAGAAAAAAATCTGTTTATACAAAGAGATCTGGCAAGAACTACAGCAGAATGGATGAGGAGCTGAATATGTAAAAGGCAAAACCATCACTGAAAATAAATTCAATTATTCGGTTTTGCTTAGAGAAGCAACAAAGTTTCTGACATGTTTGTTATTCAGTCTGTCATTAGAGCTGAAAGATGTCTCAATAATGTTGAAGTTACATTTTTAACATCCACTCTCCTCCAAGCAGTTTGCATATTTTCCACTACGTTAGCTGATCAAGCCATTAGTTACAGTTACTTAAAAATAAATGAGCTCTATATTTTCCTTCCTCCGCACTCCCCATTGTGGAGCTCAACAGCAGGGGAGGGGGGACAGGGAAGAAAAGTATTTCGTTTGCAATGGAACAACCCGACGAGGACGGTAAATGCTCGAGTTCGACTGTGGAAGGCGAGTGTATCTAAGAAGAAAAAGCAGAAGCATCTCTCGTCAAGCAAGGAACTGATAAGGTCCTAAACGGCAGCAAAACATGTAAAATGAAAACCATATTTATAAAAGAAACTGTAGTTGGGAGGTTGACGGCATCTGAACAAATCCAGCAAGAACAGAGGCAGGGTGGAATTTCGTTGAGTGTGCTGATATGCATTTACTTGCCAAAATGAGTTTGAACTAGAGCTATTCTTTCTGCTCTTTACCCTAATCCTCCCTCCTCCCCATAAAAAAATACCATCAAGTCAGTCAATTTTCATGAAAAGGTTTCTGTTTTTCACCCATTACAGAAAAGCAGGTAATATTCATTCTTCTATCCCATCTTTCCCAAAATTCAGCCATTAAAAAAACCCCAAAGCAAAACCAACAGTTTATGTTTCGACTGTTGAAAAAACAGAATCTGAAAGTAATTTTGCTTTATTAATTAAGCTTAAAAAAAACCTGCAAAAGACAAAGATATTTTCTTCCATGCAGAAAATGAAGGCAGCACATTTTCCCAACTGTCTGTGAACCGAAGGGAAAAAAAAAACACTAATGAACTTTCGGGGTAGAGAAAAATCTGAGCGTGCCAGGAAAAAAAGAAAAAGCATGTTGCACTAATAGGTTATCGGGCAATTCTAACTCAATCCAGGCTTGATTGCGGGATACAGATTTATCCAATATATTGACCACTGGGTCGTAAGAACAGCCTTCACACCCAGCACAGAGCAAGTCTCCAACTGCGGCTCTCTCCATACAACAACGTCCCACTGAGATCCAGCCAGCTCTTTTGTGCTGCTCTCATCGGTAGTTTTACCTGAGAAATACATAAAAAACCTCCCCTTGCTGCAACATATAACCTCATCGTTGGCCTCCCAAAGTCCTCTTACGTAATAACAGACAGGTTTTGGCAATAGAGTGAACCGTCTTCACAGTCCATACTGCAGAATAAGTCACCTCTCTCCAGGTGATGTTCTCAGCTCCTACTGTATGTGTGTCATCTCAGCAACGACTACAGAGCACCACCAGCTCGCCTGTCCCGTCACAGCAGCAGGGCTTCCAAAGTTCACAGTCAACAACGAACCACAAGCTCCTCCATCAACAAATCATTTCCCCCTTGGAATTAAACAACTAATTATGTGAAGAAATTAGGATGAGTGAAAAATGCAATCATAGTTGCTAAAACACCCCCAAACAACTCTGCAGACCAACGGTGGTCCAGACTACTGCTTGGAAGTCACCGTATTATGGGTTTCTCCCTGATTTTGGAGCACGTACTGCCGATACACATCATCCAACAGTTGGGGCTTTCCAACTTGTTTTTTGCCACTGGAAGATGACATGACTTCCAATACGAGACTGGAGGACCAGATCTTAATAGTACTATGCTGCAGACCGTTTAAAAAATATCTGAGGGTGCATACAGATCCTTTAGAAAGGCCCTTACTTGTAGGGGGAGCTCTTGCCCTTTTTGAGAGTATTTCCCCCCATAAAGTCTGTTCTGCTCGAGTGCATTCTAGCTCTGCCACTTGCTTTCAGAGCAAATAACACCCAGGTTTCTGCAGATCCTCTAACCCAGCAACACGGGGAAGACTCCCAACATACGCACATCAGACGTTCTTCTTTCAGCAACATCCCAGCACAGTCAAACTCAGTCACTGAGCTTTCAGGATGCCAAGGACACACTGTCCAACCCCTGGAAATAGTAGGCAGTCCAAAGTGCCATGCTGGGTCCTGACCAGTTGTCCCAATTCCAAAGGGACAGTTTTGGGGGTCAGCCTGGCTTAGGCAGCGTACATGAATCCCACGCATGCGTCCTTCATCCTAACCGCACCCTTGATGCTGGGGTGTGAGAATGCTCAATCCCCTCCAGCTACTGGGGAATTCCCAAGCAGATGGTTAAACTGGATTTCCAGCTTCTCTGTAGTAGCAGAATGGGGGTAACTCATCAGGGCGGAGGTATGGAGCTGGCTCACGTTGCCCAGTGCTTTGTGCTCCGAGCAAGTCACAGGTCTATCGGTCACCAGAATTTCATTAGCTGCAGATGAGGTCATCCCTTGGCATCTACAGAGCACCCTGAGACCTTCTGGTAGTTATGCAGAAATACTATATAAATAATGAAACGCATTATGGAAATACAGCGCGTTTTGGCTGGGGGAGTCATAGGCACCTTCTAGGAACTGGAGAATTGAACTTCATTAAAATCCCTGGGGAAGGGGGTACCTAATTCTCTTAGACCTTCTAAGGTGGCAGGCATGTTAGTACCAGACTGTCAGCTCCTGTGCTTCTGGAGTTCAACAGCTCCTACGAGGCAGGAGCAGCAGACAGCAAGCTGAATGCTATGGGCTTAAAACAAAGGCCTGTAAGTCAATAAAGTTCAACAAAATAAAGTCGCTCATTTTTGGCTGTCACTCATAGGCTGCCACAGTGTTGACTCTGAAGGGTGGGAGAAAGGAAGAACAGAAAGTACGTGAACAGAGAGAATGAGACATCAAGAGGAGACGGCAGCAGTGGACACAGCCCAGCCTTTGCTGATGGGTGTGAAATGAAGGTCAGGGATTTGGGAATATTTCCTGGACCAGTGGTGCCAGCCAGGAAAAAAAAAGATCTAGGACTTCCTGTCCCATCCCTGGAAATCCTCTCCTCATATGCAGGTCTCCATCAGCTGCTCATTCCCATGGTGGGAGGAAGGGTAAGAGGAAAAAAAAAAATAAAATCAAAAGATACTCAGAACAAACCCACGTCATCAATAAGCCTCTCTGCTTCAGCTCAGACCTTTCTGCTGGAGCACAGTAACCCACTGATGAATGCCTTTCCTCTCTAGGCTGGTTGCATTGTCACAGCTTTAACAACTTCATGTAGTAAGACCCTAGGACAGAGAATCAGAAGACCTGTCCTGCTATTGACTCTGTCACTGGCTTTGACATGCAGGTCTGGACCAAACTTTTCCTTCCTCTTCCCCCTCCATCCCTAAATCCGTAACAGGAGATTAGATTTATCTCTTTCAGACCGCTGGGGTAGATGGGAAGAGGAAAAGGTGAAGCACTCCTGCGTACTTCATCCTTCGTTTTGGCAGCAGCTCCATTCCCATGGCTCTGTTCCTGCACCTCAATGCAACAATCCCCATTATCGATTCAGGAGCACCCATCACCGGAACCGGCCATGACCTTCCAACTCTCCGCTCCTTTTTTGTAGGGACATCTGGAAAGACTATGGAAATATGTTCTCTTGAGCCCCCAGGGCTTTTTGCCTCTATTCTCAGCACTAAACCCTGGCTTAGAAAGCTTTTCTCACAATATTTTCCATGTTCAGTGTGTAGAAGGGTAGAATATGTAGTAGAGAGAGCAGTGATGTCTACGGGAATCCTCAAGGCTGTTTGGTTGAAAAGTTGGGGGGCTTCCTGCCTCCCCCCAGAGTCACTGGACCAGGCCCACGTAGTGCAAATGCCGAAACAAACCTTACAGCCCACATCCAGTTAAGACATTTACATCTTCTAAGAACAGTCCAACCCCAAAATCACTGGGGTGTCTGCATTGCAGGGGGACTAAACACCCACACGCAGCTCTGAACCTTGGGACTACCACTTACCTTTTGATTTAGTCCTGCTCTGAACCCATGAACAAGGATAGATTTTTGCAATCCGCCACCAGACCTCGGCCCAAGATCTTAAGCTGGGGTTAATGTGCTATATATTGATTCATATCAGCAAAGCTTTACAGATTTATTCTAGCTGAGAATCTGGCCACTTATGACTTAAATAGTTTTCTGAAACATGTCCAACAGGAAATCCTAAATCAAGAACACTCTGCGTTTTGAGAAGATTCCTCTCCCTCGGATACAAAACCAACTAAAAGTTTTGCAACTTTTTCCATTTTAGGAATAAGAGGCTTTCTTCTCATATCTTCCTCTCCTCCCAAACAAATAATCAAGTACACAGGAGCCCAAAATATTTTTCCCCTCTGTTCACTTTATTCAGCCGAGGCCAGCATGTTTAAAACTGGCCAGCTGCGTTCTGACCAGCTGACACTGGAGGCCACAGCTGGGGCAGCCAAGTAGGAGGCAATATTCCAGCTTCAAACAAATGAGGCAACACCTTCGGAGAAGGGATCGAACTTGGGGAAATGGCCACGATTCAATTCAGAGCTTCCCTGCTACTTTGCCAGTGACAGCTGCTGGTCAAGGCCAGATTCTCAGCAGGAGTAAACTGGCCGTGCTGCTTCGACTTCCCGAGGTCCGCACCAATTTACACCAACCGAGAACATGGCACAATCTGGTTCATGTTTGGGCTTTGCTCTGCTGTTATCCTTCATCTAGAACTAGCTGCATTATAGGAGAGAGAGAAGGAATAACAACCAACATTTGTCTGGTCCAGAAATGGTTTCCTGGAACTTAAGTCTTTCTTTTTTTTTTTTTTTTTTTTTTTTTATTTACTGAAAGAAGATAAAGTTGTTCATTGTTTGTCTTGGCTGCCTATAAACTCATGCTGCTGAGAGCAGCCTTTGATCACAGGGCTATTGGGAGGCTGACCCTTGACAGCCAATCCACTCCGTGCTCTTTCAGTCTCACCAGCCCAGGCCTGACTTCCTTCTTCATAAAAGGCCATAAAATAAAATTATACATATATTATCCAACCCTTGCAGCAGTTTAGGGATCCTGATCTAACTAGCTTACAGTCAACTTCAATATCAGGCTATTCCCTTCCTCAAGGGTTTCTGTGATGGGAACGGGGAAGGAGGGAGTTCGTGATCTCGGATGTCCTGCCATGAGCAGCAGCAACTCCATCCAAGCCTGCGGTGCGACAAACGTGCATCAGGATGTATCTAACAAATGTGCTCTTTATAAGGGACAAATCATAGCCCTGTCAAATGCTGCCAGAAGTCTACGTTTGTTTTGCGTCCTCTTTTCCAACTGAAAAGTTTTTGGACATTTGTGTAGGATTTGTGTGTTCCTGTGATCTGGTCACAGCTCCCAGCTCTAACTGGTTTGCCGCACATCCAGAACATTTTTACAGCATGTGTTGCCCAACCGCAGAGGCTACAGGCATAAAGCACATTCTCTTCTGACACCTAGCAGGGAGTTTTTCTACGTAAGTCAATCTGTGTAATGTGACTCATTGCTCCCACACTTCATGGAAGTAGCAGGCTTAGTTTATTCTAGCATATCCCGGCAAGGATGACCATATTCCCAAAGCACTGGATTTACAAAGTTTGTGTAAACGATCTGAAGCGTGAGCGTGATCAGGGTGATGCTTCCCAGCAACTCCCCACAGAAGACGACAGCTCAAGCCCTGTCTTCCTCCCCGACACAATGATGCGAAAACCCAATGCAGCTGACCTGTGAGACACAGGGTAGTAAGCAGGGATTTTTAAGAGAAAAGCAGTGCGCATCTCTACTATCTTTTTATCTACCAGCATGAACACATGAGCTTTGAAAGCTGGGGCGATAGAATCACCACTAGCTGGATTTATTAGCCACCCTCTTCATCAGGGGACTCAGATGATCTGATATATATCAGACAATATCCAGAGGACTCAAATAATTTCCTTATTATCTCCTACTTCTGATCTGGAAGCCAAGCTTTCATGTTCTTTGCTCTTGAATTCCTACATCATGTTTGAGCTATTACCATCTCCAGTCCAAGATCAGTGCCACCCACATGTGCAGCAGCACATTTACGTTGGCTTAAAAAAAAAAAGTTCCACTGGTGCAGAAATGGATGACTGTCAAGCTACCATTTAGACCAGAGTCGGGAACAAGACATGTTCATCTCGCGCTCACTTTTATCTGATACATTAGCTATGAAAATTATCAGACAAGCCAAATGTTCAGACTAACATCTTGCTGTTGTGTCCAGCTGCATAGTTTAAAGTCAAGTTCCAGTTAGCTGTGGTCTGAACAGATGCAACAGTCAAAACACAGCTAATTATTCCCAATTCACAAATAACAATACCAAGGCAGAGAAGGGAAATATGTGACTGGTCTATAGTTTCTCAGAAAACTTGTAGCAAGGCCAGGAAGAGAATCTGGCACTTCCATAAGCTAGTTCAAGTCTAGCCACGACATCTTCCCTTCCACTCCAAATCATCTATAAAACCTGCAAATACATACTTAGGTCTCCCATTTTGGTTAAGACGAAGCTATCGTTGGGGAGTATGGGACAGCATGGTTTAAAATCACACGAGCTGCATTCAGGTCTGCTCCTATTTGAGCATCCTGGCCATAGAAACACATCAGCTGGGGCTCGTGTGTTCACAAACCCCGTTCCAGTCATCACTGCCATGAATTTTTCCCACGTACACCAAAACTCTTCCCAGCCCTTCTAAGAAAACTCTATAGAAGCCACAAAACCTGCAACGTACCCCAGCAGAGCTCAAAAAGCATTACCAGTGTCCTAAAGTGGATGCGTGTTACACAAAAATATCCCAAATGACAAAATACAAATGTAAACCAAACCCTTCCCAGCCCTCTTTTCCCTCCCCAAACCCCACTTTTTCTTCTCTAACTGTTCTAGACGATTCACCCAAACCCCACCATTTCAGAATATCCAATGCTAGCTACGGGACAACCGTACTGCATGAATCATTTGGATGTCACAGTCCCATCGCTGCCTTTTGGAAATCAAAATGAGGGCTTGCAATCCTGAATATCTTGACACTCTTCACGGTTGGGTGCACAATTCACATAGAGAGAAACGTACTCAAAATCCAACAAAATAAAGACATGTGAAGGCTCTGGCTGTGGGGACGCTGTGTCTAGGATGCTAATAAACACATGTTTTTCTTGTTAGATTCTTACCAGCATACGTAATGACATAGGAAAAAAACCCCAACCCTAAATAACACTCCACGAAGTTATTCCAGGATGACGTTGCCATGACAAAGCACCCTTGTGCCACTTTACTCTTTGCAATGTCATTAGCAAAGTCCCCTCAGATGACCACGAGATCAGATGTCTAACAAACTGAGCACTGACCCTCCGGTTCCCTTTGGTAGATACCCACAGCCAGGGGGACGGCAGGAAAACAGCCGCTTTCCCTACTGGCTCCGCTGCTCCGGAGGGAGCTCGGGCTGCTGAGCAAGCCCCAGGGATTACTTCAGGCCTGGGGGATGGAGAGCTGGACCCACAAGGGAGGACGATATGAAGGTCACTGTGAGACCTCACAGCTCCACGGACTGAATGTCAGCTCCTAAAATAATGAACATGTGAGCAAGGCACAGAAGCTAACGCACCAAGCTAGAAACTGCCTAAAATAGGCAAAAAGAAACTCAGAAATAAATATTCATTCAAACCACACTATCCTCCAGAAATTCACATGCTAAATGATTGCGCTTATGAATTGTTCATGCACTAGGACACCAGGGCTTCGAGCTCCCTTCACGGAATTTTGGAAACTATGATTCTGTTCTGTCCATAGCAAGACTTGCTCACGAGGACTCCGCTAGCCAGAGAACTGGGAACCAACTGGCTCCTGATTATTAAAAACAAAGTGGCTATGTTCAAAGCTACTAGAAATTTAACTTTGCCTTGCTATTATCAACTTTAAAGTTTAAAGATCAGAGCCATGGACATCAGATGGGACAGCCTTGCAGAGGACTGAAGGACTTCTGAGGTCCAGGTGCCACCGTTGTGTTCAGTTTAGCAATCCCCCTGCCATCAGTTGGCTGTTGGAAACCCAAGAGCCAAAGGGATGTTTAATTGCAGGCGGAAATTGTGCAAGTCAAAGATAGGTCCTTCGAAGGTCTGGACCTGGACTCCATCTTCAATGGGTTTAAACTAAAAGAGGGTAGATTTAGATTAGATATTAGGAAGAGATTCTTCCCTGTGAGGGTGGTGAGACACTGGCACAGGTTGCCCAGAGAAGCTGTGGCTGCCCCTGGCTCCCTGGCAGTGTTCAAGGCCAGGTTGGATGGGGGTTCGGGCAACCTGGGCTAGTGGAGGGTGTCCCTGCCCATGGCAGGGGGTGGAACTAGATGGGCTTTAAGGTCCTTTCCAACCCAAACTGTTCTATGATTCTATCTTTACTATCTGACAGCTGGGTTTAAGCATCTTTCTGCTACAAGGACTCAACATTATTTTTACAAGACCTCCTTCACTCCAACTTCGTAGAATGGATTCATCGCAGTTTTGATTATAAGGTCTCCTTCGGCTCCCATTGGGACAGCCAGGTTCAGAGGCGGCTCTTCAAAATGTGTTTTCAGGATTCACATAGCTTTTCTGGAGTTGCTTTGTGAAAGCCAACCAACAACATAGACCTGACTGATGCCACAGTACGTGCCACAAACTCTAGGACAAACGCTCCTGGGTTTCTGGGCAAGGGCTCTTGTTTCCAGCTAGTCACGCACATGGACGAGGAGCTGTATTATCTCCCGGCAGCTGAGCGCTAACAAACCTCCCTGCACTCCGCCAGGACACCGATGATCTGGGTCCCGCTTTTTGGCTCTACCACAAAGCTGCTGGATGGCCAAAAGGAAATCACTGCTCTATGCTCCGATTTCCTCATCTGGAAAATGGAGACACTGATCTCAAAATCCTTAAGGAAATCATGCCACAAGCAGATCAAGAAATAGATAGTACCAAATCAGCATTTTGCGATGCTGCATAGCTATGACACAAAACAGCAGGATGTCAATGCAATTTTAAAGTGATGGAAAATACATTGACAGAAGCCTTTTAAAGTGTAACCGAGAAGAAAAAGGATGGGAAGACCCACCAGTTTTACACGAGGGGAAAGCCGGGAATGCTGCCTCCTCCATGCCCTCCCTTCTAAGCAAAACAAAAACATAAGTGAACTGCAAGAGGGACCTGTTGTTTCAAATCTGAATGGAAAAATCCAGACAACTCTCCCATGGCACTCACGGAGCAGAGGTTAAGAAGGAGGGGCGCAGCAGAAAGGGGAGATGCAAGATAATCTGCTCAGATTCACATCTCCCCATTTCCTCCGCTTCGTAAGAACTGGGTCATATTATAAACTTATGCAAATGTGTTTACTTTACATTTTATTTTGGTCTTAGCCATGCAGTTGTCAGCCTGTATCAACATGTCAGTCCGTTTGTGCAAACAATCATTCCTTCATGGAAGGATTTCAGTAAAAACAGACAAAATGTTATGACGTGCAAAAAAACTTCCTAAACATGACAACAAAAGAAAAGCCACTAGAAGAGGGTATGTTTTCCCTAGCAATTACACAGCTTAAAACAAAAGAAATCACTCAGTACACTTTTTTCCCAAGGATAGTGTAGCATTGGATCGCATCGTGTCATACACTTTCTTGAAATACCACGCTGCGGCGGGGGGGATTTGCAGGGTGAGCACAAGGAAAGAGAAGCAGAGCCCATCAGCACTGCTCACGTGCACTCCAAGCCACCCAACAACATGAATCTCTCCATCTCTTCTCCATATGACATCCGCAGTTGTTGGCGAGAAGTGGGAACAGCCCCCCTGCGGTGATTAGCAGTGGGCAACCGCGTTTGGAGACACGTTAGCCCTGGTGCAGCCCCTCAGTCTCTCCCAGAGGATGTAAGGAAGGGATGAGAGAGAACACGGGAGGGATGAAGGTGGTTTGATGGTGGGAAGGCAGCCGCAGAGAGCAGGGCACAGGGTTGCACTGATATGTCAACGTTATGTTTGTCCTGGAGACAGGTCTCAGCCTCTCTGCTTCCCCACTGATGTGGCAACATCTGGCCCTGCTCTATTGTATCCTCCTCCTGTGCTGTACCAGGCTGCAGCGCTCCTCCACGCTCTCCCAGCTGCACAGCACTGGTGAGGAAGACAACGGCATCGTAGCTTCGAGGAGACATTACGTGGGGTCTACAGCAACATGCTTGTGGGTCACAGGGACAGAGATGAGTCTCGGACCTGAACTCCAAAGCCTTGCGGGTAGATACGTGGGTTACGCAGCAGCAATGCAGTAGTGCAGCACCCTGCACTGCCGGAGCCCACGGGCCACGTTGGAGCTGAGATGCCCTCAGCCAGAGCCATCACCTCCAGATCCCTCGTTTGTGATCCTTTCTCCCACCTCCCCCACAACCACCATTTTATGAATCCTAGAGGCAACCAAAATATCAAAAAAATTCTGGGCTAGCTCCTTACGCAGTTCGCCCAGATGAGACTGAATCTGAGGCTGAGCAGGAAAGTGAATCTGTTCTAATTTTTTCCTACTTGGAAGCGTGAATTCGGTTTGTCGGGGGCATCTGCTGATATTTTCTTCCAGGAAAAGAGAAGCAGCGGAGACTTACTCCCCGCTCAAGTACCGACACTGAATGGGTCCTAAGCGTTAGGGATTGCATAGCGGAACAAGGAACAGCAGCACAGGGCTGCAGCTCCAGCCACCAACTCACCTGGGCCAAAGCCCCTTTTGTTCAGAGCTACTTCGCTACTCCCACAAATGAGAATTTATGCCTTCCCTGTGAGGTTAAGCGCACTGCACTGTTGCAAGGCAAAATAATAAGTGATAATTTAGGAGAAACAGCCACTTTACTGCAAATTCCACAGTGCTTGGTGCAAACTCCAACACGCCCGGAGCTGCCAGCCACCGAGACCCGCTACCAGAGTCACCAAGGAACCACCCAAGCACTTGGCACAAGCTGCGCTCTTGATGCAAGGTTCAGCTATGACTAAGGCGAGGGAACGCACATCCATAGATGCCTTCAGCTAGGAAACACTGATTGAGGCCTCTCCATTACCCTAGGAGCTCTCAAAATCTTCCAACAAATAATTAAAACCATTCTGAGCGTGAAAGCACCCCCGTCCGAGACGGAAAGCACGCTAGCGGCAGCTCCCAGCTTACCTCCTCGCTGCAGAGCTCCCCCAGGCAGCTGGCACAGCCGGTATTGCTGCTTGGGTGCACCCAGCGTGGCCGAGGAAGCCACAGCCGAGTCCTCGCCGGTGCTACACCCGCTTGCAGGCAGCGCCGCCGGATCCCGTGCAGCCTTACCCCAAGCTGCAGCCCCAGCCCTGCCCCGCTTCCCCCTCGCACTGGGAGGTTGGTGCTCTGTTCCTCCGGAGCCTACAGAGGGCATTGTGGGAAGGCAGTGGAGAATTCCCAAATAATTCATGTCTCAGCTGGAGAGCGGGTTGGGTGGACAATTCGGATGAGCTGCCCTGTTGGCACTGCCGTGGCCTTCGGGGGCAATGCCCCAGGGCAAGGAGCTGCTGCAGGAAGCGGGGGAACGCTTAAGTGCTAAGTTTGCAGGGAAACAGACCCAAACCATGAAGAGAAAAAGGTTTTATCCCTCCCCTGCCAGGCAGCCTGTGTCTTTGTTGCAAAGGATTTCAGCTAATGTAATGAGAGTGGTAAGGGCACGGAGGCTAGCTTATACGCAGGCTGCAATCTTGTTATTGTCAGCAGGCTGAAGCTGCCTGGGGTCAAGAATCACTAATTAATTACTAAATGAAATGTAGCTTTCAGGGCTCAGGTCTGCCTGCTCTGCACACACAGCACGTGAGAGGAGGAGACCGGAGATCGCTCGCTCAGGCACACGGCAGCGCCCAGACAACCCGGCACCCTCAGACGATCCCCTCCTGCTCTCGGAACCGCAGCACCAGCACAAACGACCCAGCACCTTCAGTCTCCAGGGCAGACCCGAATGCTCAACACACCTGTAGTGACCAGTCCTGCAAGGTGGGGTGGCCGAGGCTACCAGCAAGGATTTATTTTTTTCTTATTGCTGAAACACCCGGAAAACTTTGTGGATGTCCTGTGCTCAGCTGGCCCCCTCCCTTGGTTCTCAGAGCAGGGAAAGAGCTTTTCCAAGCTTTTATCTAGTGTCCTAGAGTATCTCCCAACACTACGGTGGAGGAATTGACTTCTAGGGGATGGCAGCCTTCATACCTCCCCACCTTCTTCAGGACTACCTCCTCTCGGGCCGTAGTAAGAGTTGGACCCTGGCACTGGTAGAAATCAGTCACCACCTACTCTAGAAACATACGGCTTCCCGTTCCCCACCACAGATATCCATGTCGGTCAGACTCAGATGAGATACAGGGTGGGGTCTGCCCAGGGCTGGCTCATACCCAAGGGCACCTGCTCAAAAGTAAGTTGAACTGTAAGCTGTTCATTTAATTCTTCATCTTATTATTTAAAACTTTTACAAGCTTTTATGAGTAGACGAGGTAGAAACCGGTACCTGACCATACTGCAGCAGGAGGGAATTTAAAAGAGCAAGTGTACAGAGCTCTGCAAGCCACGGTGAAATCTGCCTTCTGCACGCTGTCCTGGCCGGCACGGCAGAACCCAGGAATAGAACCACCATGCTTTTAAAGACCAAAACCAACGTATGGCTCATGCATTTGAGTCCAAGAGGTGGCTGAAATTTCAAGCAGTCCAAAGTCTCAGGGTTTGTCTCTGCAGCGTCCTCGCAGGCGCTTTTAAGACCTAGCCTGTCTTCAAAACTGGAACTGCTACTGGTGGTTGTGTTCCCAAGCTATCAGAGGGAGATGGTCTTGGCTTTTGCTCAGGCTCGCTGAGAACCTCTTATCACAAGAATCTAAATTAGAAAACTAGGAAAGACTTCAAAGTTATTGATAAAAAGAAGCCAGTGACCTAATGTCATTTGAGTTTTCAGGCTATGCATTTCCACGGTAAGAATATTGCTTTTGTATATTTTGGAAGAAAATTTGTTCTTTTTCTAAATAAAGTTTTCAGAAGAATAGTAACACTTCTCAAAATATTCTCATCTCTTCAGCATAATTTAAAATCTTCAGTGAAGTTCTGCAAAATTTCACATCAGGCTGGAGTTACCAACCCCTGAAGTCAATGGAAGTGTCTTCTTGGGACAGCTGGAACAAGGAATTCTGGCAACACTGTACTTTGTTTCTCATGGAAGGATGGAAAAGTAGCTTTAATTCTTGCCTCATTCTGTGTCTATGGGTTCTACTATATCCCCAAGATGCAACAGAAATGAGATGTGAACCAAGCCGACCTTGCTTTCATTAGCTATAAGAATCTCCCATCCCCTTTCCCTACGCTGTCATCCACCTTCCCAGACTTTAAAGGCTTTGCCTGCTTCCTGAGAGAATAAATACGCTTTGTAGCTTGACCTTCACTCATCAAATAGGGGTTCTGGCAGACTTGTGAGGGCACAGGCAGAGCAAACTGCACAGCAGATTGCCTTTCCACGTGGAATGTCACGGATACCAGGAAACTGCCTGCTCTGCTCGGTGAGGGAGAGGTAGACTCGTTTACACACAGAAGAGTCACTCAAATACACCAAAATACACCAACACTGAACCTGCACCAAAGCTGTGGGTGAAGGTGGAGTTGTAGTTGTGGTCACGGAGCCACTTGAGGAGGCTTCTGGGAACAGATGGCAACAAAGCAGCGGCAGTGCAAGATTCAGCTGGGACTACGAGCCTGCAGGTCACTCTGAAGCATGTACCACTGTGTCTTTACTGCAGTTATCATCTATAGAACGTAGGTTGGGAGCTGATATTGACTTGCCTTCAGCTCTTTTAGGAAAGATATCCTTAGATATATTTATATCCCCGCTCTCTCACAGAAGGTTTCAGGGTGCATCACTCCAAAGGTATAGATGCCTTGGATTCATGCATATATCAGGTCCCTTTTTTCTCTTTATAGGTCCTTTCACAAACCATCCAGCTCTGACTGCTACAGCAGTCGGTCAGAGAGGAGGCTGTGATTAGCCATTAGCAGTCACAATACCAGACTTGCCTCCTTGACCAAATGGAGACATCAAGATTTTCCGAGCTGCCTCAGGCTGTGTAATTCTCATCCCTTTGGAAAAGAGAGCAGTCCCATGCCTCTGAGGTACAAACTGAAACTGTTGCTTCACCTGAATCAAGCCAGGAACAATTGAAGCTAACAGCTATATCATAAGGGCGCTGCACTCCGCGTCTGCTATGCTAAACCTCTCAAAGTATTTTAAAAGCAAAGAACACAATGCAAGGTAACTTAAAATTATTGAGCCTTAGAGGTGTTGGGAGAAGGATGCAGCAGCTTCCTGTTGGTTTCTGATACAAACTAAGCTAAGTCTTGCATCGCTCGTGCTCTGCTCCTTTCTCTAAGCCTGCAGATTATTTAATATTGAAGGGGAAGGCTTCAACCTGGCTGAGAAACTGCAGGAATTCAGAGTGACCTGGAGGGAATTACAAGAATGCTGCTTGCTGATCAGATTAAAGGGAGAAGTGGCGGGGCTCCCAAGGGTCGTCTTATTCAACCTTTGCTGCCTACAATACCGTGCTTTGTCTCTGATTTCTGCTCTTTAAAATGATTCAGGTTACTGCACTGGAACGTTGCTGCCGCGGGAGGCTTGTCTCCATCCCTGTTTCACCGGGACGGCAGCAACACCTGGCAAAAGTGAGGCTGAGGGTGGATAGTCAAGTGCCAGCCCTAGCACAGATTTTTGCTTCCTGCTGCCCTTGATATAATCAAAACTCTGGCATGCCCTTTTCTAAAAGAGCAATAGCGTTCAAAATCATTAATTCATCCTCCTCAAGGCCAAAGTGGCAAATCACGCTACAAAGAATGAAGATATCTCCCATGTTTTTTGCAAGTCTAAAAGATTTTTGAACTAGCAACCTAGGCTGGCTTCAAGGGTGTATTTTAGCAAGAGCAGGGATGCAAAGCACTCTCCTCATTTGGGTATTTCCCCTCTTTCTTTAGGGCCAAAGCATCATCTGGTATCTCTACACCGCTGTCTACCTCTCCTAAAGGAGAAAGCAGTCCTTGAGAACTACCTCCCGAAAGGCTTCACCAAAAACACGTAACGCAACTAGAAAGTCAAAGACCAGTCTGGTCAGTTATGTTCCTGCTGGATTAAGCTGGCTCAGCAGGCAGGAAGGTAGAAGAGCACTTCACCAAAGTGTCAAACAGAAAGAGGAGACAGGCTGCTAACACAGTTGTTGTTCATGTGCTAGAAGCTACAGGAAGAGCCCTGAATGGCAGAGGCTGGTGCGACAGATAGTTACACATCTCACAGTTGGAACAATTCTCTCTGACTCTCTCAGAACTCCAGACTGCAGGTTTTTTCCTCTTAAAAATCCTTTTTAACACTAAGGGCCATTTAACAGGACCAAATACAGATGTCCAGCAGTTCAACCTTGACAGCAATTTCCATTAAGCAGTTCCACTCTGCATCCACAGGTCAACTCCTCTTGCTCCTCTCCCCCACGAAATAATTATTTAAAAAGGCAACTATGTGGCTCTGCTTATTTTCCCCCTCAAAATCCAATCCCAGGATCCAAATGTGCCCCCATTTAGGGAAACTCATCAAATTCTACTGTATGTCACAACCATCCATGACTCACTGCTGCTCCTAAGCATCTCTCAAAGGCAGGGCATGTTAAACCAAATCCATCCCTCAACTCCAACGATGCTACTTCAGCACGATACATCTGACTCACTGAGCCGGCTGCCGAAGGCCACGTGAATTTGGTGCACTTCCTCCTCATCCACAGTTCTCTCTCATTCTACCCAACGCATTTAGGTAGCAACTTTTGGTGGAGAAGCCTTTGAACTCTGAAATTTCTGCTCCGTTTCCGTGGCGACAAGTATAACCCACGTGATTGTGAATGAACCCTATTGTGTTCCTCCCATCGCCCCCTTCCCCAAATTACTTCTACCTGCTAATCTTAGCAAAGTGAGGCCATCTGCACAGCTTCCACCTACCTTGAGAGAAAGATTAACTATAGAAATTTGCCTTCCCCCCCCCCCGCAGCTCCTAGAAAATGAAATAACTTAATGACTCGGAACAATCCCCTGAAGGAGGGCAGGTAATTCTAGGGTTCATCACCGGGATGGGGACACTCTGGTTTACCAGCCACCCCTTCAACCCCTGTCTCTTTCAAATGAATAAACAGAATATTTCCCTTGTTTCTGTTTTTAATCCCTGTGTCTGCATCATTCTGGTTTCTACCGTTAGTCTAATGAGCAAAATCAGCCTTGCTCCATCCCTCTCTGCTCCCGAGGAGAGCTTTCAAGGGGGATAAATTGGCATTGCAGCAGGGTGTAAATGGGTTGGAAATGCATGGAGACGTGAACCTGGCTGAAGACGAGCTGCAGGGCTCGGGGCGTTCGGTGTGCCGGCTGCTTTGGTGGCTTCCTGGGGAAAGCATGACTCCTGGGTGAGCAACACAGCAGGGCTTCGTCATTCCCCAGTGTGAAACTCAAGAGGGGGAAAAGCAAAATCAAAGGAGAGCGGGAGGTGAAAAGAAGGCAAAAGGGTGCCTTCAGGGCTCCTTTCATGCAGCTCGCTTCACGATCCACCGGTCAAGGCTCCTAAGCAGGAACAGAGACGCCATTCAAGACAAATCTGGATGTTATCCCAGGGCACCAGGGACACCACTAAAGGGAAAGTTTTGACAGGTGAAATGACCTTAATATAATTAGCCCTGCCAGCCCCTCCTTCCTCTGCCTCCTTCACCTTGCCATGAAAACGGTAGTCTTTTAATGAGATCCTTTTTCCCCCTGTAACGCAATACGGCCGGTTCTCCAATCTTTTGCTCGCACGTTTCAAACGGGACATACATGATCTCCTCTGTTTTCGCTCCCCCCCTCTCACGCCCGGCTAGATGGACATCTAGAGATATTGCCATTGATTCTTCTGCTGCTGACTGGGGTGGGGTTTTTTTGTTAGAGAAAAGGCTGAAAGGAACCCTGGTAATAGAATGATTTGGCCTGCAAGTCAAATCCCCCTTGATGAACAATCAGACACAAACGTCAATAACAATTAGATTGGCCGAGGGCTCCAGTCACTTAGGACTTCAGTTTTCCATCTACAGTGCTCAAAATGAAACCCTCAGTACTGTGATCTCCAAATCAGGTTTGGCATCAGGAATGAAAAGACATCAACAATAATATTATTAAAAGGCTGATGGCAGAATAAGAGCAAAAGACAGACAATGGGTGCGTGTGTGTGTGGGTGCGTGCACGCACAGGCGCGCTTAGGAGAAGGGAAATAAAAAAAGTGAGAGCTGATATAAAAATCCATCAAGATATGAAATCAGTCCTGCCTAAAGAATGATCTAAACAACCTCAGATTCTCCTCCCAGACAAGTTCTGCTCCTCTGGGCTTTAAAATTTCCACCTCCTGCTGTCCAACCTATCAAGCATGGGAAGAAGGCCCTTAAATGCAGGCTGTATTTTTTCCTGTTCCTAAATTGTAAATATACAGTGGAGGCAAGAAATGCCCAATCTAATTAAGAGCAGTTGAGAAGTACGGAGACAGGGTCCTCCCAACGGGAATGCTGCAGGTTAAAGAGGTTAAAAAGAGGAATGTTCTGCCTAATGAGAGAAGTTTAACATTATGAGCACACTTCCCACTGGCGAGGCAGGCTGGGAAGAAGGGGATTAAAGACATAGAAGACGCAGCTCCATGGCAAGAGCAGGTGTGCTTGGCTTCAGTGATGACCGAAGTGAGGGCAAGATGTTTTAAGGTTTGCAACTCAAAACATGGTCCTGGAGAGATCCTGCATTGAAGCCACTATCCTAAATTAAAAGCCAGCTTGCCTTGCTTCTTCTCTCTGCAAGCATGGAGCCGAGGTGGCTGTGCCAAACCAGCCGCCATCGTCCCCTTGCTGCCTCTACTGGGGGGACACCAAGCTGGGAAATAAAGCAGCTAACACCTGGGCACACAGTGCTAACTCCACTACAGCAGGGGTATTGCTCCTAAGGAGACGTCATATCAAAAATATTTCAGTTCTTGGTTCTCTGCATGCAAGCCAGCGTACGCAGAAGCGAAGCCTGGACTGACGGCCACGGTACTGGAAGGCAGGACTGACCCGCAGCTCTGTGTGTCCCAGCGGTGGGGATGCCCCATCTTCCACCCCAAATGCCCCCTCTCCTTTCCACCACACACACAGGCAGCAGGGAGGGAACCAGCAGATCCCTCCACCCAAACGGCCGGGGCACTGGGATGGCGGCACACTCCATGGACGACACCTCTCCGCTCCGCAGGCACAGCCCACAGGTCTGGGCCGCAGCAGGTGAGGCAGGGTGACAGGGAGATCTCGTGGGGTGAGCGGAAGAGAAATCACACTGCGTGGGGGAGATGAGCACCAGGCAAGGAGAAAAGGACTGGAGATGCTATCCAAGGGGATTCGGGAGGATGAAAGCTATCTCCACAGAGATGCCGGCAGACTCTCACGCAAAGTGTATAAGCCATTTCCTATAATGCAGTTCTTACAACGATGTATATTTAGCCCCGCTATTTGGTGATTTCTGACAGCATATTCGATGCCACAAAGCGAGCCTGCACCTGCACAGAGCACACGGCTGCCACGTTACAGTAGGACCTTCCACCCGCCAGCAGCACAGCAAAGGTCCCATGGCCTCCCTGGGCCATGCTTTAGCCATAAACAGACACTAAACAAAACAGGAAGGCTGCAAGGTGCTGTTCTTAACTTATGCAGCATCTTTCCCTGATAAAGCACTCAAATATTTTCTAGCTGAAAGGCCCACCTCTCCTTTTGGGTGGAAAACACAATCCATGCACAGGCTGTAACTCTGTTAGATGGCTGCAAGACATACAGAAAGAGAGAGAGAAGGGCGAATAAAGTATTTAAGTAAAAATATTTTTGTCTTTTCTAGACTCATTCTTCCGCTGTGATCGCACCAAGCTTTTTAACCAGGCACAGTCACCGGGAGAAGGCTGGCAGCTATCCTGACCACCTCTCCTCATGGCCCTGCATCTTCACCCACGTGCCGAGGGGCAGGATCCCTCCTGGAACCTCTCACATCTCTGGTAGCTGTCCTGCTCCCCTACACCATCCTGGTCTATCACCCTCACAACCCCCGTGATGGAGGCTCTGCCATTAGCCCTGTTTTAGAGACGGGAGATGCAAAGAGTGCCACTAAGTGGTTTTTTTAGAGCCCCAGCTCAGGGTTAGATATTTACTTTCCACAGACTTCAACTAGGACAACGTGCCTACATCCCTGAGCCAGATGCCTCGCCTAGAGGGACGCAGGAGCTGGTGGCAGTGCACAGACCCCAGCCTCGCTCTCCCTAAGCTTTCAAAGCGCTTTGGCATCTCCTGTGGTTTCTGCGGCACATTAAAGATGAAACAGAAGTGCATGAATCCCAACAGAAAAAAACCCCTGTTTCCCTGGAGCCCCAGGAAGGAATTAAACACACAACCAAAAAAACCTAAGCAAAGAGAAAACGTGAACTTGTGCAGAGCAAGCTGTTCAGCAGCGGCTCCGGGGAGAAGACGGGATCTCCCACCCCCACGATCCCACCGCCCCAGCCACCCCGTCCCTCTGCCAGGCAAATGCCAGCCACGTGGGGACAGCGGTGGCCAGCCCCGAGGGGCCCCCTGAGCAGAAGGCAGATGGCCCGCAGACGGCTTGACGATTCGTCTCCTTCCCTGTTCTCTCGGTTGTGGCCAGCCGTCCCTGCTCACGTGGCAGCGGAGGGGAGGGAGAGCGCCGGGTCCTCGCGTGCACACGCTTCGGGATCGCAGCAGCCGGGGACAGGAGAGCTGCCGACCCACGCACAGACTCTGCCTCCTCCCCGGCACCGCCACCCGGCATCGGGCTCGCCGGTCCTTACCAGTCCCTTGGCCCACCACGGCAAAATGGCAGAGCAGCTCGGCTCAGCATCTCTGTTTAAAAGATAGTGCTTTTCCCCGTGTCCCTTCCCTGGGATAATGGCTGCGGCCCAAGAAAGTTAGCAATGAATTCTTGGGAAGTGGCTGTTGCTGCAAAAATAAAGTATCCATTATTGCTAAAAAACTTTTTTCATCTTTGAGGGGAAAACACATACCACATGATTTCCAAAAAGGAGCTGGTCTGGTTTACAAATACAGTACATTAATAGCTTTGTAAACATTTATTCAGTATGACAGCTGACTGCAACATGTGGCATTAATTAGAAGACTCAGCAATGTAGCATATTAAGAGCTAAGTTAAATCTGAATTAGCCGGGTTTGTTGAGACTAAACACCCGTGGGGGAAGTCCTCGGATCTAATACATTATGACTCACTTGACACGGGAGACCCACAGGCCCGGTTCCCAATACACTGGGGGGCCCTTATTCATACTCCATCTCCACACAAGAGCTGCAAACTCTCAAGATACCATAGATCAGAGGGTGTTGATGTTGGGATGTTGCGACAGAATGGGGCGCGCCAGTCCCTGGCTCCCAGCTCCCCTAACCTTTCTAAGGAGGTAGCGAACGGAGAGAGCATGAGCTCGCTTCTCCTTTCCAGACACGCAAGGAAGAGCACAGACAGGATGGGAAAAGATTTTACATTCCCCTGAGCTTAAAGATCTTGCTCAACACTCCCACGCAGTCACCTTCCCGGGCATGGGTGACACAGCTTCTGCGGCATATGCCGTCGAGAGCTTTTGGTTGATGGCGCAGCTGCCCGGGGCTCTCTGCGTCAGCGGTGCCACGAGGCGCTGGCTGGCGGCGCTCCGCACGGCACTGCCGCGCGAGCTCAAACCTGCAACTCGAGTGCGTTGCTCTGCAGTCAGCCAACGGCTCGCGTCTTAGCTCGGGGGATCCAGACACCTTTTGGCTCTCTGCTGCCTTGGCAGGCTTTCAGGACGGCGTGTTTAGGAGTTGCAGCACAGGCCCAAGGAGATGGGGAAACCCACGTTCTCGGTTCCTCCTCTAACCTGTCCTGCGGCTCACAGCGCCGCTGACCTCCCGCCCCTCACTTGCTTCATCTGAAAAAGCAGTGAGCAATACTTGCTTTGCTACCCTTGCAAAGTTGTCACTAGGACTATTACAACTGGCCAAGCGTCATGAAATGCGTGAAACGCGCCACGTGAGCATACCAACGTCGGTGGGTTTTTACCGCAGCTGCAACGGGCCGAGCCGGGGCCAGGCAGCTCGCAGCAGCCGCGCTGGCCAAACACCATCCATCAGGCTATTTCTACCTTTCAGACCCATCTCTTGTGTCATTTGCATTATGTCAAACCAGGGCAGCTCGCTGACAGCCAGTGAATTTACATCAGAGAGAACTGTTTGAATTCCAGGAAGACCAGAAGCAAGTTCTTAGTCTCAGATCAAAGTAAGATCTAGTCGAGATTACGTAGCTGGGTAAAGATGGACCAGCATAGCCCAGAGCGTTGTGAGCTACCGTGTCTCAGCTGACCCATGGTAACAAATATACCAAACCCTGTTTGCATGAAACCCTGGTGCAAATATACAGGCTATCGTATACAGTGATGAACGTTTAGGATGAATGCAAGACAAACCATCTTGGTTTGCATTCAAGCTATTGCAAGATGATGCTTTAAGTGATTTAAGACACTGTAGCCCTCAACGGTCCTCTTCCTTCCCACGAGGGGCTAGCAGAACAGGCCACGACGTCGCACCTCAGCCCTTCCAGCAGGCAGGTGGAGTCCGAACTTCGAGCCCGAGCTAGGAATTGAAGCAACGGCGTCCCTTCGACCGGCCCCATGCAAAGCAGGCAGGCAAAGATGGGCTGGGGAACGAGCGGCTATCTTAAGTGCTAAGGGTTTTTTAGTCCATAAGCAATGCCTAGACAATGGAACCCAAAAGCAAAAAGAGGGTCTGGTCATAACTGGCTGGTGCCACAGGATCCCACCCCAATTCTTGGTTCACAGAGGAAGGCAATGAAGGTGAGAGGCAATGACAGACAAGTTGGTATTTCACTAGCAACACGGGATTGGATTTGGCAGTCCTGCCTAGGCGCAGACATATTGAACAGTGCAGCTATGAAACATTCAGGGCAGGTCTGTTTTCACCTTACAGCACCAAAGCAAACTTTTCTTGCCCTGTGCTCCTTACGTTGGATGCCTAAAAGTTTATTTGATGAGAAGCACATATGAGAGCACCTCCAGAGGTGCTGAGTCCCCCCACAGCCCCCGTCGATTCAAGCCCTTGTTATTAGAGCTGGATAAAGCATCTCAAAAGCAGTAACGTTATTATCTGTGGCAGTTCCAGCTTCCCAGATACAGCATTACTAATGCTAATTGCCAAAAGCAAATAAAATAAATCTCTGCATGGATCTGTCTTCTTCATTATCCTGGATCAGATACTACCACTCTTATCCAAATCTCCCCCCCTTCATCCCTTCGCACACAATTTTATCCACCATAGATCTGCCAAATGGAGAGTAAAACTACTAATGTGTGACACAGACAGCTATTTCTATAATTTAAGCCTCTTTGCTCTTATTAATGTTGCATCAAAGTATGCTCTCCATTGGCCTGCAACAGTTGTTTCTGAAATAGGTCGCCAATAAAAGTGAAAAGCAGAGGACAAGAAAACAAGAGATACATTTATTACCAAATAAATTCTATCATGGTGTTTCTATTATAACCTTTGTTTTAACTTGAAATAATAGAAAGAGCTGGTCAAAAGTTGAATGTTTATATGGCAAAAATTTCTGCGATACCTACATTTCAAATAACTGGCTTGGTTTCAAACTGGCATGAAAAGCCCAAACCCTCAGACTTTGGGGGAGATGAAAACTAATGAAAATAGTTTGTTGTGATCCCCCCATACTTCTTTTCAATAAGAACTGACGGTCTAATTTCCACTCCAGCATTTCAAACCGGGCTCAGATCTTTCATCCTTTATAATATAAATAACGTGTAGTATAATGGAAGGCAGAATTAAGTCAAGAGGAAGCTTTTCAACTTCGCCAAAAAGAAACATTTTGATATGTTCCAAATTTTCCCCCAGTAGAATAAATTCTCATAGGAAATAAAAAAACTCAACTGCTGTTATAATAGTTATTAGTAGAACTAACAAACACCAGTGATAATTCTCTTTGTATGGCAATTTCAAAGCTATCTAGGTCTTGTACACGAATAAAGTCTTCTCTAAAGTAAAATAAACCAGAATTGCCAACTCGCGACTTTAACACGAATCTCTGGATATTTGATGTTTACTTAAAGGCCCCAACTGCAGGAAACAAGCAATTACATGAGAGTCTCAGCTCTCATTAAAAGAAAAAAAAAAAAATTAAAAGAAACAAGTTTCCTTGCTGTTGCAAGGAAAATCTTGGAAGTATGACCCAAGTACGTCCCAAATGCACAAAATCCAGAAGTTAAATAAATAGACTTCTTATGTATTAAATCTTATCAGCTTTTGATGCCCACCCCCGATTGTGGAGAAATTAGCATTAGCAGAAATGACCACTGAATCTTAATATGACCCTTTAGATCATTTTCCTGCTCCTCTTCTTACCCTTTGCCAGTACTTCTACAGAAATTGAGGTCTAAAGTGCAGTTCCCTTTGGAAGGTATGTTTGGAAATCCAGTAATTTCCCCACATTTTCAGGAAATAAAGAAAATAAATTTAAGAGTGTCAGGAGAACAAAGCTGATTTCAATGCACAGTCAAAACTGTCATCCCCAAGTTTGAAAAATGAAATATTTTTCAACACCTTAGTGCCGAAGAACAAATCTCCCAGTGGCAATTACGTGCCTAATAACGCTCTTCTGCACAAGCCTTCTCCATCAGGATCTGAAATCAAGGCCTGCAGAACCAACAGGATAGCGACCACATGGGACCATTAACTTCCCTCACAAAGAACAAAGCAGCTCTGGTGACCCACGCAAGCATGGGGTGAGACGCGGCAGGCTGTAGGTATCTCCGTTTATGCCAGTAAATCGACTCCATTTGCAGTCAGAGGAAACGGGTGGTTTGGCTGGGTGATTCTTCTCATCCTAATGAAGCTGGCTGAAACAAAGCAGCTGAATCAGGCCCTAAAAGTAGCCGTTTCCCTTGACCATAAAAGACAGGCTAAAATGTACATCTCTACGTCTTTGAGCAGAGGTACAGCACATTTAAGGTGTAATCTCTGTGCTCATGTACATGGAGAGGAAACCTCCTATGACACCCAAAGTCAGGGAGGATGAATCCTGCAGTCCCTCGAGATGTGCGTGTTGCCATCTCTCTAAGTCTGGAAACTGATATCTACCCTGCTGCTGAATCTGGATGAAATTAAAAGATCTCGAGGTGACTACAAGTTTTATATAAACTGACAAGCAGGAAAAGGAAAACACAACATATGAGAACCCACGTTTTTCCCCCCAGTAATAATATTCAATATCCAAAGCTCAAGTAATGCCACTGCAATACTCTGGAGGTAGAAAGTTGTGTATGGAAAACAAAGGAAAATTTAACAAAGGAAAATTTAGAGAGTATATATGGCTGCAAACGCATGGCTGTGCATACGCAGACTATCGCTTCCCATATTTTCAGATCATTCCAGATGCTGAGACTTTAAACAAAGCGACAGCATTGCAAGGTCTCCAGCAACACTTATGGTGAGATTCTCTCTCTATTGAGCGATACCAAGGGTGGTATTTGCCAAGCCTGCTTTAGTTTTACTCTTTCAGTCACGAAGAGCATGTCAATGCTTTAGAGCATTGCCAGTACAACCAGAACCTCATTCAAGTTCATCATCTTTCACCAGGACCGTTGCGCTATGAATATTCCCGCGGCGTGAGCACTGTCGTGCCAGCACTAAGAGGACTTGGGACAAGTTCACATGTGTGTGAGAGCCACGCATTCATTCAATATATCCGTGTCCTGGGAGGGGAGCAAGTTCTGGGCGCAGAGCTATTCTAACAACTCCTACATGTGGGAGTGAATATTCTCCGCTTAAATATCCCCATATGCCCACACAGCCATCTCCCGCCTCGTTGAGGAAGGGACTTCAATGCAGTCTGACACAGCGCCTTTACCAGCCACCAAGCCCATTACAGTACCGGTCCGTCGCCCTGGTTCGTATGAAATCCGGTAACCTCCAAGGTTAACCAGTTTCCCAAACTTCCCAACCTCTGTCTGCTGGTAGCGCTAAGTATGACCCAACAACCAGCATAACAAAAAGGCTGTCCTTCCTACAGAACCATAGCTGCCCATCATAAACACAGCTCCCGCTCCTCCGCTCCAAGGGGTAATAGAGTCAATATTCTCAATTTTGATGGTCTTTAACACTGCAGTGTGATTCTAACGATAGGAGCGAGAAAAACATTACAAATGCAAAAGACTCAAAACCTAGAGAGTCAGGAGGTCTGGTTCTAATCTTCAATTTAACACCAGGGTGTAACTTCAGGCAAGCCTGGGTTTCTTTTTCATTCTTTGATTGTTTTCACTGTAAGCTCTTTGGGGCAGGAACTGTGTCCCATTGTGTTGTTACAGGGTGCAGAACAATGGGCCCCTGACCTCAGCTAGGGAATCAAGAGATTACGAGAATTATTTAGAGGAAATCTGCGGTTAAACAAGGAATTGGAATCAGACCTCAAGTCCCTGTCAAGTGCCAGTACCAGATGACTATCCTTTTTTACCCTTCATTACAAAAAAAAAAGTCAAAATCCGCATTTATTGTTGTCCAACATTCGCCATTTTTCACACGTCTGCTCGCCTGCCCAACATCTAAGAGCCTCCGCCTTCCCCCGGCTCTGCTGCCACGCTGGGTCAGAGCCTCTCGCCTCGACAGCGTCTGCAGTGGCATTGTGGCTCATTCTGCTTCTGATAAAAAGGGTATCTGGGGAAGGAAGCAGAAGAAGGAAATCAAAAGGAAATGCAAGGGCTCGCTGTGTTTGTGTGCGCGCATGGGATTCTTCAGCTGTACATCGGAAATTAATTCCAGCCAGGGTGAACTCTGTGTGGTCTCACTAGCCATCCAAGTCAAACTTCAGTTCACCCCGGCTGCCAAGCAGAGTTGTGGAGGAGAAAAAGGTTCAAGACAACGTGGAAAAGGAACAAAGCAGCCAAAAAGAGTAAGCTGGTGGTATTTTCCTCCAAGTTTTCTTTTTTTTTTTTCTCCCTCCCCCTTTTTTTTTTTTTTTTTAAACAAACCACCTGGATTTTAAGATCTCCAGAATCCCATTAAAGGGCTTTTACTCCTTCATGAATTGGAGGCGTTTGATGAAAAGGGGTAAGGGGAGAGAAGTGTGTCTGCTTGCGGGAGGGGGAGAGAAGGGGGAAGAGAGGGAGATAATGGGGCATGGGAGCCCTTAATTTCTCCTGTCTCCCCTGCCGGTAATAGGGCTGGATGTAAACACTGCTCTGGTGAATGTTGGAGAGTGATTACAGGATAGCTGGGGAAGGAGGAAGCATTTTGAAACCACAAGTAGGAAAGCAGTTCTTTGATGGAGAGTTAGCAATTTCTTTTTTCTCCGTGCCCTCCTCCCTCGCGCAGCAGCCCCCCTTTCCCTTCGTCCTCCACCTTCTGTAAACACAGCGGCAGAAATTAGATGTGGGCCAATCTGTTAAACATTTGAAGGCAAAGTGGGCTCGGCAGTCACTCTCACTCTGTAGGATACAAAAGAAGAGGCTAATAACGCTGTAATGGGCCTTTCTGGTCTCGGCCGTGGAGTCAGCCATCCTGGGCAGCGTGCAAGGAGCCAGAGAGGAGGGAAGAGACAAACTGCTGTGATGGAGAAACATCATGGAGGAGGATGAAAGGTCAGAAAATGCAGACCGCGTGTTCTCAGCAGGCATCACCCAGGCACCGAAGTGCTGATGGCTGAGCAAAACAGCAGCTCCAGGGTGTCCACCTACAGAGATGACCTGACCAGAGCAGACTTGCGGTTCATCCAAGCTAGTAGGCACTTCAGGGGAACGTTACCATGCCCTAACACCCTGATGGGTTCTGGAGCCTCATATTTACTTCTGGCCTGGGTAAATCAACTACTTTGCTCTGCTTTAGCTTGCCCTATGAAGAAAAATGGAAGCAATTACTCCTCTGGAAAGACCTTGCATTCACAGTGGCTGGGGAGAGCTGGGCATTACTGATCGGGCTCTGCTGGGATGTGCAGTTCTGGAATAAACCACCCATGGGGGAAATCCCTCAGCATAAACAAGTTAACCATTTCTGCTCACACACAAGATTTCTGTGTTCCTAAATACTGGAGGTGTTTTTGCAATTCCCATCTGTATTCTTGGGGAAGGACAGAGAAAAGAGAATGGGAAACAGTTTGGCTGTAAAAAAGCTGTACGAGATTTGGGGCAACCCTCCCCATCTTAGCCCTGTTAGTCCCACAAGGGCTGCTCATTGCTGCTCTCTGGGCCATGCTCCTCCAGAGCTGAGCTGGCAGGAGCTCAGCGTGCATCCCAAATTCAGTGTTTGCTTTCTAGTATGCATCAGAAAACAGTTTTTCCTCCCCGAGCCAAATCCATTCCTGGCAGAGAGCAGTGATTTTACAAGATCAGGGATGAATTCAGCCTTCAGGTTAATACTAAGCACTCCAGAGACTTTCACGGGAGTTAAATATCCCCGTTCTAAAAAATCCCACAGGTACTGGGTACCTACCTACCCTAGCCTCCACCCAAAAATTTTTCATGGATAGTGATTCAGCTCTAATCAGTTTTTAACTGAATATACTCTTTAGCTAGAAAGTATCATGATGGTCCTTTAATTAAATCTCCTGCTTAACACATCCACCGCCCCAATACCTAATACTTTTTGCCCCAGGCTCGTAGTGCTTTCTTGAATGACAGCACCACCACGAAAGCCTCCATTTAAACAACTGTAAATGATGAAGAGTATACATCCTGTACTAAATACTCATGGTTTACAAGCTGGAATAAATACACCAGACAGCTCTCTTGCATGTACAGAGCAATATCTATAAAAAGGTCATTATGTTGCTATTGTTTATTCATGTAAATTTGTTCAACCAATATATATATAAATATAAGGTGGTCCAAAAACGTACTTATATGCAGGCACTGAGTAGTCTTTTGTTAGGTCTCCTTCAATGCAAGAACTTGTGCATTAACTACAGGAACTGACCAAACCAGTGGTAACACAAACGCTGATACAGAATGTCCTTCAGATGAGGTGGAGCAACCCCATTTCTCCCAGACACCTACCCACTGCTCATCCTTCACACTGGTTTCCCTCTCTAGCACTCTTCTTAAGCTCCTTGGTCCACATGTTTGCGACAGTCCAGATTCCATTAGAGACTTTCAACTGTAGTGCAGCTACCCCCCTCTTTTGTGATCATCACAGCCACAGAGTTCATTGCTGTCTTTGGGTGTCTGCCATCCCATGAATAAATTAGCTACCATAAAAAAAAATTCTCAAATAACTTCTAAGACTTTATTTCAGTCTTTATCTCTACTAAGGTCTCTTATCTGTTGCAGGCTCAGCAATGACCTGAGACTAAGTGATGAAGAAGCACAGTTCTACATTGATCATTCCCACCCTTCTTTCCTTTCCTTCCTGTCCTTTACCCCCTTCCCCCTCTCCCTAGACCAGATATCTCTGTTTCTTTAAATAGGACAGAAATAAAAGGGATGGGCAGGTAGGAAGCTACTTCCCTTCCCCCCGCCCCTGCCCCCCCAGGTCTACCTATTTCTGGTATTTGAATAAACCTCTGAAAGGTGAGGCAGGCCAATAAAAAGTCTTATATTTAGCTATTCTCTTCTCCATACAGCCCAAAATGCCCATTTTTAAAGCAGCTAACTCCCTCTGTTAGATACAACTGAGGGCAGATGAGCCCACAAGCCAGCAACAGGCAAAAAAAGGTACACAGGGACTTGCAGCAGCCTCGAGCAGGACAGGCAACACGTCCTAGTCATCCCCAGGTCTTGTCTACTCTACTCTTGCTCTAAGCATGTTCTCAGTCCACACCTACCTGGGACCAAGACCCAGGTCCTGAAGGCTGCAGTCTGCAAATGTCATCTGAACCTTTCCCATCACCGATACCGGAAGAATCGTATCAGTGGATACCATAGAATGGTTTGGGTTGGAAGGGACCTCAAAGCCCATCTAGTTCCAACCCCTCAGCCATGGGCAGGGACACCCTCCACTAGCCCAGGCTGCCCAAAGCCCCATCCAACCTGGCCTTGAACACTGCCAGGGAGCCAGGGGCAGCCACAGCTTCTCTGGGCAACCTGTGCCAGTGCCTCACAGAATTTCTTCCTAATATCTGATCTAAATCTCCCCTTCTTCAGTTTAAAGCCATTACCCCTTGTCCTGACACTACACGCCCTTGTAAAGAGCCCCCTTCCAGCTTTACCATGACAAGATCCTCTTCTGGACAGTGAACCATATGGGTATGGCTCTCCATCACCAGACATTCTCCCATCAATCTGATCTCACAAGAAGGGCTGGAACCAGTTTCAAGAAGTTCGACCCTCTAATGGACACTGGGACCTTCTTTTTTCCCCACCTCTACCCCTTGAAAAATGGGATTTCCCACCCTGGGAACCACCAACCCCATATACGCAAGTCCTCCTTGCAGGCTGGGCAGGCAGAGCAAAGGTGGTGTGCTGCAGGGAAGCACCACTCTAGCAGGCAGCAAACAATAAGACAGACATACAGGCAGAGGCAAACAAAGCCACGCAAAGCGGTCTGCAAAGGGCGATGCACAGCAGGACAAAAATCACTGTGGCATCAGAGCATAATAAATTGGGAGCTGTTCAATACTGTGCCCCTTTAAAGCCACAACGCGTTGCGGCCCTGGCACTTCATCACTCCTGACACCAGAGCCCTGTACTGGAGAGAGATGCTCTCCGTCCACTCGAGGCTCCTCCACGGCAGCAGCTGTGCAGAACCGGCCCAGGAGTGAGCAGGAAATTTGCTGTCTTTGCTACCATAGGTACCATATTCTTATTGCCCTCCACCGTGCCACACTGCTTTACCTTTTCCTCTGGCCAAGGCTGGCACATGGTCTAATGCTACTTTTGTTAATGAACAATCACGATTTAGCCATAAAACAATAAATGGCGTCATGAGCCCATTAGACATTAACAACACACTGAAGTTCAAGCATGTTACCTCCACCAGAATATTACAGGGAGTGCTTATCATTTGGGGAAAGCTGAGCTGTGGGCTCCTGGGAGGGTTCAAATGTCATTGGGGAAGAGGAGGGCGGGAGGCAGAGTAACTGGAGATGATCAATCTCAAAAAGGCAATAACTGAAAACTTAAGATATGAAAGCGCATTAGTTCCCACAAACGGCTAAGGATTAAACCCAAGCACAGTTATAGCCAAGGTGCTATAAAGGCGTGATGTTATTACTTCCAAGGGATGCCATTAAAACTCTGTTTACAAACCTAATGTGCCAGGGAATGGGTCAAGGAAAGAATTATTAGCAACAAAGCTATTTGATCTCTTTTATGATCCAATGACTCATATCACTTCATACGCTAGAAGGTGAATAATGAAAACCTCAAGCCTGTTGATTTATACATCTGTCCAGAATCCTGTGTTCTCTAACCTCAGATGCCCTCTTAAGTGTGATTCATCCTAAATCAAATGGACGATCGGGTGCTATCACCCACACTCTCTCCTCCCACTCACTAATTGAAATGGTGATTGACATCCTGGTAGAATAAAATACCAGTGCCCAGTGATGGATGGCCAGGGCAGAGGACGGGGTCAAGATACAGGACTTGCAGATATAACTCTATCCTCCTCCCCATATGGGATGGTCCCAGTTTCACCTAACACTCCCTCTGGAATGCTAGAGGCAGAGTCACTGAATAATTTAGGCTGGAAGGGACCTCTGGAGGTCATTTGTCCATCTGGACGTACTTTAGCGGGGCAGATCTGAGTGGATATAAGATCTTTTCTTTTCATGACACACTCTCACTGGTACAGCTTCACCAAAGGCATGTACCCATGACCCAAACTGCACCAGAAATTGCATCAGAAAACTGCAGAGTCCAAATGTGTCAAATACCGAGATGTTCCTCAGAGGTACGCTGGTCTCAACAAAATCCTGACATAAACCATGTGGATTTCCAATGCAAATCTGCTGCATTATCAGTCCCCTCACTCTCCCAGCTTCTTAGCAGTGCACTGCTGAGCAAGCCTGGTTTTCAGGTTCCCACCTCCCAGCAGGCTTTAGGACTGTATGAAAGGTAGATTGCTCTGCAACCAGAGTATCCTGGGTCCCCAGGGTAAGTCCAGAGCAGTTGTCACAGAGAGCTTCGAAGCCTCAACTCATCCCTAGTGCCCTGCAATGACCCAGCTTCTTCCATGATGAACTGTCTGGACTCAAGGCAACTTTGGAGGTGGATATAGAGCTGGGGGGAGAATCTGAAGACATTCAGAACACAGTTTCATTTCAGCAACAACAACAACAAAAAAATAATCAGAAAACCAAGGGAAAATAATCTGCTTTGTAGCTTTTTGTTTGTTCATGATAAATGTTTGGTACACATTCCAAACTTCAAACAAAATATCTCTTATACTGCCCAGCACCATGGGCCACAGTCTCACTAAACTTCCCAGTTGCTTCTGCACACAGTTCGGAATTAGCACTTTGCACGTACCATCTATTAGTGCCCAACTAGCCTGTAAAGGTAATTTTCCCAGGAAAATTACTTCCCAGGAAATACTGTGAACTTCATGTGTTTGGAATAAAGATGTCAAATAATGTCATTCCCCTGGCCATGCAAACAGTTACAGAGGAGATGTTTCCAAGTTTTGTGAAACCACTTAGGTCAAATGTCTACTCTTCTTCACTAAGTGTGAGCACATTCAGTAAGAAGGTAGCTTTCACCCTGAGCTATGGGAGAAACGTGGAGGGTGTAAGAATCTGTTGTTGCTGTTGAAAAAGTAACTCAAAAGCGGCTCAAGGCTACAAAAAGGAGCAAGCTGATTTCTTTGAATAATCTCATTTTCTACCTATATCATTATGAAAAAAGCCAAATAGTCCTGAAACGTTAAAGCTTTCAAAATTTTCTTCTTCTCCAGTCATCCCCAAGATATTCAGGACAATTCAAGAAAATTTCCAACCCAAACCATCCTATGATTCTATAAAATACCACTGAAAACATCTGAAGGGAACCAAAGGCCTTACATTTTCCAGCACCTATGTGTTTCCATCCTTCCTTGCTTTCTAGTAGTTTCACAAATATCTGGAGGCACGTCCAACCCTGAAGGTTTTGAAGGGTTTCCAAGATGCACGGCACAATGTACTGTGTGTCCCTGGGCCTCTGATTAATGGCTTTTGCTGCCCAACAGAGAAACTGTTGCAGGTCATTCATGGTTTTCTGGCCTGTCCTGCATTATTGTGTCTGTTCTGTCCTTTTGCCACAGCGCTTACAGCTTGATGATGGGTGTGAATTTCTGAGACATCAAGAATGAGTCCCTTTTGCACACTTGAGTTCTTTGCATGAGAGACCAACAAAAAAAACCCCAGACCCAAAGGGTTTGCCGATATCCAACCCCTGGAGTCCATCCAAGATCTAGACCACGGTCATGTTTTTCTTGTGATGGGTGAATGCAATGAATCTTGACGTTGTGAACATTACATTCTGCATTACAATACAAAGTTTTATTGTTTTTTTTTTCCACAACTGAAGCCAGGAAGAAAAAGAAGCTGGGCTGAAGAAGCAAGGCCATGTTTAAACTTCAGCAGTTTCTTAAGTGAGCTGAGCAACCAACCTGACAGATCTCTTTTGCTATGCCAGGGCTTTTAGTTTCCTTTTTGAAACCTACATTCAGTCACTGAATTTTTTCCCTTTGATAAGAAACTTTCACAAATGCAGAACAGAACCAAAAATTAGAGGGATGAGTGCTGTATTAAACACCACTTTTGAAGACGGTGCTAACACAGTGGGATTAAGTAATTTGAGCATACCAACAGATCAGTAATAATGCTCCACCTTCTACACTAGACTAAGTTTTTCAGGATTAGAACAGATCTGATCTCTTAACTTTTAAAGTTTTGATCAGGATGCAAAGGATAACTCTCCTTGGGGTCATCCCTGCAATGTTTCATCAAGTGCTGAAGGCAATATATTCCAATTCGGATTTCAAATAAATTTACATTTTAGACACCAAGTTTGAATAATGACCTGATCTGCATAAAACATTCCCCTACTCGTGAAACCATTTTAGCAAGCTGGTCAAGTGCGGCCCATGACCTTCACAGCTGCGGTTGCTGCAGTAAGAAATGTATCTCCAGTAGACGTTTAGGAAACATTGAATATGGGATCTCAAAGAATTTTCGATTAAAACTTAGAGATCACTTCTGCACAGGAATCCTATATTACAATTTAGACCCAACTTAGCTGTTGGGAACAGCCAATTTTGTTCTGGTGCTTACAGAGAAAAGTTTGCCCTAGTACCTTGAAAATGAGACCTATTAGTAGTTCTTGTCTATCCTCAGACCTGGGAAATTAATGACTACTTTCTTGATAATACCCTTTACAAGCTGGAAAGTCCTCATAGCGCACAGCATAACCCAGGAATTTCCACATTCAGTTAGAACCAAAAGCCATGTAGTTCCAGTTAAGAGCATTGGACACCAGCCTGCTATCTCTGTTCTGTTTGGCAGGACCACACATAAACTGGATTTAAATATTTATTTTCACTTCTTCGCCATCTAACGTCAAACTTAACAGCCACATGTAGTAGTTAACAACTGTGTTGTAAGATACGAACAAAACCATTGAACACTGGGGTTTAGATTTAACCCGCGTACACCACCATTGATCACTGCAAGTCACAAATTATGTCATTTCAGCAGTGGAGCTACTGCCAGCAGAAGGATTAGCAACAACAGTTGTAACGAGCCACTTCATTTTCAAATAACATTTAGAAATTTACAGTGTCTGGAATTGCCATGATTAAATGGATAACAGAGTTGAATAGACCGGATATGGATCACTTCTAATTTTCCACTTATATCCAGTAACCCATCATAAACTATCCAGAGTCCTTTGGTCTTCATTTCTCTCACACCAGAATATTTAAACAAAAAAAGATGATCCGTCATTGAAGTTACAGTAGTGTAAAACCAATGAGAGATAAGAAGCTGGCCACAAATTCCCAGACTTAGATGTCCTGTTTCCAATTCTGGCTATGTTGGGGAGAATTAAGAGAAATGCCAATGAAGTGACACAAAAGTGAAAAATTAAACCAGACCTACGGAACATGAAGTTATGACTTTTTCTGATTTAGAGAGTCCATACTCACGTATCCAGTTTCACAAAATTCATTATTCCCTATTCCCATGAGTAAGGACTGGTCACATATCTAAGGACCAAGACCTCAGACTGAGAGCACAGCTGGTTTAAGAGAGTTGAAAGGAGCAATTATCTTAAAAGAGCAGAGATCTAAAGAGAAATATTGATTTGATGACACTCTTTTTCGTGGAAATTTCAGAACGTTTGTTACATTTCTGCATTATTCGCCACAATAAAAAAAGTGACTAATCCCCCCGACAAAGTGTTTTGGTAATATTAAATCCATTTTTTGAGTTGGCCTGCAGGACACGGTAAGTTTGGCATTTTATTCCAACTGGGAACAATCCCCTCCTCCCTCTCAAACTACAGAATTTCTGAGGGAGCAGAAATTCCTCTTTGGTATCTTCTGTACTACATATGGTTTCAAGGAGGTCTTTTACATGAGTTTCTAACATTTCCTTTGCAGTTCGAGTCACTTAAGCAATTACAACGCTATTGTCTCTTTTTCTTTCCTTTTCCAATTCCATGCCGAATCTGCAAATGCAGAAACGCCTCAGAATGGGAGTCAGCAATTCAGCTGCCATACCCTTCCTCAAAAAAAAAAAAAAAAAAAAAAAAAAAGCCCTCCTCCTTCAGCTTTACTTACACTAAAACTTAAAGTTTAGTTACATTAAGTTTATTACCAACACAGCAGTTTGGGTCAGTTTTAATCCAACCCACCTACCATAAGCCGTGACCTCCCCAAAACAGGACAATCCACCTGGAAAAATTAATACTCCTCTCTTTCTTTCCACATTAAAGTAATGACATAAAATAATCAGATGTTGGAACGTGTCTTGGCATGAACAACAAACACAGGCAGCTAGCTTTATTAGCTGTTTCTCTGGAAGAAAGCTCCAAAGGCCCTACACATATTTACTAATGTGCACTGTGAATGACCTCAGATCTTCCAGGCCAGGCCAGGGCAAAAGCTCCTTTAAACATCTTTATAACTCAACTTTGTACTTTGTTACTAGCAGGGAAGGATGGAAAAACATTCCCATCGCCTGGGAAATCTGTGGAAAGGGAGATGATGTATTGCAAATGGGGACTTGGCATAGTGATGCCTCCCAAACCGCCTGCCACGGCATGTGGGTTTTTTTTTTCAGCTGGTAGCGTTTAACGGGCCAGGCTATTTCAGGGACACGGATCTGTGGAAATGCCTCTGCAGAACTGGAGGGTTTCATGGTTGCTTCTGGATCTTGGAACTGGCAGGTTTGTTTTTTTTTTTTTTTAGGGGAAAAGTACTGATATACCCTGCTCTTGGGATAACAGGTACACCCTTGGCGTAAGGTCTAGGGCAATTTGGAAAGGGTACCTTCATATTCTGGCAGCAGAACGTTACTGTCCAACTGCCTGTGGCAATAGCTTGATGGTTTGGCTGAGCAGACCCTTGCTGCAACGCAGAAGGGATCATGCACGTGAAGTTAACTGGAGTTATTAAAGAGCAAGCACGGAAGCAGGCGACTATCGGAATCAGCAGCTCTTGTGGGAACTACTGCCAGCTCCGCTTTCCTCGTGTCCTGAAGCGGTGTGTTGAGAAGCTAACGGCGATCTACACCATCAGACTCAGGAGCAAAATCTGTTTTGTTCTGTGGCAGGAAAATCTCAAGTGAAGGGAATCTGCTTCAATCGGCCACACGCTTGCACGGTATCTGACCAGAGAGAACTGTTGTAAACTAGGCCAAGATCACAGGAGGGAGGGATGCAGAAACATAAAAGAAGGACAGAAAGATATTAAATTTGCATGTGGTTCATGTGAGAGGGAAGAAAGAACTGATCCAAAGGTAAACAGAAGAGCTGGATCACAGTAGACGGAAAGCACAGCAATGTGTAGACAGAGGAACAGATGAAAGAAAGAGACGTAAAGCAGAGTTGGCTTTTCTTTGAGGAGCTGGGGACAGCTGACCTCTGTCTTCATCTAGATCAATCACCCTGACCAGGAAGGGCAGATGCCAGCCAGTGCTGAGGAGTCCTGCAAGAGCAACCCATTGTTGTTCAGAAGGGACACCCGAGACAGGATCTGCTCCTACAACAGCCATCAGAAACCACTGGAAATTGCTGTGCGCTCTGCTTGGAGAATCTGAAACAGGGGTTATGACCCAGTGAGGACTTCAAAAATAACAGACATGATGCTGCACTGGTTCTCAAGCCATTCAGCAAACAAGACTCCATCACTTGGGCCCCGCTCTCTGGCTGACCTGGGATTATTCTTCTGTTAGACTGAGCACCAATGCCACCAATGCAGCTTACCCACAGGATCGAGAAGGTTTTCTGTTGGCCATCGCAATAGCACACAGCTAACAGCCATCTGGAGATGTTTCCAAGCCTACAGCACTCTGTACCACTAGATGTCAAAAATACCTTGCAAAAGCAGTCAAATATTCCTGTCTCCATCACAGATTGACAAGGCTCTGCCCAATTTCTCCCAAGTTCACCCCGCAGACCTAAGTCCAAGTCCCAATCCCATGCTCTGATGAAGAGGAAACATTGCCTTTATCTTCTGTATGAGACGGTCTGCTCTTGTTAAAGCCTATGCTTGACCACAGATGGCAGCTCTGGGGTCGTGGAATAAGGGGTCACTTAGCAAAGCAATTCACCAAAAGATGAAGCCCGATGAGGGCTTCTGACATTTCAGACATGCGCATAAAACCTTGAAAACAAAACATTGTACAGCCTGAACCTTGAAAGCTTCTCCCAAAGAAACACCGCTGCCAGGGCCTGAGCGCCTAACAAAACACTTATAACCCGGTGACTCCATTCATTCAACGGCACGACTCCCCATGATGTCAGTACAAATAAGAGTAATGACAAGCCTCACAGTCTCTAGAGGGAGGTTTAGAAGTCTTCTCTTTGAAGACTCCTCATAAATGAAGCCTCAAAGTTCCATTTTCTCCCCAATTCTCAGTCTGCTGCATACACAATATTTCAAAAAAAATCCAACACTCGCATAAATAAAAATATAAATGGCATCCTGTGTTCTCTCCCACACCCCATTCTTCCTCCCTCCTCTCTCCTCATTGTTTGTTCAACAGGATGTTGGCTTCGCTGCGAGGTACACCAAGCCATCTGTCAAAAACATGGAAACAGTTAACAACGCGCGCGCACACACACAGAGGCTGGAACGACATGTTACGGAGCCTATTTAAGGTCAGAATCATAGACTGTGCTTTCGGAAAGCAATCCAAGCCCCAAAGCTGCATCTACTTAAACCAAATTATAGCTTTTCCCTTTTTACAAAGGGAATGGCACTTTGCTTAAGTGGTAGCTCATCTGGGATACACCAGAGCTGACAAGACAGCATTCTGGGAAAAGCGGGCTCTTCACAGGAAGATCTGGCACATACAGGAGCAACTGAAGCAGTGGGGTCTACTGGAACTCAGAAAGAGTGTCTTTCTCGCACATATATGAAGGTACAAGGGAATGGGAGTGACATAGGAACGTTTTTGGAAGTGTTTCTACTAGAAATAAAGGATAAGAGTAAATTATTAGAGATTTTTAAACTTCAGTGACCTTTTTAAAACCTCCCTCCTGAAGTTAGACCAGCTCTTCATACAGTATTGCTCTAGGCCAATTGTTCAGCTGTGGCCTGTGAACATTAGGGACTCCTGGCAGATCTCAAACCGGTCTCAAGATGAGGAAGACAAATCTGCCTGATTTTGAAATGAGTGGTTGGAAGCCACATCTTGATTCACTAGACCCTCTGAAGGAGGGAAGGAAGGGAAAAAATATCTGATTCAGAACTGGAATCATGCATTAGGGTGATCTGCTTGGCAGAACTTCCAGCAACTGAGTACATCTCAGTCCCAGGCTGGAATACCCTATTCTAGAAAGGGACCAGTAGGTCACTCTGCAGTTTTTGAGTCCTTGACCCTGCTGAGGCCATCCAACAGAGCTGCCAAGAAGCAACGGTTGCGGCAGCATTTGCTCTTCTCTCTTTTCAGAAAAAAAGTGACCCCCAACTTGCTCAGCGGTGGGAGAGAAGAGCCAGATGGCTGGACCTGAGCAACGCACGTGACACTGGAGGTGGAGATCTAGAGGTTAAAGGTTCCATAAACCGATTACTGGGAAAACACACAACTGGAAACAAATGCTAATAAAAATTGCAACATTCAGAGATCAAACGCCTTAAATCATCACATTTCTTTAATTTAAAAATGCAGGATAAAAGAAACTAAAAAGGCTCTGCAGCACATTTAAGCCAACCCAGTATTTTCCAGGCGTGTCCCTAATTTATTTCACAGCACACGTCTAAGAAAGCAGTTATAAATTATCACTAACACAGATGGAGGACTTGTTTTTATAAAAGCACACCTAAAAAGTTGTTCTCTCTTTCAAAAATGCCATCAACAAAAACCTTGTAGCATTAGAAAAGATACTTTATCCCAGAGCTTGAGTTAAAAGTATTCAAGTCGGAGTATTTCCGTGTACTTTCAGCAGATTTCTATTGGCTTCAAACCTAGACATCACTGAGAACCACAGTAACCCTTGTCTTGTAAGAAGCAGGCGAAGAAACATCAGAGATAACAAAACCAGGTGCTGTTCTCCAGGTCAGGTTTTTTGTCTCTATTACAGTCAAAACTGTGATAAAGGAAGGAGTTAGACCTTTGTTTCATTCAGCTTCAGAAAATCATTTTGAGCTTCTACCAAGCCATGGAAGTGTCAAAATACTCCGGGCACCTCTAACCCAAGCTCCCCAGTTTTGGGGGCTTTGCACAGATGCCCATACTCTGTTCGTACCCTCAGTGCACAATGATCATAAACAAAACCAAGGCAATGCTCTAAACGCTAGCACTAAATAGAATAGATTGAAGCAAAGTTTAACAAACAAAAATACAACCGAAATGCACAACAGCATGCGGGGGACTCAGGGCTAATCAGAACCAGCTCCCCTGAACTTCCAGCTCCCGCTCAGTTTTCAACCACTGAAAATGAAAACCTTTCTGTTTTTAAGATGTTACAGTATTCTGAGAACAATTTGACTGAAGTCAGAGAGTTTGCTTTTGTTGATTATTTCCCCCAAGAAACACTAGACTGCTCCTGACCAGTTTACAGAGCACTTCTGTACTTGGAGAAAGAAAAAAGCCCAAGTAAAACTAGATTCTGATGGTGTCTCTGCTACCTGGCCCGGACGAAGGGTTGAACACTACCTGGTCCAAGCTCCACGCACTCACGTTTCTAGGAGTGGATTGACACCTAAAGCCCAATGCAGGCTCCTGCACAACCTGCCCTGCAGGAAAAGACTTGCAAGACCTTTTAGGATCCTGGAAATATCTGATAATACTATAAAGACAGATTTACCCAGAAACTGAGAAGCCAGATAGACCACATCCAAAATACCTACTTCTGCAGATATGTACACATTTGGGTCACCATTAAGGAACAGCATGGCCCATTTCTCTTCCCTGGTGTCTCCCAAGGAGCACACCAAGCTTAGCCTGGGCACGACCTTACATCAACACAAGTCAACATGAAACAAGGTCAGACTCCAACTAGTGCTCAGGTCTGCACTCAGAATACGTTGTAGATGTAGCTCTCATCCTGCTCATCACCTAAACCTACATCTGAGCATTGCTCTTCTCCTCTTATCCAGCAATAGCACTAATGCGACAGGAAAGGTCACAGTTAGTTTCAATATGATTGGAATGAAGGAGGCTTTGCGTAACTGTGCCCAAAACCGCTCCGTTCTGGTAGCTGCCTGGCCTTATCTCTCCCTGCTGGCTTTTGTTTGCAGATGGAGATGATACTTGAAGGCTTCCAACACACGGTTTCCCAAACCAGTAAATTATGGTCTTTTTCACGTATCCTTCCAGGCCCTTCCACATGCCCCAGGAGGATGGCAGAAGTTACAGAACCCTCATTTGTCATTTTTGTCATTTGTTTTTTTCCTCCAATGGCTCCCCTGCCTCTATCTAATCAGGGGGACGTTTCCTGTCTTTGTTCTCAACCATTCATCCTGCAGGAATGATTATTATCATCAAACAGTATTAAAATAGAAAGCCTGGAGCCAGCACCCAATTAGCATGGAGTTAGGGAGTCTTGGAAGGGAGCAACGGAAGAGATCACGAACAGTGCAAACGGCAAAAATGGGCATCGACTTACGTGCCATTCAACCACAGCATCGCCCCATCTTCAAAAATAAACATGGGCTTCAAACCCAGCACGGGCCAAGTTTAAAACTAATAAATGTCACGTACACTTGGTATGTCACCAGTACGCCTGGAGAACGATGCAAGTGCCAGTCCATCCACCAATTTAAACCTTACGCGGACTGGAAGACAACCACTCCAGATCTCACAACGCGGGAAGTTGTTCAGGTTTCCTTTGTGCATCAAATCTCTGCTGCCAGGAAGCAATGGCAATCCTCTCCCGAAGGAACAGTGAGATAATGGAGAGGTCCTCAGGGTGTACAGGTTATTTTAAGCCTTGGATCCATGTTAGGGAAAAAAAACTATTTCTGCCTGTTTTCTGCTCAAGTTCCCCATATATATCCCGTCCTTGTCAGAGTCAGAAGTAGGTCATATTGCTACTTAGTTCACAAATACGAGTGACGGACCAGTGACATAAACTGGAAGACTCTTCAAGAGTTTGTAGGGAACTGTGGATGACCAAAAATTTGGCTGACCAGTGAATTTTTCCTCCAAAAGTGTCTCTTGCAGATAATATTTTTCTTCTTTCTAAGAGAATAAACCCAAACACTATGATTTTGCTTTTTATTTTTGCAGAAAGACCTATCGGTTTACAAAAAAATACCTCACTTTGCCTTGATTTTCGACTGGAAATCACATTCAGTAAGTTAAAGAAGTTGGTAATGACTTTATTAATGTTTTCAGCACTGAAATTATGACCACAGCCAATGGGACACGATGCCCTGCTGTCCCCTTTGCATTAGCCTGACCTGACCAGCAGCACACTTGAGACATGCTCCAGGTCACGCACATGGGGACGAGCACAAGGTCCTGCCATCCCTCCTCTTCCTCCAAAGTATCTCTGGTTTAACCTCGCCTCCCCAGTTTCCTCAGCTGTTAATTAGGGAAGATATTTCTTTACATGCTAGAAAAGAAGGGAATTTCTTACAAGCAAGGCTGTGGTGTCCCAGAAGCAGGCTAGAAGTATCAGCCTGATGGAAAGAGCAGAAGCAGCAGCATGAAAAGTAGCTGGATGCTGACAGCCCTGAGTTGGGATCCTGCTCTTTCTGCATGGCTGTGGGTAGGTAATTCATTTCTTCCTCAGAGACCCTGTCTGTAAACCCCAAACCACTTTATATCGAAGAATTTTGAGGAGATGCCGCTGGTTGAGAGCCTTAAAAACATGAAGTGCTGTTTACAATAGGTTCAGCTTAGCTGACCTGAGGATTCACCTCCAAGCATAAAATCACAAATAATTTACTGTGGAGATCCCAGGACTTGTGGATCACAATGGAAACTTCAAAATAACCTCAGCAGAGACTGAAGCTGAAGAAAAACTTCTCCTAAAAGCCCATATGACAAAGACAGCGCAATCTGCAAAACCCTCTGCGTTACTGGATATTGGATCTGAGTCCCAGATACCGTTTCAGCTCAATTTAGGAGGCAAATTCCAAGTGTTGACCTCTAAAAAAGTGGGGAAATTCAGACTCAAGTGTTGGGCCCATAATTTTCTGGAAAAGAACCATGTCATGTTTAAAAATACAAATATATTCATAATTTGAAAGTTTGCTCTTGTGATTATTTCAGCCTATTTGTTTTCTTTTTCCAATCATTTTTTCCACTTTCTAATTAGAGGATAATAAGAAGGGCTTGCATGCCTAAAAGTACAAGTCTGCAAAAATGAATTTCTTTTTTCTTGCTCATCTTTATACACCCTGGCGCCAAACCCTACGCTGGTGTAAATCATGTACTTGATGGGAACGTTACTCATTTATATCCAATGTGAATCCGGTCTCCAGAGTCTCCAGATAACGATCTTGTTGTGTTTAATACTGCATAAACACATAGGATGATGCGTTCCCTGTCTTTAAAAAGTTTGTTTAACTTTTTATGTCTCATCTTCAGTCAGAATAGCAAACAACGGGAGGGAAGGGTGGAGAAGGAGTGAGATACTAGCAATGAGATCATGCAGTACAGAGTCCGGTAAACTCGAGGGTGAGAAGTCTTTCAAACACAAATCTATCTCTACAAAATCAATGGGAGAAAAAAAAAAAAAAGAGGCTAAATTTAACCCTTGTTCTATTTAAAACCCATATGCAGCATCTCACATAATTGCATTATATAAACACAATTGTGTTAGATTTATGATTCAAAACAAAACACAAAACCCTCAGTTGTAAGACTGAAAGTCCCACCCTGCTACGGCATTTGCACGCTCAAAGAGCCGTAAACAGGGAGCAGTCCTGAAGCCCAAATCTGTTCCGGACCCCTGTCTCGGCTGTGCTGGCCGCCCACCTTGGCCACAAAGCAAATCCAACCCCCAGGAGCAAAGAGCTCCCAGTTTGCCGCATGGATCCAGTCCGAGTTCTGCTACGCTCCTGGGACGACCACCCTGCCGCAGGTGCGGGGAGCCCTGAGCATCTGAGACAAGCTGCTTCGGTGGTGCCAAAAAACCCACCCACCAGCAAGGTGGCACGGGAAGGGGGAGCACAAAATGAAAGCAAGGCACCGGCCTGTGCCCAAACCACCCGATACAACCCTCGCTTGAGCCACTGGGCAGAACTTCCAGCCCTTCTGCAAACGGCACTGGAGATTTCTACAGGAAAAACACCCCCCACCCCCAAATTCTTAGCTGCCCACTGAAACATCTGCTTGCCAGAGACATCCAACCCTGCGTGTGTCACTGCTTTCTGAGTCACACGGGAGGCCCGTACCAGTTTCTCTGCATGGGTTGCATAGAATTAAAGTGTACAATAGGGTGGGAACATCCAATACCCAACAGACTGTAGATGCAGAACTACAGCCATCGCTCCAGTTCCCACAGCGCCCTTTGGATTCAGCGGCAGGACTTGAGGTCACCAGGCAAGGGCTTCCCAAGGTGGCCGAAACGTTGGTTCGGCCGTTGTGCAACACGTGACGCCGTCTGGGGTTGTATCAAAATAAACCTTGACCAACATGATGCAATGGTCTTGGCACAGAGATGTTGGTGTAAACGCTTGTCCCGCAGGCCACAGAAACATTACCCAAATGAAGGAGGATCTCTTTGGGAGAGGTGCAGCAGGAAACCCACAAAGCCCTATTTCTCCATACCGCTGTCCTGGTTTCCCCACTCCAATTAACTCACAAATCAGGTTGGATTTGTAGAGGACTTTCATATTCAGACTCTCGCATAGGACAGAGAAGTTCCCCTCTCTGGATCACTGGCACATGGACAATGAGCTCCTTGTCCTCACTCCTGCTTCTACGAAACTCTGCTGTGGCTTGATCCACATTGGGTCTTTTTTTTAGGCTTAAATACTTAAAGACGACCTTAATTTTGCAAACACTATTCACTGCAAGCAGCATTTTGGCTTCCCAGTTGCTCAAAAAAATCAGGCTTTGTTTTCTTTCTCAGGGTTTTGACACTGTTTAATCCCAGTCCTCTCACTTGTTTTGCAGTGGATAGGACTCAAAAGCACCACAGTTCAGTTCTTTTCCATTTGCCTCTGCAATTTCTACTTGAATGAGGTATTTTGCAGCTGATGCTTAGCTCTGCTCCAGCTGTTTCTAGGCGAAAGAAGTGGCTAATGGGATCAGGGACCCGACCTTGGCACTCCAGGCATGTAAGCATTTAATTCTGCCACCCGATTTATAACCTACCAGACACTCCTGTGGTGATACCACTTTGCAGCAGCACTGCAGCCACCAACACGGAGGTGATAGACGCTGCTTTTTAAAAGGACATCAGCTCTTCAGGGAAAAGCAGGAATCCAATTATAAAGAAAATTAATTTCTTTTTTGCCATCATTATCCTCAATCTGAAAAAAATCTCAGACAGAATGACTAATCAGGCTCCAGCCAACACAACCTCAGCTGCTGGCAGGGAGGCAGCACAGGAGGGGTGAAAGCAAAGCAAAACGGTCACAGATCCCCCATGCCAAGCAGGGGGATGCTGTCACGGCAGGGGACCCCATGCAAACCGCTCGAGGAAAGGGGGGAGTGTTGAGTCCCCCCCACAGAACACAAAGGAGTAGAATAAAAGCTGCTCCCTGCCAGCAGAAAAATCAAAGGAAGGAGTTCCTCGTAGCTACACCACCTTAGAAACACATTCTTGGAGGGGTCCCACAACGTTGCCTCGTGGAAGATGGTGTGAACTCCAGCTAGAAACACCAGCAAGAGGCAGCAAGCTCAGAGCAGGGAGAACAGACAGACGGACAGCTAGAATCTGCGGGTGTTTACACCCATGCACACGCTAAGGCAGTTGGAGCTTCCCGAAACGCTGCTCTCTCCTTGACTTTAGGCTCTGGCTAAATAATGCTGCATTGTTTTGTATCAGGTTCTGCTCGCGCAGCCCTGCTGTGGCTGAGAAACAAAGGGGGCTTCATGCAGGACAAAAGGGGACTGTTCTACCTAATGAGGACCAGTTGAGAGGTATGGAGACAGCACCCTCTCACCATCGGATCGAGGGCTGCGAACAAGCCCTATCCTCCGGCTAATGAAGAGCAGTTGAGAGGTGCGAGCACGAGACGAGCAGGAACGTCTCTTCGCAAAGAGGGGGCCGGTCTTGACAGACGCCAGCGCTGCCGCTCTGCGCGGGAGAGCCTGGGAGAAGGGAACACGTTTAGGTTCATCTGTCACCGTGATGACTCCTGACCCACCAACCTCCCAGGCCTTGCTCTCTGACCTCCGAATTTGACCTCTCCAAAGAGGCGCTGGTGCTCAGCCAGAAGTCCTCTATTGACTACCTGTCAGAGGGCACCTGCTTAAGGAACCCCAGAGAAATTAAAGTCACAAAATGAGTCACGAGGGACTGTTTGAGCTGGGAAGCCAGCATTAATCCCTGGCCGGTAAACCAATCTCCCTAATTATCTGTCAGAAGAATCTCTCTCCTATTTTCTTTTCTTTCCCCCTGCCCCCCCGCCACTCCCTTCCCAGTCCTCTCTTCCCTTTGACTCATTATCTTAATTTCACATTAACCAAAGGGATTAAAAGCACCTTGGGAGGGGAAAGGGGGAGCAGACAGAGGCAGAGGCTGAAGAAAGAAAGAGACTTCAAGGCTTCCACACTGGGTTCTTGCAGGAGCTCAGGCAAGTAGACCAGCGACGCCGTGAGCCACAGAGCTGCTGCGCTGGGTCACGTTTTCACGTGCAGCCCCCATTGCCACGATCCAATCTAGCATAAAAGAAAACAAACCCTCGGCGGAGCAGTGTAAACCAAACCCTGTCCCAGGGAGGATGTATGGCTGTTCTTCATTTCCCCACCCTCCTCCCCTGCGGTGTAATTTTATACAGCTGCACTGGAGTGTCTCTGCTGTTTGCCGGTGTTTCTCCTCCCGGGCGCACCGAGAAGGGCTGTGGTGGCACCCAGGGCACGGCCGCGCTCAAGGAGCTGCTCGCTGCTCCCAGCTGAGCGGGGCTGGGCAGGACTACGTCGCACCAGGGCATTGCACGGCGACCAGCACCATCCCCTCCATCGCTGAGGCTGCAGCCCTGCAGTTGAGGCTGATTCCTAAGAGTTCACTGAATGAAGATGTGTGATCCATAAACGTCTATTAGTTCTTTTTCTTAGATAAGGCTACGGCACAGGAACATCACGATTCGCCAGGTCTGGATCCCTTTTTCTTGTTGCAATGTTAATGCCACTCGTGGCCTGATCTGTGCAGAAAGGGACCGGCTGATCCTCCCTCGCTTCGATGGGACGACGTGGCCGGGAGCACTGCTGCTCCCATCCGACGGTGGGGCTGCCGATGGCAGAGAACAAGCTGAAAGGTGGGCCCCTTGTCCTCCATTGCCGCCTGCGGTCCCTGGTCCATTGACACACAGGAAAGTCCATCAGCTGGACACAGCCGAGCATCTGTCACAAACTGCATCCTCACTTTTATAAGGTCTCAACTCGGGGCAGGGGATTTCCTCCACCTAAAACTCTTAATCCAGCACTCCCTGTCTCAATTAGTGTTACGCTTGAAGTTCATCAAGCACCACGGTACCAAGACACTGTTGAGACCAACAATAACACCCACTGCTTTTTCAAACAACTATTTTTTTTCTTTTTTTTTTATACAGGAAAATGAAGTTAATGGTAGTCACTCACCCACCCTCCAAGGAAGCCAAAATGAAGTCTGCACATCACTCCAGTTTCAGAAAACTCTGGCAAACCCACCTAGAATTTGAGCAGAGACCTGAGCAATGCTCTCCTACAAATAAACAGCATCCAAAATCCCTTCCCAGAAAGCGGATCTGCATCTCCCGCGGCTGCGCATCCCGACGGCCCACGGTACCCGGCACAAGGCAGAACGCCCCGATGCATCCAGCCTTAAAAAAGCTATTACTCTGCAAAGAAAATTATTTATTATGCTCTGAAACATCTTAATTACAACAATCACAAACAAATGAAAAAAAAAAAAAAAAAAGAAAAAAATACCCTGACAAAAGCCCCAACCTGGGCTGTAATTTGTTCCCAACTCCAGCGGCCGTGCTGAGAAGCGAGGCCAGGTGGGCCTGACCGCCTTTCCCCCAAGGACCACATCTGAGGGCTTACAAGGAAGCCAGCTAGCAGGGAATTTTCACATGGGTCTAGGTTTCATCATGAAAAATTGTGCCCTGTACTACTCCTAACCCCTCCAAAAGTCAGGACTGCATTTCAGTTTTATTCACAAATCTGGCTGTAACCCATTACTCTGTTAAAAGGCCAAAGATTTAATAGTATATAACTCCACGGTTAGTCCCATTGGATTCCACGGGATTACTTTTGCGGCCAAGTACTAGCATTAAGTGTGAATAAAGACATCAAACTACGGCCTTAAGTGTCGATGATTCATCGGCAGAATTCCTAGAAGAGAGGGAATCCACACAACAGCCTCATAGCTGTGAAGTGACCTAACTAATATGTTGTAACGCCGATAGGAAAGCTGCATCCACCGGGAGAAACGGGAAAAAAAATAAATATATTGCCTAGCAGGGAAGCCGCTGAAAGTGAGAATGTTTCTTGCCCTGTTTCCGTGTGAGATAGTTACGGGCTGTCAAATACCCTTTTTATTCCTTTGCGCGGCTGCTCGTATCGGGAGCCCCAGCGCAGCCGAGGAGAGGCGAGACTTGCTGCTCTGTCCCGTCCAAGTGATGGGGGAAAGGAGGAGCTGAGCAAGGCGCTGGCTGCTCCTCTCACCTACCTGCAAGCAGAGCTGAGCTCACCCCAGCACAGCTGCTTTAAGCTCTTCCTGCCCCAAAACCTCACTACCAAGCAAATAAATGCTGGACTAAAGCATAGGTCCTGGAGCTGACGCTTCCCTCACACTCAAGGTCAGGTATCTCCGGTCACACCAGTCACCCCTTAATGAACCCATGAGGGTTTGGCCTCTGTTTTATTGGGTGAAAACATTTTCTCATGGTGAAATGATAAGGAAGCTTGATGCAATGGGCAACAAAGGACAAAAAAACCAAACCACCCAACAGTGGCAAAAAGACATTTTTCACATTTTTTCTCCCTGTCATCTTCCAGGAAACTGATAAAACTGGTTTCAGATGTAGCTTTCATTCAAAATGCAACCATATATCTTTGGATTGAGCAAAACCAACCATCTAACACAGGCACCGAGGGAAGGCAGCGTGCCCTGCTTAATGGCCCACAGCCGTGAGAAGAGACCGTAACCAAAGCCAGGAAAGAAAGCAGCAGAGTTCCCATTTCCCTTCCCCACCGGCACCTACGAGGGAGATAAAGCGTCTCCAAAGAACTGTCTGTGCTTTCATAGGTCTGTGGTTTTACTAGCGGTACCTGCTGAGAAACATTGTAAGCTTAAAAGCAAACAAATGCAATGAATTTAGGAACATACACAAGGAATTCAGCCTCCTAAGTGGGAAAATCATCCTCTAGGCGTTAGTTTGGAAACACCAATGGGACTGAAAAGCAAACAGTGAGCAACTATAATTCATCCCACCTTAACGTAAGGACCCTTCACCTGTTCTTCACAGCTTAGTCTGCCTTCTTCCCCCCATCAAGGACACGGGAGGAGGATCGATCTTTATCCTCTTCGGAAATTTAAAATAGTATCATTTAAAATAAACCCCTTGAAGTAGAGCATTGGGATGAAAAAGGGGAACACCAGCATTACCCATGGGACACGCTCAACGGCCCCAAAGCTGGGGGAGCCGTGCTCCTCAAAGCTTTGAAAGGATCTTTGTTTCAAATACTTCTCTGGATTAAAACCTGAAGAAACACCATTTCCAAGGCAGAATTCCCAAGGCACATGTCAGGGTTTTCAACGCTGGCTGCTCTTGGGTGCTGCAGCCGGGCAGAAAGCAATGTCTCCTATCTGTCACAACTTCCAGTGCGACAAAACTCAAATAAGATTCCCATTTGGAGAAAGACGGCCAAGACTTTGAAGTTTTCTGCAAAGAAAGAAGTCCCAGAGTTTTCCATTAGGAAGAAAACCACATATGTTGCAGTAAAACCAAAGCTCTCTCATGGATGAGAACAACTCAGCTACAGTTTGGTGCTGAGTACTGAAGACCATAAAGGCAACCAGCTCCTCCTCCTCCATGTGTCCTCTCTGTATGTCACCATGGTGGAAAGTCCTAGCCGAGCTCCTATAAAGCCATACAGGCATCATCCATTCCCTTTCGAGGTCTGTTACACCTCGTGTGGGGTCACCAACCCCCTCGCTCGCTGTAACACCAAAAAGTTTATTTACTGTAATAGAGAAACCAAGATGAAGTGAAATGCTAGTGCTGAAATGACAAGATCCTAGTCCATTGAAACAAGAGCCTTTTGATGTTGTCCAAACAAAACATGAAAGCTACAGGAAGTCATGCCAACTTCATCTGCTAAAAAATTTAGTTGAAGCTGACAGTCTTGGAAAACATTTTGATTTTAGCTGAAATCTGTTTTTTCTTTTCAGCGTAACCTGTTACATAGAGTAGAGAGGGAAGAAAGGTTGGACCAATTTTACTGGAAACATGCTCAAAGACCCACGATACCGTGTACTGCGCTGAATTTTGCCGCAGAAACACCAATACACCTTGGAGGTTATCTCCAAAAAAAAGGCAGGGATGCAAAGATCCAAATCCCTCTGTCCATGCCCAAGCCGGCTCCCACCCGAGCCGTCTGGAGTGTTGTCTCCACAGAGTTTTGTCTCTTTACGTGAGCCTCCACTGAGATGTTTTGCTTGTACGAGAGTAATGAAATTAGTAGGAATTTTGATATTTCCAGCAGTCAGATTGAGAGAATAATTCAAATATACATGTTGATGCTGACAGTAACACACCTTGAAACTCATTAGGAAGGGCAATACTGCACATTTTTTAAAGTCAAGCATGCGTGCACTTCCTTCCCCTTCAATATCTTGGAAACGAGACAATACAAAAGATAAGGAACCAGCAGCACTATCTCTTCCCTGAATGCGTAGTAACGATAAATCCCTAAAGTCCAAGTTAAAAGTAAGAAATCACACTACGGTGGGCAATTCCACAAACTCAAGTTTCTGCTGAAGCGTCCACTCAGCCAAATTGTACGTGTTTGGAACAGGTCGGGTCTCAAAATTTGGTGCAGATCAAAAGCCAGAAATAGCAAAGCGTCAAGTTTTGCACGTAACGAGGAAAACAAGCGTAGTTAGTACCACGGGTGAGCAAAGCAGCTGAATTAAGCATGCCTCAGCCTACTTACAATGCAAAGTTTGGAGGCTATGCGCGGTGGGTTTCCTGGCCTTAATGTTGCATTTAAACTGCTTTTGCAAATGTAACAGGCCAGAACTGTCCCCTGTGCTCAGAGGACACGCATCCAATTCTGCTTTTGGCTGCGCAGCCTGAGCTGTTAGTTCAAGCTGCAGAGAGAGATGAGATCAGGGAAATCCCTGACACGGGGCATCACGCGAGGAGGAATTCACTAGAGAACTGAATTGCTGAGGGGCCCTGAGGCTTAAGGGTGACCCTTGTCTTCTGTCCAGGACCATACAACTAACTCAATGCTCAGTGCCTCGAGAGTCCTGACTTTTTAGGAAAGTCTTTTGCAGAAGGGACAAGTTTCTTGCCCCAGCCATACACTCGCACGCGCTGGGCTCTAGAGTCTCTTGACTCGGGTTCAACTGTACAACCGAAGGGACAACTACCATGTTAACATCTGCCCTGGGACCGTTCTAACCCCTGTTCAGAGGGCTACAGAAGCAGCGCGCTCTGCTGCTGGCACCCCAAATAAATAGAGAATTCACACTGCCTCCCTCCTTGCCTTGCCACTGCCTTCCCTCCTCCTGGGACACCGCATCTCTCCCAGACAAGAGCTGCTGCAGATGTGAAGCCGTGGCTCAGCTCAGAAGCAAAGCCCCAGGGTATCGTTACAGACCCTTTCTGCCAGCCACAGAGATACAAAGACACGCTGATGCAAGGAGGAAACCAGTCCAGAGCCCTGAGTTTCTTAGTCAAGAAAAAGGGAAAAGTAAGATTCCTGATTAAGCATCTGAAGGATGCCTCCGAGCTGCCAAAGTCCTTAGGTCCAAGTCCCCCACCCACATCCCTTCAGATGTTCCTCTGCAGCACTCCTCTAGGCTTTTTTTTTTTTGCCCAGATTCCTCAGTCATCTCACTAGTGGAATGAATGATTCATGTTAAAACACTGAAGCGAGTTTAAAGCAAACTTGCAATGTAATGGATCCTCTTTCCCTCCTGGCTCCCTGCACGGCGCTGGCTGAGGCTCCCATGCTGCTGCCGAACAGCTGCTGTGCTCCATCTCCGGGGCAGCGCTGCTGCCGCCTCGGGCAAAGCCCATCCTTACCGTGTCCATCGTCTGGCAAGGCCACACAGGGTCCCTCGGCTATCTCCGACACGCATGCAGTGGCTAAGTGCTGAAAAGGTAAACGGTTAAAAGAAACTTTGGATTTATTTTTTTATTTTTCCTGTACTCGGTGCCAAATGATTGCTGAGCTCCTTAGCAAAAAAATAACAAAAAACCCACAACAGGACGTGTTCCAAATCAGCCACATAGCACAGCAAATAAATTCAAACACACAGGATTACTCCCCCTGACACTATAAATAATAAAAACAATATACCTAGACTACAGAAACAAAACCGAGTAAGAAACAAACATGCCCCGAGCCATGGATTGATCTGTACATCTGAGTATCTATCATCCTTCTGTTTCTCTCTCTGTCTACTTTGGCATGTGGCATTAACCAGATTTTAAGAGACGACCTTTAATTTGCTCACTCTAAAGCAAGTCTGTCGTGCCAGAGACTTAACAGATGATATACTCTGGCTCCAAGGAGTCAGCGCTCCGGAGTCTTTGAGCGTCCCACTCCAGATCCGGGATAGAGCAGGACTAAGCGCAAGCACGTAATACTTCTGTCGCTCCCCTTCGATCTTTTGGACTTGTGCGGTTATTTACTACCTGGTCTGGCTGCTGGGAAATCTGGGTAGGACTTGGAGCCTCCTGCGAGGACCCGCTGGAGTTGTGGTATGCCCCGGGCTATCTCCTGCATTATGGAGTTTCCATTGTGTTTTCTGGGGGTGATGGTGGGGGAGATTAACAGGAAAAACATCGTCACAAACCCCAGCCGCCGTCGTGACTCACTGCTTGGCCCCAGCCAGCCCCTGTGTCCCAAGGCAATGGCCCAGAGGCTCAGCTGCGTGCTCTTTGCTGCGGTGCTTTGAGATCTTGGGACACACGCGGCATTTAGCTGCGGGCTCCCCTCCTCGGCCCGCTGCTGGGAAGCCTCAGGCTTGCACCCCCTCCTCCAGCACCCACCTGAGCCAGGCACGACGGCGGGGGCCAGCTGGGCTTCCCAGCCCCCCCCTCCTTCCTTCTGACCTCACTTGCAATCCCTCTCTTCCCCCAAGCCTGCCTTGGAGGCTTTGTTCTGCTCACTAGGTAGGAGAGGAACTCTTCGATCTGTACCCAGAGATGGAGAGAAAGAACATGACGTCCACCCTAAAACCCAAACCCTGGGAGTCATCTGCTCTGGCTGGGGATCAAAGGCTCCGTTCCATTTTTAACCGCTGCCCTGCCCCACCTTACTACTACAGTGCATCCAAGCATGTTTTCCCATCATTTCATTGTGTGCCAGAGGATAAACAAAAGCCACCCCCTTGGTCCGAGGGAAGGATGCATTCTTGAGAACTGCTAACCCTCCACTACAGATAAGTGCCTTTCCCACTGCGGGCTGCGACAGCTACTGTAAACCTTGACCGAGCCAGTTTTCCTGAGCTTACATGACAGAGTGGCAGGCCAAAGGAGATGGATGGCTTTATTTTTGTTACGAACAAATCTACAGATGTTGGTTTTAACCGAAAGAAAAAAAAAAGGGGGGGGCAAAAAAAGCTCTGTGGGTGATTGAGAGGCAGTGGGAGGAGGAGAAAGAACAGTCCAGAGATACATACAGACAAGTAATATATACAAAGTGCTTAAAAATAACGCCAGTGGGAGCTGACATCATTTGTTTACTAACGGCCTGCTTGTGCCTGGCTCTGTATAATCCTGGAAAGGCCAGCGGGGCACACGGGGCCTCACCACACCACCGCTTTGGTCCATAGATTTTTTTCAGGGGACAGTTTACACCAGACTGTACCGGTGGGCAGGGTCAGGGGATCCTCCTGCTAGACGCAGGGTTAGGAACTCCCAAAACATGGGGGGTACTGAGGGATGCTCAGTCTCGCATGTCTCATCGGGGGACTGACACCCTCCATGGATCGCTGCCCGGTGGTGAGGGAGTCTCACCTGGGGACCACAACCAGCCACGTGGCCTGGTCGTTTCTGCAACTGGTTCTTCATCCCATCGCCACTCGCACCATGACTTTGAACAGAACCAACAAGCTCTACGCTTGGACAACTTCTTTAGGAGGCATCTTGTTCCAAACTATGTTCTAACTACGAGGTCTCTAGAGCACAAAATGGTGAAAGAACGCATCCCCCAGACAGCAGCATTCTTCTTAGGCTTCAACCGATGGGCCGTTTTTAGATCCATGATGGAAAGAGCAAGGGCAGATATCCCAACTGAGGGAGAAGCAGAGAGTACAGATGGTCTAAATCCATTATTGGACCTGGCACAGAGTCAGCACCCACAAACTCCTGAATTTTTTATCTTGGAATATCTGTTCCTTCATTTGGTTTCTCTCTACCTCAGTTTCCCCAGCTGGAAGCGTGGATGGTAGTGCAGCCCGGTGTTAGAGTCACATCACAGATACATTAATAAACAAACACTTATAAAATGTGTTCCAGGTTCCACTTAGAACCACTTTGGGGAGGGGGAGAAAAGCAGTGACGTTATTTTAACCAGAAAGTCCCATGCCATAATGTCTTTGCTCTGTTTGCAAAACATAAATTTCACATACCTCACAGCTTTGCTGAGGGGTGAGCTTCCAAAGAGGAGGTCCTTGCAACAAAACGTTATTCCTTGTAGAGCTCAGTGCAGATGGAAGGCGTCTACATAAAACCACTGCTCTGAGTTGGCCCACTGCTTTCCCCCCTTACATCTCTCTCACATGCCGCCCATGCCAGGACACTACCTGATGCAGCTCTCATCTAGAAGCAAACGGGATATTTCACTCTTGGACTCGTCCAGCCGCTGGCAGAGGCTGCCAACAAGGCTGGCAAGCAGCCAGGCACTATGGTGTGTTTGTGTGCGTCAGCTGCAGATACCTGACTACCAGGAAATGGAGTGAGACCATCAACTCATTACACATAAGCCATCAGATGGTAACAACTTTCAGTCGCTGGTATTGACTTGAGCTGCAGTTGAAAAGGCACTGGTGAGATGAAAGGCTCTGTATCCCATTACTAATCCCCTGAGCTATCCAGTCCCCCAAATTTTGTGGAAGTTTTAAGTTTCACCATGAAATGTTCATAAAATGAAATGCACATTTGTTGCCAGCTCTCCTTATTCCTTTCCAAGCATTTCCTCAAATTCCCTCCCTGGAAGCATTAGCAGCAAAGACCGCTGCTGCTGGAGGCTGCTCCTTTGCTCCCACCTCCCGAGAGCCCGACGCTCCCCTGGTCTTCTCTCCAGAAACCCTTGGGCACTAGGCTACCTGTCAGCGTGTGATGACCCCCATCAGATATCTACAGAGGAGCAAACATTTCTCAAAGGGCTGTCAAGAAGTTACAGCCTTTCTACAAACACACTCAGGGCCACAGAAGGGTCTGGGTCCAACATCTGCAGAAGGGTCCAACTCATGCTGCTGGTTAAGGCCATGCTGCCCTCAGCACCCGCTTCCCCACCGGCAAACGTGCTCTACCACCCACAAGACGGCTGTCGCCTCGTCCACGCAAGCAGCGAGTTGCGATTGCGTGCGTCATTCATCGGGGAATCTCGCTTACATTTTGGAGGCCTGTGTCATGCAGCTGGACTCTGGCAGAAGGCTGGGAACAATGTGGGAACACAGGCAGAAACATTCACGTCCCACTGGAAAGCCTTTTTTTTTTTTTTTTTCCCCTCCTCCTTTCCCCAGATCTATCCCACCCCCAAAGAGGAAGGCAAACACAATGCTTATTAGCAGCAGGGAAATCTCTCACACATTTTCTCCAGCTACAGACCAGGGGGCAAAGCCCATTTAACATCGCTCACATGGCGCAGAGCATCTTCACACCCATGCAAAGGCTGCTTCTAAATAAGAAACAGTCCCACTAAATATGGTCACTGCAGAAACCAAACTGGTTTGGGGATATTGTTGCTCAAGAGAACAACCTCTTCCCAGGGAGATAATGAAGAGCAAAACAGCCACAGGAAGAGCAATGGTTGTAACAGAACCGGATGAATATCGTTACATCCGTTGGGAGTCTTTTTTGGAAGCACAGCATCCTCCCTCGAGGAAGGGTGAGAAACCTTCTGATAGTTCAGCAAAGTGCTGTGGTCATTTGGGGGAATTTGGCACATGCCCTAGTAATGCGTCACTGCCCACATCCACACGCACATCCCCGGCTCTCCGGCTTCTCCCTGCGGACTCAGAGCCGAGCGAACAGGAGAGCAAGCTCTAGCACAGGAACTCTGGCCCTCCCTCTCCAGGGAGAAACCTCCTCAATAGCGCTCCGGAACCAAAACAAATCCTTTCTTTCTCTCCACATCCCTCTGTTGAAAGCCATTCTGTGGTCGTGGTGTGTCTAGAGACACCGAGTTCGTGGTTAAAAATACTACACCTACAAATTACAACATTTTGGGATGCCTGCAAAGAAGTGGGCAGAGCTGATGACAGCGTGAACTGAAGCTGCCAAGAACCAAGTGCTGGCAGGCTGACTGCTCAGCTGGTCACTCGGAAAGGCCAGACTCATCCTCCTCTGCTTGCAGCACGCTCAGTAACCTGTCCCTGCTCGGGAAGAGGTCCCCACTGCCTACTCACCTTCCCACCACTCTGCCCACATCTCCTTGCCCTCTCCAAGGTCAGATCCGGCAGCGCTGAAGCTGCAGAATGGATCAGATCAGCAAGTTGATCCGACAGGAAACTTCCTCTTCTTCACCGGTGGGCTCGTTTTCCATGGGATCGGCAGAGTTACGCAGCTCACCCCGCGGCAGGGAGAACAGCCCGAGGCAGGCAGTGGGAGCGCGTCGGGGGGCAAGGGCAGGGCAGCTGCCTACAGGCACCCCAGATTGGTTATCATGGGAGTCTGAATCCTTGGGATGCAATCTCACAAACAGCCGAAAACAGTCTAAAATCTATACTTCGACCCTTTGCTCCTGGTCTCAGCACTACTTTTTTACCCCCTTTCTTCTGCTGGCATGAGCACCCAAAAGAACAAGCAGCTGTGTGAACCCAGGAACTGATCCCACCACTGACAAGAACAGTTATTCCTCTTCAAAGTCAACAGCCTTGGTTTTGGAGTAAAGTCCCAATTCCATAACACTTTAGGCAGATATTTAACATAACTTTTAGACCTAACTCAGCACCAAAGCAGCCAACGGGGTTCTGTGCCTTGATGTCAAAGATATTCAGAGCAGCATCCCCCTACAGACTTCGACAGGACTTCTCTGTCTATTCCCGTTCAAAACCAACTGCTCAGCGCGTTAAGCTCTGGCTACGCACGTCTGCATGAGGTCAAAGCCAAAGACAATACTCTCAAAGCAATGATATCAGCGTCTGGCCCAGAGAGCAGAGTTTCACTCCTCCAGTGGTCATAGCGTTTCTCTGCTGCTCCGATAGACTTGTGGCTCCTTGTGGAAAAGCCGTGGTTCCACAAACATTTCTCTCAGTGGTAAGCCCAGCTTATCCCATCACAATCCCCCTCCTTTCTCCATCGCCAGCCACTCACTCCCAAATCCCGTTCACCCCTCAATTATGCCAATCCAACTATTTATGAAGCCACATGGTGAATCAGCCAAGGGAGCTGATCCTGCAAAAAATAAAATAACCTTGCAGAAAGGCAGAAGGAAAGAGAGAGAAAGAAAAAAAAGCATTCAGTAAGAAGGGGCCTTAACAAGAACTGTAAAAATCCATGGGGCAAGCTAGATTTTTAAAGGGTAACTCAGTATTGCAACTACTGCCCTCACATCTGTTTACTGTTATCCCAGCGCAAGCGAGGTTCCGGATACCGGCACTACAGGGGCTGAGGCATAACAACGCGTGGCACTTGGCTTTTCTGCTCCTATTAGAGCTGATTACAACTGTCTGAGTTTCGGTGTTGTTGATCATATTCGGGGGGAGGGAAGAGGGGGCTTTCAAACTGTTAAAAAGAAAAGGCTTGGGAAAAGTTTTCACAAGGAGCTTTCAAACATCTCGTTTTAAGTACCTTGCAGCTACGTTTTCCCAACGTAATTATCCAGGGAGTTTATCTTTAGGGGAAAACACTGGGTTCATAAACCCCTGAACCCCCACCCCGTATTAATCTGTACAGGTAAAGGGACATTTTTGGCATGGGAACGGCAGGGGAACAGAGCTTGTAGAGAAATCACCAAAAAACCAGAGCCTTTCAAAAAGTACGTTTTTCTTTGCATGCAAAAGCTTGATAGAAAAACATACCTCTGCCCCCCAACTCCTCCATTTCCCTGACACAGACCTTATTCTTCTACGATAAAAAGAATGGATTTATGGAGTCATAAGGCTGGCAAAGACATGAATTCGCATTTTAGGGCCTAAAGCCTTCAACTAGCAAAGATACAATTCTGCTCAGGTGATGGTCCATCATTACTGTCCCACCCCGGCCAGTGGGAGCACAAGCAGCTCTCTCAGTGGTAGGCAAATCTCCCTTCTGCTTGGAGTTGGCAGGAGGAATCTGGTTGTGGAAGAGTGGAAAGGCGGAAGAAGGGAATTTCTGTGTTGTGGGACACTTTCAATTTACTCAGTTTGATCTCCAAGTTTTCGTGGTCGGGCTGAACAAGATCATGTTTGAGTTTCACAAATGACTAGAAAGAGAAAGCTTGTTTGTTCTTTTTTCAGAGCTCAAAGGGTTTACCACGGAAATCTATGGCTACAACACAAACATCAAGCAGCCAGAGCAAAGGAACAAGCCGAAAAACAGTACCACATATTATCTCCCACAACAAACACTGGTTAGCAGGAAGCCACAACAACGGGAGGCAGAGCACAGTGGTGGTCTCCACGGCTACACGATAACCAAAAATCAGAACATGAAAACACAATGACCACAACAAACAAGCAGCCGAAGACACAACAAGCACAACAACAAACCCATCACCACATATCACAGGCAGAAATGATGGCAACAGCCTGCAAGCATCTCCATCAAGTCACGGTTGGCCAAATCCACAGCACATCCCAGTACAAAACACTCCCAGTAACTGATCTCATATGACCAGCCAAGAAATCGTCCAATCTTATGAGAATTAAAGTGAGACTCTAAGACATTTACAACCACTGTTTTATAAAAGGGGAAAAACACACGGCCTAAAAGTATTTTATGTGGTTCATCACGTTTCACCAGGGCCCTTGGCCACGGTCGGCACTGGCCAGCCTAGGAAATTAAGGACACAGTCAGTAAGTGGAGAGATGCTCCTTGTTTTCAGTCTGTGTGCCTTTGGATTATTGAGGAGAGCTGGGTGACAGTCACCTGGGGAAACTCCTGAAGAAAGGAACAAACCTGCAAGATAAGTATGAAGACCACCTCCAGAAACATGAAAGCACAACTAGACACAGCAAGGCTCACTGGTTGTGCAGAAGACTTGAAATTAGCATCAACTGGGACTGATGAAATAAGCTCACAGGTAGCAATGAATAACTGGGGGTAAGCCAGGAATCAAGAGAAAGAAATACGGTTCCCTGCAAGAGGGCCACAAGAAGCAGAAGGTGAGTCAAAGCAGTGAGTCTGCTGAATTTTTAGATGCTTGCATAGTCACAGAAGTTTAAGGGTAATACACCAGGAAACGGGAACTCTTTGTGCCCTGTTAAAGTTATACTTTGAGGATCAACCAAAAAGGCATGGAAATAGTACAGTAAGGATTTTTTTTGCACCTGCTGAGTCTTGATGGTGGGAGAACAGGGCTGCATGTGGTGCATGAGAGCTACCACCAAGGCATCCAAAGCTCACAAGAAAGCTTTTTTCCCCCTGCAGGGAGAGCAACATAATATTAGAAAGGCTTTCTGAACTACAATTTATCAATGCAATTTTACTGCGTTCTGCAGATTGTGTCCATTTGACCAGTCATGCAGTGTCTTGCTAAGTCTGCTCCACAACACAGCTCTGTGCTGCTGCAGGATGGAGGTGGCACGCCCCAGCGGCTCGTGCTCAGGATTTCCCAAACTCAGTGACGCCCTTTGCCACTGCCTGATAGAAATGGAAAAGTCACTCGACTGGTTGTTGAATGAGAAGAGCGATATGTACCCAAGTTGTCAAAATTAATTTACTGTTTCAGTTAGGACTTCGGCTCATATCAAAGTCATGAACGTGTATGGCCAGTCAGTCTCTGGGCCCAAATAAAATAAAATGTAAAATCTTTTCTCTGGCCTTTGATAAAGCAAGCAGAAGGTCAAAATGCTCCAGTAACCTGTATAAACCTTTCCTCCATGGGTTTGGTCAAACAAAAGTCCCTGACATTAAAGACCAAGTGCCCGGAGAGCTCGGGCAGCAAAGCAGAGTCTGGCTGCCCCATTTGTGCCTCCCTTCGAGGCTGGGAGGGTTAACGCTACACAAGGGGCAGCAATGGTGGGCTGGTCTCCCCCTCTACACTCCAACACCACATGCCCTTACTCTCCTTGCCTGTATTTTCTAACTACACCCACGGTTCCTCCTTTCTGTCCTCCCGCTGCAGATCCCTTGCCCGGAAAAAGGGATAGGACTCCTGCTGGCATCAAAAGAGACCAAAAGGAGGGCTCCTTTAAAATGCTCAGCATTTCACAAAGTTCACCGCACTGTTCACGAACTGATCTCAGGGTCCCAACCTGGCCCTGGCAGCCAGGTCTCCACCTCTACTGCACTGACCAGGGCACTTGCTGGAAAGCCCTCTCCATCGCCATAGGGACTCTCCTCCACTGGAGATCAAGTGCGGCCTGAGCAGCTGAACCTGGTGTCCCCCCTGCCCATAGCAGTAGCTCATTCACAACTAAAGGAAAGGCCACAGCACTCTGCAGGTTGCACCTCGTAGGGGAAGCACTGACCTCATTCCATGGATGAGCTGGGAAAGTTCTCAGCTCCCCTGTTCTGCACGTGGGAGTTAACTCCCAAGAAGTCCCATGTAGTTTAAAGCAGGTGAGCGACAGACCTAAAATGCAACCAAGAGACTTTTACAGCAGCCTCCCTACTACAGTTAAACATTTGTTAAACATTTCCTTTATGACCTCTGGGTTTACGGGGGTTCCCAGCTATCGATGCCAGCCAAACCTCCCAAACACACGCCGGAGGAGTTGGCGGTGCAGCACAGGCAGCGAAAGGCAGCCGTGGCAGGGACGGCAGATGAGATCACACGACGGCAGTGCCAGCTCAGGATGCTCGTGTTCAGCTGCCGGTTTGGCAGCGGCGCCTGCTGTAAGCGGAAGCTGCTCCTTGCACCGGGTCTTGGCTCTCTTGCTGTAAAGAACAGTTAATCTGATTTTCCTCTCATCTAGACTGCCAGTATTTTAGGGTAGGGCAAGCTGTCTGGGACAAAATCACAATCTGGGCTTATAAACGAAGTGTGGCATGTAGTGAGCAATGCCTAGTCAGCCTCTTGATACTGCTTTATATGGCCATGATGAAGCTTGGCCAAGAAGGACTTGGGATGCTGGAAGTCCAGAAGAAGATAAAAAAGGTCAAATTCTTTTTCCTCCTGAATGAGATTTCCAGGTGGCAGAAGAGGCTCAATTATTTAACTAGATTTGTGTAAATTTTGTAACACAATTCACTCATGTAAGGAAAACCAGGGCAGGTGGGTCGGGATTCAGACACATCTCCACACCTCTTTGGAATCGGTTTGGGGCACGTTTCCCAAGAGCTTGGGAAGAGATCCCAGTGAACTGGGGCCGAGCCCTCGAGCCAGGCAAAACCAGAAGTCTGGGGCCAAGTTTCAGTTCAAGGTCAGAGCTCATCACACCTCCAAATTCAAATACCGGGATTATGAACCTTCAGAAATAAATCCATCAAAGGCCTGCTGAGGACAACCACGGCAGGGTGTTCCTCCCCTAGAAGATGCCAACAGCGCAGACTGATGCTTCTCCCTTTGTAATCAGAGAGAAAAAGCGCCAGAGAAGAACAGTGCAGCTGATCTAGGACGGACACCTGCAGAAGGCTGCGGTGTACAGCACCCTGAATATTCCCAATTTCACTCACGAGTAAAAAGGGAGCCCAGAGTGATCTCTCAGCTACAGACTCCCACAGCACAGATAAAATGCTGACATCCCAATTTAATAGCAATTTGCCCAACTTAAGTCTTCCCGCTTTGGCCCAGCACAACAATATACAGAACTTGGCAGGGTCTGGCGCAGTAACTTTCTGTGATTAATTAGACGCAAATGCCAATATTATAGTACGTGTCGCTGTATACCACGTGACTTTCCCTATTTTGCCTGTTTGGGTTTTTCAGGTTAAATAATGATGCGGAATATGAATAAGGAAAAAAAAATCTCTCTTCTATTATCTGTATTTGAGCTTTTGGAATGTGCTATTTTTAGATGTCCTCCTGCCACTTGCAGCTTTCTAATATAAATGATTGCTCTGGGCATCTTGGAGTAAAACAAATTAATTTTGTTAAAAAAAAAAAGTGATTTCCACTGACTTAGTAACAGCATTTGACAGTCAAATAACTCAGGGCTTGGAGTCCCCAAGTGCCCATTGACACAGAAGTCAGAGCTGGCTTCCAGCGCATGAGAACTCTGAAAGGCACAGAATAATGCCGTAAAAACATGTTTTTTCAAACTAAATAAATGACATCCTGTAATGCAAAAACCAGTTTTCAGACTCACACACATCTGCACCGTTACTCCCCTCGCTCTCACACTCGCTCTCCCTTCCAGAAAATCTATTTATTTCTCCCACTGGTCTCAGGATGTTTTGTTTCTTGTTTATCTATAAGCATATCCACTAATAGCTTTGGGAGATTGTGTGATTAGACCTATGTGAATTTTTTCGCACTGTTTTTTTGTGGAAAAAGAAAAGTCTGTCAGGACTACAACGTATCACAAATGCAGCTGAAACTGCTGACTTCGGGGTTTATATTTTTATTTACTGCTAAATCCCAAACCATCAAATTGGCAAATTTCAACACTTTCATAAATATTTCTATTTGAAAAGACTCCTTTGTATTTTTTCCTTGAAAAGCATTGAAATAGCATTAAACGGCATTAAAATGTTAAGATTATTGCCGCTGTTGCAGACACAAAAGAAAATTCACTCCTCTCTGGATGTTTTTGACTTTCATTCCAAATTAGATCACTCCTCAAGTTCTTTTTAATTACCAATATATTGAATTATTTTGCATTGGGTTTTAATTTTTTTGTTTCGTTCTGCACAGCACCAGTTACGAAACAGCAGCTGAATGTGTTGGTACTGAACTATTATTTTGACTTTGTCAAAGAACAGGTAGAAAAATGAATGTTAATAAAGAGCACGGGGCAACGTCCTGCCCTTCGTAAATGAGTTGCACCGCTGTAAGCGCCACATCCCCAACAGAAGTAAACCAGGCAGGCGGTCCTATCGGCGAGGGAAAAACTTAGCCGCTAGCGTTGAGACACGGATTCAGAATACGTCATTTCAGCTGGCAAAGATCAACACCCTGGAGCCACCCCAAGCGTCGGTACAGTCTGCAAACTGCAGCGTAACAGCCCTGCTGAACGAGGGTTACGGCGGACACCAGGCTGGATACGAGCCGGCCGCACACTCTCATCACGTACAAACCATTTATGCAAAAAAACGTGGCCAGCAAATCAAAGAAAATTATTATTCACCTCCACTTGGCACCGATGAGACCCTATCTGGACTTCAGCCTCCAGTTTTTGGGTCATCCCACTCAAGGCAGGTAGCGAGATGCTGGAGGGGGTCTGGCCACCCAACGTTTCCACAATTTTACAATCCTTTCATTTGGCCAAGCATTGCCCAGCATGGAGATAGAGCACCGACACGGAGCTCAGCAAATAAACTCAGGGACACAACAGAGGGACCGAGGCCAGGCCCCAAATGTGGAAAGCAGGGAGAGAGAAAAAAAAAAAAGCCAAAGAATGTACCATTGAAAACGATGTTTCAATTAGCACTGGTAACCAGCAACTGCATGACATGCACAGAGCACATGGGCTCCGCACGCAGCTGGGACCGTGGCACATGAGGGAAGATTAAAGTCACAACAACCAGCACGGCAAAGGGTGCCCGCCAGCGCGGCGGGTCACCTGCAGCGAGCTGGGACAGGCAGCACGGCGCCGGGCAGAAAGCCGACCATGACCTCCTCGTAGGTGCGAGCTTTCCCCGCTCCCCTCCTCTCTTAGGGCTTTTGCTGCGTGCAGGTGTTTCTGCACATCCCACTCTGCCAACGGTGCGGAATGACGTGGAGAAGCTCCCACCTTTGATTCTATCGCAGCCTCTGGTGTGCCCCTTTCTAAAGGGAATCAGGACTTTTTGAAGCAAGAGGCGCTTGGTTTCAGGGGACAATACTTATCGTCTCCTTTAATTCTTCCATACTTGTGGACTAATCCTAAATTAATACAGATCTTCCTAATTGAAATGTCGTTGGATCAGAGTGGTTTGAGATCTTCCACTGAAAGTGTTGCCGGGTGGAAAAAAAGAAAAAAGCCAGACACAAGAGACACAAATCATGATCTTTTTTTTTTTTTTAATTCAAGATTGGGAAACTTCAACTATATCCCCAGCTGGCAAAAAAAAAATAGAGAAATACATGTGTATTTTATCAGAGAGGTGTCTATTTTCCCTTGGCTTTCAAAATGTCATCAAAATAACAACCCCCCCTCAAATGCAAACCCTCCAGTTGTACATGCCTTTGATGTAACTGTCCCTTCTGGCCTTACAAATCCGCGGATTGCTACCTCTTACTTATCTGCCTATCAGTCTTGCTCCTGCATCCATACGCATACAGATGTTATCTGTCACATACAGCATGTGTCTAAATACACACGATATTCTTTCTTCTCTTTTTCGGGAGGAAAGAGATAACAGGTAGGCAGACAGACGAACACATGTAGAATATTAGCTCTAGGTCTCCATAAGCTTATCTTATCAGTTTAGTCTAAATCTCGACTCGCAGCCTTTTGCTCTGAATCGCGAGCTGAAGCTTTAATTTGGAAAATGTGGCATTGGGAAGAGAACCCTGACATTTGGCTTAAGAGCTCAAGAGCAGCGCTATCAGCTCCCAGCCGCCTCGCTGCTGAAACCACAGCCCAAAGAAAAGAAGCAGCCGTCTGTCCCCTGAAATCTAGAGGGGAAATAAAAAGGTTGAAAGGGAAAGAAACAGCTTGGGATAAAATGGGAAGTTTTAGATCTCGCAGGAGGAATGCTGCCGAAAATGAGAACCATTTGAAAGCTCTGGGGGTTATAAAGTGGAATTCCCACTCATACAGTACACAAGAGTTATTAAGTGTGTATATGAGACTCCTGTTTTACTTCATGTACATGATTATTTTATACAGGGAAGTTTGGAAAGAATTATAGACTGAGCCTGAGGCCAAGCCAAGAAGCAAGATGAGCAGCAGCAGCAGCTAAAGGAGAAAGGTTGAGCTGGCAGTGGAGATGCAGCCGGCCAGACAAGGGTTATTTATAGCGCCTGGAGCATGGGAATGTTAATTGAAATCAATCAGTGGCCATGAGGACACTAAGTTGGAGTGTCAAGCTAGAGCAATTAAAAAGCCCATCTCAGGGCATGAGCATGACTTTTTTTTTTCTTTTTTTTTTTTTCCATGGGACAGAGATTAAACAGCCATTCACTTCGGAGTGAGGAAGACACAAGACGGTTGCAGTGCACATATCTAAGCCAGGAACTGAGTCGAACTCTACTACTGTTTAAAATTACCCACTGGTAGCACAAACGACTGTGCTTTCCCTTCTTGGGTATTTCTATCAGGAAAACGGTGGGTAGAGGACTCAGTGTTGCAGTGTATAGGAAAATGGCCAATTTGCCAAAAAAGAAAAAAAAAAGTTGCTTTAAATTGTATTTAAGTCCCATCCCCTCCCCTCCCCTGTTTGGCAACATTGACATTTGGCAGCTCTGACATCTGACCCACGGCAGACAAAGGCCAGCCAAGCATTTAAGGCATCCTTTGGTCTGCTGCTGTTGTAACTGAGTTGTGTCATAATTAAGTAAAAATTGTATTAAAATAAAAAAGTGTGGACATTGGAGCACCCTGCATCAGGCAAAGGAGAACAACATTTGGCCATGAGGGCAAAGGACCTTGAACTGAAAGCTGTTAAGAAGAGAGTTCTTGCGGCAAGCGGCTGATCGGAGCGGTGGTACCTTGGGTTGTGCCGGACGCCAGGCAAAGGAAGCAAAAGAGGAAAATTCAATGCTTTAAGAACCGACACCATCGTCTCAGGTAAGCCAGGTGTCAGAACCAGCTTCAGGAGCAAACTGATGTGAAACTAGTGCAAGTGAAAAAGGAATCGATACGTATTTTAATTGCACTGTTTAAATTGTTGACAGAACGCTTCCCATGTCTTCGCCTTCAGTGGGGTAAGGCGAGCGCTGTGTTAGCTCTCCGATAAGGCATGTGTGTGCTTTGTGTCCTTTTATTTATCAGGGAGATAAGCCCTGACTGACGAGGTTACAAATATTGGGAAATCCACAAACTGTATTTTAAGTGCTGCTGGAAGGGGGAGGATGGAGGCTTGGCAGCGCTGCAGGTTGTTTGGAAAGAGCAGAATAGACTATTTTCCTCTTCGGAGGACCCGATAAATTGACTGCAGGAGTCCCAAGAGAGAGTCTCCTTAAAACCAAGTTCACTCCATGCCTTGGAGAAAAGTCTCCACACACTTCAGCTGAATACAATTCACCAGTTATTCGCTAACACTAAAGAAGCCCTACAGCTGTAAGGCTGCTTCTCTGTACACCATCCATTCATACAAAAAAAAAATCATTAATATCTTTTGCTTTTTCCCCCAAAAAATGGCATTTTAAAAAGTTAGTTTTTAAAGAAAATCTCTGTAATGGCTGAAAATGGCATTTTCAACCCTAGAAAGGGTTGAAAAGGAACCAGATTAAACCCAGAAGGGCTGCAACTCCATTCCTGGGAATGCTAATCCTCTACACACTAACGTGACTTCCTTTGCACCAGAACCTTTTGCAGAAAGAAAAGCCTCTCCCAGCGTCTGTCCGCTCTCCCCTGCCTTCACCACCCCAATTCTAGCAATGCGCCTGGCCCAGGGTCCCCAGGAACACGCAAACATTGGCCGTGACAATCACCTCTGGATCGTCTCTCCAGCGCAGCTGGATCCCTGCATGCCAGACCTCAGCATTGGCCAGCACTTTGTACATAATTAACCCTCCTGATGTTGCAACTTCAAGGAAGTTCAATCCGACTGCTGGCAGTAAAACACCCAGAATCTGCTGACGCCAACAAATTACACAGCGAAGAAAGCTTCGGGATTTTAGGTTCGGCAACAAAGGGTGATTCTTTTCTTCCGCCCACACTTTTGAATGTGGATGATGCTGTTGACTCAGTTGTATTACTCCTGCTCATCAGAAGAGAGAGGCTCACGCAGGGAGTGTTTACCGAGGTGCCTTCCCCAAGCAAGCAGGTGCACCGAGCGCATAAAGCAAGCGCAGGCAATAGACAGAAAGTTGGGGCTGAGGTTCCCAGCTGTCTGCTAGAAAAATGCCTTAATACAGATTTTCTTCAATTCTCAGCAGCGACCGAATCAAGAGCGGAGAGCAATGTGGCATCGCTCACGCTAGGATTCCTAAGACTGAGTCAGCAAAACGGTTTGCGGCAACAAGAATGACTTGAGTGTTACAGCTAACCCCGCTCTTCTGATCCTTCAGAAAAGTCTATTTGCAGGAGATAAGTGCACGCATGTACGTACGTGCGCGTGAGAAAAAAAGAAAGCCTCTTTGACAGAGGTTTCTGTAATTAAGTTGGGGTTTATTTTACCATGGCACCCCCACCTGCTACCCCTTGGCCACCCAAGTTGCTAGCTGTTTTGTTGACTTTAGGCGTTTCCACTTTTTTCATAAGCAGACTAAATTACAGAGGAATTTTCATATGAAAATCTTTCATTTGAAGAGATTTCCAGCACCGCAGGGACAGTGAAGTTCAGTGTCTATTAGCAGAACATGGAAACACATGTGATTTTGAGGGCATATAAAATAAAAAGCATGTTGTTCTGCATATGTAAAGCAGGGGCAATGGAGATTAAGGGGAGAAAAGCAACGCACAGCAAGAAAAAGGCAGACGATTGCCCGGCTCGCTGGGAATAGTCAGATTGCAACTGCGATAATTTCAGACCAATTTACTTTTCCAATTCTTTGAATCATATTAGTTTTGCATCCAAGACCAAGGAACTGGCACAGATGCAGAGAAGCCGTGCTGTCTCTGTGTTACTTCCTCACGAGCATCTCGAGGTGTCACCATGGCATCATTCAGCAGCAGCACATTTAGCATTTCTCCCTGGTGTCATAGCACAATGAAAAGGACAAGCCAAAAATCTCTCATCTGGGGTTCCTGGGATTATCTGATTAAAATTCTACTACCAAATGAGGGACTTTGCCCTGGCCTTTCTGATACTCCTCCAGCCCTGGATTGGGAGTTTAATTAAGGTCACCACACCATAGATGTCCTTGCACGTCCTCTTTTTACCAGAGAAAAAAATCAATCTTAGCAAAGAAAGAAGTATCAGGATATTGAGTTGTGCAGCAGCTTTAACGAGACACCCAGATATCTGGAAATACCACAGTGCCATCAAGCAGATCCGTCCTTTGGCACGTGCCAGATCCAGAGCACACGTGCTGCGCTGCCCATCCACGCCTGCGTCTTAGTTGGATTTATTACGCACATCTGCCTGTGTAATTCTGTCAGGAAACCAAGGCAGAAATACACAAGCGCTGGGGTTTATCACTGTTGTTCCCAGTGACTTGGTGCAGATGGATCGGGATATGTCAGGAAATTCTAATACGGGAATTCACCTGCTGGCAGCTGTTTTCCAAAACTTACTTTCAGGGAAAGACCTATCTTGCAAACACGTACATGCAGACACTTGCGGACACACACTCCCGATTGCACAAGCTGAACTCTGCGCTACACTATCAATATGCTTTGTGTATTTTTCGGGAACGATGTATAAACATTTCCAGCAAAATAGCCTTCATCTAAGCTTGTTTAGCAGGTGATGCTCCCTCCTTCCTTGCTTTGGCTTCTGAGAAAACTACATTTAAAGAGGAGAAATGAACTGATACGCTGCAGCCTCACTCCTTGGCCCATGCAACCCTCCAACTCGGGATTCAACGTCCCCTAACAGAGGGGAAATGGTAGAAGACCTTGTAAAAATCACGGGCTCAGAGAAAGATGCCACAGGCAGTTGTTCAACCTCTGCTTGAGAGATGTACTTGTTCTGGGATGTCCTTCCTCTACCTTGGCACTAAAATAGGTCCTTTCAAAGCCTTTTTGACTACTGCAGTGATTTGATGCCACACTGCTGATGCCACCATGCTGGTTTATGTCATCAGAAAATCCCGGCAGCCTTACAGCAAGAGCAGCAGCCTGCACACAGACCGGCTGGTGGCACCCAGCCTGGGCACAGCCTGTTTTCCTACCCACACAACTGAGCTCAGGCTAAGGGGAAGGTTGCTCTCAAGGTTCTCCCCTTCGCTGGAGTACCTCAAAGCTCATCGCTCCCCCGTTTAGGAGAGCAGCTCATGCTCAGAACACAAAGTTTGATCTGAGCCCAGGTTTGGATGTGCACGCAATATAGACTCCAGGTATATCCTAAGAGTGACTGGACAGACTGAATTGTGACACGCTCCTCAGAGACATTATTTTGTGCACGTAAAGGGACTGGACACAGGCAATAACTGCAAGGTAGATCCTTACCCACCCTCACGGTTTCTTCAGATGCCCAACACCTGATGCACAGTACCAAGCTTACATACATACACTACCAAGTACTATCTTGAAGACCAAATCCAAAAATGACCTCTTAGTACCACCACCATCTGCCCTGCCACGGACCTCTGTACACAACAGCATCCACCTGAGCAAGGTGCAACCCCTGCTGTGACCGACACAGGGGCTCCTGCCCCGGCTCTCAAAGCAGAGTAACCGGTGCCGTTGCCTGGAGGGAAAAGGCTCCCAACAGCACAAGCACAAACGGCGTAACCCAACGCCCAGGGTGGCAGGCTGCCCGCATTCATACCGTGCCTCTCCCCATGTGCCATGCCAAAACCAGCAGGATCTCTCTCATATGCTCAGGGGACCACAGCGGAGCTACGCCAAAGAAACTCCTTTGCGTGTGTAAGATACTAAATAAAGTTAAAAAGCTATCAACCCTCGCGTCAGAGGTCTGGTGAAAATGGCACACCTCCTGCCATCAGGAACGGCAAGCTCCGGCTTCAGGATTTGCTCCTTTTGCTTAAGAAGCCCTGGAAGGGCAAACAGCAGTTGACAGTAAACGCAGCTAACCTGCCCGCGCCATCAGCGCACCAAAGGTTTACCTTTCCCATAAGGACATATACTGCATTGTAAGGGTTTGGAAACAGGCAACGGCGGAGAAAAAGCGGTAAGAGAAGGTGAATAAACTGCGTTAATACGATCCTCCTCTTGGGAAACTCCATCCCTTCAGCACGGAGGGAGTGGAAGCTGACAGAGACTGCCACAGACTTGTTCCTCCAGGGACAGAGGTCCACCCAAGCCCCGAAGGAATGAAATGCCCAAGAACAGCACCAAGATTTATTGCTGAATTAGGTTTACTGTTTCTCAAACTATGAGCCTCTTCGGTCATTCCCGAACTAGGGATCCCTGCAGTTCTCAGCCTGACCATGAGAGCCAACGGCCATCCAAGCCAGCCCGGCACGTCCGCTGGCGCTTATTAGTATTATTACGCTATTGTCTGTCTGTAGCTGAGGATCTGCGTCCCTCTGCTAAAACCCCTTCCTTTCTTCTGCAGATGGGGCACAGAAGGAGAGGCACAAACACACAAGAAAACATCTCAAAAAACCTGAAACTCACGATTACCTTGGGTTTATTTTGCTCCAAGCCAGGCCCAGCAGTGTCCAAAACACCACCCAGCATACTTGGTGTCACAGAGAAGTCCTTAGGACTCACCTAGAAGCTCCTTAAAAGCAAGTTGGCTTAAGAACATGCTACTCAACATGTACGTCCTCATGAGCAGCGTTCAACACCAGAAATACTCAACAATGAGTATGAAAAACCTTCCCTATGGTCCAGGGCCACTCCTCCATTAGGGAGGGTGGATCCAACACCAGAACTGCAGTGAAGGTCCTTTACAGAGAGTTATTTTCCTCCTGAGCTCCACACAGTCTGGAGGGCAGTGGAGAGAGCCAGCACAGAGCCCCACACCGCCGGCAGAGGACACGCACCGCACCAGCCTGCCGAGATCCCCAACAGGCAAAACCCTTCAAGCCACCCCTGGGTTAAGGCTCAGAGAAAGAGAAAGTGAAGATGTACGGGAAGAGAGGGGCACAAAGATCAGCCAAAGCGAGGACTACTGCTAAAATAAGCCTGGAGGATCAGCATCCCATGGTGTAAATCTTGGCCTAGGGACAGGATTAGGCAGGGAGATAGTTGGGTTCATCCCTTCAACTTTTAAAGCCTCTGACTTTTTCCTGAAGCTACGGTCACAGAGGAGGACACACACAGAGCACCAGGCCTGGCACCGCAGCGTCCTGAGCGGGCGGTATGGCACGCTGCCCCCATCGGCACTGGGGGATCCTCACGTAATGAAGACGATCAGGCCACCAGATTGAATTATCTGCAAAGTCTGAGCAGGCAAAACCCTGCAAACCTTTCTCAGGGGATAGATCAAAGGCAAAGTAGCTCTTCTGTCCTGGTTGGAGGACACTCCTGGACCTCTCAAGACTCCCAGAACACACCACGGGTCTAATTCTAGACTTTTACTTCATTCCAGAGATTTTTTTAGCTGTTATTCAGCTAAGTCAAAGCAGTACAAAGGCTCCAAGTCCCTGCCTGTGGACTGCTTGGGCTTGGTCTAGCGGTGGGGTGGAGGCAGCAGAGCCAAGACCCATCTCTGCCCTGACCTTGTGCTCTCACCAGCGTTTCCCACTTCTGTCCCCATGTTAGGAAACAGCTGAGTGACCCTTTTCAGGGATAAATCCCTGAATTTTATGCCTGAAGGACAATTTCTTTCTCTCCCCACAGTTCCCTCCCACTTCCTCCCTCCTCCCTGAAAGAAAGATAAACGACTTTGCTGGAGGAAAGGGTGAAATTTCATCCCGGATCAAAACCCATGAGCAGAATACCCATGTGACGGTTCGCAGAATGTGTTTTGCATGCAAATATCATACATGCAAAGTGAAAATGAGTCATTTCACAGCAGCTCTGGCTCGAGGCACCGAGTGACTTCTCCTCTGTGACTCCTACACTTGTCTGCTTCCCCTCATTCACCAGCTCTGTCCCTGTCAGCCCCAGCTCCTGTGGTTTCCTCGGCCTGTTTGCCTGCTTAAGCTCCACTCACTTTAGATAGGATATTAGCTAGGAAGGAAGGAGGGAGGTGTTTTTTTTTTCCCCCCTCTTAGATTTGTTTTACGTTCTGTTTTTTACAGCTTTGAGGTTTTTTCTCACTGCTTTTGCCATCGGCTTCAGTCGCTGTGTGTTGGCTCCCAAAATCCAGTGAGGCCAACAGTTTCCAAAACACAGCAGCGGTATTTGTATTGGCTTCTGAACTTGCTTGGGCATGGACATAGCTTGGCTTGCTCTCCCCGCATACATGAGCTGTTTTCTTTCATTATGGCTGTTAATTGTTTGCTTTTGAGATCTAGATGTGGGGGCAAATCCATTTTACAGTAGGAGCGATCAAAAAAGGGGAGGAAAAAGTTAAGTTCACCACCAAGTTTCTCCTGAGCTGATCACATAAGCTTGGAAATCAAGGGCAGAATGAACCCTCCACGCTCCCAGTCCACGAGTGAGGGAGAGGGGAAGCTGGAGGTTTTGGCTGCCTGGATGGAAAAACAAATACCCTCCCACAAATGAGCTATTCTCACAGCCTTGAATTAGTGCTGGCAAAAGCTGCCTAGGAGCAGCCTCACTGAAGGCAACGGGTCTGAAAAGATCAGAGCAGATCCTGGGGCCTTGAAGAAGATCCCTACGGAAGGTTTGCAGCCATGGCTGAGACAAGATGCACAAGAGGCACGAGGACGGTGAAAAGCACGACGACAAAGACAAGATGCCCTCTCCCTTTCCCAAAAACCCCACAAACCAAACCAAAATCCTGCTTCTCTTAAATCAAAGAGTGGCTAAAACAGCAAAAGGGAACCCAGGTTTCACTTCGAAAAGCAGAGCTTTAAACATCACCCGGCCATTTTTCTGGCAGCGCTGCAAACCCCAAAGCCAGTAAACAGCAGAGAGAATAAAACCCGACTGTAAAAAGGAGCGACAAGCCTTGGCTCTCACGCGGGCGTCCAGCCCTGCTGAACGCACGGAGGGGTTCAGAGCAGCCATCGCCTTCAACCGCGAAGCTGAAACTATTTGTCTGTTGTTTACCTCCCCACCCCACGTCCTCCCCCCTCTTCCTCCGCACCGATTCCTCCCCACAACTGACCTCCTCCTCCTCGCCGCCAATCAGCCGAGCCTGCCAGCATAGGGGTTACAGCATGACATAATTGCAACATGCATAAACAACATTTGCCATTAAGGGATACTTTTAATGAGAAACAGAGCTGCGAAGGGGAAGCATCAAAGTGGCTCACGGAAGGAAACCGCCTGGAACAAAATCCTACTTGATGCCCCAATTAATATGTTCCCTAATTCTATTTCCTGCACTTGTGGTCCCGCAGCCTCCTTGCTTTAATTTCTTTGGGAGGATGGAGAGGAAGGAACCTGGAAACGCAGCATCTTCATGGCTGACTTGATGTGCAGGCAATGCGCATATTAGAACAAATTAGAGAATTAAAAAATAACCGACGACAGACTGAGGAAATGTCATCCCCAGGATAATAGTATTAATTGAGACCTGGGTTTTGCAGGCCAGGCCAGCTTTAGAAAAAAAACAAAGCCAAAAGCTGGAGTAATATGACTGGATTAATTACACTGGGAGGTTTTTTACTCCACCTCTGTGTTCTGCCCAGCTTCGATCTTTAAACTCGGTGACACTGCTGTGCACGTTAGCAGCGTCTTCTCGGTGCAAAGGCAGATGTTTCATCGGCTCACAGGCATGGCAGGAGAGAGGTCCAGAGGGTTTGTGTGCTGAAGGATGAGCAGGACAGCCGATCTATGCTGGAGCCTCCACAAATGCATGTGCATCCCAAGTGACTTCAAGACAACATCTCTTGCAGATCTGTCATGCTGTGGATGAACTGCAGCTGAGCACCTCATGTTCTCCTGACCTTGAGCTTGACTCCAAAGAGAAGGCTAAAACGCTGTTTACATCAGTGTTTAACATATGTACATTGTATACAGCTGACAGACTGCATTCAACAACTAACTTGGTCTATGCATCAGATGTCACTCTAGCAGGTATATCCGATGATTCCTGGACACAGGTGGAATCACAGGGATATATTCAGAGAAAAAGAAATGCAAACAGTTCCTATCAATTAAATACTCCAAAGCTGAGCAGGAAAGAAGAAGCGAAAGAAACAAATACCCTTATGAAAGGAGAGATACTTGGGAAGATGAACCATCTGGTGAACATCTCTGCTTAACCTTCACCAACAACTTGAAGCTAAACAGAGGCAGAAGACTCAGAAATGATGTAAGCTTTTTTTTTTCCCCTCCCTGGATTCCTATGGAGACAAGGCTGGTGTGATCAGAGCCTGTCCGCCCACAGCTACCTCACCATCTTCAAGCCACAGATCTTTATTTAGTTGAAACACTAAATTTTTCAACAGAGTAAAGATCTTGGAGTTACATAGTTCCTACAAGTATCATACTACAAGGAAGCCAGGTGGAAAAGAGGTCCCACAGTGGTCCAAAAGAGGGAAAATCCAAACTCTTATCACCCACCAGAGAACCCTACAAGGTAGAAAAATCACAGCAATTCAGGCTTAACTTGCACATTAAACAATTCCTTTTAGAAAAGCTCTTCCTTTCTCTGTGAGTCCACGCTATTACTTAGATGAGAACACCAAAAATTACCCCAAAGATAATTATTGCCTTCGAAATGCTGGCAGAAAGGGGATGGAAAACTACTGAAAAATCTCACACAGAAGCTTGCTTTCTGCAAAACTTCAGTCCTCACAAGAGGCGCAAACAGCCTGAATGACTTCAACTAAAATCCCTAATTATGATCACAGAAATAAAGAATACCTTCTTCCACCCGTGATAACCAGCTTACAGGATATCCACAAATCTATCAGACAGAATAGAGAGTGATCTGACATAGCCATCTGTATCTGGGCCATGCAGGCCAGAGGAGCAAGCAAGCTGCGTAAGCACTACTCAAAATCCTCATCCACATTTCCAGGGCTTGGGGCTCAGCACTGCGGGAAAGAGGATAGGGGGGATACAATCAGAAGGGGTTAGGACTTTTGAAGAGGAAAGAAAAAAAGAAGGAAGAACCTGGGACCAAGGAGATTGAGGAGCAAACCTCTCCTGGCTTCCAGCTGTTGAGAGATTCCAACAAGATGTTAAAAACTCTGCTTACGCATTGCAGCACAGCTATGGAAAAACAAATTGCTGGTCCAACACCTGCCAGCCTGGCTGCCTCCCACACGAACCTGGCAGGTCCCCTCCAGGTCTAAAGCACCCATCACCAAGCTGCATCTCCTCTCCTTCCAGGTTTGATGTATGGGGTTTGATTTCTACTCCCAGGCACTCGCGCCAGAGGTGCGGGCATCGAGCCTTCGGCAGCTTTCTGTACACGGTCAGGATTTCACAGAAACAGCCCCAAATCGGTGTCAGACTCGCTGGCTGCTGGATGGCATATGCACTGCAGACAGACAGCCCTTACTTTTCCCATTCTCATTTTACTCATTTGAGATTTGTTAGGGAGACCAAAGCATTTGTTTATGGATACAAAAGACAATGACAGCTGGCTTAAATTCTTGGCATGAGAAGTGTTTTATGTTGAAACCAGCCTTTTTTCCTTTTCAAAACCAAAATTTTTAGCCAGAATTTTTCTTTATTGTTGGCTTTTTCCAAAGTCTGTTGGATTCTTTTGGAATAATTTATCAATATTTTTATTGAACTTAACCAAAATTGTTTGCAAAACAAGGATGTATTTTTCCCTTCCTTACCACAGCTGCTGTTTTCAAAAGCAAAGTTTGCTGTAATCAAAGATACGGTGGCCGATTTGTAAAATTAGTTTGCTAAAGAGATTAAAAACGGATCTAGCTTCTAGAGCATTTCAAACCTTGTAAAGCAGAAACAATCTGAAATGACAGCTTTTAAAATATTTTTGATAAAATCTGTCACCAGCTCACGCTGCAATTTGTTTTGTTACTGAGAAAAATCTTTCTCCTCGTGGAGTTTCACATTTTAATCTTTTCCACATTGAAATTGATGGAAACTAAATTTCAAAGAACATTTTACAATCTGGGCTCGAGTCTTTGCAGGGAATCTCAGAACATAACACTGAGTATTAGATGTAAAAAAAGTAGTTTCTGAACATTTGCAGACTCCACTATCCAGAAATCATTTCAAAATGACTTTATTAAATACCAAGTTCACTAGAAATACTGCATTTCCCACTTACTGAGAAAATATTTAACATATGGGAAACCATTAAAATGGTACATGATGAAGCAAGAATCTGGGCAAGATTTACCCCGGTTTAGGTTCAGATCAGGACTATTAAAACGTGCAGCCTCCAGTCGGGCTTTGGATCACAGGATCACATCAGCACCCAGGTTGCAGATGTACGATGCTCCCCGGGGAGATCATCTACGTGCAGGTTTGGTATTGCAGAGCTTCCTACACCACCACGACTTAAGATGCTTCCAAGTCCTGGTCAGTCTGCTAGGACTGAAGTCAGCTCCCTGAGGAAAATTTAGAGAAGCCATTTATTGCTGGCCTGGACCCTGGCAAAGTCAGTTCAACCAAAGTTAGGGTGAGGTTTGAATTTAACCGGACTCAGTTTTGGAAGAAATCAGGCCACATTTTCAGAGACCTGGACCGCCTAAGAAAATCACCACCAGCTTTCACTGCAGTTTTCAGATAAACACAAAACTACGGGCAATTCAACTGTTCCATCATGATATAGACCCAAATGAGGTTAAAACTCAGTGCTTTGAATCAACTTGTCCAAGTCTGGGGATTTGAAAACATAATTCACCTTCAGACAAGAGAAACATTACAACACTTTTTAGACAAGACCTGCTGCTGATCTGTCAGTCCCCAAACCCACCCGTCCATCTAAGGAGAAATGACAGCAAGTTACAGGCTTTGGGTATAGAAAATCAGGTCATGAAAGAGAATAAAAATGTAGATGCTTCCACCACTACATCAGCATTTTCCTTCGGTGATTTTCCCGTACCTTGCCTAGTGCTTGACACATCATTACCTGGTAATAGGTCTCTCAGCTCTGGGTGGGAATGGGAGTGGAAAGAGCTGCTGGGAACTTAAGGACCACAGCAAGCCGCGTGCTTAATAAAACCAGAGATGCACGTCTGGAAAAGGTAGAGCAGACATATAGAATTGCAAAAGAGGCCCTTGCTCACACGATCTGGGGCTCAGCCCTGCAAAACCGTCGAATACCTCCTGCAACGAGTGGGAGTGAAAGGTGCTCACATGACGTTACTGGATCAGTCGCTCATTCATTACTTGGCTCCTGGTTTTACTATTCTCCTTAATGGACTCCACTTCCTCTCTTTTCCCTGTATGTGTGCGTTAAAAGGATCGGACCTCCCTCCACATGTGCTGACTCTCTATTGAGAAACACCCCATATAATCACAGGGAACTTTATCTCATCTGCAGCCTGCGACACCTTCCCACAAAGGATGTGCTTTGTACTGTCCAGTCTGAATAAAAAATATTGCAAAACACAACAAAAAAGGACAATCATTTTCCTTGTTTAGATTTCACTGGAGCTGCCAGAAAATCCAGCTGGTTGAAGCATACTAAATGTGTTTTGCAACTCTTTTCCTCAAAGTTTTATTTTGTAAAGACTTGTGAACATTTCTGGTGTTGCCTTTTCACAAGAAAAACAACAATACTTCAGAGGATTCTTGCAGTTGTTTCTCTCTTTCTAAACCTGTTCCCCCCCCCCAAAAAAAAAAGGAAAATTCAAAATCCAAATGATTTATGGTTTACATTTCTTACATAGACTTTCATTTCAAGTGAAGCTCAGGACCTTTTTAAAGGTTTTCCTTCTTTAGGTGAACAAACTTTGAATGCCAACCTTCAACCAAGTATAAATGAAACTATTTTCGTGTGGGTTGAAATCTGCCAAGCCACCAAACTCTCAGCTGAAAAAGGGATTAATCTATCCTAACTCAGACCCCAGGATTTGAGCTAGTTACCCTGGTCACCTCAGCAGCTCATGGAGAGAAACGGACATCGAGACACACCGAGGGGAATCACCCTCCCGAGCCACCTGCTTCTCTCCACTGGCACTTGTGGGAGATGAGGGTGGCTGGGTGACGCTGAGCTGCCTACTGCTAGAGAAGCAAAGCCTGTCAATCCCATTCAACATTCCTGGCACGTACACAAGCCAATATTCAACTATTAAAGATCCTGCTTTGCTCTTTCTTTACATCCAGACAGAAATTAGCCGCCTGAGGTTTATCCATTGCTTTCCACAGCCCCCAAAAATCAGAAGGCAGCTTTTGGGAGTCACTCCTTAACCTCCCCCATGTTACCAGCCGCACAAGATGCCACTGTGACCTGGTCTCACCCAGCGGGCAGCCACGCCACCAGTTAAGATTGCTTGCTGCTCTGTTTCCAAGGAACGAATCGATCCTCTGGAGTATGCAGTGATGCTGCATGATGGCTGGCTAATTTTTGTAACTGGCTCACATCTAGCCCTGTCCGCCTCTCCTCTCCAGCACGGGCTGACCCTCCAACAGCAGCAGAGCTGTACCTCCTCCCAGCAAAGCGCTGAGCTCTGCAGGCCTTCACACTTGTAGGGCTGAAGCAGGAATCCATACCCTCCTCCTCAGCCAGGGTTACTACAGCTTCGTAGAAAGCATTAATATTACAAACAGTGAACCCACAAGGACATTCAAGTCCAACCCGTTTAATTTGGAAAAGCATCAAGAGGATCCAGGTTATCAGATTCTACAACACCTGGAGCACGGCGACTCCTACCACGCAAGCCTAGCATTTCTAACCTGGGCCCAGTGGTTTCCAGCAAACGCAGTGCCACCTCCTCAGTTCCCCCCACCCAACGGTTTGTTTATAGCCTTTGTATAAGGTAAAAGCTTACTTCTGACATATGTTTCCAGAAGCCAATTCACTTGTAAGAGCTTAGCTGTTTTGTTAAGAGCTTTGTATGATCAGAGGACTACGGAGCCAGGCAGACCCGGCAAGCTAATGAAAACACGTTTCTGAGAACAACAGGCACAACCCAGATTCCTTTTGCACTTGAAAGTAACGTAACTCATACAAACTTCCTCCCCAAGGCCGCCAAAGTCACTCCCAAGTAATAATGCCATGCCTGGAGATGCTAACAGTCCTTTGAATTTCCGCTGTTTCAAACTCCATCCTCCTTTTGGGTGGCCCTTGTCACTCATGTGTACTTCAACTGCCAGCTGTTAGAGGCAAAGAGCTGGAACATGTCCACCACCTAAAAACTTGCAGGTGATCTAACCTCAGTCTGTGCATCTGTGCGGTTCTGTAAAGAAGTGAATCAGAAATAATCACGGGAAATGAAACATCTCAGCCCTACATGACTCAGTTTTCCGATCTGAGATCACTTTCTTCTGCCTTTGCCCTTTACCAGTTTATAACACTACACTAGGAAGAAGAAGAGAGGGTTTTGAAGAAGCAAGATTATACGTACACATTCATATCTTCCTTTGCGGTCACTTGGCGTGTGACGGAGCTGAAAGACCCCAGAAAGCGGTCACATAGGCCAAACCCCACCGGCTCGAGCCACCTCCCAGCTCAGTCCCACATGCCATGGGGTAGCACCCTGCCAAAGGCCCCTGCCACCACCCCAGGGCACCCGCCCAGGCCCCACCGCCACTCAGGACCTTGGGTCCCCGCTCAGTTCATCAGATGTGAATGGCTTTTACATTAGCAGATATCAGGCCTGCTCCTCCACCCCCCTTGCCCCGCGTACCCCCGAGTCGCTTCCGCAGGCAGCGGCACAATCCTCATTTCAACCCTCCAATCTGTCTGTTTAGTGTCTTCATAAAGGAGGTAGAAAATGAAAGAAAGAGGCTGGGGGGAAGGGGACGGGATGACTAAATCAGTAACTTGTCTCTTTAATTTCTCTGCGCCCCCCCCCCCCCACTATATCCCCTGGGGACACAGGCTTCAAAGTGAACTAGAAATATTTACTAATTCTATTAACAGGATACAAATTGTTTTCAGGGGAGCATCAAACACACAAACTCGTGTCAGCCCCCCCCACTCACAGACCCCCAACGCACCCCCTGACCACCACCCCGGAGCAGCCACATGCACTACAGAGGCAACTATTCCTTCCCGCCCCCCCAATTTTTCCTAAGTTCAAGATGAGTTGAAGGGTCAAAAAGGCAAAGGGTGTTTCAGAAGTTTAGCAGACAGCATTTGGTAAGGGGAAGGCAGCGGGAGGGGGCGGGGGGAGAGGAGAGAGAAGGAATCTGGCATGCATTAGGCTGAACAGTTCCAAACATCCATCCTCCACAGACTTGTTACTTACTTTCTTTCTCACAGGAATTTTTTTTTTTTGGTAATTTGTGGTTTATTTAATTTTTTCTTTTTTTTTTTTTTCATATCAGCCAACAACTGTATTTTAATCTCCTCCCCCCACCCTCCTATGCTGCCTGCACACGCTCACTTGCGATACTCAGACTGAAGCACTCAGACACATCCTACACGCTTTGCCAAGTAGCTGCTGCAAGGAGTCTGCAATAGTTGCTGGAAACTTGAAAGGTGAATAAAATTCTCCATCGCAGACGAGAACAGAGCTCAATGCAGCAAGATGCTCCGTCCCCACCAAAATATGGCGGAGGAGGAACGGTGCTCGCTTGCACAGCCTTGTGTCCCAACGTGTATCCCACCACTCGGATGCAATAGTGATGGTGAGCTTTCCAACAAGGAGGAAAGGTCTTTGTCAAAGGCTGCAGTTGCTGCTGTACAGTTCGATGGAGTATAATTAGAGTTAATACCAGCTAAGCCTTCGGCTCCACAAAGTCTTCCAGGACGTAATTCTCCACAGGACTTAAATGTTGACCCATATCTCGTTATGTTTTACGAGCCAAAAATAGGAACAGTACAGGCTACATATTTAATAGAAATAATACTTCCCAAATGTCCAGCTACCTAAAGCAAATCTACATGGCTGACTGGACAGATGACCAAAGCCTTCACAAATATGTTAAGGCAACATCAGTTTGGACTGTGGCATAAAGTGGGCCAGGTCTGATCTCTGGACACTACCTCCTCATCCGGGAGGAGGGTGGAAAACTCAGCCAGGCAAGCCAGCGCTGTGGGACAAAAGCATGGGAAACGACTTGTAGCAGATATGTCCCTTTGCTGTCACCAGACTGTCAGGTGTGACACGAAGAGGATTGTTCTCTCACATCGAAGTGATGTCACGGGGAGGAGAAGGCTGTGCATCACTTTGTTAACCTTTTCTGACATGCCAAATATTTTCACTTTTGTTCTGGGTCAAGAAGTACTGAAGATGGAGTAGGGTGTTCAGCACATTGTGGAGGAGCTGTTGAAGAGGACCTGCCTTCTGCCAACCAGATGTGAGAGCTGAAAGTCACGGTAGGCAGCGATTAAAAGAGAATGAACAGCCTGACCACAGATCCCTGCAATCTTAACTCCAAATCTTGTTTCTTTACTTCTCATAGGATATAACCCTGCTGGTCCTCCAGAATTTTTTCCACAAAGAGGAAACAAGTAGACAAAAATATGCATTTTAGTGGAAATCTCCTTCCCCTTAAAAAAACCAAACAACCAAACCAAAACCACAAAACCCCCAAAAACCAAGCTCCCAGCTTTTACAGGAGAGATGAAAGGCATATGACTGGACAAGCAGCAAGTAGAGAGGCCAGATGAGAAAGGGAGAACGTTGCACCCTGTTGCACGCCACCCAACTTCAGGAAGTTCTCAGACACACGTATTTGAAGTCACATTGCCCACGTCTTACCACTGAAAGAAATAGGTACCTCCAGAGGACAATTTAAATCTCAGGTGGATTAAAGTGCCCTTTGGCACCAAGCAGTTCAATAGTGCCTGAAATTAGACAGGATGAATCTGGGCCTTAATCAGCAAATGGACTTTTCATTCCATGAAAAGTGTCAAGATTGCAAATTATTTTTCATTTCAAATGAGGACCAAAAAAACCCCACCAACATTTCATTTTCCCCGTGATTTATTTTTGAAATTCATTCAAGTTAATCAAAATATATATTTTCAGTCCCTTCAAAACATTCCCATTTAATTTTACACATCTTTAATTTATCTAAATATAAACTGCATTTTAAAATTAAAAATTTGCTGCCACTGCCATCCCCCCCGCCCCAAGGAGAAAGAATAAACTCCTTCGGTTTGCAACTACTAAAGTCAGACCTCTGACATTATTTCCCTCTTACATTATTGAAAACAAGAATTCCTGAAAAGGCATCCATTGGCACATTGAAAAATAATCAGTTTTCATCAAGGTGATGACATTTTCTTAGAAGAAATCAACACAGTGGCATTTTCTGAACCATTTAGGGTTGGCATGACATAACTACCCTATAGAGGGAGATAAGTCAAGGGCTGGACAGGGCTTTGGCGAGCGACAATTGATCCCAGTCCAGGATCCAGAGAATCTGAACACTCTTTGCTTCCTCCTAATATGTGCTATCGTATTTGACTATTGCTTGAATAATGTGGCTCTGTTAGGAATATCAATCTACAACCAGAGTCTTCTAAGACACAATTCAAGAAGGAAGGAAGGAGGAGAGGAAAAAAATAATCCACCACCCAAATTAGTTCTCTGATAGTTTTCAAATGTTCAAAATGTCAATCTCCTGGCAACACCTGGACATGGCACAGAGACCTTGGCTTTCTGGAGTCCCTGCAGCATCTTTTCAAGTAATCTATGGGAGAATAGAAGGATGTGGCCTTGGAAAAAAAACCCCTAAGTGCATAAACAGCTGTGGCCACATTTCCTACGCCTGACATCTCAAGGTTGCTGCAAGAGGAGAGAATAAGGACAAACAAGGCTCTATAACAGGCTCTCCAAAGAAAATTATTTCCCATGTGTTAGTTATTCGTTAAAGAGTTCAGCAACTGAATTTGTAGAAAGATTTTAGTTGCTTTCTGGTAGCTGCTTTTTGCAACAGCGGTGGCGTAGAAGATTTCTGGGCTGCCTATCTACAAATACCTGCGGATATCCGAGTACACGCTATATGGATGTTTGACTAGATAAAGTTACAGATGTGGTGCAGTCAAACATCCTTACTCATAGGAGTGGACTTACAAGGACAACGAGCATTACACAAAGTGACCACAACAGTCAAAGTAATTACCAAAGTATGAGCATTATGCTAATAGAAGATAATCCTGAGGATAATCTACAGCAGTTTCAATTACTGTCATAGCTACACCACGTATAACACTTAGTGTTGCACCAGTATGACCAAAGAGGCAAATAATTTCCAAACTGGGAACAGAACAGTCCGTCTCCTGGGCAGATCTGACGAGACAGCACTCACCTATGAAACGGTGCAACAACTCCAAGTGGCTGGTGTAGCCATTAACGCTTTCTGGTTAGCTCATCATACTGCAAAGACCTGAACATCACTCTAAGAGGGGACGTCTGTACAATGCATACAAGCTTTGAATCAAGTCTGCACAAGGGGCTGGGGGACTCGTCCTGCACCAGGAGCGATCTCCAGAACAAAAGCCATAAGGCCAAGCAGAACACCCTCAGTCCGGAGGGAGCAGAGGCACTGGACAGCCTCTCCGGGAGCTCTAAGCTATGCTTCCTCCGTGCCCGGCTGGAGAGGGGAATGAGAACCGTCGATCCACGCATCCAGCGGCCACAGGCACAGAGACCTCTGCCCTCTGCTGTGGCCTCAGTCAGTCCTCAGGCAGCAGAGGCTAGAGAAGCATGGTGAAACCATCAGATGACATCAACCTCCGAGGAGCTGCTGCGACAGCCAGCCGTTGAAACGAAGCCTCTCTGCTCCTCACAGGCTGCAGGGAAGGACAGTGGCAAGCTGGCAGGGATGGCACCAGAAACGTGCCTTTAGCTGACACAGAAGCCATCTGCCTTCTGGAGGATGAGCTTGGACTGACCACATACCAGTGAAATTGCTCTTAAGATTTGTCTCACCACGCAGTCCAGAAATCCAAGCCCTGTTTTGCTCCTTGTAGTCTATTTGACTAAACCCCCTGCTCCTCAAACTACCAAACCCAGAGACAGCCCTCAATCTAGGCTGCATCTCATAAGCACAAATGCAAATAAGCCATTTAATGGAGGCAACTTTGAACACTGTTTGCTGAGCACTCCATCAGGGAGCAGAAGAGCTGCCGGGGCTGCGGCAGGTGAAGCCAGCTGTTGTGGAAAATGAGCAGAGAGCAAGAGGCTGAGTCTCCATCTATTCCCCTTGCTGGGCTCAGCTCTCCATAATCCTTAAAAAGGGAGGAAACAAACCAAAACAAAGCCTCTCTGCATCAGCCTGTTTTGGCCATACATCCTCCCTACTGCAATGGCACTCAGACCATCACGGCAACCCAATGAAGTGTTGCTGTAATTAAGGTTTAATGGAGCTGCAAGACTGTGTCATAGCAAAGAGCCTTATAACAGAGGTGGAATGCAATTTACTACCCACCAGGTATAGAGCAATAAATCTGCAATATTTATTGGCAAGAGAGAGAAATGTGATCCAGAATTCCATATGCTGGGTTGGGGGAGGAGATGAACACCACTTCCAAGGGGGAAAACTTCCTCTGCTGCTCTTACCCTCTTACTGTTGCGTCCTGGCACAGGGATAGTATTTACGTGCTGGTAGCCATTCCCTAGGACCCCAAAGCACCTTCCGGGCTGCACGCAGACAGCACCAGGGAAGCCTGGCTGCTCCGAGGGCAGGGAGGGGCAGCTGGTACCCTGTCAGTGAAGGAGGGGAGGGGATACCATAACTAGCACATCTGGCCAACCCCGCATTCTTGCAATATGAGCCCCAGGATAATGTGAACACAAACCCTTAGGGCCAGCTCTACAGCTGGTGTAAGCCAGCAAAAGCATACTGATTTGCACCCACGGAGTGGCTGGCCTCAGGGTTTTCTTCCCTCCCTCCACCTCTTTCACTCAAAACTTGCGGGCAGGCACTAAACGCCATGTTATTCAATTTATTGCCCTCAGAAGGGGGAAAGGCTGCGCGGACTGCGGAGCTGAGCCTGCTGTTCCCAAGGAATGGAGACGTTCCTAGCCCGCTGCTCCACACCATTAAACTATCCCTTCTGCTGGGAAGACAGACTCCAGGGAAGCATCACTGGCAAATTTGGGTCAAAAAAAAAATTTGGAAAAAAAAAAATCACATTTCAGTGGCATATTGAGCGCAGGGACACTATGGAAGTAGTGGTGAAAGGATGCCACCGACCAGTCCTTAAGGCATAGATACACAGAAGTGGTAATTAGAGAAGATCTATGTTTCTGAAAGGTCTTAAACTGCACAAATGTACCATCAGAAAGCATGTGTGCACACGTAAAGGAGACATGCGGCCAGCACATGCAATGCATGGCTTTCTCTATTAGTTTTTAAGCTGAGAAGAAGGGATGCATGTGTGGGAATAGGGCACGCCGTATTTTTCACTGTCCTGAGGTGGATGGCCAAATGTCAATGTCTGAGAAATACTACCATTAGATAAAAGCAAAATGCAGAACTACCGCCAGGTGGAAAAACAACCAGAAAACAGCCACAGTCCTGGAAGGTGCTGAGTACCTGTGCTAGAGACTGTGGGAATGACAAATGGCCAGTCCCTCCCACGGGGACCGGATTAGTTGTTTCCTATGCGTCCAATAGACATTTTTCTCTTCGAGCAAAACAACTAGCAGGTGGCTAGTCCTGCCTTCCGAATGGGCTGAGGCAGATGCGGGGCTGTGCTGAAGGGGAAGCTAGGGTTTCATATCCTTTAATTCCCCGCTAGCTAACTGGGTTGTTGGAGGGTCACCGAGATTTGTTTGTGTGCATGTGCAAGCGTCGGAGACCAAGCAATGAACAAGAGGGAGTCTTCCAGCAAGATTAATCCTCTACCAGAACTGGCTCTGTCCCAAGAGTGACTCTCAGAAATGCTGGCATAAATCTACAATTAATGCTGTTTGCTTCAATGGAGTTGCTTGGGAAGTAATTGACAGCAATGTTTGGCCCACTCAGTGCTGATCGCATGGCTTATGCTCTCATTTTTCCCCTCTCTGAACTAATTTCCCACATGAATTTCCTACTCTCCACGGTTCAAGCGTTTAGGGCCACAGAACTACATCGCTATAGGAGCGATTCCCGTTGAAGAGCTCAGAGAGGATGTGTTGGCAGCGATACAACTTGTACCTGGTACCATCTGTCGTAACTTCGTGGTGACGTTAGTGCTCTGGCTCCTGTCAGCCAGGAGAGGCCGAGGTGACAGGGCCACGGGGCCCTTCGTGTGGTTTCAGCATTTCAGCACGAGCATGTTGCAGGCTCTGGCAGTGTTTCAAGATAGTGTCCAAGTTCACTGTAGACATGCCAGGATGATAACCTTGGCCACATCGGCCGAGGCAAAGGTTTCAAAGGCTCCTCACGGGTCTGGCTTCCAAGTTGAAAAAGTCCATCGTTTATTGACTCAGGGAATGAGGTTGTTACCAGCTGGGAGTGCACTTGAGAGGCTAAACCCTCTGAGGAACCCTGAGAAACTGTACATCTACCCAGAATGCAGACTCCTGTCCTAAAACGTGTTGTGTTAGCAGGCAGCTTCATCAGTTGGCAGGGCAGCACGCCTCTGTGGGGTCAGTAGGTATCTCCCAGCCTACTACGGGGGCTGCAAAACCCAGCAGCTTTCATCATGCATTTCTTGAACAACTCGGAGCAAGCATTTCCTCCCCAGTTTGCACGTCTAAAGGTTTCTTGTGGCTTTAGTGTGCCCAAGTACCATGTGCGCATGGGACAGGGATAACCTGTGTGCTGTACTGACAGCGTTCAGAGGGCAAAATGAGGGGGTTCTTCCCATCCTTAGGTTTAGACCATAATTCTAGGACAGTGCCAGATCCCACCTGGATACCCTGGTGTGCACCTCAACTGCTGTTGGCTGAGCTACATAGTTTTGGGAAGCCAGGGTTGTCTGGGAAAGCTGAAGCCTTATTTCCTTGGCATACAGGAAAGGAAAATACGAGGAAGGTAAGACCTACCGTTTCTATAACACATTTTCTGCAAAAATCTCTTTGCTTGCCCGAAGTTTTCCACAGGGAGCAAGGCTCAGGTCACACTAAGGGGGTGTGTGTGTGTGTGTGACACTCGGGGACTACTCCTCAGCTCTCCAAGCACTACAGTGAACCCCAAGATGTGGGGTTTTGCTTTGGCCCATTACACTCTGTGTGGCTTCCTTCCCACACAGTGCAAAGTGCCAGAGGCTTCCTATGACTCCTTCCAGGAGCTGAGACCCTTTTTTGAAATGGCAAAGGGCACAAAGAGGCTGTTTGGGATCATCCACAGCCTCTTCCCATGACCGAACTCTTGCACCGCACCATCCTCCCTGCTCTTCCCTTTCTGCCTGGGGCTGAGGGCTGATCACCTTCACAACAGCCATTTTCAGCTTCAACCCCCTGTGACTTCAAGGCTAATACCAGACTGCCTGTATCAGTCAGCGCAAAGTCTCCATTTCCCTGGTCTAGATGATCTCCAGAGCTGTTCTCCGAGCCAAACCTTCTCCATCCCCTGGAGCTCCCACACCAGGGCCTGGCTGTAAAGGACTGAGGGCTAATCATCCTGAAACAAGCCGTTTCTGCCCCAGGAGAAGCCCTGTCTCTGGCCGAGGGCAGACACAGTTCCTCTTTCCCAAAGGCACTCTGAAGCGCTCCATGCGCTGCCTAAACACAGCAAAGATTTTGTTATTGGGTTTATTTTTTTTTTCTCCCTCCTTCTCGCTGCCTACAGAGCCAAAGGGCCTGTTTGTTTTCCTGTTACTTATCAGAAAGGTTTATTTGCGATTGCTTGAGAGGGGAAAAAAGCCCCTCCGCAGCCACAGGCAGACAAGCTCAGTGCTCAGGAACATAATGGCTGGAGCCCACGGGCCCATATGCTCGCCATCCTGTGAGGTGGAAGGCCAGCTCTGATCACATCCAGCTGCTCAGGATACGACTGATCAGGTATGGCTGAATGTCAAAAAAACGGGGTCGGGTTGACCGGGGGTTGCGGCAGGGAGGGCAATCGGCAAGGAGCTATTTAAAGCGTGTTGCAGAACTGGGAATTTTCCTGTTTGGAGATGTCAGGGCTGCAAACACAGACACATATACAGTCCCCCTGAAGGGAGGGAGGGAAGGAGGAGGTTATATTTTCCCTGTCAGCTGCTATAGCATCCTCTGAGCTTCACGAGAGAAGGAACTAAGCTTTCATACGGCACTGAATAATTCTTGCATTTTTAGGTTCCTATTTCCTCCTCCCCGATGAATTAAGACCTAGGAATTCAGCTTGTTTGTTGTTGCTTTTGTTACTGAATATCCATGAAAAGCTCAATGTCCCTGGGAACTAATTAGGTATTAACCCTGCATTATTGCTGCATAACAGCCATGGAAACACGCCACTTGGATAAATCTCCTTGAAATATGGAAATATTGAAGGATCAGGTGGAATGGCTAAAAAGTTAAAAAATAGCAAGATTTCTGACACTGGGAAGCGAAGTAGGAAATATATCAAGCAAAAGCAACTACATTGTATTCTGGTCTACAATTTTTACCCTATTCTAAACAGAACTACAGATAGGAACAAATCTGTTTGCAGAAGAACAGTAAGGTCTCAGCTCCCACTAGGAATTGTGTCTGGGAGAGATGTGGGTGAGGTTGGGTGCTACACGGGGTCCTATTCTAGCCTAACCTCAATGTCTTCACTTGTTTTGTCCTTAGCATCTCACCGCACCCCCAATGTTTTTGGGCAAGATACTTTTGGAAGACCACCGCAACCAGATCATATCTTCAAAGACCTAGGCCTTCAGTGGTGGCAGGCAATAAGTTTGTATTTTGGAGCATATTCTTACTTCTATGCACTGCAACCTCTCACAGCACACAGAAGGACAGACCGCTAATGGCATGATATGAATAAGTGTGTACCTATCTATATTTTATTACTCAAGCCATTTCAGAAATTTGCAGATAATTAACTCTGAATCCTTATTCATCTATTTTCCCTCAAAAATACTTCCCATTTGACTTAAACCCCTGATTTGTGAGCCAAGCAGCAGCACAATTAATCTTACTGAACAGGGCCACAGAGCAGCTTTGAAGAGGCCTTGAATTTCTGAAGGCTCTGAAAACCAAGCCACTGGAAATAGGATTGCTCTCATCCAGCCTCCCCTTGCCACAATAAGCTACGCAGCCCTCTCCTGTGTCTTCAGAGAGACAGCAGAGCTCCTGACCCCTCCAGTGACAAGGGATACAGCACCCTCAAACCTGAATGTTTCTACAACACTGTGTCAGCCTAGACAAACACTGACTCAAGTCAACACACCGCTGAACCAAAATATTTTGATTTGATAAAACAAACTCAACAACTGTTTAGACTTTGGCTGACCAGACTCACAATGGAGGTTTCCTTTTCAACTTCCCTATTTATTCTCATCTCTGCCATCACGCAGTTAGGTGACCACAGCCAAATCTATTCCCTCCTCCTCACCCATTCAGATGGGCAACTCGCCTGGATTGTCTCCTACTGCACACTTGCACAGAGCCAACACAACAGGACTCTAGGCTTCTTCAGGAAACTCTACACATGACTATAATGAAAAATTATTATTACAATTCTTTGCTTTCAAGTTGTTGTACAAGCACTTCCCACAAACCCAGTATGGAAGTGAAAAAGCCTCATTTCAATTGTTAATGGGTTTACAGAATTCAGTGGTCCTCCCAAAAACATCCTTGTCTCCCTGTTACAATAATAAACCCCTGCCTCTGATCATAGCTACCCCCAGCCTCCAACTCCCCTTGCACAAAACAGACTCTTCAGTGCTCACAGTGGGAGGTCTATTCTCACATCAAATTAAAGCCAGACAAAATCAATTAAAGCAAAAAGGATGGGGTCTGTTGAGATGACAGAAGGCATATGGGGCAAAGTCTCTCAGCTGAATGCAGGAGAGATGCCATTGCCCAGGCTTTCTTGTTCCTTCATGGAAGCTGGGGCCCAACAACATCTCTCCAAAGGACTCGAGATTGCCAGTCCTAAGTTTTTTTTTGCAGTGGCCCATGGTGCTGAACAGTAAGGAAGATGGAAGTTAGAGATGAGCTGAAGAGGATATGAACATAGAAATTATCAGAGAAGGGTCTTTTAGTAACTGGGAGAGAGATGACTAATGGTCATGCTCCCTCCATTACTCTGAGATGACTAATTCCTGGGGGGTGGCCCCAAGCTAAGAAAACCAAACCCAGATTTTGTACCTTGGCAAAAACCCCACAGACGAACGTATCATTCCTCCTTCTTAAGTCTCCTACTCCACCTTACACCCCTCCTCAACCACCACCTCAGGATCTATTCTATATATTTACACCTATTCCTATAGCCCCTCAGAAACACCTGCTGTGCCCATTCCTACCCTTGTCCTCTGGTGGGCCAAGGCCGCTCCCCGGTGCCTGCCTGAAGCCAGCCCTGTTTGCCGAGGGGAACAGCAGAGCACTGCAGCCCATGCCCTCAGCAACAGATGCTGGCTTTGTAACTTTAACCCTGCTACAAGCCATCTCCCTCCCTCCCTCCTCATCCAGCATTTTCAGCCTACACACCATCCAATTTGTTACCTACAAGGAAGGTCAGGGTCCTGCCGGGTGCTGTACACCTCCTCTCAGCTTGGGGCACTTTATTTCAAACTTTTTCTCCCACTAAACAAGATGTTTGAGCAGAGAAAGAACAAGTCAAAGAAATTGGCTTCAGAAAGACTGATACAGGCCCTGTCTGCTGGGAGAGGATTTTTCTTTGCTTCCCCACCCTCCCCCAAATTCTCCAATGTCCTGGTAACAGGAAGAGACTTCCAGGGGATAAAATGATGCCTCTGCAAGCTCCTGAGATCTTCAGCTTCCACTGGGAGCAAGCGAGCAGCATTAGCTCTTATGAGTTTGCATTGCTGGGCTGATTTGTGGTGTGAACACGCTCTAATTAGTCATTTAACTTAAGGACTAAGACTCCCAAGAGAAGATTTCAGAGGGGAATTCAGAGCTCTTCAGACTGATATTATCAACTGCCTAATGCAATTGTTCAGCATCTCCTTTTCATGATCTCTCTCCAGTTGACTAGCTATTAAAAATAGGTGGTATGAATTCTTCCGCATCCTTGCCAATCCATGGCTTGGGCAGCCTCCCCTGAAGTCACTTGGGTGAATTCACATCATGTTGTCTTTGGATTTGGGCAGGGAAAGGAAGATGTTCAAGAGCATGGAGCTGGTCAGCAGCAAGTGCTGCTTCACCTCTCTCATACAATGGAGGGAAACTGGTTAGAAACTCCAAGCCTCCAGAATACAAAGGGATTCTTAGAGATCATAGACTCCTAGAATGGTTTGGCTTGGAAGGGACCCCTAAAGACCATCTAAGTTCACCCCTCCCGCAATGGGCAGGGACATCTTCAACTAGACCAGGTTGCTCAGAGCCCCATCCATCCTGACCTTGAATGTTTCCAGGGATGGGGCATCTACCAGCTCTCTGGGCAAGCTGTGCCAGTCTTTCACCACCCTCATCATAAAAAATTTCTTCCTTCTATCTAGTCTGCATCTATCCTCTTTTAGTTTAAAACCATCACCCCTTCTCCTATCACAACAGACCCTACTAAGAAGTCTGTCCTCATCTTTCTTATAAGCCCCTTTTAAGTATGGAAAGGCCACGATAAGGAGGTCTCCCCAGGGCCTTCTCTTCTCCAGGCTGAAGATGTCCAGCTTTTCATGAACCAGTACACTGAGGTCCTTCTCAGGACTGCTCTCAATCCCTTCATCCCCCAGCCTGTATTGATACCAAGGGTTGCCCTGACCCAGGTGCAACACCCTGCACTTGGCCTCATGAGGTTCATACGGGCCCACAAGAGATGGATGCTCTGAACACTAGACTTGAACTGGATTGAGTTTTAAGTTGAAATCCTGATCCAAGCATCAAACCTGAGCCTGCAACTTAAAGCGATTCTAGTTTTAGCTGAACATCCCCACTCCCCTGAGATTATTTGAAAGTTTCTGTAAGCAATCATGACAGAATGCCAGTGTTTGCTACTTTCCTACTGTACATCCCAGTGACTGGAAGACTTGGGTCTATGGTATTCCCAACTCCAGTACTGCCATGCTGAGTAACCTTAGTAGCTTCCCCAGCTTGTATTCTTCCTGATAGGAGAGACAAGCAGATGACTTTGTGCACAGTTTGGAAAGTTCCCAGCTGATTTAGCAAGGCTCTGCTAAATGATTTAACCCCCTGGAAAAATGTAGGCTGAGCAGTTTTGGCTTCACATCAGATTTTGTCCAACTTGCTAGCTGTAAAATAAAACTTACTCCTAGGCTGGTTAGCCTACCAGAGAAAGCACTGGCCTGGGATTTGAGAAACGTGCAATAGGATTTAGATCATCTCATCAGGTACCTCAACTATGACACTATTCCAGCACCTAGAGCTCTCTCAAACTTTGCCTAATGGAGGAGGGGTCAAATCTCATTGACATCTACTTCAGGCTGCAGTACCCTCCCCTGCACCTGTGCAGAAGCTCCTCTAGGTAGCTAAGCTACAGACACCATCCCATATTCTGCTACAGTCCAGATCCAGAGAGCCATCCACAGTTTCTGGGGCCAAAGCAGCTAAAACACTCTTACCAGGATCCCAGCTCAGCACAGAGGACACCACAATGCCCCTGGAGGCACCAGCTCTCTTAACTCCACAAAAATTGCCTGGGCACCCCTATGTCATTCCCTTGGGGCAAGCGTCTACCTCAGGCATCACAATGCCTACACCAGGTATACAAAGTAGGTATTATGGTATGTGGGCCCGGGTTGCTGATCCCAAAACTGCTACTGTCCAGCTACAGGATTTGAACAAGTTGCTTCACCTCTCAGCACCTCAGTTTCCTTATCTCTAAGACAATAAGACTGATAACATTCAAAGCACACTGCAGAGTGAGATACCAATTAGTTCTAGGTGTCTGTGAATAAAACATACTTTACTCAACATGACCAAAAGGCTCAATACATGGGTTGCTAAATGAAACTGAAGGCCTGCAAGATACTGAACTGAATAATTTGGCTAAACTGTATGCCAGTATTTGAAGGTAAAGGCAGAAATCTTGGTCGCTACTATGATTCTACAAAATTCTAAATTCTTGTTTCCAGTAAGTGATAGCCCTTCCACATTTCCCTCCCCCCCAATAAAACCTACCTAGCACAAAACAACCCCATTAAAATCTTTTTGATGTTACCACAAACGAAGTGTGAAAAACCTGCCGTGGGGTCAGCTCTCCCCATCTTCTCAGCTGAGCTCTGCAGACAGCCAATATCACGTGCACCTGTGTGTGATGGCAACACAGACCTGATCTGAGCATGGTATTTTCATTAGCCCTTGTACTGTGCACAGACACAGGGGCTGACTGATCTAATAAGCTCCATGTACCACTGCCTGGCTGGCTAGAGCTGCACAAAAGACAAATGGGGAGTCTGACTGGTCCTACGCACCACTCTTGGTATGTTTTCTCTATCCTACTGAACAACAGAATCACAAGATCTCCTTCCTAGATCCTCTGCCTGGGAAGAGATGAGAATGCTGCAGTCCAACGACCTGAAAAAATTTCAATTTCATCCCCAAACCTTTCTAATCATAGTAAAAGGGATTATTTTATAGGTGAGGAGAAAGGTCTCCTGTTTCTTATTCAGCGGGACCACTTCTAGAGGAGGTGTTGCAAAGATGTAAAGTTTTCTTTAAAGGAAATGCCAGAAAAATCCTTGAGTTTTCTAGTTTCCCAACATGCGTGAAACATCATGTGACATCAGCATCTCATGGAACTCTATGCGGGAATCAAAGGCCATCAAAGAGACTCTTCAGATGCAGTAAGCCGGCAGCTCATCTGATCTCACTAGGGAATCCGTTCTCCCTGTTCAGTACAGTGCCTATATAGTGGCTGAACTCTGAAAGGAATCCATTATAAGTTCTCCATGGGTTCTTCCCCCAGGCACAGCACTGAATTTAAGAGGAAGGAATAGCACCCTCTCGCAAAAAGAAATTAAATCTTTCTATGTCCTTTGAAACATTCTAATGTCTTATTAATAACATCTTTTATTCTGAGCCCTGGGTCCCCCAACATCCCAAGGAGCTAATAATAGCAATTTATACAAGCAAAGAATACTTTGTTTAGCTCCTCTCACATTGTAGCTCTGGACACCAGAAAGCTGTTGGGTTTTTCTGAGGAGACCAGTGAGAAAAAAAATAAATCACCATTACCATGAGACAAAGAGAACTGCAGCTGCTATGGGGATCAAAGGAATCTATAGACTGAAAAAGAGCAAGCTTTGCCTCAAACTAACATTTTGAGCAAGAATTCCTGTGCTAGAGAAACATAAACTCGGAATTAGGCTGCAGGAGGTTTCTCACTGAAGAATCCCATCCGCAACTGGTAACATCGGTGCAGGGCTTTCTCCTCCAAAGGTTCAGATACCATTCAGAAGGTGATCCAATATATGACAGTCCAGTCTCACTGGACAAGAAGAGTCTTCACGAGGCTGCAACAAGACTCTCAGCAGCAAATCACAGACAGAAAGAGTTAGTATGAGGCCCACTAGTACTTGTGGAGGCTCTTTATATCTCCTTAAAGAACACCCAGTTCCCTATCCACACATGCCAGGAAACACTGAACTTGATTTGCAGAATTGGCTCAGGTTGTTTTACACAAGTAAGAGTGAGGAAGCCGCAGCTTTCCCCAAGCCCCCGAGCCCCAAGCACCCCCTTCCCGAAGCCCAGACCTCCACCTGCGGCCACCCAGGACCATGGACAGCAGTTCCACTGCGAGACCGCCCAGCACGCCCCGTTCCCAGCTCTCGCCGTTACTAGCACTCTTGCAAAAGTACGTAACAGATCTCAGCAAGAGGCTTGGTGTCCTTAGTCACCCTGGACTACAAAGGTAAGTAACGTGTCCTGAACCAGTTCTGCTCATCCTGAGCGCTGGAGCTCTTCAGCCAATGCACATGAGTCCAAGCAGCCATTATGTCTGCTGAGTTCCAGTGAACACCTTAGTCGGAACAGCGCAGAGAATTTCAAATCTCCCTGCTCTGTTGTAAACAGAAGCCTGCTCCCCAGTCCACATCCTGGTAATAACTAGGACTTAATGACAGCATTCAGAGGAACGTCTAGGAGCTTCTCTTTCAGCTTCCCCTGTTAAGCGGCCCCTGGCTTCCAAGACACACTTAAAGGAATTATGTGCAAAGGCCAAGTTGTTACACACCCACGTACTCTATTTACTCCATATCTCCACTTATGCCATATGAATTCACCAAACGAGCAAGAAACAGCATAATGGCATCTCATTTTACGAGGTGTAAATGCCATTTTATACAACTGATGCATCACCAAGTATATACATCGTTCCACAAGGAAAGGAGAAACAGTACCTTCATCTCTGCCATAGTACTGCTGCAAATAATTTTAAATACCAATGCCAGTATATCAAGAATTAATTAATTCCCTCACATTTCCAGTTCTACACAGTTGCCTCAAGTTTAGCTAGCTAGCAGCAGTCACTTTGACAAGGAGCGCATCACTAAGATACTACAAGACCAATACTCCTGTAAGACAGGTTCGTTCTCACTCAGCATCCAAAATTCAACTTGGAGGATAAAGAAAACAAGAGAAACAGCTAGTGACAGTAAGTCTTGATAGGGTCACGGGCTTTGCAACAGCTTCAACGTGCAGGCGGGTGAAAACATCACTCACAAAGTAAAGGGAGAGAAGAAAGAAATAAAGAGGAGGGGGGAGAGGAAAGAAAAAGGAAAGGTTGATGGACAGTTGGACTTGTTGAGGGTGAAATCAATTAAAGTGCATCAAATCCAGAATTCATGCTTTTTCAAAGTGACAAATATGTGCTGGAAACTGAGAAAGACGAAGGGAAAATAATGTCTTTGACCTCCCAGAGACCGGCTGTTCCTTCCGTCAGAGGAGCCAAAAGTGAAGTGAGATGCGTTCATGATAAATTGTAACAGCCAGGCAGCCACCTTAAAAAAGAACGAGGTGAAAAGGTTACAGAAGGGACCCAAAATGCGAAGAATTCAACCAAACATCAAGATAAATCAACTCAGGCCCTTGTGTATGCGTACCCAGCCTTCACAGAGCTGCTGCAGCTCATCTCAATTTGTTAGCCTTACTTAAAGTGTAAGACACACACACACCTTGTTTACAAAAGCTTTTGAAAACGTCGTTACAGAGGACTGACTCGCTCCAGCCTTCCAAAGCCAAGAGATGCAGTGACCATGCTACCTGCCATCCTATTCAGGGAAACTGTTAGGCAATTAGAGCATTTCTTAGATGCACACAAGCATCGCCAGCAATCCTGTGTTCAGCTCAATTCAGCTGTTTTAGGGAAAAGCTTTCAAAGAGCTAGACACCTCTCTCCCACCAAAGCAAACATAAAACATTCACACTTCTGAAAGTTTCAGAGTCTTAGTATACTATCTTATTTTCTCTTGCACTTAGATATCATTTTCTGGTTTGGAGCTTCAAAGCACAGTACAAATATTTGTCTGGATGCTTCCACTAGCATGACAACTTTGGACCTTTTCCTTTACTGACAACCAGAAAGTATTAACTCTGATGACTACTCTCATGCAGAACAGTTGAATGCAAAGCTAAAATATCAGCAAAACCAGTAAGCATACAATATCTACTAATAAAATCTTTGAAACGTCCCTCTAAACATTGTGCCCTGCTTTGCCAGCGATGCATCCAATGGTTTATATGAACTGTAACAAACCAAAGCAGTGTTTTTAAGGAATATATACTGCAGTTCTGCGCATTCGTGCACTTAGGCAGGGTACACCCAACACACCTCCCACTCGAATGCCCACACTTTGACTTCAGACTGACTCCCCACTTCAGCTCATCAAGTTTTCAAGCACTAGGTGTTTGCAACACACAGTCCTTCTTAAACTATTAATACATAGCAACAGACAGTACCCCAAGATCTTCAAGCAAGAGTCACCCAAGCCTTTCTGACTGCTTATGACAACAGCAGATTCACCTTTGAAGAGGTTACTGAAGAAAGCACATTTGCTCTCCTTTCCTGAGCTATTACCAGCACCGAAGGGACTATATGAAGTAGTTTACAACAGTTCAGATATGATCAGTTAAGCCTGTTCACACTGTTGACTGTTGTGCAGGTGGTCGTGTCTGGGTAGCCCTAAGCATGGGAGCTACAGGAGATTCCCAACTGCAGCATGGAGTTTTTCATGCCTGGGATCCCAGCTGGCATTGAGAGCTTATTGTTGCAAATGCTTGCACCGAGGGGAATGAAGTTCGCATTGACATTGTTGCTGCGAGGAAGCTCAGCTATCAAGTCCTAGCTGGCTTCCTCACAGCTCTGCCTTCAGAAAGCACTGGTGATCATCTCGCCAACTCCTCCTGACACAGACGCCCACCCCACTGTTGTTGCATTCTTCTTCACGACAACCTTCTCTGGATGGTCCCTTCCCCGAAACAGCATGATTCTCTCAGGGAGACACGAGTTCACATCAACAAATTCTTCCCGACACAGCCCTGAAGCACTTTCTCTATGATCAGCTATTCAGAGTGATGGGACACACTAGTTAGATCTCTCTGTGTGTTTATCAATCCCTTCTCAGCCATTTTCCTCTGTAAACCCGTCAAATCTTTTTCTTCAAGCTCTGTGGGAACAGTTAGGAGCTATCTCCTCAGAGGTGCCTGCCCTGCCACTTGGATTTCATCCCCCTCCTGGAGAAGTTAGCTGTCAGCAATCAGAGGACTGGCCCACGCAACGTAGACACAGCAGCGACGGAGCTCCTGCCAGTGCCCTCAGAGTGATGGGGTCCTCATGAAAGAGCCTTGTGAGACCCCTTGTCCCCGTGCAGGGGACTGGGAGGAGTCCTCTTAACCTGGGGCAGAGAAGGGAGAGTGGGAAAAGCTCCGAGATGAAGTCAAAGGAGTAAAAGGTCTGTAACGCCCCAAACCAGACACAAAGAACTTGTTCTGAGCTGAGCCAGGACAGGAACCAGAAGTGTTTCACAGGACTGCAGGACTTCACAGTATTTTTAAGGACACAGGACGTAAAAGGGTATTGGACTTGATATGTATATCAGTATCTCAGGTCCCTACTGCCACGACCCTTAGCCAGCATAGTACAAGACATTTAAATGGTACCGAATGGAGAAAACAATACGTTACAACCCCACGATGAATGTAAACTAAGCCACATACCGCCACCAATAGATTCGGACCTTACAAGTTGCCTTTTAGTCTTCCAGCAAAGTTGCTGCCTGAAGAGTCACGTGTCTTCCCTTTTAAACAGGCAGTATCAGACGGCCTGCTTGCCTCATATTGATGCTTGTAACCTTCACGGATGGCAGTGAATTGCCAGCCAGGGTAAATCTGCATAGATGCTGTCCTATGGAACTACGGTATGTAGCTTATATGCAGTTTGATTGTGCAGATCTAGGTCAGCATCCTGCATCCTGACAAACGTCAAATGAGAATGCTTATTTCTCCTTTCACACTTGTCATAAGCCGAGCTGGTTATCATCTCCATTTTGCAGCGAGGGGAACGAAGCACAAAGCAGTGAAGTGACTTGGCTGAGGCCACTTTGCAGGCCAGTGCCTGATTCAGGAATTAAGCCCACGCATGCAAGCTCCAGGTCCTTCACATCACCAACCAGGGCAACATCATGTTCATAAGACTCTAACTTGTGATGCTTTTGGGAAGATATACTTGGTGGAGGGCCAACAAAATCTGTTTGTAGAGATTATCGACTACATTTTCTCAATCATCTACCCAATGAGTTTACCACATAGTTTTGGGTAGCACGTACAGCATTCCCACTAGCGACAGACCAAAATTTAGAACAATCCCTAGTGTCTCCCAACAAGGTACCTATTCCTTGCTTGCTCACCAGCCAGTATAAGCACTCGAGGTTTTGGATCCTTTCCTTTAAGCCCTGCAGAATGGGGCAGGAATCTCACAGAACAACCCTTCACGCTCTATCTCATCAAATGCACTGGATGCAAGCATAGAGACAAACATGAGATTATATATACGAAACCAACAGAACATTTTACCATCCAAAAAAGGGGTTCTGTCACTATGATTGAATAGCTCCTGCTTCTGATGTCTCATGTCAGAAGGGGCAAATGAGAAAGGACCATGTGGCAGAAACAGCTTCGCTAAAAAGAGTCTGGTAAGTAGCAACCAGACAGCTCCCACAAGGGAAAAAAAAGGGTTCCCAAGAGCCAGACAGCAATTCTTATTCTTTTAGGACTGAAATTTGTTTGTTTGTCCAAAAATATTTGCCATCTGAACATCAGCTTTTTTTTATTTTGGTTTTGGAGGTTTTGTTGACTTTCACTAAATTGCTTTCATTCATTGCATGGCATCTTCCATCTCTGCAGTGTTTCAGTTGTTTCTTCCATCTCTTCTAAATTCTTTTTCTGGTTTTGTGGACTTCAAAGTAATTTGGTGCTGAAATATTTTGGGTGAGTTTGGGATGGAGATGAAGCTTTTAATTTTTAAGGAAGAAAATAAAGAAGTATTTTTTAAGCTACTGTTTCATTACCAAAAAAATATACTTTTTTTCTGGAAAAGGAAAACTATTAGTAAAATGGGACTAAACAAAAGCTCCTCTTTGCTGATCCTTGACATTTAGCTTCACCACAACTGCTGCCACACAAAGCCAGGCTGCAGCTCTGGGATTTAGGCCACATAAATGGTAAAGTTTTATTTTTAGAGGGACGGTACAATTGAAAAAACCCAACAAGCCAACAAAACACCAATCAACCTTTGTCCTCTTTAAAGGACTGCCTCTAGAGAAGGAACAAAAATAGAGACACTTATTGTTCAGAGTCCGGCCATAGCATCCCACTAACACACACCACTCGCCTCCACGCATGGTATGTGGACAACCAGGGCTGGGGAGCCTGGCTGCCACGAGTTCCTCTGTTCCCTCAGTTTCTAGCCCAGAGCTCCCACTCTCCCCCCAGAAGCTGGCTGGCACAGTCACCAAGCAGTACCAAGCCATTGCCTCTCCTGCCTGACCCAAAGGGGGCTTCTTGCCAGCGCACCTCAAGATGACTTGCTGCAAAAGTTGCTGCGCTGCTCTAGACTCAAAGAGATTTAAGACTAAGACACCCTTAAGCTCTCCTTTTCCTCCACCCTGCGTGACCCCTGCCTCCCACCTGGCTTAAGCACAGAATAGCTATTTGCTGCATTTGTTGCCTTTTGAGCACAGGCTAGCTGAAAGATCACATCAAATCTTCATCCATGCCCTTGGACCCTTCCATTGCAAGAAGTTACTTGAGCACAGCATTTGTCTTTGAAGGACCTGGAGATCTCTGTATGTTGTCAGCCCAACACAGAACAGGCTTTCATCTAACACATGGTATAGAAGGGTCAAATCCAGCTCCCCCTGGAAATCCCAAAGTTTGCTGTTCATACAAAGACCTGATGCACGACCCCAAAGCAACACAGAAAACAGATGACAGATTTTAGCATGAGATTATCTTTCCTGATCACCAAGCCTTCTGTGTTGTTAAGTGAAATCCATCAGCAACTGAAACAGGGCCACTTACTCCAAAGGTAAATCCTAGAATTACTGGTGGGGAAGGGAATTCAGTAAAAGTGCTGTAACATGTAATTCAGCTGGTTTAATTCACAGCTTTCCAGCCTTTGGAAACATTGACTTGCACAGATTTGTGAAGGACCTGAAGTTTTAACCCCCGCCTTCTTCCCTCTGGTACAACTTCCTACGCTAACCCTCCGGGATATTAAATCTTCCACTTGCCATCTTCTCCTAGGCAGAGAGGATATGAATTTCATAACCCCTCAGCTGAGCTGCCATCAAGAGCCATGAAATATGACAGGAAACCAACAGCATGGACTTGCGAGCACTCCATGCACAGCCACCCGAGCCCCAGGACTGGGCAAGCTATTAACAGCACGTGGCGCAGGCGCCTGGAGCACAGAGGGCCACGGGGTGTGTAAGGAAGGGCAGGCTTACACTGGGTTGAATCAGAGAAGGATCAGATCGGAGCAGGACAGAGCCAACGCCTGGGTCAAGGTTGGACATGCACAAGAAGACCTGTCCTTAGCAAGGAGTTACTCTTTGCATTTGTCTGACTTCAGGGGTTATGAGGGTACTGGGCTGATAGCTGAGAAGGGCTGGAGGAGGGAAACAAACCCTTAGTTTATGCACGTAACAGCTACAGGAGTAAGCCACCGTGTATTTCCTACTTGAACTTGTGCCTCTCCGCTCTAACCAAGGGAACGTGAACTGGTGAAGGATCAGGACTGAGTTAGGCTGAAGCGGTCTTGCCTCCCTCACCAAGAGCTCTGCCAATGTAGATGTTTTTCCAGACACTCACAGGGTCACAAAGCCCAGCGTGGATCACAACAGTGACAAAGTGTTTCCAATGAAAACAATCTGGCTGTGGAACAGCCTTCCAGAGGAGACTTAGCATGGCAATCCAGCACCTCACCACCCTGGGGGCACTCTGCAAAGCCTTCCTCCTCCTAAAGACTCCTTTATTATGAACAAAAAGTTTATACAGATACCCCCTCCTACCCTGAAAGGTGCATTTAGCCCCTCCTTTCAGTATATTCAACATCAATTAAAATTAAAAAAACCAAGCATTTTCAATAAACTAAGCCAACGTCACACTTTACCCTTACCACAGTTTTTACCCCCCTGAAAGAGTTAAAGAAATCCCAGAAGGAACTCAATACTGCTGTCTGACAGTACACTTCTGCAGATGATGTAAAGCCCAAAGACAGGCAGTACAGCACAATGTTTCCCCTGTATAGTTGGAAACAGAGAAGAGGAGGAGATACTTCACAGGGGGTTGCAGAGTTTATACCACAAATGCATCTGGCCACTGTGGCTTACTAGACTTTAGCTATCCAAGGCACGCCGCCACAACTGGAATAATCAATAACTGGGGAAGCCCCTTAGTGCTGGTGTGGAAACCTGGGTCACACAGAAGGGACAAACCAGCACAAGGTCTTCACCACACAGAGGACGTTAGTTAGAAGGCCAGCATACACAAAAGTGCATGCGGGAAGGAGGTGTTAAGGAAGAGCTACACGAGATCTTATGCAACACATACGGACGATGCTGATAGACTGTAAATCAACTTCTGCAAAGCATCTAGAAAGCCCTTAGTAAGACAGACACAGCTTTCTCTTCCAAATCAAGGTTCACCTGCATGAAGGACACTCAGTAGCACTACAGCAATCCACATGTTCCTGCCACGCAACACAAAATCGTAACATTCACTAAACAACCCATATCAATAGCTTTTGGCTGCAACAATAACAGTAATATTTTTATTGTCATAAAGATCCTAGCACTGAAACTGATAGGCTTGCTTAGATAAGGAGAACTAAAAAAAAAAGAAAAAGAGATTGGTTGCTTACTGCACCACAGCCTTTAGTACAATTATTGCTATTCAGTCAGTCTGAGCAAGATCACAATCAGCTCTCCTCCACCTGAGCATGATTTGGTGAACCACTTTAAAGTAGTTTTTTTGAGAAATCAAGTCTAACATGCAGGTGTTAGCATATCTAGCCTCACTTCAGCCAAGAAACACTTGACCCACACTCCACATTTGTCCAGAAAACCAAGCAAACAGACAACTTCAAAACAACAAAAATAAAAGCTCAACATAAACAAAACAGCTCCCTGTGCACCTTCTCTTCAGCCATGCTCCAACCAGAATGAAGTGCACATCTCTCAATACTTACAAGCTACCAAACTTCAACACTTCACTGAAGAGAAGTTCATCAAAAGAGCCAGCTGGCTCTTAACACATCCACTGCCCAATCCACCTAGGAAACTCCACCACTTCTCTGATGAGGCACCGTTCTGCAATCCTGCTACCAACTACAGGCCTTTCTTCTTATATCAGTCTCTACATACCATGTTCCCAACCGCACGTAAAGCTCACTTACTCAGAGTCAGGAGCAGATAGCGCCTTTCCGTCCATCTCTTCTGGTGGCTCCTGTTTCCCTGGGTCCTTCGCAGCAAAGGTGGCCTTGAAGCAGGCAGTTTACTTCAGCCAGGCGATTAGTAGAGTTCAGTGAAAGCAACCTCACCCCACAGCGAGTTTTCCTCGCAACACAGGAAACACTTTTCTCATCCTTTAAGGAGGCCCTGCAGTCACTTGCATGCTTCTATATTACATACAGACTGAGAACAACAAAGAATTTACTTCTCACTTATCAGTACAGAGGTGGCTTCTTTTCCTCTTCTCAAAACAGCGTAGACACCAGATAAACACACCCAAGTTGCAGAATGACAGGATTATGAGTCCCAGCACACAACTACTGAACTTAAATCCTCCATGTAAGCCACAAAGGAAGAATCCAAAGGTAGTCTCAGGCTTACAGAACAGGGCTGAGGGACTGAGCTTAAATACAGCTCCTACCCCAAGGAGCAGAGCCTTTGCAGAGGCCTTCCAGGGCTGGTCAGGGCACTAAGGCCCCGTTGGTGCTCTCAGGCCCTGGCAATTTGCACTTAATTGCTGCTAAGAGAAGGCACCTGGACATGCCCGGGGAACTTTCATCTAGAGAAATTTCTAGATTTCTCTAAAGGGATTTCACTCTTGGAACACCAAAGTAAAAGAAAAGGATTGCCTGTCGCTGAAAAGCTGGATTAGCCGGCTGTCTTGCAAAAGCCCAGGCTCCCGATCTACCCTCATTGCTACCCAGGAGTTTGAGCCAAGTAACCATGCTGAGTTTAAATTTGATGAAGCCTATGAACTAGCACAGCAGCTGAAGACGTAACATAATTCTGCCCCGGAAAGATCCCGACTGCTTTACCTTACAGTCAAAATGTCCTTTGGCACTTTACAGAGACAAAAGGGACCCACACTGGGGCTGGCAAAATCGCCTGACAGACAGCACTTGGGTGAAACCCTCCCAGATCACAGTATAAAACCAAAGGGGAGCCACGTCCAGGAGCACAAGAGCCAGCGATTCATGTTCCTCATCAAGGTGACAGCTCTCTAAAACCATGCTCACACGGCCCAGCCTGGCTGGGATACCATGCCCTGTCTGGGCTGTAACATCTCTGTTTTTCCACTTGCTGTTTGCTTTTTCCCAGCCCTTGAGTCCCTCAAGTTCAGGAGATGAGTTAAGCACTTGAGTAAAAGGAATCACCTTTTTACGACAGTCTTTTCCTTTCTTTTGTACCCTCCTTTCCCTTTACCCATTCCTGCACCCCGCCATCAACTCCTTGGCACTTTGTACTCGCTTTCTCTTCCAAGCCACCAGTAGCATTCTCCCTCCCAACCCTGCTGCCTGCTGTGGCAGCATTTCTGCACCAAGAAGATAATAAATACATCAAGCCTGTCAAAGTCGCATTGTTTTGGCTGGAAAGAGGTGCCCCCCTGCCGGGTGAGATTACTTCCCACCGCGATGTATGGCTTTCCCCTTGCTGACAGCTCTCCAACAGGGAGTAATCGGTGTCCAACCGAGAGGAGCAGGCAGCTAATGTTGCTAAATGGCACTTAGGACTGACGAGGGCAAGGAGGAGGACAAGGAGCTCAGCCTCGCTCACACAGAGCCCTTCTCTTGCTGGCGTAGTGTGTTGACAGAGAGACAAACTGGAGCTCCTTGCTGGCCCTGCCTGTGATTTCCCAAGCAGGGGGTGGCAATGAGAAATGGGAAGCTAATATTCCTGCTTGAGTCTCAGGGCAAGTGTCAGCCTTGATCCTACACAAGCATGACACCTGGAACCAGCAGCTCTTGGGGCCTAAATGTATTAGTGAATGTGGAATTAAGAAAGGAAAGACATGAAGAAGGACAGAGAAGAATCTCTCTCTCTGCCCTTGGGTACAGGTGTTTTTCTAGGGGCCAGGCCCTTCACACCCCCCAAGCAGCAAATGCTCTGGCAGAGACTCGTCCTGAGCTGCGCGCCCGGCACAGGATGGATTCCTGGGACAAGAGCTAGCAGAGAAGCGACATTCACTTGGGAAACGGAGTGCCCATGGAAAAAATTCATAAAGAAGGTGTTTAGCTTGTTTGCATTTCGCAGATGTCTAGGATTTTCAGCAGTCTCTGAGACATCCAGGTAAACTGAAGGGCAGCCATTTTCTCACCTGCAGGTCATCAACTCGCCTCAGAAACCTCTCATCATTGTGCTGCTGGTTTTGGTTATGCCAGATGAATTAGCTTTGTATTCTTGGCTTTTTTAATTACAGAAAAAGAAAAGAGTAAAATGATCATCGAGACAGTGTGACGAGACTAAGCAGTATTATAATGAGTCATCTGGAGTTTCTCCACCTCTACACCGGCCTCTTCAAAGACACTTAAGGGAATCAATTGCCCGTATCCCACTAAAATCCTCTCTCTATGCGGTTCATGAAGCTTTAAGCCCCTTTCCCACCCCCACAACCTCCATCCCTCACCTCTGAAGTCTCTCTAGTCCATTATTCTTGAGGCTGATTTGTGAACAATGTGTTCACTTTCCGAACTGCCTAATGAAGATGTTCCTGGCCCTGAATATTATATCTGCTGCACGCTTAATGGAAAAAAATAGCTATTATTATCATTGGTGGTTCAGATGAGTTTCTTGGCAGTGAGGGTGGTACAGTTATGTGGACAATCAAACAAGCCAGCAATTATTGCCAATGCATTTTTGAGGAAATCATTGCTGTTTAAATTCTAATCACAACAATACCTCATTTAAAAGCATAAAAGCTTTCACTCAGCAGACCTACCTTTTTTTAATAGCTAGACAATTAAATAAATCTCCTGACACTTAACCATCATTTACCCAACAGACAGAAAATGGATTCAATGCCTTTGCATTAGTTAGATTATGATATTAAAGCAAAAACTGAACAAGTATAAGCAGGTGAAAGAAGATCTTTGAGGAGCGTGTGCTGCGCTGCGAGTATGGTGTGGTATCTTTTGCAGGGGGTAGGGGGATTTTTTTTTTTTCTTCCCTTATTCAGACACCAAGATAGTTCTTAGCATTATTGTGTTTCATAGATTTTAATGTTCTCGGGAAAACAAGGTAGTTGTTGCCCCTTTTACAGGCTGGAAATCGAAGTACAGCACATGAAGCCACCCTGAAATTCTGCGTCTGAACCAGGAATTGAGTCTGGATGTGTTGAACCATTCAAAAAGTAACCTTTCTAAACTTAATCCTGATCCAAGTGTTATTTTGCTAGAATTTCCATTAAAACAGATACCTGGAAACTTCAGTGCAAGTGTGGAGCAAAGCTCGGCAGGCAAAAATGTCTGGGTTCTAGGGCATTTTTGCTGGCATCTTAGGAAAGGCTGCATTATCTTAAAACACAGCCCCCAAATTAACATCGAAGCAACTGTGACTGACCCTGCACTGGTATGAACATCAGCCACTGACAGATGATAGACCTTTTATTATCCGTGATCCCAGTGGTATTCTTAATTCCCGGCTCTAGCACTTCTCCCTCATTAGGTTTCTCATGTGAAAAGCATGTTCTTCTGCTACCATTATTCGGAAGCTGATGCTAAATAACTCCTAAATTTATTACCTTCTGCCAGCTGTCAGCTACCAGCAACTGTAATGGGAGCGCTTTTCTCCTTTTCAGGTAACAGCAGCGATGACACAAAATCCTTGTCTTCCAAGCAGTGTTTGAGTTTGAGATGTACTACTGTATATTCATTAACCTATGCTGAATTGCACGGTCTCCTTTACGATATGCTGTTCAGAAAAGAAAACAAAGAAAAAAACCATTGGAAGGAAGGCAATTGATCCAGTCTCATTCCAGACTCTACATAACTGACAACTATATAGACAGTTAATTGTTTCTTCATCTTTGCTTACTCAATTTTTAAAGAGTTCCCACGGATAAATTTTATAGAGATGGATCTTTGTTCTTACCTCCTTCCCAGCCCTCATTTTGGCAGAAAAAAATACCTCCACTTCATAAAGATGTTTATGATGGGCTGGAAAGAGTTAAAACCTCATCTTCCACTCCTCCCTCTTTATTGTTTTAATTGGCTGTTCTGATGACCTGACCACCTCTTTGATACGCATCAAATGCCGGCCCGTGAAATACGGAGCATGTCAGCCTGCCGAACAAGGGTCAACCTGATTGTCAATAAGGCAATCAATCAGACCTGCCGGCATGATGGATCCAGTCCAGACCAAAAGCCCCAGATGGAAATGAAACAGCCTCCTGGATGATAACACGGTGTGCGCTGCGCGGCCCGACAGCTCGCAGAAGGGTCACTGGCCCGGAGGCCAGAAGGCGGCAAACTTCAAACTGGAAAAAGGCAACGGTGAGCAAACACCAAAACCCCCAAAACCAACAAAAAGGAACCCTCTCAGCCAACCCAGCGGCATCTCCAAATCAAAGAAGCTAAGTGAGGTGAGAGAGATGGGAGGACATGCAGGGAGTCAACAGGGGAGAGAGTGGGGAGGTGCCCTTAAAGGGCTAAATAGCACGTCTCAACTAGTAGTACCTACCCTCCTGCTTCTCCTCCCGTGTGTCCCCGCAGGTGAAGAGCGACACCACCACAAATGAACACCACAGTTGTACAAACATGCTTTCCACAATGAAGCAAATTAGGGACCAGATCTAAGGTAAACCTAACTGTAATTCCTTTCTGAGATTTTTGGGGACTTCATCATGGAGCTGTAAGAACGTCTGTGCTATCAAGGGAGGAGAAAGCATAGAAAAGCAGCACCTAAAGAAAGGAGGAAAAGTGGAAATATCTTCTTCTGGTGAGAATACTGCCTTACACTGGCCTCAACAGTTTACGAAATGACCGCTTAACATGCTCCATGGTGTGATGGCTGCCCTAGCTCTAGCAATGGCTTATCTCTCTTTGGACAGGAACCATCACCACAAGATCCTCTGCTTATGAACGGGACATAAAGTAGGGGTGATGTTCCACATAACCCTGCAATAAGAAGCAGCTCTGAGATCCCATCACTTCAGAAGCATGATTTTCTGAAGATGAAACAGCTTCTGAAGCACATGAGCACACCACAGGCAGTGGAGAAAAGGATTCAAATGAAGAGTGTCCTCTTGCGAAACTGAGGAAAGTTTCTTTCCAATGAGAAACTAAATGGGATAGAAAGGCCTAAAGACATTACCCATCTTGAGTATTCTTCTGTTTCCATCATCCCTTCTGTGAACGGATAAGGTCTGAATCCTCAACAGATACAAGATGCATCTGCAGGGGCAGAAAACTCAAACCAAAGTGTCTGACCTCGCCAATTCGGACAGAATGCCCACACGCATTACAAACACAAACACAAAAGCGTACACACACGATACACATGCTATTTTGAAACGTAGGAGCCTGGAAGCAAGAGGGATGAAGCCAGAAAACGGCACTTAGCTTGGAGTACCGTCCCTGTTGCTGTTCCTGAGAACGTGCGACACACATACGTTCACTAGCCAAAGTCCATCAGTGTCACTCATAGAGACCTCACCACAAACTCATACAGGTGTGCACATTTACATGTGCGCCCCCAAAATAAAGTCCCCTTTTCCTGTTGCTCTGAGCACAAGGCAATCGCTTGCTAAACGCTCCAAGCCAACTGCCCCGGCTGCCGTGTGCTAGTTTCACACTCTCCAGCCTTCCACCCCTGCCCTCTGCTGCACCTCCTCGTGTCGCTGCTCACGTCTCGGGGCTCAGAGACTGGTGTGGTGCAAATATTTGCACGCTCTCTGGGGAGGAACACAGTGCACTGGCCTCCAGGGGCAGGCGGTCTGCATATTTATTCTGGAATAGCAAACACCACGGAGAGCAAAGAAGAGAAAAAGCCAGATAAGATAAAAGTGTGTTACCAGGTCTAACAACATAAAATCAACAAAGACCACAGAGAAAAGTTATCTGCAAAGACCAGCAAATCCAGCAGCAAGTGATTCTGACAGAGGAGCCCTTTTGCAGGTTGGATCGCTCAGAAGACTGGTGAGATGAAGCTGTTTGTCTCTCGGAGTGCCCAATATCAAGTCATGGTGAATCACTGTCTGTGTCTCAAGATGATTTACATAGACAGAGGTTTTTGTGGTCTCTGTCCTGCCCGCGTTGTGAACCTGTAACTGCAACCAGCATCTTCATAATACAGAACAGACCTAAAAGACTTTCCCCACACACTGTAAGATAAGATTCTTCCAGAACAAGCCATAGGCTAATATCTGACTGAAGAGTGGTGTGAAACACTGCAGCCATTAATTTCCACTATGTCCTGGGACTGGGGATTTCTTCGAGAAGATAGATTCACCCAGCTGTGAAGGTTTCCTGTCATTTAAGAAATATCCACATTTGCTGAAGTTTTAATTTACGCATGTGATTAATTTATAAAGTGAAACAAAGTGTACTTGTTAGACAAACTGCATAATGATGAATCCAGAGGGAAAAAATAGAAAGGACGTACTAGGAGAACCACATGTGAAAACCATATGGAAGGGTGTTCCACCAGCTTGGAACCAGATGGAAGAAAACATTGTCCCTGGACACTGTACAGAGTCCTACTGATAACACATGATAAATCATTCACTGAGTGTAAGCAGGAGAGTGAACATCACCACATACCAAGCTGCGCAGGGACGACAGGACCACGAGCTGGAGGACATTAGATAAAAGGACAGCATGAAAAGCTCAGATCTTACCCCCTTGTGTAGATCTAATCTGAGCTATTATCAGCAGGGACAGCCAGAATAACTGCAGAAAGAAACAGAAGCCCAGCAGCAGGGTTTGAAGGCCCCAAAAAACCCCACAACACAGCCAAGCATGCAACAGCGGGAAGCTGAACAGGGATACTGGAGAATTGTCTAGATATTCACCCCTACGGAAAAGGTACGAACTTAGTCCTGTACCCAAGCACTAACTTTTCTGTGTGACCTTTGACAAGTCATTTAAGGTCATCTGAAGTCAAAGGGCATTTCCCAGGGAGCCCAAATCCCTTCTTCCGTGCTCCTGCCTGTTTGACTTGAGGGTTCTCTGTGACAGCGTCTGTCTTCTCGGGAAGGACAACTGTTCCTGACACGGAAGGACTCCAGGTTTGACTGGGTCAGAAGACAGGACAGCAAAATACACATAAATGACTTTCAGAAGTAGGTTAGACAGACGGTGGCTGTGACTAATAATCAATACTTTATTTATAGTCATCAGTATCAAAAAGCACTGATGCCTGCAGTAGTCCTGCTCAAGTTCAATGGACCATTACATTGACACGGAGCTGCAGATTTCAGATTGACAACTAGTTAAAGCTATACATCCAGCTGAACTTTCCAATTCTGTTTATGGCCTGAAAGGTCATTCCTGCCTGGGATTCCTCTTCTCTTGCCAGTCTTCTCATTTCCTATGGAAAAAATTCCTAGGGAATTTTCCTATGGTGGGAAGAGGAGCCTAAAGATAAATATGACTACATCATGCTCTCAGTAGCCCCCATGTGCACAATTATCTGTGTAAGCACCAAATGACTTCTTGCCCTAAGAAAGGCCTGAAATCTCCCTTCCAACTGCAGTGAATTTTTTTTTTAATGGCACAAGCCTGCATAACAGACCCCAGAGCAGCATGGGTCATTGTGCACAGAAGGAGACATGTGGACAAGGAAGCTGACCAAAACACACGTATGCAGGACCACCAAGGATGACCCTAAATTAGACCACCCAGTCACTCCGTTGGCCCTATTTTGAGGAGCCAGAATCTCAGAGCATAAAACAGTGTCCTCACCCGGGTTCCTTGGCCCGTGTTTAGACCATCACATATCTCCAGTGACTTCCTGCTACTGACCTCTTATAATAAATCATCCTAGCCAGCCTCCCTCCCTCCTGGCAACATCCTGTTCCTTCCTCAAAAAAAACCTCCCACTCACAATTCCAAGGTTCGATATCAATCTTAAATAAATGCCTCCCTAGACTCAGCTGCATTCCCTAAGCCACCTTATCTCCTGCCTCTCTAGACGGGCTGTGGTTCAAGAAGCATATGCAGAAGCCTCTTAGGCCTTTTTAATTTTAATTCCATCCTTGCGTCCTCCTTCTTTTCCCCATATTTTCTTACAGCAAAGGGAAGTTATCTTCAGGAGAATGTACACTGCAGTATAGATGTGTGCTTACTGTGACTTCTGAAAGAGAAAGATAGCCCAAAAAAGAGACAGGGCTGCAATTTTCTATATGAAATACAGTGAGAAGAGAATCCGTGGGAGAGGTTCTGCTCCATCGTCTCTCTTGCTCCGGCTTCCTTCACTTCACAGTTTAGGTGAAGGAAAACTCTGTCACTACATCTACCCATCAGAGTCCACTCTTCAGCATCCAACAGTAGGGGACCGACTGTCTCCATCCAACCTTTCCAATTCCCACCCACAGCCCACTTTGAAGTAGGGTATCTGAGTCAGGAAAGCACCACCCTTCACTCCCCAGATCACCACTGCAGAAAGCACAGGCACCTACAGCAAGGAAGTCAGCCCAGCACAATGGGACTCCTAATTCCATCCTTCAGCTAGACAACTTAAGCTAAGTGGGATGAATCCAGGTCCTGACACTAGTTACGTCTCTGAAAGCCCGTGGAATAACTTGCAGCTGAAAGGAAGCACATGCACTCCTTGATCCAGCAATGTCTCTTTAATTCTCTATGTCTTTACATTTTGCCAACCACAGTGAAGACTGGTTCATGTTGGACTTCATTTAATTTTCACTCGGGAACTCTTTCCCCATCTATTTCATGATGTCATCACTTCTGTAACCCTTTCTATTAATGTATTTACCCCCACCCTCAACACCTTATGCCTGGTGCCTTGCAGGTTACAATCCTTCCAAAGAATGGGATCACTCAAAAGCAAGGAGATTTGCCTGCTTAAATTTCACATTTACGAGGTTGTATGTGATACTGGTGCTTACCTACTCTTATCTTCTTTTGCTCTACCCTCATCTTTCCTTGCCTTTACAGAGTACCAGAATGCCCCGATCATCTGACCAACTCCCTGGCGTCCATTTCAATGAGGATCTGTTTCTCACTTGAGAAGAATTCCTTGGGTCTCCCCAGACTCACATCTCTTTTTTAAAAATGTAAGCGTAACCGACTATTTCATTAGCAATTCACTCCATAACCAGCCAATGATCATCTTTAAGAAAAGCAGCAGCGAACTAGCAGATTTCCAAGTCGGAAGAAAAAGCTGGAGAAGAAGCAGAGAAAACAGGCTTTAGTCAGAAAAACAAAGTGGGGTGAGTAAGATGGCATGGCAGTCTCCTAAAATGCCCTCAGAGTTTATAACGTAATCTTATTCCAGCACACACATCCCTCAGATGCCCTCCCTCCCCTTATCATGCAACTCACTCAACCATGTCACTGACATATGTACTTAGCAGTGGTTATCGTCACTGGCACATAAATAAATGGCAGGTATCAAAGAATCAAGGTCGTCAACTCGTCATGAATATTTCAGAGAGAAGCAACATGAAAAGCTCAAGTGTCCCAGCCTCTCAGATTTCCAACAGAAGGAAAAAAAATACAAACCGCACATACACACACACACACACTAGGTCTGCTGGCTCGGCCATCAGATGCACGTAGTTCATTTCAAGGCAATACCGCATATGTTACAAGACAATCTGTCACATTTTAAAAATATATAAATATATATTATATATCTCTGCTGTATAATGTGCAAACTCTAAGCAGCTGGCAAGAGGGCAGTGGTGATTTAATGCAAGAAAACTGTGCTTTGCTGAAGGGGCTGGGGACTAGATAGCTTGGGTTGTAACAAGAAGCCTCTTTGACAAAGGCGCAGAGTGGCATCTTTTCACACAATTATATGTGGGTCACATTAACCTCTGCTGTGCAGGATTCCCTTGAGCTGCTTCTGTCTGCGTGTCGCTGCAAAGAAATCAAAGCAGAAATTCCTCTCTCCCTCTGTTTCACAGTATCGGGCGATGCAGTAAAAGGAGAGAGACGGCGACGGGGTGCCCAGCTTGGCACACAAAGCCGCGGGCTGCTAGCACGAGTTACCTGTGAACTCAGTAGCAAACTCCACACTTCAGGGCCCGGCAGTTTCATTAATGAGAGATGTTAATCAATGGACATGTCTGAGATTTCAGCTCAGTGCACTATAATATTTGGAGATATGGCTATTCATAGCCAAAGACACTTCGTTAAGTTTTACTTTCAGCATGTATGCCAGACGCTCTCTGGAAACTATTTGAATTTTGTTCTGTGGATGGAGGGACAGGCGGACAGAAGGCAGACAGACATTTTTTCACAGGCTTTGGAGATACAAATTTTCTCCCGTCAAGCACAACTCAAATTTGCAATGGAAATTTCATCAAAACCATCATAATTCATTAAACAAAGCAAACATTTCTCTAACCAAATCATTTGGGTATTCCACTGTTCTGGGTTTGCTTGTTTTTTTAATGTCTGCAGGGAATTTATTTATCAGACAACTCCATTTCTGGGAGCAGGGTGGCAAACTTTCAATGAGATTAATTTCCCACTTTCTAGTGCCTTGAAAGTCTGTTCTTTTCATAGATTTTCATTTGGCTTTTCCAGGCACCTCATCACATTCTTCATGGTACCTCTGGACTTAGATGGTTTGATGTGGTACATAGCAAATGATCTTTATGTTCCATGGCAAACTGGATTTAAATGACAAGATCTTCTAAATTTGAGAAAGGCACCGTGGAAACTCCGCTTTCATTTATATTAAAACGGGTTCTTTCTCAATGAACTCATGACGGAAATAAAGGAAACATTCCTTACAGTGACAACTGATACTTACACTGTCATTCAACTCCAATTATTTTGTTCATTCGCACATTTTCAATACCAGCGGGCTGCAGGTTTTTGAACTCGCACAACACAAGAAGCTGGAAAAGCCTTTGAAGACGGCTGGAGACTGTGAGATAAGGACACGAACTGGAGTGTATGCCAAGACACCTAAAAACAAAGATTAAGACCAACCATTTTAAAGGTATTTGAGCATTTGTCACGTGTTGAGATCAGTTCCAGATCATGGTCTGATATTAAAAAGTACACTGTGGCATTACCAGAATCAGTAATTGCTGCTCACCTTTCACCCTCCGCTGCTCATTTCCCCTCCAAGCCAAAGTGCTCTTTCCACTCAGTTGTGCCAGGAAAACTCTGTGCGACCACGCGCTGAACCAGACGGAGGAACTTTTCCTGCTTTAAACAAACAAACAAACACACACACTAAACCTTTTTTTTTTTTTTGTTGTTGTTGTTGTTTTTTTGGCCAAGTTGGATGGCTCCTCCCATCTGGTTCCCAACCACAGGAGGAGTTGTGCCAGCAAAGCACAAGAACAAGAGGCCAGGAGACAACAGTGTCTTAAACCGATGTTACCACCAAGCAATTTGTAATATCAAACCACAGGCTAAATCTCAACTAAAAGCTTTTCGGGTTCAGAGCGAACACCTCTATTAAGATGAATTAAGCAATTCACAGTGTTCAGAGCTGCTGTTTCAAGTGTAGTTTAAATCTTTATTTCCAACACTCACCTCTGTAGTGAAAATGGCCTGAAAGAAACCAGACAGGAAGACCATTAACTCCAGGTTTCTGCAGAAGAGGGTTTTTGTGTATATTTTGTTTAATACAAAAGCATATCTCTGCACTGCAGTCACTGTGACTCCACTATACTGCAGAGATACCAGAACTACCTTAAAATTCACTAGTGCCGGTCCTGATAACCATCTAGTCTCAACAGCACAGGCTTAGCATGGACTAATTTGTCCTGACAAGATTATTTGCAAATTAGGTGAGGAGGTCAGACAGCTGCCCTATAACCACATAAAAATGTAGTAAACATTGGCTCCAAGTTTCTACCCTACCTACTTTTTACATCTTTTTCACAGGGCATTCAGTTCATGTGCCCCCTCAGTGCCAAGTTTTACCCACTCTTAGGCCCAGTTTCAGCCAAGACTACATTTAAATGCCTTGCTCAGGCTAAGACTGCAGGTGTGTACTCACCTAAGTCAGGCGTCTTTCAGCTGAAGGGTATGGAATGGATCCTCAGCTGGGTAGACTCAAGTGTGGTGACGGTTAACGCCATGCAGAAACTGGATCACTGGAATTAAACACAGGTAAAACCGAGGAGGATGGGAGCAGGTTTTGCCTTGAACTAATAAAAAAATGGTTTCTAGATGTTTATACATGATATCTCTGTGCCAGACGTAAGAGCCCGCCCCATCTGGAGGGCTAAACGAGTCAGATGATGTTATTGTGAGAAGAATTTTGGATCACAGTCAGAACATCCTCCTCCATTATGCTTTGCAAAGGGTCTGTCTCTATTTTGTCATGCGGAGGCATGAGCTGCCTGTCAGTGAAATGAGCGGAGTACTGAGGGATTTCCCACGCAAAATGATCTAAACCCCACGGACTCACATAAACCCATTCCAGATGGCTCAACAGTTTGTACTGACACGTGGCACGAGCATGCCCAAATGACAGAAGGAGCTGGAAGAGGGTTCACACTTGTGTTTAATTCTCAGCTTTGCAGTCCATTTGGAAAACCCATTTCTGGAATTTATGCCCTGCTCTGTATTTTTGGAATTGGGGCAGCACCAACAAAGGCAAGATTGCCTGGTTTGGGCCTTCGCACACCCTGTGAAACACAAGGCACAGGGGTTAAGATCCTCTTAATCTTACGTGTTTGTAGTAAACGGTGTCTGACCACTAAAACGTAGCTGCATCACAGACATATCCCACAGGCCGACGTACGCAGACAGGACACAAAAGCAGGCATACGCACTACGCTGACCAAAACCCAGTGTATTCTTCCGGTACCGTCACAAGGGCAAGAAGATGCAGAAGTACTTAGAACAAGCGTAAGAAATGCCATACCGGGGTCAGACCAAAAATCAATCTCGCTCAGTGCCTGATCTCTACCAGAAGGCACGGGCAGACTGCTTAAGGGAGAGTACAAACCCCAGGTCCTCCTGTGACTGCTCTTTCCCTGTTATACCTGGCTATCATTTTAGTAATCTGCTTAAAGACTTCCTACATCAGGTGGCTAACATGGCCATCAACGGAGCCACCCTCCATTTTCATATCTAAATGTTCTTTGAACATATTTGTGCCTTTGGCCATTGTATTCCTTGGCAATGACTTCTGCAATCTATTTAGCCACTCATGTCACAACTTATTTCCTCTTATTTGTTTTAAACTTATTACGTGAAGGGTTCTTCTGGTCCTCCTGACTCCAAAGCCTCCTTATGAGAGCTGTTCGGGAAATTTTTCAGTGTGATTTCATTGGGAAAGTCAATTATGTTAAACTGAAATTTCTCACAAAAAGAATGTAAGAGTTTCAAAAAGAGTACATTCTCAAGACCTGCATGGAATGTCTTCTGCCACTCCACATGTTGTTTTTAGGGTTACTGTGTGTAATGTGAGGTACCCAGAGTTTCACGTTACTTACAAGTATTTTATCATGTGTACAAACCGGAATGCTTCCGGGAGGACAAGCTACAAAAGCCCCTCCCAGCCGTCCATTGTACCTGAGCTGGTACGCTCGGACCCAGTGTGGGAGACTCTGGTCCTAGTCCATGATATGAATAAGGTAGAGACCTGAGCTTCGGTTTCCCATCTCGCAGCCACATGTCATCAGCACTGGTTTATTCTGGGGTGATTGAACTTCTTTTTCTAGTTTTGAATAACCAAGTGCTTGTTCTAAACTAGAACAGACATGAAAACAGTTTCTCTTTCCCAGTTCTGTTCTCCTATTGTGCATTTTCTGTTCCTTGACCTTCACCCTTGAACTTCTCCTTCCCCGAATGTGCCTTTGCTTCTCCAGCTGAGATCTACCTGCCTTCCCGAAACTTACTTCTTCCCTGTACCTGCAGATCTGTTGAACAAGCTTTTGCCCTATTACTGCAGTGAGGTCTCCCTCACGCGAATCCTGACACTTACTCTCTTTCCCTGACACCTTGGGTCTAATTCTGACAAAGGCAGATGGATGCAGTATAGGTTTCTTCGCTGGAGCCGGTATCATTTGGAAACCTTTACAATCAATAATAAGAAAAAGAAATTTCCAAGGTGCGACTCAGATTATCCTGAAGTGAATCACGCAACTGGAATATGGATGACCAAATCATGTAAACATCTACAGTGTAAACACCTAAACTCGGTTAAAAGCAATGACGCCTTCTGTCTTTGCTAAGGCTCGTCTTCGCCACAACAACAAGAGAACATCATGCACTCCCATTTGTTCCTTGTCATTTTGGGTGCTTTAAACGGAGTGAATACTCTCCTCCCATTATTCTTAGTTTCAATGGCACCGTCTTCTGACTTCCCTTCTCCTCCTCTCCCTTTTGAATGGTCTCATTTTCCACCAGTCACGTCAAGTGGTATCTCACAAACCTACTACCTAGTAGTCCTGCTACCGAGAGCAACCCTCCTGTCCAGCAAAGTTTTCTAACACTGCATTACCTCGTCCAGAAGCCCCTTTGTGAAAACCAGCTAGAGATGTTCTCAGATGGCTGTAATTAATTAGACTGAAATGACAAGTGGTGTACAGAAGTTTCAGGTGCTCCAAAAACTAATTCAATTTTTTGGCATAAACATGACTTCCCAGCACCAAAACACAATGATACACACAAATAAGAAATGAACTTGGCTAGCTACTAAATCAAAGCTGCGGAAAAAGCTTTTTTCACCACTTCAGGAACAAACCTTTCTTATAATCTTGTCATAGAAACAGCTTTTGCAAGACTCCTGTTCACCGATTTGGGAGTTTCAAAAGGATGTGGGGAAAGAAATGGTGGTAAGATCCTGGGGCCCTCCCTGAGAACACCCCACGGCCTCCCCCCGTCTCACTTATCTGAGCCCCAAACACATTGCTCCGGTGTTAAAATGGCCTGGGGACGGGGCAGTCCTTCGGGCAGGCAGAAGCCATTTAGGACAAAATTATTTGTAACCCTTAGAGTAATTCTGAAAGTTTTTTTAGGTAAAGGACTGAGTTGGTTTCTGTCTGAGCAAATCTGACGTCTGAAGAGGTAGCCCCATCAGAAGGTGACATAACCCAGATGCCACAGTGACTTGACACTGACTTTACAGCACTCTAGAGAGAGGAAGCAACTTCCCCTTGATCAGGCAACACCCAGGACCTCTCCTGCATCACTGAACACTCAGAAACGCCCCGTCCCGCTTACCTCCCCCTGGACAAAATGAAATGTTGTCCCCTATGCATCATTCATCAAAGCCAGGCCCCGTAATTAATAGCACCATTTGTTCAGGGGATTTCAACAGGTACTGAAATCCAAAGCATCAAAGCATGGACAGTCTCATCCTGGTCTGGCAGATATAAATATGCCAGGAAGACTTTCGCAGACTCAGAAATCATTGTCCTTCTAAAAAGGGTTTTAAAGGTCTTTCAAAGCACTGAGATACTGCAAACTAGGTTCTCAGCTCCAGCATGGGTGATACTAAGAAAGCAGTGTTACGTGAGGGGATCACGTTTTTGGCTTTTTTTGAGGCAAGATTTTGGGCTGGAATTGTCTTCACAAAAAAGAGCAACAGCCACAATTACAACAAATACCAAAGCGCCAAACACGCAACAAACTCGGAGTAGTGAGGTACAATGCAGGCCTGGCCGTGCTGCGTTTCCTCTGGCTACACCTCCCACCTCAGTGGCAGAAAGGAGGGAGTGGTTGTTGTGAAGAGGCTGTTGTCCGTATCAGAGGTTCCGTCTGGACCTTACCAAGCCAGCGACACAGTACTCAGTCGGAAACTCTTTCTCCTAGCACTGCAGCACAGAATGGCTCAGCCCAGCACAAGATCTCAGCCTCCTTCTTAAAACTCCCTAGCTTCTCTAGAACAATTTTTTGGGGCCTGTGGTTTTTCAGCAAAGTGGAATTTAAAGAACAAAACCTTGGTTCATTACATCATGGCTACAGTAATGTCTAGGAACATTTTACATTTGATAAAATCTCCCCAGATTACCTTCTGAAAGCCTTGCGGTCAAGTCACATGGCTGGAAACACAAGAATGATATAAGTAACCACTGAATAGCTCACAGATCAGTTCTCTCACGACGCTAGCAGAGAAACTTGGGAGAGGCATCACTCCTCCTTCAAGACAACGTGGTCATTAGCTGAAGTCAAGGAACTGCTGTGCCTATGGAGAGACAGGAAGAATGGCCTGGAGTGAACACGTGCTTAGTCTCACTGTGCAGGAACTCTGGGTCCAAGGTTGCCCGCAGTGCCTACTCTCTGCACGAGTACTGCCCCTCCTTATCTATCCCTCCGTGTCTCAGTTTCCTCTGGGTATATTATCCCACCTCCTGCCTGCGTGGTTTGGAAGCTCTCTGGTGAAACAAGGTGAAAGAGCCATCTTTCACAGTGGGTTTCTACGGTGTGAGACTTTGCTCTCAGTCCTGGTTCTTTAAATAGAGGTGAACCTTCCTTAAAGTGAGGATTCACATCCGAGGCTTCGCTATATGGGTGTTGGAGTGGGTGGTCAGAGGGCATCTCTTCCAGCCTGAAGGGCTTACAAACTTACCTCTACTAAACCCAGACAAAAATGGCAAAGCTCAGGGAGATGAAAAATGTCAAACTATGCAGGGAGAACCTGAGATAAACTTTGCCAAGAAACCATTAATTTAAAGGGAATCTCTGTTTCATCCTCGTACATTCTGCCTTCAGGAGATAAACAATTTCACAATCTGTTATTAACTGGAGAAGCCCTGTGCTTTGGTGGAGTACTGTACTCTGCCTTTCAGAGGCAAAGTGTGAACCTTAGATCTTCATGTAAAGCTGTGTAAGCACAATTTGTTTATTTAACAATGCAAGGATGGGCAGGAGTCAACCTTACAATTCTGACTTCAGGTGACTTCTCCCACGTCACTCAAGTCAAAACCAAATTGAGACACAATAACCAAAAATTCTGATTCCCAGACTATACTTCTAACCACTAGTTCATGCTGCTTCTCATCAGAGCAATGTCACCATGAGACTTTTATTCAGCTGAGAAAACAGAAGTGACAGCAGCTCTTTGCTGTGATTGGCCCCTAAGCTTCCCTTGTCACACCATAATTAGTTAGCTGGATTGCTTTATTGCAATTGGGGTATTTCATTCGCAAGTGCGCGTGGATGGCTAATTCAAAGATACGTCTCAAAAGCAGAGAATACTCCACCGTTACAACCCCTAAGAACGAGATGTTTCTCTTAACTAAGTGGCTCATCCGTTTTGCTTGCTCTCCATTATGGACTTAACAAAAGTCTTTATTTTTGCCTTGAAGACTCAAAGGAGTTGGAGCTTTTGTTGTAAGCACAAGAGTTAAGGGCAGTACCTGTCCCAAAGAGCTGACTACTTAAAAACAGGCAACAGGTAAGAAAAAAATAATCAATACTGACACTAGCTCCTCCTCCTTATAAATCAGGAAATGGACCACAAGGAGATGAAATGACTTGTCTGGTGTCACTTCAGCTGACTCAGAACTTGCAGCAGTGGGTAACGACTCAAACAGAAGACCACCCTTCCTCTTGGATGGTACCTGGAGGTCTGAACGCGAGTAGCCTGGCAAAGGAAGGATTGTACGGTTCACATAGCTGAAGATTTCTGGATACCCCGAGGCTTTGCCACAAACTACCTTCCCACCACGCCTTGGCACAGGATCTTTGTCAAAGCAGCTGAAGATAAATGCTCAAGTCTGGTATTGTTCCCAGCGGCCCATCTGCAAGCTTCGGCGCTAACTTCCTGGTAGGTGCCTCCCTTTCAAACTGGAATCCAATTTACAAAGCCTTTAATTTTAAATTTTCTCATCACTGACTTAATAAAATTAAATGACAGGTAATGGTCCTAGAAGCCAGGAACTATTAGATCTTTCTCAACACTAATAAAGGCTGATCAGACGCTTGTGCACTCCTTTTCCAGCTCGCGAAAGCCCAGCTCCCCAAGGACTCTGCAACTGGGGGAGAAGCAGGAAACCACAGGCATGGCAAGAAGGGAGAGAAAAGCGGGGGTGGGGGGAAAGAAGGAAAAAACCATGTCGATGTGAACACTTAAAACTGAAAATGGGTAGCAGGATCACTGCAGATAATGCCTGCTCTCTTCTTGGAGTTCATTTGGGGCCCACGTGCTCGCTCCATTTCCCCAACAGGGCACTGGGGGCTCTCCAAGGCGCTACGGGCATCGTGGCTACACAGAGGCATGTAGCAAACCGGCTCTGATTTCTGCCCAAAGGCATCAGTGTCATACCGGTCGGGATGTCAGCTTGGGAGAATGTCAAGGCAGCAGTCACGGTGTGCTGTCACAAAGAGAAATAGATATCATTTCAAACACACAGCTCTGGAGAGAGGAGGGAGAGGCAGAAAAGAGAATCCCATAATGCACTTTTTTGGGGGGAGAGAGGGACAAGGAGGCTTAACTCTGCTTTGACCACACTAGAGGAAGCAGACGTAGAGGATGCTCCGTATCTTTACAACCAGTGTGTCACAAGGCTGGGAAGGGCAGGTGGGGTACTCCTGAATGGACCTGATTCTCATCTCTTTTATTCACTTCTGGTTAGAAAAAAAGTATCTGGAATTGGCCTCCTAAGACTATTTCTTGATTTACGGAGTTCCTTGGCCAGTGCAAAGCTTTAATCTTTGCCTCAAGCACAACGGAGGATGATAGTGGTGTGGTCGCAATGAACAGGGCTCCAGTGGTTTTCCGTCCTCCTCAACTTACACCTCCACTTTAGTGATAAAGGAGACTTAAAACCCAACTTTGGTCCTACCCCAATGGTCTTAGTAAAAACCAGGCCTTACAATCTTCACATCCTAGGTCTAAGGCAGCCCTGGTTTACGTACATGGCATTACACCCTTTCCCAGAGAAGGGCGGCTGTTACACTGCTATCTTCCCCCATTACAGAAAACCACCAAGGTTACTTAGGCGTTATTTGGAGACACTCTACCTCATCTACCTCATATCCAGGTGACAGAAAGCCACTGCGGCAGGGTCAGGACTGGAAAACACAGCATCACGCTCTCCTCCTCCACTACAATACCATGCTGGGGCAGCTTCTCCCTCTTTCCTTTTCCTTTTTTTTGGTCAATGTTATCTGGCCTTTGCTTTTGTTTCACTGCTCTTCAGTGTGGTATTAGATCGGCTGCCACTTCTCTTTCCCAGACCACACTTCCTTCACGCTGATTTTCTGTCCTTCCATGGTTGCAAGGGCATTTGCCATCCAGTGCAGCCAGCTGAGGGGAAAAACAAGGGGAAAAAGAGAGTCTTCACCTCGGTCCCTTTCCCATGGCTAGGAGGAGAACTGAAAAGACCAAGTTTAGCCATTGTAAAAGCAAGGAGTGAAGGCTACTATTCCCATTTACATCAACATCCCTTAGACTAGCTGATATCACTACCCACAAGGAAAACAAGGTCCACAAGAATACAGGAGACAGCTGGTGACAGTCCCTGGAAGGAATTTCAGGCCAATGCTTTTGGCTAGGACAGAAGAAGAAATGAACACAGGAAGTACTTGGGGTTTAATGCAAATCAGGGCTAAGGATTAGATCTGATAGACGCTGCCATCTAGTCTCTCTAGGTTTTGGGGTCCCAGGTGGTAGCAAACCCTGATCGCTAGTGGCAGATGCCATTCCTACTGCTTTGAACAGAGAAAACTTCATGAGATACCTGCCAAGAGTTCTGCCCACGACGGTGACAGTACCACAATATTCCCAGTACCTTCATCTAGGTTTAGGTAAGCACATTTTCAAAGCAAGAAACGCCCCTCAAATAGCACCTTTTAGTGTCACAAAAATGCCGTCCCAGAGCGTATGTATTTTAACAAAAGGCAAGGGGATGAAGTTAAATTTTGAGAGAAACATGACCTTTCCAGGAGCTGATTATTCCTCGTTCCCTGTAAATCATTTGCTTTCTGCCCACATGCACAAAAGGAACAGCACCAAGGAGTCTCAGGCTTCATCTTTGAAGGCATCCTAGAGGAAGGCTTGGAGACGACACAGCAAGCTTATCTTATTACCCCCACCACTGATGTCTGTGTAGCACTTTTGATATACAAAGTCTGTATCACAGAAAGCCCTGGAGCCTGTTGCAATATAATTAATGTGATAGGAAATCTTGTACTGGAGCACAGCCAGGATTTTCATCACACTCAAGCCGCACTCAGTAACCACTGGACTTTCCATTCCTCCCTCAGCCACCCACCTTATTTGTCTTTGCTTCCCAATTCCTCTGAAGCACCTTTTAAACCCTATTGACATGATTGTTAGCTATAGTAGCGTGCAGGATCTACGAAGGACTCTCTCTGGAGCAAATTCCTTGCCTGCTGGCTCGTCTCTAGCCCAAATCAAGGCTCTCTTATCCTTGCATATGACACTAGCTCATATAGCCCTGAAACCTCTCACTTCCCTATTCCCTTCAGACATTTTTATACTTAAAGTGGTTCCTCCTTCCTTACCCCCGTCCTTTTCCTTTCGAGTTTGGCTTTCCACATAAAATTCTCTCAGCTTTTCCGAACAGCAAGAAATCTCCCAAGACCCCGCGTTATTCTGGTTACCCTGTACTCTGGATCTCTCTCTGATAATAAGGTGCATACACCGTATATTACAGCTGTAGAAAGAAGGGGGATTTATACATATGGCCTCTTCTAAGTGTAATACACAGGCCTGGATCCACTCCCAACATCTGCTCTTAGTCTGGACAAAGGGAATGAAAGACGTTACAAGGTTTGCAGCTTGTGTAAGAAAGATCTCATGAAGAATTGCAATAGCATACTCCTAACCCATGGGAAATGGGTATGGACAGCCTCTTGGAACGAGGTGTAGCCTTGACAGGGATGCTTCATCTTGCAACACTAGCTTTTTCACTGCACTCTTTACTAGTCAATAGCAAATAGCATTTGTATTGCTTCTTACAACACCGCGGTGCTGGACAGATGAAAATATCTGTAGCCCGTAACAGACAGGATTAGTAAAGAGGCTTGCCATATCCATACAATAAATGGACAGCTGAGTGAAGAAGAGAAGCTGGTGTCTTCATGTTTGGGGTGACGCATTTGTTTATCTGAATGTTTTCTTATTCTTTTGGGAAAACGTGAACTACTACTTTTGCTCTATGTCCACCTCTGGTCACCAATGGGTTGCACCAAGCTGTCACCCCAAGCAGGGTGCTGGTTCACTGCATCCAAAATCTGTGTCCATAGGGAAACGTAAGCAACCCCCTTGCTAGTAGATTTGGTTTAACCTGGCTCTAAAGTAACCCAACCATTTTCACTAATTATACTTCCTCGTCCCCAGATTTAAAGGGTTTCTGTCCTTATGAGAACACAAACGTAACTGTGGATTTTCTCCCTCTCCATGTAAGGCCCATTACTTAGGTAAATTCAAAGGACTGTTGGGCTTTGATAGTCAACTTGCTTTTCACAGGGTAAGGTGACAATACAAGGTCCACTCTAAGGCCACAAGTTTCACAACATCCAGACCCAAAAAAAAGCCTTAGATACCCAGCTCCCACAGGAATCATGAATATCAGCCCTAACGCATCTCAGGTGGGGTGTCCAAAAGCCAGGGTCACTCTACACCTGTAACTGAAAGTTTGGATAACTGTCTAATTCTCTTGGAGCATTATCCGTCTTTGGCATCCCTGGATATGCTCTCTTTGTCCAGCCCATAGTTTTGTCCTCATGGAATTTCAATGCTTCAGACATTCTCCCAGGATTTCAGCTTGTTGGAGCAGTACCTGTGCTTGGACCTGCAGGAAGAGTCCAAGCAAAAAACTCACAAATAGTAAATCTGAGATGTCTGAGGTGCACTGAAGTTCCTGGGTGGGAAAACAGAAGTCCTCACCCTGCAATATGACTATGCAGGAGCAAAACCAAGGACAGCAGGACTTCTGTCATAAATACTATTGATCTTTAAAACGACCATTTCTCAGCCAACCTTCAGGCTAGGTATTTCATCTGTCACAGAAAATAGTGGCCAAAAAGGGTGTTTCTGTCTTGAATGGAGAAAAGCTGAGTTGCTGTCCTGATTCTGCCACCACCTCTTCTTAGACTCAGGGCAAACTTTTCCATTTCCAGGCCTCCGCTCCCCATCTGCAAAAGGGACACGGCAGCTACAAGTCCCTCGCTCCCCGACTCCTCCTCTCACCATTCACTACCTTGTTTATTCAAACGTTTCACAGAACGAACTAGCTAAGACCTAGCGCAACGACTTCATCTGGGGTCTTATAGGAGTGGCAAATAGGAAATAATAAGAGAAGAGCTGTTTGTCCCAACAAATTGAGAACAAAAGATGAGATGCTGTAATTCGGATGAATATAGAATAACACTCACCCGCCGTGCCGTGGCCCATCTGACTTTAAGAGAGCTGCGCAGCGTATGAACGATGCAGCTGGATTCTGGGTTGTGAAGCATAGCCCTGAGAAGAACAGTTTAGCAGCAGAATCTCACTGGTTGTTACAAGCCGTGATCTCCTCTTAGACTATTATTTTATTAAGGAAAAGCACATCTCTTAGAAATCTCCCTCTCTGTTCCCCTCCTGTAACTTTTCTTCTTGAGTTCCCAGGACTACTTAATAAGGCATAGCTTTCAAAGGAGCAGAAGCATGACCAGATGGTCTAGCAAAACAGAGCTTGTAAGAAAAGAAAACTTGGGATGCGTGTGTGTCCCCTCGAAACAACTCTAAATGTGGATTTTGAGGTGCACCGTGTAAGGAAAAGCCGAGGGCTTGGATTGCTTTCTAACTGGTATCTACCCAGTCACATATATGACACGCATTTATCTTTTTCATCACTTGTTGTCTTTTCAAACCACACAACGGTGTGATTGTTCAGATGGCAACTTCACAGCAAAAGGCGATCGTCACATCCCTCAGCTGGAATTGGCTGCAGTTCAGATTTCAAAGCCCAGAGCAAGGTTTTTTCACTGAAGCTTTTCTTCTGGGAGCATGCTGACAAGCCGAATGGCTTACCCTCAAATGTGCCAGCCCATAATAAAATCACCAGTCACCCAGGATCTTCTCCAGACCAGACAAAGGTACTGCAAGGGCAGGCAAAACAGATGCCCTGCAAATACCAGAAATCATGTGGTGTTTACTAGGACTCTCAGCCTTGTTCCTGCCACTCGGCTGGACCGGCTCCAGGCGTTCAGGGTTCACACTGGACTGACTCCAGATTAAATGACAATGTAATAATTTATGTGCGTCTCCATGCTTTGGTTTTAAAACCTACAATTAGAAGGATGCAGGGACACAGTAATTTCCTTGCTGAATCAGACCTGTGGGCCCGTTAACACAGGATCCTATTCATTACGCTGGCGAGTGGAAAGTTGACAACATAGTTCTCTCTGCTCTGCTATTTGGGAAATTGTTGCTTTAAGAAGGATGACAAAGGAAACCTGCATAGTCAGGAGTAAAGGAAAAGAAAACCTTGCTGAAAGAGGGAGCTCCTTCTAGAATATTTGCAAACCATGCACGGCTCAGCCTGCGCAACAGCACCGTTGGGATGAGGAAAAGAATGGGAGTTCCATTTGGTACATAATTTCATCCTTTCATTAATTACTTATTTTTGCTTTGGAAAAGAACCCCAAAAATCTCAAAATTCCCTCCAGAATTTCATTTTGGACCCACTGAAGTATGCTGGAAATATCTTATACGTTACTAAACACTACTAGGAAAAAAGCAAAAAAGCAAAAAGTCATTTGGAAAGAAAAAGAACACCTGAATAAAACCTATGGCTTCAACTCGGTCACTCTCTCCCCTCTATTATTCCGCTGAAGACAAAAAAAAGAGCCAAATCATTGTGACTTCCTCAACCATTTCAGTTTTGCCAAAATGACATCTTCCCATGGGAATCAGACTATCAAAGTATTTCTTGCATAGACCAATTCTATGTACAACAGTTCCTAGAAAGTATCTATGTGAGCTGTGCTAACTTTCTTTTTATAGTGTCTTGTTTAGCTGTTTTCTCTTAAAAAGTCATTAAACTGAAAGTAAATGTATCCTTAGTTCATCAGCACAAAGATGACAAAACACAACGGGTATTTATCTTGTCTAGATAACATTTAAAGGTCTATAAATGTGATCAGAATTATTCTTACCAGCTCAGGAGAATCCTTTTTTTGGGAAGATTTTCAGTGCTAACAGCTTTTGCTGCTGACAATACTGTGCAGAAGTACTTTCTCAAGGTATCGTGATAACCCAGCTGCCAATGCCAACCAGTCTGAGGAATCTGAAAAGAGAATGAACAAATGTGGAAGTGTTTCTGCTAGACAGTGAGCTCTGGGACAGCCCGCAAAGCGGTGCTGTGCCGCTGCCCTGCCCTTAGCAGGAGCTTCTCCACAAAATGTTTCCTCCACACCTATTTCCTACCAGTGGCAAGCTACTCCTGGCCTCCAGCAGCAGGGAATTGCTTCCTGCCTCCTGTCCCTGCACTGGCACGGCTTCTTGGCCAGCAAGCAGAGGTGTGAACCTATCTTCTGTCTCTCTTCACCCTTTTCCCACCCAGAAGCTCTTTATGAGCATTCCCACCTGCTCCTCCACGCTCAGATACAAGACAGAAATAATACGGGTAGGAGTACCCTTGTTATTCCAGCTCCCCCAAAGAGGTGCTTTGCTTGACTCAGGCTGGTTGCTCCTGGAGTACAGGGAGATATTAACACATGTAATTCCCACCTCACCCAGTACATTGATTTTTAAATTTTCCCAGTCTTTTCAATCCTCTTCAAACATTCAGGATTGGTCCCGTTTGTAATTTGGCTGAGATACTGCCAGCTGTTTATGTGAATCAACTCAGCCGGTCCGTTCCTATGAACTACCTCGGCACAGCGAGTCCAACTGAACAACACGTTCCTCTGCCGGCTGACATGGCTTTCAGGCACCACTGAAGGTTAGAAAGGTCCTTATCTCCACACTTCAAAGAGCCTCCTCCCATTTGACAGCTTGGTGTCTCCCCCTGGGTGATGTGAAAATCTTATTCTCAACAGTTTTAAGGCTTTTCATCTTCATAAAAGCCAGGTCACAGAACACCCTATGCTGTACGTCTTGAGGAAGGCCACAAACCCCGAGCCATTGCCACGTCGGGCCTCAGTACCTCTTATCTCGCAGTATTTATGAGCTCATATTTGCTTTGAAGGGACACAATTTACTTTAAAATCTTGTATTAAAATCACAAGTGTCACTGCCTCCGCCTGCACTTTACGTTAGGTAAAAGAGGAATAAAATCCACAACCTGCTAATTTTTCTCCCACCAGTCCAACTTTTAAGTCATTTGCATTTATGTCCTCTCCAGTAACAAAAGCAGATGAGGGAATTTCCAGCCAGTTTTGCTCTCTGGGCAGCGCGGCACGTGCCAGTACCACAAACGTTATATTGCAAACATCGCGGGGGAGTATTTTAATCTAAATAAAGATAGCGCCTAATCCGGTGTCTTTAAAATAAATGCACGCAACCATTTCTTCTAGTAACAGTTTGTAACGCGGTTAAAAATGCAGGACATAAGCTCATTGATGACTTAAGAAACTTCTTATATTAAGAAAATTCTTATATTTAAGAAAGTCAGAAGATCAAAAGCAGAACAAGAAGGATTTATTTCTACACACTATTACTGCATCGTTTTTTATCTGCCTATGTGTCAAGTATTTCTGAAAGTGCTTTTCATCACCGAGTTACCTGAGGGCCTGATCTCCATCCATAGCGCTGAACACCCTTGAGGTGCCAAGGGCCCTCACAACTTCACTGGTGACACTGGGAGCCAAGAGAGCTCATCAGCCCTGAACAGCCCTGGCCACAGCGTCACGCGTACTGTCAGGAGCTATCACCAAACGTATCTCTTTGCATTTTTTCCGGTAAGTCAAGACACAGAGAAAGAGGTAACGTATCCTGAACTCAAGACATTCCTGAGTTGAAGAATTCACATGGCACACTGAAGGAATGTGCCACAGATCAGGCTTACAAGATTTCAAACAAGAAATAGGTCTGTCACCAAGGTAATATTTCCACTAACTCGAAAAGAACTAAAAAAAAAAAAAAAAAAAAAAGCTCTTTTTCTTTCCCAGCTTTGTTATCAGTGTATTCCAGCAAAGACAGAATAAAGACAAAAATTGTTTCTATAGCCCTATTTTGAGATGTGGGAAAGCAAGCATCTATCCCTCCTTTTCTGGACCTGCCACCCATGCAAGATGTGCACATACTCGAGCCTTGCTCTTGTCTGTTAGAAGAGGAAGATCTTCCTTTGGAGTGAGTTCCCTCCTTCCCACTTGATCAATACTTGTACAGAGACAGGAGGGTTGATTTAGTTTATGGTGGTGCTTCGCATTTCATTCCCCATCCCTCATCCACCAAAGTGACAACAAGCAAATACATCCCAAGTGATGGGGGAAAAGATGATGAATGTAAAGGGAATCTATTGGAATTCTTTTGCATTACAAAGTAAGGGAGAAATGTTTCCAGTATCATTACATTTCTCATTTGTTCGGATCATAACAATCGCATCAGGGAAAACAACAACAATAAAAAAATCAACACAAAATCAAACAGGAAGGGAGGAAGGAAAGACCAGTAAAATTAACACTACCTAAGAATTAAAACTATCCAAGATGTCAAGTTTGACACCTTCCTTTTCTTTCCTTTCGAAGAGAAGGTTAAGGCAAGTAATGAAATTTTATATACAGTGCAGAGACAGACAGGGAAGGGAAATAAAAAAAAAATCAAAGGAAAGAAAAAAAATCACAGGGCCTATGGGATGATGATAGAAAAAAACCCAAACCAACATAAAAAGGGTAGTGCCCCCCAGTTGTCAGAGACATGAAGGCACCTGGTACAACCTTCATCGATAAAAGCTCAGATCCGTATCATTAGGAGACAGCTCCCCAGGTCTGAGGCCTAATTTATGATTTTCAGATTGCCAGCTGTGACATAATTCACTGGGCAGCAAGACTGAGGTCAATATACGTTTAAGTAAAAAGGTTTTTCGTAAGCCTGTGGGGTCAATCAGGAAAAGCTGTCGTTATTGGATGGGAGGGAAGACGGGGAGAACGGATGGGCTGGCTGGGGGAGGAGAAGTGACCAAGCAGTCAATTCCCGTTAAGTAACTAAGACCATTTTATTGCTAAACAGCAGTCTAGCAACAAAGCACATCCTGGAGCATCTGAGCCAAGGGATCTACCCCTTTGGAAAGAAACACTGCACCAACTCTCCCGTCCCTTCTTCCCCAGTATCCTCTACGTAACCTCCTCCCAGATTCAGCTAGGACCCAGATTCAAACCCTTCACTCAGAAAGGGAAGATACACAACTGAAAAGACTACTAAACCACCGCAACAGGGTTCAGTTCAAGCAATCTAAGGGCCCTGTGTACACGAAAAGCATGATACAGGCCCTGCATCACGGCTCCAGCACCCTGTCCGACCTGAAAGGTAAGGTCTCCCAGAAAATGAAGCTCCCAGATTTATTTATACCTACCTTGCGGCTGCTATGATGTCATTTACTAAAAGACAAAAAGCTTCTACTTAGTAACCATCTATGCATTTGTATTTGAGCTGTAAGATTCCTTGTGGACCACTCTAGGGAAAAAAATCATGGTATCTAAACCAACTGACGCAGACCAGCTTGTGTCCACCCCTCGAAGGGTAACGCTCTCTGGTCTGGACACGGTTAGTGAAATGTTCCCTAGCCAAGTCCGAAACCTGCAACGCACAGATTTGACCCAAGCCAGGCCCATATATAAGAGAAGACAACTGGTCTCAGCGATCAGGCCCAGAAGACTCTAACAGCTCACATTCAAGTTGCCAAGATGAGATCTTGGTTATTAAAGCCAGACTTAGGAAACCAAACTGGAGTCTCTGCTCTCCTCTCTGTAACACCCCAAAGCAGCTGAACCCTTTGCTTAACCTGAAAAACTTCAACAGAAATAGGGCATGGAATACGGAGGAAAAAGAAGTGCCCTGTTTGAGAAAGGATGGTAGGAGAGGCTGACGAGGTTGAGCAGGTAATTTCGATAGCTTTTAGTACTTGTATGGAAATACAGAACGGCGAGAAGAGTTGCGAAACAAAGATAATCCAGCCCAAAAGTGTTCACGGCATGACTATAAACACAGAAAGTAAGTACAGAAATTAATCTCCTTGTAGACCGCCTACAGACAGACCGGGTAGCTGGAGTACTGGCTCTTGGTAAGATCTAGCTGGCTGCCTGCACAAAAAGGCCTGGGAAGCTGCTCTCCAGCCAAGCAGGCTTGGAAAGCCGTGTTACTCACCAAGATTGTACCAGGGCTGTTCCAGAGAGCGTGGATGTGGCCATCCAGTCCAGCTTGGTTTGGCACAAGAAGGTGGCTGCATAAACAGTGGTCAGAACGGGATCCAAAAACAAGACCATTGCTGCCGCAAGTGAAGATGGCACGACACAAAAAGAGACAGGCCGCCACGGGCAACGAACTGAGACCGGGCATAACAGAGTTTGCTTTCTATGTCCAGGCCACGACTGCTGACAGGGCTGGTGCAGCTTAAGAAGGCACTAAAGAAGCAGTCCAGGTTTCACCTGTGAGCAGAAACGTGTATTATGACTTTCCAATTCTAATGCAAGACCTCACTCTGACTCACCACATAAGCTGGTTACTGCTTATACTGTTTCAAATCTACTTTCCCTCCAGCAAACTTCCCTATGTTGGCATGTATTTTTTTTTCCTTCTTTGGCTGCTTGAATCCATCTCTTTACAGTACAGAACTGACCATTTTTTTCCATACTTCGAGGGTTCTCTGCTGTGTGTAGGACTTTGGGGTGCCAAGAGCCTCCTCCAGAAAACCCCTTGCTGCTCACATTCTCGGAGGCTTCTGCAGCTGTTTCCTGGGGCGCTTCCATTTCTGTTCCGGGTAGCCGAGTAATCTCCGTAACAAATTAATGTGGAAGCAACACTTTTATAAAAGTATTAGGCCTGTTAAAGAAAAATATCATAGCACATCCATTTCAGACGTACGCTCTCTTGAGAAACAGGTATGGGTTGTCAGTTCAGGCCTCTGCTTTGAATAACTGAAATGTAAAGGAGCGTAGAGGGGCTGGGAGCATTTCCTCCCAGCGTGGGACTTGGGAACCCAGCTCTTGCACATGTGTGACTGACTATTAGGTATACCTACCACCTCTGGGCTGAGCGCTGCCGTTACACAGCATTTAGGCCGGACTTCAAGAATCTCGGCTGTAAGGTGCACACAAGATTCAAATATTCTCCTCATTATTATTGCAGAGGCCGTAAGTGGCAAAAGCAGCTCATGTTTTCTCCTGGTTTCTAACTTGCGGGAAAGCTCGTTATCAGCGGGGCATCCTTGAAACAGCAACCAAGAGCATTAACTTTTAATATTTAATGTATTCCTCAGGCTCTGGGAGAGCAATGTGAGAAATATCCCGTAAAAATCTATTAGTGTTAATAAAATACCACCCAACAGGTTGTCCATTATCAGCAATTAAAGTTTTCAAAGCAGGTCAGATAACTCCCTGGAATGATTTGTGTGGCCTTTACATCCGTTCTTCTCCTTCTTCCATTTTTTTTTCTTTATTAAACTTTCTCAACTCTTTTTTTTTTTTTCTTCCCTCCCACAGCACAGTCTGAGCCCTAACCAGTGAATTATAGCACTAATGAGGTGTTTATACTCTCTGCCCATCAATCACAGATGTGTGTGAGTGAAAGCGCCAGCCGATAGTCGGGAAGTGCTGCAGCCTTTGCTGCAGCCAAAGGAATATTAGACTGCAGCTAGATAAATCCCCGGCTCTTTTCTTTTGTTGCTCTTAGCCACAGGGGCAGGAGCAAATACACTTCATTTGATTTTCTACCCAGCACAAAAATGGGGACATCCTTGTAGCTCACGTATGTAACCTCCGTCCCTCTCACTTGTTTCACTTTACCTCTTAATCACAGCAACGGAAAGTGATTGCCCTAACTAAAGGAGTGGCTAACAAATAAGGGTGCCATCAAATAAGGCAATAGCTGCCCCCCAGTCCTCCTGCTTCAATGCTTTTTTCATCTTTTCCTTGTCGGTGTCTGGTCATGAGTCCCCAGAACACACATCTGCTAACGTGCTGGTGGTGGCACCCTGAAAGACCAACATCGAGACCATAATTAGAAATTAGCTAATTTAAGACTCGTTTCATTTAGAGAAAAAAAACCCAACACAATACAAAAACCAGACTTGAATTTTTAATAGTGAGGCTTTGGCTTTCTCACTGGTAATGAAGTCATTTTAAAGAAAATTAGAATGAAATCTAAATTAATAAATACCCATGTTTATGGAGAACTCAAATACCTTTACACCTACACAAACGGAGAAATTAAATGAGGTCTCTGCGGCCTCAGTTTAGCATAAACTGGCAGAGATTGGGGCAAATTCAGATGCGATGCTCCCAAAGAACTCCTCAAGATATCTTTACTGGAGCCTCAGAGTTCCACGGAAGAAGACAAAGAGCTTGTGGCTGGCGTCCCTAGCAGCCTAGTCCCTAGTCTCCTAAGTGACCTTTAGGACAGGGAGTTAGGGGCAAAGAGAAAGAGCTAAAGGGACTCAGCCAGGGCTGGAGGGACTAAAATCAGTTCTTCCAAAGCAGCTGCTTCTGTTCTAGTTTGAGAGCAGGATGGGGTACCCCACGTGCTCACAAGAACGGAGGAACAGGAGGCACACGCTTGTGTGCTCATCGTGTTACAGGAGCCCAAAGCTGTGCGTGCAACGCTGGCAGCCTCCTGCCCAAGGAGCTGTGGTTTTAACCTTACCTCAGCACATATTAGGGTGGAGCAAGCAGTTTTTCCTCATCCTGTTGAATGATTAGTATGTAGGGGTTTTATATTATTCTTAAAGAAATCTATGTTTTCACTTGAATGTGGTTGATCTCTGTGGTGCTTTTTGGAGCAGTATCCCCACAGCCCCTTGGTTTTTACAACAGCAGCTACCAGCCATCCCATCTTCCCCCCATTCCCACCATCTTTATCTCTTCTCCTCCTCACAGGATCCTCTTCTATCTCTTTCTCTTTTCTGGTTTATGCTCCATTCCTGTAAGCAAAGCTGCTCTGGGATCCCACTCCCTCTCCACACCCTCAGGTGAAAGGCAGCTCTCACTGTAGATGCTCACCCTATGCCACATCACTCTTGGGGACAATGGCAGCCTTGGGGGTGCCAGTTCATTTCATTTGGGACAGGGGATTTCTTGTCTTTCCCCAGGTTCATGCCTAGGGCAGAGATTTTTAACTCCTACCAATCTGTAACCCCCTACCATTTTTCTAAGGAAGCTACAGGTCCTTGCGCAGCCAATTCACATCTGCTGACAGAAGTCATGCTCTCCTTTGTTGCTTTTCCTTCCAGTTATCCATGGATCCCCTCAGCCTGCTGGTAGAAAAAATAGATGAAATTTTCCCATGGAAATAAAAGCCTTTTGTCAGCCCAACTCCTGGGTCAGATCCTCACGGGAACCTGCCACAAGCTGTGGAGGGAGACCTCCACTGCAGATAGGGATGGCTCGGCGTCCGGCAACCTTGACGAGCACGTCGATAAGCAACATCTACATCACCCTATGGCCACGCTGCTTTTGGTACTCAAGAAAATACATCTGAAGGTAGCTCGGGTGCCTCACCCTGCCGCTCTGTCCGCTGGATAGACATCTGAATTTCTTGGTGGGGAGGAGGGATGAGAAGGGGAGAGGGAGACAAACAGACACTGGGGTTTGTGGTAAAGCAGCGGGGAGGGGGGACTTGGCAGCTCTTTGCAGCAGAGCAGGAAGTCATAATACTTGGAGCCAGTTGACTAACCTCACTGGTGACCTTCCATCGTAGGCGCCAGGACTCTCACACAGGGGAAAAAAACAGAAGGAGAGAAAGAAACAGAAGCTGAGAGAAAACGGCGCAAACAATCGCTGCAACATAGGCATGAAAGGGACACCACGGTCCCGTCATTTGATAATGATCTCTATAAACTTGGGGACAACAGACTCACTTCCCTGATGCACGTCATAGATTTGATTTCTGTTCTTAAGGATTAAGTTTCTATTTATATACCAAAACAAGTGGTTGGATTTTCTCAAGAACTTGGCATGTTGAGAAAATGTGGCTTTGAGTATCCCAAGGGCTGTATGTAAATCATGGGGTAGGTGTGTTCTGCAGTCTCGGCCCTGACTCATGCAGGCTGGTGACACGACCAGAGCGTGCTACAGCTCCCTGACTCACATGCCCAGGATTCCTTCCTACGGAAACCAGAGCGTGGGAGGGGAGAAAACAGAAATGGTGCACAGTCACATCTCACGTCTGGGAAGAGAGGAGACGGTCCTCGACACGAGAGTTGGGAAACACTGAATATCCCACAGTTTAGCTAAAGCCCCAGGGAGCTACTGGGTGAGAAGTTCCCCTAAGAACTCAAGTTCTCATAAATCTTGTCCTTTTCTGACATCCCAGGCAGCAACAGGACAGAGAGAACAGGGATGTCCTACTTCACCATGTCCATGAATGAGGTGCTCTCTTCACATACATTTCACGTATTCTTTTTGTTGCTAGAATTTAGCACTCAAAATGTAATTTGTCACTGAAATATTTAAAATATCTCTTCTACTCCCTTCATCCTGTGCACAAGTTATTATTTATTATTAAATTTATACAAAGACTTTAGCAGAGCTTAGCAGATCGTTTCCTTCCATCACAGAAATGGAGCCATCTCGAAGGAGGAATAAAGTAACCACTTAACAACACAACAACTTCTACAGTGGAAAAATACACACAAGCGCTGATGATGCCCACGAATGTTCTGAGACACTGTGCACAAGCACGTGCAAGAGAGACAGCCACAGGCTCTTCTGGTGAATCCTACTGCCCCCAACTACTCACCTCACCTGTCTGCCAGAGCACTCTACCTCGTAGCAGGGTCAGCAGAGAAGAACGTGCCTCCATGCACACTACAGAGCCTGGGAAAGAGGGGGGAGAGCGTGGGCAGCACAGTGGTTTATGGGTAGGAATTCCATGTTTAGGACAATACTAGGAGTCAGCTGAAAATCATTAAGTTTGGTCACTTGAGTGCTTTTGAAATCCATGCCCCAGACATGAGTCTGAGGCAGCCCTGCTGCAGAATGACTCATGTGGTGAGCACGCAAGGATCATACATGCAGAAGGACCCACACAACAGAACCAGCTGTGTAAGGTGTAAACCAAAAAAAAAAAAAATTCTAATTAAGGACACCCTTAAATATGTCACATGTGACACTGGCACTGTTACATTCCACATCATTTCTCCTTGCTCTGTAGCCAGGATACAAAGTCAACAAAGGCTTTTTGGGTGATGCCCAAGAATCCCTATGTTGGGCTTAGTCCAGCAAAGCTAGGGAGAAACGACCAGATCACAGCCAAAGGTTGTATTGCCACAACAGTGGATAAGCATGGAGCCAGCCTGGGCAAGCTAGAGTGAAAGACATTGATTTTATTCTGCCAATATAGCCTCTGTGAGACCCGCTGAATTTCCTCTGCCTGCTGGATTAGACTACATATGGAAATAAAAGCCAGAATGGGAGCAGGGAGAAGAGAATGAGGGGGAAATCACGCCCCATAATTTTAAGCCTCTAAAAGGTAGGGATTGAGTCCAAGCTAATTGTTTAAGTTCACTTTATATTCAATGGAGAAAGAAACTCCTTGCCAGAATGGAATTTCTCTCATCTTAAATTAGGTGGGATACATGTTCCTCCTTACCTTTCTCTGTTAACAAGAAAGGAAACCTAGACAATCCATTTAGTCTGGACACTTTGCTTAAGAAGACTAAAATCAGGTGAGATGAGTCCTACCCTAAATGTCCTATCCAGGCCAGTGCGATTTGTGAGCAACAGAGCCAGGAGTGCGGGTTCGCTTCCTCCCGCCCTGACACACCGTCTTCTGTTTCCACCACCTTTACTCACGTTGGTCATCACCCAACCCCTCGAGAAATCAAGGCAACTCCTGGCATGAGGATGCCAGAAAGTGGCAAATTCTAACTTACAGGAATAAAGGTAGGAATTCTGGGCACACAGGGATGAGAGGTGGTTGCCACCACAGTTACTTCAAACAGCTCATGCCAGTCGCATGACATGGGGACAATTTCTCTTTAAACTATTTGCCGTATTTCTGAGCTGGATGAATTAGTGGGCCCTGGCATTTCTCCCAGGGCAGCTGAGCTTTCTTCCCAGCTTCCTCTCACTAATGGGCACAAGAGCTTCAGCCCACGAACCGTTTCTCTCCTTCACCTTCGTTTGCTCTCTGCTCCCCCAGCACACGCTGACCGGTGTTGAGCAGAGCTCAGCCATTCTGTGATGGAAAACGAAGGCAGCTGCCAACACGCAGGGCTGCCGTCAATTCCTGAGTGCAAAGGAGGTGCAATTCACCTCCTCCGTGCCAGGTTACACCAACTCTGCTATCCATGACATCCCTGGCCTCGCTCAACAGCTTCAAGCAAACTGCACGGGCTTGCACTGATACAATTAGTCTGCCTCAGTCCTGGAAAAGAAGCCATGAAAAACTACACTGAATCCTGCCTCTTCCAAACGCTCACAGTTTCTTTCTTCCTTCCTTCATTTTTATTTCTGTAATTATTTTCCCCCCTTCTTTTTTCCCCTCTTCCCCCATTAACAGGGGAAAAACACGAGAAAGGAAAACACAGGCAGCCAAAAGCTCATTAACATACTTGACCTTTCCGAAGAAAATTAATTCCAAATTCGCACATACCGGCTGTGTTGCTTAGTTTTGTCAAAACGGTGGCATCATTAGAGAGGAGAAGAGATGGCTCAAGGGGACGGGGTGTCTGCCACCTCAATGGAACTTGCACCGAGTTACTGAGTGCTGGCACAAATAAAGCAATGACATGGGCCATTCTGTCAGCTTTTCACATGAAATTAATCTTCGTTTCGTTGGCTGTGTAAATTTTTATCACCATGGAGTGGGGGGTGATGAATATACCAAAGCATCCTGACAGCTATGGCCTGAAAACTCGAGATTGTCTCAGCATCTTAACCGCAGTGGTGCTGGAACAATTCTCCTTTCCTAATGTTCTCCCCGTGCGTGTGCGCGCGGGTGTGCGTTTCTGCCTGTACGTGTAAGCGATTCGCTGACGCTCTCTTTCGACTCGAATGTGCTGCGGCCTGGGAAATGCTTGGGGTTTGGATTTCCTGGCTTGAGGGCAATGGCAAACAAATTACTGCTTCTCTTTCACTCTCCGAGTCCCAATCCAAAAGCCAGTTCGGATCCCGGCATGCTTTGCTGGGGCTGGCAGGATTTCCTCACTGATGATCAAAAAGAGCAGCGCTGCCTTCTCCTGTGGCTCGGTAGCTTGTTGCTGCTATTGTTTTTAAGGTGTATGTCATGTTGCAGTCCAGGTAGGGACATGACATTGTTTGCTGCTAGCAAGGATGTGAGAATAACACACACCTCCGCAGCGCCGCGTGCACGTCCCCTTCTCCCCAGGCAGCTCGGAAACGAACGCACGCGCGTTCGCCAACAGATGCACCGACACAAACACGCACTCGGACTCGGCCCTCCCAGCTCTACACCCACGCCAACACGCAGGATAAGCGTAAAACCACCCTCGCTGCACGCTGAGGTCCACACAGCGACACGTGAACCTGCAGACAGCCCCGAATTACTCGTGCCCTATACCGCCTCTGAGACAGATGACAGACTTAATCCTTCAGCTCCCTATAGAGCAGTAATACAAATTTCATAAAGCCGCTCGTCTCTAAAGCAGTCTGATTGATAACAGCCAGAAACAAAATCATGGAGGGTTGGCTGAGATGAGTGACCAGGCCTCTGGCCACGATCACACAGGCTGCGCTTGGCACCACCTGCTAGTCAAGGGCATCAACTGCTCTTTTCGGAGCAAGAGGGACCTGGGCCAAACACCCTCATCCCCCCGCACCCAAGCTGTCAGTCAGAGGCGACAGGCTCAGTAGGAATTGTGTGCCTTACACTTTTGGCTTCACCAGGAAAATCAGGATCTGGCCCCTGAATGTGACACTTCCCACATTAGCCAGTGCTCCTTCTGTCCTAAAATGCACACTTGTGAAAGTCTGGACAAACCGTGCAATGCTAGAGGCGTATTGTGACATACATGAACACAGTCTGCGTCCCTGGCCGTGAACATCTCCAAAGGACTGGCTGAGTGGAAGGATGAGAAATCCCTCCTCAAATGTCCACGATGTCCTCATACACACACCCACTGAGGGTGCACACACGAACATACACGGAGATAGACGTTCACATTTGTGTCTATTTGAAATTAGCTCACAAATAGTTGTTACTAAAATCTTAAAAGTAAACATATGTGGAAACATATAATAGAGGCCAACTGCTATTTTTTGTTCAGATATTAGCAATCTTAAGCCATTGATCAAATTCTGCTCCTGAGCAAATCTATAATTAGTACCAGAGCCCAGCCTCCCTGACACTGAGCCACAGGTAGCTAAAATCCAGATGTATATAAATATATACCCACACACATTCATGTCTGAAAGCTTTCACAGGTCACCGTTCCATGAACCTCTGGTTAACCACCAGTATCACATGTACTTCTACACACCAGCGGCCCTTGCACTGTGCGGAGTAAAAAAATCAAAGCCATTTCAGGCTGCTGTGCTTACCCCCTACATGGCACCTTCCTGTGGTTCCTGCTCTTCTGGGACAGATGAGAGTCTTAAACCTTCGGCTCCTTCAGCAGCAGCGGAGAGTTCCTGGAGAAGTCATCTCCCAAGCAGGCTGACTTACGGGCAAGGAGAAAAAAAAAATACAAATAGCTGACTAAGAGGAGTGGCCAGGTCTTCAGCTACTGTCATGATCCCCATCTAAAAACTAAGAACTAAATGAGAAAGAATCCCTCTAATAAACACCGCACCAAAAATGACTATCTGCTCCAGATTCTCTCCTGGTTTGAAACTGAGCCGATGGTGACAGCCACGAAGTCACCTCACTTAATGCCCAGCTTGCGAGCGTTCTGATTTTACCACACTTAGTGTTATGTGAAATCACTGTCAGAAACAGAACAGAACCTGGTGCTGGGTGAATTTTTTTAGCTTACTGTTTTAGCCACCAGAATATTCTGTTATCCAGATTTGAGTTATCCCACAGCATTTGCAGAATTTGGCAAATGCTTTTGACAGCAAAAAATATGAAAAGGCTGAAAAAGTCAAAGTTTCCTTTAGATTTTTTCTTAAAATGAAACCTTGACGTTGTTTCTTTCATTTCCCGTTCACCTGAGTGACTCTGCTCAGGATTCCTCTCTTCTTGAAGTTGAAAAGCATGTAAACAGGGATTCTTCCACCCCCTTCCCTTCAGTGCATGCCTCGCGAGATAATAGGTACGTAGGAGTCTCCACAGAGTCTGAAGTTCTTCCACACATTAAGTGCTGCAAGGTTTTAAACCTGTGATTTGTAGATGATGTGGATGAATCAAACAGAAGAACCTCTAAGTGCACAGCTATTACCTACACTGGGGACCATGTTACGGCAGGAGCATGGGCACTAATAAAAGCACTGAGAGCATCGTTCGGCCTCGGGCGGATCGTCAGAGTCAGAGACTGTGGATGTCTATCTCATATTCCTTCTGAAAGATGGATTTGGACAGAATGGTTATGGTTGTGACCAGTATGGATACTGGCCATTAGAAAAGGAGGGAATTTCAAATGGCTGAATCCCTCCAAATACAGGGAAAGTAAAAGTGAATCTTTTTCATTGGGTCTTCAAGGCCAGAAAGAAGAGCAAAGAAGGTCATGATCACAGAATTACAAACGAGATGGAAGAGGTCTGGTAGGTCATCTTATCCACCCTGTTCTCCCAAGGCTGGATCAACCACTGTGATGTCCTGAAGAGGGTCATGGAACTTTTAAAGAGATCTTGGATCCACTAACTTTTAGCCCAGACTGGTAAGAACCAAAGCTCGATGTTTGGTTTTCTTATTTACTATTTTGTTATCAGTCCAGTTCCAGCCAAGAGCATACGGACGCCCAGCAGACAGGTACCTGGCAGCAACGAAAGCTAACAGCACACTGTGCTGTACCAACAGATCACGGCCAGCAGATCAAGGGAAATGATTATTCCTTGGTTAAGTTGTTGGACCTCTTTGGGTCTGCATCCAGTTGTGGGCCCACAAGTACAAGGAAGATGATGATAAACTTGAACAAATCCAACAGTGAGCCACCAAGATGGTCAGGGGGCTGAAGCACAGGACCTGTGAGGAGAAGCTGAGGGAAGTGAGTTTGTCCACCCTGTAGAAGGTTTAAGGAGCATCCAATAACAGCCTTCTTGAGAACATCAGAGGCCTTGGGAGACAGACTCAGGCTCTTTGCTCAGGTGTGTGGCAGGGGAGCAAAAGACATAAATTAAAGGTCAAAATTGAAGGAGTGAAGGTTCTGCCCAGATAATGCTATCACATCTCTGACCCAGGAGGTTTTAAACATCTGACTGGACAAAGCCCTGAGCAATCTTTTCTGAATTCAGGGTTGAGCCTGCTTGGATCAGGAGGTTGGATCAAGCCTTAAGAGGTCTCTTCAGACCGGATTTATTCACCTCTTGCTCCAAATTCCGCAACGTCTTTGCGGGGTGTGTAAATGTGCCTGTATCCATGCGTGCATGTCAGTGAGAAAGAGGGGGCATGCGTACCGCTGGCATTAATGTGCACGACGACGTGTGCACGTACGGAAGAGCAGGCTGGAGTCTGCGTGAGCGTGATTGCATGTGCTCCAACAGGAGAATTTCTGCCTCTCTGTATGCACGTGCACAACACAGGAAAAGTATTTGTGCATGTGTAAGCATCCACGTACTTACACAGCGGTGAAACCGCCGCATGAGGGAACGTGTACGCGCACACACGTGAGCTCAGGAGAGGGAGAGAATGTTTCCAGCTGCACGGAGTTCACAGAAAAGATCTCTGAGAAAAGCTGCGCTAATAGAGCATCCTTCTCCCTCTTGCCAGCCCTTTGTGGCTTGTTGAAGTAATGTAGTTTTTGAGGGGGGAAGTCTTATATCTCGAGACAAACCACATACCTCCAGGGCGTGCATCCAGCCTGGAAGAGAGTGGAAGTGAGACAAGAGAACAGTCCGAGTCTCTCTGAGGTGTCATTGTGCGCACACGGAATGCAATGACTCGGTCCCATCGGAAGCGATGGGGTGAGAAGAGAGAGCGAGCTTCCTAGAGAGGGCTTCAGAAACAGAAATAGGACAATCCAAACACGCTTCCACTTGAAGTCAATCCCCACGTACATTCCCAAAGCGTCAGGGATCCTCTGATATGATCATAGTCGGAAAAGGTGTTCAAAACCATACACACAGAGAAATGGGAGGTGCGGGATGAAAGCGTGGTGTCAGAATACACGTGTAAAATAACCTGTTTGGCACCAAGTGCTTTTAGCCTAAATATTCACCAAAGGAGGCTCTGGTTAGTCTCTGATGCTTTAATAACCCTCTTGCCAAGCCGGGTAGGAGCAGAGAAGCAGCACTCCCAAATTCCACAGAGATGAATCACTGGGTAACCCGGGGGACCCTGGTCATGCTGAGGTGAAGGAGAATTGAAACAGATTGCCAAAGAGCAGAAAGGCGCGCTGGGCGGGGGGAGGCAGAAGCAGAGGGGATTGCAGTGCGTTCAACAGCACGCATCCCGACTGCAGTCTGCAACGCGCGGTAACGTGAGAGGGCAAAATCCCACCCGAAACCTCCAGCTCCAGACACCCTGTTTGTCAGAGGGATTTGAATTTCAGCTCTGACTTGACTGAGGCTGCTCCTGACCGAGGAGGTTTACCAGGCTGCTCCAGGAGCCATGCCGAAGTTCTGGGTTGTTGCAGTTCATCTGCTGGGTTACGATCAGCGAGCTATGTACGCGCCGAGCTCATTTCATCTGGTAGGACGGGTGAGAGGGAATTTCTAAGTAGGTGATCAGAATAAATGATTTACCAGGGCACTAAAAGATCAAGGCAGTTGTTTCTAAAGGATCTCAGAGCATCTAAAGCCTACAGTGTTATGGGGCTTTTAGGTCTACCCCCAGGCTGTCAACCTTGCTCCAGCTTCTTGGAATAAATAATTGTCCTGCTCCTCATTACCCGAAAAGCAGAAAACCTGTTCCAAAAGTTCCTTGCACACTCCCCTAAGGAAAGAGGCATGTGATAAATATCTGCTTCTCAAGAACACAGAGCCACAAGAAGTATAAAATTTCTAATTCATATTTTAAATGAGATTTCCTTTCACAGTTCCAGTAGTATGAAAAGAATACGAAAGACTTTTGAAAATGCCTTTTCAATATCAACTCAAATTCTCACTCCAGGTTTCAGTGTAATTCAATAGAAGGTTATATATCTTGATTCACGCTTTGGTCCTTTTTGATACCCCCTTCAACTCACGGCCATTTCGTTGGTAATGCAGCTGTAATACCATAACCATCTAGCTTCCCTTAATGAAAATGAACCTTTGGGCTAATGGGAGCGTAACTGGGGCCATGCCACCTCATTAACATCAGTATGGATTGTTTCACCCTTAACCACTGTGAACAGTTTCCAAGTCCATAAGAAGTCCCACCAAGTTGGAAACACGATGCTCCTGAGAGGGTTGTGAGCAAAGGGGAACAAATTCAGTACGCCAGGATTTTAAATGCCACTTCTAAATTACAAGCCATTTACTCTTGGAGTGAAAATGGCGGTTTCTGATTGCAAAAAGGTTGTGTCTCACTCACAAAACTCTATGTGGCCAGTCACTAGAGGGGGCCAGAAAGCCACCTTGTAACAACAGGGGCTGGAAAATCAATGTTAAGGACAAGAACTTGACTTTTACTCTCCGAGTAGCCCACTGAGATGAGTCAGGTGCCTTTGCTTACAATGGACACCATTTACTCCATGTTCCATTTAAATGAATCGATGTCTTCAAGAAGAGTAGTAGCCCCATGAGTAAATGTGACACAATTTGGCCTTTAAATAGCACTACCCTTTTCATGACCTTCCACAATAATAAAATTAAGTCTAGAAAGACCTCCAGGGTAAAATCAAACTGAATTTGTCAAAATGTGTCAGAAGGAACATAGTATGTAGCCAACCTAAGTTGGAAACGTGTCTCCAAATAGGAAAAAGTTGGAGGTCAGGGAGGAAACACAAGAATGACAGAAGCCAAGTGAAGTCCATGGCAATGTGGGAGGCATGCTATGCAGGGCATCTCATTGCCCCGTAGGGTCCAAGAAATGTATTTTTTTTGCTTTCATAGTTGCACTGAAAAGCTTCAACCTGGCACAGGGTCTTGCCACAGCCAGTACAAACATAAAGCATACAGCAGCTCGAAGACTTGATAGGCCAAGCAGACAAAAGATGGAGGAGTTAACAACAGCACCAAGGGGAAGAGTGGCCATGCCAGAAAGGAGATTAGCTCTTTGAAAGCCGCATTAGTGCTGATGGGAACTTGCCATGTGGATGCATTGCAGGATACTGCCAGTATCCCATTACGCTGCAAGGAGAGCATCTTTTCTATTAACTCCATTGGGCACCACATCAGCATCCCTGACAGTGTCTTCTCCTGCCTGCACTCAGTGGATCAGCATTAAACTTCTACTTTTTGATTACTGAACGCGCAGCCATGGACTCTGCTGAAGAAGGATGACCCCTTAAACCAGGTCTCTTGGCAAGCTGATGCCAAACCAGCAATTTTCTTAGATAATTTTCTTTGCTGACCGCTGCCAACAGCATGTACCCCAAATAAAATGGCTAATTGGAGACCCACAAACCCACTGACTGAGCTCTCTTTATGTGCAGATGTCACCAGGCACAGTGGAAGGAAGGACTGGCATTCTGCCTACACCAAAGTCCATGAGGGCTTTTGCCATCACCTTTTAAGTTTTTCACCCTTTGGCCCACACAGACAAAGGACGTTCCTAGAGAACTTCTAAGGGCCTTCTGAAAGGTGACCACGAAGTCAAGTTTCCTATGAGGAAATACAAGTTTCCTATGAGGGACTCCATGGACAACGCTTAAAAATCCACAACGTGAACAACCGCTCTCTGTTTAAAGGCCGCTCTGAAATCACTGCTGTAAAGATCTATCTTGTGCTAGGCAGAAAAAGGCTCCTGCTCTCCTGCTGGACAGCCCTTCAGTTTAGCCTTTCATTTGCATAATACCCATACTGCAAGGCTACGCCATAAAAAGGTCTGATTTAAGTTATGAAAAGCTGTCAGTGATGAGAAAGGTAAGATTTGCTTTTCAACTCTTTTCTCTTCAACTGTCATTAAAAATGATTCATGATAAAGCCAAAGCCTAAGCAACTACATGATTAGAACTGAGACCCACCATAAATTAAAGGCTTTTCTTTCTGTTCTTACCTCGTTGCGCTGTATCAGGTTACCAGAACAGAATAACCGTATGAACCCAGAGACAGCCAAATCTGATGACCAAAACTCAACTGCTACTTGCTTAAAAGGTAAGTGATATCTCAAGAAACACATGTTGGTTGCGTGGCGTAAAACAATGGATCCTTGTAGAAGATCATAAACCTCTAGTTAAAAAAAACCCCTTACATTGTAAAATGACATTTACCATAAGCAGCAGGCTGTCGGAGCACTGATACCACGCGCTGCAATTCTTCTCTAGGGCTGCTCAGCGGAGGAAATGAGAAAAAAAGAGCCAAGCGTTTCAAGCATTCACAGGGTAGTGAAAGAGGATGAACAGAGAACGCTTTTTCTCCTAATTTCCTTCCCAACGAGAAAATGAATGAATATAGAAAGTGGGGAGGAGTAAAGAAGAAGGGAGGGGAGAGAAAGAGATATTTGAAAGTGTCTTGCTTTTTTCTTAAAATCAGAAAACATAAAGGTTTTAGTTATAGCTTAGAAGATTTTACTTAAAAAAAGAAAAAATAGGAAAAAAGACAAAGAGAAAAAAGAGAAAAAAAGAGAAAAAAAGAGAAAAAAGAGAAAAAAGAGAAAAAAGAGAAAAAAGAGAAAAAAGAGAAAAAAGAGAAAAAAGAGAAAAAAGAGAAAAAAGAGAAAGAAGAGAAAAAAGAGAAAAAAGAGAAAGAAGAGAAAGAAGAGAAAGAAGAGAAAGAAGAGAAAGAAGAGAAAGAAGAGAAAAAAGAGAAAGAAGAGAAAGAAGAGAAAAAAGAGAAAAAAGAGAAAAAAAAAGAAGAGAACCCAGAAAATCTGGGGCTTGAATGGAAACTTAAGATTTGGAAAGCAAAACCTTCTCATAAATATCACTTTAGTAAGAAACAATAAATAATAATAATGTTCTATTATGATAACTACATCACAGCCCTATGTTTATTCAAATGCCAGCTGCATATCCACAACCACTAGGCATCTTCGGATTACATTAAATAGGTTGGCAAACATATTTTGCCAAAAAAGAAGTGTTTCATTTTTAGTTTAAGGAACATTGGAACGTTATGCCCCACCAACACTAAAATGCAAGATCCTACCAGGCCTTTTAAGGAGAGAGATACAAGGACACAACAGGCAAGAAGAATTGAGGCAGTTCAGATAAAATGAGAATTCTCCTGTTTCTCTTGCCCATACTAAAACCAAACAAACCTTAATTGCGCGAAGTTCAGACCCATTTGTTTCAGGTACCCTCAGTTCTTTTTTCTACCTGAACTGGAAAAGGAAAAAAAAAAAACCAAAACCCAAACAAACCAAAAAACAAAACTATGCAGAAAAGATGTTTTTGCTTTACATCTCTACAGAAGAGTCACGAGTTTTTCCTAAAAATCTTTTCCATAAAATGAACGCCACAACTCTGTAAAGGTTGCTAACGTCTGGATCCACACCCTGATCTCACAGGGACTACATAGGACACCCAGAGCATGTACCGGTACAGCAATTAATGGATTTTTCTCCACTTAAAGCGTGTCTGGATTTGGCCCTCAGGTTATCCTTCTGGGTTTGGTACATACTCCTCTCTCACCGGGCGCACGGGGCTGAGTGTTACTGGTTCCCTCTGCATTAGCCACCACTACTGAATCATCGTTGCCATAGATACTGCTACAGTAACATTATAGTTTCCACAAAGATGCTTCAGCAATTTACTCTGGTGATTAAACTGCAGCCATTTATTGCACAGAATAAATAACAGGGCAACAGTGAATTATGGGGCTACGACTCCATCGATGGGTCCCGGTGACATCATAAACCACAAGAACCAAGCTCGAGCCATCAGAACTCCCGAGATGGAATTATAAGCTCCATCATTCAAACTGTGCTCTTTAAAGATATTTGATATAATATATGGAGCCAACAAAATGAAAGAGAGAGGCAGAGACAGACCGTCAGGCTCTCAGGCCAACCACGTACTCTCCTGGCCACCACGAGTCTGCAGCCAAGATTGGTAACAGCTGCCACGGCGCATGGGAGAGACAGACTGCCAGGCATTCAGCACAGCCAGGTACACGTCTGGTTTTGGGAGTGCTACTCAAGATCAATGCTGCCTGTGGGACTGCATGGCTCAGCACGCAAGCAGGGTTCTGAACCTCGCAGCCTGCCAGGAGAATCTGGATTCCCAACAAAGGTCTCTGGGAGCACTGGTGTTGCAAGCTATAAAGAGAAGAATAAACACGCATGAAGTACGGGTTTCGTTTTCTTTGCTAGTGCCTTTTTGTTCTACTAGACGGAGTGGGGTCACCTCTCCCCTAAGGCCTGATGAACCCCAAAGAGAGCGGGCTCAGGTTTTAAAGAGTTAGAGCAATCTCGCATCTAAGCACTGAAGTAGCATAATGATGCCTCGCGGCTCTGCATCCCAATGGTATCAACGAAGGATCTTTTTATAGAACAGACCAAGACTATTCGCTGGCCAAGAATTTTCTTTTCTCTTAGAAGGATACGGGGCCAGGTTCTGAGCAAGTTGTAAACTGCTGACACTGATTTAAATGAGCCGAGGCTCTGGCTCCAAGCCTACTGTGCTGGGATAGCATATACCTGCAGCTGATGACTGCGGAGTTTGAAAAACATTGATTGCTTTGTACGTTCTGGCCCATTAGATGTTATTTAAAATACTGAAGTATCAGGGAACAGAACGATCTATAAGATTAGTGATAGCAGATGGATCTTCTCACTCGTAAAAGTTGTTTATTTGACTTCAGTGCTTACCAAAAGTTGTATTTAGCAACCAGCAAATGTGAAGCTTTTTTTTTTTTCTATTCTTTTGAGAGCTTGATGCAGCCAGCTTTTTGCTTCTTGGTGCATTCAATAACATGGAAGACGTAAACCAGTCACTGCGGGCTCACTTTCTTTCTTGAACAGCTCTTCAGATTGCAAAAAAATAAAATCCCTGGTGGGAAATCGCAATAGAAATGCCAAAGCAGTACTGGACCGGGACGTACGAAATGGTGAGCTCTCCCTAGCCATCTTCTCCCTCTCATCACCATTTCTCAAACAGAACTTTAGGATCAGGGACGTTAGACTCACTCTCGCTCTAGTGATTCCTCTTTAAATATATACTTAAGGGTAGCATTTTAAAAATCACTCATCATTGACCTAAAATGTGATGCTATTTGAGGTCAATGTTATATTTTCCATTGGGGACAGTTTGACCAATGTTGAGTACTTTTAAAATTTCCGCCCGTACGTACGTACACAGAGAGAAAGGGAAAGAGCGTACAGTGATACATGTATCTTAATGTACCGTACTAGACAGAGACAAAACCACATTTTTAATAGCTTTCTGTATTGATTTCAGAACTATTTATCATGTGACTGCAACAGCACACATTTGGAGACTTTAAAACTAAAGCTCAGCTTCAAAAATGCCGGGCTTGACTCTAATCTCATTGCAAAATGGTAACGTCTCCAACGACGATAATTACCCCGATGTAAATGTGATCAGAAACAGGTAATTTTGTCTCACTGCGCTCCTCTCTTCACCTTCTTTCAGGTGGGAAGTCGTGTGGAGATACCATTCAGAAATGTTCATACCTTCTGCAAGTTGGCCAGAGTAACTCTTTGGGGCTGCATGTGCCCGTATCAGATCTTTACTTTTTAGATGAAGAGGATTATTACTCCTCTTTATCTACCTCCACCTTCCCTCTCTCTGTCACACATACACACTCGGTTCAGGTTTTGTCTCTCCTCCTTGCCCTTCACCCTGTATTTTGTATTTGTTACGACAGGAATGCATCAACTCATAGGAGCCAAAGATTATCAGGAGCAACCTTCCCTTCCGCTGAAGAACCCAAGGATGGTGGAACAATCCTCTCATGGAACCCTCTCCACTAGCAAAGATGTCCCCACATGAACTGTCGAAGCTGATCTGAAGGGCAGGCTGCTGTTTTCTATTTTGCTCTAAGTTTATTTTTCAAAGGGTGGGCTCTTTATTCATACTGCCTTAGAGACCAGGTAGGTTGATGTAAAAAGCGACAGCAGAAGGATGATGAATTGCTGCAGTTAATTAGTATTTTACTAATTGCATATTCTAGCAACCATCCAGGATCTATACCATACTAAACACGGCATATACTATCTGGGAAACAGAATAAAGAGAAGGAATGAAGCAAAGTATTTCACAAAGGTAGCACTCAAAGCTCCCCAGCAGCACTGCAGCGGGCAAGATCTTAGAAACACCATGGAAAAGGTAATTTTACTGATTTTACTAATGGCGTCAATGCAGGTGAGAGAGTGATAACAAGATTGCCAGCAGACATTCCCCCTTCATGTAAAGAAGAAGTGGCCACATGTATAAGATGAGATTATTGTCCACACCATCGCAGAGCACAGACTTTGGGGCCATACCTAAAGGGACCAAAATTGTTATAAGACAACAAGGCAAAAAGCAGAATCACAACCTTAGAGTTCAGGACAGTGGACTTTGGCCTTTTCAAGGATCTACTTGGAAGAATCACAGGGATATAGTCCTGGAGAAAAGAAGGGACAAGGAGAGCTGATTGATTTGCAAGGATCACCTCCTCCACGCTCAAGAATGGTCCATCCTGACAAGCAGGAAATCAAGCAAAGGCAGCAGGAAGCCTGCATGGATGAACATGGAGCTCCTGACAAGACTCCAACAGACAAAGGGAGAATACAAGAGGTAGAAGCAGAGCCAGGTGACCCCGGAGGAATATAGAGACGCTATCCAAACATGCTGGGGTTGAGTTAGTAAAGTTAAAGCCTATTTAGAGTTGAATACGGTGAGGGAGAGAAGGGCATCAAGAAGGGCTTCTACAGGTTTATCAGCAGCAAGAGGAAGATCCAGAAAAATGTGGGCCCACTGATAAATGGGGCAGGGGATGTAGTGAAAAAGGACATGGAAAAGGCCAAGTTACTCCATGTCTTCTTCACCTCAGTATCTGCTGGTAAGTCCTGACTCACCCAATCTAGCTGCCCCTGCTTTGAGCAGCACATTGGACTAGAAGATCTCCAGCAGTCCCTTCCAACCTCCACTATTCTGTGATTGTAGGAATGAAGCAAAGGAAAACCACCACTTTGAAAGCACTGTGTGTGCGGAAATCAGGCCTGAATAAAGGAGACGCTTCCACAGAGAAGGATGCGGGATTTGAGAGACCTGAATCACCTTTTCCTTAGTTCCACAGAGAAGCAGAGAAAAGCCAAGACTTAGGCACACCAAGGGCAATCTCAAGCTGACTTGCCTGGTGTGCGTACATCGTGTATGTGCCATGCAAAAAGAAGCTGGAGGAACTGTGAAATACGACATACTCTTTAAAACACAGGGTCTATTGTCTCACCTGGCCAAATTTGCCTTAATCAGGTGCTGGTGCCATTTCACCTCTTGAACACGAGCTCCTAGATTTGCAAGGCACACAGTGAACTTTGCCTGCAAGCAAGGACAACAGAAGGGGAAAAATGCAAACCTAAATTCACCTTACCTGAGATCCCTCTTTCCCTTCAGTCCCTTTGCCCCAGTGACGAGATGCTTTTACCTGGCCAGAAAACAAAAGAATAGCGATAGAAAAATCCAACGCTATTAGGAGGAAGTGGGAGCAATGTAAACTGCCTGTTGTTCTGTGCATGCTTTTTTTCCTCCTTCTTTAATTTCAATTTGCAAAGACAGTGAAATGGAAAATGTGCCTCTAATTATTACCCCTCTGTGCTTCCTAAAAGCCTCTCTCCAAACTTTTAAGTCTCCTCAAGTTTCAGGTCCTCTTTTTCTCCCTCCCTCTCTCTTTCTCTTTCTCTCTCCCCCTTTTTTATTTAAACTAATCTAAAAAAGCTATAAAAAGCCTCTGACACTATAAATTCCCTTGTAAACTCCGGTTTTATAGGTTTAATTGCCTCATTTTACTGCTTTGCATGCTTTGTTCCTTCAGTATTTTAGAGAGCTGCCCCAGTATTTAGTACAAGCAGGCAACTTGGGGAAAGAGAGGCCATCTCGGAGCCCTCTACTAGAATTTGGATGTGGTCAGAGCTTTGGCATGGTGAGCACCCTATGGAGACTGAGCCTTGAAATGGCTCCGCTCAGACTCAGGCATGTGGGAAGTTGACCTAGAGAAAAATGGAGAAAAACCTCAGCGCTGGGAAGCAAGCGTCCCTTGACAAAATCACGCTCACGTGCCTTGAGGGTACGAGAAAACCCACAAAGAAGGGGCGCTGGGGAAGATTTTTCTTGGTATTTCTGTTACAGGAACGGTTTCTTCCCTGAGCATTGCCAAAGCATAGTGCAAGAATCCCAACGATTCCTAAGCAAGTGGCAAGGGCACTCTGGCGCTAGGTGCTATACAAACAAGGACAAAAAAAGTGAGATATCAGGCCAGGGAGCTCCCTGTCTCAACAACTATCAGAAAAGGGCAAGAGGGGTGAGCACGAAAATCCGACCAAGATTCCCCCTTGGTCCTTCAGAGTCTCTCGGCCGCAACTTTGATCCCAAAGCCTCAACACCCAAGCAATCAGCAACATCCACTTCTGCGTCGAACATACACATTTCCTAATTATGTCACTATCTGCTGAACTGGCTTCCGCAGATCTCAGCTAGACACTGTGGCTGTCCTGTGTCTCACCCTGAGCAGTGCAAAGAGGAGAACAGATCCATGTGGACTTCATGGGGGGAGCTAACAGGAACCTCTTGTTTTTTCTCAGGATTAGCATTGTCAAATGGACTTGCAGAAACTGGCCACATCCACGATACATGTTTTTTCTCATTAAAGAACACATACGGCATATTTCTGTGGAGGAGGTGCCTACACACAGTCGTCCTGCAGCAATGCTATGGAAGCTTCTTTCACTGCCTTGAGCCTTGGATCCAAGACCTCGATGTCTAGCAAAATCAAACAGCACAGTCAACTGCAGACCTTTCAACAAAAGGGTAAGGCGCTTTTGCCCTCAAACAATGTTCCCAGAATCCATTTCTTGGCTCTCAGAAAACATGAGATGACACCCTTGGTTTCATCTGAGTCTAGAGATTTCTTTGACTATCATGTCCAGGTGATCTATTAATAAGGACAGACTATGCAGGATTTTATTCTCGACCGCCTTCCTTTACCAGTTCTAATTCAAGCATGGGAAACAGAAAATACTAGAAAGAAGGGAGAAATAAATGAAAGCCTAAAAGCTTTCAAACAATTTGGTTTTGGCTTAACTGAGGAAATGGTAAAGGCATCCAAATGTGGGTTTTATTGGCAAATTAATGTTTTTATTTTTTTTTTTATTTTCCTAAAGAGGCAAGGCTTGTGAATCATGATGTGTATCCATCTTGCACTACTTTTCGGTTTATGGTTAACTTCAGAAAATGTTGAGCATTCTTAACCAAATATGTCAGAGAGAAAGAAGTCTCAAGATTATTAAGTGTCTGTAAAATTCATAAATACAGGTCAGCCAGTAAAGGAGCAGGATACAAATTTGTTTCCCCATGCTTAATCTAAACCATACAGAACATTAATTTCTTTATGCTGATCACCAAGTTACCATTCTCTAAAATGCTTCCCCCAGCTCTGGTGACCAGGGAAAGGGACATATACCTTGTGTGAAGAGCTGGGTCTACTTTTTGTAGTAATTGAGGTAAAAGAGTAACAACCTATTCATTTTTCCAGGCTACTGATGATTTTATAGACCTCTATTGTATCTCTCCTCAGCTACCTCGCAGGCTGAAGGTCTCTGCTCTATTAAATTGCTCTTCATAAATATGATGGTTTTCCCTCTCCTCTGGATTTCTTTTCTTAGCTGGGTCCTGCGAAGAAGAAAGCAGAAACATTCCCTGTTCACGGAAAGGGAACTTAAAAGTCCATCTTCATACACATGCTATTCCCTGTGAACAAGCAGATCCTGAAAAAATACGTTGCTTGTTTTAGCCATTAAGCTGTTGGCAGCAGGGCAGGCAAGAGGAACAACGATGGAAGTCTCGAAAGGGAAGGGAAGAGGAGGGAGAGGCACTTAGAGGATCAAAATCTGGAGGAAAAGTATGTTAAAAACAAATGAACTGAAGAAAGAACTTGTTGTTGGTGAAGCTGATCCTTCATGCTGCCCTGCTATCTTGTAAAAGGAGTTTTATTTGCCTTTTTGTGGGAGTCCTGGGAGGAAACTATTAAAGGAACAGGCTTTAGGCAGTTTGTGGGGATGTGTATATAGGCATATGCGTGAGTGCGTGTGCGTGTGTTTGTGCATGCATGACTGTGTGTTTTCTCCCTCCCTTTTACAAGGGCCAGTTAGGTCACAAGGTTAAAGCCAGGGGGGACTTATTTTGTGTTGTAAGAATTTTTACAAAGTGTAAAGGATCAAAGTAATTAGCTGAGGGTGAGAGCCCAAGACTGTCAGAGAAGTAATGCAGCCCCTGCCCGGGAGTCTTGATCGCAGCCGGCCGGACTGAAACTCCAGATACTGGGAATAAGTTAACCAACAGGTCTGCGCAGCATGGGGTGTGTTGCTAGATATGAAACTTGTAAGGAAGAAGAAAGATAAAATTTTGGATGGAGCAACTGGAAAATGTTCCAGAAATGTGGCCGAATGAAGCACAGGAGCTTTTAGGTGTGAACATTTTAAAGCCAGCTGTCTGCTGCTGTGAGAGCTGCCAAACCACGCTGGCACTCTTTGGGGAGCAGGTCGTTGCTTCCTGCTTCCAGCTGGCCGGCAAAGGTTATCCAAAAGTGAGTCAGGACTCTCGGCCCCTCAGTTTGGTCCTTCGAAGCAAGCGAGCAAGAAGGAAACAGGCACGTGGGGTGATCGAGCATCAACATCAAAAGCGGATCCCAGTGGGCAGGTCAAAGCTACTTGCAAGTGTCTGCCAAGCCCCTTACTGCCGGACAGCTTTGTCTTCTGTGCTGGCTCTCCTGGCCGCCTCTTGCTCTTGGGATGCTCTCCTGATGCCATTCAAGTCCACCCAACAGCACTGCCACTAAAATCGACCAAGCCACAGCAAACATCTGTAGTCTCTGAGCAAGGAAACATCTCCTACTGCACCGCTGTTCTGAGCTTCCTTGTCAAAATGTATAGACCAAGAAGCAGCAGAGTCACTCCACCCAAATCCTCACAGGAAGGAATTTTGCCTCCTCAAGCCCACATCACTCATCTTGAGAAAGAACCTTTGATGACACAGATCTTCTACGTCTATTAAGGTAGCTCTGTTTTTTACTCCTAGAGCGACAGGGTATATGTGGACAGTATCCACTTCACAGCAAGAAAAACAATTGCTATTTACATTGCACAATCTTACCTGGTGATCTATTGTTCCAGGTTCCCTTTTTTTCCTATTGTACAGACAAATATCCAATATTGGGAAAGGTACGCTTTGCACAAGTTTTTAGGAGAAGCGCAGAGATGAGATAAGATCTCTAGCCAAAGAGCCTGCCCTACCTGTGCACAACTGCCTCACTTCCAGGGGTGGCTCACATGTGTAAAATGCTGAACTACAAAGCCTACACCACTGGAGAGCCTCCAAGTCCTTGGAGTCACCCACAGTTTTGATTGGCAGGAGTAACTGAGAAGAATGAATTATGTCCTGTCTTGGAAACAGGGACCAAGGTCTTCCAGATGGCCACAGAAGAACTTGCTGGGCACAGCACACTTCATCCGGCTAGGCCACCAGATCCCTCACCTCCCCCAGACTCGTTCAGCCAACAGCTAATTAGCTGCCGCTATTAGCATCCAAGGGGATAGGAAGGAATTACAGAGTGAGAGTAAAAACCCCAGCCATCTCCATGTCACAGCTGTGATAAACTCTGTGTCCTCTTCTCCTGAGGTGCTGGGATGGCAGGAGGAGGCAGCACGTCTACACCCCACCTGCAGCTGCTGCGTGAAAGATATTTACTCATGGAAAAGCTTCTTTTTTAAACTACTGCATTAGTTTTATTAAATGTTCATAATCTACATTTCACCTTTCCTCCCCAAATTACAGTCATCTTTGTGAGAGGAAAAAAAAAATCAGATGCCTAACCACAACTTTGGCTCAGAGCCTTCTTCTGTCTCCAGCCCCTGCGAGGATGAGTTAGTGCTTTGTAGATGTTATTGATCTCCAGGCACAGATTGTCTGGCTGCACGGTCCTCGTGTCTCCTACCCCACACCGCGCCACCCACCTGAGATCTTCCTTCCCTTGGCGTCCCCCTACTTTTGAGCCTATTTAGGATGCAAAATGTACAGCTGGCAGGTGTGGCTCCATGATGGCCCGCAGCCATTTATCACACAGTTCTCAATAAGCTAATAGCCCTAATGTGTGAAAATTGATTTCTGGGGTGAACGCAAAAGTCCCAGTGATTTACACTCTATTTCCAATTGATGAGGCTCAATTGATTTCAACGAGTACTAAAATATTTACCATAGTGAAAGGCAGGGGGAGGGTGTGTGGCGAAGGACTGGGAACAGGGTCATCATTCACAGGAGGCATCTCAGCAGTGCCTGGAAACAGCACCGTCAGCCTGGGGAAGGGCCCATCGGGAAATGAAGCATTTGGTGTAACAGCAAAACTACCTGGTCGGCATTAAGTCGCGAGAAGAAGGAAAGCAGTGACAAAAAAGAAGGAAAAACCGACGTGCCATAAACACAGCCTTCCAGCTTTGGGGTGAGCGAAGATTCACAACAGAAGAGACAGCATCTTATGACTCCCCTGCATTCTTGGAGAAATAACCCTGGGAAAGCACCTTTGATGCTGTGTGCTGCCAAGGGCAGGCTGAACTCCAGCTGCCTTTTCCCTCTGATTCTCACAGGCTCCATGACAGCAAGGCTGTGCTCGAGCTTAATGCAAAAAAAAGGCCCAGCGAGCTTCCCAAACGCCTAACCACACCGTCCATCTGCTCTGAAAGTGAAACCTCTCCAGACACAGCCTCCCACAAGATACAGGTTTGTGCTCCACAGGCTGACCGTCAGGACACCCCAGGGGCAGCCAGTGAGCGGGACAACACTTCTCACTCCCTAACCCCTGAGTGTTGGTGTCCACCTTCCCAATCGATTCAGGAGAAGGTGGAGAAGGGAATGGGAGAGGAATGAAAGGTGAAGCATTCTCACAGTCTACAAGCTCACTTGCTTGTATCTTCCTGAGCCCCATGGAGGATGTATTACTCTTTTCCATACTCTCACCTTCCACCTGAGCTTGAAACAACAAACCCAGCTCTCAGCTCCCACTGATCTTCCCCAAGTCATCCTACCCTTTGCCTATTTATCAATCCTCCCTTCTCCTCCCCTTCCCTTGCCTCTGTAAGGTAAAGTTGTCATTTACCAGATCAAAGGTTAGCTCTTGTCAGACCAAAAGCTTTGAAATACACCCCTTGAACTAATAATTTCCAAGTTCGGGGCTGCCCCCATATCTTTCTTTGTCACTCAAAAGAAATTCAGGGTAGAAGCTTGCAAGCATCTCGCAGAAAATGCCGAAAAACAACGTTTTAGCAATGGGGTCAAGAAACAAAGTTCAGATCTAGATCTAGGTGTGAAACTACCAATAGCCACTGGGTAGTAACTTTCCTATGAGGCAAGGGAGAGCTGTGCAAGGGGGCTTTCACCCATCACACGCTTCCCCTCGAGACCCTGTCATGGGGAAGTGGAGGTGCTGCCCCATCACAGTCTTCACTACCCTGCCTGCTCTGGGACTGCATCTGCACCTCTGCAGCTGACAACACCTGAGTCCGTTATTTCCAGGTCCGTGCCAGCATGTAGAGCCAATATCCCCCCACACCTCAAGTTTGTTGTGGCATGATCTATTCCGAGATGATCTCTTCGCAAATGGTAGTGCATTTCCCACATAGGTCTGTCTCTTCTGAATTTTTGAAGACACTAACGTAAGCCGAGTTTCTCTATTTCTTGTCATTCATCTATTCATGGTGCTATTCACTCATAATGACAAAATGCTCTAGGGACTATGAAACAGCAATAAATAAAGAAAATACATTCAGCTAAAAAAAAAATAATCCTATTTCGACCAACTTCCCAATACAGCAATGTCAGAAGATGAGGAGCGTGACATGCGCCAACGTTAATGTACGCCATGACATAGCCCCCTCCCAAATCTACCACGTTATCCCCCTTGTAGATGTAGTGCCAGGTCCTTGCCTGATGAAGCTCAAGACAACTTTGCTCAATCACCCAAATGAGAATCTGCTTTATAAACATTTGTTAAATCATTAAAGGGAATAGCCAGATTATGAGCCCAGGGCCAACTCTTTGGTTACTGCAAAGCGAGAGAAGCCAAAGGAGCTGTGTCAGGTTAGAGCAGGTGACTCACTGAAACTTTAAACTTACTTTCAAAAATCCTTAGCAAACTCCCAATCTCCCAGCTGCAAAGGAATTTACTGGCCATTATTTACAGTATTCACATTTGTTATTCTGTTCTTCTCGGAAAGCGCGGATGAAAACACCAGCTTTGCTTTTCAGCAGTTTCGTTTTCCTGCCTCAATGTAGAGTCCAATCTGACAGGGAAGCGTTGGGGCTGAGCGCGCAGAGCATCTCATTGCCACCCAGGTCTTTGTACCGGTATTAAAACCTAGCCCTTTACTTTTCAACATACCAAATGGAAACAAACTCTACCGTGGTTGTTTTCTTCTCATCCTGGCACTCTATAGCAGATCCTTCAGCAGAGAGAAGTTATTTGCCCAAGCGAAAATACTTCTTGCTGCTAGAAAAAGTGTCTTGATAGCATGCGTGCTCTTCTTATTTCACTGCATTTGAAATGGTAGAAAAGGAGAGAAGATTAGATATTAATGCTGTCACCAAGTGGTTTTTTGGTCAGCTACAGCAGTGATGAATTCAGCACAACAGCTCATCTCTCTCATCCTCCAATTTCCCAGTTCCTTGTTTTAGATAATTCCTTGCTCCTCTTAGTATATACAATTCAAATCATCCCTCCCATGCAAACTCAGGAGATAGAGATGTGTCAAAAAAGAAAAAAAGCACAGCCACAATAACACCCACGTGTCTTGTGGGCAGAACCAAAACAATCAGATTCCAAGGCTCCTCTTTCCTCTGCCACTGACCTACTCCCTGCCATCTAATGGAAGTCACTTCGTCTGCTTTCTCTCACCTTTCTGAGAAGCTACAAATGTGTTGCACTCGAAAACCTTAGTACAGTAAACTCTCACCAGTGTAAAGTAGCACTAATTGTTATTCACCTTCACAAAAAGATGATGTAGTGTTTAATCAGCAAATGTCCCCAAAGACATTTGAGCTCTCTAGGTGAAAAATGATATGCAAGTGCAAAGTGTTTTTTAAAAATACTGGAAATACATTTTATAAATAATAAAAGAGAAGAAACTTCCATTTTAGCCTATGCCCGTTCCTCTGGCCATCCCCATTCCCCTTTCTCCTGCTCACTCTGCATAGCTGTATAGAAAATCAGAATCCAATCTCAGCAAATCCTATTGACTGTCTCCTGTCACTCACCTGATTAAAGGTTCCACTTACATCCAAATGGTTAGAGCCATGACTCTGAGCCATTCATAAAACTCGTATTGAAGGATTGGCTTTCACAAACTTTGCCTTAATGATTATGCATTCTATTGATCAGTGGGGGGAACTATAAAAATTGACACCAGAATAAACTTTGAAGGACTGCTCTCGCTCAGCAGAACTAGGATCAATTTGAATCGACCGGGATGATAGGGAAGGGGGGAAAAACAACCTCTCTCCATTAGCTGGGTGTAATCCTGATTAGCTAAATGTTCAAGGTTTTTTTCTATCTGTCTCTATCTGACCGCCGAAGTCTGACAGCATCTTAGTGTGATGTAGATTATCAGACCTTGAGGTTAACTCTCTAAAACGCATCGGTGTATGTCCATTCCACCTTTGCTCCACAGATAAGCCCTCATTCACGACTGCTTTGATGTTCAGATTTTCTTATCCCGGTTCCCCAATTTAAAACAATCCAACACACCACAGTGATTATTTTGTTCATGGAGAGAATAGGTATTAGTCGCTGATTATAAAAAGGAAACAGTGTGTTAATATGACATTCATTCCTAAGGCCAAGCAGGAATTCTTTGGGTTTTACCCTTGGAAGCTTTTCCAAACATTTTTGGGACAGCATATGCATACATTCAGGTATCCAGCTTTGGCTAGCCTGCCCAAAATAGGAAACGACTTAAGAGAGATGCGCCCCAAACTTTGACTGCTTTTCTAAATATTTCACTTGGTTTAATAAAATAATAAAAAAATGATCTTCTGTCCATAAAATCTGCCTCTCTCAAATCCTTAGACCATCATGGCTACAGCAGTAATAATGACTTCATTGCATTTAGATGTGCAGTCTTGTATTGAGCAGAGTGTTTTCCAGCTTCTAGCTGGAACGTACAACCGCGTATACAACTGCCTTTCAAAAGGCAATGGAGGTTAGCCGAGGATACCCAGTTCCAGTTCCTCACATTCTTTGTGTTTTACTGCCTAATCACAACCATTGAAATGTCATTTCAACAGAGTCATCATCAGTTCATCCCACCTGAACGTTCGGCATCGCCAGTTCATGGTACTGAAGTTGAACTAGCAGCTGTATTTAGTGTGTATCTATCTTCCCAACGCATTTCAGCTCCAGCGCAGGCAGAGAAAGAACAGCAGGAGCTTCCTGAGAGATATTACAACAAGAGCTGCATCCAGAACTTGGCTAACATCTCCCCATGAGTAGCTGTCCTATTCCAAGGAGTATGGATAAGATCCGGTCGAGGGAAGCAGATGTTTTTAATCACACAACGGACCTTATCTAGAGCCCAGCCTTCGTGGCCATTGGAGTCCAGCTCAAGTTTACATTATATTAAGATATTTTCCCAGACTCAGTTCCAGGTGGTCACTGAAATCTAGGTCTCCTTTTTTACTGTGAGATTACTCACAGGATGAGCGATCCTTTTTCTCTTGTTTGACAATCATACAAACTTTCTTATACGGTATCCCAGGCGTTGGGCTAGTCTGAGTAATCAAAAAAGGGAACCGAGAATGAACCGGTAAAAAAGGCCAATTTGAAGAAGTAAGATTCTTTCAATAAAATCAGATGGCTAAGATGGAATTTTCCAAGAAAACATTTCTAAGGCTATAGAATTTAGGTAACTCTGTTCATCTGAGCAGGATTAATCTCAGCTAATTTTAGCAGTCAGAAAATGAGGTCTAGCCAAGGTAATACTCCAGGCTCTTTGCTGAGGCAATGGCACAGGTGTCTCCCTGGGGTCAGACAGCCCATCCGTTCCAGATACCTTCTGGGGGATGAAATGGCTCACCTTCTGACCAGCACACGCTAGGCACCACCTCAGGGTAACAGGTACCGCCCTCTGCATGGACCCAGAAAGAAGCAAAAAGCAGCCGAAGTCCACGTGATGAACAGAGACAATACTCTGAAATGATTCTCAGATGTCTTCAGACACAGGCTCAACAAAAACCCAAGATGACTTAGTAAAAATTTGGTCTGCCCCAAAGATAAAGTTGGAAGGGAAGCTGATAACGAAAAGGCAGACTACTGCAGCTTACAGTAAAATCCCGGGTGGGTGAGATTGATCAGAAGCTACAGCCAGACATATTCAAATTAGCAGTTAAATGCTCAAAAGTCATGGCAATTAACTGTCACAACAACCTGCTGGGAAATGTTGTGCAGTGTCTACTTTTGAAAGTTTGGGCACTTTTCTGGAAGATGTTTCAGCCGCTTCTAACTAAATGGATTCAAATGGACTGGCTTCCTTTGCAGAAGTATTCAGACTACGTGATACATCCCTTTGACCTTACTTTTTCTGAATCTATGAAAAGAGGCTTATTTCCATGATTGGAATAGAAAAGCCAAGTAAGAAAAGGTACCCTCTGATATATGCAATTTAAAACTTTATACAACACTTAAAATAAGAACACAAGCTATCATAAATAAAAATATGCACAGTATTAACTGCATGCAAGTTGCAAGTTAACATCAAGTCAGCGTCTTTTAAGACACCCTTTGAACGTTATTTATTTAAGTAAGTGCCGTCTAGTATTTGTTCTGCTCCCAGAGTTTTCTAACAGTTTCTAAAAGCTCTCAAACTGATGAATTTAAAGTAGATGACATTCTCATTTAGATCGGAGGCCTGAAAGGATATATGGAAAATCATTAAGTTTTGCAACAGACCAAAGAAACAAATCTATGGTTGAACTTAAAAAAAATAATAAAAAATGATACTACTAACAGTAGTGATCCATAATGGATGCAAGTTGAGTAAAAATGACTTAATTGCTGATCTAGGGAAAATAAAAACAATAGCTGAAGTGTTCATTCCACACAGCAAAGCAGATAGAAAGAGATATATAGGGATGATAAACTGATTTGGCAAAATTCATTCCAAATCTATACATGATCAATAAGTCCTTGTGGAAATTGTTGGAATATGAGGTTGCTGGCATACAGTAAAAAGACGTTAATAGACATCTAAGTGGTTAAAATCATTTATTAACAACGTAGTTTTAAAATATTATGACATGAGTAAGCCGGTTGCATTGGAAGCGCCGCTCCATACTGGCACAAAGTATCCATCAGACTTTTAAAGTAATTTCCAATAGCGCATCTTGCCCGAACTTAATACAGTCCTAGGGGTGGCATGGAAGCGCGCTGACACGGCACGCGGACGTCACTGTGCCTGGGCTTTGTCTTTGGCCTGTTTGTCAGTAAGAAGTAAGAAGGAAATGCTCCAGGGTATGAGTTTCACAGAAGTCAGACAACGTAGATGCAAAAGTCCTTCTACAACCGAATGGCAGTTGTGCTTCTAGCTCTTCTGGGAACCTCAAGAATTCTCAAACTTTGAACTCCAAACATCTTTTCTGTTTCAAATTGGTCCTTGGCTATTCCCTGCTTACCACACCTCAAGCTACTGGAAAAAGACCCATTCAGTAAAGAACTGAAATGGGGAACGCTGAACTAAGTGGCAAGTTAACCCCTCCAACTCTTATCAACACCACTGAATCATTTCGACCAAGACTGCAAGTTGTTGGGGAATGATCACAAGGAGAGACTACTTTGGAGCTTTTGGGACATCAGTGGATAGTGGGGTGAATATATATCTTTCTAAAGAGCAACAAGGAAAAAAAAAAAGTACATTCCCTTTGCAGTTGCCAGTGATAATGGATGCTGTGTGAGCTAAAAACCCAGCAGTTAAAAGCTACATTTATTATCACTCTATCTCACACCAGCAAATTTATGATCCCTTCCAGACCTAAAACATCAAAGCAGAGCAGGAGTCAGAGCCTTTTCAGACTGTTAGTTTTTTTCTTCTTCTTTTCACATAGATTGCTTTATTTATTTTTTAAAAGGAGGTGGGCATTAAAACCAAAATCTGACCTTTGATCCCCTGAGGCAACTCATTACTTACAAGGGCAAATAGGGAGCTGAAAGTTTTTCCTGCATGAAACCGTAAATAATTCTTACATATGTCCACAAATCACTCTAGGTTGGTAAAGTAAATAGTAATTGGTGGGTTTCTCCCTAGAGGCAGGTCTGAAGGGGGTTGTAGATTAGAGTTAGGGATTTTTTGTTTAAAAAAAAACCTCTAAAAACCTTGTTCCCCTCAGCCCAGTGCTCCAGATGCTCAGGTAATATTTGAATTTTTGGAGGTGTGCGTATGGAAGGGTTGTGGGGAGGGGAATGGTTTGCTGTTTTTCTAATGTTTAGTAATTTCTCATGTTGGAATTTAAGAGATTCACAACTTTAGGGCAAAGGGGAGTATTAAAAAAAAGTTAAATGCCACGTGTGTAGAACAGCCTTCTCTGTGCATTATCCATGGGGTTTAGAGAAAGGACCTTGTTCACACCTCCTCCTGAAGAAGTAGCTCCACTGATTAGTTGGAAGGAGTAGACTATTGCCTCCCTGCCCCACGTTTTTTTAATGTGAACAAGTTACTACAGTTAAACACGATGCACAGGGAGCATGTTATCAACTTTCACTGTTAGATAAATTTCACCCAAAACATCTGAAGTCTACGCAAGTTCAAATGCCTTTTCAACCATCACTGTTTCAACTACTATCAAAATTACTTTATTCCATAACAGTCATACACAGATATCTCATTAAAAGTAAAATATCCATACTTGTTACCGGAAGAATACAGTTGTTGTAGCAGACCGGCTAATCGAGTGAGAAAGTACACTACTATTACCAACACTAGTGGAAATCTTCCCACGCGGGACCGATCTGACCCGCCTGTCATCAAAACTGGATTGCCCAGTGGTACCCCCTCACGGGGCAGGGATTTTCTCTGCTGGAATATTATTTAAGAGCTTGCTGATAGCACGCCAAAGAAAAGCCATCAAATGCCGATTAGCCCTGTGCAAAACACAGCAATCCCAGAAAAAGGGATGTGGAGCTGTTACACGTTGATGAGGAAGGTCAGAGTCACGAGGAGAGAGAGAAAAACGGAGTAGGGAACTGGATGTTTACAAACTCAACCGACACACTTCTACCGACATGGACTGACTACAGCCAAACAGAGTTTTCGCAAGGAGAAAACTGGTCCCAAGCTTGCTTCTATTTCCAAGAAAAACAACAGGTCATAAATCTGTATTTAATAATGGAAACAAATGGCCTGACTTTCAGCCAGGCTGAGCACAAGGCACTGAAGAAACCTAAAGTATTGATTAAGATGTGGGATTTTTCTACCCGGCCTCTGACTTCTTTGAAACCTTCAAAGTCCAGTGCTAAAGCCAGGGGGTTTCAGCTTAGACAAGATTATGTTTGAAATTTCTTACGTTTACTTTCCAGCCTCCCTCAGGCCCCAGACCCAAGGCCTGCCGCACTCTGCAGCCTGTGCCGAAAAACTGCCGAGGGCTGCGCTGAGGGCCCCAGAGGACATCACAGTAAAATACGCAGGAGTTGCACTGACCTCCTTCAAACGCAGCCTCTTTCATTACCTACCCTGTATCAGACACAGCTGGTATATAAAACAGCGATACCGTGCCCTACTGAAAATCAGAGTAGCGGGAACACTTGGTGTTTCCACCTCTCTGACCTGCAGCTTTCCCGCAAGATTTACCCCCTGGGGCGGGAACGGCAAAGCCGTACGTGAAGCTGGTCCTGAACTGCTGCAGTTTACATACTGAATTACTAAGGTAAAACAAACCAAGCATGGGTTTACTTTTAATAATCTGGGTTCAAAAATACCATCCATTCAGACCGTACTTCACAAGGAGTTCACTCATGCCTCCTGAATTAATGGCAATCCAGGCCTTTATTTTTTAAGCATGTAACAATAAAGTGATTTATTTTCAATCTCCCAGTGAATCAGGAAATTGTTGCTATTCCCAGACAGGGAACAGAGACAAAGGAAGATTAAACACCCAAATATCACACTAGAAGCCTTTGGCAGAGTAGGAAACCGAACTCACCCCTCCTTTCTGAAACGTAGCTCAGCTTCTTAAACATCAGACCATCATTCCAAGCCTCACGTGATGCGCAGACACATACGCCTTCTGCAGGGCTTGAAAGCACGAAGGCAGCAGCTAGTAAAAGATTCCTGCTGGCCCAGACTCAGATCCTGTCTGGACTGAGGGAACAGGTTTCTGGTTTCAAAAGGAGCTGAGTTGAAGTTGCTTTCCATCAGTTGCAACCTTTTTAACAAAACAGAGAGATTTTTCTCCAGCAAATAAAGCCATAAATCAGGACATCTCCCGAGGTTCTTTTTTTTTTCTTCCCCTTTTTTTCCGAGTTAGTGTGCCCTCCCTCCCCTTTCCATCCCTCCAGACTTACTTCATAAACATTAGCTTTCAAGCATCTCTTCCCCCAGAGGACATATCATAAACATCATGTTAAATATTTAGAACAGGAAACCACCTCACTTTTCTAGCTACATAAAAGCCATCTTGGGAGGGTGCATTTTCTGTTCTCATGTCTTTTATTTATTTATTTCCCAGTGCAGATCACTTCAATCATCAGTACATTTGCCAGGGACGTTTGACAACAGCGTTAAAAAGCCCCCCTATACCTCGGCAAAGGAAAATGCTACCGGACACTTCAGGGATAGGGAGCGCGTCCCCAAAGCATCCTGCTCCTTGCAGTCCTTGCGCAGGCCTCGGATAGTCACTGGGGTAACTACAGAGCTTGGAAGGGGGACCCAACCAGAACAAACGAAGGTCACTTTGCAGCACTCCCAGCATCCACTTTAACGTTCTGCTTCCAGCTTGCTTACCTTAACTTTCCTGAGTGTCCCCAGGAACCACTAAGTTCACACGCAGCAAAGATGTTTAATAACGGCCAAGCATTAAACACCACCAAATCCCCCTCGTGCTTGGTTATAAACACTGGCCACTCCAGGCTTGATTCAAAGCCAGCGGGAGGCAAAGGTATATGGCGCAAAAGCCTGTTTGACGACTCTCCTGTGAAATGCCCCATGCCCTCACCCTGTCTGGATTTATTTATTCGGATCCAAGGCAAAGGGTCCAGGTCCCAGTCTCAGGCCGTTCCCTCCTCATGTGCACCGCTCCTCCGTCCCTCACAGAGACGTGGCAGCACCTCAGGACTCTGGCCGCTTCCAGCCCTGCCCCTGCCTCTCTCAAACACGAGAACCTTCAGGCCTTTATGGGGCTGGTTCCTCTTCCCATTGCTTCCTTCAGAAAGGGGGTGGCAGCAGCCTGGGGCTCTTCAGGTCCACGCACACTGAGGACGTGGGTGACAGGGGTGCAGCTGTGGCAGTGGCACCAGGCTGGGAGCTGGCTGCAGTCAGGAGAAGGCATTTGCCTTACGGTGGCTGCGTAAAACAGCGGTTTCCTTTCTTTTCAGAGAAAAAGGGGAGAGGCTAGATGGACAGACATCAAGGGGGAACCCAGATGGAGCATCAGCCAGGGACCCTTCTGGGGCAGCACCGCCCTAACACACACTCTGACACCCAAAGCTTCAGTTATCCCAAGTCTTTACACTCTTAGAAGACTTCACAAAACTAAGCCAGAGACAGAGAATATGTATTTCTGCCACGGTGTGACACTGTGGCCATGCCCACCACACCGTCCAGGATTTTGTCTGGTCTGCCTTGAAAGTTCCCAACTAGTACACAGACTCTTCCAGCAGACAAATCCACGCCCAGAAACATCTCCCCTTTTCACATGTAGTCCCTGTTCCCAGCTATTCTTGCAGCCCATCTTCATTGCTCTTCTATTTTGTGTGTGTGCCCATCAAGTGCTGGCCTCTTGCTCTATCCACGCTGCTTATCGTTCATCTGAACAAATGTACTGAACTCAAAACCGTTTCCCATAAGTTGGTCTCTGTAGACCTTTAACATTAATTTACTTTCTTCTAAGCTTCCAAATTTTGATAAGAGGCTGCCCAAACCAGGATGCAATAGTCCAAGCAGCCACCTAAAGCACCAAAGCCACGGAGAAAAGAAAGCAAAAATCAGTACTGCAGCCCCCAAATTACCTTTTCCTTCCACAGCACATTGCGAGGTCACAGTAATTCATTCTCCACCATCACCCCCTTCATTCCGGCTGGCTGAAACTCAGCTCAGCTTCAGGGGAAAGCAGCGCAACAGTTTGGCAAACCATAACGTCCTGCTTCAGTCCTATTCTGAAGATTTAAAAGGTGCAAAGGGCTTGACGTTGGCTTTTCAGATATGGACAAATCTCACCCATTGTACGTAGGTGAATCAAATTTTCAGTGATGCACGCTGAAAATCCTTGCCAAGTATGCACGCAAGAGAAAGAAAAACAAAGATCATAAAGATTTATAGATTGCTTTAAAATGCATTCATCCTAAACCATGAGCTGCTCCTAAAAGCACTACCAACCTGGCTGAAAAGTTACATATACACGTGAAGGATTCGTTCAGCTGGAACAAATGCTTTAATGAAGATCAACAGAATTAATGAGCTAAAAACTTCAGGGTATTAGTTCAGTATCTCGTAACAAAAATAAAATTAAAAGTTTTGTATCTTTGAATTATACGTTGAAAACTAAGAAGGATATTTTAGGCTCCAAGGACATAGGGGACCATCGTGGTCCACTTCTATATGCTCATGCATAACACATCTCTCAGAATTGTATCAGCTGGTTTCTGTGAGGTCCACAATTCTGGCTACTTCAAAATACATCACTTCAGAAAGAGAAACCCAGTAGTGCAAAACCTCAGTTGTGCAGGGCTCTAGATCTTCACGCATACTTTAACCAGAGTATCCAAACTCCAAGCTGGCAAAACAGAGCTAAAAAAATCTCTACAGGAACAAATCCCCTTGCCAGAGCCCTACCATTTCCTGCTTTTAGGGAGGCTAAAAATGAGGAGAAAGAGCAGTCTCCGTGGCATTGAAAGCATGTCCACTTCCACTAAGTTAGAAGTGGGATCATGAATAGAAGTGTGCGAAAATAAAATGAGCAAACATCAAAAAATAACAACAGATCATATTTTGTGATCGTTTTGTTTCAGGCAGGAAGGCTGAGGCTGGTTCTAATTTGAATCTAACCAGTTGGCCAGGCCCTACCTTATATATTATCTTTGGAATGTGAGTCATTTTGTTGGCTTAGTTATTTCTTCTTCTGTAACATGGCACTCCTGACTACAGTGGTATGTGGGAGCTATTTTTATTGGGTAGTAGTGAAAGGAAGTGATGGATAGAGCTGGTTGGGAACGTTTCAACAAAACATTTTTTCATTAGTATTTCCTAGTTGCTCAAATATGAAGTTGTTCACACTGAAATGGCTGGTTCCAGATAACTTTTTTATTTAAAAACTAAAGCAGAAAAAAATTTTCAAAATAGCCCATTCCAGTGTTTCTAAACAGAAAACTTCAATTGCTTCAGCCAAAATAATTTGAAATTAAAGGAGAAAAATAAGTCAAAATGTTATTGGAGGAAGCCCAGCCAGGCCTGACGAAGGAGCCATCCAAAATATGCAAAGCCAACTCTGTCCCCTGCATAAGTACGCACTTGATTTTTTCCCTTTAGATTTTAAGCTTTTGGAAGTTTTCAAGGCTTTGGCTTTTCATCTCAATTCAGAACAGTAGCTCCCTTTTTCACGGCCTCTTCAAGAATTTTAGGAACATCAGAACCGTCCACTTTATGTATTTGGTTTTTTGGCAGAACAAGCAGCGTGCTGTATGGGCAGGGGCTTGGAAAGGCAGAATCCTTGAAATCCTTCCTGCTCGGGGTCATCTTGGTACTGTAGCATGCAGTCCCTACATGATGTGGTGCGGTCAGATGGAGATGGTAAACCACATGCTGGAAACCTACCAGTCCCAGGTGCCCGCAAAAGCCAAAAATTAAAAGGGTGTATCCTCAATGGATGACCAGCCACTCCTGAGACCCTGCCTTTCCCTGTGGGGTTTTCGTAACAGCTTTCAAAAGCACGGCCAGCTACATCTTAAGCAAAGCTGGCCAGTGATCTAGGAAACTCTTCAATTATAGATGAGCACCAATAAACAGCCAGTGATTTGCTGGAAATTATGAAGTATAAATAATTGAGAAGCAGGGAGTTGGCCCAGAGGTACCCTTCTCTCTTGCTGATTCGTCTTAATGCATTTCCTTGATGCAACTCCCTGCTGTGTACCTAACGCTGCAGGGAGCAGCAGGATAATGGCCCTTGAAGAATATGCTGACCTGCTCGTACAGAGCTATAAATATGTGAACATCTACCAAACGGAAAGGCGCAACTAAGGAAAGGGGGTTAACCCAGCGAGCCCAAGTCTCATCCTACTTCCAGTATGGAAATCAGTAATTTTACCTGTAGGGGTTCACCGGTCCCAGTGGACAACGGTGTCTGGCAGCAGCTTGTGTGGAAGAACTTACTTGTTGCTGCTTGTTCATGGCGTCATTAAACAGGAGACTGGATCAGTGCAGTGCAGTAAGGTGCCCCCAGTCATTTAATGGGCTGATGCTCAAAGAGTTAACTTCAGAGATCTTGATCTTCCAGCCTTGATAGCTATGGTCTGCTACAGCTTTTCAAATCCGTGAGTCCCAAAATGAGGGAAGCAAGCCTTTCCTGGGGCCACAACTCTTGGGCAGGGCATGAAACAAACCCAAAAAGCTGAGTCTGCAGCTCAGCGGGACCCAAAGACAACAGCACTGCGGAGAAGTTTCTTCCCAGGTGAACAGGGCTTCATCCAGAGCTTCTCCCTTAATGCCAAAGGAAAAAATCCTTTGGGAAAAATAGACCAAAATTTTCACCCTTGAGACATTTCCATGGAGTGTGTCAGATGAGAAAACTATCAGAGAGGCTGATCTCCTTCTGTGCTGCTGGGTCAGAGATAATGAAAAAAAGCCAAGTGATGTACAGCAAGGACCACAAAGGATACTCGTAAAGAATCAAGAGCATCTCCCCATGCTCAGCCACGGATGATTCGAAGGGAATTTTCTTGTTAATACCCATCGGTTAACAGCTGTCTCACATCTTGATGCTTATGCACTTTTAATCTGTTTAATAGAACTGTGGATGCCGTCACAAACCATGTAAAATCCTTCACACTACAGAAATTCAAGTCTCACTAATAACTTGTAGCAATGGTTCCCATTCAGTACCAAAGCACTGGGTCATAATCATATTTGCTTTCATGAGCTTTAAATGTGTCACTGTTAACTTCAGTGAAAATCTTTTGGCTTTTGCACTGAAAAAGAAATGCCTGACTTGTGTAAAAGGTGTGAAAGATGGGAACAGGGAAAGACACACTGGATGACAGAAAAGAAGATGCTTCATCAGGAGAAGTTTCTGGTAAGACTTTCAAAGCTGCTAAGGAAACCAGAAATTAAAGCATGGGATGAGACTTAGACGTCTAAAACCGAGGTGTCTAATTCAGAGCTAATTCCCCTGTATTTTCTTTACAGCCTTGGTAAACAGGCAATTTACCTCCCTGTAAAGTAAACATCCAAGGCCAGTCACATGAAACGCCCTCTGGAAGTGTCTGACTGTCCCCACTGACTCACGGGAAACAACACTACAACGCTCAGACTTTGACTTCCCCATTTGAGACAGGTAAAGGAAGGAGATCAGACGGACCGTCTAAATACTCAAGACGCTTTTCCAGTTCTAACGTAACTGACTTCAACACACAGGTCACCAGGAATGCTGTGCTGCTCCCCTGATGTCCAAAAAACTCACACCTGCTGGGAAAAAGAAGAAAAACAGAAAGAAAGGAAAAAAACCCCAACCCCAAAACAGAAAAGAAAGATTTCCAGAAAGCTAGTGGGAGAGAGATGGCTACTGCTTTGGTCATGACACTCAGGTCCACCAGACCTCACCAAGACCAGCTCAGAAGCACGGGGATTTCTAGGGATTCCTTAAGGCAGCAGAACTAGGCTGGCGCGAAAGGAGGCAGGATTCAGAGAAGGTGTTTCACGTGTTCTTCTAACGGGCTTAGTTCATACTGAACTGTTCCACTCGTTTGCGGTATAATATTCTCTTTTATATGAAGACGATGACAACAATTTTAAACCATCCATGTATGTACACTTATAAACAGAGTGGTTAGGATCTCCTGAGAGAAGAATCAACTCCTCATCCCATTTGCACGGCACGGAGCACACCAACATCTTGCCACATGATAAAGACGCACGACACCTTACCAAGCAAATAAAGTAGATACTCACACAGGGGTAAATTTAGCTCTTGGGCATAACCATGGATTTCAGATTAAAGAAAAGAGACCATATCCTGCCCCGCAAATGCAGGAGCAGGGCCCCTGGTCCCCTCCCGCGGCAGAAGGGAGCGGTTTGCAGGAAAGGCGGCTGTAAGAGGGGACTCGAAAAGGAATGGGGCGGCCACAGGAACCACAAAATCCTCCTGGTCTAATGAGGAGCCGGCAGCGTCTCCAAGGCCAGCATCAGGGCAGGATGGGCTGATGAAGTCTGAGTAGATGCCACAGCTCGTAGCTTTTAAGATCTAAGTAAACAGTGTAAAGGGACATGGAACCAGGGCTCAGTATGCAGATTTTGCTCCATTACATTTTTGAGCTGTTTTTTCTCTTTTCACTCCCAGCTATGGAAGACGCCAAAGCTGTTAAATATCAAGCGTGTATAATGGGAATCCCATAAGCTGGGGGAATGGCCAGGATTCAAGGATATGTCCAGAGTAGAAAAAAAAAATATTAGAAAGAAAAGAAAAATAAGAAAGAGAGAAATAAGCATAGAGACGTGGGTGGAGAAGGAGGAGGGGAAGAGATCAGACCCACGACGTCTCATCGGCTATTCTGTTTTTCAGGTCACAGCTTAATGGCACCAAAATCATTTTTATTATTGTTGCTGTTATTATTGTTGTATTAATTATAGCTCTTCCCCTTGTTCCTAAGAATCTATGAAGAACACAGGCTCTTTTATGCTAGACAGTGCACGTGAGCACGCACGCTTTTGGCCAGAGGTCTCCTCGGGGCTCTGCAAGCTGCGCTTTGTGCAGAGCACAACGCGCTCCCAGCCCAACATCAAAGGAAGGGGTCCCTCAGGACCTCACCCCCGCACTCCTCAACCCCTCTTACAACACCGCTGTCACTGGAGGAGTCTTGGCCCTGGACTGCTTGACATCGCGCTATTTTCTTTTAAAGACGGTTTCTTTCTGGACACGATACTGTCATTAACACAAGATGAAAAACAAGCTCCTACCTTAAGGTTCCGGGGTTACAGCGTCAGGTATGACAGGATGAGAGGCTGTGTCTAAGACTGGATGTCAGGGCAGGATGCAGTCATAAAACGAGATGGGAGAAGAGTAGTCAGTGGCTTTCAGATGATGCTGAAGACTCCCTAAATCAGCCCCTGATAATTCGGTCATGTTTTCCAGACTGGCTAGCAACCCCTTACTGCACAGGATTTCTCGTATTGCAGCCTCAAACCCCACAGCCTACGTACAAAGTGTACAGGCCACAGCCTTTTCCTACGCTACTTGTATGGTTTTAATACAGGCCCCAGGCTGACGTGGGAAACCCCCTCGCTGCCCCAGCCCACACCAGTTGCAAGAAGCAGGTATGACGAACAGCGTCGTCGGGAGCAAAGGAGGCCGCTCGCTATTGCTCCAGCAGTGGTGGCTGGAGGGGGCTGGAGGGAGCAAGGAGGCCGACGGGATCACTCTTGGTACTAAGAACAGTCTCTCATTTTAACAGTCAAAAACTATTAGCACTTGCACAGGGGGGTAACGAACACTTTCAGCAAAGAACCTGTCTGCTCCCATCTTGGAGACAGGTTCTTTGTTTCCATCCCAGTCTAGCACCATCAGTTGGGATCCTTAGCTCAGTAATTCTGGTTATTGAATCCATTCCTGAATATTTTCCAAACAGACTATGCTTTTTATTTTCCTTCCCTAGGTATTCAGCTAGCAGCTTACACAGGCCTTGGAAGAGAACAGATCACAGGAAGGAATCCTCTGGAAGAGGTAACAGAGGAACCAGACAAAAAGCTCACAGTACAGAATGATAAACTGAAGTTACAGCAGCTCGTGTTACTTCGCTAAAGACTGGGGGAGGCTTAATAAGATGACACTAGTCTTGTGTTATTTTTAAGCATGTTACATAAATTAGATATTATTTTCTGCATTTGAGAGTTGACAGAATTGAGGTACAGGGCCAGTTAAGTGCTTTGCCCATTACAGAAATCTAAGGCAGAACCAGGACTCAAACCCTGATGCTACGTGTGCTCATCCCAACAGTACTAATCCCAAAGCAGATCCTTGGAACTAATTAATCTACCTTCAAAAATCACTATATCTGCAATATACCACAAAATTTTGGCTTGAGGATGGCCATTGTTTCAAAAGTATTTTCTCTGTAAACATGACCTTACTTTTAACAAGTTTAATTAAAAAAATCAACCAAGCAAACGTAAAAAAAGCAACTTAAGAGCCCGAAAAAGAAATGGAGGCTCTGAGCCTCTCTCATAACCAAGTGCTTCCAGAAGCTGGCACTTCCCGGCAGAGCACACACGTGCACACTACCCATTCTGCAAGCCAGCAACGCTGTGGACGGATAAGGCAACCAGAAAGAAAAAGGAAAGGCTCTTCCCTTCTCGTTCCAGTGTATTTGGCTTTGTGTAGGAAACATTATGCAACAGGATGAGGGCAGGGGAAGGAAAAGCTATTTTTATTTCCTCAGCCACTTATCTAAGCAATACATCAGCAAATGCAACTTTGTTCGAGTCTATCGATAGTCATAAAGAGGCTCCTCCCCCTCGCCAACATTTCAGTTTCTGCTGGTTTGCTTGCTTTGCACAGGTAAATCTGAAGTACAGTTGTTGCTGAATCCCAGCTGAAGCTGTCTGATCTCAGCACAGCTCTTATCAAACAAGCGACTGGTTTCACTCCATCAGTCAACGTCAAATCTCAGCCTGAGAGCCGGACCGGAACGTACACTGCGAAACCCTGTGGCTTCAGCCCCAACGCACTGGCCAAGTCCTGAGGGTCAGGACACCAAGGCATGTTTCTGGAAGTGGTTTACATCTTGCACAACAAAAGAAGGACAAGGAGGAACAAAAAAAAAAAATTCCCCTCATCGTGTCACTAAGAAACCTGATGGGGAGCTGCCTCGCCCTTTACAGTCTCACATTCGTAATGAAGATTTAGGAAAAAAAGGAACAGTTTCATAGGAAGACAGGATGCAGTTAAATACACTGAAAAAGGACGGACAACCGTATTTAGCAACACAGCAATAATCATTCCCTCTTCAAAAACCATCTCCTCTCTCCTTACCTTCTTGAAACCACTCTTCCACATTTCAGGCCAACGTGTATTTTGCCCCCTTCTTTTTGATAAAACAATCCATTTTGCTGCTTCAGACAAGCCATTATTCCTTTTGAACCTGTCCATCCCTCCCGCTGGGAGCTGCAGATAGATCTACCAGCTAATCCAGTTAGTAGCTCCCGCCCGCCACGGCATTCCAACATCCCCTGATAGAAACCTGGGGAAAGCTGCCTACACACACGTGTGTGTGATGGAGACTCCGTGTATGTTTGTGCATGCATGTCCACATGCGTGCGTACAGAAAGGGAGACAGTAACTAAGAAATTACATTCACTCAAAAGTCCCTTTTCACTCTCCCAGCTGAACTAAACTTCCAGGCTGAGGAGCGGAGAAGCTCTAGCAGAAGCAGGTAAAGAGAGGAAAACGATGCTAACAACAAAGTTAGGGCTGAACTCAGCAGACCTCCTCCACGCCCCCAAACTTTCTGGTGCTGGTGCGAAGGCGATCGTCTGATAATCCCCGAGATCTACAGAAGATATAAAATACGAGCAGCCACAGCAGAGCATCACACAATTGTACCAGAGCCTTGCAATATTCAGTGCCAGTCCCGGTTCACTCGAGTCCCCTCCCACCAGCACTTTCCTTCCCTTCCTCTGGAGTCAGGCGGTTGGTTATGTTAACAAAAAAAACCGTGGCAAAGATCAAAACTGCTGTTGCCACAACTGCCGCATGTGACTCAGGCAGCAATGTTGTGTTCACAAGGAATAAAGTTACAACCGAGGTAAAAAGAAACAAGAACAGTCTGGTGCTGCCCCTATAAACATTATTGTCCCAATGATTTTGCCTGTAGTGCAGCTGAGGTTAAAGCTGTTGCCTTAGTAGTAATAGTGTAACATTGAGGGCCATGCCTCCAAAAAAGCATCATGTTTCTAAGATGACATTTCTGACAGCTCTGCCTCTGGACTCCTTTACCTTGACAGTAAGACAGGACCGTTGGAGAGGCTGGGGGAGAAAAGGTGAGTCTGGGTATTCGGAAGACCCTGTAAGGAGCACAGGTACAGACACGTGCAGAGGATGTGTGTACGTATCTGTGAGAAAAGCACGTGGAAATGCGTCTCCTTGGTGAGCGTGGAAATGTGTCGGACTGTTTGTGTGCAAGGATAGGGCGTTGTTCCCAAAATGGCTTCAAATCTCTGGGTCAGCCCATCAGTTGCTAAGCCCCCACCCCTTCGGGTTCACTATTGTTTTATGGAGAGCTGCTGCAGCCGTACCGGGAAGGTACAACAGCAGAGAAGCAGATGAAGTGGGAAATGAGCAAGTGTCACGAAACAAAATCAATAGCCTGGAGCCAAAGCTGTTTCTCTCCCTTTCCTGTCTCCGCTTCGCGCGTGTGTGTGTGTAACTCCGGGGCTTCTTTACCTCCTCCATTCCCTTCTTTCCCCGCCACTGCAAATGTTGCAGAGCATGATAATGAAAGCTGGTGTCCAAGCCACCAGACAAGCCCATCACTGCAATCAGAACAACTGCGCGAGATAGTAGCCTGCAGGCTCATCAAGCTGTCCTGACGCTGGCCAGCCTCATGCACATGAAGACGCCAATCTCGCCTCTCTTCCATCCCTCCTCCTCCTCTTTGGCAGCCCAGTCTCCTCACCCTCCCCTTCTCGCCCTCCCCCTTTCCCTCCATCCATGCACAGCACCAGAGGAACGCCAGCCTGGGCCACATCCCAGCCGTTGTCTCTTAGCGATTCTGATAGAAAATGCCCAGCAGGCTCAATCTTTCCTAGAAAAGCAAGGGGAGGTCGGAAGGCATATGGTTGCTGTCCTCTAAGCTCCGGGTGACAAGGTCTATGATGCTGCATCCTTCCCAGGCGGAAAGGGAAGGAAAAAAAAAAAAGAAAAAAAAAGAAAAAAAAAAAAGAAAAAAAAAGAGAGAGAAAGAGAGAAAAATCGCCTACTTGGGCTTTGGGAAATCACAAGCTGCTCCCCGCAGTGAATAAACCTCTCTGACCCCATGCCACGCTGTTGGGCACGTAACACACCACACTGGCACTGCAGAGGCTAGCCTTTTCTTAAAATGAGAGTTTAAAAACATGGAGACTGAAATCTCTCAGTATATTCTAACGCAGTCACGGTCTGTTCTACCCTCTGGAGCGAACAAGCATCTGGCTGCCTCTCCTCCCTGACCTACAATCGCAAGTTTTTAGGCACATTTGGTACAAAAGATGAAACACAAAGAGAGGACAGAAAAATACCCCAGTATCTTTGCAGCTTCTATTGCCACCGTTGGCAGATGTTTTGCTCAGTTCCACTCACATTGTTACTTAAAACCCTGCTGGAACCAGGACTTACCCTTCCGTTCCCTCGGTTGAATGCCTACGCTGCTCTTTACGTAAGCGCAACGTGGTCTCCGGAGAGTGAGGTCACCGCTGCAAGGGAAGATGAAGGCTGGCACAAGGGCTACGGGCTGCGTTCTTCTCGGAGACTCGCTCTTCCACTGGACGACCAAATTCAGCGGCTGAAAAGCAGCAGGACAACACTTCTTCTACTTGCTTTACAAAGTCTATGCAACATCCTCTGTCCTAGCCCTCTGTACTACTGGCATGAAGGAAAATCTGCAATTCCAGGTTGCGTTTTGCCCTGAGGTACAGGATAAGTTTTGGATATTACACTGTAGGACTTTTACAGGGTTGTCTTTCAACAGCCGCACGTTCTCATAAAACACAGAATGGAACGACACGTATTTCCTCATTAAATGAGCACAAGAGCTCTTCTTTCATACAACTGATTTCTCTCAACATTCAAGTTCATGGATCTCTCTTACTTTACCAACATAAAGTTTCTTTCCAAACCACAGACCTCACCTTTAATAATCAATATTTCCCTTCCACTTGCTCAGCTTTCAAGGTCATATGTTGAACAGATTAATCACACTTTTAGAAATCTCTTCCTCTTAGGCTGATGCTAGCACCGACATTACGTGGAATTTAAAGCAAAAAACACACTGAACAGGGCTTGGGTTTGTCTTCCCGATGGAATGTTAGGCCAAGAAAAAGAAACTGCTGTTTGTCCAGAGTAAAAGGGCAAATAAAATAATTTCCATGCTCTTAAAGAAACTATTACATGTAGTGAAGTAGAAGAAAAATTACTTGATGACAGTGGCCTTTTAAAATTCTACAGAGAGCAGGAGCAATAAGCAGTTAGCCAAAGGCTATCTATATTCTGCTACTCTTAGATGTGCTCATAGCCCCTGGTTTAGAAAAGCCCATTCACGACCACGACACTGTATTCCTAACACAGAACAATTACCTGTAATCCTACACGCCATCATCTCCACTGCTTCCATACAGTAGCTTTTAAAAATATTTATCTAAATGGGATTCTAGTGTGCTGTAATACTAGCCTGCAATGGAATGCAGTGCAAACTATAAGCGAAGTGAAAGAGAAGAAAAGTTTGAGAACTTCATTGTCTTTTCTTTTAAACAAAACCCATCTCTATTAGCAAGATGATTTGTACCCTAGAAGCAGAGAAATAGATTAGCTACACCAAATGCCAGCGAGCACCATCACAGCACCGAACGAGGTATCTGCTACGGCTGGGCTGCAGCCAGAGGCCTCGCACCCGAGTTGGGAACGCGCTGGTTTGGACAGCACTCATTCTAGTGGGAAAATCCAAGAGCTTGCCAAACGTAACAGCCCAGATCCATTCAGTCTCAGGCTAAGATGGACTTCAGGTTCAGATTTTCCAGCACACATATGGAACTGAAAGGGGTTTGTACCTGGCAATTATTTGAATGGAGCTCACCCCACTGGGAATCTTCAGTGAGATTTTCCTTGTGAGATCCGACATTGTAACAGGCTGATGTCTCTCAGGACCTCACTGGATTCCCATCAGGGTTTGGCCTTAAACCTGAAGTTTCTGTGTCCCGCCTTGCCACCCGCTCCAGAGAGCTACTCTACTGTTAACCACTGCTTTACCTTCAACAGCACTTTCACCCAAGGATCTGAGAGCACTCTACCAACCTCAGAGATAATAATTCCAATCATCCCCTTTCTTGGAGGCAAGTAAAGCTTATTGCCCTTCTGTGGCAGACACATACATTACTCACAATGAGTTGACATGAGCTGGAGAAGGTCAAACAATAATGAAGTGGCAGTGGTTTGGAGTAGAAACCAGAAGTCCAATAGCCCAGACCCCTGTTTAATCTACTAGACTTTGCTATAACCAGTTTTTACGTTTCAGAAGGAAAAGCAGAAGAGTAACGACCATGACTTGCCAAATGTCTAAACAGAAGTGGGGGGGGGAGAAGTGTGCTAGGCTGACTACTACAAAATGGTGAGCACTTCTGCATGCATTTCTCTTGCCACGTCACTAAGAATTACAATCTGCCTAAATGCCTAAGCACATTGAGAACATATAATAATAATTATAGTGTCAGAATTCCCTTGGAGATCTGAGCAAGATCTTGTTTCCTAAAGTAGCTCAGGGACAAGAGATTGCAACTACAATTTGCCCACTCCTTCATAGGCACTAAAAACTTGGATGCGTTTTCCATTCCAGCTGAAGAGGCAGACAGGACCCACCTGCACAATGCTCCTGATAGCCATGACACGTTTGTGACACTACAGCAAGGGCAAGCGACGGCAGATTCTGACATCGCTCCATAATGGAAACTCCCAAGATTTGTGTCCAGAGCTCTTGGAAAGAAGAACAAAACTCAAAGTCTAGAATACCTGAATGTCTCTGACCACTGCAGGTCACTGCATCTTCCCTCGACTCGGCAAGCTTGGGGCTCGTGTCATGCTTAGAGTTTCCCATTCTGATGGTTTCTCCAGTTTATGCTCTGCTAGAGAGTGATCACATCGCTTGCCAAGGAATTTCAGCTCCCCTTCGCAAGCCCTCCCTCTCCCTCTGTGAAGCATACGCTCCCTGGAGAACTGCTCCCTTAAAGGCCACCAAAAGAAGCCTTCAAGCCCTGTACAGAGACTGGCTGCCCATGTCTTACCGCTGTGTGTTTCCTGGGCTAGGAACGGGTTAAAGCCATCAGGGCAACAACAAAAGCAAAGATCCCGAACATCATTTCATGCAAATGACCTTTCAGTGGCTTCCTGTTTGTTCACTGTGCTCTTGTCTGCCAGGGCCCCCGGGCCTTCAAAACCTGGGGCTAGATTTTAACTCATCTCCCCTTATCTGCTTGACTGACTGTCAGCCTAGCACATCTCCCTGCTTGTGATGAAGGCCTTAATTAGTGCTTGTCTGTTTACCCTTTTCCTATTGCCACCTCTCTTTTCCTCTCCCTCTCGCTATTCCTCTCCTTTCTCTCTCCCTCTCCCATCACCCTCGGGCTTGTTTGCTTAGCTGGGCATCTCTTGTTTACTCAGTAGGGAGGTTATAATATATGTAAATAAAGTAAACCAAAACCCCATAAAAATATATCAACACAGAAACATATTTTCGCATTCAAAGACGTTGTTAAGGCATCTCTCTGTTCTCCAACAAACAAAACCCATTTCTGTCTTCTGAATTCAAAGGCAGTTAGGAAAGGGAGCTGCTTTTTTCCTTCTCTCTCTTCCTTTCTTTGGACACTTCGTTACCACAAACCACATAGACAGCGCTTAGCGATCATCTAGCACCTGCCTGATTTGACGTTTCTGGAGTAGACACTACTTCCAATCAGCGAGCACCAGTGCACGCTGCCCCACCAGGGCTTCTACTTTGAGAAGGCATTTAAAAAAAATACAAAACTTGTTCAGCTTTCCTAAGATGCAGAAATAAGGGAAGCAGGAGGATCAGCCAGGTGTTTCCTTCTTCAAATATGTTGGCTACCAATTTGTTGGCAAAATTATGCAAAGAAACTGAAAGTTGCAGAGGAGAAAGAAGTATTAAAAGACAGGCTGAGCATCCAGCTTCCTAACTTTAGCTCTCATTTGGTTTCTTAGAATTGCACGGTCATCTTACTGTAGAGGTCTGATCAACAGATAACCACGGTCTGAAACCTCTCAGACACGAACCCTGTGTGCTGAGCACGGCAGAGACACATACATACCAGGGAATCACAAATGTCTTGAAGAAGTTATTAAACAAGCCAGAACACAGCACGGAAGGAGAAAGCCAACGTCACACAGCAGTTCACTGGCAGACTTGGAGACGAAGCCTGCATCTTCCAAATGCCAGGCTAGTTCTTACCCACTGGACCTTACTCTCTTTACTGGCCTTGCTGTAAAATGACATGTTAAAACTTGTCTGCTTCCTACGGCTGCTTGTCAAGCAGACCCTGGAATGTCTTGCCCTCACAAGGTGGCAATCACACTGCCTCTTTGCCCCATGGCCCAGGCTTCAGACATCTCCTCCAGGCTTTCCAACTCTTTGGCACAACAAGAAGTCATTTGAAAATCCACATCAAAGATTCCACACCGCCAGGACTGCTTAAGGTGAGTTTTATTATGTGTCTGCCAGCCTGATGTACCACTTCCAAAATGCTGGAAAGCTCTCATGAAAACACAATAAGTTAGTGTCCTTCTGCAGAGCGGGCAGTCAAAAAATCCAGAACTTGGGATGTTGAGTATAGGCTGACGGTGGTTTACACAACGCTCCCCAATAAGTAGTGGACTAAAGTTAGCTTGGGTGGTGAGAGCGCTGTCTTACGTCCATTGAAAATAGGATGCAGCGTGCATTCCTACAGTGCCATCAGACAGCTGGGAAATCTTACCTGCAGAGCTTCCCCTAACACATTCCTCCCTAATAAAAGCTGCTTCATACCCGTAATAAGGCTCATAAAATTCGCTTTGTAGCTAGATGTTTAGTAAAAATTCTGCAAGGCTTACAGGACTTAACTGTGAAAGTGCGTAGGTGTTACGATCAAAAGAGGACCTATGACTATTCACTCAAACACACAATGCAGGCTAGAGTCCTGACCTGCTCGGGTGCTTGCCAAAGGAGTTGCCAGACTTATCAAACATCACAGGAAATAGCAAAGTTCAGGGGCTGCCAAAGAGCAAAGGACAGAAGAGAACAGTTCTCCCATTAGCAGGTAAAAGCCATTAGCTTTAACGGGAGTAATGTGCTCGCATCATGAGAGAGACGCGGAAAGGAGAACTGGATTGATAGAGGAAAGCAGGGAAGGAAGCATGATGAACAGTGGAGAGGGAGAGAAAAAAAGAAAAAAAAAAAAGCAGTTTCTCTCTCTGACAGAGTTTTATCAGAATAAAATCATTCCTATTCGGGAATAATTCACACACTACAGTGGTGTCTGGATTAGACAGACAGATGCAGAGGTTTGGGGCTAGGGAGAGAGGGAGAGCCAGACAGACCCAGGAGGATCTCAGCATAAAAAGAGAAAGGAATGTGGTAATGCCGGGATAGATGGAGACAGGGCTGGCGAATGTCTGGAAGACAGTCACAGGCCTGGCCAAACATGTCCTGCCCCATCCAGCAGTTCAGTTCACCGTGAGACAGCCAGCTGTGCCAGATGCCATGGCGTGACACGCAGGGCTCGTCCATCCGTTCTCAGGCAATGCGAGAGCTCTCTCCACTCGCTGCCAACTGCACACCAGCGGAGTTGCCGCTCTTTTTCTGGGACTTACTGGGATTAGGATCCTCCTACCAGATTCAGTGAAATTCATAAAAGCAGAGTAGAAAAATCAAGGGAAAGAAACAAAGAGCCAATAACATTTCTTGTGACAGTTATAAGAATTTCTGGGTTAGTTCTCGGAGACTTGACGTTTTTACCCCTAAATCTGTAGGTGGATCCACTCCCAGCTATGAACAGTTCATGAATCAGAGACCCAAGGTCATTTTTAATTGGGTTGAGAGACATTTCAGGGTAAATTTGCAAGTATTTGTAAAAGTTGAAATTTGAGAGACTACGTACTCATTAACAGGGTGTGTATGCAGGCACACAATTAACTGCATTTCAGAAGATGATCGGGATTGCTGGTTGCCTGTTGGGGCCTGAGTTCTAAGATCTCAGTTTGTCCTGATAATATCTTCTAAGACCTGAACATTGCAAGAGGTTGCGTCACTCCGTGGTTTTAAATACTAGTGACACACCGGGTGAGAAACACCACACCTTAATCCCAGCACTCGGTATGAACTGGGGCAGGGAGCCATTCATACCAAGAGGCATTCCCCTTCAGCTTCCAAGGGAAAAGGGCTGGAGTCTCCACACCCTAAACCCCACCAGCCATGCTGAAATCACTGACGTCAAAGGAGAAAACAGACGACCAAACAGTCCTCCTGCACGTGCTGCTTCTTGAACAGGGTTCTCAGCGCACATCTGATCCTAAACAAAATCTCCCAAAGAAATGAAACACCAGGCTCTGTTTTACACACAGTGAGAACAGATTTGGGTGGCCTGAGAAAAGAGCAGAGAAAAAAAACGGAGTAGAAAAGGTCTGTTCATTCTTCCTCTCTGCTCAGCTCCCTCAAGAGCAAAGGAAGCTGCTGGGGGGGATTTGTGTGATCAGCAGATTCACACAAGAGTTCTTGGGACAGAGTAATTATTGCCTGGGCACAGTCTCTTGACCTGGGTCAAGGTAACCAGGAACTGCACAGGCAGTCAATAAAGACTGACTCCAAGAGCTGCTCTTACATTTTTCGCTTTCCAAAAAAAAAAGGAAATAGTCAATTGCAGATAAATCACAGCATCTAACAAAAGCAACAAACCCAGACTGATACAGCTAATTAAGAATAGAATTAACAGACATGGGCATTTACATTATAAAACAAGGCAGTAGCCCTGAAACCCACCACCATGTCTCTGTGACAGATGATAAAATTGTTCTGCCTTTTAGTGGGCATCTGCCAATAAGTACTACCTCTGAAGCAAACATCAATGGCTTTCTGACCACAAAGCCATTTTTAGTTACCAGGTACTGAAATATAGCCCGGGAGTCTGTAATTTCCGAGACGACATGCAGCACTTAATTGTACAGCTCGGTGGGGTTGTCATCCCAATCCTGCCTTCTCCTGTCTGCAAGAAGTTTGCCAAAAATTAAAAAAAAAAAAATCCCACTGAACAACCCCAACCCAAAACTTTCAGAAATTACAATTTTGAGTATCAGTTGAAGAGCTAGAGAAAAATTAAGTAAACCCCATGGAGGATGCTTGTTTAAGTCACATCTTGGACCTTTTATTCCTCTTGGATGTGATCCATTTAATCCATCCATATGACCGCTTCTTTACTCCCAAGCGTCCCACCTTTATTACCTGAAAAGAGTTAAGTTGCAGCAGTAACCATTGCCAGCAGTTACTGCAAAAGAAGAAAGATGGAGCAAAAGAATATTTAGCTGCTACTGAAGTTTTCCTTTTCTCTTCGACTGCTTCCCCTTCTCCTCCAGTGATTTAAAAGATGCCTTTTAACTCCCTGATGTACCTCCTGCTTCTGAGAAGCTTAAGGAGTTTTGGGACATGTTCCATCCTTCAAACGTATTCCTATGGCTAGTAAGTATTCCAGACAAAATGACAGCATTTCCACACTCACAAAGTTAAGTTTCCATAGACAGAAGGTGAAGTTTACTAAATATTGAGCCATATTAACAATGCTAACACTAACAGAAAGAGACATTCCAATTATTTTGCCACTTTTCCCTCTAGAAACATTGATTTCTTCTGTATTTATATTACTAGGTCTCTATTTACATGGTAGTTCTGAGCCCTATTGTCCTGGTTTCAGCTGGGATAGAGTTAATTTTCTTCCTAGCAGCGGGTATAGTGCTGTGGTTTGGATTTAGGATGAGAATAATGTTGATAACACACTGATGTTTTGGTTGTTGATAGGTGATGCTTACACCAAGTCAAGGACTTTTCAGCTTCTCATCCTGCCCCACCAGCAAGGGGCTGGGGGTGCACAAGGAGCTGGGAGGGGACATGGCCAGGACAGCTGACCCCAACTGGCCAAAGGGATATTCCACACCATATGACATCATGCTCCGTATATAACTGGGGGGAAGCTGGCCGGGGGTTTAGACCACAGCTCGGGAACCAGTTGGGCATCGGTGGTCTGTGGGCGGTGAGCAACTGTGCTGTGCATCACTTGGTTTGTATATTCTTTTATTGTTGTTGTTATCTTCCTTTTCTGTCATATTGAACTATCTTTATTTCAACCCACAAGTTTTACGTTTTTCTCCGAATCTGTTCCCCATCCCACTGAGAGGAGAGAGTGAGCGAACGGCTGTGTGGTTGTTTTAGCTGTCTGCCAAGTTAAACCACGGCACCTACCAAATAACTTTTTTGTTTTCCTTTTGCAGCTAACAGTGTTAATTCCTTCAGTATTCACCATTGTAATCTCACCTACATCTTAGAAATACATCTAACCACAACCAGGCCAGCACCACCGGATTCATTTAGAAAATTCAAAACATATTAACACAAAAGCTCTGTCACACAAGACTGGATTAAACTGGGATGCTCACTGTAACAGAAATCACTCGTATATCAGTTTGTGAAGTGTTTGTTACTGGCCACTCAGAAATAAAGCTGAACAGGTATTCCTGTTTTCCCTGCCCCTCCTGACACAAGGATCTTCCCTCAAATGCCGTTTGGCAGCAAGCACGAGATTCGTATTATTTTTAAAATTCAATCACTAAAAAAAAATTTTAAAAAGAAACGCTCAGAATTAAACCCTTTAACATTCCACAGCCTTGTATTACACTGCCCGGGCTGTGAGACAGACTTTTTAAAGGGAAAACGTGTCACAACTTCTTTGCCTTGTAAAGACCAGCTCTGAGCCACTGCACTGACTCAACAGACTCCCGCTGAAGAAAAATACCAACTTTTCCATATCCAGTTAATGTTCACTAGGGAAAATTAAAGAGGACAGAGTCATCGCACAACGCACCACTTTGAACTTCCTGCAGAAGTCTGACATCCGAGGAACACTTCACAAACACACATCAAATCAGCTTTGCAATACCCCTACAAAGTCAGAAAGCGCCAGTGCCCGATGTTCTCAGGGAGGAGGGAAATGGCCTAACATATAGAAAGAAACGATAGTTTAAAAAAAATGAGTCCCTGGGTGGGTCAGGAATCAAACCAGTATCTACCAGTGCCCAATTCCAGCACCTCCTATGCAGTGTCATGCTACGGATGATGTTCCAGCATGCATTAACCCCCCGGCTTCTGCCCAGTGACACATAACAGAAGATAAAACTCGTAATACATAACATAGTAACTCATAACACATACATAACAAAGGATAAAACTCATCTGTTATTGCCGGGACTGACTGAAAACAGAGTGGCTGAAGAGAGTGGTGGATCTAAACAAGCTCCCTGCTGCACTCCACACTAATCTTTCACTGCTCAAAGAGACGGTAATGTACAGACAGCTCTGGTTCTACCTATATTTTGTTTCTTGGCCATGAAAAGAATACAGATAAATAATGGCAAACCAGTCCTGGACAGTGTGGGAGGCAGATCCACAAGGGAAGGTTCAACCAGTCACACTAGGATGGTTGTGCAGTCCTTGGGCTTTTGTGACAGCCGGTGAAAATCCACTATGATTCTTCTGTGACGGTCTATCAGAAACACTTCAAGAACAGTAAGCCACGGCACCAAAGTAGCACCCGTGAGTCCCTCCGACTTCTCAAACAACCTCAAAATCCTTTGAGCCAATTCTGCTATTACGCAAATCTGAACAGATGGATGTAGATAGCTGTGAGCTAATTTCACCAGCGCTCCTCACTAGCAGGATGAAAACCTTTCCTGTTACTAGAAAGTCCTTCAGATACACCTGAACAGGACCGTAGCCCAGCTAACGTGCCCCGTTGCTCGGCAGGGAACATCAATTCACGTACAGGCCCATGCTAAAACCTAAGAGTTTTATACGTAACATTATCATTCTAAAATGCACTGAAAGATAGGAGTGTGTCTCCACAGTTAAAGGCTTTCAAAGCACACCTCAATTAAAACTGGTCTAGAAGCAGCTTCTGCAGGAATTTTCATAATCAAAGAAATAAACTCCCTAACTGCACTGAATCAGAACATGAAACTGAAAATTCAGAATTACCCAAACCCCCAAAGTCTGGGGGAGCGACAGCTTGTTTGGTACAGTTTAAAGGCTTTGTTTTGATATCAACAGTTGTATTTTTATTTGATTTAATATTGACTTAGCAATAAATATAGTACAGATGAATGAAATATGTACACCTCAGAATCAGAAATTTACCATGTCATAAAAAAGTGAAATGGAATTATTTTCAAAATATCATGTTTCAACACTGTCAACATTTACCATTTTGCTACTTGTAAAAAATTAAGGATTTAGATTTTTTCCCTGCTGAAATATGTCACTGAGATTGACTGTTCCCCAGAGTCTTTTGATTTCCACAGAACTGCACATTTCATCAACAGCTTGCTTCACTGGACATTTTTTTCAACACTTTTTACTTGGGCAAACATTATTTTTTTTTTGTTATTTCTTCTACTTCCTCCTCTCCTCTCCCCTCCTTCTCGCAGAAGCTGTTCCAAAGGGAGCCTGCAGTCAAGACACTGAGATTGTTTTGTTTCCACTTTCATGCCAGCCTTGCTGATGCCCTTACCTTGGCTTTGGAAATGGAGTTTGGGATCACAGCCAGCTGGCGCTGCTTCAGTAGCATTTTCCTTTCTGGAGCCTGGCATATACCTCACCAAAAAGACACTCTCCTCGATAGGTTGCCACACTTTGTGGGAAAATCAAATTACTTGACAACGTCCCTTTCAAGTTCACAATGGCTCACACTGGAAAATGAATTAAATATTTTCTTCCTGCCACATGCAATCAAGAATCACAAAGTGCCTGCTTTCTTTCTGGTTTTGGTTTGGGATGAAGGGAAGGTTTGGGTTTTGATTATTACTTTTTTTCTTTTTTGTAAAATAACAAAACTAAACCAGCAACAACAAAAACCCCCAAAATCAATGAACCAACAACAGCATAATATAATGAAAGAACGGGAGAGGAACGATCCTGGGGACAGGAGCCCCCATCAACACAGACTAAAATTCACTGCTACGTCAAAGTCAGCATAATAATTCCTGTTGAGAGGTCAGCAGTGAGGGCTAAAGAGAGCACGGGGAATTGCTTCTCTTCTACACGGTGTAAAGATCAGCTGCACCAGTACAGAATACACCCCTGCCTCTGTTTAGAGGTCTTCAAGCCAAAGTGGCCCTGGCCCTTCTGCTGAGTCCGTCGTAGTGCCGTTACTGCCGACCCGAATCAGCAGTGGTGATAAGTTTTCATCAGACAAGCTTCTTTAGGTATCAGCAATGAAATCTGTGGATCTGTTTCACACCACTTCTAAAAACTATTAGAGAATGAGTTTTATCTTTCAATCATCACGGGTAGAATTGAACAAGTGACGGAGATGAAAATCTCTGCAGTCCACCCCGTGAAGGGATGGAGGCCCGTCTGCTTTCTGAACTGAGCTTTTCAGTCTGGCACCAGCACCTGGAACACACACACCTTAAGCTGTACGGAAAAAATCTAGAAAGGAGGTACAACGTTTAAATTCAAATCCCCATCGACCTTTTTTTCTGAAATCCTACAGCTCTCTGACTTGCCCCGTTATCAGGATTATTGCTGCTGCTTTGAACTTTTTTGAGCACAAGCCACTACAGTTTGCCATCTATTCCACAGACACCTGCCAAGTCGGAAGCTCCAGAGGAAGAGGCGATGGATGGAGACATGAAGCCTATTTCCACCTAGAGATACATTATGCTGCGTCTTTGGCACACAACCCAGTTAAACATGCTTTTATTTTCCTACACCTAACATCATTTCAAAATCAGATGGCTTAAAAAAGCAACTGGAGAACAACCCTCAGCCAGTGCAAAGATGGGAACGCTCCCTGCAAAGGACCTGCGCTCTACAGGTGGGAATTTGTTTGGCGTTAGGCTCTTTTAGGTTTATTTTAATGTTGCCCCCCACTCCCACCCATTCCACTCACGCTGGGCTCCAGGCAGAGCTAATGGAGGAGGAGGAAAAGCTATGACAAGGGAGTATCAGTGGAAGAAGCGGTACCAGGAATTTTACTCTTCTGGGTGTGATGCACTCGAGTGCAGCTGACAAATCGAACTGCAGGAGACTCTCTGATGCTCTCTCCCATTACCGCGTTACTCCCTAGAGCAGCAAGTGCCCTATATCTGCGGAGAGCTACGAGCCAGAGTTTTCCGAACACAATGCCAGGGTTAGTCAGGAAGAACAACAACAAAAAAGTCTGACAATGAGAGCAGACTCAGAGAGGGCACTGCAAAAATTAAACACGCGCAGCCATTTACTGCACGCACGGAAAAGCTCTGCCAATCTGGCACCCACAATCTAAAAAAAGTCAAGACTAGCGAAACCGGATGGTATAACCGTGGGAACTTGTGCCTATCACCACCGGCTTGCCAGTCTGAATGCAGTGGCACGATTAAAAGCTGTTGCTGTGGCTGTGACTAAAGGCATTGCTATCCGTTGGCTCGCAAGTTGGCTTCAGTGAAATGTATCTGGTGTTTCTTATTTCCAACGGATGGCTGGCCCGTGCGGCACGAAGCCGTGGTTTGCATTGTTGACCCCCGTCTTGAGCGAAGGTCAAATGCGTATCGGAACAAAAACTAACCGTCCTCCCCAAAACTCCCCAAAGTGATAATATGACATAAAGAGGAGGAGTAATAAAGACAAAAGGAAAAATGCCAAAGGAAAACCAGGACAAGATCCCAGGTAAGAGGGCACAGCCGGGAACGGAGGAACAGCACACAGGGTGGAACTGGCAGGTGGGCCTAAACGCACAGTAACTGGCTCTTAATTCCCACTAAAAGGAGTCCTGCAACTCTCAAGTGATTCTCAAAGCCTCAAATTTACTGGAGAAATATTTAATTGACTAGCAGCTACTGGAATACCAGAGACCGAAAACATAAAGAAACCGTGTTTAAGAACTCCATCAATAATAAAATCCATAACAAGGTTTTTCACGTCACCCTGTCAGGATGTAGCCAGTGACTGTATTCAGGAATAAGTAAATCATTTTCCAGGTGATTTTACTGTAAATTAATCAAATTAAATGAGAATAATTTTGGGTTAACTGAATGGCCTTAAACATAAAGGTTCTGATCCACAGAAATGCTACTGGGTCAGGGTAGATACTCAGCACGTGGCAGGATCTGGCTTGAACTTACCTATTCCTTTAACTTGTTAAAGTTCTTTTAGGCTATGCTCCCTTAAAACATGGATTAAATAAGTAGCCACAAGATTCAGCCCTCTTGGCCCTTCATCTGTTGTGATGTATACAGATATATTTCTCTTTTTACCTTATCCATCAGTATTATTCCCATATTTCCTAATCTAGAGTTTTTCTCTGTAAGCAACTGTTGTAGATACTCAATATTGCAAATTCAAACAGGATATACATCCTACACAGAACATTCCTGATCTGTTTCTGATACAAAAAACCCCAAGTTTCCACTGCAGATATCAGGAACTAGTAATTCAATATTAATTTCCTACAAAGTTGCAACACTCTCAGATTAGATTTTGCTGTTTCCATGTTTGTTGTCTAGAATAATTCTAGAAGGTAGCAAAGAAAAAAGGACATAAACCCAAAGGAAGCAAATTTAGAGAAAAGTCCTGGGTAATAACATGTGATGCAAGACACTTCTCATTACCTGCTTCAAGTTTGTCAATGCTGGCCAACCCCATCTGAGTCCACTTCATACTCCAAGGAGATAGCTAGTCTATCCATCGCCCACCAGATCAATACGAGAGCTGTGAGGACGCCAGCACAAACACCACGTTCATCTCCAAAAAAGTGAAGTTCCTAATTCTTACTTTCATTTGGGAGATCTGCCTGTTCGAACCTCAGAGAATGTCTGCATTTTTCTCATCTTTCACCAAAAGGAGCACCCTGAGTGCCCAGTCTACCCACAATCATTATTCACCACGAGGCCACCTCCTACCCACGCAGCCAATATCATTCTGACTTCATGTGGGTCGCGCTTCTCTGTGCCTGAAACTGGCCAGATCAAAGCGTCTGTGCCATTTGTGTTTAGGAGGGCTTGTGTAGACTGATTGCACCGCCTTTTCGGAAAAGGTCTGAATTTTACCCCAATAGTAGGGAGGTGCTAGACTACAAATTCATCCCAAGACTCAAGCGTTTCCTCAGCACTGTAAGTCTAGGTCAAACACAGAGCAAAACTGCCTGCTGCCTCATTTAAATATTCAGTGAACACTGCAAAGATTAACATTTCCTCTCTTGAATATCTAAATATTTGCCCACAATCCCCCTGCTAATGAGCAAAGACAAGTGCTGGTAAGTGGCAAGCAGCATTAAGCCTAGAGTCAATCAAACGAGTACAACGGGCCCTTCAGCACCACCACAAGGCCCATGCGAGTTACATTCAAAGCTGGTGGCTTGCAAATGGCCCTTCTCTCCCGCTAACTCTCCCCCCACCATACATCCACACACATTCCTCCCTCTCCTTTCCTCTCCACCCCCTTTTCCGCTCCATAACCCACTTGGGGGCATAAAAAACTGGTACTGAGAAACCTGCCAACTGCTTTAGACTTTGGAACACAGGCTCCGGTCTTGTCAGCTCTGAGCCTTCCACACAATGGAAAACATTACACATTTCGCTAGCTAACGACCGTGCTGCTCATTTACATGTCGTAGGCAAATACTAACAAGGTCGCAGCCAGAAAAGTGCGGTCAGGAGCTGCTACTGCTCCTGGCAAGAGGTTAGTGCCTGGAAAAGGGCTGCACGGGAAGCTCTTTAAACACCTTGGAACATGTGCTAAGCTGCTGAAGTATGAGGTGTGGTGACAGCAAGGTGTTGAAACAGCGCTTTTAAAGCCTGCCAGTCATCATTAACACATCTCCGCAGAGTACTGGCAGCCAAGTCAAAGCCAACACCTAGAGCATCTTCACGAAGGGTGGGTGGGGAGAATGGAAGAGCAAAGGGAGCAGGTGTGGGGAAGACGAAGTACGGAATCATACGGAGGGGGCTTTCCCTCTTGCTCTCACACTCGGAAATTTCCATCCTTGCTTCACAAAGAGGCAATGACCGAGGTGAGCTGCTCTTTAAGAGCTCCAGTGTCAATTGTCTGGGCAACCTGCAAGGGGAACAGTGAGCCACCCCTGCCTGCTTCCTCTGGGGGTTTCTGACACTCTCCTTGGTGTCCTTGCTACTTTGGGGAGCCGGTATTCCTATTACTAGTTGTGAAGCAACTACCACAAGGCCAGGAGCAGCATGCTTGTAACCTCCCATGCCAATGGCACTCCCACACGATTTCTTTAGTGAATAAGTTTCAGTGAGAGGCTGAAACTAGATTACTCGGGAGCTGTCGAACAGCCAGCAAAGAGCTGTCGGCTTGGACAGCCAAGGCTACCAGCAAAAAATTCTTAGTAACACGTGGACAGGCTCAGAGCAGTGCTGCTTGGGGGGCACCATCTCTCTTACCTGGCTGCAGACAATACCTGCCCCAACAGGGACGCAGCAAGGCCAAGGAAAGGAGCTTCCCCTTGCCCGTGTTCAGGCCCCTTGTACGCTCATCAGATGACTCTGCTGCTACCAGCACCGCAGAGCACGGAGGAACCCAAGAGCAGCTGCTAGCTGGAGATCCAGGGCAACAGCCAAGTTCAAATCTCCCGTTCTCCTATTACTCCTGTGCCCACTGCAAAGAGACACAATCCAAATTCTGGAACTACTTCTTTGTTAGACAGAGTTTGTCCAAATTTTGTATTTCCTATATTTTTGTCAAAATTTTTATTAATATTTTTTCCAGCTGCAGGCATCCTAAGATCAGTTCCAACTTTCAAAAAGAAAAAATTCTCTTTCTGACTTTATACACCCAGCTACTTTAGAGAAGACCCAGGTCATCAATACAGACAAAATCTTGGGCAAAACTGCAACAGCCATGATCTTTTCCCCAGTATGAAGATTATTTTTTTTTTTAAAAAAAAGTATCTAGCACTATGAAGTAGTTGGATAGGAAAGTTTGTGTGAATTAAAAGAAAACAGCCCTAACGAAATATAATTCTGTCTCCTAAGAGTCTAAAACTGTATCATGCATCAAAATCTTAAATATTTATTTGAAATTATGCACCCTACTTATTCCATATTCTAAACCTGTGCAGCAGAGAGGCTGTAATTGTAATGGATTTAATAAAAGCTATCATATTCCATAATTCAGCAGGAAAGATTATACATAGCCCCTAGATGCAACTAAGAATAGCTAAGTTTCTTCGTGTTGGTGATTGTTCTAAGAACTGAAAGAGAAAAATTTATACATCCTGCTCCTTTTTCTCCCTAAAGTACTCAAAAGCACCGTGTCCCACTGATGTGCAGAATGCTCTGTTCCTCTCTCTTTTACGAGCTTCAGAGCAGTTATTTCATTAACCCTTAACAAGCACAGCATTCCTCAATATTTAACAATTTTTAATGCTAGGTTTCCAGGAGGTTGCTATAAGTAAGTCATCACCAGTGCTGGTCCGACTCCCCCCAGAAATCACATCTTTTGTGACGGTGTTGCCAAGACACTTGCTGATTTCCCTCCTGACTACAGAACTTTTGGGCCCGTGGTGCAACCTTGGACAAACCTGACAGAGCAGCAGAGGTTTCAAATGACTTTCCCAAATGAAGGAAAGGCAGAAAAACTCAGCAGCTTCCCTGTCATGAGTAGCAGCAGTGGGTCCCTGCCCCAAAACTCCAAACAATATGTTTTATGCCTCGCCCAGCCCCAGCGTGGTGGGGGACACAGCAAGGACGGAGATGTCACGAGCCATCTGAGTTGTAAGACACAAGATACAAGTCCGTGGGGAAACCAGGCTTCATTAAATCTGCTGCTCATGCAAAAACTTACTTCTTTATTCATTTGCTTTCTTATTCGCTTAGACTTAGTAAAATTGAAGCACTAAAAGACAAAAAAAGCTAGATTTTTAAAGAGAGGTTATGGGGGGGGCTAGGTACCGAATTACCTTTAAAAAAAGTCTAAGCAGAAGTGACTTGCTTAAAGATACAGAGTGAATTATTGAATCACATCTTTCAGCATCCAGACTTTCAGCAAAATCACTAAAACCTTTTGTTAATTCTTATCTTACCTGTAGATAATCATTACCAGAGAAGAAAGGTGAGTATAAAAATAAATAATAATAAAAAAATTAATAATAATAATAAAAAGTAAACCCCCTTCTTTACAGCCAGGGAGATGAAAATTGACATCCAACTTTCTCCTTCTCTTGCTGTCTCTCTTACACTTGCACATGCTTACATACACACCTCGTAAACACGCTCCTTCGGCTTGATGGATGTATGCCACACCTGTTCCCAGCCCCCTTTAGGGAGGTGTTCCTCATTCATCTTCAAGGCAGGGACTGTCTCTTCATTATATGTCTGTGGAGTCCTTAGCACAACGAGGCTGGGGCCTCTAGGCACTATCATGACAATAAATAATCATAATTCAGGAGTGCGATGCTTTCAAATCTCAAACTTACATTCTTCTGAGCTTCCCACCACCCATACGTACACACACCCCCTTCTCTATTTCTGAATTTGACCTCTGCTCTTATTCAAAACTGCAAACCTCTGTTTCTGCAGGGGCTCCGGCTCGGTGGGGGATTCCCGGAAAGCCCGCTTGGGCCGAGTCTATTCCTGTGAAGGCAAGTGGGATGGGATGGCCATTAATCTGTTCACACCTTGTCAACAAGGGGCCCGAGCTGAACACATCCTCCTTTAGCTTTAGGAAATTACCAGAGATGATGGCAAGGCGCGGCAAAGAGAAGCTGTGCAGAACTGAAGAGACAGCAAGGAACATCTTACACCTCAACGGCTCAGTACATAACTAACTAAAATCCTGGGACAGGGTGTGACTGCGAGGAGTCTTTCTCAACCCTTAGATTTTGGGTCACCCTAAGAATTTGGAGGGTGGTTATTAGCGACTCCCAGAACAACCATCATCTCCTTTTTTCCTCCAGAGAGAGATGATAAACCCCGATGACTTTAACACAACTATGCCCCCGTAAATATGCAACTGGTGCTGTGTCTGCTTCAGTGATGCCTTCACTCCACCCTGCAAGTCTTCCCCTCTGTCCCCTTAATTCTAGCATTATTCTCCTCCCCTCATCTGGTCTTTTCTCTCTGTGTTAAAACTAATGGTTTTACCACATGTTGGAAGGCAGCAAAAGGAAGTGGTGAAGTGACAAATGGGAATGTTCATGCTTTAATTTATTATGACAATCGTGCCCGGGTCCACAAAGTAAACTGAGTCAACAGAGAAGGACTTTGTGCCAAGTTATTTATCCGCTTCTCTAACTGGGGGATCTAGCCAGCAATGAGACTGGTCGAATTCATCAACTTTATTGATGAGCAGAAGCAGCAGGGAATTTTCTCACAAAATATGTTGTTGTTGAAAAACTTGGATTTAACCAAACCAAAACTTCTTTTCTACAAATGGTTTGGTGTCACTAAATTTCCAGACCCAAGGGAAAAGGAAAAGAAAAAAAAAAATTGGGGGGAAAAAAAATCCAAAATAATCAAAACATGCTGCTTCAAGAGTCACTGAAGACATTTGCTTTTTGTTCAAAAGAGCTTTCTGTGCCATTTAATTAAATTTTGAAATGTTTGATTTTTCCTTTTTCTCAGCTTTTCATAGAGATGACAAAACAAAACCTTTCAACCGAACAAACCCAACATTTTTTTTCCATCTAGTCTGTCAGCACATGACATTTTCCAGGATTTTCACTCCAGTCTGGCACAAGACAATTTTCCAGCGTCTCCAAATTTCCCATCCAACCATACTCATGAATGCACCCTATTAACCCCACTGAATGTTAACCCAGCTACATACAGCTGTCCAGTATGACTGGTGGACAAATTTGTCCAAACCCTCAATTGCTCCTCTTTGTAGGAACGCTCCAGGACGAAGCTGCTGCCCAACATACCAGCAGCGGAACAAGGCACTTGTTCCTCAGTGTCTCTGTCTCCTTTATTTCTCAGGTCACATGAACAGTCATTTCTGGGGAGGCCACAGTTCAGCCCAGTGTCCTCTGCCCAACTGTGACAGTCACTGCCTAGGAAAGACTTAAAGGACAGGACAAGCACGTGATGTTTCTACTGCACAACGCTCTTCCAACCTCCAATAACTGTCATTTCAGTTTTCAGAGCCAGAAGAGGTTCCTTTGGATTTAACTGCCCTCAAGAGACCTTTTTTCCAAGGAATTTATTTTTTCCCCACTTTAACCCCCTGGCTTTTGTCTCATTATCACGGTAAGGACAATCTCACGGCATACTACCAGCAGCATCGTGCTCAATGGAGGTCAGGGAATGATTCCTTTCTGGCACAGGTAAGTTCTTAGCTAACTGCAGCATCAGGTTTCAGATACTGCTTTTCCAGGGAAAGATACAGAAGAGTGGTTAAACCCCACAAGAGAGCAAAAGAAATGCTGAAGAAGTTTAGAAAACAAAAATGTACAAAGAGAGGTTGAAAGAACTGCGTTTCTGCAGCGTGCACACGGAATATGAGCGCAATGCCCTGCAGCCTTTCACTCATATCCTCACGCAGTTGAGCAGGGACCTGCATGATACCCCTTTAAAACACTTCTGTGTCTTTCATACTGAATTACATTCCAACGTCATGACACAACCTCCAAAGTAGCATTTTAACAACCTACAGTCAAAACAAGCAGGCATTGTTTGCCATCCTGCTTGTACAAACGCCCTTGCTATTGAGCTGGAACGTACCCACATCCGGGTACGGGACACCAGGACTACCAATGTATCCCAGATCCAAGAGAGGAGAATGGAGCTTTGATCCAACAGGTCTATCAATCAACAGCACCAGAGTATGCCAATGCAGACTAAAAGTCCCCAAATGATTTCTGTGCTCTCCCAATATTTTTTGTTCAGAGGTTATAAACATTTCTGTCGCAAAGCCCTTTCTTGCTGTATTGCAAGATGCTATATTGCATCTGCCGCTGAGCCCACCCTGCAGTGCTTTAAAACGGCACTCAGCAGGCTGATCCACAGATATGAGGGTCATCAGTGGACTTGGTTTCTTGATTAAATAAATTTTGGCTTCAAATCATAATTCATTAACACCCAGGACATAGAGTAACATAGGCAATCTGTCCATAAACAGAAAAGTAACGTAGTCGCACCACCAGACTCGGGTAAACCCTCCTGAGCTTTCAGCTGAGTGAACTACTTACTAGCTTTTACACAAATGACGTTCCTATACATGGTGTACACGGACAATATACTATCGGTATTACAGACATGTTGCTTGATCAGTCTATATGGAGATCTCCCTCATTGCTCCTGCTTCCTAGGCTGAAGTAAAGAAAAACCAAGTTCCAGGGAGAACCTACACGGTCCTCCCATGTACACATCTCTGTTATCTTATCTTTAATGGGAGGGGAACAGTTTGCATTTGCTGAAGCTTTTGTTTCAGATGGGCTGCAGAATTAGGCAAATGTCACTCAGGCCATATATTCAAACTTTTCTTCAGATCTGTGACAGCTGGAAATCTGGGGGTATCTGCGGGGAGGGAAGGAAAAGGAAAATTGAAACATTCTGAGATTAGAGGTCAGATGTCTTCCATCTGCTGTTGGGTTGCTACAACCGAGCCAGTAAGCTCCACTCCATTTTATCATAAATGGAAAGAAACTGGTATTTCCAGACCATACTTCAGCTGTTTTGGATGACTCCTTTAAGATAAATTGCCTCAGACATGTCTTGTACTCCATTGCCAGTAAGTCAGCCCAGCTGAAGACACCTACGCCGCTGCTGTCCAAATCTGGACAGCTGAAACCCAGCTGGGGTCTGAGCTCTCAGAGTCTGATGGTGCTCCAGACCAGGCTGCTACCACTTCTTCACAGCACCTTCACATAACCCCAGAGCGTCATCCTCAAAACCAGCCCAGGACTGTTGATTAGTACAGCCCTAAGACAACATTTGTCTTCTGCTACGTCTCTGCAGAACACCTGTGCCACTGTCCCTTCCCATACCTGTATTGCGCATGTTGCGATACAACAGGTTTCACCCATTACTGATTAAGATGAGGTGTAACAGGGAGACAGATTATACAGCAACTAACCAGTAAAAGCCATGCTAGTGGACTAGTGGACAGACCCTGGGTCTGATCACAAGTGAAGACTCCTTTATTCCTACATACGGGCCTTTCTCAGTCTCCTTTTACCGTCTGTGTAACTCACTGTCCTCTAGAGGAGATGCTGGACTTTACCCAGTCCATTAACCCGTTGCCCAACTTATTGACCTGCTTCTGTGGCACGTGAGCAAAATGGCAAAGTTTACCTTTGGTACAACTTCCCCGAAGTTACAGCTCATATGGTGAAAAAGCAAAACACTGGAATAAGATTTGCCTCCCTCCAATAACATTAAAGAGTTATAGTTCATAACTTCCAACTGAATTCATTGTACAGCCAAGCGTTTCTAATGAATTCCCCTAATGATCATGCCCTAATGTTTGACTTCATTATGTCACTTTTGCAATAGTTAAACTACAGAAGAATGTGTCTTTCTTTCAGTAAGGATCACTCAACACTCGCCCTTCTCTTGAAGTGTACAAAAGCGTTGGCCCTGGGGAAGCTTGCTCCTTCCCCAGTCTGCCAGAAGGAAGTGCCGTACAGAACAATATACCAGAGCCGGGAGCGGAGGAACTCCCAAATGGTCTTGCCCAAGCCTTTTCCCAAAAGGTTTCTTTACTTCACTTATCCTAAACAATACCCCTCAGATATCCCAGACAATACCCAGGAAACTTAGTGACCTAAGTCCTTGCCTCTCCATCAGGGATGGAGCAGAAATGCATTCCTAGCTATTTCCAGCTTTAAAGTGCTGAGATAGGAAAGCTCTAGGCTCTTAAAGAGTTTCTGTAAAAAAAAAAAAAAAGGAAAGAAAAAAAGAAAAAAGACCATTGTAGGGTTGAGAGACTCGGAATTAAAGATGCTCCTGACATTTTTTCCTGTGCATTACTCAGCCCAATCTGTTTAATGGGTCTTCATCAGTGATTGTGATTGCTGATTCGTGCTGGCGACATCATTCAATTGGACATGGCTTTGAAGCAGAAGAATAATTATTTCCCATCTTCCAAAAGACCATTTAATTCATGCTCCCCAATCTCTGGGAATAGATAACCCATAGCCCTTTTAGTTCATTAACTCTCTGGGGCTGTCATCAAAGGATTGTCAGCTGCTCAGGCAGAGGTTGCACCGCGCGGAATCTGCAAAAAAGTGGCTGAAAGCCTGCAGCGTCCCTTTTACCCATGGATTCAGCATGTGCATCTCCTATACGTATCCTGCAACATCCAAACAGCTTCCCAGAAAGGAGGGGAAAAAAAAGAGGGGACACACATGACTTTTATTACCTCTCCCTCTTTCTTCTGCTAGACCAGGATTAAGTCTGCGTAATCTAGCAGCTGCCGTACTAAGGAAAACTCAATGCCAACACAGAGAAGCAAAGCAAAACCAGACATCAACAAAGCCCTGGGGAAAGCGGTGGTGATGTGATCAGCAGAAGCAATAGCTGTGCTGGTGTTTGGGATTCAGCAGGATTGGCTCAGTGGAAGGACGACTCCACGACAGCTCACAGGGAAATCCAGCACCGAGACAGGCCACACCTAAGGCGATGCAATTAGTGTGGGCCACAACAGAGGAGGTATCTGAGCTGGGCCATCCACAGCAAATACAGAGGTCAAGTTAAGTAAAATTTGGCAGAAGGCTATTTTCTTATTTCCCTTCCCCTCCCACCACAAATATCAAGATGGTTGGAAAAAAGGAAGACAATAAATAAGTGAAAATCCTGCTTTAAGACAAAAGCAGAGGCTAGTTCTGGGAGGAGCCAAGAGCTCTGAACCCAGCTCTTACGTACTATTTTTCAAGACCAGATTTAAAAACGCTCTGCAAAGGAGGTAAGTGCCATCATTCTCCTTTGTGACACAGGGGAACTGAAGCTCCAAGTGACAGGAGAAAGCGCACGCAAGCGGACCCAACACCTAACGGCAGGACAGGCACAGACATCGTGCGTCCTGCACCCTCGTCAACGTTTGTCTCTTACCTCAGACACCTCTATCCCAGAATTAATTCTGAGCACTGAGTGCACTTGGAGCTTTTTCTGTAAGATGGGAAACGTACAGACATTGCAGACAAAAAGCTCCACCTCTTTCGGATTATGAGTGGAAAGAATTTAGCTAAGAGGCTTCAGTAAATCAGCCCGAAGCCTCCTTTCCTTGGTTTATATTATTTATCTCCCCATCCCTTTGACCACACTAAATTCTTAAAGGCATCTTGGCAGTACGCAAACACAGAGGGGGAGTTTATTGAAAGTACTAAGCATGTTCTAATTGTTTTCTCCTGCACTACTCTGCTAAAACTCACTCTGCCGTGAGCGGAAGCAGAGTTAGACAATTGCTGAGGCACTTTGAACAATCTTGCCCGTAATATATGGCAAGTGGTGAAGTTTAGCAATGTGAAGACCTCTTGAATTCGTCTCTTTGTTTTGCAACCATTCTGCGTTCAAACAAGACTTTGTCTCAGCTTCTCCAGCAGCAGCAATAGAAGGACAATAACCTTGTGTCCCTAATCACAGGATACTGTGAGGTTCACTTAAACAATACCCATTAAAAAGCTTTGAAAATGATAAAGTGCTATATAAATATTCGGTTGGATTGCAATTAAATTTTTGGCATGTGGTTTACATGTAAGTGCAGAAATACCATCAATAAAAGTCAATACAGTCCTTTTTCCCTTTCTTTCTTTGACTTTCCTTAGCTATTCCCCAGATCTCTGTCAGCGTTCGCTGAATTTTCATAAGGGAAAAAATTACTTCCTAAAATGTTCAAAAGCTTTTCCTTGGTTTGTTATTAGAGCAATTATCTAGCATAACACAGTGAAATAGCACAAAGTATTCTAATGGGAAACAAATGTGCCAAAGAAGTGACCAAACTTGGAGTCTTTATTGAAAAATGAGGGGAAAGCGATTAGTTGAAGAGGCAGCAACGGAAAGATTTTCCACCTGGCCTTGGGCAAGACATCAAACAGACCTCAAAAGGGTGCTATTTATAATTGTTGTCTGGCTGTCTATGGACCCCTGTCTGTCTGTCAGTCTAGTCTCTTTTCTCCCTCCGCCTCCTCTCTGCCACGTGTCCTGTCCGTGATTTGTTTATACAATGCACTCTCAGTAGTGAGGGGATCTGTAAGCATTCGAACCCGCAGAGAGGATGCTGATCTCATCCCCCTCTTACTCGGGAATAGCTCCACAGGGTTCAGTGGAGTTAGAGCGGTGTAAGCAAGGAGAAAACCATGCCCCAGACATAGTGTTGGGTTCCCCCCCCCCCCATCTGCTTAGCTCCTCTCAGAGTACCGAGGCTTTTGAACTGGTTGCATTACTACAGAAGCAGACGGACACAGGCAGAGGCAAGAGTTAATCAAATCATATATAATGTATAGTATCGTCTGGTCATTTCCCTCCAGTAAAATCAGTTCAAAGTGGAGACAAAAATGTTGCCAGATCAAGAAGGTCCGATTTCACCTCTACTTCGCTCTGGTATAAATAGCTATGCAATTTGCAGGTTAAAGGCCCATCAATCCCAGTAAGTTTGCTTTGGTGTAATTCAAGGAGCAATTAAATTTTGCAAATATTTAGATGATTTATAAGAATATCCAGAATAGTTTTAGCGCCTTTGGCATGACAAACAAAGGACATGAAAGCATCATAATAGTCATTTCTCACTACTCACTAATGGTCATTTATCACTGTCCTTTAACTGTTTCACTTACTCAATTTAAATTGGGGAATAAAAAAACCCCACTGAGTACCTAAATCCTCAGCTAGTATAATTTCTCGTAGCTTAATTGAGGCCTTTGGAATTATAATTTTTTACAGCAATTGAAGAACTGCTTTTCTTGTGAGAGGTAACAAACTCCACGGCACAAATACAAATGGACATGCAACTGAAAAGAAGGTCTGAATACCTTAGTTTGCAAACACCACCAGGGGCTAAAATTCAGTCCCATAAGCCATCCGGGAAATAGAAGCAAGGAGAACATTTCCATCTGAATAGAAAACAGGGTTGTTTAGTGATGGATCTGTGAACAAATAATGGGCAGCACATTGGCAACAACTGCTATTCTTAGCAAGAGATTTGGCCGTGCTAAGAGACACGGAGGCCCACAAAAACCCACGAGCATCCCACAGCTTCATTAACCAAAATAGGGACTTTTGAAGTTACTGCATGAAAAATATAGTCTGATTTTATCTCTGTTAGATTCCATTTGCCCAAAGATGTCCAAACCTCAAAAGGGGTCAGATGTTCAGTACAGATAATCACACAAAGTTTGGGTGTGTAGTTGAAGTCTATCCAAATTATCCCAGGCTCTCGAGGATGAAGGATGGGAAACCTCATGAGAAGAGTTAAGAGACACCAACAGAAGCTTTCTGGTACATTCTGCTTTCACTCTCATCATAAATACTGCAAGAGCAGCCTTCGCTGTGGTATTTTAATGTTTCCAATCTCCAACTTCCCTCAGCTCTACTTAGAGCAATGCATTTCTAAGTGCATACACTCTGCAGGTAAAATTCTGTGCCTTTGTTGGAGAGCACTGTACAGAGGAAGCATCTATCCCTTCACTTGCCCTATTTCCCAAACAATCACAGTGACCCATCCCATAATGACAAAGCCTGAGATATAGAGAAAAAACTCCATGGTGGCAAGGGATGGGCATATGATTCAGCCTCATCATCTCTGCCTGGATGCCAAAAAGCCAGATGAGGAGAATTTGGCCAGGTTTTTTCCTCTGTCCTTGCAAGAAAGGGAATGAATTGCTGCTCATCTACACACACACACATCGAGCAGTTTGGAGCTTCTACATCCAAAGATCCCTCAGCTGTGCTCTCCAGACCACCAGTGGTCAATGAGACAACGGTACGGTTGACAGCAGCAGATGTTGTAAAACACTGGGCTTTTGCATTCTTAACTGAAAGAAAATAATATATTCCAAAATCCCAAATCATGATCAAATTGCCATAAAAAATGACATAGTTTTGTTTACAGTTTAGCACAGAGAAAGAAGAACAGGCTTACCTCATTAGTTCAGCTTTAAATTTCAGTAGTGCTTGGGACACTAACTCAGGGGAGGACTCCTCAGTGGCAGAGAAGTGCCTATGAGATCAATGACTTCAACAGTCATGAGCTAGAGAAAATGGAAATGACTTGCCTGTTGTCACACACGGCAAGTCAGTGGTAAAACCAAAAAGAAAGCTCTTGTTCTACTTCCCATCCAGTGTTCCCTTCACAAAACCAAACTACAGGACACCAGGACAAAATATATTTACTTCAACAAATCCATTATTACGTGAAGCTCACCTATACTAAACCTGCTCTGAATTTATTCCGCATATACGTTCTGAAGGTACATCTATGCCTACAACTTGCATTCAAAGAGTGGAGGTTAGCTGAAGATGCCATTCTTAGCACAGAATCAGAGAATCATAGAATATCTTAAAGTTGGAAGGGACCCACAAGGATCATCCAAGTCCAACTCCCAGCTCCTCGCAGACTCCCTAAAACTCAATCGTAGGACTAAGAGCGTTGCCCAGATGCTCCTTGAACTCTGACAGGCCTGGTGCCGTGACCACTTCCCTGGGGAGTCTATTCCAGTGACCGACCACCCTGTCAGCAAAGAATCTTTTCCTAATGTCCAATCTGAACTTCCCTGACACAGCTTCATTCCATTTCCTTGTGTCCTATCGCAGGAATGACATTCTGCGTATCTCACCATGAGGAGCAGGACAGCAAGACCAAAACTCACCCTGATGCACGCAGTGAGCAAATGACTCATGCGTTGTAATTACCGTGGGGCGTGCAGCCCTCTGTACGTTTTGTTGCCTATTTAAGTATTCAAAGACAAAAACCTGAAATCAATCTCCGACCTCAGAAAATCATTCCCTGAATAATCCTGCTGCAGAAGAGACTCCAGGGGTCAAGATTTCTGGAAAAGAACCATCCTATGTCTGTTCCCAAGCTTTCTTCAGTTACAGGCCAAAGCCTGTTTTTCTGAGTAACCTCCAACCTCTTTATTACATCTTCTCCTTCCCTTGCTGACACACCCTAAGTTGCTTCTCTTTTCCCCAAAACCAACCTCAACAGCCTCCAGCTACACATCACATTCTGGAATATTTACACATTCATGTCTTCCACTGAAGGGTGACTAAATAGGCAGGGTTTTCCAGGAGACAAAGGCTTTATTTTCTCTTCTCTTGACAGACTTCATAATGGGATGTAATATGTTGCGTGAAGCACAACGAAATCAGCAGCAGAAACCCCAGTGGAAACCATAAATCTTGAACATATTGTCTGGATTCTTAATTCCAGTCACAGGAAAGCAGCTATGGCTGTGTAACTGGCTAAGACGCTCAGACCGTCTTAATCAGTTTTCTAACCACTGTGTGCACTCAGAGAAATTGTTCTACACCAAAAAAAGTTTTTACAGTTTTCAGAATCACTTTGGAAGGAACGAGAATGCTTACGGAAGAGCAATAGGGCTCTCGGGCCAGGTGAAATGCTGCGGAAACAGCCCAGGTAGTGCCAGTGACCAGTCTAGAGTTGTTCTGGATGGGAAATGGCTACTTCCTGCTTTCCTGGTCATCTACTGTTCATGTCACAGCTGTTCCATTTCAAGCCTTTCTCCTGATAGACCCACCTTTTATACTCACGCGAGGCCATCACATCTATTTGGCTGTGTGACCTTAAACGAGAGCTGCACTCAGGTCTCCCTAGGTCTGCTACAGCGAAGAAATTCTCTGTAAGAGCAATACTGTGCCTAAACATTAAGACACTTCACTGGAAGTCAGGTAACCTGCATTCAGGTCCAAGCTCCACCACAGACTTGATGAGCATGGCTGGCTGAGCAACTTAGTTTCTGTTTTTCTTCATACTCCCCTTTTGCCTCTTGTCCATTGGGATTGCAAGCCGTGCAGGACAAGAAAAATGTTTCCCTGACTGTTTACTCTGCAGCCAGACTTCATCGTGGTAGGGATTGATAGTTACCATCTAATGCAAAGAACCGTTATCTAACCAAGCTGTCTTCAACCTGTTTGGGACAGTGATTTACTATCTGCAAGGGAGGTTCTGGTAGAGTGAACATATTCTGAGCTGACTTCACACAGAGACCATTACCTCATTTTCTGGAGTCTGACTAGATCAGGAGTGCAGACAGCAAACCTCAAGTAGCTAACTAATCAAATAAATAAAGGAGCAGTATTTCAGTCACCTGTGAATGCTTGTCTTAAAAGAAAATCTCCAGCTTCCTTTCCTATTTAGGACCACGAGAAGGACTAGCAAAGTCAAAGAAACTTCTGCATCTGTGTCCAGTTTTGCTGGTGGTGTTGGTTTTCCGCGATGGTGGCATACATAGACCTTTGTTACTGCTGCTAAGAACTGAGGAGTACAAGATTAATATTAAAAGTATCTATGTTTTAGAGTTATTCATTGTGGGGATTTTGGTATGTTGAATAAATCTGGCAGCTTCTATGCATGGGTCTCAAAGCACATTTCAAGCATTCACAAAACACATTCCTAACACTTTCATAAATGAAAGTTTCATCTTTGTTTCCAGCACATGTATTTAATTGGAAGTGTCATAGCATGTGCATGGAAGTCAGGATTAAAATCAGGAGTCACCTCACTGCTCATAGCCTGATCAGAAGCAGGTAATAACTGCCTAGTTATTAGCAGATCTTAACTTAGGAAATCAGGGGAATAATTAGCTCAGTTAGTCTGACCTCCTGCACATCACAGTCCAGAAAATCTTCATGAGTAATTCTTGTAGAGTGTCTCCTCCAGAAAGGCACAGAAAAGGCCAGAAAATTCCAACAACAAAATGTCAAGAAAAAGAGAACTGTCACTCTGCTGCCCCCAGCAACAAGTCCACCTCAGCCACACCTTCCCAAGGGACGAGGGCCAGCTCCTGTGGGAGAACTGAGGCTGGGCTTTGCTCAGAAAAGCTAACCAGGGAGCGAGGAGAAGAAAAGGCCAATTTGCTCTCAACTGGAAGCAAAGGCTGAGGTCCCCCCGCCACAGCTGCGCATCAAGCAGCTGTCAAGTCTGGGAAGAAAAGCAGGAGCAGGCTTCTAAAATTCTTCTACACACATAGAAGGCCCAGCAGTTCCATGAGTTTTCCAGCATGCGCCCAACACGCTCTCATTGCTTTTCTCTCCCTCTGTTGCTGCAGCCACTGAAGAGCTACCATGAAGGTTCCCTCACTGGTAAGAATTAGCATCTTAACACTGGGTTCCTACGGGTTTTCACTCTTCCTTTCCACCATCCTTTATTTAGCAGGTATGCTTCCAACAAGCATTATAGAAATAGAATGGGTCCTCATAAGAAGCCAGTGAGTCAAGTACGGTACGAGACCTGCAGACACGGCGCAGAGCTGCCTCCTCAATGGTTCTGTCCAACCTTTCAACTGTGCTCCCATCGTAACTCACAGCAGCAGCAGCAATACATGCTATTTCCATCTTTGATGGAAATGAACCCTGCTGGGTTACATAAACATACATAGCTCAAAAGATGTCACAAGTCTGACCTCTGCCTTTCTTTGCTGGATTTCTCAGTATATGACGCTGGCTGTCGAACAGAATAAATGACGGGATGCACAGAGAGCAACATCAATGAGACCAAAGGAATTCTGGCCAAAAAAAAAGACAACAAAAGACTGTGGAAATGATCTAAGGATGTCACTTGGCAACCTTACGATTATTGTCTTGTTTTGCATGTACTGGTTTCAAAATCTGGTAATTGTTCACGTGTGCCAGTTGAGATTAAAAGACCATTTGTGTTGGTATCAAAGGAGACAAAATCTTTTTCCACCCTTTCCAATAAGAGGGGCAACACCATCTTTCTACCGGGCAATGTCTCTTCTTGTGTAACTTCACTAAAACAATGGAACTTTATCAGTGATGAATTTGGTCCATTGTTTTCATGGGATTAATGCCAAAACTGCGATAAATGTGCTGCTGTTGCTAGCATCTCTGGTGTGAGTTGTAAGGTAAATAATGCTCTACCATGGTCTCCCTTTCAGATAAACATCTGGATTTCTACTGATTGCAATTTAGCTGCATAGACAATGAAGGCATTATTGTTGCAAAAAGCATTAGAGGTTTCTATAGCCCTGGCCATATTCAAGTGACCTTCAGCAGAACCGATTTTAAAAGGTGGTTTAAGCGCACACGGGGTGGGGGGGGGGGGGAGGAAGAGAGAGGCACCTCGTCACTGCTACTTTTTATGCCACTTACTGGAGTGAGGTTCTGCTACATCAGCTACCAGACAGTTCTATAGGATTTAGTGGTGAATACAGCTAGTCCCTGGGGGATTTTATACGTCTGACACAGGGAGAAGAACAAAGTCTTACAAGTCTTGGTGCCAGCAAACATACATAAAGAACTGATGTGCCAGTGCAAGGACAGCTACTTTGTTTGTGTGATGGAAAGAGACTTCTGGAAGCTGAGCCTCATGGCCTAACTTAGAGAGAAGTGGTTCAGTTTTGCGTCGGGGGAGTTCGTTCCCCATCAGCTGTTACAGCTCCACTCACAACAGTAGCAAGGTCACTGCTGATTTTCTAATGCTGTGAATTCTGATCTAATTAGGATTGGACTGAGACCACCAACTCCTTTCACTCAAGTTATAGATCAACATTCATTCATTTTTATCTGGAATCAGGTCTGTGCTGAAAATTCAACCCAGTAACCAGTCATTGTGTTTTCAGCTTCCGAGGGAGTTATTTTTGTTCTTTCTCTACAGAGTAACACTGAATCAAAGAACTCTCTTGAGCATGTCGTGTCACCCATGATCAGACAGTAAACTTTACAAGAAAAATATGTTTTGTTTCGGTCGTACTCTTTCTTTTCCTTCCTTATTTTGAGGTCTTTGCATAGAGGTCAAAGATTCAGGGCCTCCCGTGTGCTAGAGAACGTACTACTACAGTGACGGTGCTACTGCTGGCAGCTCTCCTCCCTCGCCATGATTCTGCCATTCATGCCTGGGATTAATCCAGGACTCTGAGCCATCCCTAGTGTCTGTATGTTCAGCCTCCTCATTTTTCTTCCAAGACACTGCTACTTAGTTTCTATCTTTTCAACTGTTAACAGTAATGCTATTAGCAGTGTCCCCACACTCCTTTCAGTTCAGTGCCTTGCAGAAATTTCTGACCAGAAAAGGACCTTTGGGGACTTGTGTCTAAACTTCCTGTTGGGGTGAGAAAGAGATAAAAGAACTGGCCTGATCTGGACTGCTCTAATTTGATTCCCAAAGAGGGAAATCCCTTTTCATTTAATGCATCCTTATCGCCCCAAGCAGTGCAGCTGTGCAGTGGAGTTAACTTGGAGGACACCGCCGAGTTACACAGAGGAGCATCCTGCATGGGACTGCCCATGACTGTACTTTCCCACTGCTTCTCTCCCACCGATGATGAAAAGATGCTGCCTCTCCCCTTGACACCACTTTGAGGTCATTATTGGTTCTAGCGTGAAAAGGAAGCGAGTTGTCAGTATTAAAACATAAACCATCTTAACTTATCACAATCACAGCATGTTGTTAAGTCTTCAGCAAGTGTTTTTCAAGTTCACACTGAAGTCGTGAAAGATGTCTTCAGACTTCTACAGTACTTTAGAGGGACTATGAAAGGGACTACTATATCTGTGCATAACTTGTCTGCTTATCTAAATATTTTCAGGTTCTGCCTTTAAACACAGATTTCTGTAAGACCAAAGCCGCTTCTAAAATGGCTCAAGATCTTCTTTATGACTTACATTTTAAAATACTGTCTAGGTCCATCAAGTGTATTAGCAGCACACAGAACCAGACACTTTAAAAACAGTCTACAGGAGATGTCATTTTAAAAAAAGCAGAGGGAAGCTACTCCCCAGAAGTAAATTCCACTCTTGGTTTTCACAAACATTATTCTTACCTGTGGGGTGCTTTGCCTCAGCATTTTGCTTTTTCTTTCACAGTTCAGTGACAATCCTGGTTCCCACAGAGAAGCACTCTTCTCAAAAAAGAACCGTATCATACCATGGCTCTAGCAGAAGAGACATTTTCTTCTTTGTGACACTCTCAGTGCAGTCACAGTTCCCAGACACAGGATAGGCCATGCACAAGTGAAGGAAGAAGTGTCTGGCTGTTCAAATTTGGAACATTTGGCAACCTTGGCTTAGCAGGATTAAGGGTGTCATGGAACCACATGACTTTGAGCACCACAAACAAGGAATGCAAGACATTAAGACAGTAGAAAGCAAAGTGAATTAACTGGCAATGTTCAGCTTAAATTATATTAATGCCACAATGTCAGTCTGACATTTTAAAATATACACAGTCATCTGTTTGGTTATGTCTTTGAGGGAAGTAGAACATGTAGGAACAATAATCGCACCAGGGTCAAGAGTTGAGATTGTTGTCATTCTTTATAGTACTGTAGTGTGAGAAGTGGCAACCAGGACAGAAGCCTCCCTGGTGAGACACATACAGAGATCATACTCCACACGGACAACCGGGAAGAGGAGTAGAGTAAAAGGGCAGAACATCAGACAGATCTCGGGACCAATAACTCATCAACCACTGCACTGTTCACCAAGTCCACTGCCGTTCCAGGACACAGGAATGAGAGAAGGACACACCTGGTTCTCTTCCCAGATGAACCTGTTTCATTCTTTTTTCTCTCAGTCAAAATACTCAGATAGCCTTTCTGCTTTAATTGCATTTTTGGGGAAGGAAAAACACACAGAATATTTTGTTTCCCATACGTTGCTGTGTTTTCCTCGGCTGGGGGAAGAAAAAAAAATCCACCTTGCGAAAATAACACCTTGTTCCTGCACATATTGGCACTTGCGCTGCTTCCGTGTCATGTCTGCTCTGTCAAAACAAGTTTTCCTCGCCCCTCAGGGTCAACCTAGCTTTTGAAAACCAAGCTGTCGTCTCCAGGCATCATCACTAGCAGTAGCCAGATAACAGACTACGAGTTCACATTCCAGAATGGTTATGACTAGTGATGAATGAGCCAGCTCAGAGACAGAAGGAATTTCCTACAGGTTACACTGACCTTCCAAGAAACATGTTTGTCTGACTTAGTGAAGGCGGCAAAGAGAACATATTAGTCCAGGGGGTTGAAGGAGGAAGGGAGAAAACCCGAATTACAACAGAGGAGATAAGCGTACAGCACAAATCATTACTGTTCAGAGGATCTGCATCCGTCCCCAGAATGCTGCAGGTGCTGTGCCAAAGTGTAAGTAAAATAGTAATATATTCAAACAATCTAAAGAGAGTAATATGGTCTTGCCACTGTCAATAGAGGAAAATTGAGGTAAACATAGCAGATTACAGGATGCTAAGGAAAAAACATGCTAAACGGTGTGATGTTTTATGGCTAAATGCTTGGCCTAAACATCACAAGCATGAGGATGACAACACATCACGGTACTCAAAGCATACCAGGCTTAGTGTTCACTCCACACCGTCACAATCCTAACTCTATAGCTACATATAGACTTCCTACCGGAGGTAGGAACCAGACTTTTGTGCATGGAGAAAGCCTGAACCTACGTCCATAGCTGTGTCAGTTCTGCCGCAATTGCGGGCTTGGTCTTTTGTTTTGATACCTTCGGTGTATTTGAACCCACAACGGGTCAAACAAGCAATGAAATCTGTTCCAAATGTTGCATTTCAAATGGTCTAGTCATACAGCACTTGTTAGGAGATGATAAGTAATCCATCAATTGATAGTATCTACATTCCCAGGATTTCAGCTGCAGCTCTAAACTGTTCAGCATATCTAATAAGCATTAATTAACTGCATAAGTATGAAAAATACAGCCTTTCCCCATGAGTCAGCCTAATATATATTCCGTCAGTCCCATCTCTACCCTACTCCAGGCAGAGCGAGCCCTTGAAGCCCAACGTGAGTTTTCCGGTTCCTGAAATCTCCGCAGAAGGCATTTTGCCATTTGCTGCAGAGCTCAGGCAGCCCTGAGAGAGAAAAGACTCTATAAAAGATCTCGCATTAAACTATAGATGCTGTTATAAACTCAGGACAAAATATTCAGAGAGTGTCAATCTGCATAGTTTTGCTAATCCTGCATCAGCTAACAGCCTGATCCTTCTCATTCATCAGCCCATTTATTTGAGACAATACTGATGCAGGAGGCACTGAAGAATGAAAAATTATCTTTAGGACTGGTGAGTTTATAATGTTTAGTACAGGCTGAGTTAAATTTACTTATTTAACTTAGGAGAGAAATGGAGACTTCAGGGAATGTGACCCGCTCTAGCAAGCTGCAGAAGTAGTATGTAAGATTTTGAATTTCGCAGATATCTTTAAAACTTCAGAGAAATTAGGAAGGAGAAAAATTAGGGAAATATTTTCACTTTAAAACTGCATTTTTCCACCCTTTATGACTCAATAATTGTAACTCCTTGCTGAAACAGAAACATGCTGAGAAAAAAGTTTTGACTATGCTATTTTACATTTCCTTCCACAGCAAGAAAGAGGGAGTGATAAAAACCCTTGAACTTCAATAAACATCTCTGAGGGAAAGCTCAGATCTGTTCTCATTGTTTTCTGACCTGTTGCCTATAATGACTGGTTTTAGTTTCATATTTAAAAAAAAAAAAAAATCCTTGTTTTGAATCAAAAAAAGGCAGCATTAGAAACAAACTGATTTGTTGCCATGCGTGAAGTTTGTCATGCAACGCCACACAGTACCTAGACTCTTGAACTTCCTCCTGGAATGAACAACAGAAACCACTTTGTAAAATATTAATGTGCATTTAATGAATATATAGTCAGGAAAGTTCATTAATACCAGCAGTGACGGATATTTGTGTTCATTCTTCAGCTCTTTGCTGCATGCCGAAGCACAGGCAGTAAGCAATGGGTATTAACTGACCACCTTCACCCCGGGCTCGGCACCTGGGGAGCTGCCCGTGCTGCTTTTGCTCCAAAGACACATGGAAAACTCCACTGTACAGTGCGGCCATCCCGGCATCCTTCATGTGGCTCCTCAGAGAGCAAGAGGAACGACTGCGTGGGCTGTGGTTGTGCTTATTCTCCCTTGTTATCTCTCTAGTTCATGCTTTATCACTTGCCACGGTCAACAAATATCCTCTGAAGGACCTCCACATGCAAGTGAAAGGTTCATTTTAAGTCTTGCTGGATGAGGAATACAGAGTTTGAGAAGCTTATACTTAGCCCCTGCTGCAACTAGAAGGAAGCATCAGTTTTGGAAGGAGGACAGATGTTTTGACCCTGAGGCAGCAAATGCCCTGCGGGGACCCCTGATTTGAGTCCCTGTGTGCCACCATCACTAAATATAGCCATCTCTTGGTAACACTGAAAAAGGCTGTAAAAAATTAAACTATAAAATCATGACCCAAAGTGAGGAGACAGGAAGGATGAAAGGCCAGGATGTTGTCCTTACCCCTAAAAGTCACACTGCAGCACAGCATTCAGGTCAGCTATGTTAACATCAATTTTTCGAGCGCTGTAACTATTTCCACTCCTCTTAACCCTCAAAGCTTCTCCCCCTCCCCGCACACTACATCACATCATATGACTAATGAGTTTGACCCTTCTTCAACCCCTATCTGCAGTCTCTCATGGCTCCGTCACTGTTTGCTTCCTGCCTTTATTAAATCAGATGGGCTGTGTGTGCTCCGAGTCCCAGAGCCAGAGGAACACAGAGAGACAGAGAAATAAGGGCCATCCTCTCTGAGCCTCCAGGGCTGTGCGCCTTCTATTTCCTCACCACATTACTTCATGGATGTGCCACTCCATCATTTTTTCTCACTCTCATGATAAAATCACTACTTCCTCCTACTAGAAGAAGCAGAAGAGAAACACAGGCCTCTTCATAATGTCATTCTACACTGCAGGACCGCATTACGGGTTTTCCAGGATATTTATTATTGCACTGCCTTACTTTAACAAGGGTGATTCCTTCAGCTTCTGTCCCTTTCCCAACTCCCTATTTCTCTCTTCCTTTGTCTTTGATTTCCCTGCACCGTTCATCCTTCTATTCCTTCTCCCTGCCCGACCCACTCCAACCATTTGACCCTTTCTTAACATCAGTTAGCCGTCTCTTAAAGGGAGGTGATTACCAAATCTCTGGCCACTGGAGTATTTCTATACACTTTTACACTGACTTTTGGGGACCTTATTTGCCTTTTATCTCACTGTGTTGGGATGGTTAGCTCACTCTGCATTCTCACTTGTGTTTGAGCAGGACTAAGAAGGATTGGTAGAAAAATTCAAGCTAAACATTTCTTTTGGAAATGACTAGTTCTTTCAAACAGAAAGATTCAGCAGAGATGGGTTAGTCTACCTCGTTTCTCATGTAAGCTTTGAGATCCATTTGAGCCTTGGCAGACCAGTCTACTTGCGGAAATGGGGACCTGAAGGCTTCTACTCCTGGTCTCACAGGAAGCCCATCACTTGGACTGTCCCAGTGATGGTCTCAATACCTGTTGGTGAAGATTTTCAAAATCTGGGTATTTCATTTCTAATCTGCAAAAATACCAACGTGCTTCACAGAAACGGAGTTATTTCTTTCTGCATAGCTCCACCACAGGCAACCCAGTATTAATAATACTCACGGTATTACAGCCCAGGACCATCGTGCACCTGAGGACAGCATTCACCTATTACCGGTCCTGACAATATCTGACAGTGATATTACACATAAGTGAGAGATTTGTGTCACCCATTATAGTAAGTGGGACTTGAAAGTAGATCCTGGAATTGAATTCCACACTTTCTAGGGTGGCGGATGTATAAATACTGCATGTAAGATCAATAAATGATTACTAGCTCTGTTAACAAGTGGCTAATGTCTTGTTACAGACTTTTATAGAGTCCAGTTGGTCAATAGGTTGCATTTAACCATGACTTATGATCACCTATATCACATAATAACCATGCCTGTAATATGCTTACACAGTCTATTCATCATGCATTAATCCTTTTAAATTTATTTATGAATATACTCCTACTCTAATGTTTCACCAAATGGAGTAATAATAACTGGCAAAAGAAGAAGAGCTATGCATTTTGCAGCCATGTTTTACCTAGCGCAAGGAACAGATTTTGAATCAAAGGTTCAGTTCAAACCCACTCCCGGAGATTAGATCCAAAGCATTAGTTCGGGCTAAAAGTATTCAGAGACTCCTCAAATTCAGTTAGAAGGAACACAGATCAGCCATCTCAGAGAACAACAAAGGAGGAAAAACACTGAGATGTTTCTGGGGAAAAAACCATAGACCACAAAGGAATAAACAGAGCCACAGACTCCAGTGATGAAAGCGGTAGAAACTCTTGTGAAATCTCTGTTTAATCCCTTTGGACTAGAAGCTCTGCCTAGAAAGCCCTTCACTGCATACACGCAGTCGCTTAAAGCGAGGAACCGCGCAGCACAGACAACGCGCATACTGCACCCGCGGCAGCGTAGAGAACCAGCCAGCCCCCTAGACCGCACAGCTTAAAGATGGAGCCTTCTGCGTACAAAAGCTATCCTTGTACCTGTTGCCTCACTCTTCCATTTGCAAGGTGTAAGGACTGGATCCCACACTGCTTCATCCCCGTAACGCATTCTCACAGACAGAACAGAACAGGTTCAAAACCTCAGTAAGCACCAATTTATATTAACATGAGGGCCCTCCACACCCTTCAGACAGCAAAGGCATTAAACCACAAGATTCGATACCTACTTTCCTCCCTTCATATTACCAGAGTGGTGAAGGTAAGTATCACCTATTGTACACGTAATTGTGAGGAGTGTGAAGTTTTGCCTATCATCTTAAAAATCAAGCAGTTAAAGGGTATTTCAGAAATACTTAATGGGATTTTCCCACCAGTAAACCCTGTGCTCAATGGTACGTTTTAACAAGAGCAGAATCAAAATCTCATTTATGGACTAAGAAGGTTGTACTGAGGGTAACATTAGGGGAGGCTTTGCCAGAGAAAACAGAAGACTTAATAAGAGAAGGGCTCAAGAGTATTAGTAAGAAAAGTTGTGAGCTGCCTACAGGCTTTTTCTCTTCTGGTATCAGAGTGGAAGAAAAGCCCCTGTGGTTGATTCATTATGCCGTTTCATTTCTTCATATATAATTTACATGCAATGTAAATATGGTAAATTATTATTTCTGGATTGCATTCTTGGGCCCTGATCCAAAGCCCACTGAAGCTGAGAGAAAGACTTCTAGGTTGCAAAAAATCAAACATTATTGAGAAACAGGCCTATTATACGCCAACACTCATTAGAAAGTTTATATTCTAGCAAGGGTTAAAGACGCAGGCCCCAGCTCAGCAAAATGTTAAGTACATGCTTAACTTTAAGGTTACACTCAAATCCCAAGTGGATCTAAAGCACATGCTTAATTGCTTTGCTGAATCAAAGCAAGTACAGATTTTTATCTGAATTTAACTGCAGCCGTAATCTGGACTACTGGGTGGCTGATACCACAACGAACTTTCTTGAAGACCTTAGGAACTTTCTTATTCTGGATCCATCCAGCCACAAAAAAACCCTATAAGGAATAATCACAATGACTAGAACTGTTTTTCAAGTCAGGGGAAGAAAAAAAATTAGTTCTGTATCAGTTTAGTTCTGAGACGAAGGCTTGCATCTGTTTTTCTTTTACATTAACTTCTTTGTTCATCACTGCTGTTCAGATTTTCTCATCTTCCTGCTCCGAGAGCTCAGTGGGTAAATCCTCCAATCTCGGGAGCAGAAAAAACTCCTTATTTGGGTGGCAAAGCAAAGCCAAGTGTCTGAGATCTCAGTGCCTTCTGATCCCAATAATCCAGTGCTGGAACAAAGATGACCTCAAAGGTCTTTTCCATTAAAATCTTAAAGACTTAACAGTTCTTTTGATAAAAAGCAGTCATTCAGATGCTGCTCATGGCGTATTCCCCCCCTCCTTTGGCTTACCTTCATTGTCTTGTGCCAAGGTGGGAGAATATCTTCATGAATGAAGGAATCGTCTTCACCTCTCTAATTCAGTGCGATGTATCTAGTTTCTCTCTAATTTCACTTTCCCCACACTTCAATTTAAAGGCAGCTTCACAACCTTTCATCCTCTCAACGTTTTTTGTCAGGTAACAAAAAACGATTAGTCCTGTTCCTGATGTTAGGAACTGAAAAGTCTGGCAAGTTTAACTATGGACAAACCAGCTGCTGCGCAAGTTACTGTGCAAGTATAAACAGGCCGGCCTGCTCCAACATAGTGGCATTTTCTTTTTTTAAATGTTCTTTTTAAAATACATATTTCAAAACTCACAACCCTAGCCACAGAAACTCTCAGCAATTTGCCTGGGATTGATCACACTGGAAGTCTGGGGCAAAGCAGTGACGACGACTTGGTCATAAATCCACCTTTTCCTAGGTGTGCACCCCAACGCTGAGCCATCCAGCTCTACCACATCCCCCACTTTTAAACTACTCCCAACGGGGCCTCCTCAGAAGGACAGGCACATGTCTCGCAGCTCACAGGTTCCAAAAACCCTTCCTTGTATTTCTCCCTACGGTGCTCACAGAGTCATTTTAAGGTTTTCTCCCCGTTACCATGTATGCAAACAGCAAGTCTGAAAAGTAAGAATGGCTGCAAATAAAGCAAGCAACTTTACATTTCATGTATGAGCCCAAGTATTTCATCACAGGCTCCCTGCTCAGGCCGCTTTGTCACCCTGCAAACGCTCAGATTTGAGAGTGCACACACAGTGCCACGACCTTTCAGCACTCTTCTGATGGCCACGGCTGCTGCTGCTTTGGGCAATCTCTAGAGAAATACTACAGAGCTGTACAGTGATTTGTTAACATCATCAAGAATGAGGAAACATTGCAGAGGAGAATTTCATACATATAAAAACCAGAGAGACAACTCTGATACGCGTGCTGGAGGTCTTTCAAGGTTACCATATGCCACTGGATTAATCCCAACAGTCTTAAGGTAGAGGTGAGAAATGTTAAAATTATTTTATTAACTTCAAAAGGAAAGATTTTTATGCCTCTACCTTTTGGCACCCCTATGCTGTCCCAAGCCAAGAAGAACTAGAAAACGTACAAGAAAGCCAGCTCCATACCTCTGACCAATAGATTCCAAAAAGTGTTGTAATCTTGGCTCACTTCAGCGAGCCAATTTTGAGAAAGGAAAATCTGTGCCAGCGTTACAATAATTGCCTGTCAGGAGCCTCTTTACTGAAAAGAATATTCTTTTTCTTTTAAGTGGAAATTGGGACAGCCGTGGAGAAATATCAAAGCTGCATTTTGCACCACTGAAAACTTCTGACAAACAGGCAACAGCTAATTCCCTCTCAGTTTATCATTTTCTTAAACAGCCTCTCAGAAACACATTGCGGCTGTCAGTGGTTGCCCACAGAGAATGATTTGTACTGACCCACTTCAGATGACCAGAAGTCAGAATTTGCCATGAGACAGCAGAATTGTATTCAAAGTATTTCCAGTGAATTTCTCTTCTCCCTTGTTGCCCAAGTGAAACAGAAGCAGAAGCTGTCTCAGCTGATGGAGACTCCTCCTGGAGAGCTCCCCCAGGGGCTGGGCAAGTCCTCTGCAAGAGGGCAGGGAGCCTCAAACCCCAGGGAGCCACAGTCAGAACGACGCTGCCTCCGAACATCCCTGCAGAACTGGGAGCCTGGAAGTCCCAGCCATTGGATTAAAGCTCCTCTTGGGAATTTCTCTCTGCTGTGGAACAATCAGGGACTTGAAGGGCCCTAAATCCCCACTGTATCCAACAGCATCTCTTAGTTAGAAAGGTTGAAAGGAGCAGCAATAGCACTGCAGTTCAATCTAATTTCAAAGCTCTGCTCTGCAACCAACCCACCGCTTAACCTTCCATAGCCATCGGTTTTGATCTGGTTGCCAGTCACCAAACAGAGGATGGAACGACGGGTATTCCCCTTTTACAAAAACGGAAGATAATACACCATCCCTGAAGGTGCAAGAAGCTCACGCTAATAAATCAGGGAAATTAAATACAGAGGATTGCGTAGGTGCATGGCTTATATCCCATAATCCCGCTCCAAAGAGAGCTTTCGTGCTGCCACTCCCTAGCAACCCAAGAAAGCAGCTTGTTTTATGACTCCCTCAGAGCCTTCAGGTGGGGATGGCTGAGCGAGGTGTTGTGTGGGCCACTGGAAGATTAACAGTTGTGCTATGTAGCTGAGGGGCTGCAGGGAAAATCAGGGCAGAGCCACAGCCCAAGGCGTATCTGCTCTGCCTCCTATGCATTGCACTGCAAACCAGCAGGAATTGCACGCCGCGGGGCAGACGTGCAGGGCAGAAGTAGTTTCCAACCTGAAAGATTGCCTCATACTCACAGGGAATGATGCAACGTAACACACTGGTTTCCAATTTCAAAAAACTGGAAAAGGACCTTAGCTGCTGTATTTTAAATTCAGGTGTCTATAGTGTAAATAATGTTCCATCTGAATGCGCGATTTAATTCTAATGAAAGCCAACAAATTTGTTCAAATGGTAATTATTACACTTTGTTCTAAGAAACAATATCCCATTGTTATAAACGTATTATTTTTGTGTAGCAGGATATCAAAAATCAAAAAACAACACACAAGGTAAATCAGAAGTCTACAAAGGGCTAAGCCAGGAACTGTGGTGCGCAACCTGCAGGTCCTTGGAAATAAATTCTTTCTTTACAGAAAGTATGAAGAGCATGAAAACGAGGGGATTACTGAAAAGAACAAAGATCGTCTCAAAACAAGGAGAATTTCTCAACCTACAAATTTAGGAGCTTGGCAAAGCTCCTTCAAATCCCCTTGCCCTAGCTGCTCCTCCCAGGCCAGTTCTCCAACACAAGTCACAAGAAACTGCTGTTCACGGAACTGCTCAGACAAGAAAATGCTGAGCTGGTACCATGTCTGGGTACCATTCTGGCCACCAAAACAGGCTGTTGTAAGCAGTGATAGAGGGTACCATGCACACCCGCTTCTTCTGCCACTACCTTCTCATTGGTCTCTTGGTCTGAACAGCCTTTAAATTCCCTGTACGCAAAGGAGTTGTCATACAGTATGGTGTGTAAGACAATAACCCAGGTGGTTATCTGTAGGTGTTCCATGGTTTCCAGGTTTTTCCTCCAGTGGCACAAAGGTCATTCTTCTCTGACAGGATCCTGTGTGAAAACCTTGCACTTAAGCAACCAGGCTCTAACTCATACTGTCATTCTGTTACGCACTTGGCTCACGTCAAGCCTGCTGGCCGCAGATATATGCCAGCTGTATAGGAAATTGCAGTATACTTCTCTCGTGCCAGCTTTTAGGTGTTGCAGACTTACTCATCCTTGTACCATCAAGCTGACACATTCTTGATTTGCCCAGACTAGAGCTGGCATGGCTTGGGGAAAGACATTACTGGTCAGCTCCAGTTGACTCATTCCCAGTGGTTATGCAGTCAACAGAACTGACATACAGACATCCTACACAGAGCTTAAACTTTGCTTTACCTCTACTGGAACAAAAGCGGTTTCTCATCCCTGTAATTATGTACACTACAGCGATCCTTTCATATTTCTGGAAGACCTGGTTTCTTATGTCACATATTTTAGCAGCTATCCTGTGGTGGGAGACTCTTGTTTTCCTTCAATGTCCTGGCCCCTTAACAAGTGCCTACATACGTAATATTTCCTGACATCACTCTCTATTATCTGTAGACTCTTCCCGTTCTCAAGTACAGGTCTCTCAAGCTTATTCCTCCATTTCATTCATTGCAGAAATGTTTATGCTCCTTTAAAATCCCCACTGGTACATTAGCCAAGGACATTCCCATGAGCTATCCAAACTTCAACAGACACCTGAAGGTCATTTGGACCTTCTGGCTGCCTTTTGGCAATGCCAGTCTTATGCTAGCTGTATCTTCGATACACTACTAGAAAAAGACAGAGAACCTGATCTCACAGAAAGGTGGGCCAGATGCCAGCAGTCATTTTAACCATGCAGGGAACACCCTCAGTGCCAATTTTTCTGTATCTGATTCTTAACAACCAATTAGTGAACAAGCAAGCATATGCAGATATCTCCCCTCAACATGCCCAAAGTGGAAACAAACACCCAAACTGTCCTCACGCGTACACCCCCCACTGCAACTGAGACAGCAGAAAAACCTCAACAGTGGCAATAAGTCAGAGCCAATGCTGACCCAGCAAGATCAATTCAACATCTATAGCATCAAATCCTAGTTTAGATATTAGTGCTCAGGAATACCAACTAAAACTAATGGAAGAAAGAAAGGCTTCAATGTTAACTGAGGTTTCAAAACCTCACAGCTCAGGACTATTAATAAATTAAGGCTACCAAAGCAAGTATAAACCTACCTTATAAAAGTATTAGGCCATAGGATTTACTACACACAAATGCTTCCCAGTATCGTGAAGCTGCCTGCTTGCCAGCTGTGCTTCGGGCGCTTTTGCAGGGGCACCATTTGAGACAGAAAACAAAGCTGAGGACATGAGAAAGACTAAGGAGTTTCTAAACGGCGTGTTCTTTGGGACCATTCTTCATGGTCAGGGCTAAGACATACCTTTACAATTCTGTAGCTGTTAAGTGCCTGACATCTTGCTAAGATCTGTCTTTTATACAGTAAATGGGTGCAGTAAAGGCAGAATCAAAGTTAAACTTACAATACGATGCATTATTATGTGGCCAGAATTTCCTGCCACGAGGGAAGGAGTATGCTAAGTGCAAATAAGAAGAGGTACCTCTAACATTTACTGCATCCGCTTCCCTCGAAGGAATTGGAAAGCAGGAGTCCCCAGACAGTAACTGCCCTGATCGGTACATCTGGGGCTAGAACTTGAGGTAAAAAATGAATTTATCTATGGGCACATAATTGCAAAATTCTTCATTCAGCGGAACTTGTGTACTTTCATCTAGAACATCTGGTATTGATTTCATTTGCAGAGGCCGTTGATTGAATCCAGTATGGTGATTCCCATGTAAATAGCAATCATCTTCTGACATTGTCATTGTCAGGTGGGAAGAAAAAGGAAGGAGAGACAGGAAAAGCAAAATGATCACAGGCCGCTTCCAATTTCAGTTGCTTGGTTCTGGATACAACATAGTACGAGCCCAAAGTAAAAGCTAGACACAGTCAGACTCCCCAGCTCACAGGACAATGGATCACAGAGAAAAAGAAATGACTCATCTGCACAACAAGTTAATAACAAAGCAAAAAACAGGATCGATACCTCCAACGCCCAATACCGCATGAACCGAGACCAAAAGCTATCCAATGTTAACGACTATCACTCTGAACTATATCCAAAATTGAAACACGGAGTCAGACTATTGAATGAGCTAAGAGGCAGATTCTTAAAGCACAGAAAACCATCAAATCAGCACCAGATTTCAAAGGACTTAAAATCTATTGAATGCCTTAAAGGGCAGATTTCCAAAAGATGTCAGACACTGGCAAACTAAGCAATCATAAAAGTCCATTCACTTATTGGGATGGCTAAACAGAAATCAGATCCCACTCCCACGTTTGGCAGTTGTGAGGAGACACCAAAGAAATAACTTAATCGGTGACAAGAATCGCACTGATGCAATGATGGGTCTAATCAAGGGAATCCAAGAAGACTCGGTAAACTACACCAACAAAAAGGAGTTAAAAAGCGATCGCTAACACCAGTACTGAATTCTTTTTTACCTGCTACTCCTGAAAACACAGGAAAGGTTTATGGCCTCAGTTCTAGGCGCCTGCCAACTACATGATGCTGGCATTTTAAACCTTATTTACTTCCCTTCATCTCCCAATCATTTTTTGCTGATTCTAGTGGTGCTAATTCTGGTTCACTCACACACAAGGCACAGAAGAATTCAAAGATTTAAAGAAAAAAAAGTAGTAAAATCTTCTGGCTTGCAGTTGAAGAAAGTTGATCTTTGGTTACAAGAAATAACAAGAGCACAAACACTGCCTATTCACTGAGTGCTCTCCCCAATCCTGCTGTGTTGCAAATTTCCCTTTTCCTCACTAAACTTAGAAGTTCCTTCTATTCTCGGTTTGTAAGACCAGGCTATCCCACCGAGTTCTGCCCCTATTTACTACTTTTGAAATACACAGTTTGTAAAAGTACATTTGGCCTTTTGAGGTTTCCACATCTTTCTCCTAAAGATCCATTTCTCCCTTCGAACTTATTTCTCCTTTGGAGAGACACAGATCTCTTTCTCCAAATGAGAAGCAAATACCTGGGTTCATTCAACTTGTTCCACCAAGCAGGTGTCCAGGAGAAGACAGCCTGGCTGGGTACAACAGCCCCTTTTTCTCTGCATGAAAATCAAAAGATCGTGACCACTTCTAGTTCAGATTCATCTCTGAAATACTGCAGCACTTTTCCCTCAACTCCAACTATTTCCTACTGACTTGGCTGAATTGCAAAGCAAACTGTTCAGCAGAACAGACAACCCAAAAGTTACCACATGAAGAAAACATCACCTGTTGTCTTTTTCCAGGTTGTTTTTTTTTTTTTAACTTTTGAAGTCATAATATGCCTGAAACAACTAGTCAAGGCCAGAGAACTTCTGTTATACTTTGGAAGTAGAAGAAACTGTATTAAAAAAATTGGATCTTCAAGAGTTTACAGAGTTTTAAAAAGCTTTTATATGAACAAGTATTATTTAAAGTACTATCAGCTTCCTGTTATTGAAAATCTCTGTAGAAGAAAAATTTTAAGTAACACTAAATTACCAAAGCAACATGTAAGGCCATGTAGAAGGGAAAATTTCTGGAGTTACTAAAAGTAGAAATCCGTAAGGGTTTTATAATACCCCAGCTAATTCTTGGAGGAATGTTTATTCCAGCTATTTGTTTGCCAGACGACACCAACAGCAGCTGCAAAGACCTTGGTAGATAACACTGTGAGACAATCCAACGATAATGAGCAAGGTGAAAGGAAGCATCCCAAGAGGTGTAACTATCGAGGAGCCGAAGTTGGTAAAGGCAAATGTGAATTTTTTCAGTTCTCCATACTCAAGTATTGCACCTGATGGCAATGGTATTATGAAAGCAACTGAACCATCCACTTATATTGGATGTCCTTTCTCCAAAAGACGTACTTCTTTGAGACACTAGACTTGCAAGGGAAGAGTCTCCTCATCAATCCTTAAATACCTATTTAATAATCAGGAATTCTGTGATTCTGGTATGGACCTTTCTGCTGTTCTCTCCAGAGTCCACCAGCTGCAGGGAAGGTGAAGGCCAAAGACCCCATTTCCGGCATTTAAGTTGAATGTCCAAAATTAAAATGAATGCATCTTCCCACAGCGCACAACTTTCAGAAGTGTTTAAACGAATCAGGTAGAGAAACTCTGTAGTCAATCATCCTTATGTTTGTAAATGCTTTTGACTTTGCCATTACTCATCTGACTTCAGTGCTTTGTGCTCTCCTCAATACATCAATATATAAACCCAGGTCATGGACAGATGGGTGTTACAATGCTTCCCCAAATATTAGTGATTTATTCCCAGTCTCTGAGATATTATTTTAATATATCTTACTTTGTCAATATAATTGTGATGGAATGCCCCTTCAGGTGAGTTGTAAAGGTGAAAAGAAAAGCACCTCTGTTCAAAGTAGCAAAGAAATGAGGAAAAGCAAACAGCAAGATGTGTTAGATACTGTCTTATAAACACCTGTGTTTCAACAGCAGTTAAGTGGACGTAGACACAATGTCTATCAGGACAGGTTTAGATGATCTTCTCTCCCACCACACATCCCCGACACACTACAGAGGCATGGCAAGCCATGCAAATAGAGACTGAGGTATGCTTTTGTGCGAAATAAAATCTAGACTTGTAAAACTACTTGTCTCACAAATTTTAAAGCAATAGGTAGGTATCTGGAAATATCCTATGGAAAGTGAAGGCTTCCTGTACACTTTAGCTCAAAGGTGATATATATTAACCTAGGTATTATAAAGAAGAATATTAAGTAAAAAACCAAAACACAAAAACCCAGCAGAAATAGTGATAAAATGTTACCATTTTAAAAGATCACGATGTAAGGAAATGCAAATACTACTACTAACTATAACATACAATCTTTTCTACAGTGAAAGTAGTCTTACACGTTCCTGCATTTCCTACCAAGTTTGGGACTTAATATAGTATTCTCTACATGAAAAGATGTTTATCAGAAGACAGACATGACATGCAGCCAGCCTGAGTAAACATCATGGTTCATAATTTGTATTTTTTGACATTTTGTGCAGCCTTAATGTTAAATTAATCTTGTTTTATTGCATTTAACTGAGCAGTAGTTGGAGCTGACAGCTAAGTTGCTACCACCATCAGAGCTCTGGGAACTAAATTTCTTTTCTCTTCATTTAAGCCAACCTTCTGCAAGCTTCATTGATTTTGGTAGAACTACCAGATCATACCTTCATGATGACAGAAAATGAGGTCCAAAGCCTTTTTGAGAGCCTTTCACCAACTGACAGAGAACTCATTTCAAACATGCTTTGTGAAAAGCAGATTAAATACCTTAAAATCTCTGGGCTTCTCTTGGGGCTTCTCCCTGCTCCAAACCGTAAGCACTTGCCTAGCATCTCCGGATCCAAGTAACAGCCATCAAAGTCAACAGCATCTTACAGGAAGAAAACCCCGACTGCCTTTATCTGCAAATTGGGCCCCAAAGTTTACCTACCCCAAGTGTCAGGCTGGACTACCCATGGCTGACCAAGACCGACACTCTAGCACAAAGCCTCATTATAATTTGCTTCTTCTTTTAGTAGATTCCTAATGGACAAGGATATGCACTAAGCGATAAGAATAAGAGTATACAATGTAAACGTGCATGTATAGCTTTTCTTTCGCTTTCTCCCTCTCTTTCACTGTGTATAAATACAGCTTCTCTCTATATAAATATATAACTATGCATCTTTGTGTACTGGAGCCCAGGGCTAATGTTGAGCTGACAATAGTGGCACTAATGCTAATGAATTCTGATTATTCGGATCGGTCATTAAACTAATAAGCCCATCTCCAAATTAGCGTGGCTGCTTCAGCCAGCGAAAATTTAATCAAATCTGCTTCATTATTTCAGACGTGGTGCACTTGGCGAAAGTGACTGCGGGAAAGGAGAATGGGACCCTCATCTGATAATTTTATCACTTGACTGCCAGACCATGAAAAAATCGGTGTGATGAATTATTTTTTTCTGGGGGGTGAGGGTGTGGAGCAGAGGGTGTGTGCGTATGTGTATGTGTGTGCGGTTTGAGCTTTCTCTCATGTTCCCTTCTAATTAAACTAAACCCATCCTCCCTTCCTCTGCCCTGTAACTGTTTTGTTTTTTCCACATCTTCCCCACCCCCTTCAACATCTTCGCTCTCTTCTCTTCCTTCCCCCAGGTCCTACTCTGCCCCCATCTCATAGCCTTCGCACGCATGACCAAGGAACAGCTTTCAGCATCCAAGACAGCGGTTGGTGAGACTTTCATGAGCTATACAGCAATACAGTCTCTGTCTTTCCCAACTCCAGCCTCCTTGTACACAGATTTGTCCCCCTCCCTTTGCCTCCTCACCATTATTTTTCTCTTCATTTCTGAAGAAAACAAAAGCAGCAAACATATCTCCTGGCAAAAAATCCCATTATTTTTTATCCCTCCCTTGCTTTTACGTGGATTGTTAGCATTTTCAATTTGATGGGGAACATAGGGCCTATGACTACACACATTTCTATGCACAGGAGCATGGGGCGCATATAACCACCAAGCTGAGGACACACAATCCCGAACCACCAAGCTGAGGACACACAATCCCAGTCCATGTAACCAAAGACACAAGCACACACTAAAATGCACTCAAAATTACCTTTCATGGTTGTATTTTTGTAGTACTCTCACACCTGCGTACAAATTAGAAGTACGTTTATTGATTTCAATGGGTACGCTGCAAATGAGCCACAATGTGTCTACAACTACAATTTCTTGCCCACCCCTTCCTCCTCGTGCAGGTCCACCACCACTCTAAGAACAAAGGCAAGCCCACCTTGGCAAGAGATTCATCCTTTACAGAAATCTATCCCACTTGCACATGTCTCTAAGGTAAAGAGACTCATTAATTCCTCCAGTTACTAAAGCTAAACAAAACATTAAAGTATCCCCCAAACCAGATATGGATACAAAACCAATACTCCAAAGCCAGAATGTAAATAAATTATGAAAAAAAGATCAGGCCTCACAAATGCACGAGCCTCACCGATGTGCTGCCCTGCTCAGTGCTCTTCTCTCAGTAACTATGTTCAGAAAGACAAATCACACACTCCTTTTGGTACTGGATAGCTCTGCTGGAAATTAAAGGGAGAAATACATCTTGTCACTGCAGAACTAATAAAGCACTGGCCTTCCCAATAGCCAGGACCAGGAAAGGAGCCAAGGCAAAGCACTGCCTGCTCCACTAACATGCCACTGTCCAAAATCTGGAACACATGTGAAGGAAGAACAGTCATTTCAAACAGCACCAGCCATTCCTGCTACGGCACGTAAAGCAGGACTTTATTGGCGATGGTACTGAAGGCACCTGAAGACCTTACATTGCTCTCAGAGGTACTCAATCTTCAACATCTAGCACAGATTTCCTCTCACAAGCTGGGATTCATTTCCCATGACTAATAGCTTTCCAGATCTAAATTAGTCACCTAGATTCCCTTTACCTACAAACGACAAAACAGGTGCTTCCAAAGGGCTACTCCTTGATTTCAATCACGCATCTTACATTTCAAGATAGGATGAATACTCTCTGGAGAACAGCCTATTTTTCTTCACTATTGGAAATGCAGACAGTTCACTTTGACTTGACAAAAGTTACGTGTCTAAAATTAGGTATGTTGAGTTCTCGACCAAGGAAAAATTATACGTGATATATCCTAGCCTGGCAAGGTTTATGAAGATCTGAAGCATCTAGGTGCACAAAACTGATCTGCCACAGAAATTCTTATAACTGAAATTAGACACTGAAGATAAAGTTGACTGGCAGCCAACCAGGCTGTCAACAGCATCAAATACAACTGTACAGATGCCTTCTTAAGAAAGGTACCAGAATGATATTCTGCCATTGAGCATATGAGCTCTAAATACTAACAGGAAAGCAGAAAGAAAGGCTATGGATATAATGCCATCAGTTCAATGAGGCAAACAAAATGTATGCCCTCGTAGCTGAATCTCAGCCTGTTTGCTGCTTACTAGATGACAACCTTCAGCATGTTACATTCTTCCACTTTGCTAAAGTACTCTTCCTCTCCCCTTCCCTCACCTACTACTTCCACGTCCTATCTAGTCATCTCTCCTTATGCAAAACACAGCCTATGTACCTCCTCATAGACAGATACCCCATCTAAATGCTCTTTGCTTTTGCACGGAGGGTTCCAAATAGCCTGGTCTTATCCCAAACAACAGCCAGCGCTCTCAAACAGGACCCTGCTGCTATCTCCTTCCCCTGACCTTATTTAGACTGTGAAGTGGTTCAGAGCAATTTTGCTCCTCCTCCTCGCTGCCCTGGTAAGCCTTCAGAGCTCACTTATTCAGCAAGACTTGTCAATCTAATTTTAGATTTGAAGAACTGCAAAGCTAAAAGACAATTAGTCTGACTAAGGGTATATAAGATAGTAGCTACGAATGGAGCTGAGATCGTTGTGACTGATAGTTTTACTTATTAGACAACTCCTCCTTTCAAGATTCAGGTTGATTACACTCAGAGAAGGATCTTTCTCACTGGTCCACATAAGAAAGGAGGAGAGGATACCAGTGACAGGTACACACGTCAAGTCTCCATTAAAAAGAGCACATGGTTGTTATGGGAAGCAATGCAAAAAGAAGCCTCACACCCAAGCGTGGAAACTGTAACAGCACTGAGTATCTGTGCTCTGCTCCCCTGGAGGAGAAAGTTTAGAAAGCCAAGCAAGCTGAAAAGCAAACTCAGAGAACGAATGGTGCAAAACACAACAAGTCAAAAGTTGTGGGAAAAACATTATTGTGGAAATAAAAAGAGCTGGAGAGAATATGAGCAAGCAGGTCACAGAACAGACTGAGGAACCATGCTCTGCTACTTGCTTTGATGAGTTTCATCAGAATATTTATAAAGGGGCAAAATGCACTTCTGTGCAATGGTTCTGAATGAACGTAACCTAGGCAAAATGGGAGGTGACACGTGCAGCTCTCACTATCACACAGCAGTATTTGAAAAAGTCCAAGATATAGCAAAATAACGTAAAGAACATTCTGGATGCAAAGCACTAGTAGTAATAACAATCTATCATTTAGGAAGATCTTTTTCTGTCATCGCAGTCTTTCCAAGACCTTATCAATTCCACTCTCCAAAAAAAATTAAAATAGCATCAACCTGGAACTAGAACTCACAAAACATGGTGCACCTGGAATAAGAATTACTACCTTCGTTCTTCAGTGACCCAAGAGCAGAGGTGAAAGTACTCAGCAGTGCGCAAAAGAAAGATGTAACATAGACTTTTTAGACATTAGAGGAATCAAAGAACAGACCATTTGAAATTAAGCTCAAGAACTGCACAGCAGCCTCGCTCAGCCAGAGAGACCAGCTGCATCTCAGTCATTACCTCCCACTTCTACCCTCTTGTAAGAGACACATCACAGAAAAGGAGCCAGAAAACACTTTTAAAACCATGACCAGGGAAAGGCATTTAGAAAAACATTTCTCTAAGTAAGGCTGGTTGACCCTACTATCCTTTCAAATCAATGCTGCAGAAACGATTCATTTTCTTTTTAGCCCAGGAATCAGTGACAGTCAAGCTATAGGTAGCTACACAGAGATGCACACACAGAGCAGGCTTGCTATGAGAAAGGTTCAAGCTCTCATGTCCTATCGCCTGGAGGAGGCCGGGACATTTAGATCGTCCTCCGAGAGGGCCAGGGAGACCTTTAAAAAATGACACACAGTTTGGGAGCCCTCAGATTCAAAGAGACAGGTATTCCAGTGGCCTTCTCAACTTCTCAACTCTCTTTTCAGTCATCAAGACAAAACTTCATTGCAGACATGAACTATCCCCTCCTCTAAAAGGCCTCGCAATAGATCTGTGTCAACAGTGATTAGCTGTTGCCTGGCACGTCATCCATTTGCCATTTGTTAGGCCAAACATGCCAACATTGGTAATCTAATCTTTGGCCGGCAACGGCCTCTTCCAGGTTAAATGTATTAAAGGAGTCGAGGAAACCGGGCTTATTTCACGGGCTGTGGCCTGCAGCTTTCTAACATGGCCTGACCCCCCCTTCCCGCCCCCTTCCCCTGGAGACTGCAGGGGTCAGGACCTCCACAGCATGGAGCTGAGTACAACACTAACAGAGAGAGATGAGAGGATATTGGAAACATATTCTCAAGGCCTCAGTGCTTTGGAAATCTGAGAAGAACATGAGGCGTTAAGTTAGAGCTTTCACTGCTGGGTTGTGAGTGTGTGCGTGTGTGTGTTATTTTTTTAAAAAACATGTTTCAACAAGAATTTGATAAAGATATCAGTAAAACAAGGTTGAGGGTTTTTAACACAGTGGCAGCAAAAAATGTGGTGCTCTGCTCACGGGAGAATCCACGCTACAAGACACCTTAACCCACAGCTCACATGTTGGGAGGAGTGATATTTTGGTTTTAAGGCAATATTTCAAGTGTATCAAGAATATCAAGTATATCTTCTCCAGCAAAAACTTCCATTTCATCTGCCATATCCAGAGCTAACAGCATTGTTTGGTGGCCTGGCAGGAGAGGATGTTCCTGGGAATTCTTAAAACTGAGGATTATATATCTGAAATCAAGTAAAATAGCCATCAGGATTCTCAGAGAGTTGTTTTTTCCTCCTAGAGGTAAGGGAACTCTTCTACAAAGGTGCCACATACCTGGTTGTGTGAGACCCCTTGGAGCTCCGTCTCAGGCACAGGAGCAGACTGAATCCCCTAATGAGGTAATTTCACTAAAGTTATGGGTGAGAAATGAACAAAAGGCTTTAACACACACAAGAAAAAATGTGCACAGGACCAGTACTGAATACCAGAGACAGTCTCTGCAGCAGTTTGACATCAAATTACAGATGAAAACACTTATGAAAGATTTCCCAGAAAGTTCCTTTGCTTTGAAAACAATACTCAGGATGTTCCACAAATGACCCCAAAAGAAAGAGAGATTTCTCTGGCTTTAGTCCACCACAGCAGCCAGGATTGCGCTGGTTCCCAAAAAGCTCATGGACATGAGCTGCCCACTCTCATTATTATCACTGCTTTTATTTGCATGTTTCTCTCCAAAGATTAGCTTGGGACATGCATATCCTCTGCCCTGTCAACATCCATGTACTTGGAGAAAATTTCATACTTAGGCGCATGAAAACTGTAATGAGTACACAATGCCCATTCTGAACGAAAGACAACTTCCTTGCGTAGCATCAAACTCCACACTTACACGATGCACGACCTTTATTTTGAGTGCTTCAGCACAAAATACTATTGGTGTGCTGGAATTTGTTCTTTCCTTTGGGAGAAATTTTTAATCAAGCTAAAATATTTGTGGCAAAATGTAGTCTGTTCATAGGCACTGAGAGTTCCCAGATGCATACTGAATGCTAACGTCAGGCAGCCGATTCCTTCTTTGTACTTTGCTTGGTGGTAATGTGTATTTTTTATCAGTTATTTCTTTGGTGCTAATTCATTTAACATCAAATAGGTTGCTGACACTAGTCGGTGGGGTAGGAAACAGATACAAAGGTGGAACCAATCAGCAAAGGGAGAGTGATCAGCGCATTGGATTGTGCTGCAATTTGGTGCTACGCACATACAGAACCTGACACCCCAAAGAAGGCATTTAATACCACTGATGCTAAGTGGAACAGACAGGACATAGCAGCTGCAAGCAAACTTCACTTTCTTTAATCCTGCATTCCTGTTTAACATCCCCTTTAAGAGAAGAATGGATTGGGGGAGATGTCTATGATCCGTCTGGAGAGATGACAGGAAAGACTGAGGCTTTGGGGGGTTGCTAAAAGACAATGGCTCTGGGCACGAAAGGGAAGTGCCATCCCATTCACCAGTTATACTTAGCGTAATAGTCCGGTAGCTCAGGCATCCAAAAATCACTGTACAGATTTAATTCTCACTGCTTCGGCCTGCCCTCCCAAATGCCAGTGGTATGTGAACAAGACTTTTCAAACGAGATCACCCTGTGATACTCAAACGCTACAAGAAACGATCTCTGAGTTTTGCACCTTCTGATTCACGCTCAGAAGTAGAAAAGGCAGAACTGGTTCAAAAAAGCACCTTGCACCTCATTTTTCCCTGTTGCTTGCCTCAAATTCACAATAAAAACCCATGGCTGAAGGACCTATTTTACCTAGTAAATCCACCTACAGCACAGACACATAGCAAGGTCCCCTGAGAAGGATCACATTCTCATTTGGGTGTGATTCAAAGACCTGAGAGCTATAGGAAGTGTCTTACTTATATGGAGGACTTGGGAAAGACTGCTGCAGAGTCCAGCTGAAAGGCTCCAACCATCAACCCCTCAGGACAGGTCCTTCCTCAGGTCTGGAATCTGGAAAACACTTGCCTTATTCACATCCTATTCAAACGATCTGCAAGATCTGGCTACAAAGCTTACCTCTCCCCTAGATTTTATTTCTCCCCCAGAAAGAAAAGTTAAGTGAGTTCAGGAAATGTTTTCTATTTTGGACGATGGTTTTATTTTCCTCATTTACTATACGAATTCTCTACGCAAAGCCAGAGCCGAGTATGACTGTATTTATAAATATGTTTACTTTAATGAATTTGATGGGATAACTCAACATTTCCTGGCCTGGCCCCAGTCCATCCTTCAAAATATCATTTTCCTTGCTGCTCTCTGGGTTTCAGGGTTTTTTGTTTTGTTTCTGTTTTCTAACTGACAAGGGTGAAATGCACTGAAACCTGAACCAGACACAAATCTGAGACCCACTGGTGTCAAACAGGTTTGGTATCATATTTGTATCAAGATTACTTAAATTAGTGTTTACTGACTGCTGTGCAGTTTGGATCAGGCCCTTGAACTGCAGGCATGCTTTTTTCAGAAGGAAGCTGTTTAGGGTTCTTTAGTGCTGTTAAGAAACAGAAAGGGAGCTGCAGTGGTGAATTATTGGCATGACATTACTCTTGGGACCCCAAAAAAAGAAATCCTATTAAATAGAGTCCTTGTGATCTCATCGCTGTGTATTTCATGACTCTTCAAGAGGTTCTGCTAAAGTCATTCACAGAAAATTTCCCCTGGAAAGGCTCAGGGGAGAAAGGGGCTGGATCACCAGTTGGTCTGTTTAGCATTTACTGCCTCTGAAAGCAAGAGGGTTTTTTCTACAAGCAGCACCACTGTCTGAAGATGCATGGAGATTCCTGGAGGAAGAAGAAAACGTAGCCAGGATGCAATATTTCACAACATTCTCCCGTTACAGGGAGCCCACAGGTCACAGTACACCTTCACATATTAGAAGTATACTACTGACACTGTTCCCACTAATAACAATTACTTTTAATATACATAGTTATACATAGCCAAAAGTCACAGGGTGGTATAACAAGGACACAGCCTACTAAACGCCTGAAATCCTGAATAATCATAACCCCTGGGTAAAGGGCCAGAGCGAGCTAGCTATCTCCAGGATATTGCCAATATGCATTTTTACAGAGGAATCCCAAACTAATTCACGCCCTGACAATTAACATAGAGGTTTTAATAAAGTTCTCCTTTACAAAAGGGTTCCTTGGATAAGAACACTGTTCATTACTGATCTAATCCCTCTGGATGTTTTCTGTCTGTTACAGACCCTGGTTACTGATTACATTAATTCAGCAATTGTAGGAAATTAATTCTTACCAAGACGTGATCTGGAATCACTCATCCTTTCTCACTTTCATTATCTTTTCTCGCTCTTTTTAAACAGATCAGTAAGGATGAAGTCAAAATTTAAAACCTACTCTTCTTATTGCTTGCACAGTCAAACTCAAGCCTGCAGCACTCCCAGTAGGTGCAACTGGAAATAGTAGGGGAAGAAGTAAGGACAGTCTCACCTGAGCCTACCCCAACACTGTGTTGGAGGCTCAATTTCAAATCTGCAAACCCAACCCTCCTGGGCAAGCTGTATGCACGCAATGAAGGAAAGGTTGGTGGGTTGGAACCCCCAAATTTAAACAAGGAGCCAAGGACAAGTCTCAGAGACACAAAAAGACACATCGGGATGAAAAAGCAAAGAGCTTTTCCAAAACAGTGAGTTCATTTCACTGCCAGCTGCTCCGGTATCTTGATAAGAATACAGCAGAGAAATCTCAATAATTGTATCTAGCTTTATATTCTCTCAGACAAAGAAAAAAAAAATCTCCCGCTGAAGGAAAACTGTACATACAAAGAAAAATACGTTTAAAAGCTGAGATTGTTATTATATTACATTCTCTATATATAATCAATACTATGTTTAAGAGCTACACAAAAGCTGCAGCTTTACAGACTGATATCAGCATCAGGCAGTGTTGTTTCCCCAGTTACACCCAGAAATGGCCAGTCTGGTGGTTGCTCCATTGCAGAAGGTGCAGGTTTCGCACACCACGCCAACCCAGAAACACACCACTAATTTATGGAAGAGCCGTTGGGAGGTGAATCTTCATCCCCCCGAGACACCCAGGCACAGGCAGGCAGCCCCAAGGACACTGCCACAAGCCCGCCCTGCAGCAAACCCCACTGCGGATGGCGTCCACCTCTGCTGTGAACCACACGAGGGCTTGGGCGTTATTTCACTTTCCCACACGGTTACAAAGACGAAAGCCAAAAGAAGCATTTTTAGCTGCTCATAATGTTCCATCAGATCACCGTTCCACACAGTCTGAGATGAAGTCCCCGTTAGAAATATCTGTTTCTTCTACATATGCAGGAGAACAAAGTACCTGTAATGTTCTGTATAGAATCCTTGACAGCCTAAGAAAGAAATCTACTTCTGTTTAAGTTTCCTTACCCCACGGTCCCAGGCTGCAGTTGAGGTCGGGATGACTATTCAGAACAGACATCGTTTGGATATTTTTCATTCTGACATTTTCCACAGGAAAAGTGGTGGTGTAAAGTATAAAGCTCAACACGACCTGAAGCACAAACACTCCAAATGACGTTTGACTGAAATGCAAATGAAGCATAAACTGCTCCGAAGTTTTCTTTGCTCACCAAGAGGTATTAGCAGAGAGCTCCCTCAACTTGACCTCTACTGTGGGACGCTTTCTCCTGCCACAAGCAGGTGTCATTAGCAGACTTCACTGAAACAGTGACATCAAGTGACACAAAAGGCTGGAAGAAAGGAATTTGGCAACAAACCGTTTAGCGTTTCTGGCTTTTGGGTTTTTTTTTTTTTTTGTCAATACTTAACACTATTAATATTAACATACCAGACATAAACAACTTTTTCTTAAAATTTCACTTGTCTCTTCAGTCAAGATTCTAGAGCACATGCTATCTCTGGCAAATACAAGTAGTCTTCCAGAAAAACACAGGAAAGGTAACTTCATATTTCTGGTATTTTCAAGACACAAGCAATATACATTTTTTTAAAAAAGATAAAAAATCCATACAAACAGAAAACCCTTAGGGGCTTTCAAACTAAGGCCAACCTCAAAAAAACAACAAACAAACAAGGATAAAAAGGAAAGGGAAGTCTTTTCCAAGTAATCTTCAACTACACATTTGCTTCATGGCTGTCTGCACAGTCATCATAATAAAACTGTTTTCTTGTAACCAGCACCATTTTTCTAGAAACTTACTCAGACCCTGTCCTGGATTATAGCTCCACCAGCCCCTCCTCTACAGAGGATGAAGGCAGCACTGCAGAAAAGAGAGAGATGTTTTCCCTTCATTTGAAAATCACACTTTCTCTGCAACTTAAACAGAAATTAAAAGAAGGGAGAAAAACAAGTGTTTCATGCTGGGAAATACTAAGCAAGATATAAAACATACTCAAAACAATAAAATCAGATTCATCTTTAACTATGAAATTGTTAAGTTTTTAGCTGGATCCAGTTGCACTGGATTTTGCCTTTTGGCTCTCACATAAGCGTACAGACTCCTCCAAGTGGGAGTGTATACAGCCAGTCTCATAATGTGATTTGTGCGAGCTATCGGGGTAATGAAAATTGGGCCTTATCCCTTTCTTGGGTTTTTTCCCCCTTTTTTTTTTCTTTGCCTTTTCTTCTTTCTTCACAGGAGACAACTTTCTCAGTGCTGCCAGTCTCAGGGGTGAATGTGGGGAGAGGGAAGAACAGGACAGAAAAGGTAAGATTATAGTTCACTGGGGTTATAAAGTCCCAACAGAACAAAATATGTTCGGGCTGCTTCATCGCAGGCACTGTCTAAAGGATTTTTTCCTCTGATAATCTGTTCCTTCCGGTGAGAGCGCTCCATACGTGAGCTTTGCCTGTAGCTCCCTTCACATCCCATAAGGAAAGACAATATATCCTAAATACCTTCTTGATATATGGCAAATAGCCGCTTTCAATTTCCAATCACTCTCTTCACTTTTGCCCATATGTTGATTGGAATTTATTCTGAAGATGATGCATATTTATTTTCTGGGCTGGGTACAAAGCGGGGGAAGCTCACAGAAGTTAACTTTCTGGGGAATTTAAGAAATGGCTCTAAATTACAGCTGAATGGAGGGACCTTCCGATACAAATCGTTCCCCCAACTCGGCAGTAAATCACAGGGCAGGCATCTCTCATGCAGCTGTAAGAGGAGAGGAAGGTGGGCTTTCTTATCAGGAATAAAAGTTACAAAATATTAAGCTGAGAAGTAAAGCAAAGGAGGATGACTAAGGAAATAAATGGGAACTTCCATCTGTATGGAACAGTCAGTTTGCAAAAGCGTCGCGATTTGGGGAGTGTAAAAGTTTAGGAGAGGAGGAAGAGTGAGGAATCCCTGCGCTTTTTACAAGACACAATTTTTAGCAATGCTTTCTCATTGTATACTATTTTGTCTTCCCTGCTATACTGCCTCTCATAGGAAAATATGACCAGATCTAGAGATCACTCTTTATATTTTCAGAGTGGGGAAGGTACAGAGCAATTTTCTTTTCAACTACTGATAGTGTGTGAGGAGAGTGATGCTCCTGGGATTACTTCAGTACAATTTAGACAGGGGACTTTTGTTACTCCTGTAAAATTTCTTACAATGTGGCAGGGATTTTCCCAAACTCCCAAAGCTTAGCCTGACACCATGATCCCATATCCAAAGAGAAGGAATCAATGAGACATTTATTCCAGCCTGGGCTCCTTATCACCTTGAATCTCATCCTAGCACTATCGAGGTGCAGAGCGCCTCTCATTTTCTACACGAGAAAACTCTTAACAGCTCACAGTCACCAGCTTCACTGCTGTAATAAGCCCCCAGTGAAGAACAAGGTCATTCCTATGAATGAGACAAAGCCAAGCAACGAACTGAAATACAAGATCAGAACCCGAGGAAGTGACGAATGTGATCCTAAACACTGTTTCATTTCAGCTTCACGTCCTTTCTTTTTCCAGTGACTCCTGCTCACAGCTGGTCTTATTAGAAACAGCCAAGACATTTTATTTAAAAAAAAAAAAATCTTGAAAAAGACACTGGTTTTCTGTCTTTCTTTGTTTCTTTCATATAATGTGCATGCCTTTAAAAGATTACAATCAAAATCTCATTAGTAATTTCCATCCAATTCAAATTAAAATGTCATTAAAAAACATTCATTTTGTCATTCATTGTTTTCCTGAGAAGCAAGGGCAACACAGCGTTTCGCTCACAACAGAATCCAACATCTGTATTTGTACGAGAAATAAAATTCATCCTTCTTGACTTGTAATACTTATTTTGCATGAGCAAATATTGAAATACCTTAAAATTACTGAGTACATCCATTGTTAATTTATTATTTAAAATTAGTCAAGCAATTTTTATAACCCTTTTCATGACCTCTACCTAACAAATGACTTGTTACTAACCCTTCAAACTTTCCACACAATTAAAAAATGATTAACAACTGATGAATGGGCTACAATTGAAGAAATTAGGTTGCAATTAAGAAGACATTTAAATGAATGTTTAAAACTACTTGGAATATAATTAGAACCAGATCAACTACGAAGGTCACTCTAGAGTGGTGTTCTTGTGGCATCAGAGATAATTCAGCCAATAAAGCCGAGCAGTGAGATTTTAGTGGTCACTGCTGGCACGGGACTGTGCGTGGCTGAAATCCCCCTCAAAGGATTAACTGAGCCGGCCAAAGCCAGAGGCTAACCTTAGAACTGACCCTAGGCCTCATCCTTGAAACTGCAGTCTTGTCAGCGTGGTCCTTTCAGAAGGAAAAGTTATTGCCTTTCTCTCTTGAGAGCATCTCAGCGTTCTACCCAGAAGGGATGTGAGAAATACGATGGCATGAGAATGGAAGACAAACCAGAATCAACCAACTTCTCTACGGCACAACACTAGACCCTTCACACAGCTGTAAGTGAGCGACCGGTCAGATGTTACCAAAAATTTTAGCCAACCGCAGCAGTGTTTTCAGTCATGGTGACAGAGTCCTTCATCAATGAAGGGCTGAAAGCAAGGTAATTGCACATAAAGTACTGGAAATAGATTATTATTCTTGGCTGTTCTGCCAGTCTCAGCCATATTTCAAGGCACTCAAAGGAAAGGATTTTCAATCTTTCAAGGGGGTTGGACACCCATTTCAAATGGCTTAAAGCAGTTTTGAAAATCTCAGTCAAGAGCTAATACTTAACCATCTCAGCACACTAAAAGCCATCCCTCACTTTTTAAAAAAAATTACCATCAATATTTATTCAGTTTATCATTTATGCACAGCAATTGCTCTCCACAACGCCAGTAATGAGAAATTCAAGCCAAGAAAATGTAAAGATTCACGTGACAAACCTTTGGGCTCACACAAGAAACTACACAAAACAAAAACTAAGAAACACAAAAAGAGAAAACCAACAATTTTGATCATTCTTCTTCTTCAAAAAAGCAGCTAACTGCAGTACTGCTATCAAATGCAAGAACTTGTGGAGATACACCGTGGTCTCTGTTTAGCCCTGTGGTCATTCCTGGTGAACATTCCATCTGCCCACTGCCACTGCCCCAAACATTGCCTTTTACTGCACTGTTTCGATCATAATTGCTACTCCCTCCTCATCACCAAAAAGAAATGACATCACATTTTTAATCAAATTATAACTCCAGAAGACTCCATCTTCTGTGAGTCCTCTCCATTTTTGTGCTCTGGAGGACAAGTTACACCTTTCTTTCACGTTTTGACCAGTTCCTAGCATACAGTCAGACCTTACCAAACACAGGACGCATGGCTGCATCTGTTACCGAGGCACCCACTCTGTCGTGTTAAGTCGGTTAGAAGCACACATTTTCCAAAGATGTTGTATCAGAGCCTCTGATAGCATCTTTAAAAAGACTAATGACTCTGCTGGCCATGTTGACAGCTGTCCAGATGGAGTGGACGGCGTGAACCAGTTCTGTATACTGAAAGAGAGTTGCTTCTTAGTAGCCTTCAACCTCAGGTTGGGGAAAACCATTGCGGCCTTTTGCACCACATCCTGTTAATCATTTCATCCCAAATCCAGCTCCTCACACTGTATCAAACACCTAAGGAAGGATAATGCAAGTGAAATTACTCATTTCACCTTACTTGTCACCTCAGGATCTTACAGTAGATAGCAAGAGATGGACAACATCACCACAGCTAGTTCCCTACAAGCATTGACTTACCAAGAGGGCGGCTAGCCCACAGCTACCTTCTGTACCTGCCTTTACAAGAGCCTCCAGATAAGATTTGTTCCATGTAACTCCTTGTAGCTCATTTGTTTCTTTTTTTCCAGGACACAGGCTGAAGGCTCTTTCTAACATTCAAAACTTGCAAGACTAAAACAGTAATTAGCTGAACTCCTAAGCCTGGTAAGAAAGGAGACAGCAAGTGTTAGAGTAGGGAGATTTTCAGCCACTCAGTGCCTGCACTGGAACGGCTCACCTAACAGATAAGGCTGGCTGTACATTTTTAAAACTGAGACCTGCATATATGCAACGTATCAAGGGAACTCTTCAGCCTCACCTGCATGGAGCTGAATTCAGTCTGTGAGTACCAATTGCCACCCTCAGGCTTGTCCCACAAAACTGAAACAACATTCAACTCAGCTGAGCGGGTTTTGCCGTAAACAGGAAGACTGCTGCAGAACAGAAAAGACGGAGCTTTGCGGATTTCAGACAGACAGAGAAAGCTATAGAAAGAAGCTGCAAACCAGACTGAGGTTTGATTTCCAGAAGCTGAATCTTAAAATGGAACAGAGCAAGGAGTGATCCACAAACTAGCACTGATAGGCATTTCCAGAGAAAGTGGGAACCAGTCAGGCTGGGGATAACTACAGGTGCCTTCAATCATGTATCACACGCCGGGGGAGGAGAATGTACAGACAAGAAAAAAGATACTTTGCTAGACAGAAGATGAGAAACTCTGAAACTCTGTGCTGTCCCAGAGCTCTTCAAACTAGCATCACCACCCCTTCTCCTTCCAGAGAATTCACTGTTCACTGAATTCACTATTAAATTGCAAAGGGTAGGTAGGAAAACAAACCAAAATGACCCCTCGAGACCAAATCCAGAGCTGATGTAAAGCCTATGGAGTAGTTCCAGCTTCCCCTAGGCCTGAACTGAGCTCCCACCATCCACTGTCCCTTCTGATGTCAAGTTGATGGATTACAACTTCCTAATGCAGGACTGATGCATTATGACATCCTAATGTTGGGACGATTGATTGTGACTCTTTTTTTAAGTATGGCTTACTAGGCAATTATTGACACCATCCATGCATTAGAGCCCTAATTCAGCAAAAAAGGGCTGACAGGCCAGCGCTGTGGGAAAAGATTAACCTATTCCTAATTTTATAGATCAGGGTGAGACAGGGCTTGTTCTGGGACAGGGCCACCCTCTCATTACAGGCCTTTGGAGACAGCAAAAACTAAACAGTTTATGCCACATCTTGAAGAAAATTGCTTTATCCCTTCACCTTTAAGTGGATTCAGACGCTGCCAGTTGACTTGGGAGTGCTTTGGGGTCAGTGCACACACGCCGGAACATGGAGAGAGGAAAAAAATCCAAATAAAGGAAAGAGAGAGGTAAAAGCCGATGCTGTCAGCTCCTACCCTCTAACATCTGTGAATAATGGAAGTGCCGAACCAAGGCTGGGAGTGGGGAGGTGAAGGGAGAAAGGGATGGTTGTAACAGTGACAAACAAGTCTAAAGGGACTTCTCTCCTCTCAAATGTCACTGGGGGAAGTAGACAGGAGACGGGGGAGGTAAGGAAGAGAGAAGGTCACGGCTGTAATACCCAGAGCGAGTGGACAATCAAATGTTTGCAGCTGGGCTAGGAAATGGCAATCCAGTTGCAGAGCACATCTGGCTCCCTTGCTGCACGCCATGGGGGCCACCTGGTTTTAATCATGCTGGGATCACCTTTGAAAAACAGAACTTAATCATAGGCCTAGTCCTAGCAATAGTGTTACATCCAGACTTCTCTCCAGGGGAGCAGAGGGCAGGAAGGGGGGAGAAGATGAGTTTAAAAAAAGAAAAAGATATTTCTTCTGTGTTTTGCTCAATCAAGTCTGGAACTTTGTCAACAATTTGCTCTTTGTCAGGTTAGAGGGAGTCACTTTTGATTTTCTGCCTCTTTGCATTTGATTCCTCCTTAGTTTACACTTTCCCTATTATTATTTAGACAGGTTACATGGGCGTGAGTGCTAAAGAGCACAGCAAGTAGAAAAGAAGCTATTTAAGGAGGCACTGTCTTTCCACCCCACCTCCCCACCAGAGATGGCCAAATGCACTGTACTTTCGATTAAAAGGCCTTACACCTTTCCTGGATAGTCTTCAAGAACTCAGCTAAGGGTGCCATGACGAAAAGCCTCCCTTGGCTCAGAAAAGGCCCAAACAGCATCATCCTTCACCATAATGGCCATGCTGGGTCCAAACAGAAGCCCACCCCATCCATACTTTCCTTCCAACACTGGCTGGCAGCAGATGCTCAAGAGAAAGATTTAAGAAACTATGCAAATACAGAGTAACCACCCCTGGCACCACCTCACAGCTTTTATCAGTGAAAATTTTGAAGACATGCTTTCTCTCCCAGATTAATTAAAATCAATCAGCACATTTGGATCTGAAAAATGTTGGGGGGGAAGGGGGAAGACCCCAGCCCTCTTCTTCATCTTCACTTTCTTTGCCTCCTCACATCTCATCTCTATCATTTCTCACCTCTAGAAAAGAAGCGTCAGAGCAGCCTGTGACAGAGGTAATGAGAATCTTAGACGTGGTAGAAAATAAGCATTGTTTTTTCATAATACTTTTCCATAATTTGAGGGCATCAAATGGAGGTAGCAGATGTCAAGTTCAGAATAACAAAGGCAGCACTTCTTTACACGGACCATTGTTAAATGATGGAACTCATTGCCACAGGATGTGACACGTGCCAGAAGTTTACATGGATACAGATGAGATCAGAAGGGAAGGAGAAGAGATGGGAATCAATCTTTAAATGAAAGCATTCTAGGGGCAGAGACAAAGGTATTGGAACCACAGCATCCCTGAACAAAACTCAAACTTCTTATTCTTGCTGACTAGTTGCTGGAGCAACAGTAGTTTAGTTCATGAAGCCAAGGTTGCAGCCTTATTTCTTTCCCTTCGCAGAGAGGGCAAAACATATGCTATTTTTAGGCAAGTCTAACTTGAGCAAACTTGTAGTAGAAAAAATAATAAAAAAAGAGAAATGCAAAGAAAGATTCATTAGCCCAGCAGATGTTTTCACAAACACAGAAACCCTCAGTTTACAGTCTAGTCTGCACTGTAGGACCAAGAAGCGTCCTGGGTATAAGTGTGCATGAAGACACGACCTGACAAGACTCAAGATGTGCACTTTACACCTTCTGGTAATGGAAAGGAAACCTCAAACCTTCAGTCCTACTTATCAAATGCTTTAAATAACTAACATTTCTGCTACAGTTAAGATCAGATCATGAATAATCTTCTGTGCACGTAGTTCATTTTGTCACAGATACTGGGGTTAGATTCACTGGAATGCTTCAGCTACTTCACACTGTTGTCGTGCTGCAAAGGAGCTTTAAACTCAGCTTAACCACACCAACCACAAGTTGTTTTATATCTCATTAGAAAAATGACTTAATTTCCGGTGTAATCTTGTACAGGAGCTCAAATCTGCAACAGCAATGGCATCAGTATTGTAATATAATCTAGAAGTATTATAATAAAAACAAACATTGTCAAAGAGTATTTTACAAATGTTAATTATTACTAGGGGAGAAAATCCAGTCAGGTAGGTATGTGATAGTAATAGTTATCTTATTTTACAGGCAGAGAAACTGAGCCAGAGATTAAGAAGTTAAGTGACTTGCCCAAGGCCATGAAGAAAAGCAAAATTAGAGCAAGGACTAATAAGCAGGAATTCCCAGCAGCCCTGCAGGCTACAAGGCCCATTTCTATGCACCTTCTTCACAATTCCCACATCAGTTCCACTTGACTCCAATGGCTTCTGAAGAGATTTCCTGATAACAAGACCTGCCTGACAGAGAATACATAAAGAGCGTGCAACTAAGACTTTAAAAAGTTATCTTGATTTTCAGGAGGTTGGCTGCACATTCTTTCTCAACTTTAGCCTGGAAGTACTGTAAGAGCATCCAAAATGTCTTTACACCACGACAACAAAATTATCTGGTTTCTCGGTACCTGTCTAAAGCAAAGCCCTGGAAACAGCCTGAGGAAAGGCGTGATGTTTTAGTAGCCAGCATATCACGCTGGCCTTTTTTTCTATACCAAAAGTCTTTCCCATCACAGCTGCTTTTGCACTGTAAAAATGATAGGAAGGGAAGACAGCGACTGCTAATGTTGCTTGGAAACACAAGGCTCGCTGTGCCACCTGCAGGGCTAGCTTGAAAAAATGCCTGTTGGAGGGATTAGCACCCTCGTCTTGGAAGTCAGAAGCCACTGCTTCTATCCAGGACGGAGCAGCTTTACAACATCTAATTAGGCTGGTGAGCAAGAACATAAAATGGACTATAGAATGATCCTGTCCCATTCCATTGGGATGCTTTACTCCATTCCTGCCTGGGCTCACCCACCTGGGAAATTTATGTTCTGTTGAATGGGGGAACCTAAGAAAACAAAACACAGATGAGAATCAAAAGCAGAGTTACCATTTACAGAGAAGTTCTGTGAAACCATCTCCTACCTGTATCTACCTCCATTTCCCCCTGCACTGAGCTGCAGTTCTTCCCCAGGACTTTTGCATTCTGTTTCACTCCCGATGTAATGCGATTACCACTCCATAATTAGTTACTAATAGTTGTCCAAATGCACACTTTTACCCAATGTTTTTCTGGGGCAAATAACCTGAACAAAGGAGTTCAGGATTTGGCCTAAATACATACCCAAAACTAATCTAGAAAAAGATCAAAGTTTTTCTGGATGGTTAAAAATATATGTTCCATTTTGGCTGGGGCTTGCTTTACTTTGTTGGTTATGAGAACCTACAGTGGAGGGACAGCAGCAGTCTGAAGCTGAAAGAGATCTATTAAATCATTGTGCCTTTGCTCATAGTGATATATGCTGGACAGGCAGCCCAGAATAATGAAGTCTTCTTCATTTGATCCTTCTGCCAACGCATGATTATTCCCCAACACAGTGATTGCTAGTGCTTTCTGCAGCGTAGTTTTAAACGTCCCAAGAGACAGGGTTTCTACCACTTTCACTAGAAAATCGTTTACATAGCCTAGTAGATTTGGCCCCTGGAGAGACTTTTTTATTGTGTTTGGTTTCATTAAGAGCCTCGAAGGTGTGTGTTGGTCAGTGATTGATTATTGTTTGTATTGTGGTAGCACCTAGAGGCACCAGCTGAAACTGCAGACCTGTTGTGCTAGGTACTGTACATGGGCAAAGTGAGGAACTGTCTATTCCCGAACACCTTGCAGTAAGAAGAGTTCAGCCAAGCAAAGAGGCACAGAGACATAAAATGATTTACCAAGACCAAACAGTGGTGCATAAATGCAGGGAGGAGTGGAAACAAGTTGCTATAAATCTGAGTCGATTCCTGCATTCACACCTGGGCGTGACATCTTGAACCATCCAGGTGACATGCGCATACCCACAGGAGTTGTTTCTGATGAAAGCAGCACAAAAAATAATTATGCTACAAAGTGAAACTATAATCCCATAAAAACTGAAGCCCATTAGGGATAAGGCTTGTTTTACATTGCTCCAGTGCTTCAGCAGAAGCCACGTGCAAACAGGTTGAACCTCCTCTGCACAATTTTCTCTGAAGCCATGGGGGGAAACAGGGAGAATTCTGAGGACAGTAACAGAAATGAAGAAAAATAAAGAAAGTATCAAAGGTTAAGCCACCAGATGAGGTTGCAGGCGGTGGCAGATTATGTGATCCTCTTGTATGGTAATTCAATTCTTCCCGTCCCACTTTAAACAAATCCTCTCTTTTGGAAACCAATGGCATCCTTCCCATTTGTTCTCAGATGAGGTTTATTATCAGAAGCAAGCACCCAGACTAAACCATCATTCCAGAGTTAAAGCAAATAATTTGTTAACTTCTCAAACGGCAAGGGGGACATAGGTATTAAGATCAAGGTTAACACCTTCATTCAACCAGGCTCTCCGTTCAGTTAGGGAATCACTCAACAGGTCTGCAAACAGAATCCAAGATCTCACTGGTTTCATTACTTTCTTCCTTCCCTGTACAACTCTTATTCACAAGCCATCAGAGAACAGAAATACAGCACCACATCTGAAGAATAAAAAAATTACTATACTGCGGTGCCTGTTAATCTGATGGATGGTTAAAACAGAAGTTAAAATTTGAGATGCATAAATAACTGATTTTGCATTTTGCTTGCATTAGAGAAAAAAGAAGGAAGAGAGATTAGTTGGGCAACAACCCAAAATAAACATAGTTTTTTTCAGATTTTTTTCAGCAAACTGAAAAACAGAAACAAGTAATGTCTTGGCCTAGAACAAAACATTTAATTTGACCCAAGGAAAAAAATCTTTTAAAATAACACTGAAGTTAATTTCTAACTTTCTCATTTGAAACAAAAATACCAAATTCAAAAACTAGTAGCAAGGCACATTGTTTCAGCTTTAACCAATGTATTTCAGCACCTAGTTGTGAGGTACTTCATCTGACACAAATCTCTATTTCCTGAGGGGAAAAAGAACAGAACAGAAGAGATTTTGGCCAACGTGGGTCTCAGCTTTGGTCAGTACAGATTGCGTTTGCCTTCCTCACTACTGACACAGCCTTGCATTTGCTTACTACACTGGAAAGCGCACGCACAGTGACAGTCATTGAATCTATCTACATTCCTACAAACCAAATAGCTTTTTGGGCTGCCCCTGATGACACCATGATGGACTTGCCTGCTGCCCTGTAACAGCCATTCTTCCAAGGGGGTGGTACAGGCTGGTTGCAGTTTTGCTGGCACCAAACTTCACAGGCTACACCCAAAGTTTTCTAATTATTAGGTCCCCCGTTTCCCAAGAGCATCTTTCCCCAAGAGCAAGGAAAACCAGAGAACACGAGGATCTCGTCAAAAGATTAAAACTCCATTTCTTGTGTCAATATTAAGTCAGACTGGAAAGGACACCGAGGCATACGCTGAAATGAAAGGCTGCAATTTAGCCTGGAAGGACTGAACGTGTGCTAAGGGATGCTTTTACTCCCGGTGTCTTTTCTCCTGTGATTCATCCTACCAGAAGCATCTTGGGAGAATGTACTCAGTCACAGCATATGCCACCATCACTTGGATCCTCCTGTCTCATTCTTGAGCTCTGTTTACGAGGCTGAGAAAAGCTATCAAGAAGCCCCCCATAATCCACGGTCTCTAAAATATCCACAAGAGCCCTCCTGAGTCACGAAGATGACAAATGTGTATCCAACAAGGACTGTTCTCCACTCCTTCAGTTTCAGCAATTCAAAATGAACGTTTAGAGCATCATGACCCTGTGAAGCCAAATTGTGTGTCCCTTGAGACCATCTCATTCCTTTCTCGCTCCCCCTCCAGCCCCCTCATCAAACAAAGCCAAGAGTATGTGCGTCATTCTGACACAGACCCTTCAGGAAGTGATGGGAATAGGATAGATTTTCTTCCTCCTAATGCCCTGACTCTGTCCCTACAGCACGAGGTCCTTCATTCCCACAGTAACAGGCCTCCTCTGCCACAGAGCCGGACGGTAACCTGAGGAGCCATGACCAATCTGATGTCGGATTAGCATTGCTCTGTGACACTGTCAGCAGCATTTTGCTTGGCTCTTTAAGAGAATATCCTGCTGTGATTCACAACAAGTCTTGTGTTCGGGAGACACAGAGATCTCATCCAGCAAATTAAAACGCGCTACAGTGAATTTCAGTATTTCTGCTTGGAGGTCTCCTGGGGACTGACCTAAATGGCGTGTGCTATATCAAGAGTAAAAGCCACCTGCTACAAAAAGCCTGGGCTCTGAACCACAGAGACCAACCTGTGACAAATGAGCACGACCGACCGACCGAGAGAGACTGGGACCGGGCTGGAACCGCAAAGGCTGCTTCTCAACTTCTCCACAACTTGGCTAAGAAAGAAAAAGGTTCATTTCACTGCAGCAATTTGTCTAAAACGTGTTGGGTCATGTATCAGTAACTCTTCAATACATTCTGCATTATTCACTGACACATATTTGTTATCTTAATTACTAATTATAAAAAGCGGGATGACTCACTTACAAGATGGGTTGGAGAGACCACTGGTTTTACCAGCCTCGCTAGCTGTATTGCTGGATGGCAACTGCTGGCAGTTATGCGCACAGCTGGCTGTGAATAAACTACAACAAAAGCCTGCTGCTCTGAAATCGCCTCGCTTCAGTCTGTTTTATCCGAGACAGACAAAGCATCAGGTACCAAACCAAGAACAGATCAATGAGCTGAAACTCACTGAAATATTCATAATGCTCTGAATGGGAAAAAAACCACGCTGAGCAGTGTATGAAGGAATGCGGGAATTATTTGCATTTTTGCTTGACGAATACCATAGTGCCAGAGAAAAATGCTGTATCCCTAACGAGCAACAGCAGAAGTGAAAGGGGCAGGGGGAAATAAGAAGAATGTAACTGCTTTCACTGGAACATGCCAAGAATACAGGGCTTAACACCTCTTTTCTTGTAAAATGGGTTTTATACGTCCTCGAATGTCAGAACTGTGGTTTTGCATCTCCTTGGGAAGTTAATGCTTAGATCAGCACAGCACTTGGTAAATCCAACACTGGCAACTGCCGCCTGTTTAACCGAAAGCACAGAACGCCATCGATCGCAATGCTCCGGTTGCTTGCTGTAGCAGCACAGCAAACCCACCCAGGAACTTACTGCTAAACCGGGCCCTGCTTAGTTTGTGGAAGCCAACAATATCCAAGCCCACAGTAATATGTCTTCAAACACTTTGATTAGACCAAAAGAACAAAAACACTCAGCTGTGCCGTGGTTCCTCCTTTTTTTTCCCCTCTGGCCTCCCACATTACAGATTAAAACAACAGCGCATCTGGCATTTACCGAGCGTCAAATACTTCTCCGAGACCTCCTAGAACAAACAGGCCCCGGCTGCCTGCCTCAGAGCTGCTGATAGGTCTCCAGCATTGTGCAAGGGGTCAGACTTAGGAACTGTCAACAGCTTCCTAATGTATGCTCTTTCTCCGGGAAAGGGGGTCCCAGGTTTTATAGCCTAATAGATTCGTTAATCGGAACACACACAGGCTAGGAAAGCCACTGTTTGTTTTCTCTGACAAGTTTGGCATTTTCCTCCTGGGAGCCAGGAAGCTTTAAAGGCATAAGACTCTCCTACTTAACTGGACAAGAAAACCAGTCTGGACAAACTGAGACATGTCATTGTAGCTGCTTAATTCTGAGCCAGAAGGTGCCATTTTAGAGACTTTACAACAACATCAATGTCAGGGTAAAGGAAATTAAATTCCCCTCCCTCTCCTCCCCTGATGTCTCCATTTTCTCCAGGCTTCCACTCCTGTAGCTAAGGACAGAGTTTGGCCCGTCGCAGGCACAATACGTGTGACTATACTGATGATAATGATGTTCAATTCAGAAAGCGGTTCCAGAGGGAGTGCTTAAAGCAAAGCAAGACTGTCTTGTGCAACAGTGGCAACGTGCCCACAAACTGCTTCTGTTCGCTCATGACAGCGGTTTAAAACACAGAAACATGAAATGGCAAATACAGTGAGTAAAACTTTGAAATGAAGCTACACACCCACCTTCATATCAGCAGTTCTCTAACTGTGATGTAGACTCTGCCATCAGAATAAGGACTTACTATAAATAACTCACATATAATCACAAAGGGGAATTCCAAGTGTTTCCAAGACTCTGTAGCCCATCCATTAAAAATAATAATTAAAAAAAAAATCTTAAAACCTAGAAGCTGCCACAATTTATTACAGTTTAATGGCCTGGATGAGACAAGAAATTTGTATTCTAAGATTTTATGCCATGAAGGAGGAATCGACAGGGGGATTTCAGCAAAAATAATTTCAGCCTCTTTTCCTCACGTCTTGCTAAACAGTGACACTTTCCTATGAAATAACTCCAGCATCAGGACTAAACCGTCTCAGCCCAAAGGGACCCCTTGCTCTGTTCTTGGCACAAAACATTACAGTCCACATGCAGTGTCCAGCTCAGCAAGACCCCAGGCCCCTGGGTGTTTATACCGGGGGGGGAGTTTTCAGTACTTTTCGTATTTCAAACAGTTTCTCTGAGCACCTGCTGTAAGGCACTATCAGAGACAGCTTCTGGGGATAGACGGATCTTTGCTGCAACGTTGACTAGACCCTGGTTCATGGGCACATTCCCATTCTTCCTTCATGCTATTCCTCTGTCCTTCTTCCCTTTGACTGGAATCCCACGGTTTCCACAACCTCTTCCGGCTCTAGTACTCCGGCTATTAAAACACTGCATGATAGGTACAGCCGAGATCAAGGAAGGTAAAGGAGTGCTTAGTCCAGCAGCAATACCTTGCAGGAAGAACATTCAATTTTCATTCTTTAGAATGGGAACTAGCTTTACCTTTGATTTTTAAGCACACCACACACCCCCCCCGCCAAGTCATACAGCACTTTCTCCTGTCACTGGTTGAAGCAACGCTTATATCTTGCTGAATTCAAAGCATGTCCCATTGAAGTTACAATGAAACACTGTGCTTAAGTGCTTTGCTGAATCAGAGCCATCATAACTATCCATTAGGCTTTGATCTGGTTAATATTTGTCCAAATATGGCCCCACAATGGGAATGCAATGAACCATTATTAAAAGAAGGAAGGACAGCTGGAATTATTTTAGCGTACAACTACATGCACAAACACACACCAAGTAACAGATTGAAAAGCTGTTCTTGTTATTCCTCAAATTATTCTTCTCTCATTCCCTTAGTTACAAAACTATTAATTAGGGTCTTATTTTTGTGTGTGCCCCCCCCCCCTTTATGTACGCAGCGCTCATCCAATTTATACACAGAGTTTATCTTGGCAAAAAAAGAAAGGGAAGGAGAAGAATCTCTGCACAGGGGTGGAGGGGGGAGAGGTGTTTGTTTGAGGGGAGTCACCGCAGTCATCACTCAGTCACTGTAGAATTGAAGAAGGAGAAAGACTAAGGAGGCTTAACTCTTCATGCTATTTATACATGATAGAGATGTGATGTGTACAACTGAAAGGTAATTAAGTAAATACTTGCCTCTTCTTCTTCACTCATACACATAAATCCATTCTTTCCATTTCTTAAAAAAAAGCTGGCCTGTTCCAGTCCACTTTCTTGAAAAGCAGGTTAGTTGCCAGAACATGTAGAAAGAAGACCTCTCAGCACAAAATTAGAAAGAACTGACTCCACCCATGACAGCAAGCTAAAACAAACACAAGGTTCATCCTCAGTGAAGTCGATGACTTTTTTCCTCTTTCTGACCTGAATGTTCCCTATTATAACTGAGGTTACAAAAGTTTTCTATCATGTAATTTGCTTACACGCTATTGATGAGGAGTTAATGGACATCCACCACTGCACACCCCTGGCCTCTACCTTGCACGACAGTGCTGACGGAGAGAGGAGCCAGATCTACCTTCAAGCACATGGGCGGCTCCAGCACTTTCAGCTGATGGACTGCAGAAGAATGACACCATTATTTTCTAAATTTTCCTGAGCGCTCTCTCTGATGACAGGAGTCGAGGACTTCAATTCACCTTTGCCATTGCAAAGATACCATATGTTCTGTTTGGACAGCAGAGGTTTAAGAGATAAGCAAACAGACTTTGTGGTATGTTCTGATTAGAAAACACAAGTAAAAAGGCTCTCTTGATCTGCCTGATTAAGCTACTATAAATAAGACAGACATTCTCTTTCAGAAACGGTCTTCCACTCATCCATAGTTGATAAAGAGCACTTTTTCAGGGGTACAGAAGACTAGCCGTTTCTCCTGACTTCAATGAGGTGGTGCGTCTGTGCGCGAAGGTGTATGAGCACCCATGTGTGGATACGTGTATTCAGCCCCTCAACAAACTGCTTTTCAAGTGGAACCTCATAACACTGCTCCACCTCAAGGAAACATAAATATCAAAGGCAAGCTTAGCAATAGTGTGAATAAAGGAGCCGCTTGCCCTAAGTTTGGCATGGACAGGAGGCACCACCCTGCCCGTTTCCTGTTTTCCACTAGAACTAGGGCGAGGAACTCCTGTCCCCTTGCCCGAATCCCATCCCAACAGCCGTGCTTCAAAGACACTGCCCTGGGGATAGGAACTTCAGCACACGCAAATCGGGAACATCCCGCACGAGCCGCATGCGGCTGGTAACAAAGCAGGAAGGAAGACTTGGATGTCGCAGGGTTCACTATGGCACATGACCCTGTGGCCAGGGCTCATAAGTGAAGTTGACAGAAGTGAATGTGATCTCCACCTTCGCCGGTGACCGACTGTTGGAGACTGGGCCTTGACAACTGTCAAAGGAGCACAGCGCTTCTGGCCCCACTTCTCTCAGACTTAGTGCCCCATCTCCAGACTGGGGAACTAGCATCACTTGTAATACCTTTGTAAATGCTTTGAAAGCCAGTGATAGAAAGTGCTAAACATCCACATTATCTCCCTGAAAGTCTGGATCCTACCTCACCCTTCAAGGGACAAGCATCCAGGTAACGCTGGCAGAGCAGATACCAAACCACTCCGCAGCGCATCATCTCCCGCCTGCTCAGAGGGAAACCAACCACCGACTGCCCCTCGGGACTGCTGGGTTTGACATGACTCTGCTGAAGCACATGGAAAGATTACCGGTCATTTCTAGAGGAACGTAAGAAATTGCTTTACGGATCAGTCCCACAGTTTATTAGTTTCATTAGATCCAGTCTAATCTGGCTCATTTTCTGTGACTTTTTTTTTTTTTTTAACTTTTTCCCATTCAGATTACAATTCTTCATTTCAAAACAGAACAATAAAACAAATAGCAAAACCCTTTTCCTCTTTTCTAACACTACGGCTTGTTCTAGTAACCTATTTTTAGACTTCTGACATGTATATAAAAATATATGTTCCCAGAGGAATTTCAGACGACTATGCAATGTGAACTTGTTAGAGCACTTACGAATGACACACCCAGATTTATTGCTTCCCATGCTCTGTCTACAGTTTATTTTTTGATGTAAAAAACCAAAACAAAACCAAACCTATAACAAATAAAAAAGGCAGGTATTTGTGTGTTTGGCTAAAAATAATTAATTTTTTTATAAGCTGCGCCCTGACACAAGATTTATCTTCTTTGTATACAGTTTTTAGGTCAAACCCTCTTCTTTTTACGGAGATTTGATAAAATTCTAGATATGCCAGTATTTTTAAAACAACTTCTTTCTAGCTTCTTTTTGTGCTGATGAAAACCTAGCCTGCGTACAAACCTAAGAATTTCCCCACAGAAATATTCAGGATTCTCAAAAAAACAATATCCAGTTACATCTGGACAGATCTGAAGACCTTGATGAAAGATTTCTATGTGGAGGTCCTACAGTTTTGTGACACCTATCTGTTCTGCCATCGTGCAAGTGTTTTTCAATCATTTCACTCCTGATTTAGAGGACCGAGCACATCTGAAGGATAAGCTGTAGTTTTAAATACAAACTTGGTAACAAATCTGATTTCAATGGAAAAAAAATGGACAAACAGTTTGTAGAAAACTTGTACCAAGATGATTTTGCAGGTCTTGATCAGATTTAGCAAAATGGGATGGACAGATGGAGGAAAGAAAGGAAGAGAGCAAGCAAGGAAGGCAGGCACTTACCATGGACAAGAGGCCCAAGCTCTCAGCATCCTCGAGGGGCTGCTCCTAGTAACAGAGCACCGACCATTCTTTGGATACTAACAGCGTATGACGGGCGCTGAGGTTGGACAGGAAAATTTATTGGTCTGTGAGGTTTTCACAAGCTTCCACATGTTTCACTTCCATTGAATCCAGCAAGAATAAGCCATCTAAATACCTATTAAAATCTGTGTCTTAACATTTACCTCAAATTTGCATTTCTCAAAAGGTTACCTTTGGCTGTATCTGCAAGGACTGTACTTCCCATTTCATTTATATGTCACCTGGGGCATTGCTGCCGCTTCCTTTTAAAATGCACTTTTCTGTTCCCTGTACTTGGCCATTAACACTAAACAGCAGGGAACATAAAGCTGTGGTCCAGTTTAACTTTTTTAAATCTTCAGCTCACATTTAGCATGAAAATATGTGTCCATGTTATTAAAACTGCAGATAAGCAATACTGAAAATCAAGCCACCTTCTATGTGTAAAAATACACGTGTGGAGCTTCTCTGCAAGCCTGTTCTCAAGGACGGGCTCTTCAAAACTCGCTGTCTCAGACTTTTACATTTCTAAGAGCCATGCTCCCTCTCACTCATTTGAACCCTCTCTCACAAAGGGATGAACATACTCTGTAATCCTTATTACTCTTGAAGGCCTTTGGAGTAGGGAACTGGCAGTGCTCAGCTCATCGTCGGCTTTACCTTAGTAACAGTATTACCCTGATAATATCTACGGGTAGGAAGAGCATCTTTCTAGGAAGCATGAATCCTATATGCAAGATCTTAATTCAAAAGGAATTTGGCACCCTATTGAATGTCTCCTCCTGGCCAGGTCTCCAGGTCAAGTACTGCAAGCTGTGATAATGAGGCTTGATCCTGACAATTCTGACCAGTAGCTGTTGTCATCCTGACTGCTTCTAAACCATCAAGAAGACACTGAATGACTTAGGCAGGGTTTATTTTTGGTATACAAATGTAAAGGAAAATGTAATTCAATGTCACAATGTCTGCCACAGTCTCTGAGGAAATCTGATTTCAGAAGCACATGAAGAATCTCCCCAGCCCAGAGTGTGCTTGCTCTAACCAGATTTCCCTCAGTCACTCAGGTAGGATTTTTTGGGCTTTTTTTTCTTTTTTTCAGTCCAGAACCCTTAAAATTCCACCTTTCCTACAAAAGATTTTCTGCCCTGAGGAAACAATTCTGTCATGAATTGATGTGTACATAACGTCTCAGTAAGAGAATACTGACTAGAAGCAGCTGCCTTTAATGTCCCAACAGCAGGGACAAAAGAAAGGTGGGGAGTAGGAGACAGAATTGAGTGAGAATACGAACTCCAGCAGTTTTCTTCTTTTGTTTTCTTCCAGCCCCCACCGTTTCAATCCCACAACTGTGCCCTCACTTCAGATGAGTTGCATCCCGTTTACATCCCTTTGCAATACTTCTTAAGCAGTGCCAGTACCAACCAGCATAGCTGTCGCTGCCAGCCTCCAGGAGGGATGTGGTTCTAAAGGCTCCAAGCCTGGGAGGCTTTTAAAAGTAGCACACAGTATTCTGTCAGAAAGAGTCAAGTAAGAGACAGACCATGCTAAGCTGGAGTGCTATGTAAGAAGCTGGCAGTTTTGAGAAGAATAGCCCAGCAAAAGGAGAAAGCTATGACATCAAGGCCTTAAACCGGACATACAAATTTCAGCTCTGTCACACAACCTATGTGACATCAAGCACGTAACTCACTGTCCCTCAGTCTTCCTATCTGTGAAATGGCAGTAAGAATCTTACTTTTGTCTTTTTAAAATGTGACTTTTCCATTTTTGAGACCATCATTCATTCTGGGAATACATAACAGGGACTAAATCTTACTTAGGGCTTCTAGTTGCTATTGTCACAACTTAATATTGTCGTGTGTTTTAAGATAATGAAGAGACGTTTTCCCATACTTATCCAAAGTTTGTGTGGCCAGCTGATGACTGCAATTCAGAGAGACCTTTTCAAAGGTAAGTACAGACTCTAAACAGGTGGATTCCTTTGTCAGCTCAGCACTAATGGCTGCAGCTTAAGAACAGTGAAAATAATGGCCACAGGATCACTGTGCCATTCAAATTAGCATTGCTAAGTACAGTAGCAGAAAAGGCATCTAGAAAAAAGAGCAAAGCATGAACTTGTCAAGTGCAAGAACTATGATATGGATGCATGTTCCTGTCATTTATATCTTACTTATGTTCTTGTTAAACTATTCTACAGAAGGACTTTTAACAGTCTATAAGGAAGAACACTGCCCATTTATTTCTCTAGGTTATTTACATATTTATCTGTTAACTTTCAACTGAAAAGCTTACTCATTTCATTCATATTAAATCCTACGGAAATGTTTCCGAACATTGTAGAAGTCCAGCAGTATCACCACTAAATGTCTGATAAAATCGTCAGCCAAGGCACGTGACCAGTAAAGTTCAGCTGTAATGTCTTTACGCTAGCAGAAGATCAGGCTCAGGTTAAGTCAGATCTCTACTGCCATCCTGCCAGAGTGCGTCATTTAGCTATGACAGTATGACAGAACCACACTTTTCCCGAGGCCATCACTAATATTACACCATCACTGCAGGTCCATCCTGCATACCTGGAGGGGCTGCATGTTCTTACATCTTGGACAATAAGCGTGAGTCTGAAAATTACGGGTAAAGTCCAGTGATATATTAAGCATCACTGTTTCCACAGAATTGAGGGACTGAGATTTAAGTTTTTGTGGCAAAGGCTGCAGCAGAACTGGAGACTCACATTGCACTGCGTCCTATCCAAAAATCAATCAAGTGTAAGGTTTTGTAAGCTGTGATCAAAATCTTGGGCCATCTGGCTCTCCGATGCAAGGCAGATGAACTTCCTCAGGGCAACACAGCAACATTCATTTTCATTTCTCTCAGCGGCATTTGAAACCCAGGCAGCAGCACAGCAAGGCTAGAATCCAGGACCAGGCTTTCAAACAAGCTCATGGACAGAGATTCAAGGGTTCACCATCTGAAACCTGAGTTGATATTGCAGAGTTCAGATCCTTTTAAGCACTGAGGACACTGCATTATCTAGGTGAAAATGTCACGATATTGAGAACATCAAAAGGTTGGTGTCAAGTGCTCAAAGCGGTGGACTAAAATATTTACCTGTTGTATCACTTGTCTGTTCACATCTCTTCAGGCTCCGGGGAAGACAGATGAGATTCAAAGAATACATCACAGGAAGAACTGCAAGAACAGCCCATACATCCCACCAGTAGGTATGTTTTATTACCAGAACTATTTCTGATTCTGAACATTGGAACAAATAAGGCATAGAAAGTAGAAGAGAAAGAACCCAGGAGGAAAAAAAAAAAAAGGCAGAGAGAGATCACAGTTTTTCTGCACTGAAGTCTATAGAAATTCTGCTAGAAGGAAAAGGCTCTGGGGTGGTGGAACAGTTACACACTTTTTGTCAACCAGTCATCAGGATTATTATTACTAACTTCAGAGGAAACAGCACTAGGCTTGTATCCCAGAGCCGATGGTGCTTTTGGTTATACTATTATGCATTTCACCATAAATCAACCATCACCAGATTTAAAACAACGCGGAGTGGTGAGTGTGAAGCAACACTGAACAACCACATAAGGAAACACAGGCACAGCAATCTATTGATGCAACCTCTGTTTTATGCAAATGCCTGACATAAGACACAGGCAAAAACTAGAAAAAAACAGTATGATCACAATACTTCCCTTGTCACTGGGATGACATTTACTCCCAACCAGCCTTTATGATGGCACCAGAAGCTTACTTTGCCCTAGGGTGAGAAGGAAACATCTAATTAAGCAGTCTTTAAAATCTGGTTGTCAGGTCTTAAACCATGCTTTACACTGGGCAGACAAAACTACTGCTCTTTGCAGAAGCTTGAACAAGACTGGACTAGAGAGGAGTCCTAAAAAACAGCAGAAGTGGAAGATATCAGAAGAGAAGCAACAGGGAAATAATTCAGTTAAACTGCCCTCTTTCTTCCTCAACAAAAAGTCTTGCTGAGCCTCTGTTTTCCCCGCGCTCTTTAAGTTCATTCTGATTCAACGCTTGCTGAAGCTAAGCTTTGATTAGGCTTTGCATCATACATGCTTAATTCTTTCTTGAGCTTTGTCACCTGAAAGATGAATGTTTCAGGGGTTGTAAGTGATGAGCAGGACGCCACAACTCACATGATAACTAGCATGGTGCGATAGCAGAAACAGAGAGGATTTTTTCTAAGAGTGTCAGCATTCATTTTTCTTCTGCCTCTACTGAAATCTCCACAGATACAAAAGCAAAGCCCACAGCCAGCACAAATCCTCTGCATAAACCTGGGATTATTAAGGACTTTTGCAACACAACCACTTGTAACTGTGTCTCCCTCTATGAAAGACACATCCTTGAAGATCCAAGACAAGATAGCCACAAACCTCTAACTAGTATCTAAGGCTATCACAAAAGTTTATGGGCCACACCAGCAAAAGCCATAGCTCTGATCTCTAGCCAGACTGGCTCCAGTTATTTAACCTCCAAGTTATCTTCAGATCAGAAGCAAAGGGCTAGACGGTGGGTTTGGCTCAGGCATAAATCAGCTGGCTATATACTTCAGTAGAGTTCCAGGCATAGCAAAATTAAAAATAGTAAGAAAATTAAGAGATAGCAGGGGTTTACTCTAGATGCTGTTAAAAGGGAAACACAATGGCTTAAAGAAGACGGAAAACTCTTAGAAGACCTGGAGCATCACCTACCCTCCCAACAAGGCCTAGTTTTGTTAAATTTCTTTTCCACTATTCAGGTCCCTGGTTTGTGTGTTTCAGTACAGGACAAAAAACTCTTCCGATACCTTGGCTACCAACTTCAGGAAGCTGGGACGGATCAGTTGTAACTGTCCTGTTTCTTTATATTCTCTCCCAAGAGATCTGTTATTAGATACTAGGCTAGATGGGCCTTAGGACTAATCCAATATGGGAAATTCTTATGAGCCCAAACCACGTAGATGCACGAATATTAGAACCTGCCAGAGAGCGCCCTTCCATTGCAATGCCTGCCCCTACACTTCACTGTCAGAAGCACTGAGACTTGGACATACTTGCAACAAAGAAAGGAGCACAGTTCACGTACTGCCAGCCACCTCTGTACTCCTGTCTTATGCCACCCTGCTTCTGAGGCAACACCAAGCCAGCAAAACACCACCATTCTGGCCAATACAGATCACTCCAACTTGTATTTCGTCTTCTCCTCATCACTTTTTTATCTCATATCTACATATATAACAGTCTACTCCACTGAGAGGTCGTAAGCAGGGTGTTCCTTTGCATGGCATTGCTGGAGTGGCGATCAATGTAGTGTTGATTGGATTTCCTGAAGAAATTCCTCCAGTATTTCCTGTAAAGGAGGCTGACATTACCTGTGGGCTGTAAACAAGCAAAGTCTGGCTGCTGGACCAGCTGTGACACACAAAGTCTTATGAAGCCAAAGGTGCTGTTATTTGAGGACTAAAGTTATATAGCAAATGGCTTATGAAGTTAATCAGGAAGCGCTAAGGTGGCATTTATGTGGCTGTCATGTGGACTTGCCCATAAAGGTCACTGTCACTAAGCAATTAGCTAATGGAGCATTTCTTGTTACTGAAGATTGTCAGAACTCAGTAGTCAGATCTACTCAGAATACCTGAGAACAAAGATTATCTAGAGTCTACAGAGAAATCAGAAAGTAGATTTAGAAGCACCATTTAGTAAAGCACTTCCTGTGACAAAGGGCAGGGCAATTTATTTCTGAGTTAAGCATTTCTTTTCCTTTTGAATCATGTCATTTCCACCTTTTACAGTATTGTCACATAGTAATACACCTGGAATGAAGAAATGCTCTGGGTAATAAACCACCACACTGATCAGAACTCGAGTCAAACTTTCCCAGATTTCACAAGAGGGTTTTGCATTTCCAGGGCTTTGGATCATACCAACACAGCCCCGTCTCTCACCTCGTTACTGCTAGAAGATTCTTCATTCTTTTCTAAGGACAATTCCTTCTTTCTTTCAATCTTCTTAGTAAACTTAACTCTGAACATACGTCAGCTGACAATATTAAAAGATGGTCCTTGAAAATGTAAGAAGTGACATCCTTAATTAGCATTAAAAATTTTAGCTGTGTGGTGTTTTAATTGAAGAGCGATGACTCTTTCAAGAAAAAGTTTTGAAAGAAACAGAGAATTCAGTCATCTGATGTCCCTAAATCTTTAAATATATTCTCCCAAGATCAGAGAACACAATTCTGCTTCCAGTTCTGCCATTAATTTTCTGTACATCTAACAAAAACACAGTTCTAACAGCTAGATTCGCAAAGACAACCCCAGACTTCAAATTTAAGTTGAATTTTCTCTCTTTTTGCACATTTGGTAACACAGGTTCTGATTTTCAGATGAGTGTTGGCCTGTTGAGCAAGACAGTGGGTTTCTGTACAGACCCTTTTAAGCGCAGCACATAGACAGATGCTCCTGACTTGCTTGGATACCGTCACGTGAAAGATTTTGGGGAGGACGCACAGACGGTGAGGAGGAAGACTACAACACTGGCTGAACAATTCTTGACTTGCTTTGGTTTTTGACAGGGAAAATAAAAAAGGGAGACATGGCAAACAAACGAAAGGTGAAAGTTCATCTCCCAACCATAAATGAGAGCAGGCGACAGTGAGGGCTGGAAATCAATGTGCACATTGTATGTTGTTTACTCATCCCCGCATGCAGATGAGAGAGCCATCTGACTTCAGCACACAGCCACTTTCCCGGTAGCAGCATGGTGCCTGCCTCTCTCTGCTCCAGCATGGCCATTGAAACAAGCCGATACAGACTCGACGGCGCCAGCAAACCTGCAATAACTTGTTCGTTGCCACAGTGCCCATCCCATCACCTATCTCCATTCACACTCCTCCTTATTGCTCACCTGATAACGACAGACCTGACCATAATTGCTGGGGTGTGCTGCAGAGCAGCAGAGAAGCGGATAAGGAATATCTATCCCTTCTCTCAGCACAAATGTGTAAAAGTTTGTTCACGGTTTTATGAGGCATGGAGCAAAACCAGCTGCTTTCACTAAGAGTTGAGGTGTTAACTGCTGAGGTATTGTGAGGTGGCTCCTGCCAGCCCACTGTGTCTCTCCGGACAGGTCAACACACAGGCTTCTGTGTTGGGCTGAAACAGGTGTTAGGAAGGAAACTATTTCATGGTGGAAGGTGGGACAGAGGTAGGGATTTCTTGAAGTTTTAAAGGGCTGGAAAAACTTGCTTTCAATTCAGGCTTCAAACAGAACATACACGCCTGGGAAGTGAAGGCTTTCCCTGCCAAGTCTCTAGTTCTCCACCTCTGCCAGGCGTTGCAGGCCTGTTTCTAAAACTCCAAGAGGAATTCATCTGACTCCAGATCTACAGCATCTCCGTCCAGGCTGTCAAACTGTGAGAGTGGATTCTGTGATGCAGTCGCAAGTCCTGTAATGATCAAATTGAGATTTCTGACTCGTTTTGTATATAGGCCACAGAACAGCTGTCAAGTAGTAAAATGTCTCGGGTGCAGGAGCCAGGCATTAATCAGATGAGAAAGCTGCGATTCTGAGCACAGGCTCTTATTAGCGGGCTTTTAATAGTCAGGATCTGTGTACACACAGAAGGATATTTCTCGTTTACTGGACGCTTAGGCCTGTCACCTGGGGAAGGCAGGTGTTGCAAACTCCATCAAGAAAAGCCAGAAGGAGGATTTTCACCTCATTTTGTCTGCACATAAAGCTTATTCAAAGGAACAGGCTAATCCTTGGCCTGTGCTGAGGCTGGCCACAAAACTGAAGAGACGGTGCATTTTTGACAGCAATGGCCAGGCACTGGTCTAAGATCTGAGAGGCACCTTACCAAGGCTACCAAACATGTCAGTAGAACATTATAAATGGAGGAATCATGTTGGCTAATGCAGGTTTCCAGCTGTGCAAACAAAATCCTAGAAGCTTGTACTACAAATCCCAAACTAGTTGGGGAAATATAGCAAAGAACTATTATCCTAGCAATTTATCAGGCCCTTTTGCTTTGCAAAGCACCTCAGACATGAAGGCATACTGAATCATGGCTCAACACATTGTGCCGTACTACTGCTGGATTCGGCGCTCACATGGGATGGCACAGACCAGCATCTCAATGTCTGGGTAAATGAGCTTGGGTTATCTTGTTTTTCTCCCTCTGATTTAAACAAGTTATATATATATAACATATAAGATACTGTAGCCTTAAATCATAGCCTGCTGGTGACTTTGAGATTACTTTTTGCTAGCTCCTAGCACATGATCAGATATAATTTTTCCACACAGGACAAAGTGGGTTACAGAAGCTTGGGACTGTGAAAATGGTCAAGAGACAGAGATGGTGGAAGGAGAGGATTGCAGATGGAGAAAAGGTGAAGTAAAGTTGGAATTTCTGGGCGCTCCAAGGGTAGGAGATCAGCCAGAAAAGATGGTGCAAAGGGGATGCTAGAAAGGGTGTGGGAGAAGAAAGGGAGGAAAAAAAGAAAAGAAAAACAAAAAAGAAAGAAAAAAAAGAAAGAAAAAAAGGAAGAAAAAAAAGGAAGAGGGGCAGTACCAGAACTACCTCGTAATGGGAGCACGTAACACCCTAAGACAGGTGCCTCAAACAAGCACCAATACTGTGAGTCTATGAAAAGTCTGCCCTAGCTCTGTCATAAAAGAGACCAGTTCTGGACCAAGGCTGGAAAATACCACCTCAGGGCAATAAATCTCCCATTGATAGGGTCTGGCAAACACAAGCTTTGAGAAAGGTTGAAGTCAGCTCTGAAGTATATAATGACTCACTTAGGATTGAGGGAATTAGAACGAAAGGTGACACTCAATATAACAGCGACATTAATAAGTAATCGTTGCCTGCAAATGCCTGGGCAGTTATAAAACATTGGCAAGACAAACCTCAGTCTTACAAGTCTGGCTCAGCTACATAGAGCAAAACGTTCTTTATCAAGTAACCCTGGGGAAAATCCTCTAAAGGATCCATGCAGATAGATGATCACAGGTATCTGTTACACCTCAGCCCACACCTCCATAAAATCCTGCCACCCAGTAAAGTCAGGACCTTCCTAGAGTCGCCCTCACAATCTTTCTGAAGATGCTTGTCAGTTCCTCCCCACTCTCACATTTAGTCCCATAAGGGAAAATTATTCCTGGCCAAGTCTTGCATTTTGCACTGTATTTTAAACAAACCAAGGTGCTGGTAAGTAACACACAGCATCGGTGTAATCTGAGAAATGAGCTTTTTGGTCATTAGAAATGCAGCTAAAACAAATAATAAATATGGTGCAGTGACATTTATGGTGAAAGCCGCCAGAGCTTCGGAGGTTTCCCCGCTCGGTGCCGTAAAGGCCTACCCAGCACCAAAGGCATTTAAAGCTAAATTAAAATCCTCATTAGCTGCTCTTGAGTGTATTTGCATTGATGAGGTCTCTGGTGGATGTGGTTTTATGGGCACGGAGGTAAACCTGTGTGGCATAACTACAGAGAGAGCTTTCAGCTGCACTGATGTAACCTGCATGTGATATGCCAGTGATTGAGATATTCCATCATAAGCCAACCTAGTGCTCCTGCCACAAAATAAAAATAAACAAACAAAAAACCCACATGCACTTGTCGCTACGCTCTCTGATTCAGAGAGGAAAATGTAGGTTTAAATACAGGATGTATCCCTGATACATGAAGACCTCAGAGCTACTGTTTATGTTTACAGTGAAAAGACTGGCCGGTACATTTTGTCCAACTCTGAAATAACAGGGACAAACAGGCTGTTTGTATGAAGAACAAGTCACCAAAATCGCCCCTTCAGAGTCTCTCACACCACGTTTTCTAGCTTCAGTGGGATTTTTAATGTAACTTTGTTTAATGCTATGATGTGACAGCAACAGGTAATACACACAAACCTTAAAAAGAGAGACTGGCATATTAAATATATCCAACTGGCTGTGAGTTATGATTAAAAGAAAAAGGAAGTTCAAGGAGAGCTCCTGAAGCACCCTTCCAAGAAAAAGAACTGTGAGTTGGGATGAAAGGAGAGGTATTGCATACGGTGCAGAAACCATGGGAAAACAAGCCCTTTGGGGAGCTCCAGATGTGTGGTTTGATACAAAACCCCAAGATAGCTGTTTAACTGTGGGTGTCTCATTTCACATTAGAAAAGTACTGTATCTTGCACATATATCTCCATTACCATGATGAAATAACCCTCTCAACATCCTGGCCAGGTACTGGAGATGAAAAATCCCTGCAGGGGGAATATCCACTTGATGTTATGCCATTTTGCTCAGTAAAGAGCCTGAGTCAAACTATAGTAGTGCTTCTGCAAGAGAAAGCTGATGCTTCAAACCCACTCAGAATAATTACATTCTACTTATTCATGATCCTCCTCTGACTCCTTGGGATACAGGACTCTCCGCTTTCTCTCTATATAGTTTTTGTACATTTTTGTAACTAATGCCAGTTTCCATCTCAAACGCAAGCGCCTTTCCGCACAGGGTAAACACCTCTGTGTGTGTGTGTACGGGTGTGCATGTTTTACATACATGCTGCTTTATGCTGCTGTAAATGGGTTTGTGGTTTGCAAAATGGGTTCCATAAATCATTAATTAACGATAATACAAATATGAATAATGTAGGAGACAGAAGGGCAAGAGTCACCACTCCATCTTCAACACCATCTTGGATGCTTGGATAAGCAATGTGCCCACAATAGTCTTCCCTGCCAAGAGCACCATTACATACAGAAATGCTGAAGAATCACAAAAAGGTTGCAGCGTGTACCACGGGAAATGAAAGGACTTTATCAATAGTATGCTAGTGCAGAGGACTTTAACCCTTTCAATCTTTCTGGCCAGTACAGTCAAACCCAGGCATTCAGACTCCTCAATTCCTGTTCCCTCAACAGTGGTTCCTTTTGGTCCATGGAATTATGAGATACTGCTGCATCCTGCTGTTAGAAACTGAACTGCAACTTGTTAGCTATTCACAAGTTCACAAAGGGAGTTTTCCAGTCTTATCTTTATTAACTGTGAATTTATCTCTCTTCTCAGATACGATGTTGAGAGAGAAGGTGAGCTGGAGGGGGTCATTCCTGCTGTACAAGGATCAAATACCATAAACGGCCCAGAGTGTGACTGTGTTTCACTTGTGCCCTTTTAATTGCCCCCATTAAAGCACACATTAAACACGCAATCCCTGTGACCAAAGGTAAGAGGGAGTTTGGGTGTAAGCAAGCAATCACTCGATAAGACAACAGCATTTCAAAACACCATAAATTAATTCCCTAGGCTAATTTCCCTAAGAGCAATGGAGATAATAAATCTCATTGTTGGCGTTAAGGGTGACTGAAGAATCTGCTTATGTGCCTGCCAACACGCTACCGGAGCAATGCCACAGAACTGAAGCTTGCTGGCTTCTTCCAGAGAGGAAGAAAGCAGTAGACGTGAAAACGTGCTGCAGCCTGTGCTGCTGGGGCAGGTTACTTTTACCAGGGAGACAGGATGGGGACGGGGGAGAGGGGAAGAAAACAGGAAAAGGAAGGTTCCACCAAATGAACCCAAGCAGGGACATTACACATGGCAGGCTGCAAAAGATGCCCTAAGAACAGGGGCAGAAAATCATTTGTGAAGGCACAAGACATAAATCTAAATTACTGCGGATTAATGAGTCAAGAGGAACAGGTCAGAAGGGGAATTTAAGGACACATACTGTCCTTGATCAATGTCTGGAACTCCCCTTGAAGTTTAACAGAAGACCCTTTAAACATCAGAGTTGCAGGAGGTCCATAATGGCCATTCACTCTCACACACGCCCACGTGTCCACACTAACGCTCACCACCACTTTTTCATGAGTGTGAAATACTCCCAAGTCTCCCATCTTCACTCCCATCCTTCCAATATACATCTGCTTGCACAGAAAGCCAAGATGGAACAAGAGTGGACGTTACAACTTGGAAATTTTTCTGACCACTTCTTTTAGGTTTACACTGAATCGATGTTTCTTCCCCACAGTGGTTCAATAAAACTCAAAAACTCAAAAGAATTTTCACGATAAATACAATGGGGCACTACATAAGCTACCAGCATGAAAAACCTCTGTCCACCAAGTGAAAGGCTAACTCTAATCTCCCTTAGAAGAGCTTAAATTAAAAACAATTTAGTTAACAAAAGCCAATATGGTAGCAGGATCGGATCAGCCTGTCTACTTCTCCTCCTGAGTTACACTGGTTTCTGTTCCAGAGAAGCAGTAAGCAGATGTAAAATCTCTCCCTTTATCCCAACACAATCTTGGCTATATCTGCCTTTGCTCAGACCTTTCTGTCTGAATTGCAGACTGTACTAGTTTGCCATTCTTAGCATTGTTGAGAAATTTGTTTGAGTATCCTCAAATGGAAATTGAAATTCAGAGTATCCTTACAGCACATATAACTAGAGGGCTGGCAGGGGGCAGAGGCACTAAAAGAAAACACAGCTTGGGAGACACAACATAAATGCTTTTTTCAGAGAAGGGTCTCCAAAGTCTGAAGACTGCTCCAGATGAGCAGACAAGATATTCTACTTACTATAGCTCCAGAAATCATATTAAAGAAAGTTTAGGAAGTGACAAGCCACCTCCATGCCCCAGTACATGCACAACTAGAGCTCTGCTGCTTCGAGACTGTATCAGCAATGACTTTTGATTTTAAAATTCAGGTTTTTTTCACTTAGATTATTAACGACATCATCAAAGGCTAAACAACCTTGCACTTCTGGCATGCATTTGGAGGCTCATCCGTCTGTTAAGTGAATAAATAAAAGAACTCAAGGAAAACCAATATATATTCAATTTATAAATACATATATAATACATACACACATTTAGGGGTATATATTTCCCTAACCATATTGCATAAATATGTATTTATTAGACATACTATGGTATGTGTATATCATAATGCACTGAAGATTTTAAAAATAATTTAGAAAATTGGCTGGTTTCCTTACAATTTAGCTTACATGGTACAACATAATATATTTTAAGTACCATGGAAATTGGCCAATTTTCCAATATTTAAATACCTGTGATATATCATTACGAACATTTTACAAAAGAAACATATGGCAAATTTTGTATTCTTTCCAGATGAGCGATATCCGGACCTTCTGATATATGAATGACCTCCAGAGAGTCCTGCATTTTCACTACTTTGATTGCTTTGCTTCTGGTTTGGAGTCCGTCATTGAAACATTGTCAATTAGAATGAAATGTTGGGTCTCTCAAATTAAAAAGCCTTAGGAGTGACAAGTGAGTGGTTCAGCAAGGGTAGTTAGGCAATCCATTCATTCTGTTCAATCTAAAATACAGTATTAATTACTTTCATCCCAGGCATGTGACTCTATTCCCCTCTCCAACAACAATTCTCAAACCATTGTGCCAATTCAATGCCTATTTGAACAGAGAAGTGCAGGACCCCCGAAACACTCAGTTCCTCTAAATTTCATGCAAAGAAACAGCAAGGGAAGAAAAGGGAGATCGTACTATTGCCTCACTTGGAAAGACTACAGCACAACTCAGCCTCATCAGAGAATCTGTGCGGTAGCGCCATTAATTCAAGTGCTCATGAAACTACCTGTTGAATGCTGCCTTTTGTGCCAGGCCAACCTCAGCTGACCGGTGCAGGAAGGTCAGTGATACACAGTATGGTGCAGTACCAGTGATATATGTCACAGGAAAAATCGTTATCAGGAGCATGAATGCAGATGTAGGGTCAGAACAACTGGTCAAACTGTATTTCAAAAAATCTAATGTGCTATAGGGAGAATCGAGTGTAAATTTACAATGCAGAAGAAGAGATGCATTTTCTTGGAGAGAGAATTGCAAAAATAACACACGTATCACAAAAGCTATACAGTATATTTAATTGGGTAGTGGGAAACCCCAAAACTGAAAGCCTGAAGATTTTACTCAAAGCTTTAAAAGTTGCTTTCCAACAGAGAATTTGATTCCTTTTTGTAAGAAGGACATGCCTTCAAGAAAAATGTTCATTTCAAATGAAATTCATTTTCCTGTGAGGGTGATTTTGATAGAAATTTTTTTTCAACCAGTCTGGTACTTTGAGTACTCCAATGGCAGGCACTGCAATTGCAGAATATTGCAGTCTGTAATATGCAAGTACCAATATTAACTCAAGAACGTAGACATAAATGAATACAGGCTTTGGTCCTTCATTTATACTCCCATCTCTTTGCCGTCACCCCCTCAGCAGCTCCCTCCACTTCTCTCCAAAGAAAAAGAGCACACATGCACAAAAGAGAGTGGAAAAGATGCTCTTCAAAAGAGCTCTCTCTGTCAAAACACATGCACAAACTGGACAGCTGACAGCTGGACTTGTTTCTGTGCGACCGCTTTCTGAAGAGCTTTTGAATCCTTTAACCTTCATAAAAACCTGAATCCAGGATTACCCAACACGGAGTGAAGAAACGTGACTCTGGCCAAATCGTGTTCTGACAAAGGTATGAGTCAAGTAGAGGATGTGATAGAAGGTGGATGTGAGAGAGGTCAGCAATTCAAATATATTGCAGAACTAAGGTAGGAAAAAGATGGCCTGGAAAATGAATTCTATGTCATTTTGGAATTTCCACGAAGACCAAGATACCAATTAGCATAGGAGGAGCCATGCACTCGGCCTCAGTAGTTTTCTCCTTATCACAGGAAGGAAGAACGTATTTGAAGATGTAAGACAATGTCAGACAATAGACAGGCGATTCCAGAACTGGAAACTCACCAAGGTCAGAGGGAGGCCAAAAGTGCAATATAATGTTAATTATATCCACGTGCAGGATGAACAATACATAGTTGCCAATCTCCCTCACATACATATTCAAGATTTTCCCTGATACAGACAGAACCAGGAATCCAATCACAAGATTTCAGTTCATGGGATTTGTATTTCATGTCTCCCTCCACACCTTTTGTTTATCATTTTTAGTACTCATAATGGCAACTAAAATGAAGCTGTTTCATAATGGGTAGAGTTCCAAAAGAGGTTCAGATTTTGGATCTATTTGACCTTCTCCACATTACTAATGTTTTGCCTATAAGACCTTCTAGCACCACAATTACACTAATACTTTCCAACAGCATTCTCAATTTGTGCATAAGAAAGGTCAAATTAGAAGTTTAACCACATTTCAGGATAGATTTTAGTGGGGTTTTTTTTAATAAAAAAAGGAAAAAAGAAAAAAGTGCAGGCTGTGAGTGTCCCCTGCACACAGATATAGCCCTTATAAGCGATTAACTGAACATAAGACCCAGACTATTATTAGTTTTTACTAATGGGGACTAGGCAAATAAGCAAATAACCTCTGATTCCATTCACATGGGTTTCGAGCAGTCTGAGAAGTAAGTGATGACCATGGAAGACTAACACATCTGCAAGTATATTAAGCCCCGTGGTAAAAAGGTCTAGCAAAACTCAACTGAAATTCATATCAGAATATGGAATTAATTTCAAAGACTGGGGCAAAAAAACCTAGCAACCCATTAAAAGAGAGAGAGAAACCAATCTGAAATAGCCCAGCCTAAAGGATTAAAACTCACAAGAAAAAAAGCAACCCCATAGCATCTGCCATTGCACCATATCTGCAGAGATATACCATGGAACATTTTGCTCAGGACGTGGTAAAGGTTTTAATCTGTCTGAAGAATAAAATTGCAATGAAACATTAAAGGGAAAGTGGATCTGTTTAAGAATACATTTTTGCACTTACCAAACCAATTCATTTCATTTGGCCTGCTCACTGAAGCTCTCCTGCGTTACCGGAGAGCCTGACAGAAGAATACAGTACATTTCTTAGAAGAATGTAGTTCTAAATCCACACAGTTATGTCTTTAAATGTGGTTTTACCCTGCATCATCTGCAGTGGGAGACAGATGACACTTGATATTACAGCTGCTGGCCATTTCCCATTTGCAGGCCACTGAGCACAACTTGTTGCAAGTGACAGCATTAAGATCCTACAACCCTCCAGTCAACTCAGCAAAGCTCCCCTTAGGGAAATTTGCTGGCGATTGTCTCCGCTCACAGACCCCCAGTTCTTTTTTTCTAAGAGGCAGAATCCTAAAGGCAACATTTCTACGGACAGGGGAAGGAGGCGCATTTCCTAGCAGTTAAGAAAAGGGTCTTCACAGCACAGTCAGCAGCACCGTAACTCTCAGCCTACAAGCAACACCCTTTTTCTGTAATAGTTTCGATTTTAAGGAAGTTACTGTCAGTATTGATTTATATATCACTTGCACCTTGAACCTTCAGCTGATGTCAAAACTTATTGTACTGGGTGTTACACAAGCCCTCAGTGAGGTGCAAAGGACACAAATGGAAAAAGAGGAACAGAAGCGTAAGATTTATTGAAGGTTACCAGCTGAGCTAGATACCCTTGTCCAAGTACTACATCATGCTGGACAGCCTGTTACCCGTGTTCGCCCAAGCTTAAATACCTCCATGAGATTGTAGCTGTAAAGACAGGAAACCTGTGCACTAATATTGGGTTGACATTAAATCAACCTATATCAGGTCTGGGTTGCAACAAGCAGAAGCTAGAATTGTATAGGGTCTTCATCTATCAAGTTACCTGGAATTGATTTGAGAAAAACTAAATGTAAAATATGTGATGATGATCTCAAAACACAAGTTATCACTTCCTGGCTCTGCCAACTCAGATTGAACACACACAAACCAAAAAGACATGGAGAATGGCTGAGCAGTAGTGAACAGTACAATGAATAACACTAGAGCAAGATAAGGAGGTTTCCAACTCAGTTTTGTACATATTATCACATACTCAGTACTCACCATCAGCAAAATAAAAAATTAGTAACCCTACTGACTTAATTATACTGATACAAAGAGACGAGACTATGACACAAAGTTTGAAGAATCTCGGTTCCTGGGAGTCTTCTAGAACCCTTTGAAGATTTTCCTTTTCTAATAATCACAGTGCAAATGACGAATGTTTCACATGTGAAAGGTGAAACTTACTCCTCTAACAGTTGCTCAGAAATAATATGTACTATAAAGAACAGTGTTTTAAGTGGAGCATGACTGGGGGAAGAGGTTCAAGAACTCTGAGGGGTAAGAAAGAAGAAATCTATTTTTATCCTGTTAACTAGGCAACTGTGATAAACATCAGTATTTTTCAAGAGGCTGCCTAAATCAAAACACTGAACAATTATCATCTTAGCACACTGTTAATATTACCTTCAGCAGCAAACACTCTACTGACCTAAACAAAACATGAAACATACATCTTAATTTAGAAAACATTCTTATAACACTATCAGGAGTTTCAGTTTTCAACATGCCTGAACGTCAGACCCAAAAGACTACAAGCCATGTTTGCAGTTCATGAGATATCTCATTTGAAGGGGCACCGGTATCTCTCTGTTTTCATTAATTCTGTAGCTGTCAGTACCTTACCGTACTTATAACCAAATGAATGAGCAGGAGCATCTGCATGAGTAGAAATCTTACATATAAATGCTGTATTACCACGTTCCTTTGAGACATAAAATGATACTGGAATGGTCAGCCGCATCCTACAATGCTGGATAGTAAGTACCTTTTTGTACTATTTAATGCAAGTGAAAGAGAGAATTTTTACACTCTGCTAAAGCACAGCAGAGAATTTGGGGCAGAAATAGCATAATAATAATGCACAGCATTGTCACACATACACATTAGTTCCCTGCAGGGAGTAAGAATGCCTTTGCATACAGATCAAACGGAAATGGGAACCAGAATTTAGGAAAGAGAATTTGCTCAGTCTGGTCAAAAAGCATCTTGATCTTTGCAACACAGGCCACGTTTGCTTTGGTAACCGCTGCTAACCAGGACCACAGAAACCACGCTTTCTGGAAGATCTGGGGCTCTCTGGTACACTATCCCTGTGATCACTGTGCTGGGACACCAACCTGACTCTGCTGCAGGGAATGGGATGTGGGGCTATGCACTGGGGTGACCGCTTCTCCCTCATGTTAGCTGCAGCAGCACCAGCCTTCATCAACAAGTGTTAACTTGGAGTGGAAGGTGACGTTCCCTGAACCTGCCCACACGACACCGATTCCTGTGGCTTTTGCTTGATCCAGTCTCCCAGCAGAGTCCTCTTAATCAGAGGCAACGCTATTAAGTTTTGCGCTATCTGCTAACAAGTTTTGTTTGTTTTTTTTTAAGGGGTCTACTAGACCCCTATTGCAACTTTCCTAATTTTTCCAAAGGGTCAGTTTTATTTCCTAATGTCCCTAAATATCCCAGGCCAGGCTCACCAACTGCTCAAGAAATTAGGCAAGTTTAGATGTTTTTGTTCTTTTTCCCAGGGAGGTATTTTTGCACGGGTGTCAGCGAACAACCATCACCGATCCCTCCACCCCTCCGCTCCCCCCCACTCCTACCACTCCACCCCAAACCCTAGGGGATTCTGGGAATCCGACTGTAAATGACACTACCAGCTGAGATGTAATGGGTGTTGGAGCAGCAGCCGTTTCCTGTCTAGCAGGAACCCGAACGTACAGGAATGTGGGAAGACTCCAGCGAGCCTCCTTAAGCAGCCAGAGCGGGCTGGGAACTAGAGAAGAGATAAGGGATGCCCTTTCCTCCTCCACCCACTCCAGCAGATAAGCATCATATGCCTCAGACATCTTGTCCACTGATCTGGGCTTTTCAACTGTGTCTCAGTATCTCTGACTCTACCTTCCTTCCTCTGCTCCCAAGCACACCCCCTGCTTAATGAGCCAGTCCACCCAGCGGACTGATAACCGGAGAACGGTGCCTGCAGAGTGACGGGCCGAGGGGTGTGTAAAGGCTTCGCAGCCAGGAGACACCTGTCTCTTCCGGGGAAGGGATACGGATAAGAGACTTAGGCTCCACAGAAAGCAAACCTCCGTGTTTGAGGAGACAGGTGTGCTCTAACAGACGGAGTCAGAGGCTGTTTGTTCAGGCAACATCCACAGGCCAGGCTCTAAAAGCAATTGATTTATAGTCTGTTTGGAAACCAGCACAATCACATACAAATAAAAAGATTGCCATGAAATTGCAACACCTTGCTCAGCATACTGCAACAACGTGCCACTCGCTACCCGGTCCAATGGGTAAGACACACTGGCTGGCAACAGCAAAAGGACCGAGAGGCAAAAACTCACACTGAAGAAGCGTTACTGTTCTCAGAGCTGCATATAAAGGGAGGGACAACCACCTCAATGAGTTTGGTATCTAGTCAGACAAGACAGAAGTGGGGCCAGACAGTAAACAAGAAGGCACTAAGTTAAAAGTATGCAGGAGGCAGCAGAAAAAACTGATTGTAGATTCCACATCTTCTGTCTCTGGAAGGAAGGCACTAAATAACTGACTGTTCTGCCTCACAAACTTGTAGGCTTCAGGCCAAGATAATGACAATAACGCAGGCTGCATGTCATTCCAGAGCATCCCACGATGCTGAGACAGAACGCAGCAGATAGTTAGGCAGTAGGGGAATTTAGGGCCAGGAGAAACTAAAGATAAAGGAGTAAAATTCTTAGAAAATGGATCTGGGGAACTTTAGATCCTGTGTACAAAAAGAAATAGCCTTTTCACCTAGTTGCCTCCCCCCCAGCTGCCCCCAGCAAAACTAATTCCAAAGTTAGTTCAGATAAAACAATCCTAAATCTATCTGGAGATTCAGAAAGCCTGAGCTTTTTACACTCTTTTGGGTTTTCTTGTTGCTCATCTAAGTGTTTGTCAGGGAGATTGTGCAAACGAAAGAATTCGGAGTCCCTGGCTTATCGTTGGCCCTGCTGCAGGAGCCAGAAGATAAGAGCAGGCAGGACTGGTCCCAAAGACTCTCAGCTCTGGCACAGAAGTTTTCCTTTTGGGTGAAGAATTGCTTGAAACTAAGGAATGCTGCATTGGTTTGAAAGGGGAAAAAAGAAAATAAAGAACAGATTCAGCAACATTACATGGTTTTCCTTTGGAGAAGGGAATATTATTTTAATACCATTTTTCCACTTTCTCCCCTGCTACAAGAGAAGGAATGGCATTTCAGCCCAAGCCCTCAACTACTTAGTTCTTCAAAGTTTCATTATTCCTGAAAAATTCCGGCAATCTTCCAGACCCTGCTGCCCTCTTACTAAGCCTTGCCTTGCTCGTACCATCCCTTGCTTTGAACTGAGTATTCAGGGTGTTCTGAAATGATCAGCCAACCTTGTGAATTTCTACTCTTCTATGTTTCATTTGACATAAAGTTGGAAGAGGTGAAATAGTATTAAAAGGTGGGTCTTGGGAGCTTTCTAATTCAGTTTTGTACAGCCAGCTTCAAAGAAAGGCAGTAAGACGACAATCCTTATCTGAGCAAGTAGTTCCCATTTACTGTAGAAGCTCCTGCTGACCACTTCTCTGATGACAAACCAAACTGTTCAGCTCTGCATGACACACGAGTGTGTCAATGAACATACAGCGCACAGCCCAGGCATCAGAACTGCTACCCACAGAGCTGTCCTCCTCGAGACAGGACCTGAACCTTTCCAGGATCAGTCTGCTCCTGACATGAATTCAATAACGTATTTGTATTACCACAAAGGGGGGGTGTCACTTGCTACTGCCTGCCCATTTACAGTGGTATCCTGAGAATTTGGACTATCAGCAATCTGCAGGACAGAGATATTCTGCTGTCTCTGCCTGGCCCTAGCCCTCCCCATATACATCCTCACACCCCCTCCTGTGTCAGCCTCTCTTGTTTGGCTGTGATTGACAGGCTCCTGAATTATGAAAAGGCAGAAAGAGCCTTGGTGAAGCACAGAGGTATTTTTATTGCAGTTTGTGCCCCCCCTCCATCACATATATCAGAGTAAGAATGCTTTTACACAGGGAAAAAAAAAATAAATCTATAGAGTCCTCGAAGGAACAGTTTTTATACTCCTCTTAGCAGCCTGTCCTCAGTCTAGTTCCCTTTTCAATGGGCTGCTGGCTCCTAGCTGTCTGCTGATAGGAAGGATTAGCTACAGAAATGGCATGTGGAAAGAGTCAAAACTAGAGGGGAGCACAGACCTTCAGCCCACCCAAGCAATTTGTTCGCATTCAGCCACAGTTCCATAAAGGAAAAAACTGCAGGTGCTGCAATATTGCCTTTCACTCTGACTGTGCCGTCCCTCCTAAAAGGCAAGAGTCAAGTGTGCTCAAAAATTCTAAGAGGTTAAAATAAAAGAGGAAAGTTTAAAATTATCAATGTATTCATGCTTTCTCCTTTTCCCACCATGTTTTGGTTTAGGGACTATGTGTCGAAGTTGTTCTTTACAAACACGGACAGATATTTTAATCTGTTTTCACACTAAATGCCAAGAGGCAGTTTTCAAACCCGGATGCCAGACATTACAAAGCCAGACTTTGTAATCTGAGTTAGTCATTATTCCTGAAGTGTTGAGCATTCCCCCCTCACTGCCTTCCGCAGGAATCTTGGGAATCTCAGAAGCCAGGTTATTTTCTTTGAGATGCACAAAAATAATGTACAAGGTTACATTTTAGATACCGACATTGTTGCGTGACCAAATCAATGGAGGAGTTGGGAGGCTGGTGAAAAACAAGCAACAACCAAGACAAGAAGAAATATCAGGAGACTTGAAATGGAATCTTAAGATTTATCAATGCTTCTACTATACAATCTCTCCTTATGTTATCTAATGTTTCTCCTTCACCCTTCCATCTCCTCGTCTACCTCTCATCAGAAGCAGACATGTTGTACTTTCTTCCTAAAAGAGAGAGATGAGTTCTCCACTAACCTCCTCATCAACAGAAAACCTTAATCCACATTACCTCTGTTTCTATGCCTTCAAAATACATGCCATCTCAAGCTAAGCAACCTCTCACCTAAGGAATCTGATAATTCCATTAACCAGAAGCTAGAAATAAAACTGAATTCAGAGAAAACAAGAGCTATTATCATCAGGTGCATGAAAGGACATCCAGTAGTCAGAAGTAAAAATAGCTTCTTCGACATCAAACACACAGTGCTCAGCCTGCTGGCCTCCATCTATTCCTTCTGCCCACAGGTAAACAGTAAGAAGATGGACTGGGGTCCTTCCTAGAAGGACCTTCCAGTGCTGTCTGTCAGCACACTGGATGGATCCTGAACCCTGTAAATATCCCAAATTCTGAGTTGAGGCTGCCTACAAGGAAAATACAAATGCCAGATCTAAGGAGTGCCCTGGTCTCAAGTGCAATGCAAATATCACTAGTAGGACTTCATCCTGACCTCTTTGATGATTATTTGCACCTCCTGTACATATCTGTAGTTAAACTGGCCTAAAATACAGTGAAGGGAGAATCAGACGAAAGCCACTTCTCTTCAGTTTTTGCTGCAGCCAAAAGTCAGTTCAACATCTTCTCTCTACCTCAGCCAAATGTTTCCCTGCCTTTTATCCCCCACCCACTCAGCCACATGAAGAAAGGTGGCTCCAAGACAAAGGCTCCTAAATTAAGTGGGGAGAGGCAGTTAGCTGCAGAGTTCATGTAACAGGATGCACAGCAAATTATAATGTTACCTGAGAACATCGTCCTGAGGAAGAGAAGCTGAACCAGGTTCCTCTGCATTCCCACAGATAGGAACATAACGCAAGTGGAAGCACAGACTCCCAAATTTCACGCTCTTCTCAAGGCAAAGAGGTATCAGCTGCACGTAACACACATTTTACTATTTGCATAACACATCCTCTGTTTTGAAAGTGCTTTCAGTCTGGACTAGCTTACCTGGCTGAGACAAAACTGTTTAGAAGCTCAACGATGTTTTCACTCATCATGGAATGTATCTATTTGGTTTGATAACGAAGAAAAGATCGTTCAGGTGCTGATAGTCCTCTGATGCCTTCCCACAGCTGCTCCACATTGAAAAGGAAAAGAATGCTAATGCAATTTGTCAAACAGAATTATGGGATATTCTTCCTGACACACAAGGAGAAACACAGAAACAGCACGATGAGCACGGTATTTCTATTTGAATGTTCAGATGTAGGAGTAGACTAACATTGGTGTTCAGATCTGGATACCAAACATCACAATCACGTAAGCAGAGATAAATCTTTAATAATTTTTCCAAGTCACACATTAAGTCACTAGCACAGTCAGAGATAGAACTTCAGGGTGTTTGACTGCACAAGGCAATTCCTTCCCTCCCCAAATACTGACTTTTCTGCACTTTGGACATTTTTTAAAAAAAAAAAAAAATCAGTTTGGAATTGTTTCACCTATTTGTCATGGTGGCCACCTTTTTAATGAGACCCTCCGCAACGCTTTGAAAGAGAACTCTTACACCAAATGCATGCAGCACCTTGGGAAGGAGCCGATATCCCTAGTAAATATGCTAGACCTCATCAATCACTCAAACCTTTATGATGCTTGCTCTATTACATACTTACTGCCTTTCAAAGCTTGCCATGACCAGGCTACACTGCTGAATCAGCTCTCCCTCTGCACCACACGTAACACAAGGCTTTTTCATGTGACAGAATTATTTTGGGGATAGAGCTTCCAAAAAGGCACTTACGTGCCTAATTCCTGTTGAAGAACTATGAGGCTTAGGAGCTTATACCTTTGAAATTCTCTCTTGGCTCCAGAAGAACAGTTGTTGTATATACATCGTGCAGTTTTATATTTATTTCCCAGCAGTGTAAAAAGTCATCTTCTCACCCGTTTTAAGTACACGAGCACAAATAGGCCAAGGCCTGCCTTCCTGTTTTAAGAAGTGAAAGCGCTAGGGCAGACCGCCAGAGGACTTAATATAGTCTCAGATCTAAATTTAACAACAATAACATGGCTCCAGTCTGACCCTACAAAGAAAAGTTTGGAGAGAAAAAAAAAAAAAGCAATTCTTCACAAATTAAGAAAACAATAAAGGTCCCTTTCAAGTGTCAAGGAATATTCTTAGCCAGCCTGCAACACCTAAATCAAGAGAGAGGTTGTTAAAATGGCATAATACCAGGAAATTCGCCTACAGGGTCTACTTCCTCCTTGGAGACTATGGCCTAGAGTGCCGGAGTCAGTGTGCTTGCGATGGGGGAGGTGGGAGGGAGAAACAGGGATCTGACTAAAGTGACTCTATAAAAAAAGCCAAAGCTGGATATCAACACCACAGTCTCTAGATCTAAGATGATACAACCAGTCTTCCTGGCCTGAGATTCCGAGTCACATCAATAGCCTCTTTAATCCTTTCCCACCCAACATTTCCTGACACCAACCGCAAAAGTCAACAAGTTCAAACCCAGCACAGAAAATTAGCGCTCGCACACAATACAGCCAAGTGATAATACGGCTGTATTTATAGCACAGAGGCAGCCCCCTCAGAGGAGTTATTAAAGATCTTGGTGGGAAGAAAACACAACTAGAAGAAAGTTATTCAAGTAAGTTAAAGATACACCTGAACCCTCCCTTCCTCTCCCACCCCTCTCTGAGGTCATAACATCACAATATAGTCTCCTAAGCAAGGACATTCCTCCGGGACACTCTGATAGGGAAAGTGTGAACAACAAAAGCCCATTGTTAACAGGGAACGTTGGTGCCACTTAGACCCTCGTTAAGTTCCCTAGGGGCTGTGGTTTGCGTTATGCAGGCTTAAAAATAAAAGGCACTAGGACAAGGGACAAACAAATAATGAAGTCATTTCCATTTACCTAGACCAGCAAGGGGGTTGCCAAGCAGGGGAACCAGTTATTGCTGGGTGTTAGCAGCATCTCCACCCTGGGTCTCCCACCTCCTCTACTCTACACTTTTCAAAGCAAAATTTTTCACACCGAACTACTTGAGGAGTTTAACTCTGACCCAGAATTAGATGCAGATGATACTCTTAGACCAATACTGCATCTTACAAATCTTTTGTATCTTGAGATTCTTCCTTGTCCAATGCCAATGGCATAGAGTCTACTGATCCTCCACAGAACAGGAATATGCCTTTTATAAGGGCTGTGAGGTTTTCACTGGATCCATACTCACTCCACATCACATACACCCCTCGCAACCTGAAAAGGAGTATTTCTGCATTTACAGTGATTAGTAAATACCTGACTAGTGGGAAATAAAGATGGTACAAATTCAGCTTTGCCATCTGCTCTTGTTGCACTGAGTGCTGCTTCAGTTCACATCAGGAGCAACCTCACCAAGTGCACCACCATGAGTTTCCTCCTAGTTCCTGGCTCTGTTAAGCCATGAAAGCTGTAATGTCATTGAAAGCCACGCGCACGGAGGTGCTAGAGGCATTGGTACTATGCTGCTGGTACGGACTGCCAATTGACATTCTCCTTCAAGCATACAGTGAGGACTGGGGAACTTCAACCACATTAACTCGTATTGATTGGCCTCGAAGTTTTGAACGTAAGTAGTCTGAAAGGATGACGTTTCCCTGCAGCCACGGTTCTTCCCACTCCAGGCTTACCTTTTCCCCACCTGGAAAGAGCGAGAGAAAGCATTATTCAGATTTGGAGAGTAAAAGAACACCACTCTGGAGAGCTGAATTACACAACTTTCTACTTCAATTCAGTGTTGGTTCTTCCCTCCTGTGGTCTGCATGCCTTACAATTGGAGACAGGACTTCTTTTTGTAGGACCTTACTGGCCACCTCTCTGAGACAAAGTCTAAACTTGTCCCACCCAGTAGGGCACCTAAACAAGCTGCACAGGAACGTATCTTCCTTATTTAGCTCACAACTCACTCATATACATGTGCAAAAAGCACTCTGAAGACCAATTTCATTCCCAATGACAAGTCCTACTCATTATAGTTCCATTTTGATGACCATTTACATGTTTAGTTCGCTTACATTATAAAGCAAGAAAAAAATCAAGGCTTCAAAACCCCATACCTTGACTCAAAAGTTGCCCCTCAGTGTCAGTGGAGACAGCTCTCAGAATTTTGTTTCAAACTTCTCTTCTTCACAATATTGGTGCCCAGATTCATGTGATTACACAGGACTGTCAAATTTCATCACAACAAAAATAAAAGAGTTTCTAATTTTCATGCTTTTAGGGGACAGATTGAAGACACAAGACCCAGGGGGAGAAAAAAATCAGAATGCAAATGTAAAAACAACAAACGTGGTTTTACTTTTTTTTTTTTTTTTTTTAATCTCATCATTTTTAAGGCAGTCTCCATTTCGGAAGGCCGGATTCATGTTTTCAAAGGCTTGTGGTTTTCAATGCTGCAAAGCTGAAATACCAAAATGGCCCTCCAAATGCTTGCGGGTCTAAGCTAGCTGCTGGCTAAGGCTACAGCTGGAAAGTTTCTGCATGTCTGTTCTGCTGGTACTCAGTGCAGAGTTTGGTGCCTAGACTGTGTGTCCACGCTGGAAGCAGTCACTTTGCAGTACAGCACGTGTGCTGTTTTCCCACTCTTCTGCCTTTAATGCAAACTAAAAATGAACGTTCACCACAACTGAATACTTGGGAAGCTTATTTAACATTTGATTTCATTCCAATCATAAACCACTAGAAAATCCCATATGCCATGTCTGTTTCCATATGACTTATGATTGCATATTTTAACATGCGGTTATTTCTAGCCATAATTGATTATCAGTAATCATGAGAAAGTTGTCCATTTTAATCCTAAAATAAAATCATAGAAAGCAGTTGTTCCACCCAAAGCTAGTACTCTTTTTCCCAGCAGCATGTATCCTCCGTATGAAAGCAACAATGCTTATACCTACAGTTTCCTGTAATAAAGGATTGCCGTAAGGGCATACAGCAGTCTGAAACTCTGGTCTCAGCTCTGTCTCACCTCCAAAATGTTTTGTGATCCAGAATGATTGTTTTTTTCCTCTCCCTCAGTTTCCCATTTAGAAAACAGTATTTATTTTCATCGTGGGTGGGCCAAGAAATACAGTTTTAGGATGCTTCAGTATGCAAATAAAATATTTATATGTGCTAAGTATTATTTTGTTTACTATTAGAGTAGTACTAGCAGCTGTATCAGGATTAAGTCTGCATGGGAATTTTCCATTATAATGGACATTTCATAATGTGAGAACACCACACTGTGTAATCACCACCATTATACAACCTATTACTACAACAAAGACCGAAGGTTTGTTTCACATTTACATTAAGGCTCCTTTATACCATTCTGGCAATAAAAAAAGAGATTTCAGGTGTATGTAATACTTCAGGTCTCTCTGGTACTACTTGCAACAGGATCTACTCGCAGCAAGGCAAACTGGACTCTGAACTTTTGACTAGTTCACAGTAAGTCTGTCGAGGAGATGGAAAAATAGAAGACTTTAAAACCGACTACTCACTGGAACTGAGCTTGCCGTTTAAGGTCCTTTAAGGCTACCTTTAGATAACAAATGGTTTGCCTCAACCCATCAGAGTGAGAGTCCCTAAACACAGATAAAAAAAATCTCAGACAAAAGCTGTTCTTTCAATAAAATAATTTTAGTCAAGTTCTTATACATGGTAAAGATTTTCTGTCCAGGCCTAGCAATGCTGACATACACAGTCAGGCTTTCAAAACTCCCGGTTTGGCACCTGTATACATTTCCCAAGCTCTCATGCAAATGCAGCTGAAATTCTGAGTGCAGACTTGAGAGAAGTCTGCAAAATCTCTGTATAGGTCTGCTGCGAGTGATGGCCACTCAGCCACATTAGCAGCTACACAGGGGAAATACATGCACGGACTTGAAGAAGATGCATTATTTTTATCTTTATTTATGTCCTCATTTCATTTGGAAGTAAGCCTCTGAATTTTGAGGTCCATTTTCTAAGTCAACGGAGCCCTCTGCAGTGTTGCAGTCAGTAACATGGCAGCTATAAAGACGACTCTGGGGTGGTTCAGGATTCACATACAGTTCCGGATATGAGGATCAAATGCGCCACACAATGAAATACATTTGTTAAGGAAATTGGCACCGCTAAAAAAGAAACACTCTGCGGAGAGCCAAGTAACATCTAAGGCTCCTTAACCCAATTAGCTAAACACTCTTCTGCCGCTGAAAAAAAGAAAACAAAAACCACCTCCTGAAATTGAGATGAGTGAGTTTGGGGTAGAAAGTGAGCATCTTGATAAACTGTTGGTATCTGTGCCTGCCAGACCTATTAGCCAAGAGTCTGCTGAGTCTAGACAAAGGTTTGATTTTGAATTGAAAGGGGAATCATTTGCAGAGAGTAAAGCAATTTAGGTTTTGAAAAACAACCATGAATTTTTAACTATTAACCCAAAAGAGAGACAAGGAGCCTCTGCAGGCACATAAGGCTTTTAAATATTACCCGTTGCCACAGGAGGTCATTGAGATTGGAGTGATTTTAAGATCAGAGAGCTTCATTAGGCCAAAACATTTAATGTACCCGAGGGCTGGAAAGAAGACATGAGATTGGTGGAGCTAGTGATGTGAAGGGAGTATTTGGTATTCACATCATTTGCTGAAATCACTGGTTCTGCTCCATACGATACTAACAAGCAGCAGCTGACAGTCACGAATCGCGAGAGGTGATAAGCACGAAGTACCAGACTGTCCCTGTTCATTGCATGACTGCACAGAAGACAGGGATCAGAAAGCTTGTTTCTTTATCTGAGTCTCTGAGTGGATTCTAAATATGAAATTATTTCCCATGCAAGAACTTCTTCCTCACTAGGTTGCTTTCAAATAGATGTAAGGCCTGGGCCAGGCCTCTTCAACCTTTATTTGTTTATTTTTATTCTTTTTAAGGAAATCTATGTTGGAAAAAAGTTAGGAAAGAGTAGGCTAGAAACACAAGCCAACAAGGGAACAGAAAGAGAAACATGCTGAGTGCAGCACCAGGAAGAGGCCCAAAAGCCCTGGACAGGAGGAAGAAAAGGGATCCTTTAGTGCAGGGATACATGCTGATGCCAGTGCTGGTATGCAGCCCCAGAAAATTACGACTGTGCTTCCCCAGCCCCGTGTGCAGCCCTGGGGAGAGAGGAAAAAGAAATACAGCCTCCTGTATTTCTCATGAAGAAATCAGTGGTAGACTGCAATGCTCAGCCAGCTGGAGACTGGCAGTTTAGGCTGATGTTATGATGAACAAAAGAACATACATGATTTAGAGGATTTGGCAGCTTTTTCTCCTCCCTGAGGTTATAAACACAGATGAAGACACCCTCATCCCAGCTCACCCTGGACACAATGGAAGCGATAACCAGGGAAGCTCTCCCTGCTCTCAGAGCACCTTCAAGGTAGGCAGGAGGCCCATAACCTTGATATTCATTAACAGAGACAGCAGCTTCATTAACTCAGCCTGCAGCTAGGTGGACAGATTGGTGAGAAATTGCATGCTCTTCCCGCAAAGCAGAGAACTCCAGCAGGAACTGTGACTCTTCTCAAATAGTTTCTTCAGATTATTCTATGAACAGTAGAGAAAACCACTTTCTACCACACAGAGCTCTGCAAACAAAACAAATGAAAGGCAATGACCTAGACGAGGAGATGCGTGAGAGACCCAGAGCAGGACCAACCCCCTGTCTCAGCGTCAGCACACTGACAGAGGAAACCTGGTCGCTATTAAATCCACCACACATGATCAGCACCATATCTAATCACTGCTGCAAAAAGGGGTCCCTGACTGGTGGCAGAACAACAGATAGGGTTCGGCAATGCAGGCTGCTCTGCTAGGTTTTGTGTTGGAGGAAGCTAAATGGGGAAGGGTTCTGTACCGACCTCACATGCTGTATGCTAGAGCCATGGAAGCTTATAAAATTAACACATGGCCCTTTGAATGAGCGGTTGTTTTCTTACAAGCCCCATGGCAAAATGTTATAGGAGGCTGGAGATGAGAGCAGGGCACAAAACAATGGGAAACCAATGGAATAAAGAAGAAACAGTCTCTTCACCTTCTGTGGCTTTGTGTCATGCAGAGGAGCCTGAAGGCATCTGGTTTGATCTGAGTTTCTTAAAACTAGGATATGGTTTGACTGACTCCTTTGGTGGTTGAATAACATCCAATTGCTCTACGCCACATTGGTCAACATTTCTCAAAATATTAACCATTTAGCAGGTGAGGAAACTGAGGCACTCGAAGGGGAAGGGACTTTCCTGATGCCACTCAAGAGTCTACTGAGTGTACCCACCCAGGCTGTCCACTGTACAACAGTGCCTTCTAGTGGATAGATCCCATTTATGCACGGAAAAAGGGGGTGGGCACGAGAATCCTTAAAAGAACAAAAAAATATCTATTTAGGTCTAAACTGCTGTAGGCATGTGTCTTGACTACTGTCCTCTAGGGACTGCTCTTCACTTGGCAATTTTGTTTTACATATTCTAGCCAGATTATCTGAGACAACAAGGAGTTACCCTGGCCTTTGAGGATCCCTGGTAATCAAGCATCAGGAAGTCTTCATTTCAGTAGCCACTAGCAGATCAAGCCACATCGTACTCCAAAGGTCACAACAATGTAATGGGACAAATATATTTTTCAGAAGGCACAAGGCATTCAGTCGCTGCTTTTGTGTTCTCATGACAATGATTGTAATGACGCAGCTGGAGTGGGAAATGGCCCAGCATAAATCCATCCTGGCAACAATACTTCGTAACAAAAACTGTAAAAGGAGGCAGGCATGTTTAGGATAAGTTGGAGATAGTAATCTGGTTATTATTCAGAGGCCCCACTCAGACACTACACTGAGGAGATCCTGATTGTGTCACTTTGGCCCCATACTGCACATATCCTTTGCAGAAGAACAATGTAGACAGGAGTCTCTTGGACTGTATGAAAATCTGGGAGATAATTCTCAAAACAGGAAATTACATTATGCAGTGTGTCTGCCACAATCGCTAATGGAGCTGTATAATGCAGCCAAGTAGTTAAAATCACAGCTCCTCTGCTGGTGTGAGCTTAGGCAGCATTGCCTAAGTCAACTAAGTCAAGTTATGGTGATGGAAGAGAAGTGCAAAAGACACACTGCCACGAACAGGGCCAGGAACAGCTCTGAAAACCATGTCTGGAGATAGCTTAACCAGTGAAGAGGACATATTTCACCTAAAAAGAGTTGTCCTGGACTGTTGTATAAACAGCTCATGTTCACATCTAAGAAAATAGAGAAAGTCAGTAAAGGCAAAGCAGCTGTTCAGTGGAGAGCTGGTCGGGAATTTATTGATGGCAAGATCTTCTATTGGAAAAGCCAATTATCCAAAACAGAAACATTCCCCCCAAGAAAGTAGTAGCACTGAAGAAACTGTTGTGGGAACAGCATTCTCAGGTTCATGAGTGACCTTCCACTCAGAAAAACCCTAAACTGCAAAATAGCTAAGAAGCTGCTGCCTGGAAGATGTCCTTGAGCTTCAGGAGACTCAGGTGTACAGCTTGTCTTCCCTCCCCCAGCACAGCACTGGTCTGGTTATCAATTTTGGGGGACAGTTGGGCGAGTTTGCTCCCAAACAGTCTTTTGCTCATCTGCAAATCTCACCCAGTACTTGTCAGCAAAGGCACCTTCCAGGTGGCCATCTTGGACACCAGACTTTGGGCTGTTCCAGTCTACCTGTATCTTGCACCTCAGAAATTCTTTCCTAACCCTAGGGCAAAGTTCCTGTTGGTATTTGGAAAAAGCTTAAGTCACTCTTCTTTTACAGTAAGACTATCCATACAAGTGAAGAGATACCAGTATAATTATATCAAGGAACACGGAAACAGTTCTTGTGCAGAGAACCAATTGTTGATGGACTGGATGAAGACAGGTGACAGATGAAAGAAGTGTCATTTCTTCTAACGTGCACTGCAAATACAACATGCAATGCTGGTTTATATTAGAGAATATCCATCACTATGCACGATGTGGAATGGAGTTATTTAGGAGCACATGGTTAGAACTTTCATCAGTCATCACTGATGTTCAGAAAAAAATTATATAATTACAATCATAAACCTTAATTCTTATTACAGCATTTTTCACATATAGCTTCCAAACGACTTTACAAACTAGAACATGCTACGGAGATGACGACGGAGGCACAGGAAGACATAACCTCGGGACAGAAATTACCCAAACATGCCATACGTGTCAGCCCCTGCCCCGCACAGACCTGCACAGATGTAACTGCACCTGCCGGCCTGAATCACAAGAGGGCACCGGGGGCTCTTCCAGCAGCCCTGCTCCCAGCAGGGGACAGGGCAAAACCGCTGCCCAGGCAAATTCGGCCTCTCCAGCCCAGTGGAGATCAAACCTACATAGAGCTTGAAGTGGAAAAGCTATGCCTCACACCTGCATAATGAAAGTTCCCGGGCTGGTGATCATCACTTACAAATGAAACATGCAACAGTAATTAAAATACCAATTTGCTGATACACCACCAGCGCCATTAACGGCATTTCCTGCCATACCAGGGATCTCAATTCTTCATACCTTTGCTGGCAAAAGGTTGTCTGTAGATCTGGCTTCAGGCCAAGACCATGTTTAAAGTCAGCTCCTAAAATCTGATTTATCGTTAAAATAATCTCTGATATTGAAATTTTAATGAGAAATATGATTTCTACCAAAAAGAAAAACACCAATACAAAGCCTTATGCAAATGCAATGATGCCCCATCCCATACAGGACCAAATAGACAAAAATCCCCATCCAGAGACAACAGTAGCCACAACAGAAAGACTTTGTCACTTCAGCCATCACATAAACCCCAAAACAGGGCAGATTTCTAGATAATTACGCAATCCTTGTGTTGGAGACCCAACACATGGGCTGATTTTCAGAAGCAATCAAGAACTGCCAGCAAACCGAATAGCTCCCATGGAAGACACTGAGATCATCTGGGTTTATAATACTTCCAAAGATCAGTTCCCTTGGGTATGTAGACTTTGTAAATCAAGTATCTCAGTCCTCAGCAGTACCACAAATAAAAAATTCATTGTACCCTGAGGAACGCGTTCCCGTGCAGCGGCTAACCCAGTGCAAATTTGAACCTTCTCTGTTCAGCAGCGCTTTTGTAGAATTTGAAAAATATGAGATAGCGTGGCCGACTGTGCAACCACATACAGGAGAGGTGATTTCGAGTGTAACCAGGTGATTTCTTGGGCTCTTACTGCCTAAGGAGAAAACAAGAAGATCACATTCCAAGAACATTCAACTGCCTTATCATTCACTGCCCCAACATAACAAACACAGCCAGTGAAGGTTATGAGACCATCTTACACAGTTTATGAGCTCTCAGTGTCTCAGCCTGACAGAACATCACTCATGAATCACACAAATCTCTGCTAGGGCTTCCTTTGCAAGTGCTAATTCATATAGTTTTCATTCCAGCTTATCAGTCTACCACTGGATGTAACAAATATGATATTTCAGCACAGATACAGATACATAAAGATACTTCTGCTGGTGCAGTTAATTTTTAATAAGCCTTTTTTGATATTGCTATCATTGTAGCCACACTGAAGAAATGCTTTCTATTGAGCTGTGAAGTAAAATTAAAAAAAGCTGCATATTTGCCTGACATCATAAAAAAAAAAAGATTCCATTCCTGCCTAATTCCTCTAAAAGCCACTAATTTTGCACTTTTTTTAGACAACAGGTTGAACTTACAATCGAGAAGGTTTCTCTGTTCTTAACTTTGGCACTTGTCTATTGCCCTTGGACTAATTCTTCTGGATTTGCATTTTGTGCAGAGTATTGTCACCTCCTGCTCCTTGGCTGGGTCCATTCTGATACAGAAGAGGTGCTAATCCTCTAGTAATTAGCACCTCATTGGGAGGTCAGGAAGAGGTCACGAAAGTGGGCTTGTTTATTTTTCAGAAGAATTCTGGTTTGCTCCTTGTTTTCATTAAGGCTGTGAGATGTTGAGGTGTTCCCGCTCAAAGCACGCTGACACTCTGCAGAACAAGAATAATAACCGCCCTTGCTCTAGGCAGGGGCACCATTCAGAGCAACTAATCTCCAGAGCAGAAGGGATCTCAGAAGAGTAAACCAGTGATGACTCTCATTTTGACACTCCTAACCCTCATCAATCATCTCATGACAGGATCCCTGATATACTTGGCTTTCAGTTCTGTCTGGGGCTGGTCTTTCTCCAACTTCCTGCAGGCAAATAAATGTTTGCACGAACTTTGTATTGTGTAGTAGACAGAAATACGTTCACCTGGTCAACAGTATCATAGGATTCATGACTCCTGTTTGAGAGATCAATGATTTACAGTCAGCCAGATTTAGGACCCCAAATTGTCTTTAATGCTTTTCCTAACACAGGAATAGGACAATTTAAAGAACCAAAGGAAATTCCATTCACTTTCAAACCAGGCAGCAAGGTCATCTCGGGGGAACAGTGGTCTTCCTTTAAAAGCTGCTCTCTGTATGAGATCTGCTTCTCCTCCTCCTCCCTCAGCTGCTAACCTACTCTAACTCAGATGAACAAGCCAGGCCCTTGCTGGTTTCTATCACCTAACTCTCAAACAGAACCAGCTCTCCTCGCAGGTCTTCAAACAGCCCATATGCCTTTTTACCCTTTCTAGAACACCCATCATTCTAACTTAAGGACGCTAATTTGCTTTCAATTGCCATCACCATAAATACAGTTTCCCTGGCAACACATAATAGGTCCATCAGCAAAGCAGGCCATCCCAACCCTAACCAGAAGCACACATACAGACAATGCATGTGCTGTATACACAACGTGTACATGGAGCTCTGCGTTGAGCTCTCATTTTCACTGGGGATCTAACTGCTGCTAGAACATGCAGGGAAAGTTACAGAAAGCCCTGGATCCTCCATGGCAAAAAGTTAGGGTCTCCTGCCCCATGCCTTTCCGAGATATAACAATACACCCATAAAACTCAAAGGATAATTTAGACCTTGACAACCTTCCAAAAAGGGGCAATTGCTGGCTTTTAGGGATAAAGTGTGGTAGTGCTGATTTGGAAGCTATTCTGCATTTACTGGGGTATTCAAAGCAGGGCATCACAGTGAACTCGGCAAACACAAAGGACATGGGAATCCCAGTTGCACTGTGCCTGCAGCTCTGCTCTAATCACAGATAACTCTGTCAGGTTACGTGTCATACTGCAAAAGGGCACTTCATCTAGGGCATCCAGACATCTCTAGTCTTATCTGGAAAATGCTTACAAATGCCAGCAGGAGCTAACAATAAATGGAGATGCTTCTTTTCATGCAAAGGCCAGGACAACTGGATTCTCTAAGGGGTCACATCCATTCCCCAAGACTCACTGAATACTCATTCTCCAGAAGTTTCTCGTTTCTCATTTCTCTAGAAATTGCAAGCACTTGCACGCTCCTCCACCTAAGAGCTGTCACAACCACTCTCGCTCCCACTCCTCCGTCCATTCTCAGGCTAATCCAAAGAGACTGCAGAAGAAGAAATACTAGGACTTAAATCAGCGCTAGCAATGCCAAGGGAGCTGTTACTGTTAGAATTCACTGTTACTGAGCGGTCTCTGTTAAGATCAATGAACCCTTGTGCTAGGCCCAGTACACAAATTATTAGCTAGCAGACACGTTAACTATTACTGCAGTGTCTATAATGACACAGCATCCATGATCACTGGTTTCCATCAGGAAAAAATAAAGCATGGTTAGTATTTCCCACATCTTCATAGCAAGTTTCCTTGCTATCTATTTGTGAAAATGGTTTTAAAATATATAATATATATGTAACACAGACTTAAATTTTTTACAGATTTGGCCAGTTCTCAGTATTTCAGTATATATGGAATGATCCAAATATGTTTTCAATATATTTCAACACATACAGTTGTCATATACAGACCTGTATATTTTACTTGTTAGTAAAACTGGCCAAGTATGTGCTATTTTTCAATATATTTGCTCTATCGCCTCATATATTTTAGAGACATCATTGTACAGCACATTTTAGGAAAGATATTACAAATGAAAAGAGATCATTTTTCTCTTACAGAAAGGATGTGGTTTGCTAAATCATTTGGAAGGCAGACGAGAACCTGAACTGGATTGCTGCATCACCTGGAACGGACTCTGGGTACAACGCTTTGGAGAACAACTAGATTAGAGATTTCAGAATAACCTGTTAATGTGCTGCCTGAAAGCTACAATGTTTGCAAGAGCTTTTAGATGCAAGACTAAGGAGAAGAATAACCCGGTGTATCTATCCAAAACAGATTTTGGGTTCAGGAAACAGGGAAAGATATACATTAGAGATGTCATAACCCAATTCTCTTTAAAATTATTAAGCTGGCATCACAGTGTGACTGATCCCATATGGAGATCTGATGCCAGCATTTCCCAGTGACTTCACATTGCCCACAGACTTCACATTCACCACATAGTGAGGAAACCAGTAACTTGCTCACTGGTAGAAGAGACCTACAAGGAAAAAGGTTGACAAAAGTCACAAGGAGAAAGGCCTCCAGACTTCTAGAGCAGGAATAAAGAGCCAGACTGTCAGTACATTCTTTAGATTGCCACAGGATGGGTAGACAAATCAGCAACTTTAATCAGATACATCAGATCAGTAAATCAGAAGCAGCCATATCCAACCACGCTTGGTTTTCTCAAGACTTGCACTACTAGCACAGCGTAAAGAACAGCACAGGACAAGAAAGATCAGCCAGGACACTTTTCACAAGCACTTCCAGCTTCAAATGTCTGTGAAACTACACTGTAAGTCCTCTTACTAAATTCCAAGGACTCAGCTACAGCTTTTCTGTAAGACTTGTACAGGAGATGGATAATCAGCATCTACAGACCTGAAATGAGTATGGCTAACCTGTCCTGCCTTGGATTAACGGTGTCTGCAGCATGGGGTTTCCAGATACCCTACAGCCAGAATGCTGGACACCAGAAGTCCTGAAATCACCAATGAAAGGGCAATAGATGAGAATTAACAGCAGTGGTCTCCTGAGAAAAACCCAACAAACCAACAACAAACCAAGAAACAAACAACTCTCTCCTTTCTCTTCAACTAGCAGCACTTTACAGCACGCATCAGACAAGCCCAGGATTTATTCCTTGGAAAAGCTGCCATCCCAACAACGTTGCCCAGGTACTGCCTCTTCTCTTTCTACTTGTTTTGAGGTAGATCTCTTACATATTTAGCGGGCACCTGGTGTTGCTGGCCATGCTCTGCATGGTTAGTGAAAGCTTCTCATGTTTTCTCTTGCCTCTTACACGTTTGCAGATGTTTCAGCCACTGAACCGGATCCCTAAACTGTCCTCCAGATGATGCTTTAATGCTCATTTCAAAAGCGGTTCTTAAGGTCAGAACGCAGCACAGAACAAGGAGAGGCTTGAACTTTGCCACCACAGCACCAGAATTATGAAACTGTAAGACATCCCTAGGTATTTATATTTGAAATGAAGCCACCATCTCTCAAAACAGCCCAGACTTGTCTAACTTTCAAATTTTATACCATACCCAGATGAAAAAAGCAGCATTAAAATGATGCAAAAAGCATTTTATTTAATACAAAATAATTTTCCTTGATTTATTTTCTTCTACCACAAACTGAAGAATGATCCATTGGTTTGCCTTAACAAATCTGAACACACACTTGCTGCAAGTCTGAGCACAAAAATCCAGATGGAAAAGTCCTACCCAGAATTCCCAGACCTGTGGCAGGGAATTCTCCTTAGCTTTTAAGTTGAAGAGTCTGATATATCCGTAGCAAAATGTTTGCTCTTCCAAATATGTCTGTTTCAAAAGGGCTCTAAATCACTTGCAAGTTTGGAAAAAGTTTGCAAAAACATCACCAAACTGTTGGAAAGAGCATGCCTGCACTGCAAGGGCAACTGCCAACACCCTCTGTCAAACTGTCATGCTGCCTTTCACACATTTCACAGTACTTTGGGATTGATCGCTTGGATTAAAGGGGGACACGTTTTTCAAAAGAGCTCATCTGGGTTTCCAAGAGCTCAGCAGCCAAGGTGAAAGTTTCAGAAGTGCAGTACCTGACACAGAAAGCTTATTTGGAGGGAAAAAAGAGAAAAAAAATCATAACCAAACTTACTAACCCTGTAACCTTGTTCTGCTGCACTGTATGTGTGCTGAGCTCTTTTGAAAATCTGGTGGATGCTATTGATTCCATTTCCCTAATTATCCAAACTCTTGCATTTGAGGGAACAGATGAACTGCGTGTCCCCTTCACAGGAACTGATGCACTTTCCTGTCTTCTACACCACAGTAATGACATAAAATATGGGGGGAGAAGGGAGAATGAGGAAAAAAAATTAAAGACATTTTTGAACTATAATCTCTTAGGCCTTAGAAAACTGATATTAAAGTTCTCTCCATCAGAAAAGAAAAGCAGCATTCTCAAACTCTCTAGAAGTTTTAAAGAGTACGCATATGTAAAGTACAGTAGGACACTCATCTTTCACCTCTGGTAAAAACAACAGATTCTTAGAGCCAACACAGACTGTAAGGGTAGCCATCACTGGAAGAAATCCTGGCTCGGAGTCAAAACCCAAAGGTCTTTGACACACCAGTTGCACAGCCTTTGGGCTTATAGCTTTTAATGAACCAAGACTCAAGGCCTCTTTGGATGTCTGAAAATAACACAGGCTGCCTGCCGTCTTGCCGACTCTCCTCCGATCTGAATCCTTCCTCTAAGGCTTACAGGAGTAGAGCCGGTCTGACTGCAAGCCCCAGAGCAATGCAATGACCCACAAGATACCTCTGCACCCTGAGGCAAATGCTGCTGCACCCCAGGGAGGTGAAGGGTCATTAGAAACCCAGGAATAATGACTCCTAACAACATCATCCTATTGTGATATGTGATCAAGAAAAAAAAAAAAAGAATGGAATGATGGAGAAGCAGCCTGTTTCTTTTGTTTAATCATCTTTTAGTTTCATCTTACAGTTTCTTTGTAGAATTTGCTAATTCTAGCAAAAGAACAAAGAATATACTCTAGCAATACAGAGGGATTGATAAGGAAAGTCGATCTGTCCTTCTCTTATCCCTGTCTCTCCTGATTCCTTGATTGCATTCTATTTAAACAGAATTTACAATTCAAAGTCAGAATTAAATTCTGACTCCTTCAAGAACAAAACAGCCATGTTCGCTACATTAATTCTGAAAAAGAAGAAGAAAAAAAAAGAAATTATGCTCTCCCTACTATTCTTTGCCTCATGTGAATATGAGGCTTGCACAGATCCTTAAGTGACCTGCCAGCTACTCCTATAAGGTTATTGATGGCTACATTAAAAGCAAGGGTCTTTTCTAGACTTCCAAATTCCTTCTTCAGTGGTTCCACTGTTGTAATCTCATAAGGTACAGATGAGATTCTGATGCCTATGCCTACATTTAACCTAACTGAGAAGCCTCCATCTCCTCGCAATGAGCCCTTCCAGTGTAAATCTCAGGGAAGGATGATAGGGGTTGTTTCCTCTTCTTACACTACAAAAAAGACTTACAGTTTTGTACGGCACAGTTAGACTGCTGTGGGTATTTCTTCCACATGTTAGCATTCACAGGTGACATCCAGTACATCCCTTGTGCCATTGCTCTTGTCAGTAGCCTTTGTTTGCTGGTTAGTGTCTCACTTTACGGTACGCCACCGGCACATTTCTGCTTCTCGCAGTTGCTGGGATTATATTGCAGTTGACAACTCGACCGCCTGCAATCGAACTGGTCGCTAACCTAGAAATAAGGTGGCAAGCGCAGAAGTTGGATAGCTAGCAGCCTTTTTGTCCAATGCTCATAACCCAGCACTGCCAATGTGCCAAGCTTCCACATGCTCTCTTTGCTGCGTTCTCTAAGCGTGCCCTTGTTTGTTTGTCAAGTATTCTCACTTACCATAGAGCTCACTGAAATGATGACTGTGTCATGTCTCATGTACTGCCCTCCAGGTAATTGCACTCAAGGACTCCATGCCTGTAAACTTAAACTAGCTCTTTAGCATGAAAAGTATTTGCAGAAATGCTGTCTGTTTTGAGCAAAGTATTACATTTTAGTAATGAATGAACCTTTGACCTTATTTTGACATAAGCTCACATCCACAAAGTAAGTTGTATTAGCTGCTTAAGCACAAGAAAAGAAAGAATGTTCTCTTTTAGGTACTATGGAAACTTCTTTTTTACAGCAAGTGAAGAATAAATGAAGAAGTATAACTCAAAGATATGTCCTGAAGGCATACTGCTCTATTCCGGAGTTACTGCTTTTTTTTTTTAACAGCTATAGGCAAAATTTAGTAAGGTACTAGGGCTGTCATTAATTTTGTGATTTGAAAGATAATTTTTGAAATGAGAGCTTATTTCCTGGGAACATTTAGCTGGATAAAGCTTGGGAAAAAACAGGTAAGGAGAAGTTATGTCAGCTACGTACAGACAAGCGTTGCTTGACCTTCCACTGTTCATGAATTTCAGAGAGGATCTAAAAACTCAAAAGCCCACAAAAATCATCAAAGACCGTACTCAAGACTGCAAACAGAGAGATAAAGGCATGAAAAGGGAAGGGGTGGGGGGGGAGAGATGTCCTATTCCTATCCTATCTTTCAGCAGAAGTCACCTTCAGGACCTGAACCAAGCAAGTAAAACAGACAGAGAAAATAAACATAAGCCACAAAAACCTCAACCCTCACAGAGACCATTTAGAAGGAGAAACTCGCAGGGCTTCTCCATTCCACCTCACCCTACTCATCAAATATTGATAAGAAACAGCAGCGGCAGTTGTTAGCTGGAGCTAGTAACGGAAGCATGAAAAGTAAAAATCAATGGGATTTTTTATTTTGATGAAGAAAGGAAAAAAACTTGCGTGCTGTGACAGGGTATGCTGTACGTGCCTGTAAGTATTTCTGTTTGCGAGTACAGGGATGGACACATACAAATATTATTTGGTGCATACACACACACTCTAATTTCTCTGAAGTCACATTTCTACACTCAGTGGTAAAACTGACAAGTGTAAGTGATACACTTTGTCCATTTGTGCCTATATCTGAGAAGGGCAAATGTTCTGGCACAGTCATGAGGGATTGTACATCAATCAGCTGGGTTGAGTGGGCTTGCGTGTACGTTTGTGTTTGTTGTGTTGTTTCTTGCCCTGAGTACAAAGATGCATTTTCATTTTATCGGTTTGCAAAGACACTCAGGAAACCTCAGGCATTCCCCTCCTCTGCAAGTGCAGATAACAAGCTCCATGACTGTTAATATGCACACACATTTAACACTATTTAGCTAGCTATCCACTAAGCCCCAGCTTTCAATGAGAGTGACATTAAACCACTGGTAATGAATAGCTATTTACCATGTAAAAATTACCTTACTGCAATACACTGGCAAGTGAACCTTCATAGTAGTGGTGATATCACCCGATCAACTATGCAGTTTGAGCAGCTCAGTAACAATTCGCTTGTCTAAAAGGGAAGGCAGAGATGACTTCAGAGCACATTTTGAGGTCTATGTTGAGTGTCTCACCTACATCACACACACCAAAACACCAAGAGTACAAATTCTTCCACTTGTTAATGGAAGAATGTCGTCTTCGGTTCAGATACTTCCTGCTTCCAAAATTACAGTAATCGCAGCCTTACATTAAAGTTGTTGACCCCTCCTTTTTCAGCCTGGACTGGTTTGAAGTAGGAAGCTGAAGAGAAGGTGTGAATCATCAGGCCTGTCAAACCAATCTCTTCCAGCACTGATGAATTTAAGTGTACATGCAGAGGAAAGACATTGGATGGAGGGAGTAGCTTTAAAAAAAAAAAATTCTGCAATTTAAGCCAGTGGAGTTGGGTTCTTACGTTTATTCTTTGGTCACAGTTGCCTTTCAAAGCAGAACTGCAACATAAAATGTAGAAATCCTCCAAAGGAAGAAAAGAAAGACCCAAGCTGACAGAATGACTCAGTTCTTCAGTTCCCCACATTTGGCACTGAACTACTGAAGCCAATACACAGAGAAGAAATACACTCTGTCCCCTGCCTAAAGCCCCAATTCCAAGCCTGCTGAAGTGAGCAGAGACTCTGGATCAGTTTTGTTCTGGGGTATTAACCCATTAGAAGTGAGGAAGCAATCTGCTGTTACTTGGATTCCATTAGAATAGCAGCTTTTCTTGTCTTCCCAATTCAGAGAACAATTAAATGTATCGTCTATTGTTTTTCATAGAAATAACCCCTGCACACACCAATAGGCTGAACTAGGGGAAAGCTCTTAGGATATTCTCTTTTCTTAAAGCACAGTTAAATAGATTCAAAGGTTCAAGAGAGACTCAGCATGATGCCAAAGGGGAGTTTTGCGTTTGAAGGTGTGAATTATTATTTATGAGATCTGGGTGTAGTCTCTTGCACTATGTGCTTGGAAGCTGACAGAGGACAGAAGGGCTACAGAGACCTTGCCCAAGACCCCAGCTCCACAGGCAATCAACTTTACGATCAATTTTAAACACAACAGTATGTCCATTCGACTCAGCCAAGCATCAAAGTACATGCCCAGCTGTAAGCACCCAAGTCATCAGTTCATTGACTGCAAGTGCTTTGCTGATTCAGATCCAGGTGCTACAGAGCAAGGAGATCCCTCACAATATATTACAAAGTTATGCTCTTTTCAGTGACATTATCTCAGTTTTACAATAGATTACAAGAGAGATCTATTTAACTCAAGAAATGAACTCAGTGATATGATCTCCATAACCTCTAGAGTGTTATGTGGTCAAGCAGGGGCTATTTGGATGAAACCAAACTACATTTGTTGGATTAAGTTTATAGCTGGATTAAGCCAAACTAAGGCTCAGTGCTCCTAAATACATGTTCCTCTTGCTTTCTTTCCGTCAGCATTAGTGATCCTGCTGCTACCCAACTAGCCAACTCAGCTTTTTGATCTACAAATGAGCATAGCAAAAACAGAAGAAAAAAAAAAATAAAAAAGAAGGTATCTGAACTTTCAGATTTACCGCATGTCTGTCAGATGACTAGTGTTGACTCAAGGGAAAGCATGAAAACTAACAGTAGAAGGAAGGAAAATGAAGGAAAGAAGAGAACACAAGCATTAGCCTTAGAACAGCTTATATCAACCATGCAACTGCATTTTTTGTTAACTGGCTATGAGCTAGCCTGGGTATCTCAGAATAGCACTGCACTACAGAGTTATACCCAGAGTGACTAGGAAAACAAGTTGATTAATAAGCAGAATTCAAGCTCAGGTGCTAAAGGTACTTTGTACACCCTGTAGGATCCACCAGCAGCTCTAGAGTAAATGCCACATCATCTGAGAGAAGGATATGATGAATCTGCACAAGCCACGAACTCCTTTGAAGAGGAAGACTGAACTGAGAAAGAATAGCCATGTACAGCATTTTTTTGTACCTGGTACAAGTCTGGCCCAATATATCCCTGACCTACAATGGCTGGTTTGCTACCAAGCTTACAGGTGATCTTAAGGATACCATATTCTAGAAGTTTGTGTCTGCATGGAAGAGGTAGGCATATTTTGATTGTAAGACAGAACTGATTGCTCATGAGCTCAGGATCTGGAACTTAGGTTTTGAAACAAATCACTCCAGAGCTTTCACTCACTTTCTGCCTTCCTTAGTAAAAGTGACGTGCTGTCAAACGAGTTTAAAGGCCTCATACATCAGTTCTATGATTACATTCTGAGAGGAAGAAAGAGGCTGGGAACTCTGGATGCCTAAGCTTTTCACCCAAGAATCTGCTCATTGTGATAATTTATAAAAAGCTTAAAATTGCCTAGATATCAGTACATTAACATTTAATTTTAGATTGAAACTGTTATCTGAATTCAGTGGCCTGTGAGATATATATATGAATTCAGAACACCCTACAGAGAGAACCTATTAAAGTACTTTCTGCAATTATTATTTAATATTGAACATTTTATAGCAGTAGTGCCCTGAGGCCAAGCAAGTCAAGTTATCACTGTGTTACATACCACACAAATGTAACATAATTATAACAGTTCAAGGATTATAATTTTAAAGTTATTTATGCACTGTTTTGTGCAGCATTACAAGGCCCAAGTGACTTTTATGGTTATGGTCCATTTTTAGGAGGAACTAGGGACTTGAACATCTTGTGATTTCTAATAAGATACTGATCATTCCTCTCTCTTCTGATCACACCTTCCCTTCCCCCTCTCTGGGAAGGAATGATCCATATTTACTCCTTGATCCTGTTGAAAACCAATGGCAAATTACGAAAGAAAACAATTGTTTTCGACTGAATCAGGAGATCTGTTTTCAAATCCAACTCTCAGCCACAGAATTACCTGAGCTTATTCAAGGGAGATGACAGGAACACACAGCCAGGGACGAGACTGCGTACGTCTGCATGAATTGCCCGGTCTTCACACAATCTTAAGTCAGTCATGAAACTGCATCACAAGGTTTGTAGGTCCTTCAAACACAAGATACAGGCACCTACATCACTTTGACCTGAAAACACCGAGGGGAAGAAAGCTCAAAACATATATCTCGCTCCTTTAGCTCAGGACACATCTTCTCTGCAGCATCAGGATTTGAGAGACAGGATCCGAATTCAGGTGAAATTGCTGCACACAATGCCCTAGTCAAGGTTGTGATACGGCACTTCCAAGTTTCTATTACTTGGACTTTCTAAACCAATGGTGGCGACCAGAACGCATAGCAGGACTCCCAGAGAGACGGCCAACTTCTTCCTAGGGTATATTAAAGGCTGGTATACCGTATCATCACTGGTAAAGCTATTCACCTTGGTTAAATTAGAGTGAAGGGTATTCTACCATATACCAAAGTCACACCTTCAGTACACATCCAGTGGTAAGCAAGTCATTTCTCCTCACGGGAGCTCTGCTCCCATCACAGCACAAGATTAATTAGATTTTTCCTGCCTATTTAGAGATGAAAATCATAGAAGCAAGACTGCATGCAGATACAATTCACAGTTGCAATCCTGATCTGAATCAGGGGTCCTAGCTCAAATAATTACTTCTGTACATATCAGCAACTTAGTCCAGTGAGGGGCTTGGGGTTTTCTTGGGGAGGAAGGATGAGATTTAAAACATGTAAGTAGTGCAGATTTGACCTATTCAGCTTGAAAAATTGATATATGTATGTATGTATTTTTAAAAGACAATTTATTTATAATACATAGCAGATGTGTTGTAAGATATCACTTCCTGCCCATGCCAATCTGCATTCTAGAAAAACAAATTATATGGTAGCAGAATTCTTTGGGAGCACAAAAAGAACAAAGGATTTGGGGGGAAAATATCCAAGTAAACAACAAAGAGTTCTGTAATAGCAAGTTGTGCTAGAACAAAGAGCTGCTCTTCAGGACCTGGACAGATGAAGGCTAAGAACTTTGACACAGTCAGCAGGAAAAATTATATAAATGGAATATGATCAGCCTAGATCAAATAGCCGAAATACCAAAGTTAACAACCTACCTCCTGCAAACATAACTCTGGGCTCTGTAATAGGCATTTGAAAGATGCCACTGTCAATAGCAGACCTGTTCCTAATGCAGTGCAGTACACTGGAACATTTCTAACTTAGAATAAAGCTAAAACTTAGCTTTTATAGAGCAAGAAGTATGACTTTTCATCTACCTAGTTATACCAACTAAGTCCTAACATGAAAACAACAGCGGACAGACACATTTTGCCAAATCCAGCTGTAAGGCGGAAACAATCAGTGCCTCCAATCCAAGCTTTCTCCCCCCCAACAGACTTTAGTAGCTTACTACCCAAATGACCACATTGACTTGACTAAGACAGGTTGAGAGCACTCACACAAGCATCTCTGCTGACAGTATTCATCTCCAGCACGAGTTGTGGGGATAAGGAGCTGAAAGAGGGTCAGCACACAGTAACTTGTTCCATAGGCACTGCTGTCCACAAAACACAAGTTTGTCTACAAAAAAGTTGAGCAAAAAAAAGTATTTTGATAGGCAGATAGAGTGCATTCTGTTTGAGAAAGAAAAAGGAATGGCCTGCGTGAAACACGCAGCTCCCATATAACCACAGAGCTATGATTATACCCATACTGGGAGTACAAATAGCTGTTTTAACTTTGCCATGTATATCTGCAAAGTTAATACATCAACACTTTCTATGTAAACAAGTCTTACTGACATCTGATCCATGTAAACCTCCACCACCAGAAGTCTGATCGGAACTTTATAAGGAACAGCACCACACACAGTCACCACTGCTCATCGTGGCCTCGCATGTACAAACCCGACCTTCTCCAACTTCAGGGTAATGAACTCAATCACAGCCTTAGCTGTCATGCTGTTCAGCCAAATTTTCCACGCAACTAAGGCCAGTAAACTTTTGACAGCCCTAGAGCTGGAAAAGCTGAAGCTCTGAAATAACGAACAAAGACCTAGCAATGGCAGAAAGCATTGAAGGTACAAAGAGGAATAAAGGATCGTTAGCAATTCTCACAATTAATTAAACAAAGCTAAGGAGGAAGAAGAACACAGCACTTCAGACAGCTCATTGCTAGGGCTGGAGGCAGGGGGGTGGTATTCTCCAAGGCCTTTTGTGGGTTACCACAAAGAGAGTTCACAGATCTTCCACTCACTTACTTAAATATTTGATATGAAATTAAAGCCCTGTTCCAACTTTTATGACCGCTGTCTCCCTCGCTCTCCCCTCCTCCTATTCCCAGCAGACCCCTTCATCCTTCACATGCCTGTCCTCAGACCAAGACATCAGCACAATTAGCACCAGCCCACTGGCGCCAATTAGCAGCCAATAGTGTCTATATTATGGGAAGGGGGGATGGAGGAGCAGGTCCTGTGTCTCCAGCCTGCCTTCACACTCAATTAGATTAAGTGGAGTCTCCTGGCTGTGGTTGGTTGGACAGTTGCAGTAATTGTGTCTTCTCTGTTGCTGCAGGCAATCTCCTCCTAGGCTCTCTGATACCCCCTTTATTGACTCCCTGTGTTGTCCACTTACATCAACACACATTTCTTCAAAGAGAAAAGGGGGAGGGCAGCAAAGAGGAGCAGAGGGGGGCTGGGATGAGAGAGAAAGACCCCAATGTATTCGTTTAAAAGTTTTATTTGAGGCTGAAACTCTAGGGCCGTGTCGCTTTGACCTCCCCAGTGTTCAGCTGTGATTGTTCACTGTGACTGTCACATGCCCGAGCTTCAAACAAGGACAGAGAAGGACAGCTCCAGTGAACAGCCCCACTGGTGATCCAACTCACTTGGCATTTCGCAGGGGAGCGCCCAACGTCTTTGTGGGGAATGAAACACTAATAACGTGTTTTTAACTCAGAAATAAGCTTGACTATGAAACGAGCTGGTGGTTTCCTATTCTTGCTCTTGGCGAGTGGCAAATGCTGGGAAATGAGGAAGAGAATTGGAAGACCTGAATGAAGTTATGCTCTTCTAACAGTGGAGCACTGCACAGCCTAGTTTAAGGTTTTTACTGTGGCTTTGTTTTGCTTCAGAACAATGCTTTGCAGGTATCTGATGAGACTGAAATGCTAGACTTTTCAATATAGAAGTGAAAAAATAAAAAAATGTTCTTATATGTGTTCCCAGTTAATTTAATATTCCCTTTTTAAATTCTGTAGCTTTTGTACACTGTTTTATAACACAACACTGAGATAGTGCACCAGTGCTACAACAGGATGTACTTTGCTTCCATTTTATTTTTAAACTCATGAATGACAACTGCTACTTAGCACCAACATAAATATTTGTCCTTCTTGTGCAGATTCAAGTGTCTTCCTGTTTTTCACAGGACAGTCTGATCTGAATAGGATTCATTTCTACTTTGACACCTATTTTAAGATGAGTTGAATTGTGCTCTGGAGCTGCTGGTCTTCTCATACCAACTTCAGAAAAGCTCTGGTGGAAGATCATCAGACAGCTAGACCAAAATGGACAAATCACACCTCTGATACAACATTCTCTCTCACTTATTCCAAGAACTGTTATTAATATGCAATTTAAAAACAACAGAAACATGGAAAACACCCACGAACCTCTAAATACAATAGTTGATACTAGGAAGGAGAAGAATCAATTTTCCAAAGAAAGATTTTTTTTTCACAGGATTTGAGGAAATATCAGCACATATAAAAGTGTTGATAATAAAATATGTTATTCTTGGGAGGAAAAAAACCAACCAAAACAGATTTTGGCAAAAACATGTGAACAGAACCAGTTGGTGCTTCATAGTAAATCTCTTACAGGGAAAGGATAAAGGAGTAGGGGATGGGTCTGAGAATGAAGCACACTTCTAAGGGGTATAAAGCCATAGTTTTATTCCTGCAGCAGACGAACAAGTGCCACACATTCCTGGACAATTCTCTTATATCAGCTGTCTGCTTCTTACCTGTAAGTCACAGGTGATAGCTGCTACCCCAGCAGGGGACTTATTAGTTGACGTTCACAGTTTGTGCAATACTTAAAATAGATTCTCTTTTGCTTTATGCCAAGATTGAAGATTTTCCTTGAGATGCTGGCAAAAAGGTAATTATAGGATTGATGTGGAATTCCTGAGGGAAGTTCTTTCCCTGTGTTACATTTGTTGGTCAGCTTACATTAGCCTAATAGCCATTTCTGGTCTTAAAATTTATGCTTAAGTATTTCAGCTAAGAGTAAGGAAGATGGCTATGAGTAAGAAGGAAGAAATTGCCAACAAACACTCTCTGTCATAGCTCTGCTACCTTCTCAACAGCCCAGGGAAGGCTGGGAATTTCCTGAAATTACTCACTGCAAACTTACAGGGACAGAGTAAAAAAAAAATTATTCAAGAAGAAAGCAAGAGAATGCACAGAGTAATGATGGAAGATTAGACTGTGGACAAGCATAGCTTAGTAGCACAAGCATCAATTAGGTAAGTCTCTTAGGAAGGAACGGTTTAGGTTTAAGCCGGTACACCCAGCAGTTCCATCTCCAAAAGATTTCTTTTTTTGTGTTAGATTGTTTCGAAAGATCCCACTGATATAATCAGGTTGATAGTATTGTATCAACTTCAGCATAAGATTTGTTTAAAAAATACTGCCCGAAACTACATACCATGATGTATTAGCAGAAAATTCTTGAAGTTTCATTTTGGTTTGTTATTTTACAATCTAACGATATACATGGTTTTGGTCCATGACTGAAACTGAACTTGAATTATACAACTGAATATACAATGTCTGCTCTGCTTAGTCACACAAAGTCAAATGCTATTTTTCAGAGTTATTTGGATCAAATTCTGCATTATATACTAATATAGGTACATCATATTTTTTTATATATATACACATATATATATATATATATATATATCTGTAAAATTCCCTTCATTTTAGTGGTGTCCTCTACTAAGAGCAGAAACACCTGCAGTATGAAAGGATGCAAATACTGGCTACATTTCTACAAACAGATGAGCAATTTCAGCTCATGGCTAGATTTTCAAAACTGCTCTGCTACTTCCAACCTTCTCTTGGAAACACAGTCAGATTTTAGACAGAGGATACACATGATAATGGACATCCAAGGCCACGCCTATCAACCACCTATACTGAAAGCCCCTCAACTCAATTTCCAACAGCCCGAGAGCTGCCTGACTCTTGTTCCTACCCCACTCCCCGGATGTGTTTAGAGCACATCCATGCTGTAGTCTCTGAGCACAGGATGCCCACCAGCAACAATCAGACAGTGCCTCATTCAGGCTTCCTGCTGTTTGCACTTTTCCCATCTTCTAACTTGAAGCAGATGTCTTATTTTTTCTCTCCAGTGAATAGACTACTTCAAGAGTAAGATTATAAATTTTCTATTAATGTCAGAAGTACTTTCTACCTCTCTTTTCCCTTAACTTCTCTATGCCCAAGATTCCTCTTGCAAGCTTGGTCCCATCCTTCACTGCTCCTGGCTTCTTAAACTTTTCTGTGAAAAGGATGTTAGGTTAATCACTTCTCTCCACCCAACCCATTAGCACTCTCTTCTGTTTGTCCTCTAGCTCTTTTTGTTCTGGTCCATTTCCAATGTCCTTTCAACACTTCTCATCTCAGGCCCCTTCCATCTATTTGTCCATTCCCTCCCTACTCTCTCCAGACATCCTCGTTTTCTCTCCTTTGCCATGTGTTGTACTACTTCTTTTTCTTCTTTTGCTCTTTCTCTTTTTTTCTCCTCGTTCAAATAATCTCTCTCCCTTTTCTTCCAATTCTTCCATCTCTCATCTGCATCCTATTCCCCAATTCTTTCATTTCTGCTTTCACCTCTTCTACTTGCCTGTTGTTCACGAGTGGGTTGTGAAGATCACTGGCCTTTTGTTGCGATCAGGAAACCTTTATTGACATCAGAAACATCCTCATTAGCTCTGGACAGGTGGGAACCATCTCTGTTTCCTGCAGGCACCATCTCCTGTCTGCTCAGTAACCCAGAATGACAGCTGCACGGCTCTGACGTGGAAGATATCTTCTCCTCTCCACCCTTCCATCTCCACCAGTTAGTAGAGCCCCAGCTCAAACCCCCCAGGTGGTGAGCAGGAAGAGGATGATGGGCAAAGACGACCCCAATTAAATTCAGTTAAAACTCTTTCCTCTCCTTTGGTCTTTGCAGGGATTGGAAGGTCAGGCTCAAGGGCTAAACATTACAAAGCTCCCCCAGCTGACTATTGCAGAATGACAGAAGTCAAGTAATTAAGAGTGTGAGCAACAAACAAAGGGAAAGAAACAAAAACATTCAAGTTTCTGCCCTCATATAAGCAGTAGAAAATTCTAACTTTTTACCTTGATTTCACTGAAGTGTTGATGATAGATCTATGAAAAGGATCTGTTGCGGATCAGGATCTGGTTCTATTCTTGCTTATCGCATTTTAAGTAGGAAAACTGCAGGGAAGTCAAGCGCATTTTATCAATTTAAACTGGTGTCAGAATTAGACAAGTCACCTCTTTTCAAAAGATATTTTTGGTTCCACAGTGCGTGTGTGTTTCCTGACAAGGCATCGGGACGTACATGCTAAGACCCACCAAGTCATTATTTCTTAAGACCATTTGGTACAGAAAATCTAGTTCCAAAAGTAAATCCCTTCCCTTCACACTACCAGAAACTTCTAACATTACTTTAGTTCTTAACTGGCAGACAGCATGTCAGGGGTCTCTGGGCAAATAATCCCCCTACACGTTTCTGATCGTTTCCAAAGTAGACCAGAGCACAGTGCATAGATAACTGAGCTAATTTTGAACAAGCTGACTGGGATACCAGAGAAAAAAAAGTGTTAGGCATAGCTCATGAGCAGGACAAATTGCTTTGCACTGTGTTCATGACACCACTGCTGTATCACATCAATTTCTCAAGACACATACAGTATAGTTTAGTTTAGATGAGTCTTCACTGCTTTACTGCTACAGTGACTAGAAGTACATACGCTCTTAGATTATAAAACCTTGAGCTGGTCTGATTTTTCTGTTGCATATTAGTACAGCAACTACTACAGCAGCACTACTTACAAGTCTTTGGGTATCAGATTTGCCCAATGCCATCTCCAACCTGATCAGCAACATTCCTGGAGGCAACACAGGATACACTTGACCACTGAAAGGCAGCTGATTCACCCCATGGATGTTTTTCGCAGAAAGAAGTCAGATGTTGGATCAAAGGATTTACTGATTTGGAGATGTTCCTTTAATCGAGCCTGCTTCAAAACCTATTCAGGCAAAATGAGTTTTTGCCGATTTCAGTTGATTTGGGATCAGACCTATGGATCAAGGGAAGATGGCAGAATTAAATCCCCACCTTCAACTGGCCTTTCAGTCCTTACATAAGTAAAGAAGCATTATTCCGTATTGAAAAATGACCTCACTCCCCCTCATCAAGCTGTAACCTGCTGCTCATTCCCCCACTATGAACCAGGGCAGCAACCTTCCTTCCGAATCAGGAACCACGAGAAAGATTACTCTTATCCTAAATGCACTGCAAGGATATCTCAGACACATCTTGTCAGCACTTAAACATCCATGACAGGCTTCCCGCAACATTTTCCAGGTGAGCACCCTCGCTCCTTCTACCATGTCACACGCTCATCATTCACCACTCAGACACGGCGGGAGCAGCCTGTTGACATGGTTTCTCTCACTCTTCCTGGCCCCTGGAGCTGACCTCCTGTCTCCCCAGCTAGATCAAATCCAGGAGACTCTACTTAGGGCTGGGTCACTGGATGGTGTTAAAAGCCTTTCTCTTCTTCTCTCAGCAACCAAAGTTGGAAGGTGGCAAGTGGGAGAGAAAACACTTCAAGTTGATTTTCCTCCAGGTGATGTTTCCTGTCAGATGGGAAGGGCTCCCAGGCACAGGCAAGGGATGGGAAGGATCTGCAGAATTGCATATTCATGCTTTTAGAGATTCGGGAACTACAGTGGCTGTGACCATACTGCAGATTTTCTTCTCTCTTTCAACTACAGGCACACAGCAAAAGCAAGGAAAAATTATGATAGTGGGAAGTTCCCTTATCAGCTCTTCATTGCTGCTTACAAAAACCTCAAGAAAACACCTCCTTTGAAATGAGCCAAATTTAAGTTCCGGAAGGTTCTGGTATCGTGAAATTTTCTGTTTGTGATGCCAGTGTAAAACACCAACAGTTTGAAGGGGTTGGTGATTTGATTTTGCCATGTGAAATATGCCAAGTTTGTCTCCAAGTTTAACTTAATGATCTGTTACTGACTTCCTGAGAATTCAACAAAACACACTTGCAATTCAAACCACACACTCCCTTTTTGTGTCTCCAGCAAACTGGTGGAATATCTCACGCAATTTCAAGGGGATGTTGTGTCAAATAGAAAAGCTAGTCTTTAGCTCTTTTTGTGCAGAAGTGGGCTTGGCCTAAGGCATCACTGCAGAGATGCAGACACCGATTTTCAAGCCCTGAGTATACTAACAGGCCTCAACAGCACTGGACAGCCTCACATGGGAACTCTGCCCAGGTACCTGCGCTCCTTGGTCAGGCCCCCAGTCCTTGCCTGAGCTGTGGCACAGAAATACCTGTGCCCTGCCTGTCCTTTGTCAATCCTAATTCCCTGGCTGGACTTCCTGGTTTGACCCCAGACATGACTCATCCTCACCTTGCATTTGTCTGACTGTGCAAATCAGACTGTGAATAGAAGGCAGCAATGTCACCAAGCCTGTTGTCAGTGCTCCAGCCCTGTGGGACTGCACCCTGGTCGGTGAGGTCACTGTCCCTGCCCGTTGTATGGTCGCCCTCAGCTCCCAGCTCCTTTTCCCCTGTGGAACAGCCCTGATCTTGCTGGTCCCCGATAATCAAAACCCATCCTTTCCCATGGTTATTCTATTATTTTTCACTATTAGCACAGATAAATGTACATAAATGTGTTTCATCTCATGCTTTTCCTAAAGGTGTTCTCCAAGGCCTATTCTATTCTCATTTCCTTTATCTCAGCAAGATCTTAACGACACCTTTATATTGTGCTATTTATGAAATAAACAGAATAGCACCTTTCAGGAGTGAGTCATCTGAAGAGAACAAGACTGGCATCTCCATAGGGAATAAATATTCAACCATTCTACTGCAGTTTGTATCTTCTTTGAATGGTGATGTCCTGCATTGTAAGATGGCCCATCGTAAAATCGTAAGACTGTGCTTCAAAGAGCAAAGAATCAAGCACAGTGAGTCAAATTTCAATCAAGAAATTAGCATTTGACATTTTCTCAGAGAAGTCTCCTCTTTCAAACCCAATCCAATGAAGTAACACACAGCGCACACCACAGAACTGATTCTCCCCAGCATCTTGTGAGGTCACTTATACCTGTGTACGGTGAGCTGTGGTGGTAAGGCTTTCATACTCTCATTTTGCACACTTAACTTCAAAAAGCACTGTCAGATATGGAGTCTCCAGTGGGTGGGGCAAAGAGGGCCAGGTATTCGATCCTTCCATGTGGGAGCTTACAGAGGAGCTTGCAGTGATATGAAGGAACTGAACGAGAGCGACCGCATCTACACAGGCAACTATAAAAACATAGCTACTTTAGATATGATTTTTGCTGTGATTAAAGAAACAATTCTTCACCAAAACTGCTGAATACAGTTCTGCACATTCTTTAGCTAACTGCCTTTGCGGCACAGCCTCCCTTAATTCAAGCCAGAATGTATTCTGCCAAAAAAGACAGACTGAAAATACCTTCACGTTATGAGGCAGTTTAAGATCCGGATCCACTGCTAAGGAGCATATTTGTATTTTCGTTTTTAACATTACTTCTCCATCACATACTTTTTTCTTTGGCCACTGCAGGTAGAAGCATATCCCTTCATATGGCACAAAGTGAATCCGTGGGTGATGAGCTGAAACTCATAGCTTTGCCAAGCCATACCACAATCTCTGCATCACATAAGCCCCCCAACAGAACTCAAGGCCTAAGAACTCATGTACTCACAAGTCTTCTGCTAGCCATCTCTAACTGTGCCGCTTGCTTTCCATGCAAAATATTGGTCTGTAACCATGGAAAGAATCTGCACTAAAAGTAGGCTTCCCCTTCCCAGAAGCTGTAATCAGACAACATTTCTATGGAAGCCATCTCCTTAAACGTGGCTTCCTCTCGGTTTAGAATGATGTGGTTGGGACACTTGATCCAGCCCATTGATCTCAGTGCTTTATAGCACAAGCCATAAAGCATATTGGCAAGTGAGCAAAGCTGCAAACACAAGTGTGTGAGCATCCAGCATGTCAGATCCTTAGTGGGTTGGCATAAACAAGGAGGGTAAAAAAATCCCATCATTTCAGCAGGCACAGAGATTTCTCAAGTGGCTTTTTTTAATAGGTCATGTGCCCCATTCAGCAGCTCCAGCTGATGCTTCCAAAAGAAACCCATTAACAGCCTCCCCTATGTGCTCCTTATTGTTTGCACAGCTTTAATGGCCCCATCTGGCACCATCTTAAAGGCTCCCGGTCAGAAGCAAACAGCAGCCTCTGGTTACAATGGCACAGGAAGTTGTACTTTTCAGCCCCCTTTCTTTACTCACAAGATCTAACTTTGAGAATAAATGTATTTTCTGAACTAGGCAAGAGTTTGAAGGTGTCTAACCACCTGCAACCTAAGTGACACCACTGTGATGTCAAACTTAAATTCTTTTCCTCTTCCCTAACAATACGGCAGTGCCTGTACACCAGGTGTCTGGGCATCCTCATCTTTTGCGGTATCTATCAGTCTGTGCTATCTCTAAAAACCTCATTCCATGGAAAGAAAAGATGGAACCAAAGCAATGAGCAATCGAAGAGACCAGCCTCTGCTACCCCAACACTATGTGCTGATGTGGGGGTGGCTCATGTCAGCTGAACAGAACAGGTTTCTGTACAGAGAGCTATTATAACATATACTACCTCCTAAAAAAGCTTGAAAATCTGTGTGTTACCTGTTTTATTTTGTTGACAAAGGCTATTCAGATATGACACAATGATTCTCCTAGGATAGAAAGTAGCCAGATTACTCTGGGCAGCTCCCAAGGCTGTTTTCCTTAGGCAGATCCCAGCTAGCTTAGACAACAATACAGTAAAGATTAGCAGGACAGGCTTCAGCACAACTGAGAAAAGCAGAACGTGCATCTGAAGTCCCTGAATGGCACCTGCTGTGTTTGCTATGACTGACTGACTGATTGTTTTCTCTGACTACACAGACACAGTCTAACCTGGGACAAGTCTCTCCACTTGGGAGGTCTCAGGATGGCTCTTGGGCTTCCATATAAACACCAGTTTATCAATAACAGATGCCATTTGGATACTCTTCAGAAGGCCATATCCTCTCTAGGCTTGGCCCTAGCTTCTCCTATTACGGGAGCTAGACATACCTTTTTGAGGTAAGCCCCAGCCTAGCCAAGCATTTAAAAGCACATACGCCCTACTCTACATGTGCATGAATTCCCTTTGAAAGCCGTAGCCCATAGGCACCTTCTGAAAACACACTCCATGCCATTAAGAGGTTTCCAGTGTGCTTCTGGGAAGCGCAGCCAGACAGCAGGGTTATTATGAGAGCAAGAGCCAAGGCAGGAAGCTGACAGTTTGTTTTCTACCCTCTCTCCTTTCTTCTAAAAAACAGTGTTGCTGAGAGCTAGCTGAAAGGCCAGAGACAGTCTGCAGTCGGCTGGTCTTTACTAAACAAAAGTTTACTTTCATCCACTGTGCCGCAGCCGCTGGAGTCACTTCCTCCTTCCTCCAGCCTTTCTTTGAGGCGAGAAAACAGTCGGCTCTTTCACCACGTTAAGAAACCCATTACAATCAATTTAGCCAGCGCACAGACAGACTCCGTGTCTACTGTATTCTGTTACCACAGGCCAGGGGGAGGGGGGGGGAGAAGACCTACTGCTCAGCCTCCTCTCGCACTCTCTTCCGTAATGGAAAGGATGCCGGCGCCGCCAGCTATTGGAATCACGCTAACAAATGAAGCTGTCATCAAACACCTCTTGGGGGAAGCGGTGGGCAGCAGGGGAGGGTGCGTTCTTGTGGTGGAGTTGCCTCCACGGCAGTGGTCCTGCTGGCTAATTGCTCAGCATGGAGAGCACACACTTAAAGCGCTATCGTCCTCGTCAATAATGGGGTATTAGGTGCCTCCTGTTCGGCGTGGCATTGATCTGTTCCAGCTTTCCCCTGTTGTTGTTGTTGTGTTGGGGTTTTGGTTGGTTTTGTTTGGTTTTTTTTTTTCCTTTTCCTTTTTAAGTGTTTTCTGAGCCTGTGTTTAGCGTGAGTGCTGCTTAAGTGCTAATTGTTACACCACAGATTGATTGGCGACAAGATGGCTTGCCAAGTTTCTTCTCCCATCTCCCCCGGTGGGGTGTGGAGGAAGGACAGAGGGTGGGGGCCAAGAGGTGGGGAGAGAGGGAATCCTTTTGCACTCACTGACTTCCTCTCCCACTGTCTTTCTGAGCTGGAAACTTTTGGCCTTTCAGAGCTCCTCCTGACAATTTCCATTCCTGTTTTGATGCTTTCCTCCCTGCTACAGTTTTGTATAGATCTTTCCGTTATTTGAAATTTCCCTGTTACTGTCCTTTGAGCTAGATGACTTGGTGGGTAAGAATGCTGCAATGACAGATGAGTGTCTTGCCTTTTTCTTCAAGAAAAAAAAAGAACCACAACAAAAATCCCCCAAAAAACTTGAAAGAGTTTCATTCCTCCAGATTTGTGCTTCCAAAAACCTGTAGTCTCGAGACCAATGGTGAGATACACAGAGAACTGCATAATAAATGGCACAGTAACTACATGATTCTCTAGAATTTGTGAAACATCTGGGCAGGCCCTGGAGCAAAGATTTCAAATCATCCCAGAGAATCTAGAACAAAAATCTAAAACATACAGATACTGGGTTCAATACCTACACTATTCTGGGTAATGGGAAACAGGAATGTTCCACCTAAGGTTAACAAAGGTGAAACTTAAACACATTTTCTTCCAATATGCTGAATGCTTGCTCAGCTGAAGAAATCCATTAGTCAAAATTTTTATGACTTCAAACCCTTTTTGTTGTGGTTGGTCACCAAACATTCATAAATTGTTACAACATAAAAAGAAGAAACAGTATCTCTGTGAGGTAGATGAGTACTGCAGTACAATCCCCAATTCATTCATAGGGAAACCGAGGCAGGAGTGCTAGATAATGTGTTTAAAGACAGAGTTAATGTCAAAGCTGAAAGTAGAACTCAGAATTGCTTGAACATGGTATCTGAATGGAGTCCTCTCACACTACATGTATCACCATCTTTTGGGAAAAACACCAAGTATTCCACATTATCACATTTGCTGTCAGGCACTTGTAACTGTCTTGCAGTCAAGCCTCATGCTCAATATTAGAGTCAAATTACCACATACACTGTATGCAAAACATGGCCATTTTTTCTGATTTGTCCAGCAAAGCATGCAACTCAAAATAATCACTTTGATTGCTACCCAGTGTCAGCTGTTCATGCTACTGGGAAACAGACTTTGTAACCTATCAGCAGAGAAGCAAGTTGTGAATTGAAAAAAAAACTGATAATGAAATGTATTACTTCGACTTTGCTTTCGCCAGTTACATGAAACTTTGAATATAAACGTCTGCTCACCAGACATATCAACTTGTGATGACTTAACTAAAAATCTTGGATTTTCTTGGAGTATAATATTAAAAAGTTCTAAAAGAAGACACAGCCTTAATCTTTGATTTCTAATTAATATTCACACTAGTAGCACTTATGTACTGAACATGACCAGGCAGCAAACACAAGCCACACAAGCATGCTCACGTTGCAATTTGCTTTTGAATTCAAGCAAATATGCACAGGCATTTTTCCTCACTGATCCCTCAGCTCTGTTAAAAACACTGAGGTCTGGCAGCTACTCAGCCCCGGGAAGGCTGCAAGAAACAGCTTTAACGGTACCAGCAGTAGCTTTGTGGTGGTCATTCATTTCCCTCAGGAGATTAAGGACATCCAGAACTAGACTACTTCGACCCTCTAAAAAAAGCAAAACACGCTCCTCAGAAACCAGGTCAAACCGTAGCAAAGGAAGACAAATGGTCCATTACGCTCTTACTAATTTTACCCCCTAACAGCATGTGTAACTCCCCTAGCTCTGGCTGCATAATGAACAGAATAAAATAAGTAGCAAGGAATATTCTTAAAAAAAAAAATCAGCTGACTGGATGTCAAAAGAGGCACAGGTACAGAAGAATGAGAAACACAGTAAACCACAAGCAACTGAGGAACCAGGAAAATGAGACCTTTCCTGATGTCATATCCGGTAGACTGTTCTGTATTTTAGTCCTTGTTGATGGTGTGACAGAAAGTTAACACAGTGATGCTGGTTAAGACTAAAAAAATATATAAGCATGACAGTTATAAACCTGATTCTAGCCTGATTTTCAAAAGAGACCAAGCACGTGAAGTTTTCCTTCACTTTCAGGAGTCCACTTTCTGTGGACCTTCAGTAGCTCTGAAAGTAGGTCATAAAAATACACTGGGAAAAATCTAAGAGAAGCTTCGACTGAAGGAGAAGGTCAGAGGGGAGGGATGGGGATGAGAACCTTCTCAACAATATTTTCTGTACTTAACTCTCACAGTTACAATAGCAAATCTGACCTCATTTGGTTACTAAACCCATGTGCAAATTCCAGTCAAAACTTCCTCCTACCATTTGCAAATGGTAACATGTTAACTTGTACTCCCAAAAAAGCATTCGCTCAGAACTTCGGCAAGACACACTCAGCAACACCACGATGAAAGAGACCAGAAGGTACAGCAGATAAATTAGGATTTACAGAAGGTATTTAATCACACACACACACACAAAAAATAAACAAAAACGCCAAACCGACGAAACAAAAAAACAAACCAGAAAGAAATAAATACACACTGGGAAGAAAAGAGTCATGCTAGGAGTGCACATACAAGGAAAACTGTTTTCGGAGCTACTCTTGTCCAAAAACCACAGAACAAATTGCTGAGGCTTTTCCCCACTGCACAAAGTGCCTTTTAGCATCCAAGGCTTTCTCCCGAGGGACAAGAGAAAAAAGGGAAAGACAACTGGCGTCGAGCTGCATATTGTCTGAAGATGCTGTCAAGAACATCATAAGGAAAGGGCTGTGTCTGAGGTCATCAGATTAGAGAAGAAACAAGGAACGGAGTACGGGCTGGGAATGGAAAGGGAAGGGGGAGGCACAGTGACCTGTGTGACCTCTGCTGCACTAACTTGATATAACAAATAGTTCTGAAAAACCAAATACTGTTAACCCTTTTAAACTGGGTCATTCCCTGCTGTGGATGGCTCATAGAGCAGAATCCTTAACTCCTTCCTCCCCACACAATTTCAAACATCTACAGCTGACAGCACACTGTCATATGAAATTTACCACTCTCACTAGTGGCAAAATTGGTTTCAAAAGAATCTCATTGTACCCAAATGAAAATATTTCATGGATTTCAACTCCAAATTTTAGCCAGCTTGTTCAAGGCAAAATGCAGCCTCTGCAAACATAAATGTGATCCTTTTTCTTGTAGAAAAGCTCACTTTTGGATGAAAAGGCCAGTGTTTCTCTTTGGTGGTATCTTCACCCCCTCGAAATGAAGGGACAGTCTCAAGACCTGTAACAACCTTCAGTGACAATCTCTTTTCTCTAATGAGGGAAAGCAAAGACAATGATTCTCCCCCCACTGCCTTGGACTCCATGGAGCAACAAGTGCAACCTGAGGAGAGGAAAACCTTCAAAATCCTGATCCTGCCTTTACAGAGTCCCACTCACAGAGATCTCTGCAAACCTGGGCCCTGTGTTTGACCCAAGTAAGCACTCGTGGCTGTTGTCTAAGTGGAAACTGAAGTAAACCTCCTAACTCTGCAAAGCTGGGCTCCAAACCTTTAAGGAAATTATCCTCTCGTGTGTGATTTCTAGTATATTTTTTACTTCTGCTCACAACTCCAAATGCTAGAAGAAATTGTGAGGTATCTTGGTCTTTCTGGTTCTATTCCTAACCACAAATTAAAATGGAAAAAATGATCCAGAAATTTCAGAACCCTAAAAAGCAAGTTCAAATTCCACTCTGGTTTTGAACATGGATAACCATTTCAACAGGGAACCTAAATTTTCCATTACCATTCTTTTCTTCCTAATGAAAAACCTTACTTTTCTCATCCTATTATTACTGTGATAAGCACTTTTTAACATATAGAGCACCATAGCTATGCGCAGTTTTCCACTTGGGTGGGTGAAATGAATTAGCAATTTTGAGACACCCGCAGTAAAGCTAGTCCACCTCTATTCTAACGCAAAGGTCAGACAGTCTCTTTTTGCCACAGTTACTACAGAAAGACCACTCCAGCAGAGCGGGTTGGCAGGACTGCAGCAATTCTGACTCTCGAAAACCTCGATGGCAAGACCCGGTTCTTTGTTGTATGGGATTAAGAATAGATAGCAGGATCCTGAACTGCTACCCCCCTCTGCTTTGAGCGGGGCTTGGATGACATTACCTCTAAAAGTCCCTTCCAACTTGAATTATTCTACAATTCTGTAAAGAGAAGAGGATTGCTTTGAAGAGCAATATGTTTGTCCTATATCAGGTGTCTAAAAATAGAAGATGAGGGATGTCTTTGTAAATATTTTCCTATAGGTGACTACATCAGAAGAATGTGATATTATCAATAAACTGTATACTCCATCATGTTTAATATAAAATAAGAGATAGAAATTGCTCCTGGAAAAAAAATAAATTACTTTCTTGACCATTGCAACACACCAGTGCACGACGATCTCTATAGTTCTCCCTAAGCAAAGGAGCCTGTAGCAGTGAGGGATATTTTTACTGCCTGCCTTTTTATACCCCGGTTATCTACGTTGGGGAAAGGACTTCTCCCTAACGTCTCTGCGCAGACAGAAGAGGGAGGCAGGCAGGCTTCTAACAGAGCATTCAGAGTAGGAGCACAGCATATATGATTAGTGTCCTAATCTTATCGATGAAGGTAGATACCTAAAAGCTGGGTAGTGAAAATACCCCATCAGTCCCAAACAGCAGCAGATCCGTTCCAACAAAAACATCTCTTGTATAATTACAGATGAAATACTGTGGTTCATGGGAGGTAAAAATCTGCAAGTAGGCCAGCAGGTTGACCTCCAATTGCCATCAAGAAAAATGACCTTCATTTTCCTCTGCTTTATTTGTTGCTCATCTAAAATTGAAAAAGGAATGATGAGAGGATGGTAGGCATTCGGTTACTTTCAAATTGCTCCTTCTCTGTGTCTATGAGAGAGACTGGGCAGACCTTTTAAGAAACTGGGAATGACTAAAGGGTAGCTTTGTCTTCAGGCTCTGTCATTCTCAGCTGTTCTGCTCAGCCTGGCAAAGAAGCTGAGTAGAGGAAGGGATTTTAAGGAATCAGACAGAAATTTCTTATGAAATTGCTTTAAGTCAAAGAATAGAACTGGATTAAAAAAGGGTTTCACTGACCTTAGATCAAGGATTTTGCCTGTAGAGACTGTACCCACTACAAGAAAACTGTGGATATGATTCTTCCTGTTTCAAAACTTTGAAAAAAGTTCCCAGACCTAGGATTCATTCTTCCTGAATCTCGTAGGGTTATGAGGAAGTCTGTTGAGCTTTTTCCACTTCATATTGGTGGCTACAGTTAAGACAAACATCTAGTCCATATCCCATCATTTCATTTCAGCAGGAGAGGATTAAATCTTTTCAAAATCACTGGCACTGTTCTTGAAGTTTGCTCTCTACACAGCGCTCCCAGGCACAGAGGACTGACAGGCAGGGCACAGGTTGGAACCCTGAACTCCATCTGGCAGCACCAGTAGTAACAAATGAGATAAGGACTAGACTGAGGGTCATAATATTGTACTGTAACAATAGAGCCTTTATAAAGCTTACCACCAGTGGTGTGAGACTAATCAAAAGCTAATGCTTCCTTTGATTCTATTTGTATACAAATCTTTTCCATGATGGTTATTAACACCCAGATGCTCCTCTCTCCCCCCCGACCAAAATAATGAACTGTAACCACAGGCGACCCGCGATGTATGCTGCACGCCCCATCCAGAGAACACTGGCAGGATAAGCACTATTGAGGAATGACACTGGCATTCCACCAAGATTGCTATTGCAAGAAAATGGGGCATCAATCGGTTGTTAAAAATAATAATTGACTTTAAAAAGGTGATGTTATTGGATAACTTACTGGCTCAACAGATGCTTTATAAAATTGCCTGTACCTTTTACATATAACATCCTATATGTAATTTGAAGAGTCCACTACTCAAATGGTCCCAAGTCCTAATGGAGTCTCCAGTCATACCTCACACAGAAGTACTGAACCTACATAGAAAGGATTTTCAAGTTTAATAGAGATTTGTGTTACACTGCAGATCAATCATGCTGAGAAGGCAAGCCTAACATCAAAGGGGAGACTTTAAATTGAATCCAGCAACTCTGGATTCTTGAGCAAGGAAAAGATTAGAGTACTGCAGAAGTTGGTAGAGCCTCCTAATTACTCAGCAGTGACCAGTCTATCTACTTGCATGGTCATAATCCTGTTGCACCAAATTTGTGGAGTATCCCCAGCACCATGGATGACTGCAGTAAACTTGCCAACAGGAAGCTGTGCCAACTTCCGTGCATGCTGCACAGGACTCTAACTTACCTGCTTCCCTTTTTCTGTCCTCCCTCCCTGACTATCCTTACTCTAAATAATGTGAGTCCAGAATAAACACTGCTAGGACCTTCGGCCTTCTAGTTCACTTAGTCCCACCTGTAGCAACTACCTTTTCTTTATCAGTGAAGACCACTGCATGGGGAACCTGGGACTTCACAGATGCCATACTAATCACCCTTGCACTGTCAGGAATAAAGCAGAAGTGGGAGGTTGACTTGCTACGGCCTAAGCTCAACTGCTCCCTGCCTGAAATGCCCAGCTAAAATTCCCTAAGGTATTTATGCAGGTCATGTCTACTTAAATAAATCTATCACTGATCTGAGACGACTGATACTTCTGCTCTTTGGTTAGTTCCAAACCTGAACAAGCCCATCAAGAGATAAGTGAAATGGGGATCTCGGGCAAATTCATTGTTCTCATAGATTAATGGTTTCCTTCACAGTGACAGCCAACAGATACCTGCTTCAGAGCAGCATACACGTCCTTCCCTCTATGTGCTCTGGCCTCTAAAACAGCTTATAAACAACATCTTAAAAAATAAACTTTAAATCTGGAATAAGAGACCAATAACCACAACCATTGCAGAGTCCAAAGAGGGGAAGAAGTACTTGATCTGTGACATGCAGACATGAGATGTGCTGAAACCATGAAAAGATGCTGTCTCTCATCTAGCACTGGTGGGGGATTATGTTCAGTACTGACAAGATTTGTGCACCCTCACTACTTCCCTACCCGGCCTGTTCCACCTCAGCAACAGTTCAAAACAAAGCTGTAAAGTTTCACCTTCATTTATATTCAGGAAACACAGTTAGTCAAACCCATGACTGTTTCCTGGGCCTTCACTCTAGAAGGAACAAGCTCCATCTCCTCTCCCTCTCGTCACACACCTGTTAGCAGAACTGCAACATGCCCTAGCGGCATAATCCTGTAAATTGCTCCTCTTTGGTCTGAAAACAAGCCAAAGCAAAAGCCTACAAACCCAGATTTGGATAAGCCACACAAGACATTTACACCTGTATCTCAAGCAAGCCCCAATGGGTTAGCCAGAAGAGGCATGATCCTGAGAATCCCAAGTAACCCTCTGAAGTCAATAAACAGCAAGTCGAAGGATCGGGGCCTTTCATTGATAGTGTTTCTGTAATTACCATTACTATTCCTAGTAAGATTTACAATTCTCAGGTAAGCTTAACAGTTCCCATGCTAAATGCCACCTGGCTACAAGAGCAGACTTTGTGCAATGCACTTACTCCTTTAGCATCAGGTAAGAAGCACACAGGACCTCGCTGTCTTTAACACTGGTATCTATAGCAAGTGCAGCAGGAAATCACACTGCACTCCAGCTGGGGCTCCAGAAGGGCTACGAGCTGTTTCTTTCTGCCTTTCTTCCCCCTCATCCTCATCTTCCTGTTTCCATCAACGAATGTCTCCTAAACCCAGCATGTGAGGAGATCTCCTCAGCCCTGCCTTTCTAAATAAAGGAGAAACTTCTCAGCTGCCTATTACGGGATGATTAAGGGGGAAGGGAGAATCTAAAGCAGTCTGACGAGAATTTACAGGTCGTCGGCTCCCTTTCCCGCTGTCAACCAGGGGGCAACCCTTAATGGGGTGAAACGGCTGCAGGAGAGCACAGGGCTCGCTCTTCAGTTCAGCCTCTAATGAGGGGCCATCGGCTCAGCTAGGTCAGCTTGTTAGAAAAGGAAGAACGCTGGCACAGAATGAGAGTCAGGGACAGAGGCTTACAATAGCTCTTGAGGGGCCATGAGCCTAAGCACTGGAGCTTAGGGGAGGGGGAGGGGGCAGAACCATGGCTCTGACTACTCCTTGCCTCTTAAAATCCCATTACCTTCCTTTTATTTCACAATAGAGACTGGTGAGGAGGGAGAGGGAGGGGGACATGTCCGGGAGGAACTGCCTCTATCTAGTGCCTTCCGTCAGCAGAGGTCGGGCCCATAGGATCAATTTTTTTTTCCTGTGGATGTGATTTTCTTGTCTCTCTCTCTCTTTTTTTTTTTTTTTTAAACAAGAATACGGGCGCCAGGCTTACAAGAGGTCCTCAAGAACTGTCAATCAGGGGCATGAAATATTCAGAGAGCTTAATCTTCTTAGGGGATCTGTAGAGACCCCCTCATGGGGTCTGAATGCTCTTCATGAACTTGCAAAGAATGGGTAAGGGGAGAGAGGAAAATAAACACAGCTGAAAAGAATGAAAAGAGAGACATCCTTAGACAGACACCCTCATATCTTGGTGAGACAGAATAGAAAAGATCTTTTAACACCCAATTAGTGGAACAGTCTCCCTTCTGTGTGGGAACCCAGAAAACCACCTCTGGGTATTCCTTCATCGCGGCTATTTCGTCCTTTTTTTGCTCAACAGGTAGCCCAGTTCATTGGCATTCCTAGCTCGACCATGACCTAGTTTTTGACCCCATACAAGTTACTACTTCTCCACAGATTTTGCCTTTTCTGTGGCCTGGTCAATATACAAGAATTCTATCAATCTGGTTAGCTAATGGTGAGGACCAGGTAGACTGGCCTAGTGGGAACTCTGCAAGCTGCACAGATTTCCTTTGAGACCTCACGAATTGGATAAGGTACTCACACAACTTAAAGTAAGCCGGTCTTCAGTTAATTACTTTGGACTAACAGCATGTACCTTTATTAAAGGAACAATATTTTAAAAAACATATGGTGAGATGTGACTGAGATATGTGAGTAGTAAGAGCCCTTATGCATATCTAAGATAGATGTACATTATTACATTTTATTACAGAAGTGAAATCTTGACTATTTTTCAAAGACTAGCCTGGCACAGGCTGTTTCCTATACAAAAGTTATAATGAGTTCTCTGAAAAGTGATTCCTCCATGTTTCTCTATCTCTTTCTATCTCTACTTAAAAATAAGGAAATTCCTTGTGAAGAATGAGTACTGCAAATAAAATAGCTTGTATCAAGTTAACATCCTCACAGAATCAACTATGTCTCTAAAACTTCATCTCCCACCCTCTGTTGTTTGAAGGACTACAACTAGCATCTGTAACAAGTCACTGCAGTATACCACAAAGAGAACCACGTCAGGCACCTTTGTCTTTGGTAACACAGTCCAACCCTTAAGAAAAAAAAAATTATTAAAACGAGCAGACACAGAGAAACCTCCTATATTTTCTTCCTTCCATCAGTATCGGGAATGCAGAAAAGAGTTCTATTGCTGCTGCAAATCCTAAGACAAGGAAGAACTTGAAATAACACTGGAAGGATGATCCAGCATTTAAAGACACTAGTCCTGAATTGAAGCCATATAGTATTTGAACATAAATGCCTTGTTAACCATTGGGCCTTAAGTCAAGAAAAAGAAATTATTTTTGTACTCTAGCTGGTTCAGTAAATCCTAGTTTGGGAAAAAACTATGCAGCACAGTGAGCGACACCTGAGGATTTGGCTTTTACCTCTCATCCCTGTCTCTCATTGACATGTGTAAATGCTGACAGAAAGGAGCAAGGGAAAGTAGTTTTCCCTTCAGGAGATGTATCCACTTACCACACTATACCAGAATGAGGTGGAGAAGGATTGTTACTTTCCCCCCTCCCAGCCCTCAGGGGGAAAAACTACTTTTATGTATGTGCTCATGCATCTTACAAAAACTACAGTGAAGAACTGTGCTCATGCAGTTTACATGTGGAGGGCACAGTAAGGTTGGAAGTGCTTGTTTATTAATTTGAAGAAGTATCAATAGGACAGCTACAGCTGTGCAGACAGAACAAAGTAGAGAAAGAGGAGAAAATCCAGTAACCAGCCAGTTAAGTCTAGAAGGGGAGAACTTATACTATAACGTTTAGTCCTAGGTGCCAGTGTGGGTAAAGGGAGGGGGCAGTAACAAAAGCAAAGGCAAGGCATATTTTTTCCAGTGGTAATAACAAGTGAAAAAAAAAAAAAAAGGAAGAAAAAAAGAAGAGAGAAAGCCTTCTTCTCCCTCCTCCTCTCCTGCACCTAGGGTCATGCTGTGACCTTTTAGAAGACGGGATGTAAAAGTGACCTTTGTCAGAGTGACAGAGCGTCCAGCCTAGTGTTCCGTGAGGAGACATGGGAGGCCTACAGGCAGTGCTCCTTCCGTGGGCAGAGGTCCTGACCTGCAGCAGCGCACTCAGAGGGCTGTCAGGGGCAGGCTCCCCATCCCCAGCTCCTCTGCTTTAGGAAACACAGATAAGAACATAGACTAGCAGACAAAGAGCCTGGTCTTAAAATTTTCCTATCCTACCTGTAACAACAGTGGTATTGCTTGGGAGCTCTGAGACAACGCTTCTCTCTCTCCCTCTGTCCTCTCTCAGAGTCCTAAAATAATCTTATGAAAATGCCACAACCCTTAGATGCTGGAGTTGCCTTCAAGAAGTCACAGTCACACCTGCAGTCCCTTCAAAGACAAAAAAGAGGGGAATGAGGCCAGGGATTCTTTGCTGCTTTACTTCACCACTTCATAAAATCAAACAACCCAGCACACCTAACTGGATGTGTTGATGAGGCACCCAACTAAGGAATGGCTTAGTGGGCATCCTTCTCTGGCTTCTCTCTGAGGTCCTGGGCTATATGTGTACTCCTAAATATGTCTGTAAGTTTTACTGGGCTATACCAGGGCAACATTCACATACTCAAATATTTCTGCAGTCACTTGCACAGCTGTGGAAGAACAAACTAAGGCACAGAAAAAATAATCCAGTAATGGTTGTAAATGTGTCAGTTCTGTGCAGCAAAGCAAGCAAACCCTGGAGGACACAAAGAGAAAACATGCTAGGAGCTGTCTGACACTGGGTCAGCCCCACACAGAACACAACTGCTCTGCTGCCACTCACAAAGACAGGCACTTCCTCCTTTCTTACCCTAACCCTGTGTTTTGGCTAACATACAGCAGATCTTCTGAATAAACAGATCTCTGTTGGACACGCAGTTCAGGTGCTGGCTGCTCCAGCTGTGAATCCCTCATCTCCTTGCTATGTCCTGGAGGCATGAGAGGGCAGAGGAAGCAGGGCAATCTTCAACCTCCATCTCCTGCTGCCCCACGACCTCTGGGCTGCCACTGTTGACCCTGCCGGGGTTGCAAGGGGTTGACTAATTTGGACACGTTCAGGCAATTGCTGTCATCAGCTTCCTGCTTTGTTGATCAGGGAGGTTTTTTGCTGTAGGCGGGAGTCAATTATTTGGTAATCTCAGGATGATCGGAAGAGACTATTAGTGTTTGACATTTTAAAGGGAAATGGAAAACAGCCCACCTCTCCCTTTCTGCCAGCAAAACCAACCACTTCATATTAAACTTTGCATAGCTTCTTCCTCATACAAATTAGCTCAACAACTGCTGCTCTTCTACAATGCCAATGGGCCACCTCAAAAAAGGATGCTTGACCATGACTCCTAACCTGCTATCACAGAAGATGGCCATCTGGGCTGCAATGGAGCCTCTGGAAGCCTACGCGCAGCAAAAATCCCTCATGGAAGACATAAACCAGCAGGCTGGGCAGGGCATACATGTATGGAAGTATACACCAATTTGTTTAAATAAACAAAGACAGAGCTGCATGCTGTACATTCAATTTCCTGACCTGAAAACACATGGATGAAACTTGTTTGAAGCTTAAAAAAAAAAAATCTTATTACAGACAAAGATCTGTGCTAAGCAGAAGGATGGCAAATTTAAGAGCTGTTCAGCAAACCCTTACAATTCATGAGAATAAACTTTGACTATTTCAGAGACTTTTTCAAACTTTTATTCTAGGCTTCCTTATGGGATGAGAGGGTTATTCACTTCTCCCCAAAGGTCCTCTACAGGGATTTATGCAGAAAAGAAGACTTAGCTTGGAAGTGTAAAGTAGGGAGCAAGACTGTCCAATTGGTAATACAAGCAGCAGGACTCACAAATCAGCAGCCCTGGTTCCACTTGTATTTAAGAACTAGACCTTGAGAAAGAAGGGAATGTATTAGGGCTCTTGGTAAACAATCTCTCCCAGAACTAGCAGAAAAAGTAGTGATGTCTCCTGACTGACAGGACAAGATTTACAGCTTGGCTGTATCTCTCCTGTCTGTCTTAACTGCAGAGTATGTAGTATCACAGTTTTGCAGGCATGCGTAGAAATCCCATCCAGAATCAAACCCTCATCGTAACTCACACTATACAAATATACAGAAGCATTTTGATTTTCCCCTTTAAGACGATGCCTTAAGGTTTGAATAGTAGAGTTTCTATTTCCAAAGTCTTAGATAGCTTGACACCAGTGAATTCTCTTAGACAATCGTTAGGTATTAACAACCTGTTCACACTGTAACCTAAGGAGAGTTGAAACCGAAGGCCACACTTCCCAGCAAGAAGTGATACAGGAAAGCTACTGCTCCAAGGCTCACACAAGCCAGTCAAGCAAGAAAATGCCTGCCATGACTTACATTTTGTAAAATGGAGAGAGGAAGAAGACTTTACAGTTTCCAAGATATCCAGGTTCCCTGCTGTTACAAATGCAAACAGTGACCTTAGATAAAGCCTTTTCTGTTCTGGAAGAATAGCACATGATGGAGCCTAACAAGGGGCCTGTTGGTGGCGGATTGCTCTCCCCCCCCCCCCCCCCCCCCCCCCCCCCCCCCCCGCTTTATTACTACCAGTATCCAGTTGGACCAAGTTCCCCTGGGACTGCCCAGGATTTGTCTGTATGCAGACAGCTCTGATGTGGCAGCAGGGCAGACTCTAAGCGGTGGTGTGATTTAATAAACAGACACTTAAGGCAGTTTACGCTGGAGTCAGCCCACTTCGGATGGCCTTCTCTGCTAATTTAACACTGGCTGCAGCCCCCAAGCTGGCGTCTCCCTGCTCATTAGGGAAAAGGGGTGCGTATGCATGTGTGGGGGGGAGGAATTCTTGTTTCACATTGGTGCTCAAGAGATTTTATTATACTGGGCAGCTCATTTCAGTCACTACATTGCAGAGGATTTTTAAACAGAAAGGGGGAGGCAGGGCATGCTAGTTAGGATCCTTCCCTGTTGTTATTTTCATTAATTTTCCTCTTTTTTTATTTTGGTTGGGGGGGACGTGACAAAAAGGGACAATAATTGCCATTTGCCGCAGACTTTGAGGAGTCCTCCTCAGCCATTACAGATTAAATTGCATTCTGTACAAGTGTCCATCAGGCCCCAGCTCCAGACTCCAGGCTGGTTAGAGGGCAGCTGATTCAGCTGCAAGAACATTTTGCTCCACTTCTGATCTGTCCTAATTATAAAAAGGAAGCTCTTGCCTTTAACCCCTAGAGTTCTCTCTTTCCTATTAGTACAGAACAGTCCCTCAGCCAACTATTCCACTGTTTTAACTGAGTTACCTGGACCATCAGCAGCAGAGAATCTACACAGATCTATACTGCCTGAGTGTTTCTCTTCTAATTTTCATCTCTCTGACCCACACAAACAAAGGCTTTCAGATTTCAAATAGAGAATGGCATAAACCAGGGCAGGTTCAGAACTTGCAGAATCTGTCTGATCAGGTTTTAGATTTTGTAAAATCATATCTAAAACTAAAAAAAAAATCCATACTTTCGGTCCAAAGCATGAACAGCCTGAATACACATAGCTGAGCTAGTTTTAAGGTACTAAGCATCTGCAGTCCTAGCAGTACAGCAAGAAGGAGAAGCAGAGTCTGTAGTACTTTGAGAAGGTCAGCCTGTAGGCCCACATGGAGTACATTACGGTTCCGGCAGTGCAGACAACAATATCGAAGCCAGCTCGTTAACAGATGTCTCAGGAACAACTACACTAGCTGTACTGACAGCACTGCACTGTAGATACAGAATAAACACCTGGACTGCAATCAGGAAGCACTGGGTTGGCCTTTTCCCTTCGAATGGTAAACAGTTCCATTTTAAAACCTCTTACAGTGGCTCTTTCCGCATCTTTGGTTACAATGAGGTGCAACAGGACCAAAAACAAAGCAGAAAAACAACATGGGCCTGATACCACTCACTTCAAGCTTTGATGCAACTCTGACACTGACTTCAGCTGATTCACTCCTGACTGAAGCTGGTCTACATAAGATGAGAATTGACCTCTGGTTAATTGTGTCCTTTACAGCACGTGCAGTGAAGCATATACTTCAGCACATACTCCTCTCATCCCCACCTACCACCAAGCTTCTGCCTTTTCCCGCTCACAACTAATTCTTATCCCTTCCACAGCCCCTTGCCTAAAAGAGGAGCAGGGTCGATACTCCATGCTTCTCTGAAAAATGACATTGTGTCAGTTGCCTGAGAGTGCCATGAGCAGTTGTGGCCCCACAGCACCACAAACAGAGCAAGTCTGTGCCTTAGCATCACACTTCAGCAAAAGATAATTTCATTCATTCGCATATTAAACACCAGAAAGGACCAATACTGTCATATGGCCTGAAATCTTGCAAAATATGGATTATCCAAACCTCCTGCAGTGAAAGGAATTATCCTTCCCCACTACATAAACTCAACATTACTAAGAGCAGTATCTCATAGTTGAAATGCAGAATAGTTTAAGGCAGACATGCAGTCTGCACACTCCATGTGATGATGAATCAACCACATCCTATGGCAATCTATTCCAACAGTGGCCTACCCAGTCAGCTAACATCTTGCTTTTATATTTCCAGTATCTCTCTGTCCTGAATACAGGCAAGTTCAACATTCAGAAACATCTTGCTTTAGTGATACTGACAAAATCAACTCACCCTTACAGACTGTTATATTTTGGCCGATGACATCTAAATGGTATTTTTCCTATTAGATACTCCCCTCCTTCTGTTAATTTCTATGGTCTTCACTAAATTTCCATTAAATGTTCCATCCATTCTGTTTTAGTAAGCCTGTGGGGTGTTTTGTTTTCTTTTCAATGACTTTACTTTCCGTACAATATTTCTTAGAATCAGCAGCCCTTTAGCCATTTGCAGTACCTTTAGAATACATTAGTGGAAAATGTTAAAGAGAGGGGAAAAAGAACTTAAAATATCCAGGCAGAAGAGTGAGCACAGTATCTGTCTTCTCCAGCTAGTACTGGACAGCTCCCTCAAACCAGGCTCTCATCCTCAATGCCTAGTGGCACAGGGAGCCTTTTAATACCCTTCTGACATAAAACATAAAATCAGCTGTTACTGTTAATAGCCAACTGCTGGATTTGGTGACTCTGAATGTGGCTGAGGAATGCTGTGCAGAAAGCTTGCAGCAACCAATCTAGAGAAATCTTCCTTATCTTACCAATCTAGAGAAATCTTACTTACCTCCAGTAGTCAGAGAGTGGCTGATGTCCTGAAACAACTGGTTTGACATTCCTGCCAGATAGCTTACCTGTTAAAAACATTCCTTACCGCTGTACTTGCATTTTCATTATGCCTACCTTCTAAATCACTTTTTGGGATAAGTTCCTAATACACTTTCTCTGCACCATTCACTATGTGAAGAGCGTATTTATTTCCTCTGGACTTACTCATCATCTTACAAAGCATGCAACACAGAGGCGCTGGTCGGAATTCGACATGTATTTTAGTTTGGATCCCATGGTCCAGTCCTTTAACGCACGATGAGCCATCTCCATTTTCTTAAAACCACATCTATGAAAAATTAGAAATTTGCTACTTCAGTTGACAGAATATTTTATCACTGGAACTTAAAATACTGATAAATAAAGTCTATAAAAGATTACAGTTTTTCTCATGTGCAGAGCAAAGGAACAGGCAGAAATCCATGCAAAATCCAACTAAGTATTCCTCAGAGGTATCCAGGGAAAGGTTTGGTTTCGAACACAAATCTTTTTTCAGAAAAATAAAGGCTAAAATTCATGTTCATGTCAACCTTACTTGTAATGGAGATGGCTTGCTGGCAGTTGATCGAAGGTTTGAAAAATACAGATGACTAAAAACTTCTAAGAAGAAACCCTGTAGTCTTCTAGGCACATCATCTACAACTGAAGCCAAATAGTCACGGACAGTGTAAAATCAAGACCCTAAAAAAAACAACCCCAAAACATTTGCAGTTTTTCAAAGACAAAGACCACTTCTTTTTAAAAGGTATTTAATCTTCTAAAGATGTAAACTAGGGTCAACAAGACAAGTGCTCTGCAGGGCTTCTCCACACACAAATCTACTACTCATGTAAGCACTGCTTACTGTTGTAACGTACTAAGTTAAAGCAGTATAAACTTCCTACTGCAGATCCAAATAGACACATATAATTACTCCTTTGTGAAAAGGGAGAAAAGATAGTTATATCAATGTAAAATTATGTTCAAAATAGATGTTGCACTTCAGTAAATAACATAAAAAGATCATATATGTAAGTAAAATATTTATAGGGCTATAAATTTCATAGGTGAATGAAGCTGTAGGGATCAACTGCAAGATGAAGGATCAAATGTAACCAAGGTACTGCATTTTACTGAGTTAGTCAGCTGAGCTTCTGCAACTGTTCATGTGCATTTTTAGCTCACCCTAATTTTGAAAAATGACAAGTTGAAATCAATAATTACTTAATGAGTAAATACTTACTTGCTCATTTATTCTTATTATTTTACATATTGCTGCTAGTGCCAGGAGGTTGGGGAAAGAAGAGAGAGAGGAAAGTATATCATAGTATGTGTGTGAGACACGCTTGTTTAAGGAGTTTAAGAGGCAAGAGAAATGCTAAACAAGACTAACAGAGGGAATGTAATCTGACCCTGAAAATCACCATCTAAAATCTAGTTAAAATAGGTGAGGATGGTACTGGGAAAGCAATAACATCAGCAAAAAATAAGTAACACTACGGAACTACCTAAGAATCTCTGTCACCGACCATACCACTTGTGCTAAGAGCTGTACTAACCCCAGAGAAAAAGAGGGTCCCCCACAAGGAGACAGTAGAAATAAGTGTGAAGAGTTCCACCTCAGTAAGTTGAAGAAAACATTTGATCAAAAAACAAATGTAATTTATTCTCTTAAGCACTGCCATCATTTCCTACTCGCATTCTATGAACTCAAATCCTAGCTCAAGGGAAATGACTTTTCCTTAGTTTATGCTGCAAGCATGTTAGAAAGATAAATATCTATCCTGGGTGGAAAGAAAGACTCCAGTTTAAGAAAAGAAAAGAAAGGCCAAGCTTTCAGCCATTTTGTGCAGCCGTTTTCCAATGCCCCAGTACTGAGCTGATCGTGTCAGTATCTCAAGGTCCCCAGAGACGGTAATCTTATGTGTTCAGAGAGGCTTTAGTTCATGCAAGGTCAGAGTAATTGTGCATGATTAATGGTTTATCTCTTCCTGAAAGCCTTACACAAAGGCTCCAAACCAAGTTAGCCGTAATTCCATACTCCTTACAGTCCGCTTAAAGGGGCAGCATCCTATTTCCTGTTGGTGGGGCCAAGCAGGTTGACTTTATCTATCAGAATTGGAAGTGGGCCATGTGGCCTTTGAAAGAAGTCCCTCTCCCCCATTCAGCTCCCTAGGAAACATGAATACACTGTAAAATAAAAAAAAAAATAATAAAAGGATAGAAAGAAATGAAGTCCAAATTCAGTCTAAAACACTCTGAAGTCTGAAAAAAGACTTCTCTGTAACAGTTGTTCCCAAACCTTTTGCTGTGAGATTCTTTGGTTTTCTACAGAATTGCTCCTTATCATATTGCCAGAGCAGGGCACATTAGAATCACCTTAGAATCTCATTTTTATTCTGCAGCCTTATTTTGTTACAAAAAGGATCATTTTTAATCAATTACAGCTTTGTGACCATGGGCAGCCAAATAAGCTGATTAAATTATTATTTGCAGATAGTGCTCACAGATAATTCCTTAGGGATAGCTGCAAATTTATCCCTTTTTTGTTTTCACAAAGCATTAAAGAAGCCCAATTTCTCTGAATGCATGCTGTCTTTTGCTGGAGATTTTAACTGGCTGTTTTCAGACTATAGAGCATTTGCGAACTGTTCGGTTCAGCTATTTAGTTATACGTGCCCAATTACACACTGTGTAAGTTATATGCTGTTGTTTCTGGTCTCTGAGTGGATGTCCAAAGCCCTTTACACAAGAGAATAGTGAATAGTTTTGTTCACATACCAAATCTCCTTGCTCTCCTGTGACTAAGATGTTCAGATCAAACACAACATTCCCTGTGGTTTTATGCGAATGAAAAATCCATGCACATCAAGATTTTTCACTAACAGCAAATGACAAGGGATCACAAATATGGACGGATGAATCAAAAAACAGCAGTGTGCAGTTCAAATTTTTTTTGTTTTTAGAAAACGTAGTTCCCACCACCAAATCAGATTGAGCTTTAATTTAACTGGGAATCTGAAATATTACATGTTTTGTTGGAGGGAGGAAAAAGGCATAAAGTACAGTTAGGAGTCTTCTATAGTGGTCAAAGAAAGTTAGCTAGTTAGCCATTGGAAAAGCAATATGGCCAGTCATAGTCTGCTTCCCTTGTTCTTCAAGTGTGTTAGGAACACCAGGGTTTGGGTTTTTTTCAGAAGGTGGAGGAGTTGAACAATGTCATCAACTGTCTTAAATCTCTTCCTACCTGACAGGAATGAACTGGCTGAAAACAGCAACCAGAAGGTAACTTGGATGAAAGAGAATCATGACCTCTAATGTTTTGCTCTCAAAGAAAAGGTAAGATTAGACAATGAAAAGGACACTGGACTACAAAACAGGAGATGCCAGTAAACTGGGGGAATTGGTAAACAGTGGATCTAAGAAAGATTTTCAATGGGAAGTGACATAGAGTAAAGCTAGAACTTACTGGATCAGACTATAAGGATACAGTAGCAAACTGACAGAAGGGAAATGGAACGTTTCTGATCTTAATTAACTCCAAAAATTAAACACTTACATGGAAATAGTAACACATGAATAAAGGTTAATATCAATGAAGAGAAAATATGATGAAGAGAAAAAAAAATCAGGGACAGAACTGCAAAACAAATTACATAAACCAAACATAAAAAGCAGTAAGGAAAAAAATAAGAAAGTCATCAATGCCTTCTTTACTTCCAAATTCACAAAATGATTCATGGTGACTCAAGGTAATTTTTCCTATCAAGGAAAAAGACATACCCCAGAACTAAGACAAAGCAAGTTAAATAACACTTCTGTCAGTATAGCCCAACTGAGGGTCTGTATGCTAAATCCTCTTTTCCCAGAGAGAAAAGGAAACATCATAAATTACCCAGCCTGTGAACAGGGCTTGGATCACCACGTGCACATACAGCCAGGAACTGAGAGTGGCAGCAGGCCTCTTTCTGTAAAAATGGGGACTGGGGAGGGAATTCCAAACAGGGTCTAGACCACATGGAAGCCACATTTGGGTCACCCTGAGCTACCTAAACTGAATATAACCAAGGAGTTCAAAAGTAGCTGAAATAATTAACCTGTGAATAACTAGTATTAATCTTGATGTAATTCTAGAGGACAAGGATGGTTCTAGAAAACAGAAGGCAAACAAAGGACCCATCTTTAAAAGCACAACTCAGTAAACTACAAATTACTTAACTGCGCTATCCAGAAGGACATGAAAAAAATTTAAACAATCAGTTTTTAAGTAACTGGAAGGTAATAGGATGATGAAAAACTGTCAATACAGAATGGTCAAGAACAAATTATGTTCCATCTAATGGGGTAACAGTCCCAGTGATTATGGAGGGAAGCATTAGAGGTGATTTACTTTGAAAAGTAAAGTAAAAAAAGCAACGCATTTAATCCTTGCACACCTAGTATTTTCAAAGCATACAAGGGAAATCAAATGTAGATTAAAACCACCACAATCTGGGTGTACAGCTATCTGGAAAATCCTCTTAAATTACCAGCAATTTGCTGGTAAACTGACAGGACACTTTGCACGTAGTTCTACAGGGGACCCTATCAGCTCCAGTTTCATGAGCCCTTAGCACAGATAGCCTTTAGAGATACGCAGCAACCATTTTGGAAGGCATGATTAGAACTCAGCAATCTCAATAAATTGGGGGAAAAAAAAGATCAATTGTATCAAGATGGAACAAAATAGACAAGTACAAAACGTTCTATCTATACTATACAAATTCAAACAGATATGAACAACTGGCAGCAATATTCAGAGAAGGGTCTTCAGCCTACAGTACAATGCAAACTGAATTTTGATCAAGTTGATGTCACCAAAAAAGGAGAAGGGAGAAGGAGAAGGAAGACACTTCATCCCAGAATGTATTGACAGGAGAGCAATGGAATGTAATTTTCCCTGTAGGTGCTAGGCATGCCTCCAATTAAGCCAAGACATCCAGTTTTAGCCACCTCACTGCAAGACAGCTATAGACAGACAAGAGACCATCACGAATGCTAAGAAGGTTCAAAAACATCGCTGAAGGAAAAAGATTGATGGGATTGTATTTATTTTCTGTCCAAAAGAAGGAACAGGACATGATTCTTCTTTTGTAGTAGGTAAGTGGTGATTATGAAAAAGACTGATGTTTATTGTTTTCTCTGGCTACTTGGAGGTAAAACAAAATGTAACCAGCTTTGCTGACAGCAACAATATTTGGGTTTGATATTAACCTAAGTGTCATTAATTTCCTAATAAAACAGATACTTAAGCAATAGAACGATCCAGTCACATCAGTAGGAAACAGAATTTCCTACAAAGGGCTTTAGACAGATTTGTCTGAGGGATATCCTGAGTATGTACTCACAGACATGAGCAAGACAAAACTCAAACTATTGGCCATAAATTCGTTATGGAGATTTCTACTCACCTGAAAATGTTTGTTCAGCTCTGAAAAGGACCAGCTTGGTATCTCAGGCCTTAGGCTCGTGGTTAAATAAGAAGCTTGTGATAAAAGATGAGCAAGGCCCGGGTGATTAGTGTAACTGCATCACACTTCAACCTGCAGGGAAAAAAGCCTTTGTAGCAAAGGATGCAAGAATAATAAAGTGCACCCTGACTGCTACTTCTGATCGGTGCAGGTGGGCTGTAACCAGATAGACACCACCTGTGGCAACCAGGAGTCTGGAAGTTCCCTACTTGGACTGGCCTGAACCAAAACACTGGTAAGCCCAAAGCGCTCAGCAGCAGGCAGGCATTCAAGATTTTGATCTGATTAACGAGATGTAGATTTATAAGATTCACCAGGAAAAGAGAATCAGGAATCTTGAATCAGCTTTCAAGTCCCCCATCAAAGCATCTAGCAAGTTTTGCATCTGACAGCGTAGGACCCAACAGCGCCATACAAGGTCACAGTGCAGCATTTTCTCCAAACATAGTGTTATATCTCAATGTCATAAGTAAGCACTGTCTGGTATGTGGTCAAACCCACAACAAATGGTGACCTGCCATGTCAAATTTCCCTGGTTCGATGGTTATAAAGTTAGCATGTGATGCAGAACAGATTCAAAGAAGAAAAGCATTGCTTGCATCTTCAGAACACATTTTCTGAAGCAGACGGGAAGTTTTATCAGCTGGCCACTTTTTATTCTTTGTAATAGTCTGAGGAAAACAGGACAGAAGCCTATCTATGCACTGTTATGAACACTCCCTGTAACAGCAGGAAACAACCCTGCTTGGGATGCAATGGTCCTTCCCAATATGGTAGCAATCTATCTTTCCAAGTACTTTTTTTTTTTTCCCCCCCTAAACTGTGTTACAGTTACCAACCGTTTGAACAATCTAGCTCACAGTTGCCATGGAGCCTGGGCCTCAATTTCTTTTTCTTCTTGTCTCTTTGGGGTAAAGTAGATTTTTATGCCAGATTAACCAAAGTGCTGCTCTTCTTTGATCTGCAGTTCAGGCCACAGTTCTGACTGGAGAAGGGAAAAATAATTCACCAGGGTGCTCCTAACTTAACAGCAGCCAAAAATGCTTTGGTTTCCAAGGTTTCCCCTATTTCCTTTTCAGTAGGGACATCAAGAAACTAGTAACAAGTTAAATATGTTGAAAGAAGTTTCTGGTTTGCTCTTCATTTCTTTCTTGCTCGCTCTCTAACTTTCTCCACAGAACTTGAACAAATACTGACCTTAGAAAAGCCACTGAGTGAACCATCAGAAGGTGTAGAAAATACTTTTAAGTTATTAAATAACCACAGTATCCTAACCCTCAATTTCCCTTTTTTTACTTTGTTCCTCCCTGCCATTGTTCAGGTAGGTAGCCCTTCACAGACCCCTCACGTACAGAACTAGCAGGACCCACACCTTAGTGGGTTATAAAACAATCAACTTGCATCATGGACCATAGCATTTTCTGTCATAAAGCTTCTCCCCTGCTCAAGTGAGTTTCATTAAAAGAACAGTCAGCACAACAGAGACTGCAGAATTTTATTTTTTTTTTTAATATTTCTGACACCACATCTAAGAATATCTGTGAGGAGAAACACTCTACTAGATAGCTTAATCCAGTCTGGTGCAGAACACGTCAAATGACAGAGAACTTACCACATTCTTCAGTGCTTATACACAGCGTCAAATTTACATTAATTAGCCGGCATTCCATAAACTCTACATAATTTTAAAAACTGTAACAACAGTAACAGCAACAGCTGAAACAAAAACTTCATCGGTTCAAACCTTAACTAAGTCGGGCAGAACAATGAAGTCCTACAGATAACAAAAATAAAGTCATCTAAAGAAGGTAGATTTAGAGGTCTTTTTGCAGTGAGCTATGTTAGTCTAATACGATGATGACATCTGCTCACTCATGACAAAATTAACATTAAAGTCTGCATAACTCAGAAACATATAAACAATACCAGGTGCTTAAGTAGCACTTAGCCTGGTGTTAATTATATCACATGTGAACCCTGAGGTCTGTCTTTCAGCAGAGAAGTTGCCAAGAAATGACTCTCCAGTGGCACCAGAGGATTTGGAAACAGCTCATTAGTACCCTACAGCAACAAAGGATTAAATTGTGCCCCAAAACATCCAGCTCATGTGGTTACAAAGCCATTCAACGAAATCCAGTGCTTTTTGGAATCATCAGGGAGAGCGACAGTGATAAAGTTAGAAGGAAAAAGCTGAGAAAGAAAAGCAATCATGCCTACAAGGGGCAGAGGCAGGGGACCTAGAGCTCTGTCAGTACTGCATCGTACTTCAAATCAGAAACCATGTCTTCTGTAGCCCTACAAATCCTCTTCTCCCACTACTTTTCTAGTTTCCCTCTATTTAGAGCTACAGAACTCCTCCATTTGTCACCTGGCCTGCCTTTCAGCTCAGCCAAATATTCCAGTCCTTCCTGTGAAATAGCTTGGCTGTTTCTAAGCCAGTCCTGAGGTAAACCCACCTCTTCCCTTAAAGGGATGCTATGTTGTACACTGGAACAAACTGATTTCAACAAAGCAGTTTGTTACTTTAAACGTACGAAGTGCAGTATAGGGACCAATACTAATAATTCACACCCCGATAATATGCAATTGACCAAGTCTGGGACTCCATTCAGGACATCAGAAGGTAAACTTTTTTCCTGTTACAGCATTCAACGTGCAATGCAAGTAGATTAGTTAGTTGTCTGTTTCATTAAAAGAAACAGCTATGCCATGGCAAAAATTGACCTTTTTTTGAGTGATACAGGTAGCTGTTGCATTTGACTTATCTGGGCCTATAGCCAAGTGACATATAGACTGAGTAATGGAAAGTGTCAGCAGATTTTTTTTTTTACCTCATTGCTGTATGCATTTTAGTAAGGAGAACTCACCAACTTTTAAAATGCAGTTTACAGACTGAGTTCAGCTGTACTAAATGGGTGCAACCCTGCTTTGGAACTGGTATGGGAAGTGTAGAATTCCAGCAGCAAGCAGGCTGACGGGGCCCAGAGAAAGCTCATGTCTTTCCAGAGATTCAGTCAGTCTTGTCTGAACTTTGGCATTCAATCTTTTCTTCAAAGGAATGTTCCTACCTTCTCAGAGAGGGCCCTGTGCTGTCTCAGACCATCTTTCTTTCACTAGGTCAGTAGGACAATGGGAAACCCTCTGTGCAGAATTGCTCTCCAGAACAAATGCCAACAAAAAAAAAACCCAAGAATGTTGTTGCAGATAAAATCATGGAAAACAAAATTAACTTAAACAGTTGCAGCAGCACCTTACTGAGTTAGTGGGACCCTAGAAAAAAATGTGGTTTTGAGGTGTAGTCTTCCAAGGAAGTTTCAGTGGTTTACTAAGTAGAAAACACAAAGACTCCAAATAAATTCTTAAATAGTTAACTTCTGATTCCTTTAGCATGCACTTACACTCAAATCCAAAATATCTTCATATTTCCCTAGGTATTAAAATAGGAAAAGCTAAATGTATTGAGCAAAGTAGTTATTTCCTAATATCTAAAGATAGGAAATCTTTTCTCCAAGGTTGCGTAGCATTGACATTCACCATACTAGCCACACTTTGACAGTCATTATTTTGATGGGACAGCAAACACTGCACAAACATATTTTGCCTTAATATATGGTACAGAAAGGAACTGGTTAACAATAACACAGGAAACTCCTTACAAATTGGTAGTGTTGGCAATTTCCTGCAATAACTTAGAAGATTTTCACTTGCTTGGTTGGGTTGGTAACTCATATCCTTAAGTTGAAATTCAAGAACCTGAAGTCTTGACACACAACCCAGTAATTAGTAATACAGACTGTATATACAAGAATGCAAAATATACTGGACCAAATCCATAATACACCTACATTCTGTGTAACATAAATGCTTTTCAGACAGATTTTCGATTTCAGGATACTTTTGAAAAGTTTATTATTGGAGAAGAGGCTTAGAAAATTGACTCTATTCAAGAAAACCTACCACAACAGTCAATGAGTTATGTCAAAGTGCAAAGAAAGAGTTGAGCAAAGACTTTAGGATTTAAGATGGGATTTTCAAAAATCACTTAAATGGTACAAGGCCTATGGAATGATTTTTGGAGGCAGAGAGGGCATTTATGCATCCTACTGCTATCAGCTTTCTCAGGAAGGTATTTTTATCAATCTGCTATTTGTAAAATCTCTCTGTGTAATCCTAAGCCAACTAAGCACTTTTTAAAAATTCTAAAGCAAGCCTCTAGCTATATGGGTAAGTCCTATAAGGTTATCAAAAAGCGCACAGCCAGTTTTCAAAAGAGCAGACTACACCGACTGCAGGTCAGGTGCTGAGCTCTTCTGAAAATTCAGTCACTTTATTCTGTTGCCAAAATGTAAACTTGACATGCTGAATACATTTGTCATGCAAACATTTGAAGATCTGTCTCTGACCTCCTCCAAAACCTGTATATTACTGACTGAAATCAAGGGGGGAATTAAAAAAAAAAAGGCTCATTTATATTAATAGATTCTTTCATGATTCTTGCTCTTTACGAGCACAGCTTTAGTTGATTTTTAACAAGAGAGATGCTTCTGTGTTTAAAGATAGAATATGTGGCTAGTATGTAATACGGCTGAGGAAAACAGGAGGAGAAAGAGCTAGGAAAACACCCTGAAATCACTACTGCGAACCAGATGCTTTTACCTCGCAGCTTGACACAAACCACACAGTTTGATGTCCAAGGGGCAGTATGTCATGCTTTTACTGTTACATTTTTCTGCGCCATGGCAGTGAGTTGCATTACAATCTGTAAAGTAGTAAACCCACACACACCGTTATAACTAGTCATGGAATGCCCTAGAGTGACTGCAGCAGAGCTGGAACTGCACTCTGAGCCCCTCAAGGGATTTCAGCTGTGGCTTAACTCTAGGGACATCGCTTATCCTATCAGCTGAATATCTAGTAGACAGGTAGATGTGGGCCTTCACACAAGATGTGACAAGGTGTACAGCTGCTTCAGTGAATCCATGTTTGCTGGGATGAGGCTTTAGGGGCTTTCAGTCCCTGAAAACAGCAGTCATCTCTCTGCCATCTAATTTCCCACAGTCCTCCTTCCACAGAGAATCATCCTTGTCCAAGGGAGGAAGCAGTAGCTGACGCCCAACTTAGGATATCATCTTGAAAATAAGCGTAACTCAGAGCTTCTTCCCTGGCACACCTATGTGGTTCCTCACATGTGCCCCACTGAGTTTCCCCAGTCCAGGTCAGCAGCCTAAGATGCACTGACAGCATCTATCTAGCTCCACAGATGATGGCTTCAGAAGATGTCATCAACAGAGCCACAACCACCGCTGCAGGGCAAAACTGTACTGCAGAGATGCTGCATTCGCCTGGAGCTATGCAGATTCCCACCCTCTCTCTAACAGAGAGCTGTGCCTCAAACTTCCTCCAGATGCATGTGGAAATTTGACTTGTCCCATTAGTTGCCAGGAGTAAAACACAAGGCTTGACAATTCTCAGCTCATGCTCTGTCCATAGTTCCCAGTCTTGTTCTTTCAAAAGTTAGTAACAACATGGCTTGAGGAACCCAGCACTTTTCATATATTGTTTAAGGTACAGGAATACAAGTCTCCTTTGGGAGGCCCTCCTATTTCCTCAATTTCTCATTTCAACACAGTTACGAGGGCTGCACAAGGTTAAATTCTTCCTTGCCGCTGGTGTTTGTGTCAGCAAGCATCTTTACTGGTTTTGTGGATGACAATGGCTATTCAAAACTGGGGAAAACCAAGAACTGGAGAAATTCCCAGCATCTAAAAATTATCTCATATTCCCACAAAAGAGAAGGCCTGAGACTGACCACACTTTTTCCCCCCTCGTAAGTCCACTTACTCAGAGCTTGTATTATTTGCTGCCAAAACTTGTGTGGTTTGATGCTCTGACTTACTCAAGGGTTCACAGAACTTATTCACATGCCAGATTTGTTATGAAACCTCAGGCTGCAGGCTTCAGGCAGCTTGACTTTCAAGTTTCTGCCTTACCTGCAATATAAAAATGTGTTATGCAGGTCCTATCTTCCTTCACAAAGGACAGTGCAGGATCGAGCTGTCCCAGTAAAGTGGTATGCCTTACAGAGCAGTTAATTCCTCTTAAATTGCATAACATATATATAGGTTCTGCAGTGCCTAGCCCAGTACTTGGAACGGCACAGACAGAAGGAGACTGGGCCATGCTGCATCTCCTCCCTGATTTCTGAAGCAAATCAAGAGAATTGGCTCCTCTGGTCACCCAGGAATTAAACAATCCCTCTCCCTTTCACAAACACATAAGCTGAGATGACTCCTTAACCACCTTCCCATGAATAGCCAGAAATTGTCTAGCTCAGGCAGATTTGCACTCCCCTGCGTTTAACTTCTTAACACAACCTCAGAAGACAGAAGCTGTTGCCAGCCCATAGACAGGAGGCCATCTATGTACATACCTGGGCAATCATTCCATAGACGGCACAATGTTCGTGCCTCTGCGCATGTATTAAAGTGCCGCAGCCAGCTAATTCTTTACAGCTTGCACTTTTTAGCCCTCGTTATGGCAGACAGTTGGGCGCCCCTGTACAGTTAAAGATCACAGGCCTTGATAACCTGGCTCTTTGATTTATGACAGCCCAGACCTCAGTGATCACCTAATGAGGGGAACCTGGAGTGTCAACCTGTTTATTAAATACCCAGAACCAGCTGTAGACCCAGCCAAGGAAGTAAGTTAATCATATTTCTCATTTATTTTGTGTATCCCTCTCACTCCCTGGCTCTCCCCATTCTCTCCTCCGTTCTGCCTGGCTCCCTCTTTTCATCTCAGAAGGGGAGGGATTTCGGACAGGTCATTTACGGAGACTGTCAGGGGGCAGAAATGTTTGCGATTTCCTACTGATTTCTTAGGTGTTTAGAAGTTAATAATATTCAGCACCTCATGATTCTTTCCTAGATGTCAAACAAAGACATGAAAGGCAAGAAACCCAGAGGAAAGGAGGGGGAAGGAGGGAAAGGGACAGAGCAGCAGGGGCAGTAGGAGAACAACTTTCCTTTTCCCCCAGTTTTAAAGAAAGCTGCATTCAAGAAAAATCCAGCCTTAGTACTAACACAAAAAAGCACATAAGAACCATGCAAACTTCTCTCTAATTGCCTTTAATGAAACAAAAATTTCTTTGCTCTTCCTCAGCAGGACCTTGGGCAATAAAAACTAAGATCCAAAAGGCAAAGATTCAACCTGTAAAACTGCTTTAGATTTATGGGTTTTCCCTTCTGTCCCTATTTATGGCTCTTACTTGCCTAATCCGTTCAAGTTTTTATTTTTTAATCCCTTTGAAGAAACTTAAGAAAAAAAGGACTTGCTGAATCACTGAATCCATCCACCTGATAGGACACAACTCAGACATCCACAGAGAAAAGATGATATCTGATATTACAATTATTATCAGACATCACATAAATAATCTGTATAACTCAGATACAGATCTAGGGCACAGAGCAAGTGCAGTTACGTTTATATTAACAAATTATTATGAAGTTTATGATCAATAAAGATTTAATGAAGCTCAGCTGTCACCAGTTCAAATATTTTCATTTCACTTTGACCACAACAGATCACTTTCTTGAACTAGAAGAGTTTTGATCAAACAGGTATACCTCTTATCAGTGAGCACCGGTTCTGCTATCTCACAAGATGAAGCTGGCTCCAGAAACCGTGAATCTGCCTCTCAATAAGCCTGTCTGCCACATCTGGAAAGATAAACCTCAAAAACTGAGGGAATAAATACCCTCATTTGTAAAGACTTTGGTGAAACATAAATGTGGAGAAACCACTCAGATACCTGATCTGATCCCATGTGGGACTACAAATCAGACCATATCCCTTGCACTGTACTCTGAAAGGGTGAGGCAACTAATATAGAGCACGAGGAAGATCCAGTATTTAGTGTTCTTAAACAGTAGCCCCCAGATTTTACTGTATCCAAACCAGCAGTGTGCTATTTGAATTGCATTCAAAGCTTTTTAAAAAAGCTGAAGTACACTTCTGCATACTAGCCTTGAGGTCACCAGGGTTGCATACCACATGGGGCATGTCCACAACCAACAGAAACAGTTAAAGCCTCTGGGCTAGCTGTTAAGGAAAAAGGTATTACTTGCCTCTGCTATCATCTGACAGTCCAAAAGTAAAGAGGGCTATGGGACCCTAAGCTTTTGAGTTGCAAATGTTAGATAAGTATGCTGTTGAGCCAGAAGCGAAGAATCAGACATGATTCCTAGGTCTGGGCTCATCATACAGTAGGTTGTTCCTGTTCATACCTCTGCTTCTATCAGAAAGTAGGAGAGTGGTAGTTGGCTTTTCAGGGAAGGAGAAATGGGTCTGAATATCACCTTCTTATTGATTAGAATTTTGATCCTTCTAATAGCGCCTTCAAGCAAAAAGACCAGGTGAGATTACAGACTGAGCTCTGCAAGCTCATAGGTGAACGAACAGGGATGGAAAAAAACCCCACATTATGATTCCTTGTTGTTTGCAGCTGCAGAAGAAATAAACCTCTTGATGTGCCAATCCTGCAAGTCTTTCTGAGTGAATTGCCAAGATCTCCGGGAGTTAGGCTTATCAGAAGTTGTTGCCTCATCATTTCAGGCTCAACATTTGCAGAATTAGCCTAAGACATCAAGTGGTACTATTTACAAAGGCTCTACCTTGATGGGGTGATTTTTTTTCAAGGGTATCAGACACCTGATCTCAGCTGAGCAACTCTGCAATTCCAGCCCTTGGTATTTCAATGCTGTACCCCCTCCTCCCACCTGAGGCAGCATTCAAGGTTATAGGCAGCTCTCACCTCAGCATGCACCTCTGTCTCCTTGTGCACCTTGCCCAGCTTGCTATCACACCATTAACTGGCTTTTGCAACTCAAAGGAGGAGCTCAGCAAGCCTTCTCTTGTTAAGAGTCTGAGACTGACAAGTTTACCAATTCATCCCCACTGCCTGCTCTCACAGATGAGTGCTTCAAGCTACTAAACTCCTGCACCCTCCAGACTACACAAGAATCTGCCTAAAGCTTTCCCATATCTCACTTACATTGGCCAGAAGAGCCCAAAAGGGCAGCCCAGAGTATACTTTTTCTGGTACTTTGTCCAGCCTGCTTGGAAATGATGGGAAAATGCTTTCAGTTGCTGCAGACTAGCTTGATTTTTAGCTTCAGAAACCTTAACGCTTTGCTTGGTTTCCTTTTATCTGCCTCTTTATCTGTTTAAATTTAGCCTGGTTCCTATTTGCTCTTTCTCAAGTCCAAGCCAATATCTGTTACCCAGTACCCAAGGGGGATCTTTCTCTGCCACTTTCCTTCTTCCTTCAGCTTTGCTCATTCTCTCTCAGGAACTGAGGCTCCCTTGACCCAAAACAGCTATCCTGCTGGCAGCTGCTGCTACCGGAGGTAAGATGTCTTCAAGGCATGACACCAAGGAGTACTGCAGAAAATAGAAGCAAATCCTAAAGGCTGCCTGTGTCTATATAATATATTTATTTAATTGATACGCTCTCAGCTTTCCTTAATAGAAATTGTCAGAAGCATCAAGCAAAATTGCCTCTTGCTATTCACTGGGTCCCCCAGAGCAGGCAGGTAGCAGATGGGGATGGGAAGAAATTGCTAACTGTCCTTACTGTGTGGAAATGAGCCTGCAAGCACTTGCAGGAGGAATATTTCAAGGCTCAGCTGAGAAATAATAACATGGACATTGTAGCAAACAGCTCAAGTAGGAAACAGGAGCAAAATAGGTTTGTGTTGAGAAGGGACTTGAAAGGAAGAGAATGTACCAAGTGACTGCTTGCATCAGGAGGCAAGCCTTGGGGGTGGCTCTCTAGCTAGGGATATTGTGGGGAGGAACAAGAGAGTTGTTTTCCTTCCCTCTGAAGACCCTGCAGCCGGCATGACTGACATCTGTCATTCAGTCCCTGTCTGCTGAGCTCTCTTTCACTCAGACGCCCTCGCTGGCATTGAAAAGAGCAGAATGTGTAAGGAAGCCACTCCAGGCAGCTGCCTCGGCTGTTCTCCTCTCGGCACTCAAGGCAGGCAAGAGCGAGCATGCAACACACAGAGCTGTCACTGGCCTGTTGGCAGCCGGACAGTCACAGCTCTGAAAGGGCTGTCAGATCGCAGTGGCTCGAATGGGTCAGCAGGGACATGCCTTGCCCTCCTCCCTGCCATGCTCCCTGCCCTTAATGCATCTGACTGTGGTGTAGCCCCAGGGGAATAAAGAGAGCCTTGTGGCTACTCAGCCCACACTCTCTCCCATCACAGACCCACCGTAGGGGAGGAGACCAGTCTAAATCTTACCCATATCCATTCTGATTTAAAGCAAACCCTTGTCACTACTTCACTGCATGATGGAGTCTTCTGTGCAACATGCTTCACAGATTATTGTCTTTTTTGGTTTTAACCCCTCAGCAGTCCTATAGGGAGAAAGGATTTTCCATACTTGATCAAGATCTGTTTCAACAGTTCTCTAGCAATCAGATCTAAGATAGCCAGGTCACAGGGGCAAGACAAAGAGCTGAATCTTTACCAGCTGGACATGAAGAAAGCCTGTTAAAAATCTTAGTTTCTTTTCCCCTTCTGTCATGTAGAATAGCAAATCCATTCTTCTGTTAACATCCTTGCAGAATAGTGGAGAATTATCTCATGAGAAAGCCTTCAGGGCCAGCTATGACTGTGATGGCAACAGTAATGGGGAAAAAACTCCAGTGGTTTAGCTTCTTACATGACTTGCAGTGGTGATGCTGGAGCTTCCCTTGTTGCAAGGTAATTTTAGCCGTGAAGTCTGTTGGTAAAAAAACATCCTCACTCAGTAGCACAGACCTGGAGTTTCTTACACAGCCTTAACTACAAGAGGAACATTCTCTCTTGTCCTCAAAGCCTTCAGTTACAAAGACAAGGAATATCTTGCACCAATCGCTTCAGCTACTCTGGCACAGAGTCCATTTGGGCCAGATTTTTTTCCCTTTCTTTTTCCTTCCACCCACTTCATTAGCTGGTGCTCCCTTTACTCTTTCTCTCTCCCCAAACACATTGCTCAGTTTCCTTTTCCCCATTTTCCTATTTTGAACACCTTGTTCTCACCGCTAAATCCCTGTACTCCAAGGGGAAACGCAAGAATCCAATTCTCCTGTTTCACGTTTGGTTTTGCTATTGCATAACAAAAGTAAAGGATAGGCAGAGCACAATGGATTTCAAGCAAGTCATTAGTTTCACTGCAGCAAACCCCTTCTGTCTGTCTTGAAGTTTACTTATAATTTTGGCATGCAGCACTTTCAGAAATACTCACAACACTCTCACCTTCAGTGAGACCCAGTTGGGCTCCAAGGTAAGATGTGCTCTCCTGAAGATCAACTCCACAAAGCTATATAGGCAGCTTTAGACACAGATCTTGGACCAACCTTCTTATCTCTACAAGTCACTTTGAAGTCAAGAGGAGACAGGTCTAACTCATTTGGTGCTTTTGTAAAGATCACCAGGCATTTCAGATATCTATACAGCTTCGTAAATCTGGCCCCGAGGCTCAGACCCTCCAAAAAGGTATTTAAAGCTTCGAGCCTCCACTGCCTTCAGTGGAAGATAGGCACCTTAATACTTTTGTAAATCCAGTGCTCATGCCTAAATCACCTTTGAAAACGGTACACAGTGAAAATCAATACCACACAACAGCACACAGGGCAGAGGTCCCTAAGCTGCTAAATCCACCACACAGTACGGCACAGCGCTGCCTGGGTGCGGGGCAGATCCAGAAGCAGCCCAGCTACATTAGCAGGATACTGCATTCCCGCTAATAAGCCCCACCTGGCGAAGACTTGCCCTGAGGCTCCTATGTCACTTAGGTGCTTTGAAAATGTTGCCGTTCAACTAAATCCAGCTCCCAAATCAGTCTAATGACAATTCTGCCCCCTTTGCTTCACTTCTTAAACATTTATGTGGCTGGAATTTGCTCACACAAACATTTGACCTGTTTTTCTGCTGCAAATACAGATATCCATGCATAAATCAAGGTATTTGCTCATGAAACACTCACCCAACCAACTTGTATATAAAAACACAATTACTTGGGGGAGTCCTGACAAGCCGAAATTCAATGCAAGCTTGCTAGGCGGCTAATAAATTTGGCTCATTTCTGTATTTCTCCCTCAGTCAGGAAGGAACCCAGCTATTTTTAAATCTGGATTCGTGTACATAGCCAAATATAATGTTCTTTCTTCTGTGAGAGAGAACAGGAAAAGATTTTAAATGTCCTAACATTTCCTAGGCCAGCTTATCTCTCTGTCACTCTCCCCAAGAGAGACCCACTGTCTGCCCTGTCTATTTAGACTGTAATTTTTTTTTTATTTTGATTTTTTTTTTAGGTCAGAGCTGTTTTTTACTACGTGTTTGTACAAAGTCTGGTACGATGAGACCAGCCCACTCTGGGTACTGCTATTGTAGGAATAATAAGCCTATGCTGGGGGTGTGTATGGCAACAAGATCCCTGTTTCCCAAAGGGATGATGCAGGTCTATGACAAAAGTGTGCCAAAATGTCAAAAAAACCTCAACCAAAGTGCAGATGAAGCTTTCTCAGATATGGGGAGCTTATGTGCACCCGTATCTAATTTCCTTGGACCCTAGCATAGTAGCCATCTTTACTTTGGCAGAATTGTTCCCATACTTCAGTGTAAACAAGTACTTTTGTACTTTTTTGGATTGCGGCCCACTGTCTGGCAGAGTGATAACTACCAAAGCTGATGCACTCGCTGCAAATGCCTAGACATTAAGGCAGCCAGACGCAGGCCTTTCAAAACACATCATTATTAAACAGAGGTGTGGGTGGGAGGAGAATTCAGATCAGAAAGACACACCCAAGGTTACCACATTGTGTTCTAATTTTAACACTTATTACGACCCAGTAGCAGTACCCCTCTGGCTTTAGCTCATAATATCTCCAAATCCAGGAAGCCATTATGATTCTCTAGGGTCAAAGGTTGCTTGCATTGTAATTCGCTTCCTCCTTTGGAGGTTTAATTTTGGAAATATTTCTAATTGCCATTGTATATGACATCGTCTTTCAGATAACCATGGAATGATTTCTCTGTTTGTTGGCTATGACTCAACCAACCAAACCAAACCAAAAAAAAAAAAAAGAAAGAAGAAAAAGCAACCCTCTACTCTCTTTAGAACAATTATTTAACAGTGACACAGACTTTGCAGAGGCTGTTCAACAGTCTCAGTTCTCAGCTCCAGAAATGGAAGGGTGGTGCCTCTCGTATCTAAGGTGTAAGGAGTACACACCCTGACACACTGTCAGTCCTGAAGCTCATTGTAAACAGCCTCCCCAGGCATCAAGATCTCTGGTCCAATTAGTGATTGTTCCACAATCAGCGACAGAGGTAAATCTTTTCAGTAGCTTTGAGCAACACTGTGGCTATCTGGTTCTTTACTGCTCGACCTTCTGGTCCTTAATGACTGTAGCTGCCTAGTGACTGTATCTGCCAAGTCTATCTAGGTTCCTCTCCCCAAACAAATCCCCTGATTTTGCTTTGGCCCTACCTGCCCCCCATCTTAATTTTCACAGACTTGTTCTCTGAAATCTTACCTCCTCTCTTCTTGGTTCTTGATATTAGCCTGACCACAATACCCACTTCCATTTATGTTCCTACCACTGAGGACCTTACAGTAACACCTGCTTAGCAACAGTTTAAGAATTGCTAGGTGGCTGTCATCCAAAAGAAAAGCATCAGAAACTTAACAGGTCCTGTCTAAGCCTACAATAGCTGTTTAATTTCTCATTTCCCCCTGATTTCTTGCACAAGTAACTTGACAGTTTTGTTAATGGTCATTATGGTTCAGTGGCATCAAGAAAGTTTGACTGCACCATATAATAAGCATTGCGCAAACACCTAGACAGTTACAGTTTCTGTCCCAGGACACTCAAAGACCATAAAGACAAGACAGAGAGAGGGAGTAAGAGTGAAAGTGACTCAGTCCAGTCCTATAGCATGGCAATGGCTGATCCCAGAATAAACCTGCTTTTCTAAAGTTCCTGGCTGGTACAGTGGGCAGCACAGTCTCTGCAGCTCCTGGGATACTGATTTAACAGCACTGCCAAATTGTATTTGTTTCCAAACATACAAGAATGAGAACAAAAAATATATTTAAATTTCTCTATGACTCAATTTCTTTAACAAGTGGGAGAACAAATAGCTCTCTTTCATTCATTATACTCCGATTAACCTTTATTTAGAGGACAAAAACCTTTATAGAAAAGAATCCTGGTTTTCATCGCATTTGTGCCCACCACCTAGCACAGTGGTGTCTGAATCTTTCAACAGGACCAATGCTATTATAACTGTTCTATGGAAAGACAAGTCAGGATATAATAGATCTGAGCAAATGTCAGGAAAAAGAATGGATTTGCTACAATTTAATTTTTTTGCTCCACCCCCAGTCAAGAATTAATGCTTCACTCCCTGCATGCATTCAAGTGCAATGGACTAAATCCTTTCAGACAAAAAAAAAAAAAATTTAAAAATCGCCCTTTAGGATTAACAGCTTCCAGCATGCCAACCCCCAACAGTCCACCCAGTTGTGCTGTTGGTGTGGAGGAGGATTGTCTGTAAAGGAATTAAAACACTTCCAGCCCTGCTGACACCATGAACCAAAGACTGGGGGTGGGGTGTGGAGGAAGTGCTACAAGTCAAGAGTCTGCTGGAGAAAGTGTGAACAAGCCAATTAAATCCTGACACTTCTGGACAAAGAGGTCTCTTAGGAAGAAAGAGATTAGCACCTCCTATTCATCAACAAGCACCAGCCAGCCTGGGCGGACTGAAGGCACAGAGGCAGCAGAAGCTTTTCAGGGGCTGTAGGACTGCCTAATGTATCTCAAGTAGCATGCAAAGGAATGCCTGTCCTGCTGTCATCGTTGGATGAATGTACTCACCACCCCTCCAATAGAATGGCAGCTGGCGCTGTAATGCACTATAGTTTACCTTTTTGCAGCTTGAGCGTGTGTAAAGAAAAACAGGCGAGAGAGGATAGTTGTTGAAATTGCTGCCACACTGCTGTTCCTGCTTTGTCAAGTCATTCCCTACTTTACCACCAAACTTGTATTAGTTATGCCTATTAGCTTCGCCAACAGTGCAGCAGACTTTATCCACCTATTCCACTGTCCTTTCTTCAAGCCTAGGATCAACAGAACGCCACCATGAAAAGAGACAGCCACAAGCACCTCAAGTATTCAAACGAATTTGGACCTGGGCATTTGTTGTGACCTATTATGGATCTAGGGACAATTTGAAGCTTGGTCAAAAGTCACCGTGATGCTTGCATTAAAACTGTCTGGATTAAGAACTCCAGAACGACCCTATGGACCTGCGAGTTAAGCTTTTAAAGGTCCTAGTTTAAAAACACAATCATGATAGTCATGGCAGTGGGGTGTAGTATTCCTATGCGATGAAAACATGCAAACCAAACCACGTAAAATTTCTTACTGAGGACACTGTAAGTGACACACCCAAAGTACTAGGAACTACTGAACTTCTTGGACACGCTTCGCTTCCAATTGCAATTTTATTCCAAGAGTACAATTTCCAATATTATACACCTGAAGGAACCCTGTTGTTAACCACTGCAGTCTTTTATAAACTGCCACTTTCCACTTGTTTTCATAATGGCACTTGCAAATGTAGCCACAAGTTTGATGAGGCTCAGTAAAACCAGAGCTCCAAGATGAATGATTCCATGTTTACCTAACCAAAGTAACTTGCCAGAACACAAGGAGGTGATGCATTTATGGAAACAGAATTTTTTTTTTTTTTTGTTGTTAACTAGAGAGTAAGGTGCTAACAACCCAGCTCTAAAAACGTGGTCATTTTGAGACTTCCTACTTCTCTCTTCTTTGCCTTTTAGTTTCCCACTTGGGCTGCCTAATGCCACCAATGTGGAAAACATTTTAAAGGACCTTTTCCTTTCATTCAGTGTTACCACTGAGCACGCACACACATGTCCCTAAACACTCATTACCCAGATGAGATTGTGTAAAACTCAGAATGCAAAATTCATACATAGGTTAGTCGATGCACCTTAAAGTAAGTGGACTTTTATTTAACTCAGCTCAACAACCAAAACCTGTGAATTATCTTCATGTGCTCCAGTTCAGATGCTATATAGCTCTGGTTGTGACTGGAGATGTGAGTTCAATTTCTGATTTAGGTCTCAAGTGAACTTTCTATAACTTGAATTAAAACGGCATGTACCATTTCACTGTTTCCTTGAACCCCTCCACACCTCATTCCCTTGCTCTTGACATAATGCCAGAGAAAGCACAAGGACTGAGAGTTGGGTTATTAATTTGAATAGTCAGGAGGAAGCAAGAAGCCCAAGCTGCTAGCTACTAATGAGAGCTGATCGAATGCTTGACATTTGCTATGGCTGTCCAACCCATGAATTCATTTTGCCTGTGTTCACGTTCCTTTGGGATTCACTTTCCATGAACAACCCAGCCGACCAGTTTCTTGGCAGGAAAAATCTCAGAAGCAGCCAAGTTCTAAAGAAACATTTAGAAAATACTCGTGGAAAAGGAATTTTCAGATTGTCAACCTCAAGTTTCATCCTAGCAAGCAGGTCCTCAGTGCTGCTGTGTGTATTCATCTAATCAGGGCACGGAAAGATGTCGCACGATCAACCTACCCAACAAAAATTAGACAAAATTAGTTCACTTCTGAACTTTGAGTATTCACACCCAGATGCTTATAGTTTGCCAACATTTTCCAGCCAATTATGAAAAATACTATGTTCCGGAAGACCAGAAGCTATTTACAAAGAAGAGACATTTTTTAGGAAAAATCTCACCACTAACCTGAGCTCCATTCACAAACACAAAATCTTTTAACTTCCTTTCAATGACTGCAATGTTAACCAACTGGAATGGCACATCACTGAGTGGTAGCCTAGACCTAAAATACTGCAATTTTTCCTCTGTAGTATGGGCTCAGACTTAATTTGCATTTTTAACTCTTTCCACCATTTCAAAATTCTGAGTATTTAGTGATGAAGGACAGAAGATCTTTTCCTTAGAACGACAGGAGACTTTCTGAAATGGTTGAGACTATGTTCTAGGAACTTGGATAGAGTAAGAAGAATCCTACTTCACAACATGGCTGCTCTTGGCTAACTTGAGAGAAGTACCTTAACCATAGATAACGTCAGTGACCTTAGGCAGTGAAGCAGATAAATTTTCCATGTCCAACCTGAGAAGTTCTTTCTACATCTATTTGGAAACTCTCTGAAATTAAAAATTATCCTGCCATTAAATCCACAGACATTGGATTATGTGAACACAAAGAAAGGGAAGAAGGTCTCCTTCAGTATGTACACGACTCCCATAAAGTAACTTTTTGTCTTTCAGTGGAACCAATGGCGTCCTATATCAGAGATCATTAAGGAAAAATGAGTTAGTTTGGTCTGTTCAGTATTTTGATTTAAAACCTTCAAAGTCTTTCTCCTTAGGGTGTGTACTCACTGGGTCTCACTGTGTTTGGGTCTTTTCCCTTCTCCTCCCACATTTAATCACAACATTACTAATGAAAACAAAAAAGAAACTCTAGCTGGGCCTTGCATGATTTAGGTACCAAGTAAACAGTACTTAACAGTTCTAATTGAAGGTCAGTAAATCCCCAAGAGATTAAATGAATCCTGCAGGGAGATGTGTAAATCTTGCTGCCTTTTACGGCGTCCCAGCCAAGACCCTGTGCTCGGTTGTGCAAGACTTAATAAATGTGGTATGCAGTTAATCAAAACCATTTTGCCACCAAAGGGGCAACGAGTGTAAATCACAATTACTCTTGGCACTAAACCACTGGCACAAAGAGGCCCATCGATGCCAAATATCATCAGGGGCTGACTTCTAGCGCCTAGTTAGCTGTCTGGCACTGCTCGCAGGTCTAAACGCCCATTTTGCTGCTCAGCAGGGGGAAATCCAGATGGGGAAAATAAAACGCTAAAAAGGATAGTGAATGCATAAGGGTTGTGCTTCTCTCCATCTCGCGCTCTGCTTGCCCTCTGCCAGCTCTCACCCCAATTTAGTAACTATTAATAAGCTAAAGCATGGAGCTTTGGCAACAGCCTACCTCTTTGCAACTAAACCTTGTAGATTTAATAATCCCATCAAAGTTTATGTTCCAAATTGTATTTCAAGGTTTAATAGCTGGTGCACTGAGAATACGCTGGAAAAAGTCTTTGAGAAGTTGGTTTCTTCTAGCGAGTCAGGAATCCAGAATGGGCAAAGGAAGAGTGAGCCACTGACAGCTAATGATGGTCATGACCTTTGACCTTTTACCTATGCCTAGATCAGCTACCAAAGTAGAATTAGGGACAAAGACACTGGATTCCTCAAGAGTGTAATAATGTATAAAAATAGGTGAAGACAAATAATAGAGGATCTAACACTCAGCTCCAGTGCTGAAGAAGCTCAAAACAGCTACAGAATAGAAGATCAGAGTTATGATAAAAGAGAAAGTCATGATGATGCCAAGCAGCAGAGAAAAGACAGGAGAACCCCAAACAAAGCCATAGAGATATGTAACAGCTGTAAGAGATGGAAACTCTCTAGTATTCAAGCAACAAAACTGGAAAGATAGAAGAGATCTAGTAATGTTATTAAGTAGGAAAACATTTGGGGTTCATAAAGCAGATTCAATTCCTAATTCAGCTATAATCTCAAAATCTCTCTGGTACTTCAGTTTCCCAAGGAGCTGATTCCCTCTGTCTGTTCTAGTAACTTAAGATTTTTTTCATGGCACAGCAGGTGAGATATATGCTACCTAGCTTTCCAAGTCTTAATTTTAAGCATTAATCCTGAGCTAGCCATTGTGAAAGAGGGGTCTTGGACGCATCTGATTAATTGCTCTCAAAAGTAATTCAATGGTTCTTGCTGTTAATTATAAAGGACCCTATGGTAACTGAGACTAAAAGCGATACACATAGTGAAGAACAGAACCCCACAGCCTATTTCTTTCTGTACTCTTGCATTATGGTCATCAATAGGTTCATGGGTCTTGAGTATAACCTCTAGACTAGGAGTTACTAAAGATAAGATGGGGTTGTGACAGAACTGGGGTCACGCAATCAAAGGAAATCCAAAAGTTTATGCTAGCATTTGATGTCATGAGCACTTCTGAACTGGGGTTTACAACCCAAAATACTTGAGTGCCACTGCTATACATAGAACCATAACGAGGTATACTGGGAATGTTCTGTAATGCACAGGCAACATCATATCTCAGCAGAAAGAAATTAATATCATAAATTTGCTGCATTATGTGACTGTGCTACACCTTGACCCTAGAGGAGCATGACAAGTATTATGCGATTGCCTCATGCAAGTTCTTCACCTGTCTAATAGCATCTTTTGTGCTGAATACTCAAACCTTTCATCTGGTCCACCTCTTACACATCACGTCCTTTATGCACATTGTTGGGCCTAACTGCCATGTAGCTTGCTTTAAGGCACCAAAGGCATTTAAACCTTGCAGAGATTCCTTCTCCAGACGTGTAGGGATAGCACTGCAAGACCATGCATTCATTCTCTTTCTCTCCTGCCCATGTACCTCTCAATTCTGTAAAGCTGTTCTTCCCCACTGACACCCAATTGTGAAAGAGCAGCTGATTTACATCAGTAGGTCATCATGAATAAAGGAATTCTCCAGCACCACGGTTGGTGGATTGGGATAATATGCTTCTCTTCCCATCAGCCAGAACCAAATAGCCAAAAGCACACAAGTTGCCCTTACCTTCCTGCTTTCATTGTTTTCCTTGCCACCCATCTCATTCTATCACTTCCTCTCTAACCTCTCATGCAGAGTCACATACTCATTCCTTTATTTCCTTCACGCTTCCCTTCTCTTCATCATTCCCCCTTCTAAGACATTCTCATTTTTTTTTTCCCTCCATTTTCCTCCTGACTTGTCCCATGTTGTTCTTATTTCACAGTCTTTCACATAGTAGTTTCCCGTTCTTCCCCCTCTCTACCTTTTGCTCTCTCTCCTTCTCTCCTCCGCTTCCCATTATTTTACTTTTCCTTTATAACTTCTTTCTCTCTCTTTTCCTCCCTCAGTGTGCCTGGAGCTTGAACAGAAAGTCGGCTGGAGCCTTAATTGCTGCTCCCCTGCCTGATGTCAATTGGAGATGACATCTGCTGAACACAGAGCTGCAGCCGTCCATTTGCATATTCCCTCTGTCTGAGTGCATCGGGAGAGATGTCACAACCAGAAAGCTAGAAGCCATCGAAGAAGCAGGGAGCCACAGAGATCATTGTGAAGCTAGCATGAAACATTGAAGAGGTTGGTAAACCTCGCTTCCGCAACGGGTTCTTCCAGCGCTTTCTGCACTGTTGGTCTAAGGCTCAGAGCATTTACAGGAACTGACATTTCCAAAGTTGCACAGCAATGTTACACCACGGTTTTTAAACAAAACAAATGTTTGTGTTCAACTCCATTACAGCTTTGTGGCTCCCTGTGGGAGGGTGACTTTCCAGTAATTGAACAAAGATGGTATTTCATAGCATAGGGGACACTGAGTACTTAGACCGTTTTAGACCTAATCTTTGGTTGTGAAAATGAGATGCTGACAACACAGGGAAAGGAACAGTGTAGGTAGCTGCGTCAATGCACTCAAATTCAAGACCTGACACAGGAGCTTCCACACATGCCGTCCCCAGAAGATGCAGACCATTTGCACTTCAGCCCTCACTCCCACATGGCCTTCCCCCAATCACTTAACTCAAATAGTTATTACAGTATCAGCATCTGCCCCATCAGCTGTTTCTCCTCTAGTCTCTCAGCATTTGCTATTCAACCCCTTAACCCCACTTTAATCCTGCAAATACACTTTTCCCCAGAAATGCAGTAAAGACCCAACTACATAAATGCCAGGATGTCGGTTTGGTTCACATCAGCATACTAGAGAAAACTTCCAGCCACTGCTGGAACTCTCCCTGTAGCTCATGTAAAACAGTGCTTGAACTTTGATCCTCACAAACATTAGGCCTAGCACTCCAAATTGTGTAGGGGAGTATAAACAGTAAGGAAATCCTGACATCCAAGTCCTGAGCAGGAGTATTATCATCCTTTGTTCATGTGCATAATCAGGGACACCAACAGCTGCTGTCATTTTGATATGCTAAAGCAGCAACTTAAAGTGCTTGCGTAGCCCAGTATTTCTCACCGCGTGAGCAAACACTTTGCAGCAATTACAGATTCTATGCTCTGTTTCATTGCTTTGTCTTAATTCAAAACTTCTTGACATATATTTGATTTCTTTTTCTTCTAAGAGATGCTACATATTGTCTGCCAAATGAGTGAGTTGAATAGAAAGCTGTTGTTCAAACCTTCGATCTTTTCTGCATACTTCATTTCAGAACTCAAGTTCAAAGCCATAAAGGCCTGTCCTGTCCACAAAAGTTCAGCATCCTTTATATCTATGTTTAAAATGCACTACCTCAAGACACGTACAGGAACATATAACATGCACTCACATATGTATCAGCAACTGCACGCAGTTCACACTGTAAGAGAGTAGAGAGTGGAGTTTATAGAAAGAAATTTGCTTTATTTGGTGTCTCTGAGAGATTTATTTTAAGATTTTATGTGAAATGGACTCCAATTATCACATTTAAAAAAAAATAAAAAAAGGATAATTTCATTTTCTTGTTAAAACCAGAGTGTCAAAATGTCTGTGTATCAGCTAACCACCAGACAGCAAGAGTTTCATGATTTTCAATGTGTTCATACTTCAATCCTTGTACATTTCTGTGTTTTCTATTTTATTAAACAGAGGCAGTACAGTTAAGAAACAGACCATGCTGTGCAGGCATAACGTTGCTGAACAGGTACAGATCAGAAAGGGCTTCATAGAGCAAGCTAAGTATCCTTAGCACCGTATTCCATATGAAAACACTGAGACACCGAGAAGGGAAATCAATGTGCCGTATGACCACAGGCAAGTTAAGAACTCGTGTTTCCTGGCTCACAAGTCACTATTAGTTCTCATCACACAGGCACTGAAAATTGCTTCATTGCACAGAGACTTGGGACTGAAGCTGGTGTTTTGAATTGTGTAAGTTTTTAGTACCTGCCCACTACTACAAAAATTACCCAAATACAGTTAAAATATTTGCAAAGTACTTGAAGTGCATCTGTCTTATGTGGCTACCAACTAGCTATTCAATAGCTATTCTCCTCCATCTTCACACTGTTCTGGTAAGTTTCAGATGGACTTTACTATTATAATAAAAATCAGCACCAGATTTATGCAGTTCTGTGTTACTAACAGGCTTAGACCCTCTATATTATCAATATAAAAAAAAAAGAAAAAAGTAACAATGAAAACTGAAACCCAGGCATCTCAGCAAAGCAGGAAGGAAAAAGAAAAATGACTGGCAGCTACAGCAATCAACACCTCCTAGATAAGCAGTTAAAGAAATCCTTTTGCCTCCATGAGGCTATCCAAGTCAAAGTATAATGCATTGGTAGTACATTTGGTGTGACTCCTTCTATGGAGAGTTAAGGTCCAAATCTACTAGGGGGTAGAAATGCTGGGGGACTTCCACATTCACTTCATGCTAACCTTTACTGGGAAATTACACGTAACAGTGCAAAACAGAACTATTTTCTTCACTGCCTCTTAAATGAGAACTCACGTGTTGCTCTGGAACACAGGTCCTCAGACACCATTGCCTCAAATCACATATTTACACTACTTGCTACTACAAAGCCAAAGAAAAATATTATACTGTAATCTGATGGTACACAGCCCCAACTCTTTATTCAATAAAGAGCTGTACCCAATTATTGTAAAGACCTGATCTTGCAAGATACAGCCACTCTTCGAGGTTTTCTAAATCCTCCACTAATCTCACCGACCCCCAGAGTTCAGGATCTATAGTGCAATTTGAAAATATCATAGGGGTAAGAGATACAAATGTGTTTTCCCCATTTCAAACTGTTAGATGGGACAAAGGCTCTCTGATTCCAGCAAAAGTGTCTGTTAGCATGCTATCAGATAAAGAAGGATTTCCGTAACTTGCTTAAATCACTAGAATAAAAGCAGACAAGAAAACCAGAGCAAAGAGCTCCTGAATGAATTACTACCATTTCTCATGAAGAATCTCCCAGGTTAGCCTAGAAGATAAGGCAGTCAGGTACAAAATAAAATGGGAAAAAAAATAGTAACAAAGAAAAGAAAACAGGGAATTAAAGAGTTGCTATGTCAAATTCAAAGGACAGACATACTGGATGGGCGCAACAGATAGTGGTCCTCAAACTAAAACTAAATATATGTATGCATATATGTGAGCATGCGTGCAGGTGCGTTCCTATGCAGAGAGATTAGTGTACACCAACTAAACTCAGTATTTTACCTATACTTCTATGATACTGTGACACATTATCTGATAGAACATACACAGCTATTTCAGGCCACAGCTATATGAACCAGAACAGACATTTAGAGAAGGTATGATTTGACATACAGAGGCTAACAAAACAGAAGAACAGTAAACTGTTTTCCTGTACTGGGTAAAAGTGGCAGGTTTCTTTTTCCCTCATCTTAACAAAAGGCGAGAAGTTGAAATTCTGGAAAAAATGTAATCCAGTAACTCACCTCCCAAAAAAAATTTTGTTACATCAGTTAAATCATCAGCTAGAAATTCTGCAGTGTTGCATCTTTGAGTGCTTGTTTTATTTAATCATTATACAAATTAACTAAAGTTTCAAAATAAAACTTCATTTGGTGCTAAAAGAGTTTCATTTTGGAAGCACTGAAACATGTTTTTGCTGATCAGCTGAAGCCAAGTAAAAGATCATGGGTAAAGAATCAGTTTTAACAATTTTAAAACTTCTTCAACAAGAGGATCTGCAATTTTTCAACAAGAATTGTTACAGTGGAAAAATTGTAATTGCCTTTCATAGCTTTGCTTTATAAAGTTCTAAGATCAGACATGGTCAGGAAATTTGATTTTTACATCTTTTCTAAGATACAGCATCTGTATCAAAATGAGTAATTCCCTTTGAGCTCATCAGGAGTTGCCAACTGGCAGGAAGATCGCCTGGCTGTACACAGAATGGTATGTATTGCCTATTGTATATCTGTGAGGTTAGCACAGACCTTTCCTTTCACAGTTCTGTGTTCCTAATTAAAAGATCACATTTTTAAGGCTTCATGCAATGATATATTTGAAATCTCAACCAAGTAAAACTGGTGCAGTATTTTCCCAACTGTACTTCTGACAGGGAGGAGCCATCCTTATTCACTTCAATTGTTTTTAATCCTTGAGCCTAAAAATGATAATTTCAATTTATTTGAATTGTTTCACTGCTGATCATTACTCAAACATTTTTTGTTGAAATTTATGTCCCACAGCTGGAGTGACCACTATTGTATTACAGGCTGGTATGGAAATTCTATGCAAATTCCAAAAAGGAATGGCCCCACCCTTTTATTTCTTTCCCCATCTCCTAACAATGCCGTTTTCTAACCTGGCCTGGACGTTAGGGCAGTGGACCAAATAAGGGAACTACTCTGGGTTACAGCTAGTCAGGCAAAAAAAAAGACCCCAAACAAAACCAAATCCCTCAAAAGTGCTTAGCTCTAACCTATATTAATTCCTGAATCTAAATCAGTACAGATCCTCATGAACAGGCAAGCTAGGACAACGACAAGGGAGGGATCTTTCCATGGCACTGTTGGCTCAAAAGCCTCAAATAGGTACGGGGAGGGGGGATGGGGTGGTGCATATGCTTGCACACACATACACAACATATGCATGCACATATGTCTCAGAGTTCCCATAGCTCCAGCTGAAGGTTCTCAACAAGAACTTCTGTTTTCATGCTCAGGATGTAGATTTTTGTTTTGACAGGAGTAACCAAAAAAGGAAAGTGTGAAGACAGCTTAAGAGAAATAGTATTCAATATCACAATCAGTAAGAAGGGGAGGACTGTATTGTGTATGTTATACATCCCCCCCCGCCCCGCCAAATTCTCTTTCTCTAGTTTCAGTGGAACTGCCACAGAACCACACACCTTCCATTCCACTACAGAATTCCCTTCCCCACTGCTTCATCTGCCAGGTCGGGAAGGAGAGACACAAGCATGAGGTGTCATACTCTAACCCACCTCACAGAACACAGCTGCCTGCAACTTGTGCTAGTGTAGGCCAGAACCTGGGGGTGAAGATCCCAGTAAACAGTCCCTCACCCTTCTTCCTCACCAGTATCAGCTCAGCTATGGAAACTAAACATTAGTGACAGTAATAAGTCAGAGAGCCACCCCAACTATCTTGAAATCCCTCTATTCTCTTAATCATCCACAGAATCCAACTGCCTTTCCCCCTACACCTAGCCTAGCCATTCACTTTGCAACTCTAGGCAGCTTGTAACCATCAACAGTGAGAATAAAACCAGTTGTTTTCTCTTCCTCTTCTTCCTTGGCACAGCAAGGTAGGGAATTTAATTTGCATAAGCTGCTGAAAAGTGTGAAGGTAACATTGTGCTAATAAGATTATTTCTGTTGTGTATACTATATATGCATTTTATATATATGTAAATATACATATATACACAATAAAAACTTATTTGAAACACAGTTTCTGCTATTCTTTCATAATGTGATTGCCTCTGACAGCACGTCAAAAGCTTCAGTTATATACTCAGATAGACTTACCTAGTGCATAAAATATAAGAAGCTGTACTGAAAAAGCAAAAAATATTCATTCTAGCTGATCATTCTTGCCTGCCATATCTTCCATGATTTAGGATTCATGCAGTCAGTGACCCTCAACTTGACCTGACCACTGGCTCTGTGTGAGTATCTGACAGGATCCAGATTGCTTCCAACAAGCTATGCACACTGGTTTGTGGACAATCAGTTGAATACAGTGCGGTTGATCACCAGATATGTTCATGAACCTCCTGCTCTTCTACAGAGAAAACAAGCTAGAAAAATAAGACCAGATTTGGGTTTTTTGGGGGTTTGGTTTTTGTTTTTAATTTTAAAATTGTAACCTACTCAGAGACAAAAGAGGCAGCTTTGGTCCTGTGCAAATGCAGTATTATAGAACCAATAGCATGAAGAAAAATCTCGATAGGTGGGGTAAGGAAAGGAATTGATTCTTGAAATAAGCCATTTCCACATCATTGACAAAACAGTTCAAAGACTTGAAGTGAAGACCTTTGTATTTAGAAAGGGGGTGCAGGCAGCTGCACACAATAAAACCTAAAAATTTCTCAGAAATAAAGCTAGGTGATTAGTTCAGTCAACTCAGTCAGGCTGGAAGACCAAGACCACACAAAGGGATGTTTGCCTGGGATTCAAGCTCAAAAATCCTTGCTTACAGTAATGACAAAAGACAACAAGTTAGTTTAAGAAAGTACCCTCACTCTCCCTCTGCAGTGAGCCTCTCCAGTCATCACTGACATGATAGCACTGAGTAGGATTTACATCCCGATGGTAGGCAAAAGTTACATTTCTCAAACCCTCAAAAGGAGGAGGAAAAAAGGAAATTAAGGAATCTTTCAGAAATTAGAGAAAACACATCTGAAGGCCATATTTAAGTTAGCCTAATTTTACTTTTTTTTTTTAACTGAGATTTTAAAAGGTGTTAGGGGGAATCCTCCTGTGCGAATGCTGAACAGTGTTTCTTCAACAACAAAAAACCCATCACAGTGGGACCATCTAGGTCCAAACTATAGTCTACCTAATGGAGTCTGTGTCCTTTAGCAGTATCCAATAGCTAAGGGAAACAGAGAAAAGCAAAATTAATTAAGTAAAATTACCAGGCTAAAAGTGATTCAAAAGAGCAAATGCTAAGGCAGTGCTAATCCATTGCTCCAGTAAAGCTCCTTGGTTTTAGTATGGGTTATCTCCACCACCTCTGCACTGAATGCCCTCAGCTCAGGAGGGACAGGGACACATCAGCAGTTGAAAGTGCCATTAAATATCAAGTCCTTGTAGAATTAAGGCAGGTTGTGCCTCTATACATTTTAGCACACAGTTAAACTCACAATTCTTCCCTCTGGCTTCTGTGTTTTTACCACACTTGAAAGACTTACTTCTGTCCAATCACTGGCATGCACCACACTTCTCTCAATTTTCCATTTCTGTTCCCAAACTCCTAATACATGCCTGGCCATTGTCAGATAAAGCTCTGCCAAAGGACAAGCACAAAGCCACAGCACAGATACTGAGACTGTCCTTACCCCTTACGACATGTATCCCCAAGAAACACAGAAACCTCAACTCCCTTTCAGCCACCAGAGGTATCTGCACCTGACTCTGACAGAAGCTAAGAAACAAGGTTTCAGAGTAGTAGTAGCATGTTAAGGTGAGTACAGATGCACATCCATGAAGTCATGCCTGATAGAAATTTGTGAGAGAGCATATTTATATATTCTCTCATGCATGTCTACACACAAGCTATCCTTTGCTTATTCTCTGAAATTGGCTTCTAACATCCCATTAATCTCCAGCAAAAGCAATGCTCTATACATAAAAGATTCTTAAGTAGATAAAAGGAAATTTTCACAGATTTTGCAATCTCATTGCAAAATACAGACTTCTTAAAAATTTACACCTAGTGTGAAATAAAGGGTTTATTACGCCTCCATCAACGGAGATCATGCGAAATGTCAACCTCCTATCCATCCCTCTCCTCTCAATTCTCCCTGCCACCCCCCGCCCTTCTCTTTCACTCCCTTCTTAACCCCTCCCTGGCTCCTCTCTCAGCTCCCACTGTCCCAGACAGAGCAGCTAAAGACATTAGCTGACAGACACAAAAGGCGGCAGAAATCAAATAAAAGGCAAACGCAGCAGCCGCAGGTCAGCCTTGTATAAATATTTATGCTGGAGGAAGGCTCAGTGCCTGAGTAATGACCTTGTGGCTGGTATTAATAGAGATAATGTGAGTCTGTAAAGACATGCTGCCAGAGAGAGGGAGAATTTGGAGGGTTATAAATCTCTGCGTCAGGCTGCAATGCTAGCTGACCTTTACACTGCTCTCTCTCCTGCCTTCCATCTTTCTTCTTTCTTTCAATAAGAGAGAGATTGGTAGAGCACATTAGCAAGGGGAGGAGTCCCAAAATCCAAACCATTCGCACAAGAGAATTTGGATGCAAGTCAGAATTCTCACAGCAACAAAAGTCAGAGCGATGAATCCAATGCATGTACACGCTTACCTACATGACACATACAGACCTGCACAGACTTGCCCATGTGCACACCTATGCATTGCTCACAAATCATGGTCAGAAGCACACATTTATACTTTCCATGGCTTCTCTGAATGCATGTATATAAATATTTGCATCTATATATGTACACATCTACGTAAACATGCATATATACAGACACACTCAGGTACCACATACATAGATGCTCACAAAAGTAACATGCACTCTCTCATATGTAGTTAATAAGTAGGACAAAGAAGGAGGAGCTGCAAAGAGCAGCTTTAATGAAAATTTAAGGCTATGCTGAAAGCTATAGAAGTCTCTTCTGAATTTCTGCCACATACAGTCCCGCAACAGGAGGTTTCAGGAGCTAAGACTGTAATGGTTTCATTTCCAACAGCAGATGAGTATCCCAAACACCTCTGCAGAAAACTAAAGTAGCTATGGATTCTTCACTGAAGTGTATTCAGCAATGGTTGCACCTGGGAATACAGGCCCTAGTATGAGGGGGCGACCTTTGCTCATCATACTGAGAAATTAAGTCAGTTCTCACATTAACAGTAGAAGAAAGTAAATCTTAAAGGAGTAGGCCCTGGTGCCAGGGACTGTACAACTGCAGCAGACACAGACCAGCAAGCAAGCCATTAAGCGTTGCTGTTGGTGGTGGTGTTGAATGTCAGCGCCCACACGTTGCACCGAAATTTCCTACCTTGATTTCAGAGATGAAAAGGAATTGAAGGACACACATACGCAAGACTGTGCTGAAAATCTGATCACACTAGGTCTATGAAGCAAATCTAGGGCTGATTATTGCAGTAGCGGAAAAACGGGAGGTACGAGCAAGGTTTTGATCCAAGATACAGTACATCCACACTAAGCACTGCTGTCCCTTATGAAAAGCTACTCTTACTGCCACCAACATTCTAGTGGAAATCTCCAAATTATTTTAAAGTGACTAGGACTGAGATCTGAAACAGCCACAATCTCCTCTGGGGTGAGCATTACTGGGCCATTAGTCTTGAGTCCCTAGAAGATTAACCCTTTGGCTTCCATCATATATCACGTCATCTGTGCTTTAGTCAGGCATCCAGAAATGCATGCTGCAGAAAACAGCAACATTCAAACTAAAATTTAGGGGCTAAAGGACAGGAGAGAGAAAATAACAATTTTGTGGGTTTTGCTGGCTTTCCTCTGTAACACTCGAGTAAAAAGAAAGCGAGAAACCACAGCAAATGTGCATAAAGTTCCATTTGGTAGGCACTTAGCCTTTAATATAGATTTATGCCTCTTGGTATTTTTCTTCTGAAAAAAACCAACCAGCCAAGCTTATTAATATTTGATGGAAAAGTCATTTGGTAGAAACAGACTCCATAATCTTTTTAATTCAAACATCTAAATGACAACTTTGTTATTTTATTTTACACTGATTCAGAGTTGGACTGGGGTTTTGCTGGGTCATGTACAAAACAAGATATAGAAAGTTTGAAGTGGGGATAGACCATGCAATGCTGTTGGTGTGGAATTTGGCAGCTGGAAACCTTTGAGACTCAGCAGCACTACTAGACCAAGAGACTGGATTTTGTAATGTCATTCTGAGGCCCAGCAGCTATCAGCTACCCAAGAAAATGTTTCAAGATGAGGGCAGGCTGAAGAGATGCTGCTGACTTCCCAAGAGAGATAACAGAAGGCAGAAAGAACCATATGAGGCTCACTGTGGCCAGGCAATAGAACCAGAGTTTAGTCGGGCACACTAATTTAAGAACACTGAAGAATTACTGCTAATATTACTGACAACATTTCTGTCACCAGCATCAATTAATCCTGGTTCTATGATATTTGCCACGTGGGTATTTGCCTCGATCTCTATGTAGGCCACCTCTAGGACTCTTTCCCTGAGTTTCTGTTCAGTTCATTTCTACTCCACACTAAGGATTTTCATCAATGCTGCACTGCATACAGGAATCTTAAGATACCATAGCAGAATAGTGTTAACAGGTACCCAGAGTATAAAAACCCCAAACTGTTATGAAGTCTCTTTCTGCCTCTTTTTTTAGTAAAGTCATAATGTAAGAATCCACAAAACAATCTCACAGCACATGGGCAGTCTTTCTATTTTGCATTTCATTCTACCTGAGCTTCACTCAAAGTTTTATATTAAAAACAAAAATCAGTTCCAATAATCTCATCCTTTCTGAAAGGATAATACGTTATCAAATTCTTGATACATATTTCACCATTTGCATCATTTGGGATCCTGACTTTTCTCCCTACAAGGCATTTGTTCCATGTATGACTTGTTTGGATTTTTGAGCTATGCTGCAACTACCCTGCAGGCCAGAATTTGCAAGATCTTCCCTAATACATGCAGACGTTCCTAGCCCAGGGATATTTGAAGAAGTTACTACCTACATAGATGTCTGTGAAAGATCTGATTCTTTGGTTGGTACATAATATACGGTTAATGCCTAATTAGCACGTTCATGGATAATTCATGATTAGTTATTAACAAAAGCAAGAACAAGCAAGAGCTATATGTTAAAGCTCTTAAATCATGGAACTAAACATGTCATACAAAAAAGAGAATGCATGATTTATTCAGGAAGGCAAACGTGGAGCCAGGCAACCAGTGGGCAGCACAAAGCACCTCCACTCCAAAAAACTAAGCTTGTCAAGCACCTGAGGTATACAGAAGTAAATGCCTGATTAACAGGCTAGTGTATACAGCAGCTTTAGAAGAAGATAAAGGTTTGTGGCTTAATTCTGCCTCTTCTGAATAAGTCTGCATAGAACAGGATTGTAATGGAAAAACAGAGTGGCCCCAAGACATTTCAGCTGAGAGGCGGAGACACCAGAACATCTTATACGTAGTTTAGGGACTCCATACTCAGAAGTACTACCTATATTTTTTGGTCTGGAAAGGAGCTGGATGTCACCAATAAAGCCTGCTACACACTAGTATGTGTGCAGCAAGATAAAGACACAAACACGTGATCCAGGGACAAGAAGCATCAGTGGGTGTACACAGTCATCTCCAAACTCTCAGTAACACTGTTGCCCTATATAAATAATGCAAAGTTAATCGTAGCAGAGACAGGAAAGTTATCCCATGAAAGAGAATCATCCCTTATATTATACAAGCATTTTATGCAAACTGGAAGAGCTCCAAGAGGAATTTTACGAGCTCAACCCCACATCACCTCAAAGCTTGAGATAAGACTGTCACTCAAATGCACGTTTGAATTATTCTGCACCTAACTCAAGTCAAGATCTAAGCAGTGGAACAAAGCTCTCCTGAGCCCGCTTCATCATTTCTGAACCACACTTTTACTTGCACACACAAGTTTTATTCATTTTTTGGGATGGATGTTTGAGCAAGTATTGCTGAGGTTCCTTCTCTACTGCTGAGCTATTTGCAAAAGGACTGTTCTTCAAGCAAAAAAGCCATCCCTGAAGATCAAGAAAGGTTTCTCCAGCAAATTTAGGCAACTGCTACATATTCCAGAACAATTAACTTTTTTTTTTTCCTATAAAATTCCAGGAAGTAGGAACACCATAGTATTTCAGTGACCCACTACTGAACACAATACATGCACAAAGTCCCCAAGCAAAGAGAAACCAGAAGCAAACTGTATAAGGCTACTCCTATAGACAGAAACATCTCCATATAAAGTGGTTGCTGAGCAATTTCAAACAATGAAGACATTCCTAAAATATGTCTACTTGTGCATAATTCATGAACAGAAACAAGCACTAAATCCATTGGATAAATTGTGGACTATGAATCGTTTGCCCTGCTCTAATTATAATTCCATTTCAGCCTACTAATGGTACTATAAACCATTTGAGTTTCACCCTTGTGGTTTATTGCCTCATTAGCTCTCCTTTGAAGTAATTAATGCTTTGTCAATTTACCTGAATAGAGCTCCCATGGTGGCTATGGGTTACATCCAACCAACTCTATGCACCCAGCAGACCTGGAACTTCTGCTCAAGTGGAAGACTTCAAGCTCTTCGGGACTGAGGCTTTCTATTTTCTTTTCCATACAACACCCACCACAACAGGCCATACCTACCTACATCACTGACTACAGTTTTTGAATGCTACAATAAAATGTACTTAAATCTAGATACGGATTACTGCATTTATAGGACAATGACACAGGATTAATTATTGGGGGGAGGGCGTAACGTTTCAGCCAGCACTTTGCAGTGATACGATTGTTTTCTCTCATAAACCCTCTCATGTAAACAGTAAGCACTAGATCTTGGACTGGTCTATCTAAAGTTAATACCATAAGCTTAGCTTCACTGAAAGAAAACCTTCTTTTTACCCATTCCTCTCTTTCACTCAGCTAGCCAGAGAGCTCCCTATTCTGCCTAACAGAAGGGAAGCCCAGACTCGGGCACAAAATATACTTTCGAAAACTTAGCAAGCCCTACAGTTGGATTCAAACTGGACCACACATGAGAAATTCAATAAACATCATTTGTCAGAACGCTTTGTCGGCTCACAGCTGTATTTATTTATTGGCTCCCTTGTTATTTATAGGTCCTTGTGCTCTATATAAAAGCTTTGCAAAGGACAAGTGGTCATGATGCAGGGGGAAGGGAAGGCCAAGTGTTCTACTGCTTTATACCAACACCAGAGTTCCCCATCCCTTTCATGTAGAGCCAAGTGGAGCCAAGAATTGTCAAACCCTAATCAAGCTACTTTCAATTTAGTTACAAAAAACATTTTAAGAACTACATCGGTTTAGGAGTTCTCCAAACCTGGCATGCTGTGGACTCTTGCTAAAGTTAGATAACTTCTGTAGATGTTACCTATTACGGGATCTTCTCATCCAATATACAGGAACTTCTGTACCACAACCATCTCCCTGCCATTCAGTTTACAAAACCTTCCATCAGGAATATTAAGGATGCAAAGCTCAACCGAGTTCATTGTGTTGTGAAGAATAAAGTAGCATAGTTCTACACCTTCTGCTTATTACCTATTTCATATTAGATCCTTGGATTCAAGTTTTCAAATGCACTGTCCATGGATCCTCTCTAAATACTGAAAGTCTCAATTACTTTCACTTGTTGATAATATTTTATTGCATCATTGTGTGTTTATAATGCCTACTAGAGATTAAAATTACAGAACAATTCGAACCTACTGAATCTCCTAATTAGAACTGACGCTACTTAGATTAGTGCACTCTGAACTTTAGAATTAGATTATAGCCCCCCTTGACCTGAGGGTTTCATTCTCTCTGTAAAGTTGGAATCCAGATTAGAAGACTTGAGTTTCAAATTCAAAGAAATTTTTTAGTTTTAGAAGATGTTTTAATGAAAGACTAGCATTTGGTTTTGTTGAGAAGGGTTTGTTTGTTAATTTTTAGTGGGGGGACCAGAGTATTAACTGAAAGCAAGTAGAACTGATACTATACATTTGAAAAAATTATCCATTTCAAACAACATTTCAGGGCTCACAAATTCACAACTGAGAGTAACAGCTAGTAAGGATGGTAACAAGATATAAGAACCTATGTACACATAGTATTTCTTCACCTGAATTCTTCCTAAGCACGTTCCCTTTCCTTACCAACTCAAACCAGCTACAGTAGATCAGACCCACCACATACAATTTTGAAAAAAATTTGGAAGTCCCAAACAACTTTGCCATAAAAGATGGTAGAGAGTAGACTTTAAGTAAGGCAAAAGCACACATAAATAGATCCTGTTCTGTTGGACTTATTAGGACTTTACGTGACAATCAAATTATATCTCCAAAAGTGAACTTATAAATTCTGATTGAGATTTTTTTAAACATCAAAAAGAAACATTTATGATGTTCAAAGACTGACTTCTTGTTTGAAAGAAAGAAGGTCCAAAATTCTACTAGAATTCTCAGTATACTTCAGTGATGATTTTTTTTTTTTCAAGTTGCAATCTCTTATTAGTAAGACAGAGGTTTTGAAGCAGCACTATCATGTGTTCGATGGCTAGCCTGATAAAAGAGAGCATAGGGCAAACAAGAAGGCAAAAAGAGAACAGACAGTAAGTACTCAGTATTTATAAGTACTTTAGGAAGCCTTTCTTTACAGAGAGCATGGTCAAACACTGCAACGGGCTTCCTAGAGAGATGGTTGATGCCCCAAGCCTGTCAGTGTTGGACAATGCCCTTAACACCATGCTTTAACCTTTGGTCAGCCCTGAAGTGGTCAGGCAGTTGGACTAGATGATCATTGTAGGTCCCTTCCAACTGAAATGTTCTGTTCTATTCTATTTGCAAAATGTATACACTATACAGAAGTGCCCACCCACAAAATCCAGAAGACTGCATATAGATGGCTGGGAAGGACATTTCTAAGACAACTCAGATCAATCAGTGAGATTTTGAAATGGAAAGGATTAGTAAACATCAACATGAGAAAAATCTGACTCTCCACAATAACTGAACTTTTAAATATATGGTGAATAAATTGATGGTGAAGCCCCAGATGTGAATATATTTCTGTTCTAATGCTGCATGGATTAATATTATATTTAAAGGACAATTATGCCTTCTCCATCCAGTAAGCGCATCAATACCTGAACATGAAATTTTACATTTCTCAAATTAAGATGAAATATTTTAAGCTACTATATAAATTGACCTTATGTTGCAACAGGGATGTTACTAAGGTTTGTCCCATCAGTGCTGTCATTATATCTGTTTTTCCATAGAAATGAATACACTTCAAAATGGCGAGAAGTCTATGAAAACTGGAAACAAGGAAACCAAAGGGGGAAAAAATTGGAGTGAGCAGGTGGAACAGAAGCAGAGTTCACTGCCGGTTCTTCTGGAGTATCTGTATGACTTACAGATGATTCCAGCACATATGACTAATGCAGTCTCTTTAAATTCACAGTAAAAATTAACAAATTCCATCCTACCGTGCATGATGTGTAAGACACACGTACAATGATTTAGAATGAAATAGTCTACTCAAAGAATACAGGAAAAAAACCCAAAGAGGAATTTCAGAAACCTAAAAACTATTTGTGAAGGAGCAGGGGTCCCACTTCCAGTGATTCATCCTTGTATTACTCAGTGTTTCACACTCCTGATTCTTCCTTGAGCTTTAAATTCAAGGGTCAATTCAGATAATCAGTAAAAGCTATCAGCTACCGGTTCACTGCAAGCCTACAGACACTTCAGGATTACTTTCAACCAGAGATTGAGCCAGGCCAGATCTTTAGATCTAGACCACTTTAAATTACTCTGAAGCCTAGGAACACTATGACCAAGGGGTCTGAACTTCTTTGTTAATGAATTTGCTGGTTCTCTCTGTTGGTTCAAAGAAAATCTTGACAATGAGAAACCTAAAGTGACATTTCTGAACCATTCAGAAACAAACAAAAGACAAAAAAAAGAAGACATAAACCTGGACAATTTTTTCCCAGCACAATACTAGCCATTTAATATAAATGACAGAAAGAGCTCCTTAACACTTAGAGGTAGGGTAAGAAGGGAATTTCCCAGACCTGCTCTTTACAACACACCACAAAGAAGGTGAGGGGCCCAAAAATAAAGTCTAGCTTATGTATACACACACACCCCATGCACAGTATTTAATTCTGCACACCCACAGAGAGTACTTAATACTTTATAGTTCTTTACTTCAAAGAGTTGGATTCATGGTACAAATCAACACAACCATATTATAGTTCCATTAACAACAAATCATACCTGCTAAGGAACCAATCCATTAATTAATCAAACAATAAATTCATTTGGGGTTTCCACTGAAGATTATGTAGTGGTTTGAAAAATTAGGAGGACACAATGAAACAACCACAGTCATCATTCCCTCACCAACTGTTTTAAATCCTTGATGTCCTTCTCGTTATGTTCATTTACTGCATACAGAAGCTGTAACGGGAAGAATATTCTTAAATAGAAAAAAACCCTCTAGCTCAAGATACACTCCACAGTCTGTACTTTGTAGGATCAATGAGAAAGTAGCAATTATATTGCATGGTATTTCTACCCAGAGAATCTTACTTGAGTGGTGAAGAAATTTCTGAATCACAGAACAAGAAAAAAGTCTTTCACTCTCACTAATAGATGTATCATTTCTAGTAGGCTGGTGGCTTACACTGTAATGTATTGTTGCCTTTCCTGTGGACTGTTCCCATTTGAGAAGTCATTAAATACCCTTGAAGCAGATGCTGATTGTCCTCACCAAAAAAAAAAAAAAAAAAAAAAAGAAAAATTGGAAAAGATACTGTGGTTGAAAATACCCTAATCTCAAAATCCAGACTTGCTCTCAGTGAGGTACGTAATAACCTCAGCTACCATTGGGTAAAGTCAGATGAGCTGCTCCTGTGAGTCAGATTCTGATGTCAGTCTCATGTAAATCCACAGCAACTCCACTGATGTAACTGGCAACATTCCAGATGTATCGCAACGGGACTAAGATCATAGATCTACCTTCTGCTAAGAAACTGTTTTGTCTTACTTTACATACATCTTATTGCATCTGAATTACATCTCCCTGCCATTCCCTTCCCATTAGACTTATTTCCATGAAAATGGAATCTTTGTTCCTTAAGGATTATGGATTTCTCTGCGGCCAAAATATGTCAAGCCTTGTTCTTCTGGAAACTTAGTGGCAGTTCCTGCATTCCCCACTGCTTGTATCCGTTGGCAGAAATTGGCAGCAACACACAAACATTCTTTGGTTGGGATGTGGAAGGGTAGGAGCACTGTTTGAAGAAATACTGGCCGGTAAACCTTAGTGTTATTTTTGGCAGGTGTGCATTTTGCTGAAACAAAAGGCTTAAGCAGGCTCTCCTGGAGCTGCATGGCATGTGGTGTTACATGGTAAGCGAAACATCAGAAGGCCTTAGTATGTTCAACAGTAGAAAGGACTCATTTTGCAATGGTTGATTCTGGGCTTGCAAACAGCATGACACAGAGTTCTACGTGAAGGGTTATAAAGCAAAAGACACACAGTTCTTCCATGAACTGCTGAATCCAAGGCATTCACAGTGATGCCCAACAGAAAGGGAATACCGTACTGATGCAGTCTTACAAACATGGCTACCCCACTTCAACATCCTCGCTTACATACACTGCTACAAATGCCATGCACTATCTACATTCTCCATAGTACAAATGCTGCTCTCAGACTGAACCGTTGAGAGTAAGCGTGGCACTTTTCAACACTAACTTCCAGCAGCTTCCCAGCACCACTCTTTACACAAGTTTAAGCACCCAGAGAATTAAGAAGTGCCTCTTCCTGTATTTGCAAAACCAATGTGTAAATTTGCAATTCTAGGAATTTTAAAGTCAGTCACGGGATCTTAAAACCAAAGAGACACATAAACAAACAAAAAGCAACCAGTAACTTCAGATTCTGAAAAGAACAAAGTGGAGGCTATTTTTATTTGCCTTCTCTTTTCTCAGTCATTATCAGACTTAGGGAACACGCTGTCAGGATATTCTCTACAATGATGAAGACTAGAAATTTGACCCTTTAGTTAATGATAAGGTTTTAATGAAATTCCAGAACATGACACACCCCAAATACTGAAAGATTTAATAACACTAAGGCAGATGCAAATCTAACATCACCTTTTCTTGTCAAGCCAGAAGAGATGACAGTAGCTCATATGGACTTAATTTTATTTGGTCTGCATACCCTGCAGAGCAATTAAATCATTCATTTTGCAGACTGAACACCGCATAAAACCTATACACAAGACAGATTCACAACTGAAATTACATTAAAGTTATATACTGAAAGATCTGAGCTTGGGGCTTCAGCAGCAATCTTGTTACCTAACTTCATCTTCTCGTCCTCACTTAAAACTACTAGTAGGAAAAGAAAGAAAACAGGACAACAATGCAAGGGGAGCTGAGAATAAACACATTAATTAAGGCGGACGGTATTATTGTACTACTGTTTCCACCAAGAGCTGTTGTCTGCACTCTACCCCACCAGGGGAATTAAACAGCTTAGATAAGGAAGCAAGTAATTCTCCAGTGGAAATTACAAGGGCAAAAGGAGGCAGAATGCAAGAGCAAGAGCTCAAGCTGTAAATTTAAGCTGCATGCAGCTGCCAATGGATTTTTAATGACCCCCAAGGAAGTGGCCACTGTTTGAGGTCTTCTTTTAATGATAGCAATTGCTAGTCATCAGTGTATTTGGTCACTAGTTTGTTTTCCTGTCAAATAAACAACACTGCTGCTTTTTTTGTTTGTTTGTTGGGGTTTTTTTTGCACAGAGGTAGGGGATGGAGACCTGGAGACTAGTAACATGTCTGTTATCTTGAACATGAGATGATGTCACAAATTATGCAGACATGAATATTGGTTTTCTGGACCTCCTTACCCTGTGGTAATTATATTTGGGGTCTCCAATACTCATTTACTATCAACTGGCCCAATTTCAAGCCTCATCTTTCACTGAAAAGTAACAACAAAAATTCCATGTAATCAGGTAGAATAATTCAATGGGGAAAAATAAACAAACAAGAAGGGAGAGCAAGACAATCAGCAAAATCTTCTGTTTGGAAGGAAAACAATTAATACAGTTGTTAAAAAAAATTACTTTTCATAGTCAACTGACATCTCTGAACTGTAAGGAACTTGTCCTTCATAACTTGTCCTCTTGCTCTCTCCCAATGACTATCTGTAGTCTTTATCTTGAGCACCTGGTATGAGAAATTAGAGAAGTAAAGCTACTTCAATAACAATTGGTTCCATCAGCATTCACAAGAACTTGCCTACAATACTAAACAGCATAACAAATATCCCCCAATCCCAGAGATTAAACTGTATTAGGAGGAAGAAGAACTACACAATCAAAGTTTCTATATAGCTAATTCCAGATTCTGTGAGAGACACTTGAAGCAAAAATAGGACATCCAAACCAAGTGGGAGAGAGGGTAAGTAGAAAAGGGCTAGATTTAAAAAAGTCTATCCTGGAAAAGAGAAATCATAAACACTCCACATGAGGGAGGAAGACATACTTGTATCACAAAAATTTCTCAAACCATTTGTGTATTTCGTAGCATACAGCATAAAGTATTTTAACATATTGTAGTGCCAGCCACTACTAATAATGCTATTTTAAAAAAGCGTACTGACACTGCATTTATTGCGTCCTTTTCAGCATCTTACTTTTAAGCTAGCACTTCTGCTGGAAGAAAGCAGATGAAAGAGTTCATTTACCACCATGTTAAGCCAGCCTCAAATACGATTTTTGGCAAAGGCTTCTTAACAAGACTGTTTGAGGAAGCTGATCCAGCAGCAGAATGAACTTGCAACCAGTTAAGTGTCACAACGCCTCAAGTCAGTCAGAGACCTCTTTGTCTAAAAAGCTTAAGCTCCTTTTGTTTGAAGGAAAGATTTATGCATACATTTTCAAAAGTAGCAAAGTAATTAAAAGACAAATTCCTTTCAAATTCATCAACCCATACCACACAAGCCACTTCTTACCTATCTCTTCCCTAAAGCTACTCACATTATTGCTTACTATTAGCTAAACAAAGTTCTTTTAGATATAGGTTTGCAAATAATCCACCTCTCCCAGACTTGTCTCTTGAGTTTACTGCTTACAAGCAGCTGAGAGAGGATAGCGGACAAATATGTTTCACAGTGTAAGAACAAAGAGGAGTAGGATGATGCCAAGGTCATCCCCTTCCCAGGAAAATGTGTACCAAACCTTGTAGACAGAAGTTCCACAGTGTTTTTAGAGCTTTGTAAGAGAAAAGTTAGTGGTCAAACCAAGACACACAGAGTGCACATGGTGAAGAAAACGGAGCCTGAGGGGACCTTTATTATCACAAATGGTACAGCACGTTTGTTGATAAGGATCAGGTCCTTATAATAGTGCAGAGGAAGCATGTCTCTTGGGACACTAAGAGGTGGTTCTGCAACTGCTAGAAGAAATAAGAGAGGAACAACATAACCAGCAACTCTTGGCAACCAAGGCAAACCTTGACTTTAACCTCTGCTAGTGTGTTTGCTCTGCCACAGGCAAGGTAGCAATCATACTATTTCCTTACCTCACAGAGGTGTTAGGCTAGTTAATGTCTTCCTAGTACAAAGTAAATGCTGACTATTATTATTGGCGCATTACATACTACCAAGTCTCTCTGCTCAGTAGGACAGGCAACACTAAGCGGAAAATTGCAAATCTAACAGCTAAAAGCTTATTCACTTTACAAGTTACCTCAATGTTTTTCTTTTCAGCTGTCAAACTGCTTTATAAGGAGTTCATCTAAGCAACCTTTACAATTTGGTTTTGTTTGCTTCCTAACCTGGAAACGGGTGTCTCTTGTCTTTATTTCACTTCCAAGTCAAGCCTGAAAAGAAAAATGCTTGTAGAAAATCCTGTAATTACTGGATCTGATTTTCATTTGAACTTTGATTCTTTCATAGGATACCCACAACTTTCCAAATTCAATGAAACTAATGTAATTACAATTTATATGGAAGAATGAGTGGGAAAGTTTTTGAAGGGCACATGTATGATAGACTGTATGTCCGTAAGAGAAAAAAAATATACTTACGGAATTGATACACAGTTATTAGAACTGTAATATATGAACCAGCTTTCCTGAAGAACCCAGCCTCCATTTGGGCATTAAAGTGGCTAGGTTTTCAGAACTCCCTAGCTTCCACCATGCTGAGCAATTTTGATTATCTAGCCATAAAAATGTCTCAGTGAGAACTGCTGGGTGCCAAGCACTTTTGGAAATCTGGGCTCAATTGTAGGCTCTAAGCATTTAAGAAACCACTAGCTCCAAATGTAAATAGCGGTTGTACGAAGCAATGGGTGAGAGTCACATAAGAAACATATATGTGTCTCAAAGTATGCACATTTCCTTCCTTAGTTTCCCTTAAACACTCCGATCTGCATCCTCCTCCTGCATGTTACCATGTGAAAAAGACATAGTCATGTTGCAAATCTTTCTCCTGAAATAAAATCAAATCTCAAAATTAAACTGTCCCCTAAATACTTTCTGCTTCAATGCATAGTCTCTCAGGAAAGCTATGATGCTGCTCCTTAATAATGTGCTGTCTTCATCTAAACAATGCAGGATGGTGCCAGCAGAGGATATGATCCATAAAGTCATTAAGAGCTGGATTATGACAGACAGAGTTCATCACACATCTGAAAGTGACAATGTCTTTCCAATCCCACTGGAAAAACAAATACACAAGAAAGGAATAATATGATTGGAAACAACAAACACCTATGGTTAACTCATACCAGTAAAGTTCATGTTTACGAGATAACACCAAGACCTGTGCCATTGCTCTTCTTAGATACCCTAAGAGTGCTTGAATTTGCTTTGCAGACAAACTCACCTGGTTGTTTCAGATACTGACTCACCATAGCCCAGTTTCTCTGCACAGATCTGGTAATGCCAACTGTTTCAGCGTTGACATTTATAAACTGTCTTGCCAATCACCACTCCTTCACTTTCTCCTGCAAGTCGCAGGAAACACACTGCAGCCAGCTGCTTAATGCCGTTCAGGGAGACTTTGCAGAACACTGCTGTTTTGAGGCTAATTCACACGAGCACCCCAAAATTTCATGGAATATGTCCCTCACTGATACCTTAAGCTGAAGATTATGCTTCCTAGTGCTCCTGAAAAACAGGATGGACAGTTCATAAGACCACTCTGACCAGCAGTGCTTCCTGAGGAACAGTAGTATATGCTGATCCCCAGAAAAGAACCATCACAAAGTTATTTCAGCAGTAATTACTAACATATTGGTCCATTCTCTGCAAACACATTTTCCACCAGAAAATAACTGTTTGTGGGTAAGGAAAAAGTTATGAGGAGTTGTGGTCCTGTACCTCTGTACAGGTGTCCATTCTGTCAGCATACATGTAGCCTTACTGATAAGGGTCTTCTGACACTGTGAGCTACGTAATTAAAACAGAACAGAAATAGTATCATGTGATCTAGATGACCAACTGCAAAAAAAATTGTGAGTATTCCAAGGAAGAAAGTCTCTGAAAACTGTTTGTAAACAATGCGCAAGCTGAAATATATTCAGATGCAACATCTTTTAGTATTTTCCAATGACAGGTATAACTATATAAATGCTTATGGAATATTTATACACATAATTTGCCAGCATTAGGTCATCATTTTTCTTAAAAATAGATTTTTCCAGCTCAATTTGCAGCTACATTACAATAATGTTGTATCTAACTCCATCAGCTTTAATAATTTAGAAGAAAGTGAACAAATATCAACCGATTCGGAAAGCTGCAAGGTAAACAGTTACAGTCACTTTTATGAAGAGGATACTTTCTACTAATCCTACACGCCAGTCACTTTCAGTTTGTAAAAAAGAAAAAAAGAAACAAACAAAAAAAAAAAACCCACAAAGAGTTCAAACTGTTGCTCAGTGCCCCAAGGGACTTTGCAGCTTTGTACAGATGCTGCTAATCTCAATGGTCAGCCAGAATCACAAAAAGAAATCAAACGCCCCACACAGACACAGCTTCATTAAACATAAATTAAACTGGCATTAATTAGAAAAGCATTGGTTAGTAATTTAATGGGAAAGATGGACACACAGAAAAGGAGGTAAAACAGGAAGACATAAAGAAAAAGACATGAGTGGTAAAAGAAAGGAGTGGCATAAAACATTTTCTTCAATTGCTTTTCATGCTCTTCAGAAGGGAATACACAATTCAATGAAGTAACATTTGAACAAAGAGGGTATTTTTGTTCCAATAAACGCTTCATTTCCCTCAAATCTGGATGGCAATGCTTCCTCTTTCAAAAGTGCCTCCTACTGACTCATAATAGTTAATCCCCTCATTTTTAGGTGACTTTGCGGTGGGTTGGGGGAGAATCAGGAAAAAGCGTTTTGTTTCTTATTTTGCTTCTATCACTGTTCTCTGAAAGCTTATGAAAAGTACATTCTTACCTGTAACAGTATTTCCAACAACTGCGATTTAAATGTGCTAATGGAAACACTGGAAAAAATTGCAACTTTCACACATGTGACTCTTTCTAAATTAAAACAACGAAACTTCTGTTGTGAAAGCTTTGGCCAAGGTTTCTTTGCTGCCCTCTCCTCCTCTTCAGGTGCTTAAGAAATCAAGTGGCTGTTTTGTGCTTCAATGCAGTAGCTCCTAACGCAAATGGATCAGATAGTACAGATTATGCCCTTTAGGCCTTTACAACCCAAAACAATTTTTCCTTTTTAACTGTATAAACCAAACATTTCTTCAAAGCACAACTATTATTAAGCCACACCAAACCCTTCTCATCTGTATCAGTCAGAAAATAACACTCATATGCCAGAAGAGGACTGGTGCACTCCCACTCACCAGCTTTAATTAGGATGAGGAAACTGCCTTAAGTTCAAGTGTGCAAAGCATTTGGAAATTTTCTCTTACTACCTCTGTAAACTGTTCACAGTAATGTCTGTTGGATAGAAAGGGCTCCTAGACAGCAATATGCACTTACATGCTAAGTGACTGCAACGAATCTGAACGTGCTCCACGATGAACTGCAAGCATGCGCAGTCAGTCTAGCGTCTGAGAATGTTAGGCTTACTATGTCTACTCAGATCAACCGTACAGTATAGTACATCCTATGCGTGAGTACAACACAGCAGCTGCATATCTGATACCTGTGAACATTCAGCAATCACAGCAAAACCAGAATTCCAGCAAGGCTGCTGAATGTCAGGAAATCCTGGGCAAACAGGCAAAGCACAAAGTTCCTTTCTATTTATAAACAAAATTTCTGGACACATTAGATATACAGTACCCCACACTTATAAGCCACAGGTTACAAATGATCACCACTTTGATAAAAGGAGCACATGGCAACCCAGGACTAAATGGCCCTTGTGCACAGGACTGCTTTGTCAAAAGTAAACCTACTTGCTGTCAAAAGTAAACCTACTTGCATTCTGCTCCATTTTGCACAAACAGCCAGATTTTCAGAACGGCTAGGCTGTCATTTAGGCTCCGGAGTGAACAGACAGGTTTTTGGAATGAGCTAAAGTCATCTGATGCATCCTGGATGCAGAAAACATTTTGAATCCTTATTTATTTGTGTAGGTGAGAATCAAAGCCTTCAGAAAATCTGCTTTAACAGTGGATGGCAGAAATGTACTTTGTTTTGGTGCAAGACAAAACAAATCCTTCTGAAGAAGTAGGCCTTGTTAGTATTAGTTTAGCTTCTAACTTCTATTGGACCAGAATTTTCAAGGTTAGTCACCAGTATGAAGTAATTGTATAAATTGATTATTAGCAGAGATCATCTTTTCCCACTTGATTGCAACTTTTAGCATTGAACTGTGTTGTAAGTCCCATAAAAGGTAAAGGATTGAGAAAGAAGTCTTTCAACCCCTACACATTGTACCTGTTCAGTGTTAACTACTATGTTTTATTCTAGAAGTAGCTGCATCTTAGTAGTGAACGATAGAAGGTATCTTATGTAATCCTATCCTGTACAGAGTGGCCACAGTACCTTCTCAGGGAAGAATTCTCAGGAAGCAATGACTCCCACGATGGCTGAACAGCTGCAAGCAGCAAGCTGCAGAGCTCCATACCCCTTTCATTCTGAGAAGACCCATTGATACAAGAAAATTCCCACTATTGCTCCCAGCATTAAACATCACAAACTTCCAGCAGATTTCTGAGAAGATGAGAAAAAAAGAACAGATATTTTCCCTCTTCCCCATCTGTGCCATTAGCTTCTCACAAAAATAGAGTTCAACTGTTCCTAGGCCCACCATGCTCCCTCTCACTCGTCTGATAGCCCTTTCTGTCCTGTTCTTTGCATTGCCCAAGATGAACGTCCATGAAATTACTAGGTGTTAAACTTGAAAATACTTTCTATTACAAGTGCATATGAATAGATGCAGATACTAATTTTTTTTTTTTTTTTTAAACTTAGGTGCATTACTCACAATAGTAACCCTTACTGGCAATTTTTTTTTTTCATCAGTACAATCATGCCTATATCATGAAAAAGAATCACATGCACAGGAAAGTGATATGGTTATTAAAACATCCTGGTGTTGATCTGTTTAATTTCATTTAGGTTTGTTTGATTTTTATCCCAACAAAACAAGAAACACAGTTGTTGTCTCTGTACATTGTTTTATGCCAGACATACTAGGTCAGAGTCATAATCCTGAGAATGGTTCTATATTTTTTTAAAAGTTGTATTAATACTTATTAATAATAAATGTTATGGAATTATATGCAGTATTAATTAGAGTCTCATTGTGGGTGCAAAAGAGACTTTATGATAAGTGCTATGTTTATGTATGGACACTGCTGACAAGCAAAGATAAAAGGCAAAGCTATTTTTAGTGCTCATAGAAGATAAAAATTCTGAACGTACATGTACACGAATGTACGTGCCTGCGTACAATGTGCACAAGGAATTAGTGCTGTTTGGGTGCTGATCAGCATGATCAAGAGACTTTTCAGGACATCTTTGGAGTCCTTTGTAACATCTGAGTTTTACTGCCCAAAAATACAAATTATGTCAGACCACTAGCAGCCTTCCAAAATTTAATCAGCTATGCATTCATGCATTTCAGTGTATAAGACTCCATTTTATTCTGAATTTCAGTCCTGCATCTCAGAGCACATTGCTCATATTTTATAACACAATGATAAAAAACAGTTTAATCTTGGAAATACTCCACGTAAATGTCTCACAAAAATAAAAATATAAATAAAACCACCGAGATTTCAACTAGAGCAGAAAAAACATGAGAAAAAATATTTCTCAAATTGTTTTGCTTCTTTTACAGTAATTGTTCTTCCAAACTATACTGGTTGCTTTGTTGCCTATTATCACACAGTGTTCCTAAGCAGGATTTGTAACGCTATGCATAATATTTGAAAAGAAAAAGAGAACGTGAAGTGTGAATTTGTTTTAAGTCAGCCAAAACAGATATCTAAATAAATGCTGAAGTTTTGGTTTGGGTTTTTTTCAGGAAAAAAAAAAAAAAGTATTTTGAACTTGCACTACGTATTTATGCATTTTTTTAAAGTATATTTATGCACATAGGATCCTGTCTTGTTTCAATCTTTTTAGGACAGCAACATCATCTGCATTTAGCAGTTAGTTGCCAGCAAATAATTGTGATGGTTTTCTAGCGTATATTTCTTTCTATCTATTTTTGAACACTGCAAACATTGACAATACCTTTGAATTCGATTTCCTCTGTCACTGGCTTTTAACCTGAGAGAGAAAGGAATATGAGCCCTCCTCTCTTGTGTACTGTCATGATTTGAGATATATAGAGGCAGAGGGTCTGTTTAATAGGAAATTATTTCCTAGTATTTTCTGCCTTGCTTGGATTTCCTTTCTTTCTAGTATTTTTAGATCCCAAGATAAAAAACTCCTCGGTTTATTTGTGTTGTAAGACAATCCACCAAATAAAGCACGGATCACTGGGAGACTTTCTTCAATGAAAGGTCCAGTTTAACTGGTTCACTTTTAATTTAATGAATGGCTCTTTCCCTCAGACAAGGAGAAACAGCCACAGACATTTACAAAGACACAAAAGCCAACACTGGGCTGTTTCATGTTAGTTTCTTTTCTTAAAACATTTGTTTTTAACTTGAAATGTTCAAGGCAGAACTTGCAGATACAAATCCTTCCCCTTATAGAAACAAAAGTGTTTACATAGCCCACGGTAAATAAACCCTAATTAAATGTATCCATCAACTATAGTTCTTTTATTTCATTTATTAGTTGATTTCAGAATCTATGATAGTGTTTGATGGAGACTTAAAATGAAATCTTTATCATATATCGAATTTCATTTTTCTTTAGAACATTAGATACTCTTTTCTTCTTTAGAAATCGATCATTTCTGATACATGAAGCTTCTTACTACTAAATCCAGTGCAACTGTCTGCCGTGTTTGTAAGCATTTTGTCATAAAACATAACCATTTTATGCCATCAGTTGCTGCCTCTGGTTTAGTCCAACTGGTAATTACTGTGTATTTCTACAAAACATTATTTCCTCTTTTCCTCCTCCTCCAAAATTAAAATGCAAACAGCTTGGTGAACATAACAGAAAGAAAAAGAAAATAAAATAAAGAGAGAGAGAAATAAGAAGAAACAAGAAACAGGCCATCTAATATAGTCCAGAATTTTTTTTTATTGTTTTTACAGAGGTTTACAGTAAAAAAAAGGAAAAATTCATATTTTGTTTTCTGCCTTTCTAGTGGTTTGTGCTTGTTGTAGAAATAAAATATTACAAATAGAAACCAGAGCGGGGGGGGGGGGGGGCGGGGGGGAGCTCATTTAGTTTCCCTTTTTCATTTCCTTTGCTGGAATACTGGTTTGGAACATCTGAAGACAAAAAGGATTTCAAAGTTCGATTTTTTGTGTGGTGGTGTTTAAAGGACTACGTAAACCAGTCCGGGTTTGGGGGGGTTCGTGGTGTCACAGCGCCCCCTGGAGGTGGGACGGGCAAGCTCTGCCGCCCCGGCCTCGCCCTCCCCACCTTGCCGTGCTTCCAGCTCTCGGGGAGACTGGCGAACGCTGCCAGGACCTTTGCTGCTCGGAGCTGGCAAGAGGAGAGAGCGAGAATAACTCCCTAGTTATTTCAAATCGTTAAAAACACCCACCACACTCTTCCACTTTTTCCCCTTAAACCCAATTTAGTCGAGATCTTTTTTTTTACTTCCAAAAGATTTTAATCTTCTACAGGTCTAGATTGCTAAGGTGTGAGCATGCATGAAGAACTGCTTAGAATTATTTAAAGTCTTCGTGAACAGAGTTTTTTTCTGATAGTTTAACCATCATTATTATAGGCTTCTCATAATTTTTTTTTAAACTCTTATATTTAATGCTATCATACTGAAGCGGGGAAAGCATTCACCATGTAAAAAAAAAAAGTCTGTCATACTTCCATATTTATAAAAAAATATACTGAGTAAAAGCCGGTAGTCCTACACTGATCTATCTTTATTACAAGACTGCCAATTTCAGTTTGGTTTCAAAGTCATGAAATTTAGGGGTTTTTTTATATAATAAAAATATCTAAAGTGTGATAGACTATAAGGATCCAGTTTATTGCTTCATTAAGACATAATTCACTACACAAAATATATCTGAAGTGTGGTAGACTATAAGGATCCAGTTTATTGCTTCATTAAGACATAATTCACTGCGCAAAATATCTTGGGGGTGCAAACCTGAAAACTAATCACAGTATTTTTGAGACATAAAGATCTGTTGATCCCAAATCTTTTGTTTATCTGCTAAAAATTGCTATAGAGGCAGAAGGACTTCATTATAATGTTTTAACATTAAGATGTAAAATTAATCACAAATTGGGGTCAATATATCCCACAATTTTTGTTGTTAAACAATTTCACTGTTATTGCCTTCACTATTTTTCTTATTATTGTGTAAAGTCTTCCTTCCCAAACCATTCTTTCAGGTGAAACTAGACAGAAGTTCACGCCAGTAAGAAATACAACTGTTTAGTTTTAGATTACTAGCACACATACATTTATTTTCAATGGTAAAGAGAATACTAGGCTGAAGAATTCTTAAGTCGGATATTTCATGTGATTTTGGTATTTCTGATAATTTTTTCCTATACCATATACACTTACAGAAAATTTAAAAATGCATTAAATAAATCTAATATTTTTAAGTTTGGTATCTCAAAATGCTTGCGTATCAAATTCATCATCATCATAATGTCTCAGAATGGGAACCTGTACAAATACCATACATCCTTGGTACTATCCTGCTATACAGGACAGCTCAGTGCAAAACATCAATTTGCATTTACAGTAATGCTTTGAAAAGAATCTATAGAACTTGAAACAACATTTAATATATAATCAATGGAGGTTTCTGCCTTGTAAGTTACCTGAAAAGTTAAAAACGTAGGAAGACATGCAAATAGGAAAGTATTTCAAAATCTGTTGACAAAATCATGAAGTAGAAAAAACCGTGTCAGATAAAAACCACTACAATTTGTCAATCATGTAGGTATGCACATACACACACGTTAATCATCTTGAGAGTACGATCTACAATTTTTCTTTCACACCAAGCAACGAACAACCATCCTGTCCTTCAGTTCTTACACAACTAAGACCTTCATTTCTTACCTACATCTTTCAATCGACTACAATGGCATCTGGATCTAACTTAATCATTGTTCCGGTGAGGAGACAACAGATCTTATTCTGAGCAGATTCACTCATTCATACCATCTGACTGCACAACTTTCAAGCAAGTTCAGTACTTCCTAATCTGCCACGAGACAAGAAACTGACTCAGTGGCTCTAAATTGAGTAGCAGCAGACTAAAACACTAAACCATAGAAATCATTTGTAAAAAATACCTTTAGCATGTGTTTGAATGAAAGATACTGCTCCATTGGGAAGAGGAATTCTTGGTCTCCAACAGTCATTTAAATACTAGTTGGAAATTACAAACTGAAGTAAGCTTCACTTAAACACAGCTGGAAAATACAGGAGGAGAGTTTTCTAAGAAATTCTTCTCAAATTCAGATGCTACTTCCCAATAACTGCACAGATAAATTATGTTTGTATATATTACAACATTCTGAAAAATATATTTGCCCCTTTTTTGAGGAAATTAAAGACAATTTTTTAAAGTTGTGACACAAACCAACAAAAGCCAGGAAATGCAGTGTTATGACTGACGCTGCGTTCTTACCTCTCTCGTCATTGTGCTTTTTCCCCACAAAACGTACTTACAATAGTGTGAGGCAAGTAGGGAATATCAGCCTTAACTTAGATTTCCTGGCTTCTTCCAGCTGGTGTCCAAAACTTTATTGTTGTTTAGGCATAACTTAGTTCTTTTGTATTTCAAGTTTGTGTTGTGCGTGCATAAACACAAAATGTGTCTAATTGTGAAGACAACTACAAGATTGAATAAACTACTTTTTGGTATGTTAAAAAAAAGACAAATCATGGTTTTATTTCTAGGTTAAGAATGTGGAAATAACTAACAGGAATAGCTACCAAAGAAAAACAAACTTTTCTGTAATTAATGCTACACAATGCCCTGTACTATTTAACATCACATAGCATTTTGGATTATTTACCAAGGGCACCATTGCAATGCAAAAACCGAGGACTCAATACTCTAAAGATTTTTGCCTAAGAGTTCAGCTGGTGAAACATCCAGGTACATTTGAAGCATTTTGTCAGAAAGAAAGCAAGCTACAAAGGGAAAAAAACAAAAAAGAAAAAAATTGAGTTTGAATGCTACTATTAGTTCAGTGCTTAATACTTCAATACTACTGAGTGATGAAAGACTGAACATACAGGTTTTCTCCATGTCGATTCTCTGCAAGTTCTTTTGCATATTTTCTCCAGCAAAATGTTTAAACTTTAACTATATTTTAGCATTTGAAGCATGATATATGTGCATGTAAAACTTCCCAGTGTGTACACAGTTATTCATTAAAACAAGCTTTATAGCACTTGCAGTTTATTTCTGCATTTTTAAGGTGCATGTAGAAAGGTTTTTTTGTTTTGTTTTTTAAAATGCATTTCAGTTGGATTTCATTGAATGTGTTGTACACCTTGACATTTTAGGTACTTTAATGGGGGTTTTCTTAGTTACAAAAATGAAGTTCTTGAAAGAGAGGTTTGGGGGGGGGTGGTGGAGGGTGGAAAATCCTTTTAGAAAAAGGCAGGGGCGGGGGGGGGGGACACGACACGGTATGAGTAAAAAGACTTTATTTTCTAAAGCTCAAATTCCAAAGGAGGAAGACGGGGAGAAATAGGAACTGAAACTAATTTACCTGCATTCCTTTGTCACTGCTTGGCCCTTGACTAGTAAATGATTCCTTTCACTAGCCAATAAAACCAAATCAAAAGCAGGCTTAGGGAGCAGAGGGGGAAGGGGGGCAATAGAGTAGAAGAGAGAATCAACTTAAACTTTGACAAAAAAAGAAAAAAAGGAAGAAAGCAAACTCACTCCTCTTGCTTTCCAGAAGCTCATAGGAGCTGTGTGCCTGACGACTCCTGCTAACTTCCCAGCATTAGCACAGCACAAAGACATTCTCTACCTGCTTTCTTGCAGCATTAGCTAAGGTTATTCCATTGTTCCACATGACAGATAGAGTTGCTTTTGTCTCCATTTAATGCTGGTCCCAGAAGCTCTGCCAATTTAGGTACAGTAGAAGGCCTGTACAACTGCTTCAGAAGTGAATGGTATCCAAGAACATGTTTAATCTGCACAAACTCGGTGCCTAAGCAGTATATCTCAGAGATTTGGTAAATGTTCCATTTAAAAAAGTGCTGTATGACAGAAGCATTCAAGAGCTCTGAAAAAGATGAGCGTCTGGTATTGCTGGACACTCTGCAAACATATATAGTGGTAGCTTCTGCCCCTTGAGACTTGTACATTCTAGAGAAGCAAGGCAGAGATTCAGACACAGACGTAGGATGTATTGACTGGGTCAAATTTTCAAAAGCGTCCACATGTTTAAGGCATATAAGAAGTGCACTGAAAGACACTTAGAATTCTGAATTTAATTTTTACCCTATTAATAATTTTTAATAAATAATGGTCATTGGTAAAAGAGACAAACTAAGTTCTTAAAAACCAGACAATTAAAAGCGTGATATGGAAATGCTTTGTTCTTGAAACCGCCACATCATATTTTTAGAATCAAAGGGGCTTCCTTAGAGCAGAATATACAACATTTTTCAGAATTGGATTATTTTCTTGTTCCATCCCTCTTCTTGACTGGAAAGAATAGCTGTGTAGCAGTTAGATAGACAAGCAGGCCAGTAAAGAGCATAAATGAACAAAAAAGCCAAATGTAGATCTCTCAGTTGCACACGTCTCGAATTTCTAGCAGTAATGACAAATAAAAGTCATGAGGTACAATCATAAATGGACATACAGATGATCTACCAAGATGGGTAGCTCTTGACCTCTCAAGGTCAGGCTCATTTAAAACTTTATTTTTTAATTTTCAGGTATTATCAGTTTGTGGAGAAAGGGCCCAGGGACTGTGATTCACTCATCAGACAGAAACAGAGAAGATGACCAAGCGCTCTAGCATCCTACACATGTGCTACCTGATCAACAATCACAGTGCTCTCTACATAGCAAAATAAAAACAAAACAAAACAAAACTGAAATCATGAGAACTGTGAACCACACAAAGACGTGGATCATCAGCAGGGGAAATTAGATCAGATTTTACTGAGATACCAGCCTTAAACACTCTCCATTTGCCTGTGCTATCTCTACAATACAGGCAAAGATAGAAGGACAGACAAATGCTTATCTACTTTTTTCCTGCCTGAATACATTATTGGGCAGTGCCCAAATTACATGCATTCATCTCCACTGTAAAGGAAAACATCATCAACGTAAGCACAGTCATGTTATATTATCTGTATTTGTACTGTAAAAGACCAGGTCCATCTTAGGGAACTGATGAACTTCCTTCCTACGTGAGAGGGAAAGTTGACCACAGCTAGAACTGCCATGCTCTCCTGAGGCAATTGGCAAAATCTTTCACCCTTCCTCCTTAGGGAAACACTGCCCCAAGAAACGGGTTCAGCATCCAAATAGCAGGTTAAGCAAGCATTCTTTCCCTTTCAACTTTCAGTCTCAGGAACAGTCAAGATTCCCATTAAACAGTGTTTGGAGTTTCATGCAGCGTACAGTAAATTTATCCCTAGTTAGTAGTTAATACAACATATGCAAGAAAGAATTCTAAGAATTCAAAACTTTCCCTTTTATATTATGCACATACACATATATATCCACACCAGCTTTTACAGTCCTTGTTTCCCCAAATACTTAAGCAATACAATCACAAATATAGGTGTAATCTAGAATGTCTTGCTATGATGTTCAGTATGGAAAAAGAGTACAGTTAGTATCAGTATGACAGAAGATTTGAGGAGCTCCAAATAAGAGCAAATGAGAGCTCTGTGCCAGTAAGGACCTATGTTCTGTAATAAGGGTTCCATTTATAGTAATGAAGTACAAATAGAAAACAAAAAAGCTTTGGTGTAGCTAGTCTCTGCATTGTTATAATCCCATGCTGCTCCGAGATGGGTGTACCATTACATGCTTATGATGCGAACAAAGAGCACCAACAGAAGGTTAACAACATTAATTTTCTTCAAAGATTCATATACACCAAAAGAGCCTGACAACACAACCAAAGAGCTTTAAAGGCCCCCTTCCAAAAAGCAATATGGAGAGTTTAAAGTAACAAGAATCTAGCTGGTATGTAAGAGTTAACTGTTATTTTCTCTGAATGACCAGATATTGCTTTGGAAAGTATGTTTATTGCAGTGCTTGAATAACAGAAAGCAAAAAGTAAAAGGATTTGTCCAATGCCATATATGGAGCTGGTGGCCAAGCAGGATAAGATACTATGCTTCCTAAGTCCCAAGCTTGAACTCATTCCTTCAAACCTGCTGATACACAACCACTGATAGAATACCATCTAGTGTGCGTGTTTCCTTCTTTTCCGCTTTTGTCCTCCTGTGGCTTTTAGAGTCAAAGCTAATCTACAGAGGGTAAAGAATTTCATAAAATAACTACAAACTTGAGATGAATGGAGTTTGTTTCAATGAAAGAATTTAAAAAAAGAAAAAGAAAAAAGGGGAATCCCTTAATATTGTTTTTTTGAATGTCTGCATGCAGATTCTAGAAGTAAGCTTGAAGGGCTAACAAAAGTCACGAGCAACACCACTCAAGTCCCCATTCTATTTTCTCAGTTTCTCTGAGAACTTCAAGTGTCATGCAGATAGCATTATCCTGATTCTTCCTTAATCTGACTAGAACCTTTCAAAAAACAGTATGACAGCTATCCAGCTCACATTGATTTTCAGTGGATGATCAGCATTTCACTCTTTGTGGCTCATTTGTAAAATCCTGGCATGCAGGTTCTACGGAATCTTTCACGCTTGGAAAAGCAACTTTCCCTGAAACCCAGAAGACAGCACAGACAGGGGAAGTACTGCCTGAACTTCTCACTTAGAACTGTAGACACACACCCTGAGTTAGCAATCTCTGGTGCACAATTACTCAAATATTAGGCAGGATAAACGTTAGTGATAAGTCACAATTACCAAAAGATATAAGATCTACAGTGTCATAGAACACCAGAGACAGTACAGTGAAACCTATATGCAGATTTATTCTGAAATTGGCAGTGACATCTGCCAGCTCATACATCTGCATTCACTGAGATTTCAAATGTGGATAGTAGCAACTCTGGATTGTTGACTACCTCAGTCAAATCCCACTGAAGGAAGGCTGCATCCCAGAAGCTCCAGATCTAAGCATGAACTTAAAGTTTTTCCCTGGGGAACTTCAGTGACTTTGTATTCCCTAGCATCTCTCTCAACCATTTACCCGCTCAATTGCGGGCTGTCTCAGAATGCTTTTGAGGAAAAAAAAAAAAAAATACCAAAAGAAAGTTAAAATGAAAGAAAACACAGGAAAGATAGTGTCAACACCTCTTCCTAGTGGCTCAGACAAATACATCACAAAAGTATTTTCAGTGCAGATGTTAATAAACAATGACATTTTTTCCTTCTGTCAGAAGACCCTGACCAGACATATGCGTATGTCAGATATTCAGACACATTTGAAGGAATGGTAATGGGAAGTAAAAGTAACTATTAAAAGTAAATGACATCAGTAGGAATCTATGATGTCTGACAGCCTACCTGAGGCTGAGGTGGTGTTAGGAGCTAGGTTCAAATGAAAGTCACTAAACCCATAGCAGAGATGTATAATGTGAATTTGAACGGCTGGATGAACAGGAGAGAAGTCATGAAAATCCAGTGGAAACCCTGGGAAAATCTTAGACATTTATACCAACAAAAAAGTGTCAAAAGATGGATAGGTAAAGTGGCCCAAAAAACTCTATTGAAAATAAATTACTATATGCAGGAAAAGCATTGCCCAGACAACCAAATTCAGTCCAGACTGAGATCATAGAATATCCTGAGTTGGAAGGGATCCATAAGGATCATCAAGTCCAACTCTTGGCTCCACACAGGACCAGCCAAAACAGAGCACATAACCGAGAGCGTAATCCAGACACTTCTTGAACTCAGTCAAGCTCGGTGCTGTGACCACTTCCCAGGGGAGCCTGTTCCAGTGCCCAACCACCCTCTCAGTGAAGAACCTTTTCCTGATATCCAACCTAAACCTCCCCTGTCACAGCTTCATTCCATTCCCTCGGGTTCTATCACTGGTCACCAGAAGGAAGAGATCAGCGCCTGCCCCTTCGCTCCCCCCTTGTGAGGAAGTTGTAGGCCACGATGAGGTCTCCCCTCAGTCTCCTCTTCTCTAGGCTGAACAAACCAAGGGACTTCAGCCTCTCCTCATATGCCTTCCCCTCTAGACCCTTCACCATCTTTGTTGCCCTCCTTTGGGCACTCTCCAATAGTTTTATGTCCTTTTTATACTGTGGTGCCCAAAACTGCACTTAGATGTCACTATATTAAGCATAGTAGGAACATATAAGAAGTGATGGCCCCTATCTGTAACTATTTGTGTTTAAGATAATAAAAGGAATTCACAAATGTTGAATAGTGAGGATGTTCTATGGTCTGACTGCATACAAGCCATGAACAAGAACAGGGATGGAAAAAATTAAATTCATCAGGAGAAAATACGCACTATTACTTATCCTAGCAAACCTCTACAAAGCCAAGAATTGGGTTGTTTTTTTTTCCAAATGCACCACTGATCACTTACAAATGGTTTTAACAGTATGAGCGTACAAACATATATTGCTTTGTGTATTCTTGGACACAAACTGGTAAGGTGGAGCCAGTCATGCATCAAGCCTAGCTGTAGGAATTTCAGCATATTTAAGGCCTCTAATTTTTCCCACCAAATTCTGCAAAGTTTTTAAGACTAGCAAATTACGATGATATTTTGTTTTGTGAAATAATCTTCCTTGCTCTCCCTAATCTCTTTGTCTCCACAGAGTCTATAATTTAATGGAGCAGGATGCTTCAAGATATTGCCAAGGCCATTATCTCTAGTTGTATTAATAAACTTGTCTCCAAGACACGCCCATATTAACATTACCACATGCACATACTGTAAGACGCATTTCACATCGAAGGCACACAAAATGCCTTAGCCCCTACGGGCAACGTTTCAAAGTACTATGCAAAAGAAGAAAAAGGTAGGGCATGGCAAACAGAGACATACACACATGCAAAAACCACTCTCAAATACACAAGAAAGCAGGCTGTGCAACCCATTTGCCAAGCTGTAAGTTTCCTCGAGCAAACAAGTCAGCAGGAAACTCCTCAAACAAGCCAGAGCTGGCTACACAAAAAGTGTAACCCCTCCCTTCGGTTGTTACATTGATAATGGGGCAATCCCTGGCCAGAGGGCTTGAGGAATAGGAAGGCAGCAACAGAAGATCCAGCTCATGGAATACCATAGTGAAAGACTGCCTACCAGAGCCCAGGAAAAAACTTATCTCCAGCAACTTCGCCTGCAGTAAATACCCTGATCTAAAAGCATAAAATAGATGGTTCAGTGAGACAAAATCTTCCAAAAAAAGCACAGAACTGCTTTATCAGTCATCTGTAATTTGCCTAATAAATACTTAAATGCACAGCAGGTTAATATCGGCATAGAGACATCCATCTTGAAAGGGCAGGGAGGTAAACAGAGAGCACCTCCGTCTACCCAGGCAGCCAGACAGCTTGCCACCGGTATGCTTTCTAGGTACCACAGAAACAGGAGATGAGGTTAGTCAACTGTAATCAGACCTACAAGGGGAAAACACCATTGACTTCCGCCATGCACTTCTAGTCTGAGCTGCAATTCCAAGTTCTTATTCACTGAAAATACTATGGAAAGAAAAGGTTTCTTTTAGACCAACCTAATACCTTTCTAGCAGTCATATTCCTACTCTCTTCACAGATGCGTGCATTCAGCCAGCCTTGGCTTTAGCTAAGAACAGGCTGATTTGCAAACACTCAAGATCTTGTAGCTCCTCTCCTTGTCCTTCTGCTGATCAGGTTTGTTTCCCTTGCTGGCTCTTAACGTATCCCCTAATTCATGCCTGGATGCTTCACCTCCTTTAATGCTTTCTGCAGACTCTGGCCTGTTAGACGGTGCAAGAGGCAACAATGATTTACCCCAACTTCTCCATGCTCCCTTCACGCAGCCTCTTACGCCACTGGAGCAGAGCCCTGCAACATAGTGCAACAGCAGCAAAACCAGTAACCAGGTAGTTTTTCCACACATACAGCACTGAATTTAGTCATGACAATTACCTCTCTGCCATTTCGTATCTGACTGCGTCCTTCCTTTTGCCTCTGGCCATTTTGTCTCCATATTCTTCTCTATACTCACTCCACTCTTGGCTTCGCTGCAGACACTGTCCAAGATGGTACAGTCAGTACTTAAATACCCGTCTGCTAACAACTATAGAAGAAAAAAGTTTCACGAATATGCAGCCAAACAGTCACACAAACAGAAAGATGTGCAGTTACTACCTTTTCTCCTTGAGCTGTAAAAAAGATATTCTCTGGTTTACTACTGATGCTTGGGTCCCATTCCCATCATGCACCACATTACCTCCCCTGCCCGCATTTTACCCTAGAACTGAAAGAACAGAATTGCAGGTATTTTATTTTCTCTCAGGAATTATCAGAAATCTCTCTCTCTAGACACTAGAAAGCTGGGGCAAGGCACCATGTTAAAATAACCAAGCTTTGGTCTTAATTTTCTTCTGAAGAAGGAAGTACCTTCCATACTTTGCCATTTCCAGGCCTTTCTTTGAAAATCCTTTCTTTTCTTTAAGTAACAAGGGGTAGCAGTCAAGTGAAAGCAAGGGCTACTTGATCCATTGTTTGGACCCCAGCCAGGTTCTGCTGGTCCCGCTTTCCCTCTCAACCACCCGTTTTTCTATCATTCCTGTAATTTGGGGAGATTAAGATGTATAGCCTGTAAATTGGCTAAACTTTTCCAGGCTGCTTTAATGAGACTTCATATAATAGGGTTGCTTTTTTTTTTTTTAATATTTTCCTTAACGTGACCCATATGGAAATAAAAAGATATATTTTTTAATGTATGCTAGATTATGGCCGACATTTTCCTCAAATTAAAATCCATGCTTCAGCAGCAGCATACATTTTCAATGATGTCAAATATATTTTTTCAGCCAACTGGCTGGGGTCACCCTTATAACTCAAAGTTTAAGTGTGCTGGATAATCAGTAGAACATGTGAGTCTCTGTAGGGCACTGTGGTTGCCTCAGCGTAGCAGCAGTGCCTGCTAGGAAGCACACAGGACCTATTCTACTCTGAGGCACTCATGGCAGGAGATGTGGTGTAAGACAGTGCTAAAGCTCTGCCTCTGAATGAGCTGACAGCCACATGGTTCACAGCATGAACCATGTGGCCCTAGCCTATGTCAACATCAAGCTCCTCCAGCAGAGATCACCAGAATGCAATCATCATGCTCAGCTATAGACTAAACTAAAACCGCCAGGCACTTCCCTATTGATAGATGAGATGCCCTTCATCTGTAGATGCCATTCAAGCCTTGTCAACCATTTCTGTTACCATTTTGTTTGGAACGATTCCCACTGGGGGCAAGCATGACCTAAACAAAGGCTGTTCTTAGTGCTGTTAATAACATCTACATTACTAAAGTACTTATTTCCCTGATGTTTCCCAACTTAAGAATAGGAATAAAGTAGGAATACTAGACAGAGAATGGCAAATGTTTGGGCCTACTTACACTATCTTTTTAAGCCTTTCTTTAAAGCAACTCACACAGGTTGCAACTATGTCTGAATCAGAATTTAAATGAATTTCAGTTGACTTACCTGGATAGGCTAAATTCAAATAATTTGGGGAAATATTTACCAAATGTTAAAGCAAGAGAGAGAAGTGTAACAATTTCCATGTAGAAGTTTTATTTGCTTTTTTTAACACCTCTTAACTAAAAGAACACCTGATAATGAAACCACATTTGTTTGGGAAACCACAAGAAACACTGGGCCTTCAGTTTTCAATGGTTTTCCTTTTTTTTTTTTTTTAATATTTTAAATATTTTCACATTATAGTTTGCTATTGGAAATTGCATTGTCATACAATTCAAAAATTCCCATTTCTATCAAAAGGAGGTTCATTCAGCTTTCCAAAACAATGTGTTTTCACTAATTTCATAGCTAGCAGAGGAACACAATGATAGTTTAGAATAGAAAACCACAACCTTGCCTACACTTAAAAGATGCATGAGAATATTGGTCTTGGCTAGGTGTAGAGACAATTATTCCAGTAACCCTAATATGTATGCATTTAAAATTAGTAAAAAAAAAAAAAACCCAAACACCCAACAAAAAACAACAGAACAACCAACAGTCAATTTGCTTGCACAGTTTATCTTGGGGAGAAGGAAATTCTTATAAACTATGCTGACAAACAGTTCTTTTAAAATAGAAGCTGTGGCTCCAGTCAGAAGATTCAGGGTTACAATTCTATTAGTTTATTTAAAGCACCAAATCCTTTGTAGTTAATGCATAAATACCCACCAAAACTTCATTTACAGTTGAAATAGTAGGTAATTTAGAGATAAGGGATGATGTCACTTCAACCACGGTTCAAAAAGGTTAGGTGATACAAGTGCAAGGCTTCTATAAATAAATAAATATATAAATGTGTTCAGGCACACCTGGCCTGTCCAACCCCTCCACCTTCTCACCAGTACTCTGCTTCTCTCATCTGGCTCCCACTGTTTAATGTTTCATCATGTGAAATATTCATTTTTAGCCCAGGTCTCACAGAAATTGAGTCCCTTGGAGCCTTGCTCTACCACTGTACAACCCTACAAATAATGGAAGTTATTACTAAACAACTGTACTAAGATGTTCATGATTGTGCATATTCACAGGTTTCCTGGGCAAGCCAGTCCAGCTTTGCTGAGTGAAGCGGATATGTGCCACCAAAGGCTCTAGCCCTGACGTAATTTTGTCCCAGGATGCATTAGACACAGGGGAAAAACCAGGAGCAACACATGTGACTCAAAAGGCATCGATCTGCTGAATACATTTCAAAGAAAAAGAGCATTTTGATGAAAGCTGTCCACATTTATAAGCAAAAATAAACATAATGTTGAAAATACAGACTTTGGAATAAAAAATCTTCAAGTTTTTCATTGAATTTAACATTAAATTGCTTTTTGATTCTGAAACATCACAACCAAAAGCTTCAGGTCATCTGCAACAAACTTAATGAAAACTAATGGACAAAAACCACATATGCTTTAAACTTACTAACTCGTCCTGCAGCCCCTACTCACCAGCCGCCACCTCTCACCGAGGGCCTCATCCGTCGAGTGCCTCTACGCATGCCCCACCGCTACTCAGCACCCCCTACAGCGTACCACAAGGCCGCCTCACAGCTACGCGATGCCTCCGTAGCCCCCCATGCCTCAGGGCTTCGTGAACTTTAGCGGCCCGCCCTGGTGCGTGCGCCTCACGGCCGTCTCACCGCTATTCGATGCCTCCGTATCGCTGCGCGCCTCAGAGCTTCGTGAACTTTGGAGGCCCGCCCTCGGGCGTGAGGCTCCGCGCCTCAGGGCCCCTTCACCGCTATTTGGTGTCTCCATACCCCTCCGCTCCTCAGTGTCTTCTCGTGCGGCTCCGCGCCTCAGGCCCATTTAACTCCTCAGTGTCCTACTGCCTCTCCCCACCGCCCGGCTGGCTCCTAAGCGACTTGCAGAGGCAGAGGGCTCGACCCCGGTAGGGGGGATAGTGAGCTCACCCGACCCCCGCTGAGAGGAGCAAATCCAAGCAGTTCAAGGCAAGGTCGTTGCTACTTCAGCAAGTAACTTGTCATCCCTGTACTGCAAGGAGCTCCTCAGTGCCCATTTCAGTGGCATGGACGCCCCGGACAGGTGGGAGGTTCGCACCTGAGGAGGTTTGTCCTGTCAGAATGAGGAGAAAATGCTCCCGTGTAGCATTGTGCCTGGCTCCATGCAGTCCACCCTGCTGGGAGGGGAGGAGGTGCCAAGCTGACGGGGCGGGGGGGGGCAGTTCTCTAGCTGCTTTTGTGTGACACGGGGAAAATCCCAGGTGTGATCTGTGGTTTTCTGCTAATTGAAGGCATTGGGACCCTGTAAAAGGATAATATTGGATTATCCTCAGCTAGTAGATGAGGATGGCTCTTGATATTATGCCCTATCAGTGTGCTAACTTAGCCAACTACCATAGGCTGCCAAAGACAAATCTTGAAGTCAGAAACAGTGCATTAACTTCACTGACAGCGCCATCGATGTCCACTGGGGATGAATAGGGACAATTAATTCCCAAAAAGCAAACCCAGCTTCCTGGTAGTCAGTTAAGCTCGCTCCTGCTTTATTGAGTGATCTAAACAATTTTGTCACCCTGAAGCAGACTCTTCCTGTTGTGTGGGCTTGAGCGGAGTTCCTCCTGATCTACACTGGCATGAGCAAGATGTAAGCATTCAGACAACAATACAGACAGAAACTGAGAAGGGGGGAGAATCAAGATGTTCCTCCTAAAATAGTTTCGTAGGACTAAAATCAGCGTTTATTGTAATTGAGGCAATGTCCTGAAAAATTAAAAAATTCTCCCTGGGATTCTCATTTTCCTGAAATTTATTCTCATGTATCTCACTCTAGACTATATCAACTCATTGTCCATTGATCAGTGATACTGTACTACTGGGTGTTGCAGTGTATGATCATCAAAAGGCTTACAGATTCTCTCTTGAGAAATTTCAAAATTCTTTAATGTGTTTAACATTATGCTTGAATGTGCTAATGGCTGGCATGGCAGGCATCACTGATACCACTCCTAGGAAGAGATCAAGGTGCTGTCCTGTGCAGTGCTTGAACCAAGAGATTTACTAAGAATATTGTGGAGTAGAACATTTCTTTTGTCTGATATTTGAAACATGAAATTGCTATGTGGTACTGATGAACTGTCTGAAAGCAAGTTGGTACTTAGTGTTCTAGCCACTGGTCTGGATGAGTTTTTGTAGAAGAGAGAGGATGATTAAGAAGAGACATCTGTGCAAAGTTTTAAAGGGAAACAAATGCAAAGTAGCTGTCTTTGGAAACACGTAAGATACCTAGTTTTTGAGGTCCAGAAGATTACATATGCATTACATACTACTGTCCTGTTTGAGGTATCAGGACGTGCAAATATTTTTGAAATAAATCAATTACATTATGAACTGTTCTCAACTTTATCAAACACAAATCCTTACAATGGCCCAAAAAGCTGCCTCTACCCATCAGCAGAATAATACTACCTATCACTTGAAATGTGATTGTTCTGCTAGCTAGGTAGGATTAACCCTAGGACTTCATGTGTGGAAAGATCTGTTGCAAAGAACAACTTGACACGTTCCTTTTCTGTGTCGTAATATCAAATCATTGTACTTTGCTAAATCAAATTTGTAGTGTGCTACCACAAAGCAGGGAGGCTGATTTCTGAAACCTCTTCAGTTGTGAGTGGTCCTCTTTGGGTTGGAGGGAATTCCCTAACAGATGCAGGAGGCTGATTTCAAACTTCATATGCTAGAAAGGAGAGTGATTTCTGAGGCAATAAGGGAGAAAGATGTTGTGCGCACTAGAACAGAAGATCATGTACCGGTTTGTTGACATGTTATCTAGTTATCTAAAGAAGATACATATTTCTGCAGATTTTCAATGCTGATTACAAACAATAGCACTTACCTTATACAGCATGCTTCCCAGTCCCTGTACCTTATTTCTTTTAGTATGTACAGTACTGCTTTCCTCATCACAGGGTATGTTATTCTACATCGCTGCAGATTTGTATCCTCCAAAGAAGAGCCGGAGTCATGTAGAATGACACAACAAACTAAAGCAAGACTGCAGTTCTGATTAACAAGAGGATATTACTATGTTTTAGCTGAGCACCAGAAACATTTCCAAATGATGAGATTTGTTAGATAGTGAAACTGTCTTCCAAAGGAACTCGCAGAGGCCCTATTATTACAGCCATTTGTAATTACATTGTACAAAATATTCTGCGGGCAGCAGTTTCAGGATAAAAACAAGCTCATAGTCTCTCTCCAGGATTTCTGTGACTCACTACATGAACCATGGGTGTTAGCAGCTGTGAGAAAGCCTGTGATTTGCCAGCTGTCTTGCCTAGACTGTTCATCTGTGTATAGTTGAGGGTTCGCCTCTACAAGTTCTTCAGAACTTTCTGGAAGGTGATAAGTAACCTTGACTCCCACTGAATTCATTGAAATTAAACAGTTTTCAGTGACAGAGAAGGGTTATATCTGCAGAATCAGGCCCCTAATGAAAAGTGGGAATGGGCAAGAGCAGACTTCATTCAAAATTTGAATAGAGCGTTGATATATTTATTCCTGTTTGTCATCAAAACTTTCACACTGTATAGTAGTAACAAAAGCATTAAATTTGCAGTTATATCTCTTCATTCCCTAGCTAAACAAGAAACCTCTTCTGAACTTTAAAGATTTGAGACTATTTTTCTCAAATCATGTGTAGCTGTCCTGTATCGGCTTAATTTGGGAACTGAAGGATGAAATGGAACTAAAAACCAGAGAGTAGTATCTCTAAATTGACCAAGACCCAGATATACTAGAAATCTCATTAAAATAATGTTTTACATATGAAAGTTCCAGAAGATGTTCTTAATCAAACATGTCTAGAGAAATGCCCAAAGCCATCCAAGTAGAATTGAGAAAAGGGTGAAGAGAGGGATGGATGCAGGTTTTTAAAGTTTGGAGATGCTGAACAGAATAAACCTCCAGTGGCTAACAGGAAAAAAAGAATCCAAGTTATTGTTTTTGCCTGCAGCACTAAGTATTACAGAAATACCCTGCTTTGGCTGATGATAGGAAAACACAGAGAAACAGAAGATTTTTGAATACTCAGCCTTAAGGATCATCTCTGCTCTCTTTCTAGGTTGCTCAGGCAATGGAGTGATTTGAAACTTCATCTGCTCTCTGATGCAGCTGCATTCAGTCATATAGCCATGTATAGTCAACCATTGGTCTACCTGCCAGGACATCCAACATGTAAAGAGTAAGTAGTATAGGCTCATGCCACCTACCAGTTCTGTCTATGTGTACAACAGGCACCACAGGGTCATTTCTAGCAGAATGCCATCTTGTTTTCCCGGTTTAGGTACTCTGCAGTGTTACTGTAAAATTGTTTCAAGTGGTCATCCAATACTAGTAAGTGTTTTTCACAACATCAATTGATTCTAATGGAGCCTGGAGGGGAACTGGTATTTTTCAGTGCTTGTTATGGCACTTCAGGAATGAAAATAGCTCTAGCCAGACTAAACAAGGCTAAATTAAAAGAACCAAATATCTCTTCTACAGGACAAGTGTAGTAACTTCTAGTCGTAGGGCAGTGAAGGAACTGACAGCATCGTTTCTTTTGGATACAATGATGTCACAGTGCACAGCTTTGGTCTGTTGACTGAAGGAGATTTTGCATCCCCATGTATCTTATCGTCAGCACTTTCAAATCAATTTTATCCTTTTGAGGAAGGGAAGTGAGAGTTGGAGGTTGGGGTTTTATTAGACACAGCTGGTCTGAGAGACGTCATTTGTTCCTAAAGCTAGGGCTGTCTTTCATACGAAACTGTTAGCAATGGGGGTGGGTGGATGGTGGGCAGGGGGAATCACTTGAAGTAGTTTCAACAGCTGGGGGTCAAATTATAGAGAAAAGTGGGGAGAAGTGAAATTTATAATCCATAATTTGAAAGCAAAATAAGAATGAGACAAGCTTATTTGAAGGACTGGAAGGAAAAGGATGTGATATATGGCCTGATACAGCCAAGCAAAATGAACGCTGCCATTGCACTATTACTTTGCAGACAATCAAAAAACCCAAAAGGGCCTAATAAGGCTGTCTCTGTGGAAATCTAATTAGGTCATACAAACTATCCCTGTTGTTAATAGGACTCTTTAACCATACATGGACACCTTAAGAAGTCTGTAGCAGATATAGGAAAGATTCTGATCCATGAAGGGAATAAGAAGTGAACGAGAGAGAAGGAGTAACATGGGGAATTGGCTTAAGGGAAATTTATCAAGAGAAGAATTAAAAAAGTAGAGGAACACCACATAAGAACCAAATTCTTCCCTAGAGGTGTTATCCTATTATGTGGGACGTAATCTGCTTTGTTTGCTTGAAGTTAAGGGAATGGAGAAGAGCAATTGATAGGAAACAATGCATTTTGAGGGGAAAAAAAAAAAAAGAGCTTCCAAAGAAAAGTGTGGGAGAGACCATGTTAAAAGAATGTGCTTGCTTAGAGCAAGTGACTGATACCAGTGACTGCCTGTATCATCCTTGTGAAAGAGATATAAAGGAAAGATCGGTGTAAATTAAAATAGAATTATAAAAAGACCAGTGGGACCACTTCTGGCTTCAGGACATCGGGCTAGAAAGCTGTCAAAAGGATGTGGATCCTCACCCAGTACAGATTGTACTTGTTGAGACAACACCACCACAAAGTGACCTACTCACTCTTACACTGACAATGTGGTTCCTCTTTACACTTATCTTCCTTCCTTCCCAAGCTCCCGGGTAGGAAATAACTGTTTCACACCTATTGCTCCCATTATGTCCCAATAATATTCTGACCACCTCTCTAGCAGAGAACTCCACTCTTGTACTTATTATAACTAAGTGTTGAGTAATATTTCTATGAACGTATCCTAGGATTTTGAAAGAATTATGGACTTAATCATAGCAGGATACTCTGTAGGCCAGTGAATGTTCAAGTTATATAGCACTGTACCTACAGAGGGAGAATTTAATATCTGAATATTTGCAGAAAGCACACGCTGAATGGTACAGTTGTTCATAACATACTTGGAATGTGCTGTTTGGTAACCAGTGAGTATTCACATCACCTGAGTCCTGTAACTAACCCACTTTGGGTGAATTTGCAGATGGGATATTAACAGCAGGCTAGTTATGAGCTATTCGCAATGAGGAATATTGCACACCAACATTTACAAGTAATAATGCATAATTTGATATTTCAGAATGTCACAATCCACTTACAAATAGCTCAGTACTATAAAGGACCTAATTCAGTACTCAAAGTCAGACAGAATCTTCCCATAGACTTCTAAGTCCCACAGAATCAGATGCCAAAAGAGTCAAACTATAAGGGAAAAAAAATACTTCAGGCACCTTCAGTAATGATATGCATTTTAATCCAGCAAATGCAAAGGTCCTACAGCATTTTACCAGCAGTATTTAGGCTACTCAATACCCATATAAGACACAGAGGAATTATACTGCTTTGTTTATGCTGTGCTGAATAATTTCCTGAAGATTGTATAGGGAACCTGTAGTTCAGCCTGTAAAAAACTTCCCACCCAACCCCAATCCTTGACTCCCCATCAAGGAACACCGCAAGTATAGCTATCCTGGGCAAGGAGATGGCTTAGATGACCTGTTAGGATTCCTTTCTGCCCTGTTTTCTAGGATTCTATGCTGTGTTCCACAAAATAAGTCTGAGACTCTCCACTGTTTGGTATTTAGCCTTCCCAGCAGCAAGTTATAACTACACAAACCATAGTGAAGTGGTTGTCTCTACTTGTTACCTAAGGTAGTTTTTACCAGTATATGTTGCCTCAGAACCAAGAGCAAAGTTTAAATACTGCTAGTCTCAGGAGGAAGCCATGAATTTTAGAAACAGCTCTGAAATAGGCCTCAATAATGCTAGCTACCTGAAGCAGAATTTCTTCACACTCAACTACATCTGAATAGGAGTCTATAGAAAAATATCCTCATTATAGATCACTTTATTCACAAATCTGTCATTTGTTATTGTATATGCAAAGGAAGCAAAGAGCTGCCTGCAGTTCAGCTTGCCATGACTGAGCTGCATTTCAATTTAGATTAAGATGGAACTTGTTTACTTGTTTTGCCTATTGCAAATAAAACTGCAAAAGTTTACTAACAGGGGGTTAAAGAAGCCCAAACATAAGAGGATGAAAGGTAACTTTAAGTATTTATAAAAATTAAGCAATATATATGCCAATTATATTCAGGCACCCAGTATATCAGCAGGTGCCACCACGTATAGGAAACTGCAGGCAGTGATTTGGTAGCAAACTAACTAAGTTGATATGGTATTTTGCTAGCTCCTATGACATCATCATTGCTGGATGGCTCTTTGGAATAAATAACCTCTTCCACATGTCCCTAAGCACACAGCTCCTGAAATAAATTTCAATTGCTGTAAGGTTCAAGGACGTCCTAAATCACCTTGGGTTAATAAGCAGCAGAAATAGAGGAGGAGGGGGATCCAGGATTTGTTTTCATTATTCCACCAGAAATATTTCAGATGAAGTAATCGTTAAATGCATTAGATACAATGCAGGGCAATCTGGAACTAAAAACATGAAGGCGGGAGAGATGTTTGTATCGGATTTACATACTGAAAACCTGGCAGAACATAGTGCTGTAATTTGTGTGTTGCCAGGCTATACCTGAAATCCTGGCAGCATTCAAGATAGGTTGAGATTCCATAACTGTTTAAAGCGCAGTGTGTTTGTCAGGTGTCTTCGCAGAGGTCTGTGTTAAGACAAATTTTTCAGAGTAGTTGAATCTGAAACTTCCCTGAGAAAAAAAGCCATAGTAACGTTCGAAAAACATGACAGCACTTGCATTCTCACTCACAAACAGTAAAATTAATTCCCATGTAGATGATCAGTGCCGGGCATGCAAATATGACTCCCACTTAGACCTAATCTGTAATTCTGCAATATAAATGGTGCCTTTATCTCTTGCTGTCCCTCTGAACAAGGGAAGACCTGAATAGAAGTGCTATGGCTCAATAATAGAGAAATGTCAGTTTAATTAGGAGTGTCCAGAGTAGTTACTTGTTCTTCCAGGAACTAACAAGTCAAAATGAATCCTTAGCCAGTTTATGCTGGATCTCTTCTAAAAGAAGTTGGAATTAATTATTCCAGTGTTGTTTTTGCTTACCAGTCTGTAATACAGAACAAATTGTCTCTAGAGATTAACTTGTAAGTGGCACATTTGCATTTAGCATGACCTATCATTGCAACAAAATGTAGGCTGTATCCTAGATACTCAGCTTGTGTTTCACTGAATTTTTGAGAGTTTTGTATGCAGCTTCTAGCCTTGCACATCCATGTGATGCATCACAGAGAACACCAGGGTTGCATTCCTTGAAATTTTGTGAAACTTGAATTTTAGTATGAATATTGATTGGGTTCCAGTCTCTAAAGACATCTGAAGTCTCTTATTATTCTTCATAGCAGCACAAAATAGATCCCTGCCCCCTTAAACCCAGAGCCTTTGGACACTAAATCACCTTAGTGGAAAACTGTTTGAGAGCATCTCCAGAAGCCTACTGTTCTCCAGGAACTCTAGCAACTTATTGCTCACCATTTCATGTGCACTTAAGGTGTTGCTTTTGAATTGTAGAGTTGAGTAGCACTTTTCCTAAAATGAGTTAAAACCTTCTTGCTATAGAAGAAGTGATGGCAAAGCTTTTTTTTTATTTTTTATATCCAGGCATGCATATCCTTGGTGTATTTTAAATGTGACTGCATACTATTGCAATAAAGGGCATGAAATAAAAACTGTTGGATGGCTACATGGCTGAATAGATATTTCATTTATACTTGGTGCATATGCTCTCATGTCTTCTGGTAGGGTTTGAAGTCAGGCAGGACTCTCCAGAAGAGTTGGGGGTTCTGCAGAAAATTCATGTGCTTCGTGTATCTCTCTGCTGCCTTTCTAACAGATGATGATTTCCCTCTCCGGGTTGACCTCACAGACATTCCACTTGATTCAGTAGCATAAGCTTCCTGAATGCCACCCTGTCATCTGCAAAAGAAGTATCTTTGCATACAATCTTGCCCTTTCCTCGCTATCTCTGAATCCATATAGTGGAAGTAATAATGACTTCAGCCTGTCAGGCAGGTGATAACTGGACAGAAGCAAAGATTCACAAACTGCTTGGCCAATAAGCAAGAAGAAAAGGGGCTAGTATAAGTACACAGATGTAGATAAGTTCTGAGTACACAATATACAAAGATCTCGTCCCTGTGACTAGGAAAGCGATGAGGGATTTCTCTTTGCATGTCCAGATACAGATTGCACCTTCCTTTTTTTATATGTTGCACACAGCAGTCCCTCATGCTGAGCTGAAACCAAGTTCTCCCTAAAGTAATACATGTAATACTGCAAAACCCAAAATCCCCTGGAAAGTGAAGTTCCAAGTCCTTCCTTTGTCTAGCTCCTAATAATACACCAAAGAGCACAACACCATTTTGGTTTGTGAGAGAAGATTAAAAAGGAAAAAAACCCACTTGCTAACCTAAATGTTGGGTGGTCCTTTGATTGGTATCATTTGGCATGTCAAGTGATGTGCAGCTGAACTGGACTTAGAAGCTATGAAATGCAGTCTCTCAATCAGAGAAAGGTAAGATTCAAAAGTCCCATTACACCGCTCATCTCTGCCATTGCTAAATTTTCCCCCACAGTATAACAATCCTTCCTCATCTCCTCTCTGCCCCATCCCCCATATTTATAGAGCAGGTCAAAATCACATTCTGCCATTGTTATGCCTGTCACAAAGCAGATATGCCTAAATGGCAGCCTTTCAGGATTCTAGCTACCTCTTGCAGAAACAGCATTGCCTGAGAAAACTACAGTTGCCATTGTTTCTAGCTACATGTATTCACCTCAGATACCTTAATAGGACAGCCAGTGGCACAGTGGTATTTTGGAGGTCCTCATCAGGACTAGCCAGATGTTTCATCTTCACGTTCTAAAAGCTCTCAGCTTAGTTAGATCTATATTATAAAGATACCAAGCCGCATCGTACTGTGATACTATGCTTGAAATCATGCATGCAGCAAGCCAAACCTTCACATTAAATCTGTTGAGACAGAGACCTTGACAATCATTTCACAGAAGCAGAAGTATTAAAGATGCCTACACTAAGCCAGATTTTTGTAAGCCTTGTCCCACACTTCTTCCACAAACAGTGAGAGCCTTGTGTGGCAAACTCTAAGTACGCCATTCAAGATTGGTCTCAAGATTATCAGCATGCGAAAAAAACCCAAAAATGCTTTTCCATAAAAGCATGGCGCAGTGGCTGGTACATTGAAGCAACTGACTTGGTGGATGACCGGTGTGTGCTCTCTGACCTCCCAAGAAGAGAACTGAAGTAGTCTCTGACAAGCCTTGTCCTTCACACCCTGAGACCTTGCTATAAGCACTATTCCTCCAGACCAGTCAGGGCAGCAAGAGGAGGGCTGGGACAGAGGACAGCAAGACCAGGGAAGTTTAGTTTAGCAGGCTATAAATCCCCCTTCCCCTCCTCCCCTCTTTATTGCCTGTCTTTGGAAAACACAATCCGATATAAACCAGAGAGAGTGGAAGCAGGGCAATAAAACTGTACGGCAGGAGCACCGAGTGTCGCAGGGGTGTTATATTACTGGCATTCCAAGTGGCTGATGTCAGGCAGTGAGCAGTAGGGCCCACAACCCACCAGGGCAAAGAAATTTCCCAACTGTCCTTTGTGGCCCTGTGACATCCCTTCTGCTCAGATCCATTCTTGGCTCTTACACCATTCATCTCTTCTGCCCTTTGCTGCTCCCAAGTCCTTGAATTATGATTTGAAGGGCTCTGGTTTCAAAGCCATTCAAGTTGAACACTCAGGCCTTTTGGCCGCAATGTTTTGAGTCAAGATGTTCTTGAAACGTACAGTGTGTTGTCTGATCCATGTGTCACACAATCATCAGCACCACACAGATGAAGATTGTTTCTTCATATTCACGTGGCTGGATTAAAATATATATGTATTGGCTTATTATTAAAAAAAAAATTATATGAACGTAACTCCTTTTAGATAGGGCCAAAAGTTTCAAAACTGATTAGCTGTTTTGAGTGCCCTAAATGAGTGATGGTTTTCTCAGGATGGGCTCCCAGCACTTTCTGAAAACCAGGTCCCTTTAAAGTACTATAAATTGGGCGCTTAAAAGACAGTTTCCAACTGTCTTTGCCAGCACTTGTGAAAAATTGAAGAAAGACGCTTAGCCACAAGGAATGAGGTATAAATATTGCTCTGAAACTCAGACCTGCTTCCATTCATAGGAGCTTGCACAAGTACGATTTCTTGTGGCTAGGCTTCTTTCTCTTCAATTATCTTACATTAGGTGTTTGCTATAAACTAACTTGCAAAGCTTGTATAATTGGTAGAGTGAAAGAAATATCTCTGGAAAACAATTCATCCTGCTTATTTTAGGATATGGCTGTACAATCAAAATTAAGCCTGCCTAAGTCCTCATGTAGCGACTCTTCTGTAACTAATCTTTTTTCTCTCTGTTATTGTTGTTGTTATTATTCAGAGTTGGTTTTAGTTGGATCAGTTTCCCAATTCGATTTGTTATGCGGCTGTATCAATGCTTGCTGGCACAAGACATGGTGAAATGTGCAGCTAGGCACAAGGAAATATGAGGTGAACTTTTTGGGGGACAGCCTCCTCTTATGTTGACTTAAAGCAATCATATAACGGCAACCTTAGAAATGCATACCATCTTCTAGGGTTGCATGTCTTTCTGTTGAATTAGTATAAGCAACAAACTTTGGTTAGACACCTAACTTTAGATAACCGAAGTGTGATGAAGTGAATCTCACTGTTATTCATCATTATAAGTATATTCCGGTTCTGAGGAGTACACAGCAGTACCAGTAAGTTCACTGAAGTGGTAAATTCTGAATGTATATTCACAGAGCCCTGTTTTCTAAATTCTGCGCCATTTTATAAATATGACACGTGTACTCAGTGGTAGTTTCTGAGCATGTCAGGAAAAAATATCCAAATTAACTTTTGAAGTGGACCAATTAAAGCATAGTAAATCCCTGTGTAGACACTCTTCCTGAGTATCGAAGAGGCCCTAATTCAGGTCAACCTAATTTATTTTGTGTTGAAGTAAAACAAATCAAATAAAGGTCCCTTTAATCCTAAATGAGAGTGCCTGTGCAGGCGGGTGGAGGGGGCTTAACGCTATTCAGAATTTAATAGTATTTGATAGCAATTACTTAGAATAATCTCCTTTATGAGGTTTTTTGGACACTCCTCTCGAATTCAGTAGTACTGTATAACTGTTTGTTAAATATATGGAATAGTTAAAGATGACATTGAAGAATTAACATTGGAAATTGAATTCCAAAGGGTTTTCTGTACATGAAATGTAGAGATTTTGAATGACCAAGGAAGCAGGAAAAGGACATTTGATGGTGTCACCATTACAGATACGCATTGCTCTCCATGTAATTTATTTCTACACATTTCTGCAAGTCTGTGTAGCACATATTTTTATACCTGAGCTAACTTTTTGGTTCAAGTGAACACAGCACTTTCAAGAGAAAGCTTTTAGATTAATGATTGATTTTCCTGGTGTACGTACGAAGGGAGGTTCTCTTCCATTCTCTTCTCCATCTATATGGATATTTGATGAACTGAATATCATACTATTTTGCGTGAATATATAACATTTTCAATCCTGTGATCCTAAAGTGTCTTTTAAATGTCAGTGAACAAAGCCTCCCCATTGCCCATGAGAAAATTAGGTAAGTGCCATTATCCCAGTTTTACAGATAGGAAGGACATGATCCTAAGACGTGAATTGTCTTGCCTAAGGTCACACACAAGGAGAGAATGACTGCATGGTATAAAACAAATTCTTCCAAATCCCTGTCTTGTGACTCAGTCACAAGACTGCCCTTCTCTATTGTGTTATAACACACCTTTATTCCACTATCTCCCTTTCCAGAAATTCTGCTGTCAGTACTGGCCTTTCTGTTGTAGCCACATTGTCTGGCACTATCTATTAAGATGGAGAAGTTACTGGTCATATGGTTTAGGGCTGTCGTGGCACTTCAATATGGTGGGCTCTTTCTGCTCCTAATCCATTGTATTAGCTTCTGGCAATTCAAGCACCATCTACTGAATTGCTAGGGGTGAAAGGTCAACGCATTAAGCATAGCAGATTAATACACTGCAGTAAATCCCAGAACCAGCACTTTAAGGAGCCAGTAATATTTCACACGTGATTGTTCTACCAATTGATTGCACCATCTTGTGAGTGCGTGTGTGTATGTGTATTTCTTTTACTCCATTTACGAGCTTTCCCAAGCTCCCCTGTTTAGTGGAGATTGCTGTGTCCCACACTGGTTGCACTTTGATCAGGGAAATTCAATACCTGAGGTCTGGGCTTTATAGGAAAGCAAGGTCCAGATTAAGGGAATTAGCCACAGTATATCACAACTAATAAAAGAGTGATTGAGCCCCACCACAGTGCTGCCCCAGGGGACAGGAGGAAAAAGGCGGGGGGGGGGGCAGTTAGCAGAGGAAGGGGAAGAAGACTTGCAGATAAAGCCGTGTTCATAATTAGAAGTGAATAAACCTGCTATCACATCATGCTTCTTAGGGTTCTAGTAACAAAGCAAGATCTTTTAACAAAATCTTTCAGCTACAGCCTTTTCTTTCCTTTTTCCTTATAGATATAAAATTCTTTCCCATTTCTTCTTTCTGTTAAACCTTGTCCTTCCCCAGGTTTTCAGTGCAACTAAATTACAAATCCTTTTTAAGAATTCTGTGGAGAAATAAATCACATATTCCACTGATTCTTATGTACGTCTCACACAGTGATTAAATAACTTTTAACAGTAGGAGCTGCAGTTTCTGACCCTTGACAAAAGCAGCACTAGGAGCTACCAACACTGCCATTATGTGGATATTAGGGTTTCTCTCAAGATAAGCCTGAATAAAAGTTTTGTGAAGACTTGCCTATCTTTATGATGAACCAAATCAAAATCATCAACCTTTCTGCTTCAAAAATCAAACCAGAGTCGAGTATGTAGTTTGCTCTTGAACTGTTGCTAGACTAATTTTGTCTGAGGGTTTTCCCAGTAGCATGCCAAGACACAGTATAACATCTACATATCTAAACCAGGAGATAGTAGTATTTATTATTTTATAGACAGTGATTGAGGAAAGAGTAATGACCATGCTATCAAAGAGAATCAGACTGCTGCATTATCATGGTTATTCAGTTACAAAAATATTTTATAGAAGCTATCTTCACTTAGGCTATGAGGTTCATTTTCTTCAAATTCTCATTTCCTTGCCTGTTGTTTTCAGAGTTCTTAATCCAGACCAAGCTTTCCTTGATTTTTTAATTCATTTTTAAAGATATTTGCTTGAGCAAGGAGTGGCAAAAACAGTAGAAAAACCAGCACACAATCACTGTGTCTGGCGTCTGCTTTGTCATAAATACATCTGTGGCGGAGTACACTGTTATAGGTGCAGTTGTACATGGGCAACCTTGATTTATTTCCCAAAGTCTGAGTACTTGACTTTTCAGTTTTGATATTCTTTGTCCATAATATTTCTTTGGAAAACAAATATAGAAAAATAACTAATTTTATGGTATCGGTTTGCACTTAGAAATCTGTTTACGTAATAGATTTTGGTGCTTATTAATTTAAATCTGCCCCTATACAGCAAAAGCATTTAAGCATACACCTAATTTGACTGTGGTGTGCTTTAGGATCTTGGGAGTCAGATACAGGGTAAAGTGTTTCAGTGAATGAGAACCATAGAATTTAAACTATACCCATAATGAAAGAAGGAATGTATTAATTATACTTAGCACCTTGCAGAGTTTTAGGATTTCTGTGTGCTGAATAAATATCAACGTCCTCTCCAGTGACAACTTGCTCTACCTTTTTTATAAATGTCTTAATTTCAATACTCTTTAGCATTACAATGTAAACAATGGTGAATACTGAAGCCAATGGAAAGAGTATATTGAACTAAATGCATATTTGATCAGGTTCCTAGAATCCATTTTCACGTATTGTTTATTATTACAGTTTATTATTATGGTATAAAGTAGATGGATACATAAATAGATATTCTGTCTAATTAGGCTGGTCTGCTTGAAATCCTTATTCATTTGTGAGATAATGCATTTTTCACTCAAATGGCACACCAGTATTGATTAATCACAGTAATGCTTTACAGTGTTTTTTTAGAACTTCTGACCATGCACAGTATTTTGAAAGCATAAGCAAATATTTTTTTCCTTTCATGCCTGACAGCTAATTAAATTTGGCCCAAGTTCTCAGAAGTACATAAAGTCATTTTTTTCCAGGATCAAGGTTTTCATCTTTCTAACACTTTTGTTTTCTTTAAGAGCAGAAATCTTTGTGCCAAAGCAGACATTTGCACTTGTCACATTTTCTCTCAAGCAAACTAGGTTCCCAGGCTTCTCAGTTTTGATGTAATTCCAAGAGGCGATACAAAAAAATAAAGAGGAAAGAGCGTTAAATTCAAGTTAGAATATGTTGTGAAAAGCCATCAATAATTCATGGACAAATGGTTGGTTGACGTGAGCAGAAAATTTTGGTTAAATATTGGTTCCTATTAGGATTCTTTCCTGACACAATTGAGCCATCTCCTTGAATTATCTGTCAAAAGTGGGCTAAGCTTAAGAAGAGAATTATATATATTAGTTGAGAGACAGTGACACATCAAAATATATTGCTTGCCTGAGTATGAGCAAACCCACTTTACTGTGATACATAAATTAAAGCACTCACAAGAATATTATTTAAAATGAAATTGGAAATAAGGTAGATACACAGTTTTGTGATCACTTGCTTTTGAGAACTTTAACCTAAATTTCATGTCAGCAAAATCTTATTAGGTGATTTTCTCTTATGTAGACTGTTACCTCACAGTAACTAGAGACCAGGTTCAAGTGACAACACAGACCAGGTTTGTGGCAACAAAGCTACTCTACCTTATCTTACTGAAGACAGTCATTTTAGTAAAAATGCTGAGCAGTTTTTCCCACACTAATCCCCCAGTAGCACCTATGATTCTGTCATTAATTGTAGTACGTGCTGGTTTAGATTATCTGCTTTCATTATTTCATTATTCACCTGCCAAATAACACAAAAAAGAAGAAAAAAACCTCACCGTTCTAAAAAAAAAGAAAAAGAAAAGAAAAAAACGCCATAGTTGTCATATCAGATGATTCCTTTAAACACAATGTCCTATGCATGAATGAATCACAGATCTGTGTGTCAGTGAGACAAAATTGTCAAGGGAAGTCATGTCAATAAATAAACATGGAAACTTGTTTTAGAAACTCATTTGATATCATAAAAATCAGAGCAATCAATGTACCTAACACACTTGGACTTTTCTTAACAGGCCTAGTCAAGTGCCTGATAACTCTCCAAGCTACAACTCGCGTAAGTACACTTCACAGTCCTAAGAGTGTAAAATTTTACTTAGGCAAAATTTTGTCCCATAGAAGCTAAACTCTAGGTTATCAGAAACATCTAGGTAAGAGCCAAATATTGAAAATCTTTATGTATACATTAATCTTTTTTCATACCATACTAGCATAAAACTCAGATATTGATCTCTTTCAGAATAAAACAAGAAAGCAGCACCCACTAGTTCTTAGTTAAATATTACATGAAAGGACTTAAATGCAAAAGTTATTACACTCATTCAGTGCAGGATTATAAAGACAGCAGTTTTCCAACTGCTCTGATATTTTTTTCCAATCCACGAACAATTTACATGGTGAGGGCTGAACTGCCACTTCATTAGGCTTTTTTTCCTGCTTCTATTCAAGTGAATGGTAAAATTTTGATAGATTTGAACAATGTAGGATCAAGGCTGGAAGACCTGATACAAAGTCTGCTGAAGATTCCCATCAATCACCATAGTCTTTGCAGCAGGATACCCGATGAGTGTAAACTTGAAGCAGCTCAGTGGGATTAGTTAGAATAACCCAAAACAAGTCTGTGACTGTAACTTAACCCTGTTTTATAAAGTGGCAGGAAATGAAGACGCTGTTGATGGGCAGAACTCTGGAAATGGATTAAAACCCTCAAAATCTCTCCTTCAAGATCCATCCCTATGAGCAGTGCATGAATGCTACAAGTGATGATAAAATGCCAGTGAGCAGGGCCAACCCGCATCAACTGTTTAATAACTGCTTGCCATATGAACAGAGTGACTGTCAGAGCAGCAAGATAGAAGTACTTTTATTTCCAATAACCCTAAGTTGAAATTCTGGCCAGGTCAGTTCTTCCCTCAGATCCTAAGGCCTGGATGTTGACTTGCTATCCCTGCTGAGAACACGATACAATGCAGGTAAATGAAAACAATTTTTAAAGTAGTTAGGTTAGTAGCTAGATATTAAAATAGCTATGTAAAGATATCCTAAACTGTACTGAACAGTGTGCATGTTGCTGTGTAAAAGCCATCCAGACAGGGCATTAAAATTATGAGGCTGTCATCTCCACATAGTCATGAAAGATACTTTTATGAGACTTCCACATCCAGCTCAGATGGCGGATATTCCCACTTCCACCCAGACAGTACGTTCCAGTAATGCTTTGTTAAGTCCAATCTCAGCTATCCAATAACATTCATCTTTCATTTTAACACTTTTTATCCATTTATGTCAATATATGTCTTATAAAGGAAGCCCATTTGTCCCTATTTCATAGGTAGGGACAAAGTGATTTACTCACAGTCTCAAAACACTTTAGTGGCAGAGCCAGCAATAGATGCAATTACAGTTTCCTGACTCTGTGCCCTTTTGCTGAACCACACTCTACTAGTCTAATCTTCTCTAGCATCTGCAATCATATACAGTAGTCATCAAAACCCTGCATACCAGTAATATAACGCTTATAAAGTGTATTCAGGTCTTCTAAGAAAAGAGACACTAACAAATATTAGATATAATTAATACATACTTTTCTGATTTTGCTTACTGTTTACCTAACTGGATAGTATTGTAGTTACCATCTTGCCATCCCTCTGTTCCTACTAATCATGCATTATTAAACCTTTTTACTAAAGAAAAGCTTCATTTACTAAGGGGATGGGGGAGATTGACCTACGCAGTGCTAATATTATTCTTCCCGTTTTTGTTTCAAAAAGGTCCCTTAAAGTGGGAGCATCTTCAATTTCAGTCCTTTTCTCTATAGCAAATGGTCACTCTGGGCTGTATGTTCCTCTTACATGCACTCCTCTCTTTTCTGTATTTACAGAACACTATAAACAGTTGTCACTGTGACAACTCAATGGAGACCTTTTATCCATACAACAAGTGATTTTGTTCATTCTGTACTTGAGCTGGTATCACTCCTCCTCCTACAGTCAAGATCAACAGCACAGGGGATCCTAATCACAAGCTTGCTCTATGTTAACAACCTATGATTAAGCCATTAGGCCTCCTGTTTTTCCTAAAGGAAGGAGAATAGAACATTCAGGTCTGTGGTTAATAGAAGGCAAGCAAAATGCTTCAGAGGTCAGCTTGAAATCAAACGTAATAAGGACTATTTTCTATGAATGTGTTCTTACAAGATATTTAAAATGTTTTCAATGCTTCCCTACGTGTGCAAGGAGCTTCCTTGGCAATCATGGAAAGGAAATCTTTGGTTTGGGAAGCTGACAGATCTTATACCATAGAGATGACTATCATTTTATCCTGGCAGCTTCTTGTTCTAGGCTGCCATATTTGGCATGGCTTCTGATCACCATTATGCACTGATAGATGCTACGCATAACAGTTTTTAGTCAGACTGCTTGATGAAAAGCCTTCTACATACTGATTCTGGCTGATCTCCTTTTGCCCAGGGGTAATGCTAACAAACTGCTGCAGTCAGGAGTAAATGTCAGTATACACATGTTCAGAAAGGTAGGTTTATTACTAAAGATAACATGGAAATAATACAATAAAGTCAGTATCTAAGTACAGTGATGCCTCCAGTATTGACTCTGTAGCTGCAGAGTCATGTATGTAAAGCCTGCTCTAACCTTGTGTTAATTAAGCTATTTTCTTCCCATCTTGTTTTGTAGCCACTGTGCCAATGAGAATGCATGTGAATAGCCACAGATAGGTTTAAGATTTCTTGCTTTTCCTACAATTCTGATGACAGACAGGGTAGTGGAGTTTAAGAGATCACAGAAGAATCATCACAAAGGGATGAAAGTTGTTTGTCCTGAATACCTCTGATCTTGTGGAAGGGGGGCTGGTTTGGACTGCAAACTAAGGTGCCGGTGACTATGAAAGGGAATTGGTATGGGGGAAAAAAAAGATCTGCTGCATGGGATCCATGTACCTAGATTTGCCATGGTGCTGTGTAATCCACTAGAGAAATCCTGACTTCTATTGCACTGTATAAGTGAAGATGGATTTTTCTGGGAAAGCTGGCCTAACCTTCTGTGGGGATGGCATGTCTTAAAGCAGCAGGAGGACAACAGAAAAGTCCAGTGAATTAAATAAAAAGAACAGATGAGATGCCTAGCACCACAAGAATTGTCTCTATGATTGCACATGGGACATCAGAAGATTTGGGCAAGCTTCAAAACTTGGAAAGTTTGAGACAACTTGTATCTTGCCATTCTGTCCTCACAAGTGGCTATGTATCCTTTGTGCTTGCTCCTTTGTTGAGCTATGGCGGTTCCACAAAGCATCTCCACACCAAGTTGATTGCCTAAGAGGAAGATTCTTTTCTTCCATGAGCCCTCGAGGCCTAGCTGAGTTAAACTGAATGCTTACCCCTTTACTTCGATTCTCTTGTCAAATTTTCCAGCAGGCACTCTAAAAAATATTCTCACCACCCTAGAGGCAGGTTCTTAATTTACTTCCTGCCCTGCACGGTGTCTCACTCTTGCTTGTGTTTTTCTCTTTATTTTGGGGGTAGGGAACTGGGTTTTTATGGTGGCCATGTTAATCGTATCCCTGGTGGTCACAAAGGAGTTTAATAAAAGGGGTGGGTGGCTGGTTTAATTATTTTTTCCATCTGTCTTAGGAGAAGAGTGTTTTAAATAAATACAGCTCTGTTGGAGCAGAGAGGTTGCAAGGGTAACGTTTTTTGTTTCCCTTCCTTTGTCACCCCACCACCCTCCTTCCCCACCCCCTAGTTTATTTCCTGCTGTGGAGACAAGTGACTTAATAAGCTATTATTTATTTGTTAAAGATGTCTCTTTCCAGCACTAACTTTCCTGCTGGGGAGATGAGTGTCTATAAAATATTTCCAAAGTTACCTCCTTTAAAGATTTAGTGGGTTTCCCGATAGCGCACTCCAAGTACTGCTGCTGTAAAAGTTGGTGATTGTTTATTTTTCAACATGTGTAAGAGCCTGAGTGATGGAGCTAGAGGAAAGTTTTGTTCTTCCATGTTTTATTTTACCTGCCTCTACTTTGAGTCTCAGTTCTGTACAGCATGAGCAAACTTCCTAGCCAGCACTGAACCTTATTTTGTTTAACAAGGCTCTGGTTTAGCTCAGCTTTATACCATGCAGATTTGCTAAGCAGGATAAAGACCTTCATTTTAAACAACTTTGTGGAACAGTTGCCGAGCAGGGAGTCTTAAAGGTCAGTGCTGGGCTTGAAGGCATTGGGCCACAGATCTAAATATCAGATGGGCCAACTCAAGTTTTGAATGTTTCAAGGCAAGTTACCATTTTTTTTACTATACTAGCATCTTCAGAGGAGACTCTAAATAAAATAGGTTCCTGCAGCTCGGCATGGACTTTTTTCACCACTGACACATTGATTAATTTTTTTTTTTTAAGAGCAGCCATTTGTTTCCATTTTTTGCTCAAACTTCAGTCTGCCATGCTAAGTGCTATATCCAGCACCCTTCTGCTTTCCTTATAGAAGTCGATACAGTTTACTGCATAAATACTGCATACTAATAGTATATATCATTACAAATGGTGTACTTTTTTTTTCTTCTCCAATACTGTAGAATTAAGAATTACTACTGTAGTAATCATTCAATGTATGTAACACAACCTTCATTAATGGAATACACGCATTACAGCCTGGCGGCCCGGACAAGCTTAACATTCCAACTTCAAGAGCAATGAATCAGTCCAGCATCATGCCATTTGCTTTTTATTACCTCACTGTACTGCATCAATCCCAAAGCCATATACAGCTACAGAGGAAACTCCACCTTTGGGTCCAATTCTTCGTTGGGAGAAACCATCAAGATTGATAAATTGGAGGTCTGAGGTTTAAACAGATTCAGAATTTGGTGTTTACATGGAAGAGTCATTTATGGAGGAAATGCATGTAAATTCCTAAGTATATCAATCTTCCCAAAGGCGATGCCAGTCTAGTTGTTCTCAGGGCAACACAAACCAACACAAGGCCTCTTTTAGATGAGAACTCCTGCCCATAGCAGGTTTTAGGCCAAGTTCTGGTTCTTCAATGCTAGTATTGGACACGGCACAATTGTTACACCTGGAGTCCGATTATGCATATTTAGGAGCTAGCTTCCTGTCTGAAGCAGAAGAGTACTCAGAACCTTCCAAAAGCAAGGATCTCTTTGTGGTTCTCTGCTTCCCCCAGGTGGAGGTATCTGTGCTAGCAATTGGCTCCTAAGACTGGCATACCATTTGCAGAGGGCACACAGGGCTAGAGTAAGGCTAGGGAAGGGACAGTTTTACAGAAACAGGGTTAGGTATGCTGCTGAGAGGTTTCCTTGGCAAAGAGGAGAATAAATCACTAGGGAGTCTCTGAGACGAATTGGGTGGGAGGAGTAGACTCCTGAACAGAAGACAAGACTACTGGTAGATACAAGGAAGAAGAAATTTCTAGGTTGGGCAGTACGTAGAATAAGATGGGAATGACTGAGGTATATGACTGACCACTATCTGTCTGCTCTTTTGGATGAGCTGCACTTGAGACTGCCTGAAGCCTTCATTGGTGAAAAATACTATCTTCTCATCATACAGTGAGCTCAGTATTCATTCAATGTATATACATTACTTCTGAAAGTGTTTTAAGAATATTTGCGTTCACCACTTAGATGAACTAAGAGGGAACAAGCTATCCAGGGATGAGATAGAGGGAAACACTAAGAGGATTGGTGAGAAGAGTTGAAACATCAGGAGAAAAAGGCTGTCATGGTTTAACCTGGCAGGCAGCTATAACAACCACACAGCTGTTTGCTCACCTCCCCTCTCCCGCAGTGGGATGAGGGAGAGACTCAGAAAAAAAAGTAAAACTCGTGGGTTGAGATAAAGACAATTCAATATGACAGAAGAGGAAGTGAATAACAACAACAACAATAAAAGAATATACAAAACAAGTGATGCACAGCACAGTTGCTCACCACCCACAGACCACCGATGCCCACCTAGTTCCTGAGTTGTGGTCTAAACCCACAGCCAGCTTCCCCCCAGTTATATACGGAGCATGATGTCATATGGTGTGGAATATCCCTTTGGCCAGTTAGGGTCAGCTGTCCTGGCCGTGTCCCCTCCCAGCTTCTTGTGCACCCCCAGCCTCCTTGCTGGTGGGGCAGGATAAGAAGCTGACTTGGTGTAAATACTGCCTATCAACAACCAAAATTATCAGTGTGTTATCAACATTATTCTCATCCTAAATCCAAACCACAGCACTATACCTGCTACTAAGAAGAAAATTAACTCCATCACAGCAGAAACCAGGACAGAGGCAGTCACTAGTTTTAGGTGATTGGCTCTTCTTTTGCATTTTTAAAGTTGGTTTAGTTCTTTAAGACTGGCTTTACAGTGTTTCAGACAACAAGTAGGACTCCTGTATCATCTCACATTGTAAGACAAGCCAAACGCATTGCCTTGGGCCATAGGCACTCATGCCCATACCAGGCAAGTCACTGTGAATGTAGCTGCTTGGGAGATTAATTCTTTCCAATTTGTGAAAAGATGGAGAGGTATTGCTTCTCCACTAAATACAAAGGTAGGGAAAGAACCTGAAGAGGGGGTAGAAGATACTTCAGAAGCGTAACTACTGAAAAGTTGCAGTGGTATCTGCTGGGGAGGTGTGAAGCACAGTCCTACATGAAGATGCATTGGCCTTGTGATGAACAGAAGGAATGCAGAGAAAATAGAGGCGGCTTGGGAAATGGTTCTTTTTTGACAACTCAGTCGTCTAATCACAGGAGGCCACTGAACAGAGATAAATCAATGCATTATAAGAAATCAAGAAAGTGAATGTTGAAACCAGATTGTTTGCCAGCAGCAACTGGCAGCTGTATAAAAATCTGGAGATAGATAACTGTAATCAAGATTCAGTTCCACAGAGACAATTAGTTACGTGAATACAAATCAGAGAACAGATAACTGAATGGAAAAGAAATTAAATACTTAATTTCTATGTAAGACTGAAAAAAAGCTAGGCGAATATATGAAGAGACATCCTACATACTGTGAATGAAATAATTTATTATATTACTTGAAACTTTCAGACTACAGCTGCTGACGTTATTCAACATTATAGCTATGTATTATACATTTATTGTGGTAAGACTAACGGACAATCTGTTTTGTCAATCTGCTTTTAAAAAGTTGAATCACATGACTTTAGACTAGCTGATGCATGAGAACTTACAGCAGTGGTCCAAGAAACTATTAGTTCTTACTCATCCACCGTATTTCGCAAAAAATCTGCCTGATGAACTTTGTTCATTTTGACAGAAATGTTGAAGTTATGCCAAGACTGAATTTAGGAGATACTGAAGCATCTGTCTTAAGACTGGTGAGCAAACTAAGTTGGAACTGGCATATTCAAAGTAGCTGAATTAATTCCAGGCCTGGCTTCCCTGTAGCTAAGGTGTGATGCTGTTGGTTAAGGACACCAGCTCATTGATAGACAGTAGAGTGCTGCATGCTGTGACTTGGAAATCTAGATATGTGCTTGATAAACATCTGGAACATACAGTTTACCAGTTGAGCTAGGGAGAAATTATCAGTCCTATTAGATGAAAAGTTATTCAGTCCACTTCAGACTGTTGTTTGTCATAGAAGTTAGAAGTCAAGAAAAAGGCACCCACTGCCCTGAGTTCAGATACAGAATCTAAAAATGCCTTAGCTGTAAAATGAGCAGCAAAATGACTTCTGTCATCCTCTTAGGATGGCTTTATCTTCAAGGGCACCTTAGGGATTCTGGTTTTATCATTGTCCCAGATTTTGGGTTTTTACAGAACTGTAAAATCAAATCTTGGGTCACAAATACACCAGTGTGAATCAGAGTATTCTGAAACACCCATGCATTTAAAACAGTGGAATCTAAAATCAGCATCTTCCCTCAGCTTTGACAACACCTTTCTCATTGAGGGCCTCATTGACTTCAAGGACAGTCTTGCATGTGTAATAAAATAAACGCTTCAAGATTTGGCCCATAGCAGTAGTCGTAAATTATTTCTTTGTTTGTTTTTGAAGAGCCTGATCCTTCATCCACTAATGTTAATAGAGGAATTCTTATTTGACGTCATTTGGGAGGAACAGATCCCAAGGCAGTTGTTCTCAGGCATATCAAAGCAACTATTTTGTATTGAAAGTAAATTAAAATGCAGTATTCTTACATTTGCCAGGAGTATAAATCTCAGCACCACAAATCAAATATAAATTCTGTATCTGTGTTAAATATTTCAAATGAAACCAGTGACAGTCAGACAAGTTGTTGGATAACTGATCTTTTTAAAACTTCTCATCAGAAGCAAGATTATTCAAAGGATTACTTAAAATTGCTTTTTAGTGGCTGAAACACAGTGTGATCTAGATTTAAAGCTTAAGTATACCAATTTTAATTTGGAGTTTCTCTGTATTTTCTCAAAGATGCTTGAGGATAGAATGTCGCCTGAATGAGCTACTCCCTACACTAACCAGAAGGTGACTGGACAATTTACATCAGCATTCGCATTGAAGGAAGGCTGAAGAATCATTCTTGTTGGTGAGTCTTGCATCAATGTTGTTATGAGGGCAAACAAGCTCTTTAAGAAGAGAGAAAGAGAAGTATAAAAAGAACAATCTTAAATTGTCTCTGATCATATGCAAGTTCAGAATAATGCCAGGATATTCAGAATAATTCTTTACTGCACCACTTTTAGATCATTCCATTTCTAGTTTATCAGCATATACTCCACTTTTGTTTAAAGTACAGAACATTTCTGATGCTATAAATTCAATATGTAGTGCTTACATCCTTATTTTAAGAAGGAATAATTCTTTTGTTTGTCATGCTGGTAGGTAATTTGGCTGGTTTACATATTTTACTTGTGGAAATCTCAGTGTGTATGTATATATACACATACAATCTACATACATATGTAAGAGAAACGAGTTTCTTTTCTGTTTTTCTCCAAAGTTTCTTTCCAGGGAAGGCAACTATTTCTAGGTTTTTATAAGCTGATGGAACAGGCTTGTCAAATAGTCTTTATGAGAGAAGAAACAGGAAGATGGCTTGGTTTGCAGACAGAGGGTTATTGGGCAATTATGTTTTTTATAGAGCTGTTGTAGGACAAATCACGGGCCTGCTTTTGCCTTTGATGCTATGAGGCAGACGGCCCAATAAAGATCAGAACAAGGGAGGGCAAAGGGGGTCAGGGACAGAGCCTTCCCTTGGGGTCCCGCTTCTGCCTCTTGACTAAGAAACCAGACACCCCTTCCAGATGCACCATAGCCACTCATCATGAGGCTTCACTGTGACCCCTCTGATGGGCTGTGCTATGAAAACTGGGGAGTTCTTCGGAAAGTTTTCACCCAGTACAGTTTATTTAGAGGCTTACATGGATGTTGGTGAGAATGCAGCCCTCTATGGTGTCCTGTCAGAGCCAAGCATATGGTTTGTTCACATATGTTTAAAAAGCCATCATATAAAATCTAAAGGAACTTAGTCTGTGTGAAAAACCCCCCAATACCTTAGCTTATGCATAGTTGCATAATTGGCAAAACTCTCCCTGCATGTGTCCCTTTTTTGATATCTATATCCTTTTGTACTGTCTGAACTCATCTTTCAGCCATTCTCTAACTTTTCATAATAGGAAGAATTCTCCTTGGGCCAAGTTGTCCTATCAGTTTTTATTTTATTTCACCTTCATCTGTAGCATTTGGTACCAGTTCCTGTAAGAGACAGAAACTTGGCTCACGTAAACTACACATTTGTTTATGCAAATTCTTTTATATATAAAGAACATTTAGTAGAATGGTATGTTTATTTTCGTGATGGGCATTCATCATATGCCCACATGTGGGACACTGGGGAAATTGCATCTCTGAAGATATTTCACACAATGTTCCTAATCCACAAACATTGCTGTTGGCATTTAGAAATATTTCAGTTGGGCAGTTCATTCCCAACATAGAATAGATAAATAAATTTGAAAAAAGGAAGGGGTTGCACATTTAACATCATCCTCTCCACACTATTCACAGCAGCACATGATATGAACCTGAGCTGCCTCTGTTATACTTTATTTTCCTTTGAGTCACCTTGATGGCATTAGGAAGGTAGAGATCACATCCACATAAATGGTAAGACTAGCGTACTAGACTTATCTATGAGAATTTCCTGCTTTCCTCTCAGGTACGTGGTGATTGGGATAAGTATCAGAGCCCAAGCAAGATTAGCTAGGGAATACGTAAGTGGTGTATAGATTGATCAGTTCTGCTTACTATAGTTCTTGCTTTTAGTGTAACTAGTTTTCCTGCTTGATAAACCTATAACCTTTCTCTTTCCTCTACTATTGGACGTGGTTAAGCTTTTCCCGAGATGCCTGCTGCTTCTTTTTGAGGAGTCCTTAAAATGATTGTTGGTCTGTGGCTATTTTCAAGTTTCCACTATAAAAAAGGAACACGACTAGCTGATGTTCATTATTGTTACTCACAACTCAACACCAAAATTTAAGTCTCATTCTGCATTCTGACAGCTCAAGAGAGTTCTGAAGTACTGGAATTACTAGATTCAGAGCCCTGTATCATACCTATGTACAAGATATACAGGATTCATGTTTCCATGCTCATAAGATTCCTACTTCAAAATATCAGACTTTATGAAAAAGTAAAGTTTCATGTATAAGAGAGGTTTTGGTCTCAGAAGGCCCTATTTAATATGAATATTCAAAGTCTGAAAATCTTGAAGATTGCTCAATATAGGGCATAAACCTTTACCTCCTAGAGCTGAGAAATCCGTATGTAGCCCATTGGCTGAGCAGCAGGTCCCTGACAATCTGAACAATTCCATGAACTGTCCCTTAGGCCTCTTCCAGTACAGTCATGGGCAAGTGCCAGACAGAAGCACCAAGTACCATGCCTGAGACATCTTGAACACTTAAAGAAATTATAACTGCATACTCCCTGCCCTCCTCTCTGCCTCTGCCCCCAAGTCATGTTTGACTCTGTAATTCACCTACCTTTGGAAATCTGCAAGATTTCACCTGTGACAGCTCTGCTGACAAACAGGGGAGATCAGAGCCTTTCATCTGGGTGATGAACTGCCAGCCTGTCAGAACGGTAGAGTATCTGTACTGTGCTGAGACAGGTCAGAGCTGCCGCAGGGGGTCTGCATTCTGACCTTGGAAAGGTTTGAAGAGGACTTTCAGCTGTACCTGTTCTTAACTCTCAGGGTCTACAGGACAGTAAGTGTTTGTGTTCTTGTAAGAGACAGACACATACTGATAAACAAAAAAGATACATCCCGAGTGCACACATGGGTTGGAGAATTTGAGAGATTGGGCTCCCCCACTGCCTACAATCATACTCCATTTCTCAGGTGAGGGCCTCCCACACTGGATGATTAATTGGCAGGTAGGTTCTAGAAACTGAGAGTGAGGTAATTACATGTAAAATTAGGTCTTTTCTTTTGAATACCTGAGTATGAAGCCTAGAGTATGGCATTATTTACCCACAGTTATACAGCACAATTTGATCCACCTGTATTTCTCTGTGTTTTAAAAAGGATCAACAGTAGCAGCTTATGTTCTGCAGCCTGGTAGTCAGGCATAAATTCCATTTTTCTAGGTGGAATACAGCGTTATTAAAACAAAAATCTCTTTTAGGTACCGACCCAGGATGAGAGGAAGTAAAAGAAAGTTCTTGGCTTTCTCTTTCAAATAACATAGTCTATCAGCTTTCCCCTGCGTGTGTCCTCAATGCAGTGACCTGGATGGCCATGCACTCAGTTCCAGATTGCAACTTGTTGTTCTGTAACCGTTTTTGGGAGAAAGCAGGAGATGGATGAGGAAGAGGAAGAAATTCCTAGACCAGATTTAGAAATGTAGAAGGTCTAGTACTCAGATTTTTAGACATGGGCCTAATAAGACTTTCAAGAAGCACCTCCCATGTATTTAAAACAATCTGCCTGGAGTTGACTTTTTCTGAGTACCTTCAACCAAAAGGGTATAATTTCCCATGTTTTAAGCCTCCATTCCTTTGTAGTAGGGTTATACAGTTTGCGAAACAAAAGGACGTAGCTGTAGCCTGCTGGAAATATGTATATATATTAAATACTGTACCCTTAATTATCAGAGGTCAAGAATTAACATTCTAAAACTGTTTTTGTTATTGTAAATGGCTCCATCTATTTACTTAGCACCTTCTAAAGAAGGAAAAAACCCAGACTCATTGGCACAAAATTCTTTCGGTCAAAACAGAAGGAAGAAATTAGCTTTAGTGAAGGCAGCCATTCAGAATGGTCATATTGCGGTTAAGCGAGCTACCTCTCAGAGCGAGGGTCTCTGGAATGTGAACTCTGAAATACTGTTCTGTATGACACCATATACATAAGAGAACATCGTGTGAATACTTGAGGAATTTCTAAACATGTTCTCTTCCAGCTTCACTGGATCTGATCTTTGAAGAGAAAAGGATCTTAATCTGGACATTTTGCTACCTACTCGTGAAAATGTGTTCTGGGTTGGGTTTTCTGCATGCTTGTGAACACTTGGATCAGTCCACTGAATAGCTTATTGCCAAGTATTGGAATAGAGAAACATGAACACATTAACTACTTGTCACTCTTGGTCAGAAACAGCTAAACTGCCAATTGAGAGATGTCCATGCCCTTCAGTTCCTGTTAGAAAATACAGGATCTCCCACATTTAAGCTTCTCAATAATTAATTTGATGGGTGGATGTGTGTGTAAGAATCTAACAGCCAAATCAAGACAAACAAATCAAGACAACAAAACAGGTTCAGATTATATTAAATTATTAATTTTGCTACTAAAATGAGGCAGAAAGTTCTATATAGTATTAAAAAACAAGCATTCTAACTCAAACCAAAACAGACCTAGCCATTTCATGCAGGAAGAAGAGAGCGAGCATTTAAGACAGACAAAACCCCAGAGGTTATGTTCATAAAAGTACTTGCCATTGTTCCTTTACTTGTTAACCTCTTATTGAAAGTGTCCACCAAAGGACTTAGAAGGCCCAGTTCCATTACGCCTTTCTATCTGAAGTAAACTGAGCCCACATCTAACCTGAGTGGCCTGAAGAGTGTGCTACAGTTAGACTTGCTTATGCCTAGGCTTAATATTTTATTTAAAAAAATAAAATAGAACTAAACCTGAGTGATCAAGAGCATCTCTCTGTCCCCAAATATCTAACAGCCTTGTGTCAGTGCTTTCTTAAGGAAGATGCAACATACAGGTCAAGAAGTGAATGAGTGTTTAAGACAGGTTATTAGTTACAAGGATGAAGACTTTGTCAAGCCCTCAACTTTTTTTAACGCCTCCCCTCAGTTGAAGCTCTTTTGCCATCTCAACCTTAATTTTTGTCAATGTGTGGGAATTTTGCTGAGAAATTTTCCTATCTTAACCCATAACAGATGTATTTTTCTGCATACATCTTGACTGTAAGGTTGCAGTTTTGAAGTAGAGATGGAAGAGGTAGGAAAGGTGGCTTTCATTAGGTGAAAGCCTGTTATGAGAATATTAGTCATCTATTTGTAACATCCCTAATTCCTGGGAGGACTGAGTTGGTACAAGATTACTTCATACTTACCTTGTTTCTTATAAGCTTTCCATTTGCAACCACTAATGACCATTGTAAGAGACAGGAGGCTGGGATAGATTTAACCGTGATCTCGTCTGACTCCACTTGTGTGATTTGATAGTGGCTTCAAGACGCTGTCTCTCCAGTGAGAAGATTTACAAGGTTTACCCAATTTAGATAGTCTCGATCAGTGAAGTTATGGAACTGTGTTGCATGTAAGTGCTTGACAAAAGGACAGTGACTTTGTTCATCTAAAGTGGAATTGAGAGGCCTCTTGAGGCAAGTGCCTCAATGAAGAGCAAGTGCTATCATTCTTTTCTCTCTCCCTAAATTTAAGACACTGAACTGTTAAGATCAGTTGCCTCAGGTTAGAATGTTTCTCAATGATATAACAGGATACTCTTCTCCTGGGGAAAGTACCGTGTCTAACTAGTTAGTACCTCCTTGCTGTTGGCAATTTATTTATAATGGCAGAAGCTGGAATTCCCCTTTCAGGCTTCCCATAGTAGAAAGAAGACAGTAGACTCTAGCTGTTTGTTGGGGGTTTTTTGTTGCTGTTGTGTTTTTTGTTTTTAATACTCTGTTTAATACTTTCTAAATGTATTTTTGCTCATTCATAGCACAGTCTAGTGCTTCAACACCTATGTATGTCTCCTCCCCCCATTCCCTCAAGCATATCAAGGAATTTCATAAGTAAATTGCAACTTAGCATTTGAATGCTAAGTTAGCTGGGCCAGTAGTAAAATGCAAAAAACAACATAGCAAGATGTTCTGGGCAAATGTTGATTGCAGAGAGAATCTGCTATGACCAGTGGAACGTAAACCTCAAATATAGAGGGGAAAGAGCCTCAGCATTGCTGTTTTGTACCTTTAGATATCACAGAATGACCTCAATGAGAAACTCAACTGCTAAAATTTCAGAAATTGAATCTTTGATGCATTTTGAGCCTTTCTGCCGCTCTGTTGGCACAATATACCCTTGCAGGACCGGCAGAAATGGCCTGGGGGCAAACTACTGCATGGGTTGCCTAGTCCTTATATCGAGCTTACTGAAATTTAAGAGGGATGGAACACAAGAGGAACACTGGAAAGTAAGAGGAATATGAAAGTGCTGGGGTGGTTCTACACTAATGCTACAGAGCAGCCCCTGGAAAGCAGGTATAATTAAAATGGAATAATGTGAAGGTTAGCAACTAGCATCAAGAGCAAAGTGTAGTCTTCCATATCTGTCCCATCCGTTAGCAAAGGAACAAAAGCAACCTGCCTAAGCTTTTCTTAAACCTTTCCTTGTTATTTTCCTTTCTAATCATGTTTTTAATTCAGGTCTTCCAGATATCTCCCACAAATTCTGCAAAATAGTGAAATACTATACCTATGGTGTTTGAGGAATCAAGAGAAAAGTGCTTAAACTCTTCACTTAGCTGCTTTTCCTCCGATCTGCCTCCTTCTTACCTCTAGGAGATGTAAATTACACCATATTAAACTCCTTCTTGCAATGGTGGCAAAACTGAAGCACATAAGGGTAGGAAGAGTAGGAAGGAAAAAGGAAGGGAAAGAATGTGATATTCATGCCACTATAAAGTCAGCAGGTTCAAAGAAGTGCAAGTTTTACAAGAAATGCACAATGTTATATAGGTCACTCATATCCTGCTAGCTGTGTACCAAATGCATGAAGGGCAATCTCTGAATGCACTCAGTGTCATTATATTGTGACTGAGCTCACTTATCTTGCTCAAGTCCGACCAACTCTATGTACTTTATTTTCTTTCTCTTTTTAACAAGCATCCAGCTGTGTGATTTGCAAATACCTTCCACAGCCATACTTAGCTGCCATCAAACAAGTGGTACTTGCTCAAGTTTGTGCCCCAAAACTGATAGATCTGCCTTACTGCCCTGTCATTTAGGATTCTGTCACTAAACCAAGTGCTGATGAGAAGACATAGGTTGAAGAATTTTAAGGCAGCCCTCTCTTTCCTCAAATAAACATATTAGAGAGGGGCTTTCCTATCCTCTTTGTAGAAGGGAAGAACTGAATCCCGTTTCACCCTCCTGTTCAGGACTGCCTGCCTGTACCTGCTCCTCCTGCCTCTGCTGGTCTGGTGTGTGTTTGGAATGAAAGATTTTCCCTGCAAGCCACCCTGAACCTCTTCCTTGGCCTGTCAGACTCTTTTATCAGCACAGGTTTCTCAGTGGGCCACAGTGATTTACTGTCCAAGTAGTGCTGTTCTTTGTCAAAGATTGTGATCGAAAAGCCTTACTTTGCAGCTAATAAGAATCTCTTCCCTTTCCCTCATGTTCTTTTTTACCTTTCTTCAAATATTGTTTTATGAGCCCATTGCTTGCTATCTGCCTGACACAGAAGCTGCACCTCAGGGCATCATTTTCTCACCTCTAAGCCAGAGGGTTACTTCTTTGATGCTTGGTTTGAAGAGCTTGGAACAACTCCACATAGGGTATCTACCCTGTCTCCCCAGGGCAGTCTACTCAGGTGAGGAGAGTTTCCTGCAATGGTTCAAACTGGCATTCTGGGCATCGCTCCCCCCGCCCCCCCCCCGGAGACAAAAGAGGAACAACTGTTATCTATTTGAACTGGGGCATGAGCCTTTCAAACTGTGATCAATATATACAAGCATTCGGGACCTACTCAAAGGAAGTAAATTTTTCTGGAAAGAGTAGACACAATCCTGATTTTTTTGAATCCAAAACAAATGCAGTTGAGAATTTGCAGGATCTTTTAAAATCAAAGAAGATGTCTCTAAAAAGAGAGTACTCTGTCTCCTTATCAGTGGTTGTGATTCTGTATTTAAATTAAAAAAGGTAGCTGAAGTCATGCAACCAGAATTCCCATTTAAAATAACTCAGGATTTTCCTGAGCTGCAAATGCAGGCTCTGAGTTCAGGTTTGGATCGCAGTTGCTACACATAGCTGAGGGTATGTTAATCTAGCCCTGGTTTAACCCAATTAGGCCATCTAGATGCTATTTAAAACATCGGGATCCACTTCTAAACATCTGTTTTATTCAAAGTTTAGCCAGCTGGAGAATTAGAGTAACCTTAAACATTAAGAAGTCTCTAGCTGCTAGAACTTGAGTTCAAGCCTTTATGTAGAAGTCTAATATACACCTGAAGTACATCTCTGAAGGCTTGTTTCATTTTGGCTCTAGTTCAAGTTGAGTAACATCAGTACATGCAAATCCTTAACTGAACAGCTCTCTGCAGTGTGCATGTCATTTGGCCCTGTATCCTTTTCATTGAAACTCAGCTAGCTGGAAGATCGTACTGCAAACTGCTCAGGTTATCTTGTTAACTAAGAAATCCTGGAAGGCAAAGAATCAGTACAGGAAGTTTCCCTAGATTTTTCAGTACATCCACAGCAGTCGCAGAGTTAATTCCTCTAGTCTTTTAAAGGGCTGGCACCCTATGTTTGGTGTCTCATGCTATTTTTGGGAAGTGTTCTGAATGCTTTTGTTGGGCACATAGCAAAGATTAAAGAATGAAATAAGAACTGAACATCAAAATATTTTATAAAGGGAGAGGACTTAATATTTATCAGATCTTGAAAATGGCAACATTAACAGGAATGGGAAGATGCCTATTATTCACTACATGTATCTAAGGTTAAACTTCAAATGCTTGGGCACTTTGTTCTTAAGAGGTCAACATAGCAATCAGGGAAGGGGATTCTGGACTGCAGTATACTTCCAAAAAATTAGAAGAGGACAACTATCCTTTCACTAGCCCACAACTTGAATTACTACTTGGTCAAGATTCTACACAAATAAGAAAGGTGATGTTTTGGCACTGATCTCAAGCAAACCAGACACCCTACTGCTTCATTTTCATTGTTTCCCATTAATTATGCTATTTTCAAAAAGATTCCATCTTGTTTCTGCCTAAGAATTTGCATACTGAAACTATAGCCATAACCTTTAAACAAAGTCCTGTCTTGAGATGTCTTCATTCTTGTGGAAAGATTTTGATAACAGCCAATAAACAGACACTGAAAATGCTTTATATCTTTGATTCAAGCACAAATACGGCAGATCAGACACATTCAGTTGATTATATTTCAAGCACAAGGCAATGGAGATGTCCAGACTACTCACAATTCCACTCTAAATGGATTTTTCTCTTTTTTTCCTCTTATTTTGCATTGAGGCACGCAACCGTGTATTTCACTATTTATCTTCATACTGTGAAAATGTGTATTTTACCTTATCATTTTTCTCAAATGCATGTTATTATCTTGGTGTACACCTGAATGGTGATTTGACAGCCTATCATTTTCACATGTTAGAACACATTTTAAAGTGTCTATTAAAAGAGGCTGTTCTTAACACAGGCTACATCACCCTTCAACAGGACTGCTTATTAATCATCATTCACATAAAAAGCTGTTTCCTTTGACTGTACAACAAACACAAGAAAAAGAAAAGGGCAAAAAGGTAAAGATGCATAGATTCTTTGAGATTTAGTTAAGTGCAGTTGTAGCTTGCATGCCATCTCAAGATGTGATCTTGTCAAATTCCATACATTTTAAACAGAATTACAGAGCAATCAACGATAAGAGCTCCCAAGTACATGCAGCATTGCATTTAGTGACGTAGATCATGTAATTCATTGGGTGGCATGGTTACTAAACATCCTGCGGCACTCTTTGCAAGTATAGAGGTGCTAATCCTGACATCCCATCCAAATTCTGGCTGTAATTATATTCTCTCCATTAATGTCTCATTGAATTTTCAATGGATACATGTTTCTCTGCTTTCTGTCCTCAACTATTGTGTAACATGACTCCGTCACGTCAAATGGCTGCCAATTTCTGCCTTGAAGGTGGCTGCAATTAAGTGTTGGATTAATGCTACTCCTTGTTTGCCCAAAACCAAGCTTGGGTCATTGCTGAAGCAGAAACTTGCTGCACCTATGCTATTGGGTTGCTTGGTGCTTGGAAGGAAAAACAAACATGGACTTCATAACTGGCTACAGAGTGTGCTGGTACCAAGTCAGTCAAGAGTACCCGTGTATTGTGTTTGCTGTTTGACCTAAGGTCCAGAGACTTCATGTAATCTGAAATGAGCAGATACATTACTGATATGCTGTGAAACGTAACAAACCAGATCAGATTAATAGCTCTCTATTTTCTTTCTAAAGCCAGGAAACCTGATCCTGAACTAATAGTAATAAAAACCCTTATAGTGAAAACTCTTTCAAAGTAATTTTGAAGCCTGTAAGATGCTTTCCAGCTGACTTCAATGAATTTTGGCTTGTGCCACTTAACTAAATGAGAAAAAGCAAATTTGTGCTGGATGCTATGTCCCAAGCTTTGAGATTAGTATATAGATGAAGAAAAAATGAGCTTGATAAACATACTACTGCTGTGTATAAGCAGAACAACCTGATGACTGCCAGTATGTAGGAATAAAATGCTCCCTAAAATACTTAAGATATCTAAAATGCTGTCAGCTATGACTAGTATGAGTGACTCAGTTTCCTGAGATATGAGGGCAGGAATGAAGATACTCTTTATAAAGCACCTTGAAATGTGTAGGTAGACAGTGTTAGATAAGCGTTACTACCAGCCAAGCACAGGGAGGCCAGTCTAATAAACTCATATTCAAACTGAAGATTTAAACTTTTATGCAAGAGCTGGTGATTTTCAAAAGACTCACAGGGATTGTTCTGTATGACATTTGGGTAAGGTGCCTATGGTCATTATAAAGAGTTTGTTTGATTTTCACTATAAATCATTCAGAAAAATACAGTTGATTTGGTATATCATAGAAATCATAGAATGGTTTGGGTTGGAAGGGACCTCAGAGATCATCTAGTTCCAACCCCCCTGCTGCGGGCAGGGACACCCTCCACTAGACCACGTTGCCCAAAGCCTCATCCAACCTGGCCTTAAACACTTCCAGGGATGGGGCCTCCACAACCTCTCTGGGCAACCTGTTCCAGTGCCTCACCACTCTAACAGTAAAGAATTTCTTTCTAACATCTAATCTAAATCGACCCTTGTTTAACTTAAACCCATTCCCCCTTGTCCTGTCACTACACTCCCTGATAAACAGTCCCTCACCATCTTTCCTGTAGGCCCCCTTCAGGTACCGGTAAGCCGCAATTAGATCTCCCCAGAGCCTTCTTTTCTCCAGGCCGAACAATCCCAACTCTCAGCAAGGGAATTTGATAAATCCTGAAATACCATTAAGCAGGATTAACCATGCCTGATGTAGCAAGTGTCACTGAATGATGGGTATGGAGGACTATGAACAGCACAATGCTGTGACCATAAAGAACAGTTGTCTTGCATTCATCATATTGATCCAGACACCAGTTTCCATCTTTTGAGGAAATGAACCTTGGAAAAAGAGGTGGCTAGTCTAGAAATAAAAAAGTATATAACAGCAAAGGAAACTGCACTGGGCGAGTCTGAGCAGGAATGTTCTGTCCTATGTCTAGCAACCTGACTACCCTCTACATGTTCTTATTATGTAAAATTTATAAAGTAGACTTGAAAGCAAGTTACTTTGACTTCTTGCTTTGTGATTAATTCCTGCACAGAACTGCTCAGAACAATCTAAGCAGGACATTTTTTGAATTACATTTTCCCATTGGAGTTTAATGTTATAATGAGCCCCACCAGTAATACAAAGACAAATAGTTAAAAAACCAACAAGAATGGGACTTCATGTTCAACCACCTGCCTCAGCTACATGAGAAAAAAAGCAAATATATTGCCATGTAGTAATGAATATTCCAGAGGAAAAAACCATAAACCCCAGCCATTAAAATACACAGGAGAACAAAAGTTAGTCAGGTACTCTACTCCAACTGCTAAAACTGTAGAGCTTGAAGGTGCTCAGTGACAAGTCGATATCTGGGTTGTCATAGCAGGATGGGACCGAGTTCAGAAGTTATCCCTCTGTATTGAAAACTGCATAGGGAGATAGAGGCAACACATTTTTCTCGATAAAGGTAAGATGGCTGAATAAGGAAAACTACTTCACTGTAGGAATCGCTGCCTTTTAATTGGTGACAACTGTTATCGCCAAGTCCTACTTTTGAAGATTTAGTTTTGTTTCTTAAAAAACATCAACTAGCCAAGCTTTAGAGAGGCCATTTGCATCTGCTAGAATGAACCTAGCAAAGGGCTTCTCTCGTATAGCATTTCAGTATTGGGTTGAACATCACACTGAGAAAAATCTATCATATTGAATACCACACCAAAGGCTTGCAGACCTTTCCTCCTCTACTGCAAAGTCACTTTGCTACAGTGTCTTGGAAAGAGACAGCTCTGATATATAGAAGTCTTTTCAACCTTGATTCATTAGATATATCTACACCCATGTGAAGGGTGACAATTTCAGAACTTATGTTAGCAGACTCACTCTTACACACCTGGACTATCAGTGAGAGGGTGACACTTGTGATTTCTCCCAAACTTTTTTTTTTTTTAAGAAGAATCAGTGCATTTTGGTTCTGTAGGAACAGCCTGCCACTTTCCTTCCCCAACACTGCACACACATTTGAGAGCAAGGACCCTTCAAAAGGGTACTGAAAGAGTATGTAATATATGAAGAGCTGGTTCTTATATTCTTCATGTAACTTCTCAATTGAAACAAGAACTTTTATTGTTAGTGGAGTTTTGTTCCTCCAAGTCAGATTTGAATTTGTTCTATGTATGCCAAGTATTTGTGTGATCTGCCTGGAAGTGTTCAGCATTAGTGATTTTGGTTGTGAGATAATGCTGTTTCCATGGCCCTCACATGTGGCATTTTTCACCCTTTCCTGAACCTGAGCAGCATTTGAGAATGAAGACTTTAATCAACAGTGGCATCTCAGCCAGCTGCTGGTAGCTGCCATCTTGGTTCAAAGCACCATCTCTGGTCACACTTGACAGCAGAGGGGAAAGAGGAGGAGACACATGTATACAAAATTGCAAACCTATGTTCCCTTTTTAAAATTGTGTTTTAGCAGTTAGGAACTGAACTGTTTATGCTTTAGGACTGCTTAAATTTTTTTATTATTATTTTTCCCAACTCTTAATTCTTGAACCAGCAGTTTAGCATTTTAGTCTCCTCTGCAGTTTTCACGCTGCTCGTGTCAGAAAGGATGTCACTCATCAGCCAAGTGCCCACTGGCACAGGCACTGAAAGTGTCCAAAGTGCCAGCTGCAATTAGGCATTTCTGTTATGAAGTCCCACAGTTTGTACACGGTGAGAACAACTTCCCTCACTGTGCAAGCCTACTGATCTCAACAGTAAGAAAAACAGGTGTCTTTCCTCAGGTACTCACATGGTCAACAAATGGAGGAACACAATACAGAGTTTCAGCATGTAGATTTAAACAATATATGACCCTTTTGTGCATCCATCCACTGCTTACAGATAACAGAGATAAGAACTAACCTAACTTCTATCCTCAGATTTCTCTCTAAAATAATGATCTATGTGAGGGTTTACTTCACTTTTTTGCTCCCCCTGTTACCAGTCATATTCAACTTCAGGGACAGATTTTTTTTTAAAAAAATGTATTTAAAAAACCCCACACGTCCAACCAGCAGAGCAAGTACAGTCAAGAAAAATAGTGCACTGGGTTTTAGTGTCTCTTGCTAATGTCACAGAGCTGACAAAGATCTTACTTTTGTCCATCACTATTGTACACAGATAATATGCAACTGGTGTATTTTAGCAGAAGGTTTGGCCTATAAACACTAAACTGATAAGAAGTTGAGGCAACTGGGCCTCCCATTTCAGTGTGAACTACTGCTCATATGCATTTATCTTGAGTTTGCAGAGCCAGCAGTTAAAGTTGCCATCATTTTACTTGCAAAGTAAGCATGGTCTGAAGTCTTTGTAATGCAATACAAAACAATGTTTCCTTCACAGTTGCTTTTGCTGTAGAATGGCCCAGGAGGCCCTTGCTCTAGTCCTCAGCGTTTATATAGGACTCAGAGTTACCACCTTGGGTAGCTTAACTTATCTGGTTGTGATACTTGGCTAACACAGTACTTCATCTACACAAACAGAAGGTTTTTCTCCTTGCTGCAGCGCAAACAGGTTAGATAGTGCAGATTTGCTTCCTTCAGGGATGAAGGAGACAGAAGGCTGGAGCAATAAAATCCATTATACATATCTTTTTGTATCTCCTTCTCATGAACTTCTAAGAAAAGGAACTAAGAGGATCACTACCGAGAAGAGCACTATAATTGTAGCTCCTGAGCACCGCATGTAGAAAATTGCCAAGGCAACCAATCATTCCACAGCAAGGGCAGAGGTAGTTGAGTTAAGATGAGGTTGTTACAAACCCCTGCTGTGCATAATCATATAGTAAGCAACATTTTTAAAAGGCTCTTGTAAAAAATAGGACAGGGAAAAGGAACAAGAGAAATTAATTTCCTCTATTTTTTCTGCTTGCTCACTGATTGAGGTACAAGAGCAAATTATATGCATGTCCTGCACCTGAGGACACTGGGGGCTGGCAGCAAAAAGCTAGCTGCTTTCTTCACAAATATAATATAGAACCTATGGCAGGTAGGACAATGGGCTAGTTTTATCTGGAAAATATATAGTTTACTTTCTAATGTATTTTTAAATAGGAAATCTGTGGACAAAAGTGCTCTTCTAATGCAGAAGCTTAAGTCTTTGCTGGTTTTGTTAAAAATTGCATTCTTGGGGGATTGTTTGAAGTCAACAAGATCTTTTTGTGAATAGGATTTACTGATTAAGTATGAGATTTGCAGATCAAAACCCTAAAAATTAAAAGGGCATTTCCACAATATCCTTCCATCAGCAGCAAACTCCTCTGAAGCAGTTCTTTCCCTAGCTTCCCCCATCCCATTACTCCTAGCTACTTACCTGAGCTGCTAGAAATTGGCTGTTATAACAGTACAAAGGTTCACAGGGCTGGATGCTCAGCTGAAGCAGGTAAATTTTTCTGGTTTTAAGTAACCTTTACAGGTGGCTACTTCAGTGATTCAGTCTATACTGCTGCACCACAAACAGTTAACCAGCATAACTGAAAGCAGCACCCAAGGCCATGACTAGGAAGCCCTAAGTCAGATTCACTGCTAAAAAAGTCTGCCATAATACTTTACTGAGCAGAACTTGTCACTTTTCTAATTCTAGACGCTGCTTTCCTCCAGTGACCTTCCACTTAAGGAATAATGATTGCTTCACAAATGGCTGTTTCCACTGGGTTTGCTCCTTTCCTGTTTTCAGTCATGTTCAATTGCTGGCTCCTTTGCTAAATTGTTTGCAAGCCAGACTGGTAGCATTCTAGACCCACTTGTGCAGATTCTAATTTCTACAACGTTAAATGACCCCTATTTTCTGTAGCTGGATCCGCATACATCAGATTTTCCACTCTCACCAAGAAAGAAAACACCACCCAAAATTTTTTCAACTCCTACTGATGCAATACACAAGTTATTCAGTGGTACCTATTGCTTATTTCCTCTACATAGGTGTTGTGGTTTAACCCATCAGGCAGCTAAAACAACCACACAGCCATTTGCTCACTCCCCCTCCCTCACGGTGGGATAGGGGAGAGAATTGAAAAGAAAAAAGGTTAAAAGGGTTGAGATAAAGACAGAAAAGGAAGAGAACAATAATAATAAAAGAATATGCAAAACAAGTGATGCACAGCACAATTGCTCACCACCCAAAGCTGATGCTCAGCTAGTTCCTGAGCCACCTGCCTCCTGGCCAACCTCTGGTTATATACTGGGCATGACATCATATGGTATGGAATATCCCTTTAGCCAGTTGGGATCAGCTGTCCTGGCTGTGTCCCCTCCCAGCTTCCTGGGCACCCCTCCACCTTCTCATTGGCAGGCCAGTATGAGAAGCTGAATGGTTCATAGAATGGTTTGGGTTGGAAGGGACCTCAAAGATCATCTAGTTCCAACCCCCCTGCTGCAGGCAGGGACACCCTCCACTAGACCACGTTGCCCAAAGCTTCATTCAACCTGGTGTTAAACACTTCCAGGGATGGGGCCTCCACAACCTCTCTGGGCAACCTGTTCCAGTGCCTCACCACCCTAACAGTAAAGAATTTCTTTCTAACATCTAATCTAAATCGACCCTCCTTCAGCTTAAACCCATTACCCCTTTTGCTATCACTACACTCCCTGATAAAGAGTCCCTCACCATCTTTCCTGCAGGCCCCCTTCAGGTACTGGTAGATCTTCTCTTCTCCAGGCTGAACAATCCCAACTCCCTCAGCCTGTCCTCATAGGAGAGGTGCTCCAGCCCTCCAATCGGCTTCATGGCCTCCTCTGGACTCTCTCCAACTGCTCCATGTCTGTCTTGTACTGGGGCCCCCAGAGCTGGATGCAGCGCTCCAGGTGGGGTCTCACAAGAGTGGAGTAAAGGGGCAGAATCACCTCCATCGACCTGCTGGTCACACTTCTTTTGATGCAGCCGAGGACACGGTTGGCTGTCTGGGCTGCAAGCACATGCTGCCAGCTGATGTGGAGCTTTTCATCAATCAATACCCCCAACTCCTTCTCCTCAGTTTCCTTCTCCTTCTTTCAATCCATTCCCTGCCCAGCCTGTAGTTGTGAAGTCCTTGACTGCTTGGCAACAACTAAAAACATCAATGTGTTGTCAACATTGTTCTCATCCTAAATCCAAAACACAGCACTATATCAGCTACTAAGAAGAAAATTAATGCTATCCCTGCCAAAACCAGGACGATAGGACATAGAACATCGTCCCCACAACCTAATCTGAAAGGCACTGTACTCAACAGCACCAAAGAGAGGATGGTCAGAGTGGAACTGCATTTCTCATCCTGGCATTGAGATGTGATATACTGGACAAATCAGTCCTCCATCCATTTCTCTGCCCATCTCATGCTTACTCAGGGGTGGTGATGGTGTCAAAACAGTGACTTTACTGGGGGAGAGATTATGTGCATGGATAGCCTCCCACGAGAATGCACCTGTATTCAGAGGTTTGGCATGCATAAAAAAAGTCCTTTTCCTTTACATTTCCAGAAAGTGGAATCGCCATGTGCATTCTTTTATCACTAGCTGATTGTATTTTGCACACAGGTCCTTCTCACACAACCTGTTTCCTTGGTATACAGCCCCTGTCCATTCAAGTCAAGACAAAGGCATCCCCATGAAATAAAGACATCAGCATCACAGGCATCAGAAGTGAGATTCAACTACGATTGTCCTACAGTGATGTTTGTGTTCCATAATTCAGCAGCAGTCACAGCAGGGACTGATTTAGATAAAAACCTAAACGTTGTCCAGGGTTGGCATTTTCAGACCAATACATCTTGCCATCATATATAACCAAAAAGTTTGCTTATGGCATCTCATCAAGTATTCTCACCTGTCATCTGATGTATGTTAGGCATGTATGTTAGTAATATTTTAACTGAACTTGGGAATGTACTACAATCTTCAAGGACAGTGAGAGTTTGTTATGCACTCACGATCCTGAAAGTTACTTTCCCTATTTTGTTAAGGGATAGTGTCAATCTTTCTGCCACTGCATGAAGGTTTCCTGATGGCTTTTCAGTCCAAGTTACAGCAAGAAGGAAAGAATCCAGTTATGATACAGCATGCAACACTGCATTAAGCACACTTATTTCAGGCATTTCTCCCCTGTGCCTCTGCCAACATCTATGTATTGACAAATACTTAATCAGACAAAAATAATAGTTTCGTTACTTGCAACTTTTATCCCATCTAGATGTAACACACAGCTTTAGTATTTCCTCCAAAAAGGATCAACAATCTTGATTTTTAATTGGTCCTCAGGAAACCTCAGTTTGTACAGGACAGTCAGCCTCTCAGGGCCTTTGGTATTGCCTTTCTGTGAGCTGAACTGTTTGCAGAGAAACAGGGAGGACTTTCTGCTGCTTCTAAAAGGTCTTTGCTGTGGTGGTGAAGATTATTGTTCTTCAGGATAAAGGTTCCTCCTTGATGCTGTAGTAAAGCTAAGGCAGGGTATAGGACAGTAGATTACTTTGTTGGAACACCAGTCAAGTTTTCTTCTGGAAGAAGTGTACTGAGAAGAGCTAAGGCAGGAGAAAAAAATCTTACTTGATGCTACTAAGTGTTAAAAGGGACAAAAGGCTATGAAACAGATCAAAGTATGGTTCAGTTAAGCAGAGGCACAGGCTGGTACAAAGCACAGAGAGGTATAGCTAATTTTGAACTCATTATCCCACTATTTATCTTTACTGTAATTAGTATACTCTAAAAAATTGAACATAATACCTTGTGGAAGAACAGATGCTAGTTGAAAAACCACACTTGGTAGAAAAACAAAAGCACTGTAGCAACCTATAACTGTAGTCTGAAATTTTGCCTTAGAATAGTCTTGAAGCATCACATGTAATGAATATTATACAAATCTTAGCTTTATTGGCAATTAGTGGAGCTGATTAGTATTCATATAGGTATCTAGTGTCAGACTAACTACAGAGCTTTCCTGCATTGTTGTCTGATTTAGTGAAGTTCCAGCTAAACACTGTTAGTACAGGGTCCATGTGGAAATTGCTTCTTCCATACACGAGATGACCAAAGATACGGATGGTTCTCATATGTAATATTGTGAACCTATGGCAGTATATTTAGTTGTCCTGCAGTTCAAGTTCCACCTTAATATTGATGTTTTAAGCTACACCCCCCCGCCCTTTAAGGTTCACAAAGTAAACTGCCTATCTTTTCATTGACATATTCTATTCAGCTCTTTTCCCTACCTTCATTTTAGTAGACAAATAGATCCCACTCTTCCTTTAAAAAAAAAAGAAAGAAAAATCTTTCCTGTTTTATACATCCCCTTCAACCTGCACTGCCACATCTTTTCCATAAAGAATTTAGGTGCGGGTTTGGTTTTGGTGAGGAAGGATGCTTTTGTGTTGAGGCAGACAACTGCAGTTCAGGGTGTTTAGGCTCTGCCCACAGGGCTTTTCACAAAGTCTGAAGTATATGTAGCAAGTCATTACCTGACTTCTGTGGCCTTGCTCAAAAAGATAGGGATAATACTTCACTATTTCAAGGTGATGCAAAACTAGAGTAGTGCTTTTAAAATCATGCTGAAACAGCCTCTTTTCCCTCAAACAGAAGGTACCATGAAGGCACTGGTTTGTTATTGTTATCTATTTACCCAATCTGATCTGGATTTTACATGTTTTTGCCCTCTGGTTGTTTATGTTGAATAGGTAGGAGTACTGGAAATATGATTATATGCTGTGAGGTAAATTTCTCTTATTTGCTGGTTTGTCCATAAAAGCTTTCTGGGGGAGCTCAAAGGTAATTTTAGCTATGTAAGACAGAGTTTTATGTACCAATGAAAATTTTATCCTCTCCGCTGTCCTCATTGCTACCCCAACATGACTTGTGTCCACCTCTTCTTCTCAACCAAGTCAGCGAGGAGGCCATCTGGGGTGATATGGGTAGTTCATCTAATTATAGCTAGTTTTGTTTATACAAGTTACACTTCCAAATTCATCTGTGCAAGCATAAGCTCAGAGCTTGGCAAGATCCATCTTTGAGACAATGGCACTCTCTTCACTTGAAGCTAACTGCAGTCGAGTTCCCTTCTGGTATGACTCAGGCACAGAATTACTATGTTTGACAGGGCTTTTTCCCAGAACAGAAATAATATAAAGAGTATTTGTATAACAGCTCTATGCCCACCTTATCTTTTCTTCCACCATAAGAAGGGTTGCACAGCACTAAGGTCATCCGGTTGGTGCTGCTTGGGCTCTTCTGAAACAGCCATAGATCAGTGGACTGCCTTCTGGCAGGATTTTGCCTTTAGAAAAAGGGTGGGCCACCTCTGCTTTATCACTGTGTTTTACTTTACTCAAATTTCAACACAAATTGTGCCTAAGTATGCAGAAGAAGTGAGAACTGTCTTGAACAAAGCTGTAAAAATCTTGCCTAGTATTACAGGCTTTATAACCCAAATCAAGCACACACGCTTCTGTAAGCCTGAAGTGCATACTAATGACTTGGACTAAGAGGACAAGACTTTGCTGAACATCTGGTATTATAGCTTTGATTTGGCTCAGACAAGTCAGGAGTAGTCATCCTCTTGAGGCCGAACACAGCATTCCCAGTCCAAGGAGCAAGGGGTGGGAGACAAACCAAGGTGTTGTATGCATCAGCACAACACACTTCATCCAGCTTATTCCAGAGGGAGAGTCTTACGTTTATACCAGTGAAATTTCACCATAAAAGGAGAACCTATTTTCCTTCCTTTAAATTTGAAACAATGCAGATGGGGCTTCAGCTTATCAGGCCCAAGATGTTACAAGCCTGTCTCTTATTTCTCACCTGAAAGCCATACATTCTGATATATCTCAGGTCAACCTTTATCTCCCCAAATATGTTGTAGGAGCAAAAAAAGTTATTAAACTCCAGGGAGAAACTGGTTCCTTTTCTGAGAGATTTTGTTCCCTTTCCCATTCCCTATGAATGTCATTGTATCTGCTGTTTGCTGAGCAGGAAATACATTATTAAAGCAGTTTCTCCTCCATAAACTGCTTTGCATCTGACTGTTTCATTATAAATCCGTAGCCACAAAGTCAGGCCACCTTGGGATAACCCAACGTGAAATCTGACCTGATGAAAATGGTTCATGTCTCCCAGCCTGCATTGCAACCTGTGAGAAAGGCTTTTATTATTTATTCAAACCTGTTTAAATCCCTCTTTTTCTGAAACAACCATTTTAAAAATATTAAAACACCACAGCTAAGCTGGGAGATTAAACAAGTTTAAACCTTATCATTGCAGGTGGGATATTAGTTCCAATAAAATGAGGAGAGATGGCAGGCTGCATGGTAACTGGAGCCCCTTCTACTCAGTAACTAATCACTGAGAAAGCATTTGGTGAAGGAGGGGGAGAGTGGATGAGGGAGTGAGACAAGCAATGCATCCAAGCTCCTGGCAACCCTAACTGTTTACCATGGTGATGCACAAAAGGAAGAATGCCATGCAGAGTAGCAGACCTGGATCTGTCCCCATAACACTTGCCCTAGATTCAAGTGCTCTGGGAAGCTGAAAATGTGACCTTCAGATATTTTTTTCTGTTTGGTGATGCTGCAGCTGGACAACACTGTTCCAAAGCTGTCAAAAGGCTGCAGAATATTTACCTACATGGCTTCCATTAGACCTTTTTCTTTTAAATGTTTAGCTATCAACACCTCTCTACCAGATCCCCACTCTTGTACTTAACACTTTTTAAGGGGAGCCACAGTCTTTCTGTGGGTCTTACTAACCCAGAATTAGAACTTCATTAAAAATAATTGAATTAAAAACCATCAAGGTCCAAAGTTTGCAGGGGGAGGGATGAATTTTTAAAATATTTTTCCCCTCTCATGGGAGTAAGATTTGCTAGTAGGCCATTCTTGTTCTAAGGCACCATACCTTCAGTTTTCCAATCAGGAATAGATTACAAGAACAACTTCCATGTCCCACAACTAGATCAACCCTTACCTGCTTTCTCCAAGGTTCCCCACAGACAGAGGCTTTTACCTAGTCCTATGATGCAGGAGGACCTCAAAAGGAACTACAGAAGACAGCCTGGTGAGCCCCAGCAAGCAGACTGGGCACTTTCAACTCTGAGGTACATACATGCCAAACAGAAGAATCCTGCAACACCTAACAATATGGTAAAACCAGAGGCTTTTATCAGTAGATACTTGGCCATCTGAGTGGAGAGAAAAATCGTTTAATGCCAAGAGAAATTACATTGGTTGCTTGCGAATACTAACCTCCTTTTGTCACCAGCATTGAAACCTATGTACTTGGTCAATTTTTAGGGCATCTCCCACACACATACTTATAATGGAGAGGGTGCAACATAAAAGAACAAGTATAAGCAAGGTTTTAAAGGGCTACTAACTGTCCTGAGTGAGGGGCAGTAATCACTCAGACCTATTTCAAGAATTCAAGCACTCTAGCCATGAGAAGCTTTGGTAGGAAAATTCTAACATAAAAAAACCCACTACGATCTAAAGTAGCTGAAGATAAAAAGAACTTGGAACCACAACACTACTCCTGCTGTCCTTCACTGTTGATTCTGAAAAAAATGTTAAACCAGAAACTAACACCCTCCACACTCCCCCTGCCCTCCCGTCTGTCTAAGCAGTTGTCCAAAGTAGAAAGAAAGTTTTGACAGTTGAGAGCTGGCTAATTTGGGCTGGACAGCTTTCACCTGGTCATTACTGAGGAAAGCTCTGGGTGTACATTAGTTTGTTTTAAACACAAACCTGTTTCTAACAGAAGAATTTGTGCTTTTACCACGTATCACAGGTACTTTGTTCCTTAGGCAGGCAGTGTGATTTGTATAAACCAAAATCATTAAATAGCCCTTGGCCACTGCTTAAAGTGAGGCAAGTACCTGCCTGAGCTACGTACTTAAATTCTTAAGGGAGGAAACAAGGGGGGGCAAAGTTAATGGAAATCTCAGAGAGCAAAAGCCCTAGGAGGAGAACTCCTGAATGTTGCATCCAGAAATACTTAGGAGAAGGAATCTGAAAACAATAAACAAGCTGCTTTGATGTCTCAGCAGGGCCACCAGTGGGTATCAAGGACTGTAATGCATTGTTAGAGATTGATGGGAAAAAACATAACCTTGCTGGATTGCTCAAGACAAGAACAAGGGAGAGAATAGTACAAGAGTGCTGCAGATCAGGAATGGGTGTGGTGCAGGACCAGCTATCAGGGTATATATGAGAATACCTGCTTGTATAGCTGCAGCCCATGTTGCCCAGCCCTTGGTGATGCCATCTGCCTCTCCTTTTCATTAACACATTTTGTAGTAATTGTTAAGAAACCTTTGGTTGTTATTGAAGGAACACTCCACCAGGGAGTAGAAGGTTGATTTCATTGAATTAGAGATTTCCATGAGATTCTAATGAGTAGTGCATAAGTGAATACACAGGGAGGATCCATGTGGGACACAAAGGATCCCCATCTGTTTTTTCTTGGAGGATGGACTTTCTACTCACGATGCGGTTTGGGTACCTTTCCAACTATCAGCTCCAAAGTATTAGAGTGATTGCCCTATGTTTTAGTTTTTTGGTGGGTTGGTTGTTTGTGGATTTGTTGTTTGGTTTTGGGGTTTGTGTTGTGGTTTTTTTTTTTTTTTTTTTAATATCCCTTCTTCAAAGTAGAATCTCTGCAGTCTGGGATGTTTCCTTTTTCTGAAAGTGACACAGGCAGTTCATCCACATTCAGTATTCCTATATCCAGTTTAACTTTAAGCAGGGGATAATCATAACTTCCTATCTCAGCCACATTTGTCTCTTCCTGTGTACCAGCAGCTTATAATTACTGTTTGGGATGTAAAATATGTTTAAAGATTGGTACTAAAATATTCATTGTCTACTTCATTGTGATGCCTGCATCAGAGAGGCATATGGAAAACCTCTGGATCTGATGTGCATGGTTATAAATCACCACCCTAGATTATCCACTGTTGCCCAGTTTGTACTTAGAAAATGCCACAAGACCAGCCAGTCCTGACAATCTGTTGTACCGGGTGCTGTATTTTCCAAGTACAACAAAATTAATGCATCAATAGCAACACACACAAGCACTAATCAAATTTCTTAAAGTCTAATGGCACTCATGACACTTGAAAATCATGGAGTTACTGACATGGTCCACAAGATGCCCAATACCACCTTCCACTCTCGTAGTAGTCCCATGATTCCAAGACAGTTATGTCCTCAGTGAAAGCATTCTTTAAATTTGTGTCTGCTTTAATACAAGTAAAACAGATCTTTATCAGATCTCTTCCATGTGCAAAATTTCAGTATTTTTCCAGATTGAAATTGATCAAAATCCCTCTGTATTTGAGCATTTATTAGGCTTTAATACAAAGGATGCCACACAGAAGACATCCCCTCTGGCAGCAGGTTCAGCAATCAGCAGGTAGAGACCCACACCTTCAGCCCTGGCCTACAGGCTTGCAGGTGAAATCCTGTTTGCACAGCAAAAGCACTAACAACTCCGAATGTGCAAATGAAAGATTTGCACAAAGAATTTCAACCTGCTGCTGTCAGAGAGCATCATAGAGGAGACACCCCAGGTAGTCTAGTTCTAGCATTTGAAATTCAGTTGTCCCACAGGCCCTTTTTAGAAACCAGTTTCTCCAGCGCGGGCAAAAGACACCCACTGAGGTGGGTGCAGGGGCCCTTGTTACACCGCGGCAGTCGGACACGGCTGGCAGGTCCCCTCCCGGCTCCCCGGCGCTCACCAGCCTTGGGCTGCGGCGACACCTCCCGGGTGCTGCCGGGAGTGACCCGGGACTCCGCGACTGTCACAGGGCTGTGTGCCTGAGGAACGCCACAAGCTGCCCTTCCTCTACTGCGACTAGTTTTTTTTTCTGATACTCAAATCGGCCATTTATAAATATCCTTTTGATTTTAGAAGTTAATACGGGGTCCCGGAAATTCATTCCTACTTGATATTTGTTTTATTCAGTCTTCAGAGAAGCAGACTAGGCAATCCTTTGTTTTACTATCAGGAAAACTTTCTGATCTGGCATACAACAACAATATTAAGTTTGTAGGAGACAAGATTATAAGCTCTTTTCTGTACAAGACAGCTAGAATCTAACTGCTCAGATAGTGGGGAAAAACACTTGAACAATGGTAATGAAGAGCCCCATTGCTTCTTGACCCAGTGCAGAATTGTCAAATGCCCAGAACGTATGCCTGTATAGATGAACATAGGCAGCTCCTGGCAGTTGATCCTAGGTATAAATAAGTACATGCATACACTAGGAAAGTTGTTAAGTCCCAATTTAGCCCAAAGTCTCTCCCAGATTATGCAAAGCCTTTGTTCTGGTTATGTCCTTTGAAAGGTGATGTATGAGAATGTTAGATGCTGTTGGGGGATCCTTTGAAAATTCTTTGTGTGACTGGTTTCTATATCAGCCCCTGCATACACATTCCTGTTACTGGTGTCTGTTACACTCTAATGGGGGCTGAGAAATTAAGACCCCTGTCAAAGGCAGAACTTCCCAAAGTCTGAGCAGCAAGGAAGATAACAAAGTGTCCTTATCTTCCTAGTGATGACTTGGGCTCCACTTAGTAAAAGCAAATGTCTTCCATAGCTCCACTGAGCCACACACCACTGATGGGACTAGAATTGTCTATGCAAGTCCACCAGGTGAAACAGCCTGGTGACTACTGCAGCTCAGAAGGCTCACAGTCCTAGCTGACTCTGAGGGAACTTCAGTATTTGTACACCAGCATAGATCCAAGGATGCACAAGTATCCTGCTAAGCTCCCTCTGTAAACAAGACCTGGGATTTCATGCAGGCTTCAAGTCTGAAGTTGTGGGCAAATTGGGTACTGACAACAGGAAACAGAATTGACTTCTTCATGCCACTGCAGAGACCCATCCTGTCAGCTCAGACATAGCCTCTCATGTCTCCTCAGCACCACAGTAATGGTTCTTGCTACTCTTCAGAAACAAACATGTAGTAGTATCATTACATTCAGACATACAAAAAGCAGACTAAAGCTTCTTAATTCAAGCTGAAGTGGGATTCTAAAGTGTTTTGTAAACTCAGACACATACTGTCAGTTGCTATATAGTTAACAGTACAGGAAAACTAACTACAGGACAGTATCTAGCTACTCCTGTTACCTTTTCCCCCCAGAAATTAGTGTTAGAGTTTTAACTGCAAGAGTGTTCCTAGATGCTTGTATTTCAGTCTCAGCCCTTCTCTATAAGGGTTTCCCCCCCCTGCCCTCCTTAACAGGATGGCACAGATGGCTTAACAGAGGAACAATATTACAGTTTCTGAGGCCTCTTTGCAATTCTCAGGCTTTTGACACATTCCTGAGGAAACACAAGGCCTCATCTAGTGAATGATTCAGATAAATATCAGCCTGGCAGCTAAAGATGGAGCAAGAGATGAATATAGAACTGGCTCGAGCTTTCTGGAACCTCTTCACAGTCTTCAGCCTCCTCCCCTGGTTCCCATCTTCTTTGGAAAATAAACAGCTCTGATTGTTGTGCACTTGAGATTATGAAAACATCAAGTCCATTAGTATTTGGCAAAGTGCTCTCTCATTTCCTTCTGATGTAATAATTGAGAGAAAGGGAGCGGAGACTGCAAAGATAGCACAAGGCATGAGTTAATGACCTTCTCGCATGTATGTGTGGGCTCTTTTATAGGGAGCCTTTTCCAATCCCCATCTCGCCTCCACTCATACTGTTTCAGCTGAAACACTGCTTCAATGTGGCTTTTATTATTTGATCTGATGTCCCTTGGCCAGCCTTCAGAGGCAGCTAAATGGCAGGCAGGTGTGGGGGTCTAAGAGACAAAAAGCAAATGGAGTTAATGCTTCAACAGGCCTACTGCACAGAGTCATTCAAGCTTCAGTCTCAACAAGCAAATGCCACCATTGCTGAATTCTTCTTGCCTGCTTTGGTTTCTGTTACACATTGAAGTCAAAGGAGGGGAGTGTGTCTTCCTTCCCTTTTGGGGGGAGATTCTTTGGAAGACTGAAGGCCTGATAAAATCAGGACGTGGGTGGAATGACTAAACATAGAAAGGGATCAACTGTTGAAAGAAAATTAACTGAGGTTAATGGTTACTCTAGAAAGTATTGGACTGGCCACCCACTTATTTGGTTGCCAGATTTGTGGCTTTACTTTAGGTACCTAGAGCCAAATTAAAGTGGGATAAATTCCACAGAAGGGTTTAGTGCTCCCTACTGGCTTTCTAAAGGCTTTACTTTTGTCTTTTGAATTGGTTCTAGAAGCCTACAAAGATGTGTGGCTTTCCATATTAGCTACACATTTCCACTGGAACCCAAGACAAAAATACCATCTCTTCAAAAAAAAAATCTTAATTTGACAGCTCAGGTTTGGGGAAAATAAAGATTACCCCTTAGGTCTCATTTGAGTGCCCTACCTTGAAATAGCAAGTTACTAAGCTTCCCAAGACAAACGGTGATAATATAGATACTCCTCCTCCACCACACTGAAGCCAAAGCCTTCCTTGTACCACGTGTCCCTGCTCCCACTGGATTCACAGTAGTCAGGACCCTGGGAAGAGGAAGTATGTGTGGAATCACCAGTAGATTTCAGTGAGGGACTCTCTCCTGTGGGTAAGGGGATCTGTCAAGATCAACAGTAGTGCCAGAAGGCAAGTTACACATTTCCTTGGTGCCTAGAGAAGGAGTCCTTCCCCTTTTCCCCCAAATAAGGGTGTGCATATACCTCTTCCATTTGTATCCAAGAGTGTTTTAGCAGGAGAGTTAGGCAAGTTGGTTTGATGTATTCCAAGTCTCAGCAGGGCTTGGGCTGTTCCTTTTTTGCTACCAAGGTACCCTGGGCTTACATGTCCCAGGGCAAACCACATATCCTTTGTGCAGCAGCATTAGAAGACTGGGGGGGGCAGGGGGGGATCAGATTTACCCTCTTTTCACCTCCACTTCCTAAAAGGAACTGACAAATGGATTACAGGATTGATCTGTCCCAGAAGACATATGATTTTTGAAAGGCCCTTTAGAAAGGCCCCCAGCTGATTTCAGAGCTGCATAACAGTACTTTCTTGCCAATCTAATAGACCCTTATATTTAATCATGAAAGATTTCATATAATAGAAAAACAGTCTTTTTCCAGACCTAGCTGCAAGTATAAGTTTCTTTCTACCCTGCACTTTTTCTCCCCGCCCCCCCCCCCCATTTTATACATGCAGAGGCACATCCATTCTTACTCCTTTCTGCCATACTTATGTGGCTTCAGGTTTGATTTCATTGATTGCACACACCAGTGTCTGCAAAGCTGCCTTAAGCAAGTTGAATCAGTTGGGAATTCAAGGTGATTACATTTTTCTCCTTCAGATACATTGTTTTAACTAAAAGCCACTCTGGCTACTCCATAACAAAACCAGACACAGTGGGCCCCATTGTCCGACTCTTGGCCAAGGTAGCGTGTATGGATTAAGTGATGAATTGCAAAAAGGGCCTAAGAGCCAAGCTGTAACTTCACAAAAAGGCCATTAAAGGTGAGTGCTGTCAGTAAAGTGCCCATTTAGAATGGCTTTTATGACCCTTGGTCTTCCAAACACATACATGAGCCACAAATTGTTCAGTCTCCCAGACTCTTGCTGCCCAAGAGACAGAAGAGGCCTTCTGCTGAGGGAAGTTTCAGGCCAGAAACATCTTTTCGTGCTGGCATCTTTCATCAGGGAGCAGGGGCTGGACGTTTTCAGTTTTGAGGCTGGACACTGGTAGAACACAGGAGGGATGTTAAGGCACTATTAGGCCTGTTTCGGTGGCTAGGCAAGCCTGCAACCCCACTGTTACCATGGCTGTGAAAGGGCCACAGAGGGAAGTTTCAGGCCAGAAACACCTTTTGGTGCTGGCACCTTTGGTTTGGGAGCAGGGGCTGGACATTGTCATATTTGAGACTGGACGCTGGTAGATGGAAAGAGAGATGGTCAGGTACTCTTAGGACTGAAATTTCAATCCATGGAAGATGAAGAACAAACATTTACCTGCAGAGCTTATTTTTTTTTTTACAGATGAAGGTGAAAAAAGAGAAAGGGCAAGGAAGGCTACCCAAAAGTATAGGCCTGTGAATCAAAGTTTAGGTCACCACTGCTAATTAGCCTTCCCAGACTTCCTGAGCAACTATTGACAGGTCAGTTCCATTTTCTGTGCCTCAGTTTCTCTTTTAGCAAGAGGTTAAGTTTATTGCTGTATTAGAAAATGACAATCATGCGCTTCAGTTCTGATCTTACATTGCTTTTAGGACCCTGACTAGAAGGGACTGTAAAAGACTGAAATGCTTATCATTTAGAGGGTAGATGGCCGTTACGTGATCCAAGACATTTCCCATTCTTAAGGGGTCCAATCAGGGGACCCAATTATTTTTCCATATGGACATTAGAGTAATATCTGCTCTTGATTGTAAAAGCAGAATATAGACAATATAAAATATTTTCAAGTTCCTTCTGGAAGAATATAAGCAGCTACTACAGCCTATGATAAAAGAAAAATACATTACAGCTTGAAACCTGACCACATTTGCAGTCAAATTCAAACCTAACCTACACAGTCAAAGAACTACAACCCAGCTAGAAAAAGTGTGTGTCCTAGAAACAGATAACACAAGGCAAAAACCCATTAGCTTGACAGGAGCCAGCCCCAAACACTCCTCTTTGGGTAGCCCCAGTGGCCAGCTGCCACCAGCCCTCTTTTTCCACCTGAAATGGAAAAGAAGAAAGAGCTTGCAAAAGTAAAGTGTCAGGACCACTCACCATGAGTTGTGGCTTACTCTATACATACTCCCTACCTTTTCTGTAACCTTTCCTTTTGTATTTTGGACAAACATGTAGGAGCAGCAGTCACAATGCCAGGCAGAAAGCCTGAAAAAAACCTTTGAAGTAATAGCATTGAAGTGCAAGAGTAGGCAGCTGATAAACAGAAGGCTTGTTGTCAGTTTGGGGAAGGAGCAGCAGTGCATTTATGGCAGCTAAACAGAAGATATAGGGATTCAGTACTAACAGAGGAAAAAACCCAACTACAGGATGACTAGAGTGTGTCAAGGATATGCAAGATGTCTCATAGGCAGGGATCTACACAGAGACCAGCCAGCAAATCAGATTATTTAGCATAGGGTAGTATATTATTCTCAATTCCTCCATCAGAATTCAAGGAGAGGTTTCCAGAACTATTCTATTGATCAACCCATGAGATTCTCAAGTACTTTTAATAACACCTTTGTAGGCAAAACTCCATGGAGGGCACAGGAACTGTTTACTTCTACATATTCATAAGCAAAGATTGCTTCTATAAGCCCATTAAGGCTTGCCATTCAGATACGTGGTTTTGCATCAGAAAGAGTCTTAGGCTAAGAAGCACACAGTAGTCATCCAAACCAAACCAATCTCCTAACCAGGAAACAAGCTATTAACAACAAGGTATAGTTTTACAATCCTTATACAGCTCTCTGTGAGAAAGCAAGCCTACTACATCCTCGTCTGATGCAAGTCCTTCCAAATGAATAAAAACCCCAACCAAATCACCATATAGAACAGCAGAAAAGATACCAACACAACACCACATACATGAAAAGTTTATCAGTACAAGAGAAGTCTTCTTACCTTGCAGGCTACTGTAGCTGGAAACTTATTCCCCAGATTAGTAATAGGTCCTTAAATGTGGATTACTTGGAAACCCCAAACAGCAAAAAAGAAAGAAAGAAAGAACAGACACCACCACACCCTCCCCACCCCAACATGAAGGCCTCATACCTCACATGAGGCTTATATAGCTAGGAGAGGCAGAGAGCAGCTGTGTGCATATATACCTATCTATGTATACCTGAAAGGCCAAATGGGATTGATCAGCAAGAGAGACAGATGGTAATTTAGGATTGGCTGACAGCAGAGACAGGTGAAAATAGTGAATCTATCAAGTCCTCTAACAAGAAGATAATTGAAGTGGGTTGAGCCTTGCCCGGATAGGGATGTTTTACTATAGCAACATATTTACATGTTGTCAACAGTACAGTATTTCTTGGGAAAGCCCAGACTGCATGCTGTTTCTGCTCCAGCAGGCATGCTGGATATTTCCAGATTTTGTTGATGGGATGGAGGCTGTTCCAAAAAGTATAATCAATTAATTCAAAGGCATTTCATCTCTACCTGCTCCTTCTGCCCATTTGAGGGTAATGGGTTTTTCTACAGCTGTTACAGATGATAAAAGGTTCAGGACACAGCTGTTTTAATTCTTCCATATCAGTTTAATTTCTAATTGCTAGAAGGGAAACTCAGTTTATGCCGCAGTCTTTGTACTTAAATCATTCCCGGCTGTATGGATCTCATCTAGGGTTAGGTGATTAAATTTTCATAGTGTGATAGAGACTTCTCTGAAATTTCATGGCTTTCTCAGTTTAGAATGTTTCACTAGAATTTTATTCTGTAATAAAAATTAGAGTTATGGGAAGACTTCTAAAAGCCTCCAAAATACCTTTTTGCTTTTCTGTACAAATGCAAAATTCTTAAAAGTTGACACTGAGACATTTTGAATATTTCAAAACAATATGCAGTTTCTAAGTTTCCTTCATTGAAAGTTTCCAAATAGATCGGAGGAGGAAGCGAATTTGTTCCCATCAGAGCAACCCCGGACTTTGAAAGCGTCTTACATAATGACACTTCTACCTCTTGTATGGCTTTATATGTAGCCCAACATAACTTAAATTTAATAATTTAAAAAATTTAAATTATTGATACCTTTTTAGGCATGTCTTAGAATTTTGTATAGAGTAGGGATGTCTACATGGCTTATGTGAAAGATAAAAAATAGCTCAAAGTGTTGTATCAAAATGCCCTTCTCTTTCTTGTCTCCCTTTTGCTTCTACCTCAAGTAGTCAAATTTCATTACCTGTTCTTCATCTTGAGCAGCAGCAGAGATCACATTTACTGTAATAGTACACTGTAGCACCAGTCCAAGCCCTTCACCCAATCCTTCTTCTCTTCTGTGGAAAATTAAAGGTTTTAGTTTCAATAATCAAAGCACCTTCCAAGAGTATATTCCACCTGCAGCAATTTGAAACTGCTGTGCTTGCTATGGCATGCAAATAAGGGCTGCTCTATATTATTGTCCATGTTTGGATATTATGTAGATATACTGAGCTATCTTCAGCTAGATAGCACAGATTCTGAAAGATGTTATGGCAGTGATTTAGGCTGTAGATACAGTGTGATTACCTGGAATTGAAGACAAGCTTGTACAGTGCACACAAAAGGCTGAGCTTGCAATATTAGCTTGAGTAGGTTTTCCTGATGTGCAAGCTCACCTTTGGACTGCAATGTACACATACTTTCATGGCATAGACTTTCTAGAGGCTAAATTGTGCCTGAGTTTCATTACATGCTGGATTAAGAACTACAGAACATGAAGGAGAAGGGACTAAACCTAATCCTGACTGTTTCTAAAAGCTTTAAAAAAAACCCCAGTTCACAGAGCAGCAGATTCATTACAAATATTTTGATCGCTCCCTGAAAGAAAAACATGCAGCTTTCTTCTTTGCAGGGGAACTGAAAGGAGCAGTTTGTTGACTTCTGTATGATGCTTTGAAATCTGTAATTTGGTGGACTTGTGAAAAGTTAGATGATGGTGGGCTGAAATATAGAGAGTTTGCAACCCAAAGCAAGTAACTCTACCCAGAGACTGGAACAAAAGGTACCTCATATAGCTTAAGTGAATAGTCATTTCTCACTTTGGACAGTAGCTGAGGGGTGTTTCTTGGGCAGCTGCATTTTAGCTTGAACTGTATTCCCTGCTTTCTCCAGCTATTGGCTGAATTTCTTGTTTCAGACGTCAAGGAAGACAACAGTTTTGAGGACATTTCTTTCTCCACAGCACCAGATCCTCTTATAACACTGCCTTTCTGCCCCAGCTGGCTTTGCTTACATCCCCTTACGTTGACCTGCATTGGCCCTTAAAATACAAGTTTCTGCTTTGGTCAAGGTGTAATTCTGAGCTGTAGATAAACCTCTCATTTCACTTTTGACTGAGAAGAATAGCCAAGGTTGTGTGCTGTAACTAGCCACGGGAAATCGTATGAATTTGATTGCAGTTATTTGCTCTGACGCATTTGTTTCTACACAAGCAACTCCCTCCCCACCACCCACCCGGACATAGATGCTCTCCTCAGCCCTAACAAAACCAGTTCTTTTGGCACAGTGCCTGTGTTTGGGGCTTCACTTTGACATGTCATAGCCTCACACATTGCTGTGAAGGTGTTGGAAAGGCACCGCAGCCTTTCTCAGAGCGGCACTCTTTAAACTTTCCACTGATTAGGGGCCTTTTAGCACTCAGCTGGCTTTTCCTAATGGATTTTTTCCTTTTCATTGAGACTATTTTTTTTTGCAGGCGTTGCCAAAGTAAACAGTCATGGATGGCTATTTGGAAAGCAGAGGAGAGAAGAAAGGGGCAGAGAATCAGAACTGGTCCAAATGTGTCCAGACAAGCACTATATATCAATGGATATGTGTTGAGGGCCAAGTGCTGCCAGAGTCAAAATCTCTGGGAAAAGGAGGCCATTTGTTGAGAGACAGGCACAACGGAGATAACTGCAAGGTCTTCTTGTGGACCAAAGATGCCATGCCTGCATCCTCGAACCTGTAGGGGGAGCAGGGTGTGAGCTTGGCATTAATCATCCCCCTTCTGATTTATTTCCAAAGATTGAAGTCAGAGAAGGTGTTCGAGTAATTTAAACCTTACAGAGTTCAAGCACATCAGTCCATCACTGCTCTGAAGTAGATAATTTAAACTTCAGCCAGCTTGCTGTGTGGGAACCTATCAGGCACTATCTCACAAGAAACTCCCTTCCTCTGTGCTGCTCTGGTCAGTGGAAACCGCACATCTCTCTTTGGAGATGGTCAGAATTTGGTCTAGGCCAATAAGGAGAACTGTGCACAGTGGCTATGGTCCCAGCTGGATAGGAGCTCACTTTTGTGTAGGCCCTGAATGCACTGCAGATGTCTGTTATGAATGTAATACATATATGGCCTGCATTTTTCTATCCGTCAAGCAGGGCATGGGGTTCTGAAAAAAGTTGTCCTAGATTTTACAGTTCCTTCTCTGATTCCTTGACACAATGTATGAGAGGAAAAAAGCAGACCTTTTGTATGTGAAGATCTTCTTTCCCCATCCCATCTCTGTACTGATTTGGTCCTTAGTTCAGCCAGTTGCTGAATGCCTGCTGTTTTGCTTCCTGCTCAGATCAATTGCAAGAGTTCAGACTTTTCCTCTTCAGCTGGTGCTTGCTCCTTGCTGGAAGCTTCAGCTTTGTTTCACCATGCAAAGCAGTGAGGGTTTACCTGGCTGGTTCTGGTCAAAGATGAGCAAGCTCCCTTTACAACAGGATATTCTCTGCGTTGCCTCCACCAGCCAGAGCATAATTCATGGACAGAGAGTTTGGGCTACTGACAGCTAGACCTGATCAGAAGTCTCAAATGCTCAGGACTACCACAAGCCTCCTCTCCCCGCAGCAGAGTCTCCTGAATGTCTGGGTACAGGCTCTCATGTGACGTTGATCCATGCCAGGGATGGATTCCAGATGGATACTTCCCCAGTGTTGGCCTACAGGAATGTTTTACACAGCATTGATGGGGTGTTATGATGCTGAAATTTCAGCCAAACTTCTTAGACATGCTGGGGAGAGAATGGGGAGAGTAGTTCTTTAATAAAGAATGATATAAAACAGGGCACTTTTACCTGTAGTGCAGCCAGAGGAATTATCTTCATTCAGGAAGAATGAAGGTGCAGTATCTGCCCTGTTACCATTCTACTGAGGAAACAGTGGATGTCTGTATTTCACTAGACTTTAGCTTGAATTGGCGCCTAGGATGAAGCCATTTTTGGCAGGAAAGTGCTCACCATCTTGAACAGACAAGCTTCCCATTTGACACTCCCCATTAGGGGAGTGATTGCGTCAAGGCCACAGAGCTCTCCAGGGCGCAGTGAGGCAATGGCCTGGGCTGGGCGGTGTGCTTGTGGCAGCTTATTCCTGTGGATTCCGGAGGGGATTTATCATCGGGAGCTGCAAAGAGTTCCAGAGCAGGGGGAACTGAGGGGAAGGATGCAGATGGATCCCCACCAGAGGTGTGGCTGGCTGCATCTCTGCCAACACCTCCTCCAGTGAGGCCTGAGGTGCTTGGTGATGCACACCTCTTCAGGTCAATCCTGCGTGTGAAGGGGTGTCGGAGTCCGCTTGCCCCTGCCCTGAAGGCCTGCCTGTTTCCTGTGGTGTGATGCCGTGCTACAAGCACAACGGAGCTGAGCCATTGGGCTGTACTTGTAGCGGCTAAGTGACATCACCAGCACTTCTGCTGTGGTCATTTTTGGCTGGGGCAGCCTAGCGCAGGGGACTGATTGGTCTTGGCTCTGTTTCAGGTTAGGGAGAAACCCCGTTTAGGCGGGTGATATTTCCTTGGTGGGCCTCATCCCCTGTACTCAGCTGGCCTGGCCTGTTGTCATGGTTTAACCCCAGCTGACAACTAAGCACCACACAGCCGCTTGCGCACACACCACTGCCCTGGTGGGATGGGGGAGAGAATCGGAAGCTTCTTCATCCCTTACTAAATGAGTTGATGTCTGCTTCCACTTTTTCTTTTTAGTTGTAGCGGTGACGGATATGGTGTTTGGAACAGCAGTTCCATTCCATAACTGCTTGGCGTCTGGCATACCAGGATTATGCATTAATGTTTAGTGCTCGTGCCCTTCACCTCTCCATAGGTACCATGGGCTGCCACCTGCTTGCTCTGTTAGCTGATTTGGTGGTAATGCCTGTGAAACTGAGACAGCATCACACTCCCTCACTGCTTGCTAAATGTCACCACGAAGGAGGGAGGCAGGAGCGGGCAGAGGTCTAACTGGGACTGCAGGACAGGAAGCAGGGTGTCTCCTGCAGAACCATGAGAGAAGGGAAAGGCGGAAGCGTGGCCTGGTGCTCTTTGCATGGCTTTGCTTGATAGCTGCAGAGAACAAGGTGCCACTTGGCAGCTTGGCTGCTTGTGTGCGTTTGCGCATGGCTGTTGCGTTCAGCAGAAGGAACAAGACCTTCTGTCCAGCTCTCTGCCTGCGTGGGTACATTGTGTATGGTTAAGGGTGTGCAATCACCAGTCTGAACTGAACCGCTGTATTTCCAAGCTGTATAAAAGAAGAAAAACCCAATTTCTGAGTTTCTAATTTGCACTGAGATTTTGCTTTCAGGTTTTCCTTTGCAATGACATTGAATAGAACCTTTTTTTTTTTTCCCCATTCTTATTTTTTAAGCAGAAGTGAGTGCAGACTCTTAAGTTGGGCCTTGGTTCTTGCACTGTGGTATTTAGAAAGAACGTAAGTCGACAAGTGTCAAAAGTAACAAGAAAGTAATTGTGGTGGAGGACCCTACAGATGAGAATCTTGCAAAGATAACGGAGGTCACCCTCAGTCTCACTGCCTGATCAAGAATCTGTAAACTACAACAGAGGGTTTCTGTTGTCCGTGTGGACAGAAGACTCAGTGATCTAAGTTGCCTTAATAACTTAACAAAAGCAGAGGTATTCTGGGAAATGAAGCGTAGCTCCCACAGTTGGGGGAACAGAGCCACTTTCCACACACAGGTGTTCTCAGGTTAGTTGCGGAAACATTTTAATTCACCTTCTTCCTTTTTTAATTCACCTTTCTCCCTTGCTTGTCTTTTTCCCCCTCTATGTTCTTTTTGCTTCTGACTGAAATTGTTAAGGGAGGAAAGATTTTGCCACCTCAGTGAAAAAATGCACTTGTGGAAAGAGTGTTGTATGGTCACTTGAGTATGCTAAAGGAAGAATGATTCTTTTAAATAGAAGCAAGCATTTCACTAGCTAAAAAATCCCAACATTGAAAAAACAAGCCAACAACATAAAGTGCTAAGAGAAGGGCAAACAAGCGATGGGGGGAAATCTCCAGTTCTACGGCTAGCAGCAAAGGAGAAGTGTCCTATCTCCCTCTGGCATTCTGCTGCAATAGAGAGCAACGTGGATCTTGAGGAGACAGGCCCTCTCTGAAGCGTAAGTTGTTTTCTGCTTGGACTCCCTATTAGTTATGTCTAAAGTCACCCTGAGACCAGGGTCAAATGCTGGCTATTCCATGTTCCCATTCCAGTTTCTTTTCTCTCTCCTGTCCGTTGCTTGACAATACAGTTGTGCACTAGCGTGTGTCATTGCAGCAGAACACCTTCTCCACACGCTCCCCACTTTTGAATGGGGAAAGAAATACAAGGGCAATTACTTCTAACTCTAAAATGCTGCTTAACCCAGCAGCTAGGAGAGTTGCTCGCAGCACCTTTCTTTTAGCACTTCTACGGGCCATTACCCTGCTGGGATTAGCAGCCTCTCTTTCCCTGCCGCACACACCTTACCCCATCACCTGCCTCTCTCGTCTTTTCCCCAGGCACTAATGAAATTACCACCGAAACCGATTACAAGTAGGGGTGGAGCACTTTGACCAATGAACCCACTCCTGTTCGCGTGGTTGACCTTTAATGATGGAGCTCTGTAGGTGCGTGCACTTGGGTTTTAAAAGCGCGGCCCAGGGGGAACCTGCGGTCTCATTTCCCATCAGAGAGCGACCCCTGCTGGAAGAGCAGGGACATGACGCGGCTCATTAATGTGGCCGGCAACCCCGCACAGAGTATCATAGATGTCATTGATGTGACACGTCACAGCTGTCACTGATCGCGGGAAATCACACATAACTCGAAAATGGTTGGCTTAGAAAGATTTTGTAAAGTATTTGCCCAGCTGCAAAGTTAAAAAAAATTTTTTTTTTAATTTTTTTTTTTTTCCTCTCTCATCCGTGGGATTAGGTTTTTACAGAACTGCAGGAACCTGTGAGCTTCTTGTGCAGGGGTGTGTGTTCCTTTTTAAATTGGGATTCTGGATGTTGGAATATGTTGACAGGAAGTTCCAAAAAACTCGAGGTAGCAGCGATGCATTTCAGAATGTAGTTTGTTCCTAGATTTATACCAGTTTGACATTTTCAAAATGGCATAATATTTAAATAAAAAAAACAAAGAGAGTGTCAGGCTGGTAGGACTTTTTTAAACATCTGTCTAGTTTACTGTGTAAGGAAAATAAATTCCATTTGTGAAGGACTGAAGCCTGCTATAGTTGCCACGTGGGCTGAATCAGTTTTCTGCTGGCATGTCTGCGTCTTTTAAAATGAACCAGCTGGCGTGAGCGTCACTGCCTGTGAAGTTGGATGATGTTGATGTGTGTATGACAAATATCTTGCAGGAGCAGGTATTCCTGAAATGAAACATCTGTCAAACAGAAAAAGGTGCATGTGCAGTAGGACAGAAACTGTGTTCCTGGGATGTAAAGGTAGAAGCTGGGTTCTGGAAGGCTAGTTAAGAACTGGAAAATGAAACATGGCTTTTGGGAGTGGAGAAGCCGTTGACAGCAGAGGCTGGTCAAATCCACGCTAGAGCCTGGTAATGCCTTCTGTCATTAAACCAGTTTCTGGGCCTCTTGGGCACACTCTGCGGAGGAAGCAGAGGTAGCCCATGAATTCTGGCAGGTGTTGCTCTTGACTCATTGCAGGACAATGAAAGAATATTCTTGTAGAAAGACTTTGTTGTAAGTTCTAGCAATTAGTGTCCATGCTGGCTTTCTGGAAGGGGCTGTGATGCTAAGCATTTTTTTGTTTGGTTTTGGTTTTTAATGGTATTCTAATTCTGAAAGACTTTAAGCAGTTCTTATGGTCAAAAAAGCTAATGCTTATACAGATAAATGAGCATATATTATATGTTTATAGCTTATAGAAAGCTATATTATATATGCTAATAGCATGCTTACCCTGCCAGTTGGCTGACAAGTCCCATTCTGGAACCAGAGCGAGAGCTGATGTGTACTGAGTGGTCTCAGAACTGGAGCCTGAACGCTGACTTGAGCAGGGTTAATCGGCACAGCGGATCTGACAGTGGCAGCTGAGGGCAGCCTGTATTCAAGGGTGGCCTCACACAGAAGCTGGTGCCATCTCGGTCTAAGTTTTTGAAGAGTATTTCAGGTTTCATTAAAATAGCACTGGGGATTATACACGCCCTGGAAAGCCCTATGGGACTGCTGCTTTGATACCTGGCAGGGGAATGGTCAGTTCAGCATAAACCAGGGTCTGCCCACATAAACATTTGTTAGAGTGTTACTGTTCAGTTTCAAAACAGGGAAGTAGAAGCAGCACAATTTTATAAATACTGCTTTGTTGTTAAAGACCAAAGACTTCCTGTTTTGGGATCTCAGGACTGTTTCTATTTCCACTACAAATGGTGAGAGACTGACCATAAACTTAATGTTTACTTTCACGACTTCTGATCCTTTCTACATGTGCTTAAACTGTTTTCAGGTGGCCATGATGTTTTGCCAAAAATAGAAATGGCAGTTGGAAAAAGGAAAGTAGTTTAATGTCAACCTAGTTTTCAAAAATTTCTTTCATTGGTATTCAAGAGACCATCACCACATTGCTGTACCCATTTGTCATAAATATTACATTATTGTTACAAATCAGCTGAGATTTTAGTGCTTGCATTCAATTTTTCCTTATGGTCCTCATGGAACAGAATATTTAATTGCTAGCTTTTGTCATCAAAGCCAATGAGTTAGCCAGAAAGTAATCTCCATTTAAAAAATATAGCTCTGCCATAATTCCATCTACTTATAGCACTCACAATGGAAGGCTGAAGTGTAACTATTCTGTAGGAACTTGTACAAGCTTGAAAGTTTAAGAATAAAAAAGGCAAAATGTTATGGACTATTTTTGTAACTACATAACTTTAAATTTAGAAATAAGATATACCAAAATTGAAGTGGGCTAGAAATAACAACTAGTTAAAACAGCCATGAAACTGAGTGGCAATGCCTTAATACAATCACAGGAGCTGGATGCAAACGCGGGCTCTATCTCTTCAAGGCAAAGCAGTTCTTCTAATATACTTTATAGGAGAGTGAGCTACTCAGATCAGTTCTAAAAGCATTTTGGGTCTGCAGAAACTCTCATCTCATTTTGACAGCCACCACTGCTGAAAATAGATGGCTCCCACCAGCAGCACAGGCTACCCGTAGCTGATAGTGTAGTGACAACTGGAAAGAAAGGAAGGGGCAGGTTGTAGTTTGCTTTGATTTTTTCTTGTTCAAGATTAAAGCAAGGGATATGGTATTTAAAACATACTTAGGGAGGTCACAGATTTGTCACTTCTTCAAGCACAGAAAAATATATATTACCTGAAGATTCTGTTCTAAGATCTTCCAGATTTATTCTTATGGGAGATGAATGCAAAATTGACCTCAGGTTTTGTATAAAAGCTTAAGGCGTACCACTGTGAAAGGGCTCAGGGTCAGGTTGTTAATTTATCACGTCTGTGTTTAGAAGCAGAACTGCTAAATACAGAATGCTTGGTTTGGGAAGGACCTCCTCAAGTCTCACAGTCCAACCAAGCCCCTGGCCAAAGCAGGTATAATTTGACGAGGCTGCTCAAGGACGCATCCAGCTGAGCCTTCAGCTCCTCCAGGATGGAGATTCTACAGCTGCTCTGAGCAACCCGGAGCAGCAGATCTGATTTGTATTCCTCTTTCATCCAGGGCTGACTGCACTTCAGTTATCCCATCCGTAACCCTGCTGCAGGGGGGAGGAGGTTGCAAGACTGGTATGCCATTGAAATCTCCTATTAAAGAATTACCTGGTGTACACAGAGGAATTTCATCTGTAACTGATGAAGCTCCTGCGATTACAGTTGCTAATGTAAAACAACTATTGCTCACGTGTTCCCAGATTATCCCAGGTTGCTTCCACCCACCCCACTTGGGAGAATTTTAATCCGTTCATCTTGGCATCTACATTAGTGGCACCAAATTTCCTCTCAGCAGGCATGATTTTAAGTAGAATGACTGTACTAGTTTGCTTTAATTTCGATTTTACCAAAACTGCAGCTTTAGCAGCCAATCTAAAAGGCAGGCAGGCGCTGGGTTAATTCAGGAAAGGCAGCAGTGCCTGTCTCTAAAGTAACTAAACATTAAAGAGCCTTTAAATTCATTTCAGTTCCATTCATGTCGCGTGGAATCTCTACTTTGTAATGCAAGCCCTCCTTCACTAGGAATGCTAAAACTTAAGGAGTTAAAGAAAATACTCAGAAGAATAAAACTCCACCAACAGTTTCAGTAATTCAATAATTTATTCATCTAAAAAAGTGTGTAAAAGTATATAGCTCTCATCCACAAGGTATATATGAATGACATTTAAAATGGAGGTCTTTATTATTATTGTTTCTTTTTATCAAAGTCTTTTTTTAGTGTATTGTACCAGCGATATACTGTAGATTTAAAATGAACTTCACATTTTTTTTTGTTTTCTTTCAAATTGTTGGCTATATATAAAAGAAGCTCACTGCAAAATGCTCAGAGAAAAAAAAAAAAAACAAAACAAAACCAAAAAGAAATTCAGAACTCCCCAGAAATGTACAGCTTTTACATTTAAAAAAGGTTCTGAAATATACATACAAGCATGCTGGACATTCCCCACCCCCTCCCTCTCCCTTTAGCTCAAACAACTGTAATAATAATTCTGATTTAGGCATGAATTTCCAAAGTTAGAAATAAAAAAAAAATAAAATAACTTTCTTCACTCTGTAGGAAAGCCAGGGCTTGTACATTTCAGATTAATTCAGTAAAAAACTCACAAGTAAAATAATGCATATTTAAGGGAAATATTATACAGAACTTTTCACACTGAAGTACATAAGATTTTTCTTTAAAATCTATTGCCATTCATTTATTTTGCACAAAAACGTATAAATATGTCACCAGCTTCTCTTAACTTAAAAAAATTAAATAAAAGACACCAGATGAAAACTACTCCTTGCTGCCCTTTTTTTATTTTTAATTTTTGCTTAGAACCAGGTTTCTGGGGAAGAAACGCCCCTGGATAAAAACAGCCCATTTAAAAAGAACAAACAAAATAATAATCCAAAGTTCAGATGAATCCTGGGAACAAATAACCCCCAAATGGTAAAAGATTACAAATGTCTACTTTACATTTTTTCCTCCCCAAGTTAAATTTTTTTATACAAGTTTACAATCTTCATCTTTTTATGCTCTTCAAAAGGCCTTGAGAATTTTCTTTTCTGATTAAGAAAAAATAGTACTGCAATATTTTTAAAGTCAATTTTACACTGTACACATTAGATACAAATGGTTTGATATCAGATTTTTTTTTTTTTTAACCTATACATTGCAAAGAGGACACCCACATGGGAGGTTTGGTGCAGAGAATGAAATAATCGATTTACAGGTTACTTCTCTGACTTCACCTTCTCATTACACAAGCAATTCTTTTTTTTTTTTATTTTATATAATTTGTTTTAAATGTTACATTATCTCAAGAAAAATACTTTTTAAAATCATAGAATTTCATTTTTTTTAACCAGAACATGAAAGTCTTTTGGAAGAACTTTAAAATTTGTAGTTTTTTTCTCCACAGATAGATAACTAGGTCACACAGCCTGATCAAAGTGCCCGACCCCTCACATAAGGCAGTCCATGCCTGCTGCACAGTGCAACAACAAACATTAGGAAATGGAGTTTAAATATAAACCCCTTGAAGCCTGGAATGGAGGAGTCATAAAAATACTTCAATTAGCCATTAACCTTTAAATGGCAATCATTTTGCTAAACAAAGTAACTTTTCCACCACAGTGGTATAACTTCAAGTACTAATTTAATGATATAATTTTTAAAAATTATTTCTTTGAAATAATATTCCTATAGTCAGAAAAAATACACCAGATTTGTAACTGATTTAGTGTAAACAAAAACCATATTTTTGGATATGTACACGGACGAGTCTGCCCAGAATTAAAGGGCGACTTGGGTTTCAGTAAATAGTTTTCTAGCATCACTAAATTTACTGGAAATATATTTCAATCATAGCTCTACAATAGATTAATTTGCCACTTGTCATGTGCCCTTACATTGGGCTTTAAAGTATTTTTCCTCCCTACGTTTCTCTCACTCTTCTTCCATTAGGTAGTGTTATCCTTCATTAAACACTGGCCATTTCTTGCTTTAACCAGGCTAAATGCAGGTGAGAGTTCCTTAAAATCCAAGTACATCCTTACCAGAATATGCTTCCTTCCCAGCTTGGACTTTGATTGTTATTAGCTTCACTTTTGATTTCTAAGTCAGAAGAGTGAGAGGTACGTAGATAAATAACCCTACAGTGGAACGGAGCTGGATTTTGAAGATATTCTACTGTTCCTGGTCCTTTATAATTTAATCCCTCCCCTCCCCAAACCTAAAAATAAATAAAGTATCTCCAGACCATTCATATCTACATGGACAGGTAACAAATGCATGCATTCATCCCAATCCACTCTGACAGGAACTCCAGGTAGACAGAAAACTCCAATATTTATACGAGACTACAACTGCGTGGGTTTTGTGGTTTTTTTTTCTCCTGCAAAGTCCCAGTTTACGATGATCAAACAACAAAATAAGTTTTGGACAACCCAAACTGGTCACTACAAGGTATTTTTACTTGCAGGGCTGAAACTGCTCTCGGTTGTTTATCAGAGTTCCTAATGCAAAAAGTCTTCCTTAAAAAAATAAAATATTAAAAAAAATAATCACACTGACCAGTAGTTACTGGGCCACCAAACTAACACTGGCTTGAGGTTACTCTGTGTTCACTGTTCTTGGATGTTCCCAGATTTTGGACTGAAGCTGCCAGAGATGTTAATGGGTAGTTTAGTTTTGAACACTGCAGAATTCACATGTGCTTTTGGAGGAACAGAAGCACAGCACAGGACTGGTCTGAAGAGAAGCAAAATTGTGATCTTTGCAGACTGTGGCACGTTTCTCAGGTTGAGGGGAGAAGAAGCCAGAAGAACAAGTGCTTTTCTATCTATTAAAGTATATTCATGATGGCATTGTACAACTGAGTGAGCACCACAAAGTGGACAGGAAGGCAAGAGCTGCGATCCTGAGTGGCAGGGTTACACGTAAGCCAGGACAGTGCATTGTACTGCTCCAAAACGAACCTGCAGAAGAGAAACACAGGGAGAAATGAAACTGGAATTGTTTACTCCTTTCCTTCTTGCCTTTTCTAGAAGATTTACTTAAATTTATCTCTGTCATGAGGACTGCCTGGCTGTATTAACTCTGGTGGTGTTGGCAAAGTAGGAAACTCACTGAAAAGGGGTGGAGGGGAAAGCACGAATTTTTAGTTTTAATATGTTTGAACTTGAACCAAGCTATCTGAATGTAGGCCCGCCCCAATACCTAGTAGAGATTATGGAATCGTAGAGTAATTTAGGCTGGAAGGAACCTCTGGAGGTTTGGTCCGCTGTTGTATTCAAAGCTTTGAATCTTAAACACCTCTAAGGGCGGAGGTTCCACAGCCTCTCTAGGCAACCCGTGCCAATATTCGGTCACACTTTTTGTGTGATCCTGTATTTGATTACAATTTCTTATGTTGTAACTGGTGTCTGTTGTATCTCGTTCTTTCCCTGTGCACTGCATCATCTTTTACTCAAAACAAAGACAGTAGTACCTCAGGACAGCTGTGATAGCTCAGTCCTCTAAGAGGATGCAAATTCAGATAATCTAGAATAATACAAACACCACCAATTTTCTCAGATTGGATTATCCTTCGTGTTTCTTGCTGATACTCTCTACTTGGTGAAATGTACATGTTTGCTCACTGGTGTGCTCCACCCTGTATGCTGTCTCATAAACCAGAACTTTTTTCAGTCCCCAACAGGAGGCAAACAGTCCTCTAGTTGTCTTGTACACAACCCTGTATTAATTCAGGAAGAATGTCTGTTTCCTTTATATCCCAATTCCTAAGATACTGGTATCAGGAGAGTACTTTTATCTCCGACTATAAATCAATTTGGTTTCGCAAGTAAAAATAATTATTGACACAGTCCAGGTTAGACTACCAGCTAAACAGAACAATTGTTTGGAGGCAAACCAAGGTGTCCACTTGGTAAGGCAAAGCTGTTTCTAAGTGTTCTTCACATACTTTTATATAGTAGTATGGGAAACTGATGAAGTAACCCTCAAAGTCCTGCTCTTTGGTGGTGGAGGTAGCAGCTGTAGCAAGAGTTGCCCACTGCTCTGACACACACACACAGGGCACAGCAGAGTTGTAAGCTGTTGATAAAGCTAAGAAGGTTGAGAAGAAAAGGTCCCTCTGAAATTTCAGAGCTCAGTCCCCATAGCCTTAGGGAGGAAATGCACAATCTGAAAGGCGTTACCTCAAGACATCTGATGTAGTTTTAGAGTCAAGGGGGTGAGGGACTCGCTGAGAATTTCTGGCAGGTAGGAGCTCATCTGTCTGCGCTACAGAGATATGGTGATGTAATGAGGCCTGTGTAAAGGAAGAAAGCACAAATTAACTCTTCATATAGCAAGTACTTCCAAAGATTCACAGTGAACAAACATGTTCTGAGTTGTCTCAGGGCAGCATGGAAAGCTGGCGATTCTTTGTTGAACCCGCCATGACCATGCGTATTTCCAAGTTCCATAATGATTACATTTTTGAATAAATTGGCTTCTCTTTTTGACTGGAATCAAGGATCTTTAAAAAAGAATGCTGCATTCTGTTCTTAATGTTAGTCAGGGAAGAAGTGACGAGGGGAAACGCTTGGGATGTGTCAGTGGTTCTTTTGGTGTTTCAGTAACAAACCATCCCAATTTGTCAAACTCTGCCAGTAGGAGAGCCATCAGAGATCCCCACACAGAGGCTGGGTGTCCAGCCAGAGCAGCCTTTGTCCTGCTCTCTGCTGATACGCTCTCTCCATCCATCTCTTCAAGGCTTGTGCATTAGTTTATACAGGAGTAGAAAAGGGATTTCATATCGATCATGTGCTGGGGGCAGAGCAACCATGTAAGCCTTTCAAGTGGGTAGCCTAATACGCCGCGCAGCCTGCCGAGGCAAAACCTCTAATTGATACTCCTCCAATTATGGCACGCACGTTAGAGGTGAAATACTTTAGCTCAGAAATCCTTAATCCAAATCAGACAAAAATGACTTGAATCTGTATGCCTCACATGCCATACACGCTCCCTAATTGCAGCACTGTGCAGCATAAAGGAGACAGCACCACCTGCTCACTGAATGGTGTACAAGTTACTGCATGAATCCAGCCTCTTGCTTTTATTAAAAATTGTCCAAACCAAAACAGCGTGTTCCAAGTCAAATTAAACATTTAATTCATCCTAGATCTGAGAGAGCAATTGTGTTGGGCTGGGGGGAGGTGGTGTAGGGAAGGGTGGTGGCTCCTTCTCTCTAGTACAAATCTAGTATAAGCTTATGGAAGGAATTCATCAAGTTGCCTGGAGCTCTGCTGACTGTGTTTTTACTGCTGGAACTGAAACACAGTCTTTGGATTACTCATTCACCAAAAAAAGGTAGTTTTAAGTTTAGCATAAAACTTCATCTTTAGCTCCAAAACCACGGTGGTTTATTTTTCATATTATTTTGAGATCTCCATTCTGTAGGTTTAAAGAAAAGCACATACTTCAGGGAAGTCTATCCATGCAAAGTGCCGAGTGTTAAGGAATAAGGTTCAGAACTTTGCTGGTGGAGGTGCTATACTGAGTATAAAGCCTGCCATGCTGACTGCAAGCCATTAACATCAATCCTAAAATTGCTTATTTTGCATGAGGAAAGAATTGAGAACTATTGTGCACCTTTACTCTGGTAATTGCCTGATAGATGTTGATGAGAGAATTTAGTTAAGAGACTTGCAAAAATGTTTAATATTCGTTCATTACGCTGGGAATGGATAAAGTAAGTGGTACTATCTCTATTATTCTGTACGTTGTTTGCTCAAATAGTTATGTGATGCTATTCATGGCAGATTTTTCACCTTCCTTCCATGCTCACTAGTTAACATTTTTTCGATTTGTTCAAATAAGAAGCTACAGGGATCAGTGACTCTCTAGTAGTTGAACCAATTCTGCTGTATACATCTTGCAAGCCCTTGCAATTCTGGAATGGAAGGTATCAGGTTCACTCTGATACTACAGACTCCGCTGTGCAACTGTTACAACTAGGGAAATAGAAATGGATAGTAAATACTCCATCTGGAGGTGCTACTTTCCCTTCTATCTTTTAATCTATGTGTCATAACTGGATTATGGCAGAATACAAAGTACATCCCTTCTGTAATACCAGATACGGCTTCGATGATTCTGTATTTAGAAGCTGCCAAACTATTCCATTTTCAGGTAAGGGCTTTAGGAAAAGAGAATTAAGTTTTAATAAGCCAGATATCTTAAGCAAATTTAAACTTAAAATTGCATTTCCATTTCTGGTACTGTCACAGTAGTGGTAACGTGCAAAACCAACATTTTCAAAGAAAATTCATAAGATATAAATAGGGTTTTTGTTCTCCTTCTCCTGTCAACAGATACCAAGACAGACCTTCAGGAAGAGGGGACACTGGTTTTGTGCCTGAGGACAAGATGACCAGAACCACTGGGGAAGATTCTCAGCTTTGGCAGTTGATACGAAGTATCCAAGAGCAAGAGGTTGCTGCTTCAGTTCTTCAGGGGCTTCTCTGGAAAGAAGACGTTCCCCTTGGCTCTGAAAGAAGAGTCGAAAAGGCAGGTTTGTTGTTTTATGTCATCACATCCCACTCCAATAACATTAATTTTGTTTACTAATTACTCAGTATTTAATCCAGTTCTGGTTTGTTATTAATGAGCTGTCCTTTAGTCATTGATGAATCTTAGCCAAAGCTAATTCCTTCCTTTTTCCCCTGTAGCTGGGTTCTCCAGGCTTATGGTCCAGAATCACTTTAGATTCCCAAACAGCAATGTTAACCTCCTAAATCAAACCCAGCACATGTGGAATTTGATGCTACAGAGCAACTTAGAGGTATTGGTCTCTGGCTATGAATCTGAACAGCTGCTTCTGTGCATGCAGAGAGCTGACCAGTGTTGAATTTATAAAGTTTATAAAGCCTCATCGGCTTTTCCTAAACATATCAAAACCAGTAGTTTGCACTGCAGCTCTTCTTGACTTTGGCTAGTGGAAGGATGTGTTACACACTCGCATATGGAAGAACAGAGAGTATCTTCATCTGTGTAAGTTTGGTTGTGTTTGCTTTTTCAGTTAGTTACATTGATAGTTAGAAAAAAATGCTACACTTGCTATTCCTTGCTATGGACACTCAGACAGAAAATACCATGCTTTGTTTGTGCTTGTACTACAAAGCGCAGAAGTGTGGGGAAAAGCTGTCCTGCTTTTCAATTTGTATCACTTATTAATTTATTTATATACTGTATTTCTGCAGTATTAGTTACTCATATTCTTATATATGGACCAAAGAGTTATTTGGAAAGGAGAGAGTTAAACAATGAGAAACTGGCTGTAAGACAAATTTTATCAGACTTTGAGTCGCTGCCTGTCAGCATATGTGTTTGTGATTTTATTTCTGTGACAAAACCTAGATGAATCTTCCATACCGAGGCTGTTGGATAGGAATGCTCGATGGGAGCTTGCTTACTTCATCCCATGTGTGTACATACATATTCTTATCCACCATGAACCGCATTTCCAAACCTACAAGGGTCTCCTTAGGTATCAGAAAGGGTGCTGCCATTCCATTCTAGAGTGCATTCCTATGTTAAAGGCATTTGGGGTTGGTTTTTTTTTTTTTTTTTGAAAAACCCTTTATTATTTTGCCTTTACTTTTATTTCATAGAGGAAAACCCCAAAAGATACCTGTGAAGTATTTTAGCTTGAAACTTATCCCAGAAGAATTGGTATAGCAGTTCACTTAATCCATAAGCATCTTTTCAGTCAATAGGTTAAAAAAAAAAAAAAAAAATTCCACTGCACAGAAACTGGCTTAAATCGCAAAGCCTTCACTGCCAGTCCTTGAAGCAGGTCTTTCTCCAACAGCAATATCTTGATCAGTAATCAAAGAAAGTGAAACACTCCATAAAGCTCAGAGAAGGCTGCAGCTCACCTGGCTGTGGGCACTCAAAGCCTAACAGCAAACTTTGAAACTGGCTGCTGAGCAATCAGGACTTAGACTGCTAAACTGCAGCAATCAATTATGGGTTACATGGACGAAGGCTTGACCTTCCCCGACCCACAAGGTAATGATCACACGCTGTTGCTTTTTTAAAACCAAAAATTACACATCAATTACTAGGTCCTTGTTAATGGTTAAACTGAATTACTATGACAGGTTCATCTAGAAATGGCTTGTCCAGGTCTCTAAGTTCTTTGCTCATTAACCTTTCAGTGCTGTTCTTAAGCCACTTGGATGGAGTTCCATTGAGAGTAAGTTTTGTAAATGCAATACTAAAAGCAGTACAGAATAGAGATTGTTGAATGAACTAAATAAGAGAGAGAAACTGTAATGAGTGATGGTTGTGATATATGGCTGGAGGGTTTGGTAACAGAATTTAAAACTTTTAATTTGCCCACATACCAGTTTGAAATAACCAAGTGACAGTAATGTGCAATTATTTAGCCTTTGAGAAGTGGGTTGGAGTATTAGCATAAGGTAAGGTGGTTGTGTACTGAGATCACAAAATACAGTATTAGCATTTCTGTGGCTGATGCAGAAGTAATTTTTCACTCACAGACTGTATTAAGCGGACCACTGAATCATTTTGGCAGAAGTTCCAAGAAAAATACAGGCAGGACTTTTTCTTTCTAGGTGGTGAAACTACCATCATTTAGTTAGGCATTTTCAGGGAGCGAGAATGCTTTTCTTAAGAAGTCTTATTTACATGTAGAAAAATGCACTGCTTTGTTACAGAGGCTGAAGAAGTAACATCATTCAGGGGCAAATCGCATAGCTGTACGTATACCTCCTCTGAGTATCTATTTGGCACTTTGTTTCAAAACAGATTTATAGTTTCTCTTGTGATTGTTGAAAGCCACCAGTGATAGTCACAGGTACAGATTACAGATTACTAAACCAGAACTTTTATAAAAAAAAACTTTCTTGTATAAAAGTTAGCCTGTTTCCTTCAAACAATACTCTATTATTTAGTAAAGAAGTAATATGCTACTGCTTTAAATGAACTATTTTTAGAATAAAGTTTCTCCACAGGAAATTATGAAGTGTCAAACTTTCACATACTTGTGATGGAAGTAAGAGTACAGCTAAGTCTCTTACACAATGAAATGCGTGAGTAAAAATTCCATCGACATGATCCAAAGTATGCTAAAGCGGATTCAAAAAAATACCTTGAATTACCAAAAATAATTTGCATTTTAAGTAATCACTGGTGTTGGAACCAACTTTATAAAAGCCACTTCAAACAAAAATAACTTACAAACACTATGTGCTCTGGGCTAATTTTTACTAAGAAAACATTTGCATAAACATCCAGCACCTGCAGAGTTTCTATGAGTAGAGTTTTCTTATTAGGAGAATTATTACCCTTCCTGCCTCCCCTAGAAATTCATGTGAACAGAGCTGTCATATCTTCCTTTCTCTTTAAGATTTCTCACATTCCATATGATTTTCCAGAAAAAAATGGATGAGTACAGATTAAATTTATACAGGGTCATTAGATACAGCTCTGCCACACAAAAATAAATCTTGTCTTTCCTCCTCCTCTCTTCCTCTCAATTATCTTGTACACTAACAATTAACTTTAGAGATGTTAACAGTCAAGGCAGAGGCATCTTCTACAATAGTATTTAACCAGCACCTTCAATTTTAATGTTAATTTCTGCTTGCTCTTGACCTAATTATGCCTGAGAATCTACAGGAAAAAGATTTTGTTGGAGGATTTGGGTCTTTTTTGTGTTTTATTTTAAGTCACATATGCCCCAAAGTGCTACAGCCTTACCCTACTATGCTGGAAGTGAGATCCCACTCCAATGCCAGATGGTGATCCAGGGGAAGGAACTGGGGAGGAATTTGGTGAAGAGTGAAGATTCCCTGTTATTAAAATTCTAATGTCATTGTCCATGTCATCTGGGAATGGGAGGTCAAACATGTCATCTGAAAAGGAAAAGAAGTAATTTCCAATGTGCCGTAGTCATTTTTTGTCAAGAAATTTTTGTAATTTATTATCATTCCCTTTAATTTATTATCATTACTTTTTTTTTAACATACTCTTGAGACAGATGAAAGCAGAGATAAACACTTTACTGTTTAATCCTTCTTAGTACCTTTGACTGCAACCGCACAGACTTGAAAGGAAAAGTTGGCAGACATCTATTAACATCATGAATTTTAACAATGGTGATAGAGTGAACAAAAATCCTGTCATACCAGCTTAATAAAAATCCCAGTTGAACTTTGTAACAGAAAAAATGACACCTCTATACAGTCGGTCACAGAAAATACTTGAAATACATTAAACAAACCTACGTATGTTACTCTCAGCAGGTGCTGCTCTTCAGGCTTCTAGCGCTACACACCAGCGCTTTGGCACGTTTGGGAGCAGACCTGGCAGCTTCAAGGCAATGGCTCACAGAGTCGGTAAGGGCAGCAAGGCCTGCTCCATGCTCACGCAATGTACTTTCATGATTATTTCACATACTGCACCAGGATTTCCTACAATCCAGCTTTTAATATTTTACTTTCATCTCAGAAATTAAATACAGTTGTATTACCATAACTTGTTATTTTAATTTGGTTGACGTTAATACGTGGGAAGGGTATAAAGATACAGTGAAAATGCATTTGCATTCCATGAGAAGTACCTTCCATTGCTCAGTCATTTGAAACACAGGTTATGATACCATGAGTAATTTACATGATGGAAAGCTAAGGCATTATAAAACACAGAGCAAAAAATTACAAGCATCACAAAATGGTTTATAGGGTTTTTTCCTTATCCAGATTTCTCAGCAGGCAAAGATGTTGAAACAGTATAATGACATTTAAAGTACATTTTAGGGGACAGAAAGGGACAGTGGGAGCTGTCTGAATTAAGTGGATCAATTAGAATTGTAGCCAAATTTATACTGAAACACATGGAGCCCTAAATAAGTCATGCATTTCTACATATTATAATAAATAATTTATCTTGAAAACAAAGAATTTCCTTCCCATGAAGAAGGAGAAGAATGTGTGTGCCCTGAGCTAATTTCACCTGAAGTCCTAGTGCTGAAATAGGCAGGTTGTTGTTTTTCTTCATCTTATGAAGAGAAACACTGGGTTGCAAGAGCAATGAATTAACTTAGTTGATTAACTTCTGTCCTACAACCTCAGTAAACAAAACAGAACTAATGTCATGCTCCGCTTAGCCTCCAAAGCATAAATGAGATGGCTAATAGCATAGGAAGCAGTTTAATCATTAAGTAGAACAGAGTTAAGAAAATTAAATTTAACACCATTTTGGAAAACGCCAGTTCTTGTACCTGATTCTAATTAGCATCTGAAGCACTAAAGGGCAGGTTAATGCAGGTTAAATATTTGTCAGCACAGCATTCAGTCAGGATTCTGGGGCCTTGAAAGGACAGCTGCTTAAGTCTTAGGAGGGGTAACTTCCCTTCTGTGAGGCCCACTGAAATTCCAGCAGGAACAGATCAAAGCAGACTCTTTCATTAAAAATAGTGGGCCTTTTCTCCTCGCTCTTCGGTAATGTCCCTCTTCATAAAATACTTCTATGGTAAATGTTTGTAGTTACTCTCAGTTTAAATAATTTTACAATTATTTTGAAGGACTAATGGCAAAACAGTTAGGAAAATACTTATTTGATATAAAGTATTAACCAGAGTTTGCTGACACAAACTATAGGGTTAAATATGCTTGAAAAAGCACACTGCCAACATAAAGAATTCTCAGGTCGGTCTATTTTGCCTACTTTACAGGAAGACTAAAATTCTAAAACAAGTACCTCCTTCTTCACAAGCTTTGTATACAACAGAGCATGAAGCGAACCACTTCTGTAAAAAACAAGTCGGCCTGATCAAGTCACAACAAGAAGAAAAAGCCGTTTATAGTCTGTGCCATTTTGCGTACTGATTGGTCCGTATCACTTTTGGAAAAAATCAGCATGATTATCTGAAAATAGACTTCAAAAAACCATAGTATATTATCCTGTAACTATGAAGTACAGTGTTGTTCTCGTTAAATTAATTTAGGGTGGTGTGGGGTCTGTGGGAGAACGCTGCTCCACTCAGGTTTTTTATTCATGACCGGTACAGCTCTGCTGATGTTCTGAACAGGCGGCTGAGCATTTGCAAGATTTCACCTCTCACACTAGACACATCCTTACTCACCGTTAGTAGGGCTGAATCCATCCTCATTGGGGTAGTTTGCTGGTGCTACCTGGATAGTAGCAGAGGTTGGGAAAACCAGGATGTGTGTACAGGAGGCATCCTGAGGGGTATTCAGCTGAGAGGACTGCAGGTTGAGCGCAGTACTCCGGCCAAACACTGATCCCATAGTGACAGCATCTTACAGAACAGAAGCAACAGCAGAGACATTAATTTGCATCATCTTCAAAATATATGTTCTGTGTTCAATTAAATTTCTCTGCATCTAATCTAGGTTTGCAAGCTAATACACATGTTTAAAGGTTCTTATCTTAAAAAGAATAAATTACTAGCAGAGCTTGAAATTAAGATCACAAGTTGTATAGATAGTGTTTACCTATGTGAATTCCCATGCAGTGCCCCACCTTTCCTTTCATTCTGCTGCCCCTTAATCAAAGATTTACTTGTTAAATGAGCAAGTTAAATTGATTTTTGACATACACATCTGTATAGTATTGCAATATACCCCGCTTTGGTTGACATGAAAAAAGCATTACTTGCCATCTATTTTCTCACGTTACAAAAACACTGCTTGGAAAATAGTTCAACTTGATGAGTAATTTTCAAGCTCATTTAATTCTGTTCCATGTAGTAATCTTTTATTTCTAAACTAAAAAACCAGGGCAGCTTGTAAGGATATGTCACCACATACATTAAAAAATACAACATATAAGTAAAGAGAACCTCAAAACTTAATTTTATTTCAACTTAACTCTGTGGACTGCTGCTTATAATAGAACTCTCTATAGAACTTAAGTATATGAAAAGGCAAGGCGGTTTATCCTTACTCCCATTTACATGGACTCCTACTCTTTCACACTGTAGACTCTACAGTGTCTGCAGTCCTCCTTGCACGAGGGCGTCTGCAACATCCCATCTGAGCTGATGAGAACTGCTCTACCTGAAAACCTCCCCAAGGAAAAGGTCATCAGTCCGACAGCGGCACACAGTAATCTCTCCCCCTTCATAGTATTTTGGGGAATTCTGCTGCCTCAACCTATTTTCTACCACATTTAGCCACGCTAGTCAAGGTCGTCTTGTTGGACTCAAAAGTCTCCCAGAATTAATGTGCTTATGTGATAAGTACGATAAAGAAAGAAGAGTTTCATTGGCAGTTAAATAGTTGGATAAAATTTACCTGGCATCACAACAAACGACCCCTGTGGCTCCATGGCAACTAAGCAGGCACTGAGGATAGAAGGAGAGTCTGCTGATGAGATGCCACACATGCGGCACACCTCCTTTAGTTGTTTGCTGATTGTCTGCAGGGAACATTCCCCAAGGAGGATACTCCAGTCTGAAATGAATAATATCATGATAGAAACAGAGTGGGGTTCTGAAATAGCCAGCACTTCCTTGAAAATAGAAAAATATTAGTAACACTTTGCATTTAACACTGCTATTCTGGACTGCCTCCCCATGTAAACAAGCTGCGTGGCTCTGCAACTCTGTGGCAGTTTGTTGGTTTTCCCATGAGCTACCTGCTTTTCACTGAAGATTATGTATTTCTTTAAGAATGAGTCTTTCATTCTACCTGTAAGGTAGAGGAGGTACTTATCTGATATGAAACAGGGCAACATATAAGGATTCTATTTTTAAGATTTTTTAAAATGTGTTTTATTTACATACAAATCTTTTCCTGAACTGCACTGATTCTTTTTTCAAAAAGGACTTCTGTTTTCATCTAACATGCTGCATAATTGGCATACTTGAAATGTAAGCAGACACATGAATTCACACACTCAACATTAGTGAAATTTTCTTAAACTTTGTATTTTATTCATAAATAAAATACACTAAATAAAGCAAATTTCAGTGGAGGTGCAGATATACATTCAATAAACTATTTTTAGCCATTTAAATGACATTATGTGTCCAAACAGAGGAAGGGAGTTGCTGATCAAATCCTTAATCTGTTTTCCTGCCTTCATTCCATGTAACTCCTGTCCCTACCAGGGCAGGCAACAGCTCTTCTTCCCTGCAGTACGATACGGGAGAAGGCATTTAATTACTGCTTTCCCCCCCCCTTCAGAGTATTTCTTTGTGCTTTCAGACTGAATTTTTATTGCGCACCGTTTTTCAATTTTTTTTTCCATCTCATGAAATACAGAATCTCTTACAATAAGCTGTAACGTAAAAGGACAAACACTCATGAAATAACTTTATCCTCCTGTCTAATTTATCTTCATGTTCCAACTCAGGTGACAAGAGAAGACTGAGAGCACCCTCTCAGAATCCATTTTCTTCCAATCAGTTGCCAAACAAAACCTGAATAGTGGACACAGCTATTAAAAATTGGAGAAAAGATGCTGAATGGATGAATTTAAATTAGCAAGAGGAATCACTGTTGAAGTGAATCAAGGCAGTCCCTCCCCTATGGGATTAAGGCACCTACACCTTACATACTCCAGAGCTCCCTTTTAGTTCCCACAGAGCTGTTGAGAGTGCTAAATCCTGGGAACTCTTTGCAGGCTGCAGAGAGCACCTTATTGCTGATTAACACTGATTATCACTTAGTTTTGTTTACTACAGAAAAAAAAAATTTTTTTTTTTTGTTCAGTAACTTTTTTGCAAGAATGTTTTGTGTGTTTAGTTTATGTTTAAGTTTAGGAATCAGAATTGAATCATGTTTCTATTTCTGTGACAGGATAACTATTGTTCAGATCTTTTTCTAACATGTGATGAAACCCATGACTTCCACTTGGAAAGGCACTGCGCAAATACTTGTTAATCTGCACATCTACAAGACACGAGGGAGTAATGTCAAACCCAGTGTACAAACAAGCAAATTGTTTATGTAAACCAATTCAAAAACTCAGTCCCAGGGTAGGATGACCACTCTCAATTTTCTGGTTTTAAAGGCTCATGACCAATTCTGTAAGTCGTTCTGCCTTGCACACTAAGGCCACGTTTTCATTGCAGAACCACAGGTAGTGACAGCACTGACGTTTCCTACCTTTCAACTCCCCATGGCCTAGGCGGCCAAGCCGCCCGATTACGACTCTCCAAGGTAGTGATGTCATCTGTACAATACCAATGCACCATTCCCATAGCTTCTGCAGACCAATTTTACGTGCAGACAACTTGCTCCTCCTTGACCTGGAGGTTAAGGAAGGGGAAAAAAAAAAAAAAAGAGAATTGAGGACAATATTCAGATTTTTATTCTATATAATTATTTCACTGCTTACCCTCTATAGGAGTTGTTACAGCTCTGTGGAGTGCCTAACTTACCTTTTAATAACGAGCAGCAGCACAAGTATGTGCCTGCTTTCAGTACTATTACTGCAGTGGCATGCGAGAGGTGTCAATATGCTGAGCAAGATACCAGTTGCTCTTGAAAGTATGATTTGTAGGCAGGATTTCTAAAACAAGTATGACACAGTAACTTTTTTTCTCTGTAGTTTATAAGTTATAAATAAGTGCCAATTGAAATGTTATCACTGTAACATTGTCATGATCACATCAGCAGGAAACATCACTAGAAGGGATGTGCAAGAAAGTAATGAGTGAGCACTATAGACCTAGATACAGTGTAAAAAGGAAAGGTTTCTACCTGTTTGGTAAATCGATATTAACTATGCAGGTTTCCAGCAATTCGCCATGAAGGTCAGTGCAGGATGCCAGAAGCCAACGCTGATCGTGAGACAAACAATATCCAACAAAAAGCACGTTGTATTTCTGACTGGCCTCTCCAAATGTTTCTCCCAGCTCTGTCTGTTTGTCTTTGATGGGTGCCAATATGAAAGGAGGCGAGTATAGCTGGATTGGGCTGGGCCTCTGCAATAAAATCAACACAATCATCATCAGATCTATCAAAAACTATTTAATGCAAGAAACACACAGATTGGCAGTGAGTACAGAAAAATGCGAGTTTGAAACAATAAATAAATTCAAGGCATTCATACTCAACAGACTTATTAGGAAAAGGGTGGTTATAGACCATTTATTCAAGCTAGTTAAAACTTATGCACTTCAAAAATTACCTAAAGATTTCTTTTTATATCCAGGGAAACTAAGGACTGAAAACAGTCTTTGGACAGGGTGATACCAATCTCTGAAATGGTCAGGAGTTTAAACCTGTTATTCTGTGTATCCTTTTGCTAAAATTGACGGCATCCGCTCACCTCCATTCACTCACATGCTACCTGCAGAATAATGGACAGCACGACCTGATGGGAACTACTGAGGACTTGGACAGAGCTCAAACTTCACGTGTGGTTTTCTGTCTGGGCATTAGGTATAACTTACTTTCATGAACACCAGGCATGATGTCAGAAATTCTTTAAGTCTTACAGCTTACAGTTTGGTTTCAGAAATACTTTGGTTTTCAAATCAGAACTGAACTAATTAATCAGATCTGCTGTATGTGTGGTAGTGCTTCTCGTTAAAGAAACAATCTGCCCCTCAGAAAAGCAACCTGTGAAAGGCTGTAAGAAATCAAGGCCATTCGACACCATTTAATCATAAGCAGAAGCAAATTAGTATTGTAAATAATACACGTGCAGTCCTCCTGCAGACTCTGACAGTAATAAGTTATTAAATCCATCTGTTATTTAAAAAAATAATTAAAAAAAACGAAATCACAGGAGGCTGAGACTGAAAGGGACCTCTGATCATCTAGTCCCATCCTCCTGCTCAAAGCATGGTCGATTAGAGCAGGTTCCACAGGATATTCAATCTCCATCACTGGACATACAGGTACTGGATATCATCTCCAATGATGGAGATGTTCAGCCTGCCTGGGCAGCTAGTTCCAGTGTTTGCTCGCTCCTACAGTAAAAAAGTTTTCTTGTGTTTTTTCATTTAAATGGAATTTCTTGTATTTTGGTTTGTCCCCTCCGCCTCTTGTCCTATCACTGGATACCACCAAGAAGAACCTGGGTCCATCATCTTTACTGCCTCCCATCAGGTATTTACACACATTTATCAGAGCCCTCCTGGCCCAACTGCAGTGCTCTCAGTATCTCCTCAGTTGTCAGATGCTCCTGTCCCTTAATAATCTCCGTGGCCCTTCGCTGGACTTGCTCTGGTACGTCCGTGTCTCCTGTACTGCAGAGGCCAGAACCAGACACAGCATGTCCCAGGTGAGGCCTCAGCAGTGCTGAGGCAGGAGAATCATTACCTCCCTTGCCCGAGCGCCAGCACCCTTCCCAACGCAGCCTTTCTTTGCTGCAAGGGCACGTTGCTGGCTCATGTTCAACTTGTCCAAAAGCGCTTCCAGGTCATCATCTGCAAAGCTGCTTTTGAGCTGGTTGGCCCCAAACCCATCTTTGCTTTCTAACTCCTCTCTGAAGAAAACAATGATGAGCCTGACAAGACTTGCTCAGTAATTTAGAAATGGTCAGGGTATTTTCTTAATTTTTCAGGCAAAGTTTGGAAGTCTGCAGTGCAGACTGATAGCAAACGCATGTAAAATGGAAAAAGGAGACATCTGATTAATTAAGTATGCTGAATGCAAGCTGCTCGTGAAAACATTTGCCCCCCTTTGTTGGTGTCTTTTGTATCTTCAGGAAATTAAACATGAAATGCAAAGTGCAAGTTAATCAGCTTAGAGGAAAAGTACGTTACAGTGTTTTCTTAGAGACATTAAGGGATATCGTGTTGCTGCTTAAGTCACTTTCTAGAAGTATTCTGCTCCGGCAACAGTGCAGGAACACTAATTAAAGGGAGGGAGATGCTTGCATGGGCCTTCACGTTTATTGCTCTTCCCCTTACACCTAAATCGCTTCAAGTATGACTGTTGTAACCTGCTGCAAAATCCATCCTGTGGAACAGATACCTTTCCGAAGTTAGTGTGAGGAGAGAATGTGAAGAGGAGATGCCTGGGGTGATACTGCTTTTAGAAATTTTCAGTGAGAGCTTAGGGTTTTAACTGAGTAATGAAATGTGCCGATAGGTTGGTTTTATGATGATTTTGAAACCTTGTTTTTAAACCCTAACAAGTATGTCTTTCTTTATCCCAAGGTAAGTGTTTAGTTGGTCCACTAAATCTAAATAAAAGTCATCATTATGTTTCAAAGAATGAAAAACATTCGTGAAAAATAGGATGGATTATTCTTCTTTTGAAATCCCTGGAATTCCAGAAACAGGGCTTGAATATTTACAGTTTAAAAAACAGATGAAAGATAAACCCACTGAAATAGGGGGATTTCTCCATTACCTCAGGGAATTAATATATCATCTGCAATTAGGCACAGGGAACTTATTTCATATATATGCATACATAGATAGGTATATAAATAAAGGTTGGACACAAACACTTTCTTGTAGGCGTACTATAGACTAAAACTACAAAATGTCTCAGAATCCCAAGCAATGACATACATTTTCTCTTCTTTCATACTGAACTTTAAATTAACCTTTTACTTTATGACTCAAAACCAGAAGCTTAAAATGTTTTGAAAGCAAGTAGCCTGACATTTTTCTTATTATTTTCTATTTAGTATTAGCTTACCTTTTCCCTTCATATTGTCATTGTCTTCTATACTTTGAAAAAATACTCCTAAAAGTATTTTCTCCACTTTTTTTTTTGACATTTGAGAAAAGTGGGTACACAGTTTCTTAGCAGGCTTTCCTTTTTTTGTCACCAGTACTCACCTCAGGATTTTTGAGGGTCATCTCAATGCTGGCAGCTGGCCCGAAGCCTGTGAGAGACTTGATGTGAATCTGTGTGGGCAGGGGCCTCCTGCACTGGCAGTACACTGAAAATGCCAAAGACTTCAAGTGCTGAATGTAGAAAACCTGTTCGTCCTTCATTGTCTGCAGCATGTACTGGCAAGGCACAATCTAGACAACGCATGTAAACAATAAAACAGGATTGAAAGTCGTTGCATAGCTGTTCATTAATATCCAACCGGATTCACATGTTCATTAGTCATTTAACAGCCATGACACTCTATGTGGTATTCAGGTATTTGCATGACAGCACCAGTAGCTTCCTACTGCCCTTTTGCATGAATGGCTGCAACAGTCAGCGACTATATTCCCCGATTCCATTATAATCATATATTTAAGGTTGCAAAACCTCTCAGAACGTGAAGGCTCCTTCTGTCCAATATAATGGAAATAGGGCAACAATAACCGAGTAGTTCTAAAATCTAGCAGTAATAGCTGACTGTAGTTCCTATAGTAGGAACTACTACATGAATTTTGCTTTCTGTGATACAAACATCATTGAATGAGAAACCAAATCAACTGCACGAAAAGAACAGATTATTTTCCCTAGTCGCCTTATTCTTCTGAAGTCCACTTTCTCTTTCATACTACAATTCGGGAAGGGCATATAATTAATTACATGTATAACATTTATCGAAGTATACCACAAGTAGTAACTACTAGTGGCTTTTAAAAGCAATACTTTAATACTTGGGGTCCAAACCAAAACACCGGTATTCAAATACCTTTATTTTTTAAAAATTGTTTTTCTGATCGTTTCATTTGCAGGTAGTGTCTACTATATAATCTCGGTATTCTGAACTTTGAGTTTAGGGAGGTTTGGTTACATAGTCTGTGGTTAGAATTAGTGTTTGTTTGCTGTTCATGTGGGAATCGGCACTAAGGTGTCATTCTTAAAGACTGTACAGAGCAGAATTAAGATTCTCTTGTAACGATTTATGTGGTGGTTTCTCCTTCTCAATCTAGTAAACAGGAAACTCAGCAATCTTACGCTGCTGTTCAGTTTTATTTGTTTCAGAAAGCACTGTGAAACAGAACTACAGTATGATTTGCCTGTGAAGTTTGAGTTTGGTGGTTATGACCCATCTGCACAACAAGAACAGGAAGGAGAAATGCCACAACATTCCTTCAGAAGTAAACAAAGCGTAACAAAAATAATCTTTTCCGTTCAAATCATTTTAAAAATCAGCATTACATCCCTGTAATTTTTTTTTTTTAAATGTCCTACACATGGCCGTGGAAAACGTCTTTTCTTTTGAACAGTGAGATCTTTGGCGCAGAAACCGTCCATGCAAAACATTCATGTTGTATCTAACACCATGAGACCAAGCATTTTAGCAAATACTTAGTAATACTTTTAACAAATACAGTAGTAATAAAACTTAAGTATCACAAAACTTTTAACTACTCTGTGGTTCTTGCTTGAACCATTGGAACTTTGGTAGCGCATTCAACTTAGTAAATATGACTGTGTGTTTTTAAAAGACAACTGCTTTATCCAAGAATTTCAGAAGCTGGGCATTTCCACTCTATAGATGAATTGTAATAAATCTGTAAACATTTGGGTTTGATTTATTTTGAAATAGCTGTATGTTTGTGTATACTGTGGTACAGCTGTGAGAAGATTGTGCTGGTAACTATATCCTGCTGCCCTTTACTTAGAGAAAATTGTCTACTATTTTGACTGAAACTGGCAAAATGCCACATATTTTGGGAAACAAACGGTAAGTGCCCAAAAAATAAACAGTACTCGGAAAGAGTTGGTAAGCCCATCAGTTGTCTTATACAGACTAAGACAGAATTCCACTATACAGTTCACATGTTCTTGGATTTCAGACATTATATCAGTGGCTATTTTATTTTTAGTATCTTCAGGCCTGAATCAGTTACATTGCCTGCAGTCTACCACAATATGGAGTTGTGAATCTGATTTCCAGTTCACTCCCAAGCCTAAAATATTTTGGTGACAGTTTCCCCCATTATTTCAGGGAACGAGGAGGTCAAGATTACCAAAAATGACCAGTGTTTGCTGTGCCAATTTGAGACACTAAGAACTTCTAATTCTTTTTAACCATTTAAATTAAAATACTTTTAACCCAAGTTGAGCATACATGAATAAGGTCTACAGAAATCACTCGTATGCTGCTTCTTGCATATGTGCACACGTACATCCTTAGCTTGTCATCTCTGGCCTCCCGTTTTCCCCCCGTTTATTTAGAGGGAGGCACTGGGAAAGAGGAGGAGGCATGGCAAAACACAGGCAGTCTGGGCAATAGGCCAAGACCTGCTTCTGACTACATAAATTCAATTCTTAAGTAATTCCATAGTAAGTAACTATTATTATATGCCAAGTTACATGGTAAATTATTTTTAAGAAGCAGATAATAACAATACAATAGTTAAATTATGCATTAAATGTCTGGTTTCACATACTTCTTTTGGATTAAAAAGTATATATCAGAGAGAATATAAAAAGCAAACAACTCAACATGCAAAGTAATCAAAGGAGCAACTGGACATTTTTGGCAATGGCAACCCAACTGCAACTTAAATAATTGAAATCCCTCCTGAGGAAGCACCAAGCGTATATGATTGCTAGAACTGTGCAACAGATTTGTGCCAGGATACTGTGGCTGCCTTAAATTAATTTCCTCATCAAAACAAAAGCAAGTGGTTTTTTAATATATAGCCTGGTACTGCCAACAAAATAATTTGTAAACATCACCTAAATTTTATATATTATCTTCCATTTCGTATCTTTTAGTGTAGCGTACATATGAACGGAATACTGTGACAGAATGACTCTCCAGTGTGAAGATACAAAGGAAGGCAGAATTACCTGGAGAATGAAAGAATTCCTCATATTCTCAGGCAAGTTATCCAACATTTCTGTGTAGCATCTCATCAAACTTAACAGCCAGAAGTTGGTGGAGGCAGATTCTTCATCTGCAGTGTAGGTGAAAGGATCCACCATGTAGATGACAACTGCTGGAGGATAGGCATTGCTGTCCGCAGACTCTGGTTCTGTGGGAATCCCGATTCTCTCCCTCTCTGTAACACTAGAGACATACACATTGTTAAATTCAAAGGCAAGTTGCATTTGTCTTGTGGTTTAAGCTGGCAGACAGCTAAAACAACCACGCAGTCATTCCCTCACTCCCTTCCCCACAGCAGGATGGGGGAGAGAATTGAAAAGAAAAAGGTAAAACTTGTGGGTTGATAAAGATAGTTGAGATAAAGACAGTTGACTAGGACAGAAAAGGAAGAGAATAATATAATAATGGTAATGCTACAAGAATATACAAACTAAGTGATGCACAGCACAATTGCTCGCCACCTGAGGCTGATGCTCAGCCAGTTCCTGAGCACCCACGTCCCAGTCAACCCCCTAGTTATATACGGAGCATGATGTCATATGGTATGGAATATCCCTTTGGCCAGTTGGGATCAGCTGTCCTGGCCGTGTCCCCTCCCATCTCCTTGGGTGCCCCCAGCCTTCTGATTGGCAGGGCAGGATGAGAAGTTGAAGAGTCCTTGACTGCTTGGCAACAACTAAAATATCAGTGTATTATCAACATTATTCTAATCCTAAATCCAAGCCACAGCACTATACCAGCTGCCAGGAAGAAAATTAACTCTATCACAGCCGGAACCAGGCCAAATCGATAATTATTGTTTTTCTGTAAAGGTGTGCAAGGCTGAAGCAGAGGAGGAAAAAGGGGAGTGCAAAGTGATTCTTATGTTCAGAAGCAAAACTAAAAAACATGACAACAGTGATTGAGGGGAAGATGACTTCTACTCATAGTTGTTAATCCAAAATACCTGTTATTAATTATGCTTTAAAGATACTCACTGTAAAGTCTAAGATAATCTCATTTAATGCAATCAGATTACATCTGAAGACTATGGAAAAGTTGACTTATTAGCTGTGTGAATTTTCGTTTTACGTATATACATGCCTAGATTTTGGTGCTGTTTAGGGGGGGGGGGTTTTGGGAGAGGTGGAAGGGGGAGAGAAGGAATTGAGAACTGAGGAAAAAAGCCAAAGTAATATCCGTTGAGACTGAAGCCCTCTGTTTAGTTACAGAAAAGGCTCCACTGGTAATGGAAGGAGAAACTGAATGTTTTTTACTTGGTAAAACACTTCTCCATGCCTCAACCACGAATGGGAGGCTCAACATCTGCAAGTGATAAAAAGCAGCTCAGACTTACTGTGTCAGAAACCATGCTGCAGTTGATAAAATGGTATTTTGCATAGATCCAGCGAACAGATGTCTTAAGGATAACCCGAACTACAACAGGATGTGGGCTTTTCACTTAAGATACAGGAACTCCATAACATATATCGTGACTATTAGTAATATGCATTATTATGAGAGTAATGAAAAACATGTTCACTCAGGAAGTTACTTACATAAGATATTAAAAAAATCCCCTTTTCCTAATTTTTATGTTTGATGGATGACTATTTATAATGAAGTCTTTAAAAAACTTGTGCTGCTAAACGTATTTTAAAGTAACAGCAATATAATCCTGTTTCCTGTCCTCACAGTATACCTGCTTGCAAAACAACACTTGCAATGCAAGCAAATTAGGGGAAAAAAAAATTCATGGATTGCATTTTGTATCTGTGAACATTACAGGTGTGATGGAGCTGCTCATGTCAGGAGGCATTCAGTGCCACATGAGGTATCCTGCAGTATCTGACACAGGTGACCAAGCTAGCAGGTATGGCACAGGACCTGAGCCATCTTGTGTGTGTCTTGTACTGCAAAGGCAGGCCAGGTGGGGTATCCCAGGGCATCTCCAACGGAACACCACCACCCATGTTCATGCAGCTGAATCAAGCTTTGTTTCTTGTTTTTTCCAGCTCCCCTTTATCAGTAACCACTACAAACAAATAAAAATGGGCCCTGCTCCATTTGCAACTGGTCAGTAGTACTGCACATGGCAGAGGGTCCTCTCCTTTCAAGGATTTACGTAAGGCTTTACAGTTATGAGTTGTATGAAAGCAGGAGAACAGTGGATTTAATTAGAAGTACTCTGAGTAATTGGAGCACTTAAGTAACTTACCCTTCCTGTCCTTCCTGTTGCTGTTGTGGTAAGTTTTGACTTGATTCTGCATCTCCTCCAGGACCTGTGCTGCCTTGCGAGCGGTCTGCTGCGTTTCCCCCAGTGCTGGTGTTCTGCCCTGAACCAATGTTCCCACTAAACCCTGGAGTAGAGGTAGTGGTCATCTGGTTAATGCCGGGTGTTGCAGAAGATGCTGACAGCTGTGACACAGAGGATGCAGAGGATGAACTACTACTTCCTGCTGGAAGGCTGGTGGTCCCACCACTGGGTGTGGAGTTAAAGGAATTGCCTGTTGGTGGTGCCCCAGCAGCTGAGACACACGTTGAATTCGAGGGTACGGGTCCAGTGTTCCCAGGTACTGTCTGCGTCTGGCTTGCTGGCGCTGGGGTTTGGTACTTAGGTGGTAGCAATAGGCTGCTGTCAAGCTGCAGAGTGGCTAAGTAAGGTGCTGAAACAGCATATCAAGAGGAAAGGAGATTAATGACAGTCTGTCAGATCAAAGTGAACTGCAGTAACCATAAAGTCATACAATATTTTCTGTGCTTTTAGAATATTCTAAGAGTATACAAAGGCTAAGTGAATATAATCTCCATTATAAATATTTACTTTGGAATCCATTCTTCAGGGTTTCAGTTCTAACTGATATGAATCAAATGTCTTTAAAAACAGGACTGACTTTGCAGAGCTTTGTGAAGCGAGGTTGGCACTGACATGTCATTACCTCTGGCTAGATTGTGTTGCGATAACAGCTTTATATAGCGTTCAGCTTTGCAATCTACTACAGGTTATCTCTGTCAGACTAAAAAAATCTAAAAGTCTTTTTATCTGAGCTACAATAATGGCAAACTTTAATATAATTATTTCTGCTCCTCAGTGTCAGAAAAGGAGATATCACAGTGATTATTTTTAAGTAATAAATGAGTAAAAAATAAGTAAATAGATATTTATTATTTATTCACTGTCAGAGGTGGTAAATCACCAGCAGGGGAAGTTTCCAACACCGCCCCTGCCAGACGCCTCAGGTGTGAATTGAGCAGCCCAGTTCCTCAACTGGCTGTGCACATATTTCTGCATGTAACCCTGGGGTATTTATGTTAAGTAGCATTGTAACAATTTCTTCCTCCCAGTTATGTGGTAAATTAAAACTAAAAGCAGACTGAATGAGGCAACAGGGTCATTTGAGATGGATGAGTCCTAGCCTGTCCTGCCAAACTTTCCTCACAGGATGGGGCGAACATTCAGCAGTCCGTAGAACTGCCCAGCTAACTCTGAAATGCACTTTTTTCCAAAACCCGATCAAAAAAGTCCTCAAAGTAAGCAGACCTAAGAATTGTCACACCTTTCTCAGAGTAAAGGGAGTAAGCACTTCTCAAGAAACCACTTAAAAGTTCCTGGCTATGTTTAAACAAAAAAATAGTTTGCACATTTCAGCTCAAGCTGAAACATTTCCGTAGCTGGCGTTCTATGATCGCTGCCTGTCTTGGTGACCAGCACTGTCTCGGCAAACATATTTCCAGTGACATTTTGGATGGGTTGGTGTCTTGTGCTAAGATCTCATTTTCAGTCATATACACAATACATGATAAGCTGCCTCTGGATCCACTCTGGAAGGGAACAACCACGTCTCTCGCCCAGGCGAAATCTGGGAGCAATGTCAGATGAGTCAAGGGACTCGTCCAGGCTCAGCCGGGACTAGCCTTCTGACACTACCCCAGCAAACTTCGTGCCTTCCATCCTCTCAGATTCTACACTCCTTCAGGAAACAAGCACACCTGACATTGTTATAAAAGAAGAAATATGGCAGGTTGCCATAACGAAACAAAACAACAAAAAGGAAAGACTAATCTTTCAAAACATGTCACTGTTTCAGGACAGAAATAAGCCTACATTAGGTCCAGAGGAGACCATGCCTTCATGTGGGTAGGGGAAGGTGGTTCTGGGAATGTGGTTCCGAGTATCCACACCCAGCAGATTGAGGCCCCAGCCATCAAGCATACTGATACTTTCTCTTTTTCACCTCTGTTAACTCATTCTTTGCAGAGTTTTAGTGCACTTGCCTCTTACATAAATAAATGTTATGTTTGAAGGCACCATGCACATCATTCTGTCACACTGGTGTGATGACACATAGCAGCAGCATATAAACCAGATCAATTTATACATTGTCTTGTGTGGAACATCTTTGAGACATCTTATACCAAACGGGCTTTTCTAAAAAGGTAAGAATTGGCTTTTGAATCTCTCACATCATCACCAGGCTGATAACAACAACAAAACATTCTACAGTAGGCAAATCTAACTTGGAAGGATTAAGAAATTAAGATGAAGCCTCATAACACCTTTTTTCATTTTAGACAGATCATAATCCGTACCTTAAGAAAAAGCCCCCCGTTTCCACCTACTGCAGATACCTGTAAACTACCTACGGAAAACAAAAGAGCCTCGCTAGCACCACGGTAGACTTACCTAAGTGATGCCGGCAAACTTGCGCATAAAGTTTGAGTCTGGAATGATTGTCGCACTCCTCAGTGCCCCAGGGCTGGGTAAACCATTCGCTCACGAGCTCATCCGTTAGCTTTTGTGCCACAGTCTTTCCCACCCGCATAATCCCATCACGTAACACTTTGCAGATTGGTTTGTGCTGGCCAAGTCTACACATCTGGTGAGGAAAGAAGAAATGCTTGTAACTAGATGTCAGGCACCTGAGTAAGTTATGCAGACTGGTTTGCAGTGTAAACCCTTTAGTACCAGCACACATCTGGTGGCTTCTTAATAATTATAAACCCAAAGGCTACGTTTATCTGTTGACTTGAATTGCACTTACAGCAGAAGTAATCTTACATATTCAGTAGTGCACAATGTGCATGGTAAGAAAAGGAAATGGTCTCCACTCCAGCCTAGCAATTACAAGAAAGCAACAGTTTCTTTAATCTACTCATTGCTCTTTAGGCTTGGTTGGGCCTCCATGTGTTAAATTGTATTAATACTTGTGTTATATCCTCTGTAAAATAAGAGAATGTGTACTGGAAAGCGGATGGCAACAAATACCCCAAAATGCACAGAGAATCACAATATAACCTAATTAGATAGCATCTTGGACTCTGAAAGTGCAGAAAGTCCTCAAAATGAAAGATAGCCTTATTCAAATAATTGTTACTTTTAAAAACATGGATTTCTCCCAATGAACATGCAGTACAGCAGAAGTGACACTTAAGAAGAAATAATTCAGTGTGGTTCCTCTTTCCAACCTCGTATACAGCACTCAAGTCCCTGAAGAAAGTTTTGGCTCCATCGAGCAAGGCCTCATTTTCCGGACACACCACGATATAGGCGACATCCCGATGGCCCCCGTATGGGTCTAGCAACAGCCTCTCCCAGAACGGCAAGGAGAATGGAGAGATTGTCAGGAAGTCCTTGTCATAACCCACTAGTAAAGTCGGGATCGGAAGAGGCTCAGGAGATTCCTCAGAGCCTTCAGAGAGAAAAAGAGAAAGAAAAAACGTTAAAGTAACTGGTTTAACTGCAGTGGGTTCTCTGACGTACCAGGAAGTGAGCTCTTCTACATGATGTTGGAAATAACTAATCCCTTGCCACGCTGAGTTTCCTAGAAATTTGACCATAGTGTAGAAACATATACTGAGGCTGCATCATGCCTGATAAACCGTGTTCTCCCATAGTCTTTTTTCTTGGGAAAAAATATTTAACAAAGGAGAAGACAGATTTATATTGTACTTAAGAAATGTCATAAAATCAGTCAGCCAAAGTAGAGGGAGCCGATCCAAGCACCATTTAAACTTTCCTAGAAAGTTGCAATAAAACATCTTCCAGTATACTGTAAAGACAGGTATTGCCCTTCCTGAGGCTTAATCTCGTGGTTTTACTTTGTCATAACCATAACCACATCTCACAAGTTCCTCTTCAACCAGAAGTAATAACATGAATACATAACATCTGATTTTACAGTTCTTCATCTGCCTCCGCCTGGTTGTGCAAAATTACTAAGTAAAATGGTTAGGCAAACTTATTGCCAGGTATATATAATACCAGGCAGAGTTATCCTAATTCTAAAAATCGCCTCCTGCTCCCCTCCAGAGGAAGCGCTCCAGTGTCACAGCCGAGAGGATTATGATCCAGTTAACATAGTACCTCCCAGACACTGTCCTCATTAGAAGAAATACTGTTGAAAATGTCAAGCGAAAATATACCCAGTAATTTCTGCAGACTATAATCCAACTTTATTAAAACGTCAACATTCAGTAAAAATTACTGAATCTATCTCAAAGGCTCTGCTACTTACTGTATGGTAATTTAGGTTTTATTCTCTGGTAACAATTGGGAAATCCTAACTCGTAAAGTTACAAATGCTGGAAAAATTATTAGATTAGAAGTACTCCTCCTGAAGCACAAGAGCTCTAGAAAGGAACTGGAGTTCCCACAAGTTGTCCCAGCCCCAAAGGAAAGCAGCAACATATTAAATACCAACAGAGAGAAAATAAAGCAAAGCACGATGGAACTGGAGAAAAAACACCTAAGCAAGACTGGCTCAGTTAAGACTGAAATAAATTGCAGGCGAGAAATGCATATTTAAAGGTCAGTTGTTATTTTGCAAATGTGCACATACAAAATCTATTTTGTGACTTCTATTTTCCAGAAGCGTCACTTGTAACCAGGAGATACTTAAACTGAAACTTCTTATTAAGACTACGGGAAACCTTAGAAGAAGTAAACCTCTGTGGACAAAGCATACCCACTTTTTGTACGTTTGCGTAGGCCAGAAAGCCCCTCTTCCCCACTATGATTTGGTATAATTTTAACAGCTTCCTCTCTTCATGTTATTTATACACCACTAGTTTTCAGTACAAGCCCAAAATACGGAAGCAGACAGGATCCTCACCCAGCATTTTTGCACTCTGTAAATATTCATCTATCTGGAAGGGTAAAACCTCCACTGCAGTATTCGAGCATGTGCTTCAAATGCCTTTTAAGCTATGCTTTCATTGAACTGTTGGCATATAACACAATACATGTACCATAGGTTCCCCGTCCTGCCATCTTATGGAATTGCTGCCAGGTGAGTGGTCCCTGCACGTGCTGGATGTTCTCCCAGGTCCTTCCTGTTCGCTTCTTCTGGATAGCATCCTGGAGAAAGGGCTGGAGCGACAGCAGCATGCGCACCACGTCCTGGGAGGAGAGCATGCTGATATCCAATACTGCAAATGAAAAGGAGCATCAGTCATTTTCAGTGAGGAACAGGAAGAATTATTCGGAAGTACCAACATATTTTGGTGTACTGTTCCATTGTATTGCTCTTCACAATGCCCATAAAATTTGTACAACTTTAATTAGCTTAATGGCATTAAATGTGGTACTTCATGAAAACGTTGCTGAAATAAAGCTGTCATCACAGTCCTTTTCACATACCTTTCAATGTTACTTTGTCCAGCTCGGTTCATAAGAACTCAGAGCATCTTCAGCATATAAACAGGTAATATTTGATTATACAAGCACTTTTATTTTCGCTAGTGACACTTTCCTACAGAGCATTTCTTTTCTGCTGACTGCTTATACCCTTCTCCAAAAAAGGGGGTCATAATTCTGCCTTCTCCCCAATACTTGTATTTGTTTTGCATCTCTGCTTCAGATTTGTGAACTTCCACAGACCCTTTCACAATTTAGACCATAAAGTCTAAGGACAACTGGATTACTGGCCCTTTAGATGTAATTTATAAAGCTTTCAGAAATGTACTTTATTTCTAAAACATTTTTAGGCATATAATTTCCCACATAAAGATTAAGTGGCACATGATTGGCAAGCTTCAAACAGATTTATAGAGGTCACAAAAAATTCAAAGGAAAAAAAAAACCCTGTTTTGACCCATACCGTTGCTGTGAGGCCAAGAATGAACAGTGGCACTCCTTACGAGGGCTTCGTCCACTTTTCCGCCAGTGGGGTTGTCCACGTACTGCCTGCCTTGCTCAAGGGCATTGAAGCATTCTACCCAGGAGTCGTTACTGTCTGCCTGCAGTCTGTCATAACTCCAGTTCGTACATGGGAGTGTCTGACGATTGTTGGAGGACATGTAATCCAAGCAGCTCAGAGATGTGAAAGGCTGTGTGTGCTGATTCTGGAGGAGGAGGAGGAGGCTCATCGGAGGTTCCTGGGTCCTTCTAGCTCCCTCTCCCATCTGAGAGATCAAGTTGCTTTGACATATCATCAGTCGTCTCTCTGCAGCTTGGCCAATGTCTGAGGTCTTGCCAAAAATATCCAGCTCGTCCTCAATGAAGAGCCCAGAGTTGTAACCTAATTTGCGGTTCATAATAGCGCTAAAGCCACAGGTGCAACGGTACTGATCCTCGTTAGATGAATCTGGGATGTATAACCCAACATCTGCACCTTTAATATTCATATTACAGGCGCATATACAACAACTGTCAAAGTTACGGTCTTTGAAGATGTTCAACACAGAGTCTGAAAGAATCAAGGTGACGTACAGGCTGTGGGCTTCGGGGATGGGCTGGACAGTGGCTGGCTCCACAGAATTAAGCGGTCGTGTTGTAGATGGGGTAGAAGCAGGCGAACCTTGATCTGTGCTGTCGTATTTTACAGACCCTTGGCCGCTCGCAGTACCCCCACCTCTAGGAGTCCTTGGGGTCCTGGGTGTGCGCGGGGTAGGGACAGAGAAGCGGGGAGTTGCTGGTGATGGCAGAACTCCTGCTCCGCTGTTGCTGGCCGGAGCGGTACTATTGAGCGTCACTGGTGTATTCATCTGGGGAGTGTTCATCTGAAGATAGTCTTGGTCAGCCAAACTCCCAACGCTAGGCACATTGCTACAAGAAATAAATGAAACAGAGTCAAATGCCATCACAAACTGGTTGGTCGTGAGGACTGATTTTGTCAAAACTTATTTTTAAATACAAGGAGATGGTGAAAACTGGAAGGATTCATTGTAACTGTAGTAAAGAATGAACACACATTCTGCTCCTAACCTTTTACTCATGTGTCTCAACTAAAATTGTAATTCTCATCATGAACAGCATTGTTTCTTATCAGTATAATAAAAAGCTATCATCTCAGGCACTTCACCCTCCTAAAGACTATTCCCACGGCCTAAAACTCAAATGCTCTAGAGAAGAATCTCTAGATAAATTATCAAGTTAACATTTTAGGATATTTGTAATTCTTTTAGATAAAAACAGAAAGAATTGTAGTTGCTGTTTTAAACACAATTATCTGTAAAGAGATACAGATTAGTGGAAATGATGAAAATATTTCAAAGGCATAGAAATCTTACATTATTTTAGAAATCATCACTTTAAATAGCTGTCAGAAGTCACGTATGTGGCACTCATATATGATACTGCCTCATGGTGTATGCAACTGATAGCAGTATTTTAGATACTCAAAGTGCAAATACTCATTTAGGATTACACAGTCTACAGCACAATATCACATAGCCCATTACTAAACTCTTAGTCCAGTAAAGCCAAGAATCTTATTTTTGGGTCATCTCCTGTCATGACTGGCTTTCTTATTCTGTTCTTGTCATTTTCGGCCAAATTCAAGTGACCAAAGCACAGTTTGTACATTCCCATGAGATCTATCTTCTCTTTGGAATGACTCACATCAACAAACAAGTAATAAGGGGCCAGTCAAAAGACTAAGATCTTTGCTTAACTTTTCTCTTTCCAAGATGCTAATAAGCTGCTCACTTTTCTTGAAATGTGTTAATTACATATCAGGGCAAGGAAAAAATGTAAGGACTCAATGAGTCTCTGTATAAAGGAGAGGAAATAGGGTTTTTTCATGTTTGTTCTTACCATGGAGTTTGTGTGTGATTTAAAAGGAGTACTATTTTAATGCTCACATATCATTAGTGACTTGAAAAGGAAAATAGTGAAGACCTTATTCCTTAGAATCATTTTATTACCTTGAACTGATGTATGTCCAACTCAAAGCAAGAGAGGAAGAAAAAAATGAACAAAGGTTTGAAGGAGTTCTGAATCTGAAGCATACTGAATGCCTCAGACTAATAAGAAAAGGTGACCTAGAAACCTTGATTGGCAATCACCACTCTGTCGGAAGCCTGCAGTAATAATCTTCAATCTAATTGGATTATATTGAAAATGAAAGGGGTTTTTTCCCCAACAAATACCTGAAATTAATAACCGGCTCAGGCCTGGTGAATCAGTTACTATTATGAAAAAAACTGAAAATTAAATTGCTCCCTAGGCACTATCAAGGGTTTACAATTTCTTCTTTGCAATTCTTTTGAGAATGCTGAAGGATCCTTTGGAGCTGGAAAAGGACTGATTTAAAGGATTTACAGACTGATTTAAAGATACAGGCCACCTCCTCTAGAAATGAATGCAGTGCAGCAGGAGACCTTTGTACTACTATTATTCCTTTTGAGAGGTTTTATGAATTTAATTTCTTGATAGCTTTCAAAATCTCCAGCAATGAATTTCTTCCATAAACATCACTAATTTCTGAGAACTGAGTAAGGAACACAAGCTTTTAAATTCAATGGCAGTCTTTGCTTATAGGTCGCAGCACTCTCATACTTGGCATCTTCTCTATTAGCATTTAGAAAGGAGAGGACAGCAAACATGCGATCAGCATCTGTCTGATTAGCAGCTCTGTATGTGACCCATTCGGGTTAAATCACAAGAACTCAGAGAGGCTAACATGAGAACGCGGAGAAGAGAGCTGTAACAGGCTTACTCTAAAATTTTAAGAGCCCTCAGAAGGCAAACTGGTATCATCAGGAACATGATCAGACTGAATCTCACATTGAATACACGAGTACAAACCAGAGGGGAGCCTGACTAGGCTAGAGAACTGGGCACTGAGGTGGGAGGTTAAGTGCATTAATTTTATTCCCTAACACTTCTGTTAGCAATTAATTCAAGTACCACATTACTGTTCTTTTAAAAGCACTAACAGTGCAGTGGACACATGCTGTAACAGCACCAATTTCCAAAAGCTGTTTTTAATTCAAATGTTCCTACTATCAGAACTTTTTTGATCTCGGACAATGACAAACTTAAAAGGTTTAAAATACATTTGCAGGTTATTGTATGGTTCTGGCGCATAGTAAAGCACTGTTAATATATGCGAACGTTTTAATTAATGAGCCATTTTATGTATGGGCCATGACCAACTAATTTTTACTTACTTGTAGCCATCTCTAATGAAAGTGGCTGCAGGCGGCAAAGGAAGTTGTTCAATTTTAGGAGGAACAGCCCAAGAAGGCCTGAAAATGCAGGCATCTGGTATCTTCAGAGGTAGGAGGCACTGACTTGGCAATATCTTCAGTGGAGCAAATACGGAAGAGCCCACAAAAGGTTGAAATGATGGAACTTTGTGCACGTACGAAAAATCCTGTAACATCCAAGTGACATTGTTTACAATAATACGGTAAAGTTGTGCTTTATATTTAGATATTTATTTTTAATTAAAACTTATTATACTGTTTGAACCCTCTACAACTGCATTTTTTCCAAAATTACATATATTTATTCATTCTACAAAATATTCAAGGGCAGTTCCTTCAAGGAAACTCAGCTGAGGCTCCTTGTTACACTGAGATCTGATACAACTTTAATGTCAGTAGATTTCACAAATAGACTAGACTCATTTAAGACAAGCTATGTCTGAAAAGTGAGGAGTTTACTATGACATTTTCATACTACTGAACTTTAAGCACCCAGTTTAGGCACTTAAAAGATTGATCTTTGCAAGACTTCTATACCGACAATGGAGAGAGAGGCCGAGTCGCAGTGTGAAGAAACCTTAGGTGCCTTAGAACAGCCTCTCTGAATAACCCCCACCTTGGGCATTAATATAATCCAAGTAATAACAGGGGACACTTTACACATGCCAAATATTGAATAAAAATATAGAAACAATCTCATAAACATAATATTAAATATAAATATCAATATCAAGTCCAGTCGAACTGGACTTTCATTGACTGTCATGTTTGTTTGCAGAGAATGATGACAAGACCTTCAGCCAGAGTTTCTAGAGCTATTCCATGTTTCTTTCAGAAGAGCTACTCCTTTTGAGGCACTACTGCAAAGTAAAAATCATTATTAAAATAGTAACAGTAGTCTGTCTCAGAATTTCAGTACTTAACATCTCGTTAGATTTTGCATTTTTTCCCTTGCGCCTTGTAAAGCATTGAGAGATGAGAGATGTGTGGATTCCTATCTTCAGCTGCTGAATACTCAGCACAAGAAATCTACTTACATGTTCTCAAAATGATTAGCAATGGGTTTAGGTGCTTGTTTTCCCCACTGGTGTATATGAGCGGGTGTGACACACTTAAAAGCAAGTAAACTGTGCTGTTGGAAATGTTATCAGGCAAAATTGAAATATGTATTTTAATACTCCTAACATAGTTGTGAGGGAGATTAAAATAGCTTCAGTATCAATGATGCCCTAAAATCTGTTCCCACTCAAAAACTTTTAGCTCAACAAATTACGATACAGATTTTCTTTCCAGGCCCAAATTATCCTAGTCTTAAGCAAATAGTTTACTGCACAAACAGAAGAAAAAAACCAGCAAGGTCCGTGGCAAGGCAAAGTCTTACAAACCTTATAAAAAAATTATTTCAAACTTCTGTAACGGTATAAAAATTGGCAGGTACATGAACTATACAAGGCGAATGGACAACTACCTCAGTAAAGCCTCGAAGAAGATGCCTTTTCTCATCATGCCTTCAAGTTACTAAGTCAGGACAGAAGGAAGAAGAGATCTTGCAATAACAAAGCAGACTTGCCAGATGTGCCTAGCTCTCCAGGCGGTTACCTGTCTTCACGAGGGGCACACCGATAACTGACTCCCTTACATTTCTGCAAAGTCTTTTTCTCAACGGAATTGTTTGTAAAAGCTCTCTACCAGCTCAGCCCCTTCAGAGGTGTCAGCTTCATTTGCAGTGAGCCGGTAACTCCTGGCTCTGACTAGACACACTCGATCGTGATATGGAGACGTAATACCTGAACGCGACATGCTGTCTTACTTCCCCCAGGGACAGGGACTTCCTCCTCTCCCAGGGACAGAACTGAATGCTCTTACAGAGAAAATCACCCTGGGGCTTGCCTGTGCTTTACTTTCGGTCTGCCTAAGGTATACTATTGCTGCCATGCAGGAAAACATACTAATTCATAGCTAAATCAGTTATACTAAGATAAATTATGTATCAGTATTCTCATATTGATATATAGCCACTTCTCGTAACATGCAACTGCAAGTGCTGTATCTTTCCATGTATAGCTCGCTCAGCAATGCAGATGCTTAAAAATAAGCCTTAATTCCAACATTCACAGGAGCACAAAGTGAGAGGGAAGGAGGTGGTGCTGGGGAGAGAAATGCCTGCTGCAACAGAAGGAACAGGCTGTGGCACAGTAGGGACGGGCTGGGCCTGAAGGAGAATTATGCTGTAAAATCAAGGGTTGGGGACTACCAGAAAGACAGAATAATAGTGTGTATCTCCCTTTTTATTACCTGCGTACAAATGAGCTTGCTGCAGAACAAGGTGATGCGTATTTCTACATGGAAATGTGCATTTTTAAATAAAAAAATCCCTCAGGCTATATGCATGGAAATATGGTAACAATAACTTCTGACAAGTGTGACAAAAATTGGCCCAAAAAGTTAAGTAATGCAGAATACACACAAGCAGGCAGAATGATTTTATCCTACCTCTTCACCTGTGCTAAAGATGGAACAATGAAATACAAACCAATGTACACTAGGTGCTTATGTTAAGTCCTTTTATGTGATGCTATGGAAAAATGGATACATCTTGATATGTAAAGTCGGGGAGGTGACTACTCGTACCCAGCAGCAGAGTCCCCATTTAAAAATAGTTCTTTACTCAGATACACTATGGACTCGATATAGGAGTAACTATGTGACATTACCTGACCTGTGTTATACAGAAAGTCAGATAAGAATGGTCCCATCTGGCCTTAAAACTTGTGAAGTAACATCAGCTGAAGAAGAAACAGAGCAAGTTCAACCCCTGGGCTTTCTCAGAGATTTTCAACCCTAACCAAAAAAGGCAACATTTCAGAGAGAAAAAGGCAGCCTTTCTACATGCACGATTTTATCCTAGCTGCATCCCCAGAGACTGGCAGCAAGGAGTGGCTATACATAAAAGGTGCTACAGAAAAATTATCTGAAGAAATCAATCTTTTAACAGCTACTTAATCACAAGTATGATTTTTTTCATACAAGTATGATGTTTTTTTCATATACGTGCATTCATAGCGTTCATTTCACATACAATATTCTTTGTTTCCTGAGAACACTCAAAAACATTACAAACATAGAATTACAAGACGAAAAATACCTATAGTTTAAAATCAGGGAAACAGTTAAAAAGCTCTTTTACTAGAGAAGAATTTTTTTCCAACTAAAGACTGACATGTACTTTAGATGGATCCAGTTCCCATTTGTTAGTCTGCTACACGCACTACAGTACATGTGACTTCTTTATAAAAATCAAAACACAGAGATGAGACCGTAATAATACCGCCTCTTTGGCATGTTACCTTAATTTCTTCAGGTTTAGGGCTACCTAATCCATCTTCCACCTCCATTTTAAACTCAGCAAGCTGTGTTGGAACCATGTTGACCATGGGACTTTCCATCATTCCCAAGGTAGTCACTGTCTCTGAACTTATTCCATCTTTATAATTCATTACCGGGGAGAAGGCAGGGTGTTGTTCTAAAGAAGGTGGTGTTGGGAACATCCTTTGGAGATCTGCCACAGCTAAATATGACGAAATAATGCACTGTTAATCATTAAAATACAAATTCTCAAGGAAATCCAATAATCAATGCAAAGTTCACCCCAGCAACTGTTACTAAGGAGATACAGAGTAGTTTCTTCCCTTTTTTAGAGTTGATACTGAGCCCTAAAACAGGAAGCTTTTAGAATTAGCATGCATTTAGCCGCATTTTTCTACTGACATACAGTCATTGTAGTCTCATTTGGTCCATAGCGACATAAGTCCTGAAGAGAGGACAGGCTACTGTTGCTAACACAAACACAGGCAGTTTTGCTTAAGAATCAGACTGCCAGGCATCCAACAGTGACAAGTGTCAGAGGAAGCCACAAAATTATAATAATAATTTTGCATTACAAGACATTAAGCCAGTAAAATCCCTAAATTACTTCTCAGTAAATGAATGTAATGTAATCATCCACTGTATATTTTTCTTCTTTAAGCAAATCAAACAAATAACCCCAACAGAAACATTTAATAAAGTGTATTGCAGTCAAACAAAAATCAGAATAAAGCCTTGTATTTTTCTCCCCAGCTACATTCTTTTTCCTTCCAGCTACCAGCTTCCATATTTATTTTGCTTAAAATCCAGAATATATGCTATCTTTTCCTGACCTGTATTAGGACAGATATTCTCTGGACATAACCATCACTCTGGTGAATTCACTGTTAAAATACTCAAATTAGAGAAGGATAGATTCCCGTAGGTCTCTCTTTTTAAATCCCTTTTCTGACAGACTAAAGGCCCAATTCCATTTCCACTCCTATACGTACATCCAACCACAGTGGTAGGACACAAGGACATACTTGTGTTCAGTAACTTTTGCAGCCTAAAGAGTATGGAAAATTCATAAACAAATACAGATGGATTTCTGACTGGTAAGTACTGCGTTGTGGAAATCCAAACTGGTGAAACACAGTACTACTCTTGAAAACTCATTGAACAAGACAAAAGTAAGTGATGGAATTAAAATTATACCTACTGCACAAATACACACACTAACAGTACATTTTTGTAGGAGGCTGCAACCTCAGGGTGTGTCTGCACACTGCCTTAACAGAGCCAAAATCTGAATTTCGTTCTTTTGTGCACAGAGATGAGACAGCCAGTCTATTTAATTACTTAGACAAAGTGAAACAACTCAAATAGGTGAAGCCCTCTCAAAATGGAGTTCTGTTGGTAAGAACAGTCAAAGCTGAACCCAATGTCTTTCACAACCTGGAGTAGTAGAGTAAATAATAAGCTAAGAATTATTCCCACTCTGTTGTTTGTTTATTTGTTTTCTCCCTTCTCAGTCTTTGAATGAAAATACCTTAGTCTTGTCCTGATACAGGATAAATTTTAATGTTGAGAACAAGTTCAGTAGAACGGAAACAAACTATTTTCCACTCAATGCTAATATGAAATATAATCTTCAGGATGGCAGCGGGACTAGCTACTGCCTCTGTTTTTCAACAAAGAGAAGTGTGCTTTTAGAAAGTGCAGAACAGGGGACGGGAAGGAAGGAAGGTTAAAATGAAATGTAGTTAGTCGGACTGTATTATGATGTACAAGGCATTTCAGTTCCCTGCAGATACTGTTATGCCTCGACAGCTGGTGTCAAGGGGACAGCTACAAAACGGAAGTGGAGCATATCTATTGAACTTATTCCATACAGCTCTATAGTATATAATTTTCTCACATTCTAGCTCACTCCAGTTAGCAAAATTCTGCAGTGCAGATTAATAAAAAAAGTTTAATTACAAAAAATCCCCCAACCCTACAGCAACAGGCTATCATTATTCATTTTCATGTGTGTCATGCTTGAAAAAGCTTTGCATATTTTAAAAAGCTATGGATCAACTAAACCTGTCAAAATCCAATCTCTGTGTACTTCAGACTTCTACATTTGAGTAAATCAGCACAGCTTTTATGGGTCCATAAAACTCTGACTCATCTCCTTCAGCCTGGTTTTTTTTTTTTCTTCTCAATTTGTTCTCATTACCAGCTAAAGTTAATGAGAAGGCATTAAAGAATGATTTGCAGAGAGATTTGATTTCTGCTTATAGTGGCCACAAAAATCAAACATTCTTCCTCCTCACCACTAAGTAATTTGTAATTCGTAATTTGATCTGTATTATACCAAAAATTCTCACCTTCCTCCTCTCACACATACATATACACATTTCTCTTTCATCTCAAGAGAAATGCCACCTATATAAATAATGCAAGAAAGCCCATATGTCTCAGAGAGTAAAAGTTATCATTCCCAATAGTTGTTGGCACAGTCCTTTCAAAAAAGCCCTATTGTTTTCATCTGCATTTCATACATTTTCAGCATACTAAATTTAGTTTCCAAGTTTCCTGCACTCCTACAGCCTTCCTTGTACATGTGTAGTGCCTGCACAAGCATCGTTTCTACCATAACCATCTGTAAAAGGTTTACAAGGTTCAGTTAGAACCTAGTTCTTCAATTTTAATCACGCACTTCCGCATCTAGATTAAACCCTGAAGGTGATTTTGGTCTGAATTTGTCATATGCTGAATGCAATTTTCTTCCAGGACAGGTTGCACCGTAACAGCCAATTGGTAAGTCAAAGCTTTAAATTCTTTTAAAAGAAGAAGAATGATTTATACTTAAAGAGGGATACGGTAATGGTGTAAGTGACTAACTGAGATTAAATACTGAATTGAGAATAGAAGGAAAGCTTCTAAATAAAGATTTGTAACAAATCCCTCCCATTCTTCCAATCGAAGACAATAATGCCAAAAGAAGAGCATCTCGAATCTCAGCAGGCACATAAAAAATATATGCTTATATTACCATCCACTGTCTTCAATAAAATCTGCTTACCCTCTTTTAATATTGGCATCTGGTAATTACAGAACAAAATAAGCACACGACCTCTTAGTCCTGAAAAAGTGACATTATAAGCCTCCTACGAAAAGGCAGTATGGTATGGTAGCTATAAGGAGATTTTAACTGTCCACAAAGTGGTAATCAGTTGTTGCTACTTACTTGGTGGGTAAGGTACTGCTGTTCTACCATCCTTCCCTACAGGGCGTTCCTCAGACCCTACTGTGGGCATTTTTGATGACCGAAGAGCTGGTGATACAGCCTACAAGCAGAATAATCACATTCCATATTAAAAAATATACAAAATATTATAATTCATAAGCTATTAAAAAGTCTGAAAACTCTCTGAAAGAGATTTCACAAGAAAGAAAAAAAAGTGTAATTTTCTACTCTCCCATTCTCTCCCCTTGAAGGAATCTGGATTTCTTTTTCCTCTCTTTCAACACTAAAACAAAACAAAAGTCTCTGAAATATTTGCCTGTGTACACCCCCTGCCCCCATACAAAGACACATACCTATAAGCATATGCATCTCACACACACAAATTATACTGAAAATGTTATCACAAACACTGAACTTGAAGTTAATGTGACTACTTGCTTACATGTTGGACCACTCTAAGATAATAATGAGAACATGATGCAGAGTAAAGCCATATACAGAGCAGCACAGGGGACAGCTCAACACGTGCAAGTTTTAAGACAGGAAGCACATTAGGTCTGTCCAGGCCAACTTCACAGAAAAAGGTAATGTTTTATTTTGACAGGACAGTCCTCTAGTAGATTTGGATGTTAACCGTAACATCATAAGTGCAGTTTGGAAGTGGTAAATAAATTGGTGTACTTGAAAAGTACTGCCAAGAACCAGACGTTAAGACTTTTAAACCATATTGTCTACTATCAGTCAGTGTAGGATCACCTGGTGTATCATTATGGCTACATTAAATTAAGCTTAAAACCAGCAATTATTCAAATCTTTGTCTGATTTTTTGTCCTGGTAATTGATGTAAATCTGCTTTTCCTTCTGTATTTCCTAATACTCAGCAACTATTCCTCTTTGCACTGAAATAAACTGCTTGCAGGAATAGAAAGAAACATGCTTCAGAGAATTACTGAAATTCAGTAAAGCTGAATTTGTATTTCTTTGAGCAGCTTCTCAGACAAGGTAAAAGAACAAATCACCAGTTAATGAAACTAGGATCTTTTCCGTAACTCTCAAACACACACAAAACACTGAAAAGCTCCGTACACGAAACTAGATGTAATGCGTTTAGAAAGCAAGTACATTGCTTTACTTATGGAAGTATTCTTATAGCCTGCCTATGCAATGCCTGAGTCAGCAAGGTAGCTGTATACAGGTTCCCCTCGTGACTGAAATACTGTCAGACAACACAAGTTTGATGTTACCTAAGTCACATTCTAATGTTCCTAAATGATACACAGTGATGATTTCTCCCTTTGATGGATCTCCTGAAAGGATATCTCTCTTTGCTAGCAATTCTTCCTAGCTGAAATCCAAGCCTGCCTACCCAGAAACTCCCTCTCCTATCTATCTGGGATAATTACTCGCCACTAGGATTCCATCCTCCTCCTCCTTCCCCTCCTCCTCTTTTTTTGGCTATGGTTCAAGTCTACAAAACACTCAGTCCTACAAAGACTTACACCAAGCTCATCTTCATCTGAATTATCAAAGATATTATCTAGATCATGAAGCGATGGAGCCAGATCCGTCACCTGCGTGAGGCTACCGGAGCCTACACGGCCTGCAGCATTGTCTTGCCGGGTATCTATCAAAAAGAAAGGGAAAAACACTTGAAAAATGGGAGCAAAGTTAAGAGACACAAAATTGCCTTTTGTCAATTTTACTTCTCACTCTAAACAGGAGACAAGCGAGAATCACTGAGGCCCCTTTTCTGTGATGTAGTCTAGAAATAACCTTGCAGTCAAGTTTTAAGCAAGCACCGAACGTCAATCAGGAAACAGTGAAGGTAGCTACTTGCTCAACTTCAATATTATAAATAAATAAATAAATGAAAAATTACATTATCATAAAAAGTTTTCATATATCATTAACATATCAAGTTTTGTCCATCTCAGGAGCTGTATAGAGCTCTCATGTTACAGTCAAATATTCAGTATGTGATTTTTTTCCTTTCAGATCTTACTGCATAGCTTTAAGTATTTTTTTCTTTGCAGAGTAAATTAAAGAGCTTTTACTCACCAGCCTTAGGGGCAGAACTGAAAATAGACATGGCGTCTTTTCCATCAGGAACTGGTGCAGAATGACCCGTTGTGGGGATTTCCTTGGTACCAATTCCATCCTCTGACTGTACAAAAAAAATCCAAGAGTTTTTCATGGGTATTAATTTAAGCTGTATAAGAACAACTGTTTTCCTATGTCAAGCCAAACTCAGGGCTCGATTCAATGCTCTGAGAAGATACATAAAAAGTATCATGCATGCAGGGCAGGTAATGACCAACAGTGATCAAATTTGTTTCTCACATACGGAAGAACACCTCTCTGGAAATGATCAAACCAATGCAGCATCCCTGCCACAAAGCCCCTCAGCAGAAGGCTACACTAATTTTGCCCAAAGGAAGAAAAAAACTTGGGCTGGGGAGATCTGAGATTTGCAGTGAGGTGACTGATATATCAAGCTGAAGCCCAGCAAATTCTTTGATCTCTACAAGTGAATATAATGCTAAAAATATTTTATTTCTTAGCTTAAATCTGGAAGCTGCTGCTGGTCAAGCTGAATATACATAAACAGGAAGTACTCCTTGCAAGAGCAATGTTTTCATATACAAACAGGTTCAGAGGGATGCCAGCAAATACCAGTTCAAAAATACCATAGTGGAACAAAGTTTTTTCCTGGGAGCCAGTGTGGGAAAGAAACACATAATCTCTCTGATTTTGATCTGTGGAAAAGGCTTGTGTCTTCCCGAGAGCTGCAGAGCAAATACTGTGCTGCAGTACTGTAAGTCCGATAATGCTCATGATAAAGACTCTGGATTTACACCTTACCTTGTTCTTCTTCAAAGGATCCTTCTCAGCCCCAAGTTTGCATTTTTTATTGCCAGTGAAGCTGTACTTTATATCGCCATCTTCAAAAGTGTAAGGATCACTAGCGTCTCCCAAGCCTTCTCCAGGTTGTTGTATTAGAGGCAAGGGGTCAAGATAGTTCACTGGCTGCACTGGTTTCCGCTCTTTCAAAATTTTAAACCTTTTATTAGGTTGTGCTAAGAGCCTGAAAGTAAAAATAAGCAAGCAAACAAAGCCATCATGAAACAAAACAAATATACCTTTTACAGCAAAGAAAACGAACAGCTCTTAGGATCTGTAGCAGTCACACACAGCCCATATCCCACTCCATCCTCCTTGATTTAGCAGAAATATGGTTTTTCCTCAAATAAAGGATGCATTTGCCTAGATTTAGTATTAAACATCTTACTGTATTAAGAACTCCTACTCTGGGACAATGAAAAAAGAATTCATCTTGTCACTATAGAAATCAAAGCACTCTGAAGTACACATAAGCCTTCTAGCCTAGAAAACTTCAATGTAATTACCAAAATCAATGTTGTCATAACTCAAAAATTCTTCCTCAATTAATTTTACCTTATACATTTTCATTAGCTACTCTCTTTGGTATGTTTTTTTCTATGCATTGTCAAATTGCAAAAGTAGTTTTTAGGCTGACATAAAATTAATTCAAAGTTAAAAGTAAATAAATAATTACATAGATAAATATCTTTGCATAAAAGAAAATCCATATTTAAAAATAATAAACAAAGAAAGAGTTAAACATTTCTTAAAATTTAGGTAGCTCATGTTATTCACTGAGGAACACACTGTATATAAACCGTAGTTTTTCTAAAGTAACATTTATAAGAGATTAGCATTTACTCTCTTTGGTGTACAGACCAGAGAGACTGTTAGGGTTTTCTGTTTCAATCCTACAGAGACTGAAGTTAATAGTAAAGCTTCTATTAATTTCAAAGATCCCACAGTGGGTTTACAAAAAAAAGCAGCATTATTCCATAATGTAGTATCAACTACTACTTACAGCAAGCGTGGTACAGTGCCATTTTAAACCCACACAATTGGACAAACCACACGGAAGTGCCTCTACAGTGCCATAAACAGAATTTCACTCAAAACCAGGCATTTCTGTAGCTGGAAGGTTGTGTAACTAAACACAGATGGTTTGGGGTTTTTTTTAAATGACCAAAAGATAAAAGCTTAATAAAACTTTTACATTTGCTCAAATTACTGCAATATAGGTTACAAACAGATTTACCAATTCTTATAATGTCCAACAGAAAGCCAGATATGAAAAAAACAAGGCATACTACAACAGCACATTTCTATTCGAGTATTTAACATTATCTCCAGCATTCATTCACCATCTTTGATGTTGCAGTGAAGCCTTCTACTCGTTTCAGTTTCAACTCAAAACAGTGTTTGGTCATGCTTATCATTTACTAAACCCACCACTCAGATCAACTTGCACTCTTACCTTTTCAGTGCAGTGCTGTCCGAGTTTATTTCCATCTTGGCATCGTATCTCTCACATGGAAGGTCTGGCGGCCTGAACTGTGGATCGTCACTTGACGGGACACTATAGGTCCTCCACATATCTAGTGACTCATTGTTCTGAATTAACCCACAGTATAATGCTGTCTCACTGACCTCTGCCATCAGAGGTAACCTCTGTCCAACGAGGACTGTCCTATCATCTAAGCTGGGCAAAGGCTGAAGCTCCAGCCCACTGCCATAGAGTGCTGGGTTTACAGGGATGGAAGGCGGGTCCAGGTTCTCTGCTTCCTGACCTCTTGGCTGGGGGCTAAGTGTGGGAGGCAGAGGGGAAGTAGGGGAATGGGGTGAATCCATAGGATTCATATTAATTTGCTTGCTTGGATTTCTAGCAGGTATAGATAGCGGCTTCTCGTATTTTCTGGAACTAGGGACTTCTAAAGAGGGTTCCATTCCTGCTAATCCCAGTTTCTGCCCTGATGTGTCCTGCTCCATGCATAGCTCTTCGCTCACAGAGGGCCGATGGTGAAATGGCATCATAGGCCTTTTTTGCAGTTTGTCTCCTTTTTCCTGTCTCTCTGTTGTTTTGTGCTTTGAAGAGGCAGGAGGTGGCAACGATGAAGATGATGATGATGTTCCCACACTGAATCCTGGCTGATTTATCGTTGGGGGACGGCTGGAGCCAGCAGCACAACGTTGTTTGAAAACCTTGTGCCTGAAAGCAGAGGCAGAAACGAGTCACTGCATGGTTTATACGGTTATTGGATCTAACGGAAAAAAACCCCACAAATCCAAACTCAAAGAACAACACTGAGAAATCTTATGTCTACTCCTGATCTTTTAACAGATTCTGGAACTGTCACATGATCTGGACCAGGTCATTCAAGCCAACTCGGCTGCATTTTCACTGACCTATAAAATGGAAAATGACAGTCTCCAGAAAATAGCATTTGAAGGAAAAAGTTAATGTTTATAGAAGCTTAGTATTGCTCAGACGGAAGGTAATATAAAAAAAAAAAATCCAAGCTACTGTTGTTTTCATTACTCTAAAGAAAGATAGCCTTTCAAATAAAATGACTGCTGTGGAACTACACCACTACTCCTGCACACTCTTGAGCATCTGTTACAAAAGATACAGATCGGAGTTGGTTCAGTGAGGTTCACAGACATGATACATGCCAAGATGCTTTTATGGCAGTTTCCTCCTCCGTATCAGGTAAGGAAAAATAAGCACAACTCTAGTCCAAAACCAAAACAACCACACAAAAAAAGAAACTAGAAAAAACCAACTACCAACTGATGAAGAAAGCATGAATAAATATTTTAAAATATCCAAAACAAAAAATGCAGTAACATACAAACTTATTACTGGCTTTATATTTTAATATGGCTTTTTTTTCAATTTGTATCTGGTATCTTTAAAACTGGGAAGCACAGGACGGAACTTCAGTATTTCAGGTACTGCTAAACACTATTTTCATCACATAGCTGATGGTCCCCAAGGATGTTACAACAGGGACATCTAACTCTGTCCATATTTTTATTGGCCTTTTTTGTTGTTTGCTGTTTTTGTTTAGTTGTTTATTTGTTTTTTTTAAGCTAAGCAGAAATTGAAGGACATATTGTGCTTAATATTTATACCTGTTTAAAGTTAAATACCATTGCAAAATAAATCCCTCCATCTCTGTTTTTGTTTATAAACAGCACTATCTAGGACAGCAACAAAACATTTCAAAACATATAGTATGCTTCTAATTCAGAAAGATAAACTACATTATTGCAAGTAAATTGGACTACTAAATTGAAGAAAACCAGTTCTGCTTTTATGCCTTAGCTATGAAAACATCCAAGTTTTGTAGTACACAGCAGCTGTCAAATGGTACTAATACAACTTCTTGTACATCTTTTTCCTCTAACCATCCATGTTGTGTGGCATTGTCCTGGCTTTCTTTGTGGGCTTTGCTGTTATTAGGACACGTTGCAAATTCTCTGCCACAGCAGATGGTCTTTAGCTGCAATCACCCATAATGTGGAGCTAATGCCCTAGTAACTGAAGATTTGCCTTAAGCATGTCCTTGTAAAATTTCATTGACTTAATTCTCCATCATTCGCCTTATTTTAACTGACCACAGAAAATTATTTTAGACAGTCTGTTGTTCAACACACAAAGTTGGGACTATAGAAGATTTAATTTGATGCCAAGTACCAGATAAACCTTTAAGACTCCATATTTAAGATCATATCTTGACGTTTATACTCTCATTTATACAATACATAGAACGGGCACAGTAATGACTAAACCAATATCTATATGACAGTAGCTGTCCAGTTTCTGCAGCTATACGGAAAATTTTTATTGCTGTTTGAAATCAGGTATTGCCTTCACTTAGAGGATAATGTTTTAATTTCCCAGTTGTTGTGTTTACTACCTCCAGCATGATGTAGTTATCACTGGAGGTGTTAAGAGACAGTGTGAAATTGCAAATGCAGCTGAACCGTTCCATGGATTCAGGTTTCCATTGTACACTATTGATTCCCCATGCTTTCTAGGTGAGGCTGGATCTCAGTTTTCCATAGGGAACACTCCACGTCCTGACAAAACATGTACCTGTTCTACATTCTTGAGTATATACATACTAGCAACAAATAATCAGAGGTAAAGAGCAAAGCTGTAGAAGAGCAACACTTTCACTCTGGATACAGCACAGATCTCCAGGTGGAACCCTCTGCCCTCTGTATGATGCACAATTCCTCTGCATCCCTTTATCTCTTCTTCTAAATACACAAAGAAGAACTGGCTTCATGTGAAGTCAAACACAAAAGGTACAAGGACACAATCTCGCTTCATTCAATTTTGGACAATGGAAATTTCTAACCAACAACCCTTCAGAGATTGTGAAAACGCTACACTCCTAAATTTCTCTGTACGGCCAAATCTACACAGAAAGCTCATTTAAGGAATTGGTTAGAGAATATATTACTCTTATTAATAACAGTATTTTCTTGAGTTTGCCTTGCTGTTAAAAGAAAAAAGAAAACCAGCGATGCCTCAGCCAGATGAAGAGCAAAGAATCATTGCAGCCACATCACTGGCTGTTGTGTTGACTATTATTTGGACAAAGACCCTTACTGCAGTTGGCGGAGGGGGGAATGGGAGAGAGAGAGAGGTAGGAAGAACAAATACCAAAGGGGATAGCACAGCCTGATTAGCATTTCTGTTTGATCATACAAATGACATTTACATCTGTGCAGACTTAAGGAATAACTTCTTTAGGTCGTAAAAACATCTTTACTAATCTTTTAAGTAGATGTGACCTTAGGAATTAAAAATTTCAGTAACAGCCGTTTCACAGGACTATTTCACTGGAAACTGTTTTCTAGCCCCATAACATCTCTGATAATTTTACAAATGTTAAGCAGAACTAGTGGTGCTGGCTTGCCTTTCCTGAGTGAGTAGTACTGGAACATCAAAGATGACAGATAATTTAATAAACTCTTAAAGTGTTTGTGTAAGTGAGCTGTGATTTCTTTTTGATCAGCTGACAGTGGATGACCATGCTGCAAAGGTTTTATATTCTCTTGGGTGTTTTTTGGTGTCCGATGAGTCATGGCAGATTGCCTAGAGGTACAGGGAGTAAAGTGATTCTTAGGGATATTTTCCCTCTTCCTTCCAAGAGGGATAGTAGCGCTATCCCTCAGTCAGGATGCTCTGAAACTTACGCAGCTTCTGCCTCTCTTCATCATGAGTCTTACCTCTCCAAACTTCAAAGCTCACATTTCTGAAAAGCCTAAAGGATGAGCTCATTGCAAACAAGAAATGTTTGAATGATTCTAGTCCTCATTCTCTAGTCTAGGATCATTTTTCCACTCAAGTTGACTACTGCAAGTGACAATGATAGCAGACACATATTAATCACCTGAATATGAGTGATGATCACAGTTCTGATATTACAGCTTCCTCTTCTCTCAGCTAAAACATAACTCCCTTTTCTAAGTGTACCTCTGAATTCAATGGGACTCCTCCAATATGATAAATGCTTACTCTCTTCAAAGCTCACCTGGAACAAGAACAACTGACTCTTTGGACTGGATCCACAAAATCCCAAGAAACAGTATTGTTAGGAATTTCCTCTTCCAAATTTGCAGCTGTAATTTGATTTCTCCTGAAGAAGATAAAATTATTTTAGTAGTTAACACCTTTTATAAAACAAAATTTAAAAATTCATATGCATAAATTCACATATGTTCCCCTCAAATAAATTACTTCCTTCTACTTCACCTCTGACATAGAATTCTGTATTTAATAGTAGTTCCCTCTACTACTCCTTAAAACTTTGATTTATGTCGGAGGATGGTACCAGCTCTACATCAGAGAGCTCTGTCTGGCGTTTGAGCAGAAGCGGCAAGCAATTTAAACTGAATCTGGAAATTCTTCTGACATATCCAATCTGTAAATTGCATGGATATAGTGAAAAATGAAGATTTCAGGGCACATCGTGCCATAAATATAATCTAAATCTCCAGTAATAAAGGCCTATGATACTAACAACATTAATTTACCATATCCTTGTCGACTGGAATTTTAGTCCAACACATGTAATGTAATGCTTTACAAATATTACCCTTAGAGTTGTAAATATCAAATAATAATTATTTATTCTTTAGCCACTCAACTTTCAATCTAGTAACTACAACTGGAGCTAGAAACTGCAATCAATGTATCTGAAAACACCTAGATTTGTAACTTCAAAGATTGTCACACAGATACACAACTGCAAATGCAATGCTAAGTGTTAGGGGTTTTCATTTGAACACAGTAACAAATTTTCTTTGATAATGCAGTTCTGCATCATTAGCTTTTTGTGAGGAATAACGTTATCTAGGGCAAAACTATTACAATTTTAACTATATATTATGTGTTATTAATAAACAAAACCATGAAGACTACTGCCTTACTTGGACTGTGACCGGTTGAGAATGCATTCCTTCCAGACACGGTGAACCATACGATTGTGAAATTTTGGAGTAATCTTGCCTGATTTCTTTGGACTGTGTACACTGACTGTCCCCTCCTGTACAGCTGAATGGCTGATATTGCTCTGAGAGCATCCACTTTCTCCTGCAATATAAATTAAGCATTAATGTTATAGCCATTCTTAATATTATGATACATTTTCCTGAAAAGACTTTCCCTCTTATAAGGCTGCTGACTACACAGATTCACTAGAAAAGGCTTAAAGCATCACTACAAAAGACCGACTAAACCACATTTCAAAGCAACCCTTGTCTTTGGGGTAACAAAGATGGCACTAGGTTATACCAGGTAGATGTGCAATGCAGTTGGGCAGGTACTGCACCTCACATGAGAGAATATACTCTGCCGCGTAAATGGATAGCAGTTCAGATAGCCCCCTACAGCCTTGTAATTGAATCACTAAGAAATAGTGCAGATAGAAGTTTTTCCCAATTATCCTGGATATTAAACTTGAATTTATATAGTCTTTGGTGAGTTGCTTTAAAGACTAAATTTATTATAATATGGAAGGTTCTAAAAGCATCTATTAAGAGAACCAATAATTTATGTAGACTATTTCAAAGCAAGAATCAGTTCTTTATACTCGAGATAAAACCTCACAGAATAAATGAATGGATTAGTGCAATGCTATTTCTTTATAATATGCCTGAATTGAAATATCAGAATCAAAACTTACTTTGGTAAAATCTTAGAGTTGAGATGTATACTACTAAAGAAATTGTTCAACAGTTGATCAGTAGTATATACTATAATACGTGAGGCTCTCAGTAATACCATGTGATTACTATGATTTCAATGTGTTAATAGCCTGAAAACTGATTTACATTCTGCACTTCACTTCTTTCTGTCTGTGATGCAGAAACCGTACCAGCTCTTGTATCAGCAGATGTTTCTTTTTCTTTACTATGAAATATGTTTTTGGTTTAGATGAACTGAAATCCAACACAGTCATCTTTACAAACATAAACTACAACAGTAGAGGGAGCTTTAGGCTTGTTTGGCCTGGCAACTGACTAACACTACTCTGTGCTCTGGATGGAAAAGTAAGTAAGATTATGCCGCATTTTAACAAGGTCAAATCAGTGTACAGAACACTTCGTCCTTCTGCCTGACGCAATTTAAGAAGCCTTAAGAATGAAACGCTGAAAGGATTCACTGCTATACATCACTGCATCTAACAAGGTAATTCTGCTGATTTCTATTAGGTGACTTTCAAAATACAACTTCTAAAATTGTGCACAAGCTGCCTAACCCTGTATCTTCTTTGATTCTTCATGCTTATATATTTTTTCTCCAGTTAGACCTTCCTTGATTCTCTTTTTGTAAAGAATTCTAATTAAAAAAAAAAAGGGTAGTCAAAACCATTAATTCCTAGACATACTGAGGCTTGTGGCTCTAATAATTTATTTCACTGGCTTTCAAATGTTCTACAACATTCCGAACTTGGCAGATGATCAAATAAACAAGTCAAAACTTCAGAATTAGTAAATCTGTCCTCCTTGGGGCGGGAAGGAATGTGTGTATATAAACAGACATAATGTGCGCACATATACATTGCATACGTCAATGGCAGGACAGTTACAACTGCCAGGAAAAAAACAAGTGTGTTGGAAAGGGACAGATAGGAGGTATGAGAGGATAACCAAGGAGCTACCAGAGCTTTCAAGTTACACTTGAGTGCGTTAATTATTGTCTTCCAAAATTCTGTAATATTTTTGTACTATACAGTACAACAATACATGGCATAACATGAAACAGAACTTTGTGGCAGGCAGAACCATTTTGTTCTCATACACCGACACTAATTTTTATCCATGAAAATCACTGACAAAACACTGGAACACACACAAATAACTACGTCATATAATTGGAACTAGATGATCTTTAAGGTCCCGTCCAACCCAAACCATTCTATGGTTCTATGGTATAAATGCTGGAGGAACAACCAGCCACTCACCAGAGGTCGCTTCACAATCCCTGCCATGCAGTCTGCTTCTACACGTGAAAAATACCATTCCCTAGTTTCAGTAGCAATTTGTTTTATTACGTACTTTAGGCACAATCATGGAAAATATGATTGAAAGAGACCTGAAGATATTATATAGTCCATCCCCCACTTCAAAGCTGGATCAACATATTCGACTAACCTGTTCTGCAAAAACACACTCCCCCCATCCCCCCCAACAAAACCCCAATAACCCACCCACCTCTCTGCTAATGGTAATGCTGTAGCTTCCCACCAGCCAATTCATTCTAACACTTCATTATCCTTCCTCAGAGAAAGTTTTTACTCATGTTTAACCTAGTTTTGCTTTGCTCCAGTTTAGGTTCATTACATATTGGATGCAGAGAAAAGATTATTCTTTTTCTCCTTTTATGTCTCTGAAGACTGTTACACCGTCTCTCCTTCAAATTTCTGTTCTCTAGACTAAACAACCTCAGTTCTTTCCATCTTTTCCCGTAGATCCTGTTTGCAAAATCTATAATCATTCTCACTGCATTTTTCTGGACTCCATCCAATTTGTCCACATCTTTAAGTGTTCAAAACTGGACATGGTACTACAACCACGTTTTTACTAGTGTGAGGCAGAACTGAAGTATAGTTCACGTGCCTCAGACTAATCCAGTTTATGTACTCCATTTACTGATTCTGAACTGCATGACATGTTTTTCCAATCCATTTCTCCAATTTTTCAAGTCTTTTAAAATGGTGTATGGTATGATATAATATAAAGGAGTCCTTTCATTGTTCACTGATACAATTTCATATTGCCCTCAAACAATAGCAGAGATCAAACAGAAACTGTGACTGCCAGATTGGACAATATGAACACTTTTTAGATAGTAATAGTTTATAAATATTCTAAAATAGAATCCCCTTGAGATACTGTACAAGTTTAACAGGAATCTGAAAAATTTAAAAATACAACAGCACATTAAAATACGCATCAATACTTCAACAGATTGTTATTTAGAAGTTGATGGTCTGGCTTCAGGTAGTTACTAATAAGCTTTTTGCTATCAGCTTTTTAACTATCAGTTGCCTTGAAAAACACTATTCAAAGTGAATTTAAATCTCACATTCTCTATTATTAGAAGTAAACACAAAATATTTTTATTGTCTTCATATACAGGCACTGTTCATGGACAAGTGAATCCAGACAAGTACTTCCATGGCAAGGAAGCCAATGATGATTAGTTTTCTTTGGCTTTGCATCAAGATTGACCCTCTTGATGTGACAGAACTATCTAATAAAGGCTAAGCTAGCTTGGTAGCTCCTTAGACCTCAGTGAGGGTGTAACAAGGATTCTTTATTCCCATCTGGCTGCACAGTCTCACAGAAACTTGCAGTAACTTCATGCCTTCCACACTTCTATTGCTCCGTGAAATTTGGTAAGCAGTAATCAATAAGTTCAAAAAAAGTACAAGTTCAAGCAGAAGAAGGTTGCCCGGTGATGAGTGGTCTCTAATGATTTTGCTACTGTGACTCAAGCCAGAGAATCTTCTGTGAACTGAGAACTCAATTCCAAATAATAGTCATTTGCAAAGCATAAAACATGCCTGTACTTGTGAAATTAGTATTAATAAAGGTTACAAGGAGAGGCCGAGAAACCTGGGGCAGGAATCTTATCAATGTATACAAATACTTGACAGGGAGAACAGAGAGGATATAACCAGTGGTATCCAATGAAAGGATAAAAGGCAATGGGCATAAACTGAAATACAGGAAATCCCTTTTAAGCATAAGAAGGAACTTTTTACTATGAAGGTAAGTTGTGGTTGCCCAGAGAGGTTGCGGAGTCTCTGTCCTTGGAGATATTCAAAACATGACTGGACAATGTCCTCAGCAACCTGCTCTATCTGACCCTGCTTTGAGCAGAAGGGTTGGATAAGACAATCTCCGGAGGTCCCTTCCAACCTCAGCTATCTTGTAATTCTGTTAGTAACTGGCAAGTCTGTAAAGAGCAAGTTCAGAAGAACTACACAGGAAAAAAATAATTAGTTGTACACATGCTTTCAAAACATTTTTAAGGAAGAAAAAAAAAAATCACTCAATTTCTTTCTTCTATATCAGATTTTTTTTTTTTTTTACTTTTTTTATCTTAGAAGTTTGCACTCAGACAAACATTTGACTCCTCTATCCCTTCATTCTCATTTGAAATTGCAGTTCTGAATTTGTTACAACATAACCACCCTGACAGCAACTAATGTTAAGGTCTTGTCTGTATGTCAGATGATGACAGGTTATAGATACTTATTTTCATTTCTGAGGAGCAACAGGATATACATATTCATTTCAACAAGCCAGATATTAAGGATCTAGTACCACACATACCAAGCATTTGGATGGCTTCTCCCATTAGAACTACTATGGATCCAAAAACTTGAAAGGGGCATACTCTATCCAGACAAAACACCTAACTCACTTGCAAATACTATGCAGCATTCTGTTGGCCATCTGCATATGATACAAGCCTATGTCAGACCTCATTTGGGAAGCCCAGCTCCTTCTTACCAGTTCCCAGAGAAGAGCATTTCTTTTGAACGGCCCTTAATTAAAACCTGACTCTGTGGGGCAGAAAGAGTAGCTAGCATTTGCAAATTTTTATTATACCAACATGAATGCTTAAGTGTTGCATTTCTAGCTCTTTACAAGAAGAGCTACATACTCTTATATGTTCATTTGTATTCTTGTACCACAATGAATCAACACCCTCCTCCCATCCCAACACACGAAAACCAACGCTTCATAAACACTGGCAAAATCTGTCTGAAACACTGACAGAATCTAGTCTTTCAGGTATTTGCACTACTGCACAAAGATAATGCAGTTATAGAAAAGGGAGCTTAGCTGAATTCACCAAGTTTTGTTTAAAGGTGTCTTCTTCAGGGGTGTTTAAAGCACGGGCTTTCATTTACCACAGACCAACAGAAAAAGTCCTCTCCTAACTTTCAGTCTATTGCCTGTCTTTAATCTGCTACTGTTCACATACTTATCCTCACTTACTGTGAGCTATGCAAAAATAAAAGCCTGACTCCAGCCTCCTAAGTTTATTGCTTACCCATAACGGCCTGCTCTGGAGAAGTGGGGGGAGTGAGTGGCATCCCACAGGTACTAGCAGGATCCTTCATGCTCCCAAGCCCCTGCTGTCCCACATTTATATGGCCTCCAGTATTGGCAGCGATCTGTGACATGGGGATGTCACTCTGGGAGATGAGAACAAAGGCTGAAGGATATACCATCCTTACACCACCTACAAAGAAATAGAAAAGCAAGTGTCTTAAATATACCCAATAATATTCAGCAGCCGTAGCTACTTCAACTTGTTTCCAATGTCAATTTAGACAAAACTTATTATCCGAAATACAAAGACCTAAGCGATTTCACATAGTTATATACGTCTAACCATCTATAACCAGTACAGAGCTGAAACATGTAGCTTGATACTGTGAATAATAGCATATGGGATACAGGGAGTACAGAAGCTTGAGGCAAGATAACTAGTCAGATGTTCCAGTGTCAAGAGAGCTACAGGAGAATATAGGAAAATTATAATGGCTGGTTCTGATTAATTGGATTTTTTAATTTTATTTTTAAATCATGTGGAGGAAAATAACCCTTCAGGCAGAATACTGAAACTTACCAACAATGACTTCAACTGCCACAGGGAAATCGTTGTCATATCCCAACTCTTCTTCCTCTTTCATGCCTTCTTTTTTCTTCAGCACCATAGGGTAAAAATACTGCCATTCTTCCATCAATTTACGAGTTGCTGGGTCTGACATCTTATATGACTGGCCCGTGAGTGTACCATTTAAACCATAAGGACTCACCAAAACTGCAAAGTAAGAAAGCAAAGTAAGAAACAACGGTCCCTACAGTGTGTGTATGTCACCTATGGATCAGTCAGGCTCTGCCTCTCTAGCTGGAGTCACTGTTCCATTCGCGTGCTGGTTTACGGATCTGTCTTCAGGGGAAAGCTACTGCGAAATCAGGCAAGGGTGTCAATTTAAAGCTACGTTATTTTGCACTAGCTTCCTGTACAGCCACCCTTACTGAACTAAAAATGGGCCTTTTTGCAGCTTAGTTTAATAATTTCCACAATGAACTAATCTAAGTATACTGAAACAGCACTTGCTATGGCAAAGGGATGACCATACATGGAAGAAATAGAGGATAGATATTCAACAATAGGGTTTTTACCAGGAACATATGTACTAGAGACTTCTCAGCATTAAAAAGGACAGAGATAACAATATATGGAGAAGACCACAGTCACGACAAATAAGGAGAACTAGTTGCTCAACAACAGGTATTTCCATTCAGACTCAATTTTGCTTTCAGTCATATTTGATTTGAGAGAGAAATGAATTTAGCTCACTGAAATTAAACCTTCTATGATTTAAGTGTCTGGGCCTCTGTCAAAACTTTACGTTTAGAACCAAAATATTTTTCAATAAAGCTTCTATAAATTAATGTCTCTATAAATGCTCATTTTGTAAGTCTCTGGGTGTTTATTTACTGTATGTAATTTTATAAAGGTTTCTTGCTTTAATTGCTTTGAAATTATAATTTCAGACTGTAGTAAAGACAGAATAACTCAATGAGTCGAATATTCTTAACTTTTTTGATGTAGAGCTCTGCACCAGAATTGCATCATGAATTTATTAAGCCATTAACTTATTTCTGTAAAACCCCGATTTCTTACACGGGCAAATAAATAGTCACAGATACTTCAAGTTTTTCATTGTTTCTGATACATTTTCACACACCTTTTTTTTTCTTAAACCAAAATAGTTGACAATCTATGAATGAAAAATATTCCTGAATTAGATAAGCTCAGTATTTGTATTCACATAGCATTGAAGTTACAGATTTGAGCCAACTGACCTAGACTTAAATAACAAGTCTTTTTAAACAAAAATGATCAATTTCTTTGGTTTATTTACTATATGCATGTACCTTTAAAAACAATGTTAATGAATAGAAAGCTCTAGAAAATTCCCATACCATTTATGGCTGGCTACAGTGTTGAAGCCCTAACAACATTTTCCTTTATGTCCACAACTTCCTGAACAGAAATTTAACCTGTTTGAAGAGTTACTTAATCTTACTTTATTCACCTCCGAAGATAACATCACCAGAAGCCAAGTCCCTGCTGTACAGAAGTGAGGATAAAGCATACAAAGTTCCAAATCCAGCTCCCTTACCTTGGAACGGTGATGGTGAGGACTGGGCCATATGGATATGCTCTTCGTTGATCAGGTAGATCGGCTGGTGTTGAGCAATCTCCACGCTTGTGCACACATTGCTTTCCCCATGAAGAAAGAATGTGAAGGCACACGACAAATGTTCACTGGAGGAGGGAGGAGACAAACAAGAAAGAGATTTATTAGCATGTTAATGAACTCATAGGAGGTAGTGATTCCATAGCCTTAGAGGCCAAATATATACTCTTCTGTTTTGTCACTTGTCAGTACTGAGTACAGGTTCATCGACTGATTGATGACCATATACAACAGAATGACTTGCCACTAGACAATTATTTGACAATGTTGGCAACTGTCTCAAAGATTTGTTTTCCTACTTATTTCAATTAATAAGATCATTACAAACAAATGGGATTTTAACCAGGATTTAAGTATTAAAAATAAGGGTCTTCATAAATTCTTAAAAATTCTGGCCGAAAAGGAATAAAAAAGGAACAGAAAAGATATTTCTCTAACATCTCATGAGACTGTCCATTGAAGAAAATAACAGCATATGAAGAGTACAAAAAGTTGACAATGGTCTAAGATGAAGCATGGATTTGCCACTGATAATTAAACTTAATTGGAAATGAATGGTATTTAAAATGTTCCCACTTTATTCTACCCATCGAATGACCTCCCATCACAGCTATTTGCTTAAATATTCCTTGCCACAAAGCCACAAGAAAAAAGAAAACAAAACCCATTTCATGCTTATCGTCATTTTAATCAACTAAAAATTTACAGAGCTGAACTGCAGTAAATAATATGCAGTAATTTTTCTGTCCAATACAATAGCTGTGTGTAGTTTTATTGCTGTTGGCTTTGGCACTGGGCCAGCCATAATGTAACCAGTATTTTAAAGACAGCTCTTAACTACCTTCACCAAAAGGAATCAACACAGGCAATTATAACAATTTCACTTTAGTATTTAAGTCAACCAGCTGTACTACTGTCAGCTACTTTTAAACAAAGGCACTGATGGTCTAGCATACGAAGCTGTTTTAATCTTACTAAATCTCTGAGTGATTCTACACATCGTGTAGAACTTTTCATCCTGTACTACAAGTTGTTCTTCTCTGAGCCTCAAATAGTACCACAAAAAACCTGAAGAAAATGGTCAGCTCAGAAAAATCTGGAGAGAAAAGGCTACTTAAATGACAGATAACAACTAAACTTCCTTGGTGCTATCATCCTGTATTCAGAAGTACTTTGTAGCAATAATTTAATTCCATGAAATAAAAAGTTTCATTAGATTTCCATTTTCACAAGGGAAAGACATTTCACTATCAGTGTTGCAGAAGTAGATCTATCACTAATTTACATAAGGGGAAGGAGAGGGAAAGGGAAGGAATGGGACATGGGACAAAATGGGTCATAGATGCCAGGTGTTTCTATCCAGCTATCTTGCCCCAAGAAGAAAAACAAATCAATTCATGTTAAAAAAAATTAAAAATTGAACAATGGATTTCTGCACAGACCAGAAATAAAAAATAAAAGCAAAGCCCAATTATTTGATCAAAACCCATTAGTCTCCTTATATAGGATGATAGCCCTTAGTATAAAAAAGGTCTTAGTAAATAAAGAAACATGAGAAATCTGGTCCAAGATCAAACGGGGATAATCTCTGCAAAGAGTTCAGCATGCAGCAGGTCAGCCTTTCTAAAGTGGAGAGCAAAGCTATTTGTAAAGTAGTCATTTTCAACTCCTGTCTTTGGGATATTACACAGAAATCCTCCTGATTCTGCAAGCTTCCTACAGTGTTTGACTGTGAAAGTCTTGCTTGTCTTCTATTGAACTGATGAAAAAAATAGCCTTCTGGGACCACACAGGGACTCTTTCAAGTCTCTTGCAAAGTGGTCTGGCATGACCAAATCCTGTGCAATCTTATGCAACATTCACAACTATCCATAAACACTGTCAGAATAAGAAATAGACAAAATCAGAGTTTAAAAGACAAAAGCTTCATTTGTTTTTGCAGGGAAGGGAATACATGCCACTAACATTTTCAACTGAGAATCATCTAATACCAAAATTAATCATTAAGTTCAGAAAATTAAATTGCCTCAGATTAAAAGTGTATACAACTAATTAGAGGAAAAAAGATATACAAGTACAGTATTAGCCCATTTTACCTTCCTGCAAATATGACAGATTAAAGAATAATGGGAATTAATATCACTACTCATGACCAGCAATAAATACTTCATTAGTGAAAGATGGATGATTTCTACCACTGGATCCAAAGTAAATCTTGCTCAGCTAGAGAAAGAGAACCAACAAATCTCAGTCACTCAAGTATTCCATTTCTTCAGACAACAGCTACTACGTCCTTATGGTACGAAGCACTCTCTGCCGAGCAAGTAAGCCTCCAGCCAGCCTGCGCGTGTCCAGCGTTCAGCTTTCTTTCTGCTCCCTTCCCCAAGCCTTCCTCCTGGGGGTGGTCTTACAGTGCTTTGCAAGAGAAGAAACACTTACATAAATTTTATGCTCCCTTTGGTGCCAGAGTCATTGCTATAAGCTCAGCTTTCAAGAGCAAAAATAATAAAGATCAAGGTCTGGGGACTTCCTACACTCCTAATAAGCTTCTGGCAGATTCTGAGTAAAATGTTTACTTTAGTAACAAATATGAATTTTATTTCAAGCAAATAGCGTCAGCACACTCTGTGATGTATTCCACTCAGGCATGTACACCCTAGCCTCCTGACATTCCTGTCTTTAGTACATTTCACACAATTCCTTAAATACCAAGCTGCAGAAATCACTCTCGCTACAAATGTGAGACAGATCTCTGAATAAAATTCAAGTAGAAGAAAACTTACCAAGCTAAAACCAGTCAGCATTCAGAAGCAGACTGAGCACTCAGACTTTGCTTTCAATAACCATTTAGCAATAGCACTACAGTGTACATGAAGACCTACATACTTCAAACTAAAGCTCTAAAATACATAAATGGTTCACGTTCTGACTAGAGTCTTCCAACAGTGTTTTCTCAACATCCAGTTTTCTTAACAGATCTACTACTCTTTGTGTTAACACAGGCACCGTAAAAAAGCTAAACACAAAATGCAGATCAAACTAGAGCCTCTAAAAATGTTCAACACCATGTTCAGACTGATTTTTTTTTTATTTTATTGAAATTTATTTCAACCTAGTTCAAAAACTGAAGCTGACAGGCTTTTGAGAATCCACTCTACTATCTCTCCAGGTTTTTAAACTTGCTCATTTCTGTACTCTCTCTCATCTCCTGACATTCAAAATACCAGAAACCACCAGAGGCGCATGTGAAATGGCTTCCAAACTATTTCCGCTACTCTACAATGTCTACTGGAATACCTTGGGCTGTCAATTTATATCTGTTCAGAACAAGTACAACAATAAAAATACTACCAATTTTGAATAGCTGCATTATACATTTACTTCGCATGTATTAATGAATTACACAAACCCCAAACTAGCTTCAGAATCATGTTTTTGAGCCTATACTGCTACCCAGAGGAAAGGAAGAAGGGACAAAATCTCTTTACGTGAGTGTGAAAGCACGGTGGCCATCCTGAGCAAGCCACTAGACATTCCTGATCCTTATCAGGGAGTACAACATGCCATATATTCCCTAGAAGCAGTTCCAAATCAGAAATCTCAAACTGAAGCATCCAATGCATTAAAAAAATATAGTTGGGGGCATTTAAAATTATTTATGACTTGGGTGTAGTACAAAGTGGAAATGCTTAGTAATGTACCCATGAACTTTGTACGAAACATAGTTCAGATGGATTAATTCAACTACCTACCATTTAGGGTTTGAGGTTTGTAATTTTTTCCTTTCCTCATTTTTTTTCAGGCATACAAACAGTGCCACCAGAGACAGTAGTAGCTACAGAAGTTTTCCATCAGAAAATTTCAACACAAACTTAAGTAAGGCCTATTCTTTTCATCCAATTTTATAAAAATTGGAAACATTTAGGAAGAATGCAAATCATTAACGTTACTCTCATCGCACTACACAGAAATTGTTGTCTCTTTTCAGAAACCTTTCTTTCCTTTACAGGTGACGGATGGCTGCCTCAGTTAGGATGTCACCTTCCTAAATAGAATATATAGAACATATATAAAATATATGTTATTTCCAACTATAGCTGCATTAAGGCTGAGGTCTGAAAAATGCTGAGCACTGTGGTCTTGAGCCAGCAGAATACTTGAGCATACGCTTTGAAGAATACTTCTACTATATTCACTGAGACTTATGTGCTAAAATTAAAATAATTGTTTAAATAAAAGGCTTCTATTAATAGAAATACAAAGAAAACAAAATGTAATCACTCCCCAGTTACACAGTGACGAATATTCTGTGCCATTTCCCTTAATTTTATTTTGAATTTATTCTTGGTGTTTAGATTCCTACCTTTTACGAGCAAGGAAATTGCTATTTCTTTTTTGGGACTTTTCCTTATCAATGTCACATAATCTTTTATAACAAAAGAAAAGATCTATGTCCTTGTCCTAAGTATTGCAGGGTTTGGTTGGTTTTTTTTTCCCCCGTAACACAGAAAAATCTTCAAATAAAGAGTATTTACATTAATCAAAGTTTCAACTTTGCATCTAATCACCTGCAACTGGCAACAACTGTCTCCCTGATGTTTCCTCTGGGATCTTTATTACCTTAAAAAACCTTTGAGATGCCTAAAAATGTATCTGAATACTTTGTCAATGTAATATTTAGGATCTCCCCTAATCTTTATGAATGCCAATCCTGCAGTAACTATAAATCACTTAAAGGAAATAACATTGCGTTACATTTACTTATATATATAAAAATCAGGTGAGGAGTATGAAAACATGACTGTTTAAACTACACAACACTGGCAGAGAAAGGAGAACATCTGATGGATTTATGTATTTTTTCCATTTGTTAGTAGGTTTATATAAATACCCAATGGAAACTACACTAGTCTGCATTCAAACTTTAAAGAGATAATTTCCATATGAACAACCTCAATGAAAAAAATGCCAAGGTACTGCAATTCACAACTGAGTTTTGAATGTATGTACTAAATGTACATCTGTGTACAAAGCCAAACTGTACCTCATAACAGATTTCAAAACACCTCCTTTTGGATGGCAAATGTGGAAATCAATTCCTTCAGGAAAATAATAAAAAATGCCAATAACAATTACTTTGGGATTTGGGGGGCACCAAGAAGTATCTAAAAAAAAACCCCAAAACACTTAAAAGAACAATCACAAATTTTTTTTCCTTATTAGAGGGATATTCCAAAAATAGTTTTATGATATGATTTTCATTGTTACGATTTTAATGATTTGGAATAATTCACTGAAAAGTGCTTTTCTATTTTGAAAGAGTTGCTGCTGTGCAGCATACAGTTTCTAAGCTGGGTTTTATCCCAAACACTGCAACGTACTTACACACCCAGAAAGTCAATGGGAAACAGATGATAATACTGACACTAAAGGTTACTTAGAACATGGTGAAAATTTGAGAATCCTGTATTTGTAAACATTCATCCTGGTTTTGGAACAATTTCAAGGATGAGAATTTTTTAAATACTTATTTCTCTGCAGATGAGCTTGAGCTCCCTTTCCTGCCACCAGGCTGCTGGCAATCTCTTGTTTCTTGCCTTTAGTTTATAAGCAATTGTCCATAAAGCCACTGACTGTGTACAATTAATTGTATTTTATGACCAATAAATTGTATGGCTGTTCTAATTCCCATCAAAATTAGGGTTGGGATCTGAAAGCCCTCAACTCAGTTACCTCAAAATAGCTTTATCAAGTCTGATCTCAGCAAAGAGGCAGCAGTAAGCCACATGCATTAGGGAAACAGTCATACCAATGAGACTAATCACTTCTTTGATGTGGACTATAAAACAGAGGGTATGAAAAGGCTCTGCACAGATTTGGAACATAAGAGTAAGTGAGAGCATAATAAAATAATTTCCTTTAAATTTGTCTAAAGCAATAGGACACTTCGTAGCAGGTCACAGTGGTGGTCTGGACAGGAGATGGCAGCACCTGGATGCACCTACAGTCAATAACACTCTCGAACAGGTGAGAGCAAATTAATAGCCTAGTATGAAAACTACCTCTTTCTAAATAATCTGGAAATAAATAAATGCTCCCACAACAACCACAGACTGAAGGTAATGGGAAGAGAGAAGAAAGGGCTTCTGCTCTGATTTTAGAGAAGTCAGACCTTCTGTTCCAATGCATAGTGGCCTATGCACTCTCCTTAAATGAGAGAAACGAGGCACTCTCATAGCGCCCAGCTCTCCAGTACATTTCTCTAGGACATACAATGGTCCAATTTAGGAACCACAGGGACCTGCCAGGCAGCTGTGTTAGCAGAGAGAGCTTCTTCACATATACCAAGAGAGCAGAAGAGGACGTGGAACTGAGACTTCATCAACAGCAGCAAATAAAAAAGGGCAGGACACATTTTCTGGCCTTTAGGGGAAATAGTGTGTTCATACAGTAAAAGCTCCTCATCCCCATAAGGGAGACAGTCTACACTGGTTTACTGGGAACGGGCCTTGGCTGTGCTATCCCCAGAACCTCTCCTGGGCATTACCTTGGAAGAGCGCTAGCTGTCACTGCTCAAAGCCAAGTAGGGAGCATGCAACAGTAAAGCAGTCTGGATGATAGCACGCCAGTTCTTGAGATCATGACCTGTCTCGTCTAGTAAGTAGTGCAGATACGGTCTGAGAGGCAAAACATTTATGTGGCATTTCTCATACTTGCAAGTAACCCATAACATACTCTCTGCCTGACAGATGGACTCTGAATGTTGCCCAAGCCAAAATAAGACAAAGTTAGTTATTCAGAAATACAACTTCAGTAGTTTGCAATATACATTCAGGAAACATGGCATAATTACTAACAGTTTTTGCAGAAACCACAACTAAACTAAACAAG